>NC_050466.1:57655969-58975969 GCF_903995425.1 Onychomys torridus | reverse complement strand
CAGATCCTCTTAAGCACTAAGCCATCTCACCAGCCCTGCATCAGTATGTTTAAAAAGCTCCACAGATCTGGTGAGATGGCTCACTAGGTAAAGGCACATGCCACCAAACATGACAACCTGAGTTCAACCCCTGTGACCCAGTTTGAGGCCGCTGAAATGGCTCAGTGGGCCAAGGCTTTGGCACTAAGTCTGAAGTCTGACAACTTGAGTTCAGTCCCTGGGATCCTTGTAGTGGAAGGAGAGACTGACTTCTACAAGTTGTCATCTGACCTCAACACATGTATGTGCTTCTTCCCCAAACAAATAAAATGTAACAAGAAATGAAAAACTCATCTGTATCTGACATTTACATCACATCTCAATTTGTACTACCACATTTCAAGTGCTCAATAAACACAAATAGTTAATGCCTAGTGTTTTGGAAATCACAGTTTCAGGCAAAGGAAGTCTTATTCTTTATCCCTATCTTTCTCATGTTTGTTAACTGAATATTAAATTCATGTACTGTTTCTACCTGAAGCCAATGTAGGGCCTACTCACTTCAAATAATAGCAGCTGTTTTAGAAAGCCTTGCTTCTGATTAGAGCAGGATGAAACAATCTTGTTCTAGACAAATGCATTCGCGGTAGAATGTGCTGCTATAAATATTTATATCGGTCTGACAGTGATGGCCCCACAGCCTGAGAGCCATGATGTCTTCTCCCCATGCTTGGATCTTATCTTATTTTCCCTCAACTAAAGTTATTAAATTCACATGAGCTTGCACAGTGTTCTAAATTCATGAGAGCCTTGTTTATAGATGGCATGGTGTAGCAGTGGAGGTGGGACAAGGTAAATCTTCCATGTCATCACTTAAACTGTCTAAGGAACAAAATGCTGAGCAGAACTGATTTCCACTCTACAAATGAATGCATGCAGATTTAAATAAATGCACCTTTACGCACCCAGCACCAACTAGACTCCTCAACCTCAATGCTGCTGACATTTGTTATTTTCATTTTTTTTTTTAAATTTCTTGCTGAGGGGTATGCATAGTTTCTTTTCCTTTCTCATTTCCTTTTTTTTCTTTACTTAATTTTTTTAAGATAGGACCTCCTGCATCTCAGGCTGACCTCAGACTCACCATATGGCTCAGGCTAACCCTAACCTTTTGATCCTCTTGCCTCCACCTCCAATGCTAGGATCGTAAACCTGTGTAACCGTGCTGGGCTTATGTGTTGCTGGAGATCCAACCTAGGGTTTCATTGCATGGTTTCATTAACCCCTCTGAGCAATCTTCCTTCCTTCCTTCCATGCTTCCTTCCTTCCTTCCTTCCTTGCTCCCATCCTTTTTGCCTTCTTTCCTTCCTTCTTGGATTCTTTGCCCACTTTGAAACTTGACATGACTAACAGAATTCCTGTAATATTATGGATCACTCTAATTTATTTTTGTCTTTGGAGAGAAATGTGCTTTCTCAAACTTCTTGTGAGATTTGTTAGTCACTGGGAAAATGTTACCTGGTTTTCAGGTCACAGTACTGTGGATACCTTATTGAGAAGTGGGATAGATTCTTATACTGATGCAAACAAAATGCAGCTGCACTTATCTCAAAAGGAATGAGAGCATTTGTTCTGAACCAAGAATTAGTGACCATGGCCTGGGAACACAGATGCAAGTGACCCTGTCGTAACAATAATGGACTAAACCTCTGAAACTGTAAACCAGCCCCAATGAAATGTTTTCCTTTATAAGAGTTGCCATGGTCATGGTGTCTCTTCGCACCAGTAGAACCATGTTTCCCTAATAGTAAAAAATAGAATGAGTACTTAGAACTGTTCCTCCCATGACAGGAAAGCCTATCTAAGAAAGTGCATTTCTTTAAAGAGCTGTGTCATACCATCCTTTAGGTCCTGTGCTGGAAAAATAAATCAAGTTTCAAATGTAGTAACAATTAGGAACCATAAAAGTACCATGTCATAGGTCTGCAAAAGTCAAATATTCTCTACCTATTTCATGACTTGTAGGAGTAACTGTGCTTTATCACAGGTCATTTTTTATACAGTTTCTGGCCCTAAACTCTCTAGGTACGTGCCTGTAAGGTTGTACATGGCACTCATGCGGTCAAAAAACAACTTGCAGGCATTTTTTTCTTTCTGCCATGTGGGTCCCAAAGATCAAACTCAGGTCCTCAGCTTGGAGGAAAGTGTCTTTACTCACTGAGGCATATCACTGGTCCTTAATGTCTTCCTTAAAGGACTAGGTTAGTTATACCCACTTGTCTTCTACTTTCCATCATGTTATAATCTATCAAGGGCCTTCACCAAATGCAGCTTCCTGATTTTGGATTTCTAGTTCCCAGAACCACAAACAGAGTCAGCTTTCTTCCTTTATGAATTACCCACCTGAGATATCCTATTATAGCAACAACAACATACTGGGACAACCACTGTAGTGTAGCATCAGCATTATCTGGGTGCTTCATAAAAATACAGAATCTGAAGCCTTACTTCAGACCTACTGAGTTATAATCTGCATTTTCACAAAAGCTCCAGGGAATCTATTGGTTTAGTAGGAGCTAGAAGCATTGCTGTAAGACAATAGAAAGACTAAATTCTATGTTATTTTTCCCAGAGGGATATTGTGGTAATATCATTTCCTGCTACTGTAATCAAATATGGTGACAACATCAAGGAACACAGACTTTTTTGGACTCAAAGTTCAAGGGCACAGTCTGTCATGGAAGAGAAGTTATAGTGGACGGAGTTTAAAGTGGCTGATTGTATTGTGTCAACAATCAGGAAGCAGAGAAAGATGAATGCTGGTGCTCATCTCACTTTCTCCTTTTTAGTCAGTCCAGAACCTGAACCTGTAGAATGGTACCATGCACATTTAGGGTGGATATTCTCACCTCAGTTAAACCAGTGCATTAACTCCCTCATAGACATGTACAGACATTTGTTTCCAAGGTAATTCTAAATCCACTTTATGTTGAACATCAGTATCAGCTATCACAGATGTAGATAACTATTACAAGATGTTTGAACACTGAAAACTGGCTAAACTATGTCTATCTCTAACTGTTCTCACATTCCTTTGCCTTATGGACCAAGTAGTGTTGGATAAAATGGGGACTGTCTTAAGTCTTTGCAGAGGTAGAATGGATAAATTGCAGCAAGTTGGATACTGGGAGTGGGGTGCATTCAAGACAGAGAGTAAAGCTGTGGGTAGAGCAAGCAGAGCTCTCCTAAGAATCCTAAGCTATATGTAGATTAGTGTCAAACAAAGCAAGTTACCATAGGGCTGTTGCCCATCAGCCAAACCAGAAAAAGAACTCTGATTTTGAGATCTTCGCTTTAAGGAATGAGCCTACATATCTGTTTGAAAAGGGGAGAGACCGAACACAGAGACATGGAATGTCTATGACAGGAAAGCTACCGTGGTAGGAGAAGCATTTTTCCTGTTGTACTCAGTGGCAATGCTTCATCACTTTATTTTTGATATTGGTTTAAAACCATCTTGTTGTATCAAAGGAAGTTAGGTAATAATTAAATTTGTTTACTTAATTAATTTTTAATGTCTTTCATCAAATTTCAATTATAAAAAGCAGGGTTGTAATAAGCTCATTTTAAAAAAATAAGGAGAGGCTGAAGAGATGCCTCAGTGGTTAAGAGCACTGGATGCTCTTCCAGAGGACCCGGGTTCAAGTCCCAGCATCCATATGGCAGCTCACACTGTCTGTAACTCCAGTTCTAGTAATCTGACACCCTCACACTGACACCAAAATGCACATAAAATTAAAGAAATAAATAAATAGAGAGAAAACTCCATTTTACCATGAAAAGAATTGCTGTTAAGTACACTTTCAGAGTGTTGCATCTTTCTGGAAAGATTAAACATTTTTTGAACTATTTTTTCTGAGTAATTATAGATACACACATATGCACACTGCTTTCTTCATATACATTTTATCACAATCTATTTTAAGATTTTATTTTAGGGGACGTAGAGATGGCTCAGTGGTTAAGATCACTTGCTGCTTTTGCAGAGGACCCAGTTTGGATCCCAGTATTCACCTGGTGGTTTACAACCATCTGCAACTCCAGTTTCAGGGGATTCAGTGTCCTCTTCTGGCCTCTTGGGGCACTGCATTCACATGGTGCATTCATATACATGCAGACAAATATTCATACAAGTGAAATAAAATTTGAAGCTTTTAAACATTTTGTTTTTCATTGTATTTATTTCTCTCTGTGTGTGGTTATGAGTACATGTGTGTGAGTGCCCATGGTGGCCAGAAAAGGGCATCAATATCTGGGAACTGGAGTTAGAGGCTGTTAGTGAGTGGACTGGTGTGGGTGCTGGGTACCGAATGTGCGTCCTCTGAAAAAGCAAAGAGTGCAGGTAACCACAAAGCAACCTCTCCAACCCTTCTCATAACAAATTTTGTCATGTTAGGATCTTTGCCTCAGTTTGGGTATAAAATCATCCTAATGATTTGTGAAAGATGGTTGAATTTGAATGTGTGTGTATTTCACAGGTCTTATATTTCATAATTATTCAGATAAATACTTCCTAGAAAACCCTGAGGACCCTACCACCTATTCAAAGAAGTGTTTAATCCAGGAGTCCTCTCTTGGTACAGCCCACCACTTATCTCATTTGGGAGCAAAAAAAAAAAAAAAAAAAAATCTAATCTCTCCATTGGCAGCAAAGCCCAGAAGATTTGCTGATTTAATTCAGTGGCTATTTGTAGAACCTATTTGTAGATGCAGACTTGCCCTTTTATTTTCACCTTAAGAGTGGCAGGCAGAGATGTTGTGCCAAAGAAACAAACAAAAAAGCCCTCTGCATCCCCATCTACCTTTCAGTGACATTTCTTTGAAAATAATCATCATCAAAAAATATTAAAAAAAAATCCCCTTCTGTCCCATCCAGAGGATGTTTGGTATCTAGCCTCAGAGGGGAGAACCATTTTCCCCATAGAATGAAAGTAAATGGAAACAAGTTAGTAGATACATTATCTAGAAGAGCTAAGTAAGAAATGGATTGATTTCACAGCTCCACTAAAGCAAAATCCATTTAATGAGCACACAAATGAAATCAATTCACCCAATAAGGGTGGTTTTTAGGGGAGAGTTTGAGAAATATTTCCTATTTCTAAGGACCATCTTATGTGTAAAGATAGAAATAATGTAAAAAGAAACTGAATAATACCTGTTTAGGTCTCTCTCTTTCTCTCCCCCCACCCCAGAGATTTCCAATGTTGAATAATTGGTCTCTGAAATAAGCTATGTTTGAATCATGGGTTTAAAAGATTAAACAATTCTGCTAATTTGCATTAAACATCTGAATTAATTTTTCAGAGCTGAATGTCAAAATGTCATTTTCTACTAGTGATCATATGAGCAGTTGTAACTGCTAGACTCCACCAAGTACAGGTCACCATATGCCCTCTATTTTTTTTAAATGTTAAGTTAATGTGCATAGTGATATGTCCTCCAAACCACAGTGTGACACTTGGTTAATCATTAATGTCTTCAAGATAACACAGGGATGTATTATGCATCAGATAGTCTTCTAAGTAATATGCCCTAAGACATTTACATTTTCATTTGTGATTGTTAATCTTGATTGTCGACTTGATGAAATTTAGAATCCCATGGTTGGGGAAAAACTATGGATATATCTCTGAAGGATTTTCTAGATTAAGTTAATGAAGGTAAGAAAGCACACCTTAAATGTGGCTGACATCATTATATGGGTTGAGGTCCTTGACCGAATAAAAATGCCAAGGCTAGTTGAGCATCACCATTCATTCCTCTCTGTTCCCTCACTGTGGATGCTAGTTTGCTTGCCACCTCCCTTTCCTGCCTCCATTCCTCTACACCATGATGGTTTCTATACCCTGGAACTATAAGCCCAAATGATCCCTTTCTCCTGTAAGTTGCTTTGGTTGGGTGTTTTTTTATCATACCAACCAGACAAGTAATGAATACATTATTTAGTTCTCATTTTATGACTTCCTCCCTTATTTCAGATGCTTCATTTCCAGGATATATTTGTGGGACTAGGGTGAACTATTTTCCATTCAAGCACATTTTTACCCACACACTCCCCTTTGGAACACCCACTTTGGAAACTGTGCATATTATCAGCTAGCTCCTAGCAAGACACACCTATGCATGTTGAAAAGAAAGGTTGAATTCTGGTTTGTACTCTAGCCTTTCCCTCTCTAGCAAACTTAGGAGAAATGAATCTGTGAGCTCTCCCTGTAGAATTGTTAATTGAGCTACCTGATGGTATTTCCTCATGGGGCGTCCTTACCTACACAATACCCTCATTATGATATACTAAGTTTGACTATTATTAGTTAGAATAATCCCACCAGGTATCTGTAGATTTCTGGAGCATGGCCAGCTGAAAAATACTACACTTCTAATTATCCAACTGTAAAATGAAGATGTTTCATGACAAAAAATAGTTTGTTTTTTGATACCGTCCCACATACTCCAAACAACAACTTACTATTTTGTATGTTAAATCTGGACTGGGACCAATCACCCTACTCTATGACTTCCTGAAAACAGGGGCTGCATCTTGTTTATCTTTGGGACACTGTTCCAAGCATAGTACTTGACATGTAGAAAATGTTCAGTACATGTTTAAGTCATTTTGAAGAATATCCATACACAATGCAGGTTACTTTTAAATGGACATAAAGTATGTGGATTATGAAACTCATGGAAAAGCAGAAAAAACAGCTTCTACCTACAACTCTTGACATTGGGGGAATGATTAATAATCAAGTAAAATGAGAAACCATTTAGAACAGAGGAGTTTTAAGGGAAAAGCATCCTTTCTATGAATGTTTGTCTAACTTTACATGTGACTACCTGGGAACTTGGGAACAGTATGTACATGAACGTGCAGATTCTGATTCTTCTGTTCTGTGTCTCGTTGTGAGTGGTGTGTGTGTGTGCGTGTGTGTGTGTGTGTAGAGAACATGTTCATGTGTGTGAATGTAGTCATGTATGCCATAGTGCACTTGTGGAGCAGAAAGTACATCCTCCAGTGTCAGTCCTATCTGTCCTCGTTGTTTGACACAGGACCTCTCATTTCCTGCTCCACATGCCAGAGATTCTCCAGACTCCATCTCTCAAATAGCCGCAGGAATGCTGCATACATACTACAGTGTTCAGCTTTATGTGGGTTTGGGGGATCCAGACTCAGATCTTCATGCTTATTCAGCAAGTGCTCTACTCACTGAGCACCTGCCCAGCTGGTAGTTAGTGGTTTCTTAGTCTTTTCCAACATTTCGAAAGTCTTCCTCAAAGCATAATCCAGGTACCTCAGCATTGCTGGTGTATTAGAAATGCAGACTCTCTAACCCAGTGCCAACCCTTCTTACTCATACTCTGGCTCCTCATTCAATGAGTCCTTCAAACATACTCCTGGAAAAGGTCTAAAAATTCCTTATTGATCTGCCTTTGAGGTTATCTGACCCTGCTTAAGAAGTGATACTTTCTTTGATGCTTATATATCCCCGTTATGATTGGTTGGCTTTCCCAGGCTTAGAACTAAGAGAGGACAAACCAGTTTTCTATCTCTCATACTTTTCTGAACCTACAAAATGTTGAACTTTCAATCCATTTTATTCAAACACTGCTTTCTTATGGACTGCTTTGCAAACAGTTTAATACTATTATATATTATGTTTACTGGAGGTCAGGAAAATACAATATTGAATAATGAGTCCCATGGGCAAGAAAAGGGATGTGGAAATTTTACCTATAATCGAGTTAAAAAACATTAGATTCAGTAAGTAGCTGAAAGATGTGCCTGGGGTAAAGAAAAACACATTGATATATAGCAAGTTCATAGAGTCTTTTCTTTTCCCTGAGCCTTTAATAAAAATGTATATTGATTTTAAGCCATAAAATGGAAGGGTTAATAGGAACAATTATCCAGAGATCAGTGTCAGAATCATTGAAATTAAAAATGTCAGTGAAGAAGAAAACACTACTGGAAGGAAAAGAAGAGCTCAGAGGAACATAAATTAGCAAGAAGACATATAAAGAAATGTCACAAACACATGATGAGTCAGCACAAACTTGAAACAAACTTGTTATGTGGATACTTACATGTTGTATTTGAAATGAGGTTCCCTAACACTAGGTTTCATAATGCTTCTGAGGTCTACTTGGCTTTACCCTGAGTGAATATTTGCTGCTAATACCTTCCTAACAGCCAGGAATTTGGGCCCCAAGCTCTGCGTGGGTTGGCCAGAGTCCAGCAGAGCAGCAAGCAGAGAGCAACAGTGGCTTTCATAATGACCTTGCATTTCAGTGAGTCTCAGATACCCTTTCCATGCTCAACCAATCCACTGAGAGCTAACAAACATAAAACCAGTTGAAAAAGACCAGAATAGGAAGGAAGGGAGAGCCACACACACAGACTGGACTCTGGATGGGACTAAACCATAGACTAGTGTAGGAGGAAATGAAAAACAGGAATGCAAATCCACTGAAAGGTCTTCAAGATTCCATGTGGGTTTTGTTGTTGTCCTTGTTGGTAAAATCCACACTTTGACTCATTTTACAAATGACATTGAGAAAATTAGGAAAGAAAGACC
Organism: Onychomys torridus; assembly: GCF_903995425.1. Taxonomy (NCBI): domain Eukaryota; kingdom Metazoa; phylum Chordata; class Mammalia; order Rodentia; family Cricetidae; genus Onychomys; species Onychomys torridus. The sequence continues at coordinate 58,967,357 of NC_050466.1, read as the reverse complement.
TTTCCTTCTCCTCCTTTATTTACAATTGTCATGGATTTTGACTTTGACCATCTTAGTAGTCTGATAGTCTGAGTGAATGACATTGGCTTTATAGAGAAATACTTGAATAAAGAAGAACCAAAAATTCCCTGTGTTCTGCTTTGGTTTGAGACTGAGTCTTGATATGTTGCCAAGATTGCCTTTCTCTAGCTTCAGTCTTATTCATGGTCAGACTAGTTGGAATGGCCATTTTGAAGTTACTTTTATTAATTAATTAATTAATTAATTAATTAATTAACTTACTTATTTACTATTTTTTATTAAGAAAATTTTTTCCATTCATTTTACACAACAATCAAAGATCCCCCTCTTCCCTCCTCCCATACCCCCAGCCTCTCCCTCCCAACTCAACCCCACTCACAAGAAGGCAGGGCCTACCATGGAGAGGCACATCCAGTAGAGGCAAGTCCAAGCCCTTACCCCTGCCTCAGTGCTGCACAAAGTGTCCCATCATAGGTAGAGGTTCCAAAAAATCCACTCATGCACCAGAGATGGATTCTGAACCTACCACCAGGGGCCCTCCCAAGCAGATCAAGCTACACAACTGTCTCCCCATTCAGAGTGCCTAGTCCAGTCCCATGTAGGCTCTACAGCCATTGATCCAACTTTCATGATTTCCCACTAGTTTATTTGGTCATCTCTGCATGTTTCCCCACCATGATCCTGATGCATTTGCTCATAGAATCCCTCCTCTCTCTCCAGCTGGACTCTTGGAGCATGGCCTGGTGTTTGGTTGTGGATCTCTGAATTTGCTTCCATCAGTTACTGGAGAAACGCTTTGTGATGACAGTTAGGGTATTCACTGGTCTGATCACTGGAGTAAGCCAGTTCAGTTTGGACACCCCCTCCACTATTTCTAGGAGCCCAAGCTGGAAGAATTTCAAATGGCCAAAAGACATTTAAGGAATTGCTCAACATCCTTAATCATCAGGGAGATGCAAATCAAAATGACTCTGAGATACCATCTTATACCTGTCAGAATGGCTAAGATCAAAAACTCTAATAACAGCTTATGTTGGAGAGGATGTGGAGCAAGGGGAACAGTCCTCCACTGTTGGTGAGAGTGCAAACTGGTACAGCCACTTTGGAAATCAGTATGGTGGTTTCTCAGAAAATTGAGAATCAATATACCTTGAGACCCAGCTATACCATTCTTGGATATATACCCAAGGAATGCTCAATTATATCACAAGAACACATGCTTAACTATGTTCATAACAGCATTATTTGTAATAGCCAGAACCTGGAAACAACCTAGATGTCCCTCAGCCAAAGAATGGATAAAGAAAATGTGGTACATATACACAATGGGAGTACTCAGCAGAGAAAAACAATGACATCATGAAATTTGCTGGATAGAACTAGAAAATATCATCATGAGTGAGGTAACCCAGACTAAGAAGGACAAACACAAAAATACTCACTCATAAGTAGATACTAGATCTAAAACAAAGGATAATCAGACAACAACCCACAACTCTAGAGAAGCTAGCTAACAAGGAAGACCCAAAGAGGGATGCACGGATCGCCCTGGGAAGGGGAAATAGACTACATCTCCATGAGTAAACTGGCGATGAGGGGTGGGCAATGGAGGGTAGGATTTAGGGGGATGAGAACATAAGGGAATGGGATGGTTGAACTGGAACAGCAATGGAGGAGGAAAACAATGAAAGAGATACCATGATAGAGGGAGATATCATGGGAATAGAGAGAAGCCTAGGGCTAGGGAAATTGCTAGGAAGTTACTTTTCTTAATGGTGGGAGTGGGGACAGGATGACAGAGCAGCAGGAGGTAACTGACCAGTTAACATCTAGCTAGTAAGTTACTTCTTTTGTCTGCAGTTTGAAGCAGAAGGAACATTATTGCTATATGCAATTCTTTTGCTTGGGGAATTTCAGTGGTGTTTTTCTAATCCCGATTTCTCAGATCAGTAAAAGCTTAGTCTCAGATTGGTAAAAGGGAATTTTGACATAAATGATTCTATTTTGATTTTTTAAATTGGTCTGTTGGGGCATAATGCAGGAGATTAGTTCAAAAGAGAGATTCATCTAAATTTTTTTTTAAATTTAACACAAGGTCTGCCAATTTGTGGAATACCTTTTATTCTAAAAAAATCATTACCACATACAGATTCTAGAACATTTGAGCTGGAGTTGTAGCACAAATGCAGGGCAGTTTACCAGCATACAAAAGACCCTGAATTCCATTTCTAGCACCATAACAAAACAGAAAGAGATTCTGAGAAATACTATGGGGGAGAAACAATTTTGTCCAATGCCATGTTTCTTAACATTATATGAAATAACAACTTTTGTCCCAGTGTGAGCTGTGGAGGAAGTAATGTTAGGAGGAATCTACTTGAGGAAATGATGATTTATAGAGCCAGAAAATAGAACATAGTGATGTATTCTAATGCAGTACTACATGGGTCATAACCAGGATAAGAACAATGTCTAAAGGCTGGGACAACTGCCTGCTCATCAAAGCTTTGGGTAAGACCCAAATACATTTCCACTCTAGTGAAGCCAGGATGGAAGAAATATCTTTGCATGTTCTAGAAAAATAATGGTCCCACTTACCTACACTTACCAGTAAGGCCCCAGACCAGTTAATCTAGGTTCTATAGTACTGTTATATCCTTTGCCTAAAGCCATGATAATGGATGTAGATTTATGCACATGAGGAGAAAAGTCAGGAATGAACAGAGAGAAGGCAAGTATAGAACTTATGAATTTTCACTTTAAAATTGTAGCTGTTTTTTCCCTCAATGCCAGGACTCCATGATGAACATCTCTTTGTAGTGGGTAACGTTCCAGCTTTGACCTGGAAGTACCACCCCCATTGAGGCTTCAGTAACTGTCACGCCTACAAGGCAGAGCCGAGACAGGACCCCTGAAGACCTGAGATCTGGATGGGGCAGCTCTCTTGGGTCCTGGATCCTAGACACTGGAAGTAGACATAGCAGAATTCTCCAGAGAATGCTGATGGACTGCGCTTCACTTTTCCCAGACCCTGTAACCTATCCCTTCACTTGTAAGTTAATCCACAAAATAAACCTCCCTTTTAACTACATGGAGTTGCCTTAATATTTAAACTAATATCTGGCACCCAACACGGGGCAAATTCCAAAGGACTGGGCGGCTCCCCCCTCCCCCTTCTCCCTGAGTGCAGGCTCCCTGCCCTAGCCCAAGGCTTCCACCGTTTCACCTGGTTAAAATAGATACTGCACTGTCCCTGGTGGCACCCTGTGGAGGCACAGACAGGACTTGGAGCTATGCCTGCTGGCAGACATCCTGTCTGCAGAGGCAGAGAGGGGGCTTAGAGTGGCCTGGAGCTCATGCCCTGAAGCTCCAGGAAGTCACAGGAAGAACTGCCTATCACTGCCTCCTGCTTGTGCTCACTCAGCTCCTGCCTTCAGCTGCTGCCAGCCAAGGCCTTCAGTAGGACCTGCTTTGGAGCTATACCAGCACAAGTTATTATGAGTGTGCTATGAAGAAAAACCTAGTACTATCAATTGAGGGAACATTTAATGTTCTGAGCCAATGATGAGTCAATTGGGATAGGGTGAGGGAGGGAAGTTAGGACAGATGAAATGTCAGGCAGAGAAATGGGCCTGAGCCATAAAAACACTTGATTTGAGAAAGGGGCTAGGAAGGTACACAAAACCTTGGTTATTCAGGAGGTTGGAAGGAAAATTATGAAGTTATTCATGGGCTAAAAAACATTAGAGCCATTTGATATGTATATGTCCAATGTATATGTATGAATCCAGGCCTACATGTGCTACACTGTACATGTGGAAATCAAAGGACAACTTTTGGGAGTTGGTTTCCTCCACTATAGGTCCAAACCCAGGTCATCAACCTTGTGCAGCAAACACTTTCACTTACTGGGCCATCTTGCTGGCTCTATTTTGAGGGCTTTAATCAAATCTCACCAGGTCTACAGTTTCTTATATCCTGAGTATTTCTGAATCAATATGCAGAAGTTGCCCAGATCTCTTGAGACTCTGGTAGGAGTCTAGGTGAGAGAAGCTGTGATGTGTTTAGGGATGGTAAAAGGGGAGAGAGGGAAATAGAAATATGAATAGATTATAGATAGATAGATAGATAGATAGATAGATAGATAGATAGATGAAGAATGTCAAGGATGAAAGTCAAATTCCTAGGTGGTATAAATGGAGCAAGGGTAGTATCATCCATTAAAATGGAGCATGCATTGAAATAGAAATTGGACGGCAAACTCAAGTGTGTGATCACAAATTGTTTTCCTCATTTGTTATGGACCCTTACATCTCCTAAGTTGATAGTACATACATGTGTGTCAACTCCAACAGTATATATGAGATGCAAATATATAAGGCGTAATGGGTTATCAATGGTATTTGCTATCACGGCTGTGGAGAAGTTCAGTTAAAGAGAGGGAGGAGAGTACTGTTCTAACTTTAGCATCTTAAAGAGTTCACAGATAGGTGCCAGTAAAGGAAACTGAAAGGAGCTAATGGTAGAAGGAGGAATCTGTTATGTCAGAAACCTAGTGTGGTGTGGGACAGAAAAAAAAAAAAAACAATACTTTTCTTTAAAGCAGGTTGATTATAAATGCAATCTATTTCTAAAGAAGAAAAGGGGATATGATATAATATGGATAAAAGGGTAGATTAAGGAACTTACTTCTAAAGAGCAACAACTTGTTTAAGATGTTTTACATTAGTATAGACTTTAGTCTATTTATACAAACTTAAAGTTAATTTTGTTATAATGTGTGCATATTTCTACTCATGTTTAAGGTATTATGTTTGTATAGCTCATTTTAAATTGTAATGGATAATTAAAAATAGATTAATTAGTCATCTATGATCTATGATAATCGTACTCGTAGTCATATTACTTAAGTCTTCTACATATACACAGAGATATTTCAGATAGATAGGTAATCTTCAAATACTTCAAAGACCTACAGAATATGGCATTCAAAATATTTTTAAAATTTAGACTTTCTGGACAATGAGACATGTCTGCTCCTGGCAGCACCGTTTTACTTCAGAGAGGAGGATGGGCATTGAAGACACTTCATATGGAGTTTATCTTCACCTTGGCAAAAATAGCCATTTGGACAAGAAACTGTTCTTGCCTGGACTGCTTGATCGACTAGACATACAGGACCCATAGAAAGGTGACCACTAAACTTTGCTTGACAAAATGGTCCTTCAGGTTCCTGCTTCGCAGAGGAAACTGCCAGACATTCTACAGGACACTGAGAGAAGTGACTGAGAAACTCTAGCCCTGTGGGCTGAAGACAAATGCCCCAACTTTACAAAGGAACATTAGGTGACTGTCCAGGCTGCCAGCTGTCTCTGTCTACTCTTGCAAGTCTCCTGAAAAATGCTTACATCCTTCTCCCGGTTCTCAGGTAATATTATATCCTTCTGAGGTCTTTGATGTGGTTGAAGACTAGATAGTTATAATTTCCTTAGTTATGATAAAAGATAAGTTAGATATAGAACCTTAGACTCACAAATATAAGCTAGATAGGATATCTTCTTTAATATTGTAACTGTAATTCTTGCTTGATAATTGTTTTGTTATATGTAATTGTACTATGTAAAAGTTAAAACCTTCCTTTAAAAAAAAAAAGAAAAGGGGAAGTGCTGTGGATATGGCTCTGTGTAAATAAAGTTCTGATTGGCAAGTGGCCAGGCAGGAAGTATAGGCGGGACAAGAGAGAAGAGAATTCTGGGAGGTGGAAGGTGGGGTGGAGAAAGACACCGCCAGCCGCTGGCCAAGACATGATGTAAGGTACTGGTAAGCCATGAGCCATGTGGCAAAGTGTAGATAAATAGAAATGGATTAATTTAAGATAGAAAAAGTAGATAACAAGAAGCCTGCCACAGCCATACAGTTTGTAAACAATGTAAGTTTCTGTGTGTTTACTTGGTTGGTTCTGAGCATCTATGGGCCTGGCGGGTGAGAGAGATTTGTACTGACTGTGGGCCAGGCAAGAAAACTCAAACTACACTAGTGTTATTGATACAGCCACATATTGTAACAAGAACTCACTTCAAATTTGGGTCATAGCAAATCCATTGGATGAAACAACAAGGTGGTTATTGCTGATCTTTGACAAGTACTGTAGCTGGAATGATGAGACTAGATTCTAGAATTGAGTGAGATGATCTTTTTTTTTTTCAAGGACTAAAGGAAGATCAGTCTGACTTTGGCCCTAAGTATGTGAGCAACCTCACTTGGATTTGGCTCTTACCACTTAGAATGCACTTAGAATGTTTTCTTTTTTTTTGGCTTCTGATTCATGTTGCTCTACCCCATGTGCATATTCCTAGATGAGAACATTTCAGTACAAATTTAACTAAAAACAAATTTTCCTCAATGAATCTGTGTGGTAATATAAGAGAGCCTATTTCATAAAAGTTACAGGTGACTATTGCATTGGAGAAAGACAAATTATTTCTTAATTTATTATAACCCCAGATCCAGCAAGGAAAGGGAGCGGGCACAATATCAAAAGTTGGGGAAATTTCTCATAGTCAGCAATTTATACACATACAAATTCCAACATGCATCAGGAAATCAGTGAGATTTTCAACATGCACATGCAGCTTGACAACTACTTGAAAATGCACAGAGGCTTTGATGGAAAAAAAGAGATCGTAAGGCATGGAATTTGGTTCAAAACAAATTGGATAGCTTAAATGTTAGGTCATGGGGAAAAGGAGGGTATGTGCTCTCCTTTTCTTTCTTCCTATTTTTCCCCTTTATAGTTTTAACACTTTCATAGAGAATCTAAGAAAATTAGCTTAAACTCATTGAAGTGAATGGATCATTCCTAAAGGAAAGAGACATATTTTTAAAAAGTGAGTTGGTTTCACTAGAGCATCATTTAGAAAAGTACACAATTCCTGGAAATATCCTTTGTCCTAGCAAATTAACTCTCTGTCAGAATCTTTTTTGAGTTCTTTTATGATGGGATTAATGTTCAAGACAGGGGCCAAGTGCTTTCTCTTGAGAATTTAGTCATGAAAGATCATTTGTGTGGACTGAAGCTGTGACTAGGCTAGAGATAAACTATCCCAGAGCCTGTCACTTGGTACCTAACACAGAAGTTCTATTTGATATTCTTTCAAATGAGTAACATCTTCAAAGCCATCCATCAGAGGCAAGGTTGAGCTCTGATCCTGTTTCTTAGAGTACTGAATTGGGTAGGTCCCACCCAATACCACCTTCTATAAACTAGCTACTGGCCTGTGGTGGTGGGACTTGAGAATGTGGTGTTTCATCACTTTACTAATTAAGTTATGTTATTTGGCAGATACTTTGCAGGCTTAGGTTTAATTAAGGTTCCAGAAGAACTAGTTTTGATTTAATCCCAAAGGAGATTGCCCTGAGTAGAACAATAATCTAATTCCTTAAAGGGAACTGGGCCGCATTGGAAAGAAAAGATTTGAAGAGAGGGCAGCTTTGCTTATGGTGGTGGCCAGAGAACAAAGAGAACAAAGACACAGAGTAGCTTCTAGGAGCTGACAGTAAGGCCCTCTCCACCAACAAATCAAACTAGAGCAACTAGGTGCACTAATGAAGGGATTGCAGCCTCAAAATCTGACATCATTAAAATATCACTTGTTTTGACACCTCCCCCATTTTTTTGTGGAATTTTCTAGAATATCATGAGAAGAAAAGGAGCTTCAGTCCATCCTAACATGAGGGATAAAAGGAATTCCCTTTACCCTATGAGTATGCCACCCACTTAAAAATATTCATGTAAACCACTTTAAAATTCACACTGCAGAACCCACTGGGCTTCTCCTTGTCCTGAGGCAGCCCACTCCAGTCTCTATTGGGAGTATTTGCTTTGCTTAGCTTTGCTGAGCTTTGCTAAATATCTGCTTAAATTGTCTATGGCTCTTGACTAAATTCAAGAAGATAAGAACTGAGGGATTCTGGAACAGTCTGTAGCTTAGAAAACTAAAAATCTGACAACAGTCACTTCCTCAGACCCAGGGAAATGGATGGAATGCTGAGCAATTAGTGGACTGGAAGTTGGGTCTGTTGTAGAAGGACTGGAGATAAGGGAAAGAGTCCCAGTGTGGCTCAGACCACAAGGGGAAAACTCAGGCACCAAAGGAGTCTATGCCAGGTTTCAGCACCAAAATGTAAGCAACCGTGTTGCATCTCTGGAGGACAGGTATCCTAACTGTTCAGGAGTCAGGTGACACCTTGAGCTGCTAGGACAGTTCTGACAACAGGAGCTGCAATGGGAACAGCTCAGCTCTGGAGGGAAAGGTATCCTGACTGTTTCGGAAGTTAGGCTATACCTGGTGTGATGGGGGATGGTGTCCCTGCAGGATATAGCAATCCTGCTCCTCTCCTGGAGAGCCACTACAGCTAAGCGTTGCTCCGCCCCCACTTAAGATGGCTTCCTAGTAGAGCTCTGCTTCTCTGGCCTAAGAGGTTGCTTCTTTTGCTTCACTCTGTTAAAGGGGAAACCCCTGCAGAAATATAACAGTCTCCTGCTCCGCCTCCTGTGAAAAGTTGTTACTTTATCTATTCCCCCTTGCTCAGCCCCCTAAAGAATGTCTCAGCAAGGCTCTTTTGTTCAGCTCTGCCTTGCTCAGCTCCTCTAAGGGAACAACTCTGCAAAGTTTTTTCTGCTTAGTCCACTATGGGACATTTTAGCAATCTCCTTCTCTGCACCATTGAATGAAGAACTTCACGTGTAAGACTCTTTTGAGAAAGAGATTTATTTGGGAAGGAGGAGTCCAGGAAGAGTGGCTGCCTCTACCAGGATGAAGAGAACAGCCCACAACTGACCAGGCAGGGTGATTTTATATAGGATCTCTTGGGGGCAGAGTTAACCAGGGATTGGTTAGATTTTCTTCTCAGGGATTGGTTAGTTTTGTGGGTTAGGAACAGAGATGGCCCTGATTTCAGAGCCAAACTGTGTTTATTTCCTGGCTTTCCTTAGCTTTTTGACTCTAATTCTAAGGCTAGGGAATATTTCTTTCACTGGCTTTGATTCTAGGGACAAAGAGTGTTTCTTTGGTACTGGTTTCAGAGTGAAGACATGTTTCTTAGGTTCTGGGTTTGGGGATAAAGTGTTTCTTCCTCTGGCTCTGGTCCCAGAACCAGGCTGTGTTTCTTTCCATGGTTCTGGGCTCCAGGGTCAGGGTGGGTTTCATTAGCCAGCCCCTTTTTTCTACAGTGTGTGTGTGTGTGTGTGTGTGTGTGTGTGTGTGTGTGTGTGTGTACATGTGAACAATAAGGACAGGGGGTGTTGGGTGCACTGCTCTATTACTCCCTGCCTTATTCCTTTGAAATAGGGTTAACTCTGTGAACACAGAGTAGGCTGATGGCCAGCAAGCCCTAGCAATCCTCCTTCCCTGTGTCTCTCCCAGCTCTGTAGTTACAGGTATTATCACATCCTGCTTTTTAAGCTGGGTGCTAGGATCCAAACTCTGCTCCTCTTACTTATTTACCCACTGAGCCATCTCTCCAGTCCCAAGAAACCAGTTTTTCAGCTTTTCTATCACCTGTTTATCTTGGAACCTTTCATGTTCATTCTCCTTTTATTTTCATATAGTTTAGCAAAGGTAAAACAATGTCGGATCTGCCTATTCTACATTTAAACCAGTTTCTCAGATGTGGCAGATTTGTTTTTTTTTAACTTTGTTTTTATTTATTCTTTATGTCTTTCATACCATGCATTTCAATCCCATTTTTTTCTGTCCCTTTGTATATGTCTTCTGCCCTTGCATCCCACTCCCTGCACCCCAATAAAATTTAAGAGAAAAAAGGGAAAAAATTCCCATCATGGAAGCTGCAGTGTGACACAGTGAGTCACACAGTAACCCCTTTGTCCATACATCTTTACTTGCAGGTGTTCATTGCAAAGAGTCATTGGTCTGGTTCAAGGCCTCTGGTTTCTGTTACACTATTGATGCTGGGCCCTCACTGGGACTCTTCTTGGCTATCCTGATGTTGCCCTATGTAGTGGAGATCCTGGAGCTTTGGATCTGCAGGACCAGTCCCTTCACATGCTCCAGCAGATCACAGATGGGGTGGACTCACCTGTCATATGGCAGCATTCGTGGGAGAGAGATGTCTCCCCCCACCCCCGACAATCAACATCTGAGGCAGATGCTGAAGTACTCCAGAGATGACCACTGTGTTAGGCCTGGACAACACAGTAGAGCTAGCTCTAGGTGTTTTTAACCAACATTACAGGTGGGAAGGTGGCTCAACTCGGCTCCAAAGTTGCATAGTCATGTAATCTTGGTAAAAAGAATGACTTCTAGGATACTCATTCTCCTTGCCCATAAAAACCAAGATTTAATGATAAACTGAGGTAGGCTATTAGGAGAAAAGAACATAAACAACTTCTGTTTCAAGGACCAAACTTGCTCTAGAGTGTGCATATACTTATTACAGACAATGGGCTGGTCAGTTAAACCAAACATATCTTGAAAATTTCGGTGTGTGTTGTGTGTATATGGGAGCCAGAGGACAATCTTAGGTGTCTTTCTTCAGTCACTAGGCACCACTTTTTTTTTGAGACAGGGTCTCTCTTACTAAATGTGAAGCTTGCTGAGTAGATAGACTTGCTGGCCAGTGAGTGCTTATATTCTCCTCTCTGCTTCCCTAGCGCTTGAATTACAAGTGTATAGCAATATGCCTCTCTCTCTCTCTCTCTCTCTCTCTCTCTCTCTCTCTCTCTCTCAAACACACACACACACACACACACATCTCACACATCTTTCTTCTTTCTTCCTTTCTCACTTTCTTTTTTCTTTTTTAATGTGTGGTTTGGGGATCAAACTCGGGTCCTTGTGTTTAAAAGGCTATCAATTTTTCTGAGTGAACTAATTTCCCAGTTATCTTCAAATGTTTTAACACACACAAAAGATTAGGACACATAAGTGGGGTAGGGAAGGTATGAGATTTTGGACAATAAAAGCCAACACTGTTTTTTCAAAGGAAGGAAACCATCAATAGGCAAATGGAAAGGATCTGATGTGGTGATTTTATTGGGGTGCCAGAGCAGATGTGGGAATACCAAGCATGGAAATTTGAAGAACTGACATTTGGCTCTCAGTGAGGTGCAATGTGTAGCTGGAGTTTTCCTGGTCCTGCCTGGCTCACAGTCAGGACAAATCTTTCTCACCTGCCAGTCCCACAGCCGCTCAGACCCAACCAAGTAAACAGAGACTTATATTGCTTACAAACTGTATGGCCGTGGCAGGCTTCTTGTTATCTACTTCTTCTATCTTAAATTAACCCATTTCTATTAATCTATACTTTGTGCCATGTGGCTCATAGCTTACCGGTACCTTATATCTCGCTCGTCATGGCGGTGGCTGGCAGTGTCTCTCTCTGCCTCAGCCCTCCTGTTCCTAGAATTCTCCTCTTTGCTTGTCCCGCCTATACTTCCTGCCTGGCTACTGGCCAATCAGTGTTTTATTTATTGACCAGAGCAACACATTTGACATACAGAACATCCCACAGCACCCATGAACAGTTCCAGGAAGGCAGAGGGAGGCCAGCCTCAGTGGACAGGTTAAATATGTTATTTCCTCACTCTCACAGCTATCATGTACACGATATAATCACCCAATAGGGAGAAGATACATATGGGCTACCTTTCCCCAGATATGAAGTGTAGGGAGGTGACTAGGACACAGGCAGTCCGCTGAACTACTGTCTCATGTGGAATAAATGGGAAGGATTCAAGTTCATTCCTTTGGGCTCTGGAGGGAGGAAAAGCCCTGTGTGTTTGGGTGGGCCCATGGTGTTAGGGATGTCAAGAACCCTCCAGTGGGTGAAAATTGCAGGGAGAAAGAGCAGATTTTTGGAGTCAACCCTTCCCTAAGCAAAGATTTCCCTGAGAAACTTGCCGCTCAAAATACCTTCCTTTAGGAAAGCTCACCTGGTCCCAGGTTGGTACTTTACTCTGCAGGCTGATGTTCTGTTATTGTAAGTCACTCTTTAAAAAATCACATGTATTGGGCCCTTTTCCTACCTGATCTTGTATCACTGCCTTTCAATGTAGGAGGACTAGTTATTCATTTGATTTCCACGAGGGACTGCTTTTTGGGAAAGTTATGTCTTCTAATAGTGAGGGGACAAATGTTACCAGCTTCAAAGGTCTCTTCTGTCACTAGTTTAGGCTGTCTTTGTGCTCTTCCATCACCCAGTTACCCATCAAGTACCTTTGTACAAGGACTCAAGGAGGGGGTACATGAGGCAATCTAGACTTCTGTGGTTCCAGAGCTTCAAGCTAAAGCAGTGAGTTTAATGTCCCCAAACTGCACTGGTGTGCAGCCTAAAGTAGACACAGGGTCAGGAAGAAACTGGATGTACTCAAGGATAGGGTCTCTTGACATGGAATTCATCTGTGGAAAGCCAAGGTAGTAGTGTCCTTACAAAATGCAATGGAGATCCAAATGGAATTATGATGACAGTCTGAATATTGATTTTTTTAAAACAATGATTTATCAATCAGAGACAAGAGTTTTTTCCTGATGATATTTATTTCATAAATGTAATTATTTTCTAAAACATATTAAAATAGAAAACATGTTCTTTTGATCAATTTATACAAAGAAAATACCGGTATAGTAATAAAAATACTGAAAATATATGAAAAGCACCAGAACATTAGAGAAATTACACTGGCAACAATTCTAGGAATATATTTTTTTATAATTATACAATAAAGTGCTATTAAATACAGTCAAAATTATTAGTGGCAAGATATAAAAAGTTATGGTTTTATGAAATTTGAGACTAGGTTTACCAGTAATTGCATTTTAGGCTACTTGCAGATCATGCTAATGATCTTTTATTAATGTTTTCATGGAAAATGTATTAATTTCCATTCCCTTGTGAAAACAAAAATCAAAATGAAAATCCCTGGCAATTTGATCATGAAAAGGCAATGACATGATTAGAGATAAAATTACTGATTAGAATACCAAAAATAATCATGCAAATGTGATTAAATTAAATGAAGACAGAACAAAATAAAATGTAAATATATAGATTAATCAAGATTAGTAGAAAAGTTTAGACGCCTTTGACATTATGGTTAATTTTCCACAGTTCTGTTTAGTCACATTTACCACAGTTTTGAGGAGTGATGTAACAATGTATGTGTTACATTCATGTATGTTACATTACAATGAATGCTAGCAAGGTATGTTACTAAATTCAACTGACCAGACATTAAGCAAGGAAGGTATTTAGTGTGTCAACACCATTTTCTTATGAAACATTAAAGGGACACTTTTAGGACAATTTTATTCCTCATCTTGGCTAATTGATTCTTCATTTATCTGATGAGGAATGAAAAGCACAGACAAATACTTTGGGATGAGATTATATTAAGGCCCCAAATCTACCACTTGGGAAATCACTGTGAACCTACAGGGACATAGATACTGTGCACAGTACTTAGTGTGGACTGCAGTCTGTTTCACATCTGGAGGTGGCAAACTGAAACAGAAAAACCCAAATCAAGACAAAGTATTACACTAGTGTCCTTTTAAGGTTTTATTTCCTCAGCCGACTTTTGAAGGAGCTCCGTTACATTACTCCTCAAAACTCACTTTTGGGATCAACTTCTTCAAGCTGAAAGCTCCCAACTCTACTCCTGAGAATAATAAATCTCCAAACATGGTTACAAATTCATTTGCTAGGCAGACTACTTTTCTTTCATCAAAAGTAGATGTACATTTGTACCTAAAGTGACTGAAACTGGTCATGTTGATGATGACACAAACTAATTTTATCAGCTTCTGCAAGGTGTATCTCTGGAGGAATTTAGGAGCCGTATGAATATACCAAAGGCAGAGTATCAAGTGGTCCAGAGAGCCCATTGTGAGGAGTGGTTCCCTTCCTCTAAGCCTTTTTGTTTTGCTTTTCTATTTGCACACATGGATACTCCAGTCTTTTCAAGGTTTGCTTCTCACCAACAATTTTAACAAGGACCATTTTGAACCCAAGGTCAGTTATACTAATGATCAGCTAAAATAACTAGACTTTCAACATTACCTAATGCCTTTCATTTAAAAATGAGGGTGCACATGGCATAATCTGTGGTCCAGAGAGGAGACTCCTTTGCCCTGGAATGAAGAAGAAGATGGGACAATGGAAGAGTAGGCCCTTATACTAAACCAGGCAAAAAGGTTCAGTGTCCAAACATAGTGAACGGCATGAAACTGCATAGAATTGACTAGAAAGAGGGGCTGTTTTGGAGACTTTCCTTCTGGGCACTGCTACCAGAAATTAACAAAAATTCAACCGCATGTAGCTTTCCATATTGTGTCAAAACCAGAGTGTTCACTAAAGAGCCCAGATTAATAAGAGGCAGGCTGCTCAGCAATGCTGAGAAACAAAGGCTAAGGTGGTTTGGCATTAAATAGCTTTACATTCCAAAAAGAATCTTGACTATCATCTGGAAGGAGTTCTCAAAGTTACAAAGTCATGATTACATAAATTACTCTCTTTAAGTATGTTTCCTTTTCAATATACATATTTTACATACATAGTATAGAAAAGGGATTAAGTCAGCTAAGCTAGTAATTCTGTATTTTTTAAAAAAGCAGATTACATCTTTTGGCTACAACAATGCATGTTACTCTTAGACTTTTCAGCTCAGCTCATGTATTTACATGATAAAACTTAGCTTTGAAAGCATTCAAATCAAAAAGAAAAAATAAATTACATTTAAGCTATTAATTTACACAATGCATATGCCTTTATTTAGTTTCCTAACTAGCTATAGTCTCTAATAATCAATGCCTTGGACATTTCTCTATTCAAACAACTGATTTTCCAGCTAAGCACCCTCCTATGTGCTACATATTTCCTTTTAGGAAGCCCAGATGTTCAGTAGTTCTAGAAGAGGGGTGGAGAAGTTTGAGCGGGGTCTGTATAACTTCTCCAGATAATGTCTGAAGGAGTTAGGTTTCTGACCAGGCACCACTTCTTTAACTGTATAATGAATAAAAGAAAGACACAACAAAAGCAAGCAAGACCATTGTTAAGGCAAGCAGCAGCTGCTGGAACCAGATAGAGCGCTGGAGTTGATCTTCAAGTTTCCTATGGCTTTCTAATAAACGATTGAGCTGAATGGGAAGAAAAAAGGGACGAAAGATTGATATCAATGAAACAATCATAAATCATGAGAATTCCAAACTGGAATATCAGAACTCCAAACACTAAAGGGATGGGGCCCATCTACTCTGAAAGGTTGGGGGCTAGAAATGCAAGGAGACATCCGATGTAAAGTTTGGTGGACACATATGTCCTTCATGCTCTACTCTGAAAGGTCCAATTTTCTAGTTGAAACAGACAGAGTTATCACTTACTGGAGGGCCTGACACCTTTGGGCTATTTAGATCTCTTTGGTTTCTCTTTCCTTTTGGGCATTGTACCTTGGGGACTGCCATGATAAGTAAAAACTCCACCACTGAGGTAGATGCACAAAACCCCTTTGTTTCTTTCCAATTGAAATGCACTAGTTAGAGTCCTTTTTATATAAGGTGGAACTCTTTTGTACTCACCAAAGCACTATGTACTTTACTATTTGGCCCCAATTCCATAGTAAAATCATCGGAGTCTTAAAATGCTTGTGGCCTTCTGAAAGCAACCTGCCACATGCCATTTCTAACTGGCCTCTTCACAAAGAAGAGGGCACTTCCAAGCCAGGCGTGGTGGCCCACCCCTATAAGTAACTCTAGCACTTGGAAGGCTGAGGCAGGAGGATTATAAGGAGTTCCAGGCCAGCCTGGGTTCAAGATGAGTCTTTGTCTCCAAAAGCAAAAAACAGAAACCCCAACAAACAACAAACAAACCCTAAACTCTGCAAAAGAAACAACCCCCCCCCCAAAAAAAAGAGCAAAAACCAACTTTCGTTGTCTCTATTAAAAGGTTCCCTTAATTAGTGGAACACAGTAGGCCTTCTGGTGCCGATGACCACTGGCCATTGTTTAGTCAGGCAGAAAGCACACTTACTTGCAGATATAGGTCTTCGCTGGTTTTATCTGACATGTGAGAAGCACCATCTTTCAGCATGAGAGTGTTTGGTTTGCTGCTCTCAACAGTATGGCATCTTAACCTAGAAATTCAAAGGAAACATAACTTCTTCAAAGCCTTAGTAAATATTTTTTCTGAAAGTAAAATAGGGAGTGCAGAGTTAAATGCAAGTGGTTGTGTACTGGAGGCAAAAGGTCTCATTCCTCTCCTTAGGCACAATTCAGAAAGTAGCTCAGTCTATATTTATCTATTATCTTTTGGGGTCTTTTATTCTCCAGTGAAAATGAAAGCTTGCGCTTTGTGCCTGCTTCTAAACCACTGAGCTTAACCTCCAGTCCCCTTTTAGCTACCTAATGTGTGTGTATAAAGAAGATGCTGTGCATACTGCCCACTGCCCCAGGGAATTCAATAGAAGGCTTCTTTGTATGTTGTTCAGTAGAATTTACCCAGATTAGCTTTCAATTTCTAGAATGGAGGATGTGCTTTATTAGAGCTTTTAGTCTCAAACCACTGGGATCCCTCCTACCTTCTAGGTGAGAGCTCTGGAGAAGGCAGCCATTAGCAACGGGTAAAAACCCAAAGCAAAGAAAGTAAAGCAACTTACACTTAACGAACCCCCTCATTTTGAATGTTTCATAAGCACTTTGAGTTAATCTCGAATTCTTTTTGTGTCACTTGCTCTTAACCTTTCAAAAATTTCCCATGCTTTTCACTAAAAGCAGAAAGATCTGGAGGCCCAGGTCACCCCTGGAGTACATAGCCAAGCCCCATTTCATGAACAGAGCAAACCACACTAAACCAAAACAAATAAAGCTTGACAGAATATAGGTTTTGTTTCTAGGCTATGATTTAAAAATGTAAGTATTGTTATTATTTCGTGAAAAACAGGTGGTACCTCTACTCAGTTGGACCTGCATCAACTTCTCCAGTGTTTTTTGTTAGCTTTATTTTCTTCTTTAAAACATGGTTTTCCTATGTAGTCCATGCTAGCCTCAAACTTTTGATCTTCCTGCTGCAACCTGCAAGTACTGTGTGTTGGGTTATAGGGCTCTATTGCCATGTTCCTCATTTTTTTGGAGGGTGTGTGTGGGTGGGGGATGGAACCTAGGACCTTGCACATGAGGGGCAAGCACTGTAGTCCTGAGCTGTCTTCCCCAGGCTGTTTATTTAAACAGTGCTCAAGTTTCTCATGTTAAAAACTTCAAGACAGGCTGGGCATAGTAGAGAACACTTCTAATGCCAGTACTTCAAAGGCTGAGCCAGGAGAATTGTTATAAGTTTGAGGCAATGCTTGGCCATATAATGGTACCCTGTATCAATGAACAAACAACCCCTGCCCCAAGCCAATAAGGACTCCCAATACCCAAACAGAAACAAACCACTACTGAAACCAAAACCAAAACCCCACAAGAAAAAGCAGCCAAGGACCCTTTCATCAACTTCGTAGTTGCTCTCTAGTCTGCCACACCTCTAGTCTAGCCCGGTTGCCCGCATCCATCTCTTGGGCATGGGCTCTGCCTTCTGTGGTTCCTGCATCCTGAAAGTACTCTTTATGGTCAGCAGTACCTTCAGCAATGTGCCCATCAGCGGGCAGCGCCAGTACCTCATCTTTCTTTATCTGCGTGGCAGTACTTGGTACTACTGGTCCCTTTTCTGTGACATATTGTCTTCCCTGGACTTTACTGACCTGACAAGAGCTGTCCTTTGGCCACACAATACTCCTCTAGGCTGGGCCAAATTCAACACTGCTCAGATGCAATGACCTAGTGCTCTGCTAGCTGTCTCCTGGTCACACGCTCCCCCGTTTTTCACGTAAGCCCAAGCACATTGCGCTTTCTTGAAACTTGCTTTGCCCACCACCATAAAAGCTCTTTGTGCAGTTACAGTCAGTCATGGTGTGACTTCCTCTTTCATTTCCTTCATGTCCTAGTCAATGTGCCAGCAGAGAGACCGTCCTTAACCACTCTATAAACTGGGGTTTCCTACCTCAGCATGACTGGTTTGGGGGGCTCATGATTTGGACTGTAGGAAGCTTAGGAACATTTGCTAGATGCCCACTGTACCCCATCCCTGAGTTGTGAAAAATAAAGATGTCTCTGGATGTTGGCAAATATTCTTGGGGGGGGGCAAAACTGATGTCACTTTAATAAATTGTAATCTACTTTAAAAAGGAGTAAAGCAAAACAAAGTAGAAAGCAGCCTCCTCTTGTTTCCTTTACTTTCCAGTACATATTTAAAGACATTTGTCACAGATGACACACAAAGGTGCACACAAGTATCCAACTGTGCACTCCTGTTTAAATAGGATACTGTTTCCATGTTTCTTTAAGCAGCTTTTCTAATTGTTATCTACTGGGTTTCTTCATGTGGATGTGGGAACAGAGTGGCTGAATTCTCTGAGTAGCTCCAGAGTGCTCCAACATGGGTATGTGCCAATGGATCTCAACTAGGGTTCACCAGTGGCCCTTTACTTCCCGTCTTACCCTTCGACTTTACACTGACACAGTCTATGAACCAGGTAAGCATTCTAAGAAGGTGGACTTGAGGGTCAGAGATGTACACCTGTCAACTGGTCAGTCCGTGAATCAAACAATTGTAAGGCAAGGACAGTGCCCTCCCCGCCATGCAGGAATTTCTGATTCTTAGTCATCCATCTCATTGGAGAGCCTGTGAGTAAAAGCGCTTACCTATGTTCCATCACTTTGCTTCTTGGAACTTCTTTCCAGAACTGGGTCAATTCTGCTGGCCCAGTGCCAGATGACTGCTCCATTTCTGCAGCCATTATCAGAAACCGGTCTTGGGCAGAGACTCTTAAGCCTGTATTCCAAAAGAATAATATAACATATGAACAACAACTATCATGGGGCTAGATATGTGGCTTAACACATTGTTACATTTCAAAAAAATATTATTTGAAACAATTTTTGAATTTAAACATATTTTGATCATATTCTTCCCCTCCCCTATAGGTCCTTCCAGATTCTCCCTACCTCCATACCCACCCAACTGTAAGTTCTTTCTCAAAAAACAAAGGAAACTCCAATATAACAATAACCTCCTAACCCAAGAAAACAAAATAAAACACCACCTAAGACAAACAAAAAACCCACCAAACTGTAACCAAATAAAAGCACACAAAAAATCCTGTGTAGTCTATCATATATGGGTCAACTACTTCTGAACATGAGGCATTATTTAAGAATACATTAAGAAAAAAAAATAAGGAAAGACAACTTACCTCCATGTGGAGAAACGATTATATCAACTGAAGCTCCAGGATCACAGCTGCTGTTGCTTGGCTTAACTCTGTACTTCTCTGGAGCAGTAGTTCTCACCTGGTTAGAAACAGTTACCACATGACCTCATGCTGGTTTGGAGGCATGGGGTAAGAATGACCTTAAAAAGGTGCAGCTAATAAACAATGAATGAAGTCTATGCAACCACCTTGGTTGTTATGTGTTGAATGCTATTTGTTCACCAATAAGATAAAAACATCCTGAGTTATTTAAAAGCCTACTTTTAAGTTCTACTGACACTTGCCCCCACCCCCTTTTTGAGATAGGGTGTAGCCATTGCTGGCCTGAAGCTGGCTATGTAGACCAGGCTGGCCTCAAACTCATAGAGATCCACCTGCCTTTGCCTCTCATGAGCTGGAATTAAAGACATGCACCACCACACCTGGCCCTAGCTTTCCTTTTGTTGTATGTATGTGAGCAGATATGTGCACATGTATGAAGCATCTAATTTACAACAGTGAAGGCTAAAACAATCCAATGGAAAGTACCTTTCCCCTCACATTTGGTATATTCTGGAGTATCATTTCTATTGGATCCTAATGTGTCAGCAAATATGAAGTGCAGGAGACTATAGTCACTATCAGCTCCACTAGAAGGGAATACAACAGGGCTCAAAGTACTAGAAATAAAAACAGGGCACAAGCTGACTATGTATACACAGTTGTCCACTGCTTGAGGACGACTTTTTCCATTAGTATATGCCTCAAATCACTTTCATAACTTAGTACGGCTTTAAGTTTTTGTTTTGTTTGTTACCTTAAAGGCCACTATATTTTTCGTGACATTTGTCAACACTATTAGAGTTTTCTTCTCTCCAGAATCCACGCTTCCAAAATATAATTCTTCGGCTGGGCTAGGTGGATAAACAAATAAGGCATTTATAGCACACAGGCTAAACAGCATTCTAATCATTAGTCTGAAAAAAAATGTTCGCTGATAGTTCATGTTCATTAGTATGAAAAGACTTCCTTATAAAAGATTATTACAAAAACAGTTACCTAATATAATTTTGTACTTTACAATTCTGATGCTGCGCATGCTAGGAAGCACTATGGTTTTCCCTAAGGTCGGAACAGAAGAGAAAGTTATGAAGATGCTGAATTAATCCTATAATCAACACTATCTAAGGCGGATCTGTGTAAGCTCTTTGGGAGGTTATGGATTATAATAAAAAGAACACAGACGGCATTACCGTTCCAGCTCTCCCTAATTACAAACAGATTTGACCAATGGAGAAGACTATTAGGCATTTATTTAAGTAACAGAATAATTTCTTACTACACAACGGCTTTTCTGAGTAAGAGAGGAGAAAAGACAGACATGGGAAGAAATTTGGAGTAGCAACTAGGGGGCAGTTAAACTAGTACAATTAGTAAGCCTCAAGCTTCCAAGTTTGCTATTATTGGCTACTGTAATATCTATAACCTAAAATGAAAAGATTCAATTCTCCTGAAAAATTGTGTAGCTTAACATTAACCAAACTGTATCAGTTGCTTCAAAACAAAGGGAAGGACATTTCGGGTAGTGTTTTTGCTTTAAATTGAAAACTGAATAGCTTACGTTATTTTTTCATATAACTTAAGTATATATACACATATACTTATGTATGTATGAATTTATGTATCTTAACATTTTGAGACTCTTTAGGTGGCCCAGGCTAGAGTCCAAGTGTGAGCCTCTTGCCTCTTATGATTGCTGGAATTGAAGGTTTGTACTGGTAAGCCCAGATGGAGATATGTTTCTACCTGATAAGTCACACAAGAAACATCTTCACATCAAGGATATTCATTAAGCTAGAGAAGACCTATGTTTAAGGATCAACTTGCCCACCTTTGGGCAAGATGGGAAACATACATGACTGCTTAATTGCTTTGGGAGCCTGTGCAACAGGAGACATGAAAAAGCAGCAATGTTATAGATATCAGAGCATGTCTCAGTAAACAGTATACAAATCAGGAGCAGCTTGGGGAGATGACATTAGTGGGGTCTTTGTGTACGTGAAGGAGCAGCTCTGTGACTCTGATGGGGGCACAGGTAGTGGGGTCATGTTCAAATTGCAGTCCTGGAAATGGTCCTATTCTAGCCTGCCTTTCCAGCTGTTCTCACTGTTGAATCTCAAGAGTTGTAGACTAGGACCTATGCTTTGGATGGTCCTTCTGCAAAGCACGAAATGTTGACTTCCAAATTAGTCAAAGAAAAAGTGCAAACATATGAACTCCAAAGGGGAAAAAGGGCAAAGAAAAACTGTGGGAGACAAAATTTATGTTGGGTGGCTTTCCTTTACTCGTACACTCACATAGACAATGGCAATAAATCCAAATTTACCTCCAACAAGAATCAACACACACATAAACAAACCAGCTCTGTCAATTAGAGAATTTCAGATGACATGTATTGTTGATGGAAGATGTACTCCAATATACTCCAAACATAGTTACACATGAAGGTTTTAAGGAAAGGGACAAGGATGCCACATTAGATCATCACTAACCAGTGTTGGTATAACAATATTGAACATAATAATATAGGAAATAGTCCTGGGCACTTTTTTTCCAGTGCTAGGGATCAAACTCAGGGCTTTAGACAATTACACCCGTGAGCTGTACCCCCAGCTCCCAATCCCAAATCTTCTGGATTAACAACTTGGAATGGAGCTAAATATGTCTGAAATTAGGGTTTCATCAATACTCTGTTTTCCTAGAACACACTGGGTTTTCAGAAGGTCAAATCAACAAATACATCCCCTTATTTTTACAAGTATCAGTAATAAAACAAACATATCATTAAGATTAATAAATGAGTATTCAATATTACCATCTGAAGTGTGATGAGGGCTTTGACACACACTCAGTGGAAGAAATAAAAAGTGTAGTTAGAAATGGTCACTAAGTCAGGAAAAGAAGGAAAATTGTACTCTTAACAAATTGTACTGTCTACTCTCAATAGTTTAAACAATAGGGTAGAAGTTTTCTTAATCCTGCAGTCCTCCCTACCCCTAAGACGATCAAGATATGTTACAGCAATGCAGTGAAAAAGATCTTTGTTACCTGATGTGTAATAAGGGTCCTTTAAAAACACTCAATGGCTTTTTAAAAGTTTTCATCTTTGAATCAACTTTTTCGTTTTCATCTGCTTTGGAAGCAGACTCAGTTGTGTTGACCTATAGATTAAAAAACAAAGACAAAAACAATGGAGACAAGATGAAGTAGTTTTAGTTCAAGTTGGACAAGTCATTGGGAGAACAAGTAAACATCAAGATTCAATGCAAATTATAGGTGTTAACATGTTTAGCATGTCTGAATGACATGTTTAACATATATTGACATAACCATGAAAAAATATTATGTAATTTTCTTATAAACATGACATTGTTGAAGATATTTGTTCTAAATTATAATGTACTTATCAAGCAAGCCCTTGCTAAGTTTTGTGAAGACTAACAATTAACAAGTCCTTCAAAACAAGATAAAAAGGAACTTCATCCAGGTGAAGTTTTACATTAATCACTTACTTTTATCTTAGATAAATACATATATTTTTGACAAAAAAAATTCCTTCCAGATGGGCTTTGCCAAGTTTTGCACAGAGCATGGACTCAGCTCTTTTTACACAGGGGGAAAAAGTATGCTGCGATTCAATTGACCTCATCCCCACTCCTTCATTTCTCAAGACGTGGAAGCATGGTAACTGGATTATCTCCAGGATGCAGGCCTAGCTGGGGGGACATGACAATGCTTTTCCCCCACATGCTAGGGACTGAACTTAGGGCAGCATGCTTGCTGGACAAGTTCCACCACCGAGCTATGCCCCAAGCTTTTAGATGGTAGCTTTTGCTTCCGTTTGACTTTATTCCTCAAATTACCTTTTCTGTTGGAACTGGTTGTTCTTCATTAGACACTGTCTCCAAGGTTTCTTTACCATCGCCTTCTATATCCTCTTTACTTGAGGTTTCATCCTCGCTGGCAATCGGCCCGTTTTCGCACAGTGGTGTCTGGAAGTCATCATCTACCAGTGGTGGGTAGCTATACTTGAAAGGATCCTAAAGAAGAGAATATGCCTTATCAGCCTGATAGTAATGTGGAGAGAAATATTTCTCTATGTTAAAAAGTGATTACTTGGGCCATGAAAATATGCTTAGTGAAATCAGGAAAAAATGGGATTCATTTCAAAGAAAAAAATCAAGTTACATCTTTGGCTTACTTCACAGCAAGAATTTCAGATGGCCCAAAGCATTAAATGTAGTGTGTGTCTTTAAACCATAAAAGTAAGCATTAAAACAGAAGAGGAATAAAACAAATCAGCAAAAATCTAAGCAGAGTAGACTCTCTACACACAACACAGAACATAGGTGGTACAATAAATAATATTGACAACTGGCTTTTGATATAGCTCAATGGTAAAGTACTTCTCTAGCATGTCTGAGAACTTGGGTTCAATGCCTAGCATTACCACTAAAACAAACCTCAATCAAATAAAAGAATATAAAAAAGCCCATAAAACCAAAAACAAAATATAAGGAGGGCTAAAGATGGCTCAGTGGTAAAGTGATTGCTGAGCTAGCATGAGGACTTGAATTTAGACCCCATGTGAAAAGCCACATGTGGTAATATTTGCCTGTAATTCCAGTACTGGGAGGCACAGACAGGAGGACCTTAGGGGTTCAATGGCCAGCCAGTCTAGCTAGTCAGTAAGTTCCAGATGCAGTGAAAGACCCTGTCTCAAAAAAATAAGGTGAGAGCAATACAGGAAGACATCTAATGTTGACCCCTGGCCTCCACATGTGCAGGTATGCACACACATGCACACACCACACAGAAGCAAGCAGAAAGAAACACAAGGGCTGGAGAAGTGGTTCAATGATGAAGAGTGCTTCCTGCTCTATCAGAGACCCGAGTTCAGATCCCAGCACCCACATCAGAGAACTGCACTTGGGACTCCAACTCCAAGGCATTTTTTAGCTTCTTTTGGCCTCCTTCCATGGGTACCTACACATACATGTATTCACACACACACAAACACACACACACACAGAGAGAGAGAGAGAGAGAGAGAGAGAGAGAGAGAGAGAGAGAGAGAGAGAGAGAGAGAGAGAGAATATCTTTAAAATCCAAAACACAAGTGAACAAAACACACAAAGAAGTGGGCATGATAGTTATATGTGATAGTTACATGCCTATATAGGCTAGTTATATGCCTATAATATGAGCACTTTAAAGATTACAAGAGATCCTGCTGGGGGAAAAAAAAAAACAAAGAAGGGGAAAATTGCAACGACGGTTTTACTTTAATTGCAAGAATAGGATCTGAAATGCAAAAATTCAGTTCTTCTAGGTTAAAACACAAACTATAAAGTTTCAGAATAAGAAAGGTAAAGACTTAAAATTAAATTTTTTAGTTCAAGTCTCTTCTGATTAATGAAAACAAACAGAAGGATCCTGAAAACTTAATCCTGCTAGTCCTTGGTTCTCTTCAAATACAATTTGGCCAGGCAGACAAAATATACCTATAATTATTTACATAGGTTTTGAATTTTAGGAAAAGTCGCTTTCATATTATTTTTAACAGCTATGTAAATACTAACAAAATTATTTGAGGTGGGGAATCACCATGTAGTCCAGGCTGGCCCAGAACTTGCAATCCTCCTATTTTTACCTCTTAGATACTGAGATTACAGGTGTGCACTACCACATCTGGCCACAACATTAAAAATTTCAAATGCACTCACCTGTTTCTGATCTCCATTAATAAGTAATACAAATCAGTTAAAAAAATTCTGAGGGCTGGGCAAGGAAATTTGCCTAGCATGAATTTAGCCACTGGTTTGATCCTTAGCACCCAAAACAAAGGAGAAGAAATCAATCAAAAAGCAAACACCCCTTCTAAACTTTGGCAGCACATTTTAAAGGATGCATTTCAAATTAAACAGACTACTGAATAGGAAAGACAGGGGTGGCAGGGGAGGGGGGATGGCACAAAATTCAGTAACTTATGGCTCATGTTAGCATACATAGGTGCAATCTTGTCACACACTAATTTGGAATGATCTCTATGCTATGTTGTGAAGGAAAAACTGAGATGTATAATACTGTACAAATACACTACCTACTAAAAAAAGATGAGTAGGAGGAAGTCTTATGTACACTTGCCTACATGTGCAATACACATCCCTGGAAATTAAGATAAGAAATGCAATCATGGAAGGCAATAGGGTGGTTGAGACAAGAGTAGAAGGCATTTTATGAAGACCTGTTTCTGAATATAGTTCTGAATCTTAAATTCAGCACTTCAGTTTAGAACCATATGCATATATTAGCTATTCAAAAAATTAGTGAACTTTGAAACATAAGTGAAAAGTATCTACACCACTGAATCCTTTTCTGAGGGTATCAGTGATCCTTCCTTGGGCATTATGATATGGCATGGATCTCCCTAGGAAGGAGAAATAGAACAGATTTTGCAGGTGGACTGGGGGCAGATGGAGATGGGAACAGGAGGGATCAGGTAGGGGGGATGGAGGGAGAGAGTATGGGAGAAACAATTGGAATTGGAGGGCACTTGGGGGCCAATGGCCAACAGTGCAGTGGAAATTCCCTGGAATCTATGAGGGTGATCCTATCAAGGACTTCTAGTAATAGAGGCTATGGAGCCTAAACTGGCCATCCTTTGGAACAAGGCAAGGCTTCTAGTGGTGGGACTACAACATTAACCCAGCCACAAAATCTTCAACCTATAGCCTGCCCTGCCTGCAAGATGTGCTGGGGCAATGGTGGTGTAGATCTTGTGGGAATGGTCAACCAATGACATGTCTAATTTGAGGTCCACGCTATGAGAGGGAGCCCATGCCCAATATTGCCTGGATGTCTAGGAACTGAAGGCTGGATAGCCCAGAGACCTAGGGTAGACTCAAACACAAATGGAAAAAAGTCAATGAAACGATTCCTAATGATATTCTGCTGTCCTAATAAATCAGTGCCTAGGTCAATTATCACCAGAGAGGCTTCTTCTGGCAGCTGATGGGAACAGATACAGAGACCCACGCTCAAACATTAGGAGGAACTTGGGGTAACCCTGTGTAATCAGGGAGGACGGACTGTAGGAGCCGGAGGGATTGAGAACACCAGGAGAGCACAGCCCATAGAATCAACTAAGTAGGGCTCACATGGGCACACAGAGACTGAAGTAGCAAGCACAGGGCCTGGGTGGGTCTGAATATGTTATAGTTGTTAGCTTGGTGTTTTTGTGCGGCTCCTAACAGTGGGAATGGGGGTGTCTTTGACTCTTTTATCTGCTCTTGGGACCCTTTTCTTCCTACTGGGTTGCCTCCTCCAGCCTTGATATGAGGGTTTGTGCCTGGTCTTATTGTATCTTGTGCCATGTTTGGTTGATGTCCCAGGGAGGTTGATGTCCCTGCTCTTTTCTGGGGGAATATGGAGGAAGAGTGGATCTGGGGGAGATAAGAGTTTGTAGGGGAACTGGGAAGAGTAGAGGGATGGGAAGCTATTGTTAGAATACATTGTATGAGAGAAGAGAAAAAAATTTCAAAAAGATACGGCTTTTTCCTTTTGAGTACATAGTGTAGAGTGCTATTATTCAGCGTTATTCTACAAGTTTCCAAGGACTGTACTTACTGTCCCACCCATGTGGGGAGGCAGGTATTCCACACTGACATACTCCTGGATTTCACTTTTACTTGCAAACTTCAACAAACTTACTGCTTCAGGGCCAAGCCAGCTTTTCACAATTTTGAAAGCAGCTGAAGAAAAACAATCACATCACAGAACTTTACTTGACTTGTCAAGTACTTTCCTGTATGTACTAACCCACAACTTCTGAGACCAGTTTCAACTAGGAGCTGATAGTGTGTTTATTATGAGGAAGGGCACTTACCCATTCTTTAATTCTGGGAGGCTTGATGGTATGCATATCCCTCACAGGTTTCAAATGATCCACGGAGATTCAGGAAGACTAAATTACCCTGATGCTCATGGAGAAGCTTTTCAGAGTTTTGACCTCTGACCACATTTATCAGCGGCCTCAACAACTATGACTTTTAGACAATGAAGCAAACTGCTCTGTGATTCAGGAAGGAATTGCATGATGTTGTGAAGAATCTTTTGTGTTTCTTCTGATAAACCCTCAATCTGAAAACCCTTCTCAAAGGAAAAGGCAGAAACAGGAGGAAGAGGTCCTGTTCATTATGGGTGTGAGCCAGAACCAGCTTCCTTCCTGACTCAAAACTCTGCATTTTTTTCCCCAGGCCTCACAGTTTATATAACCACGAGAAAGACGCTACAAGAATAAACTACTATCAAACATAGCTATTTGACAGTTATAATTCTGTCCTGTATCATGTTGTTTGCTTTGTGCTTAATTAAAAAAATATTTCTATTGGGACATTTTTAACACATTTGGAAAAAACTAAAAGCAGAATGCTGCAATAAATATGCAAAAGTGATAGTAGAAAAAAGGGGAAATAAGAATAATAAAAACATTAAAGTGTGGTTTAGAAAATCATGTTTTATTTTTATTCTGGTTCACTATGATTTAAGCTTTTGTTCAAATACTATTTAAACTTTCCTTTTCAATTTAAAACAGCTTGTGATTTGACAGGATTGAAGTCATGCTATTGGGATTAAATGAAGTGTTAAGTCTGACTTTTTTCATGCCAGATTTATTGAAATAATTCACAAATGATTCTAGCAGTAGGTTATCATAAATGCCAAAAAGCTCTATTCTGTGCAGTTCAAAATTACCCTTATCTAAAGAGAAGTCTTTTTTAGCCTGGGGGTCTTAGATTAATGAGAACAGCATGATCTCAGATTTTGGGTGGGACTTAGAAAACCAACACGTGATTTAAGGTAGGAGCAGTGGTCTATGGAGTATCAGTAGGGACTAACGGCAGGCAAAATCAATCATGCCTACAGAATGGAGCTCCAAGACAATTTCTGAGCACCAAGGTACCTGGCTTCAATGAATTTCCTTGGTTGGCAATACTACGTGTGTGCTGCTCATACTGATGCTGACAGAGAAATCTGTTTCACATTTAAAATGTCTCTCTGAATCCTTTCCTTGCAATAAATCACAAAAGTGAGCATCATTGCTTTCAGTGAGTTCTAGCAGTCCTAGTGAGTGATCAAACATGAAAGGCATTTGGGGAACTCCTTGAATTTGTGGAAGGACTGCTAGGATCCCTTAAAAATCTACTTTTTTCAACAGCACTTTTTGGTCCTACTATTTAAAGTGTTTTATCATGAGATAGTATTAGATTTTTTGTCATTTTTTTCATTTTATTAATATGGTATATTGCACAAATTTTCCGACTTGGACCAACTTTGCATTCTTAAGACAAAGCTTGCTTTGTCATGGTTTGTCAGGATCTCACCAGCCTGAGCTCATTGATTAAATCAGACTGGCTGGCCAGACAGCTCCAGAGTTCTGCCTGTTGGTACCCTTGCCCCTCACTCCTTGGGCTGAGGTTATAGGCACATGCTACTACTACAACTGGCTTCTTTACACATGTTTGTGGAAGATTAAACTCAGTTCTCAAGTCCTTTCCCAACGGAGGCAACTCTGTAGCCTATACTGCTTTTTCTATTTCTTTGAGATGGAACTCAGGGCTTCTCACAGGCTAGGCAAGTGTTCAATCACTGAATCATATCCCTAGCCATAGTACCTGCAGAGGACTGGTGCATCTACAGTTGTAAGGGGTTGCAATCTGGAGTTTTCTTTGCATCTGATGTTTGGTAGCAGGCCTGTACTTACTCATAAATGAGTTACAAGCAATCCTTTGTGGCCTATTTTTAGAACTGTTTACAAAGGATCTGGGTAAATTCTTTAACTATTTAATAGGATTAGCCAGAAAAGCCACCAGGACCTGAATGCTTCTTTGTGGGATTATTATTTTTGGTTGTGAGCCTAGCCTTTAACGGCTGAGCCATCTCTCCAACCCAGGATTATTATTATTATTATTATTATTATTATTATTATTATTATTTTGGTTGTTGGCTACTACTTCTGATTATTCTTGAGCCACTTTCAGTAGTCTAGGTCTTCCTGATAATTTATCATTTGCATCTAGTTTGCTAACTTCGTTGCTATAGTTGTTTTTTAATTCCAGAAAGTCAGCAGTGATCTCCGTTTTCTGATTTAAAATTTTAGTAAGTTAAATGTTTGTTTATTCTTTACCAGCATTAAAGGTTTGCAAATCAGGAACTTTTCCTAGAACTGAATTTCAGTTTATAGAGTTTCCCTATTGTTTGCAACAATGGACTTCTGTAACACCAATGAAAACAGAATGTGAAGAAGCAGCATTCCTTTTAAAATCACCAGGTAATTTTTTCCAATGGCCATTTCACAAGACTCTGAGCAAAATTATGATTGTCAAAAGGGCTATGTGACTATAATGATTTAGAGTGACTTTCAGATTCCTCCCACCTTGTCCTTCCACACTTGAAACCCAAGAGAAAACCTAGGCAACACATGTTTTGTTACACACCCTATGTGTGGGAAACAGAATGAGGCTTCTTGTAATTGCTTTGTCCAAATGGCAGATTATCTTGAGGCTGTTTTAGAAAAGACAGTGGAAAAACTCTCAGTGTCTGAGGAGAGAATGTCAGCCTTATTTGTTTAAAAACAAGCCTTTCAGTACCCTGGCCCTAGCCTTTTAAGAGTACACAAGTATAATACAAATATTTTCCTAAACAGCTGTAGAAACATGGCTGAATTGGCCAAGTAAGACAAATGAAAGTCAAAATGCTTTAGAAAAACACAAATAATACACTCACCATTCATTATCCAAGGCATATCAAAGATCACTATTTTTGCTGAAAGACAGAAAAAAAAAGAATCAGTCAATTTGACTTAGTACCTCTATAATACTCTACCAGTTTGACCTGATCTAGGAAAACAAAAAACAAAAAAAAAAAACTAACGTGTGAGGAAAAATTGAGCTGATTGGCCAAGTTCTAATTCAGGGAAGTGTGAGTAGTGCTGGACGGACCATTGTCTCCCAATGGGGAGGGTCCAATAATGCACCATCATTGTCCTTTGGCAAACAATGCATTCCTTTGTTCATTTGCTGAGTTTGCTCCTTGACCAAAGGTACACAAGAAAATGGTTTAAATGATATGGGTGTGACATGTCAGATCAGTGCAGAAAGCAACTGTGCTTTAAAATTATTTACATGTCTAATGTATGGCTTCACTTATAATTTTCTTGAGTCATACTGTTAAACTGCTCACAGAGCCATCCCTTACTTCTGATTCTAAGAAACAGAAACTATTTTTTTTCTTAAATGTTATGAGCTCCAGGAAGCCAATAATTCCAAAGTACATGGAACTGTTATTTTACATACAGAACTGAGGATATTTAGTAGCGCTATCAACACCTGTGAGGGAAAAATATCAGAAACCACAATGGATATTTGTGATAGCCAATGCATTCTTCTATTCCAGGTGAACCAAATGCATAGTTTCATTTTTCTCTGAGCAGAGAACCCCGTAGAATGTTACACAAAACTAGCACAAAGTAAAGTGCACAAAAAGAACATGGTATCAGTAGGAGGGAGACTGGCGTTCTGTATTCCTGTTATTCAGTGGGAGTATAATGACAGTAGAACTGTTCATGGTATGTTTTGAAAAACAATCAGTTAAAAAGACCATAAAATCCAATGCCTGCAAAACCACATTATTTTGGTAGAACACAGACATCATCTGTGGTTAATTGAAATGAACAATATTACCATTCACCTTTATATGAATCCATGAATAGTTCTTTCAAAATAATCCTGGACATATTTGATAAATAACTATAGTTACATTTTTTTCTCATCACAAATGCTTTTAAGTATTTCAGTCAACAGGTATTTTAGAAGGCTGAATGAATTTTATAAAGTAATAGTTACATTAGTAATTATTTCTACACGGCTTACCACAACGTCCTTTACATCCTTAAATAAACAAGCATTTCAGTTTTGTTTTGTTCATAAAAGAAGCAAGTTAATAGCATGAAGTAGTAATTCTATAGCATCCATTGATGGGCACTGCTTAGCAAGATTTACTGAGTCAGTGTGTGCCAGATACACAAGGAACAGTAGATCGTTCAAGTTTCCCAACCTGGACACTGTCATTCTCTTTACCAACACTCACAGTTTCCAAAGGGATTGCAGTATAGGGCTGTAGGTGGTGCTGATTCTAGATATCCATTATGCTTTTGGTTACCCAAGAGATCCTAACTGTGGAATCTGTCAGGAATATGCGCAGGCAGTTCTGTGAATTTCCATTTTGATAGCCCTTTGCTTCTCCTGCCCTTTCAATTTAACAGAACTGGGAAATATATTTGACTGTTTATGTGGGTTGGCCACTTATTTTCCCCATAAATCCAGCAGATGAAAAATGAGCATAAGGCTTAGGAGGAGTCCATCGTTTGTGTCATTAACCGGAGAATTACCATTCAAAACAAACAAAACAAGGCCGAGGATGTTAGTTCAGTGGTAGAACACTTGCTTGGCATGTACAAGGCCCTGAGTTCAGGATGTTAGTTCAGTGGTAGAACACTTGCTTGGCATGTACAAGGCCCTGAGTTCAATCTCCAGCACCATAAGAAAACAAAATAATACAAAACTCTGTAAATACCAGAGTCAAATGTAGTGCACTGTGATTCAGTATTTTCTTAGCGCCAATTTTAAAACAGCAGTTAGTAACATACTGTACGTATTTATCGTACAATGTGCCTTATCAGTACTGCTTATCTGTTCTTGCATGCAGCAAGTTCCACATAATGAATATAGTTTTAGACAAAGATCAGTAAAAATGGGCTCACATTGCAAATAAATGTATAATTGCCCATAGCTGTGTGTTAGATGTTACAGGATGTCTTGGTGTTTAGAACTTCACTTGTACCAGTAAGTGCAAAGGAAAATTACTTCATAAAATTGTCCATGTATCTACCATGATGAGCATTTACATACCTACCTATGATACATTTAGAGTATTTCATCAGAAAACAATATTCCAGGTATGAGACTCTACAATATAAAGCTTTATAATTTTTGGACATCAGCTATAACTTCAGTTATAAATAAAAATTTTTATTATAAATAAAAAATACTATTATATTTTTATAAAGGCGTAAGTTACTTACAGAGGTATTTGGGGTAATA
This sequence comes from Onychomys torridus, assembly GCF_903995425.1. Taxonomy (NCBI): domain Eukaryota; kingdom Metazoa; phylum Chordata; class Mammalia; order Rodentia; family Cricetidae; genus Onychomys; species Onychomys torridus. The sequence goes on along the minus strand of NC_050466.1, from coordinate 58,934,816 downwards.
CACCTTAAAGCAGCTGATGATAAAGCGTACAAATTCCATGTCCTAAAATAAAGATTCAATTTTTAAGACTGTCCATATTAGAGAACTTCAAATTACACATTTCTAAAGGTGATAAATTACTAAATACAAGTGAGATTACTGTTTTTCTTAAGAAATAAGCTAATATAAGTATCTATTGCCCCAAGGATTAAGGTTTGGGTCTAAAATTGAGTTAAAGAAGTCAGACACTTATAGGTATTTTAAAAATTACTTGTATTACTTCAAACTAGTTATATGCTTCAGGCTACAAGAGCCACGGGGTATATAAAAGTGATCCCCATAGAGAGACTCTAAAGTTCTATTGAACAACTAAAGAATTATTGAAAAGGGTAGAGTTTATAACTTGACTAACTAAAATAATATATATGTACTCATTTGTAGCTATACATATATATGTTATGGTTTAGTATTTACTTTCTAAATCTATTTTTTACCTCATAAGAGCTTCAATAAAAATACTGTATTTTTTTTTACACAATGATCCCACTGATCAGACCTGCCAGTTTACTTTTTATTTAAAAGGACCCAGATTAGTTTTTTTGTTGTTGTTGTTCATAATCAAGTGCTGTTCATTCATTCCATTTGTTAGGAGGCTATATTAAGCAGCTGTCAGGTTAGTTCTCTTGCTTCATATACAACAACAGAAAATTAGGTCATTAGGGACATTATTCATGTTTCATTCCCCATCGTATTCCATGCTAGCAGGCTGTTTTATTAATCCTGCTCAGCCACCTTATAAACACTTCGAGTTTGAAAAGCTAAGCAGACAAGCTGGAATCCAGGACAGCTACTAAAAACCTGGTGACTCTAGATAGGACAAGCTATAAAGTCATTCCTGGCATGAGTTGCAGCACCTTTAATTGCAGTAAACTGAATGTAAGCATCCCTAGCTATAACTATTTAATATGGGAGAAATCCTAGCATATAATAATACCTTTATAAATAATCATTATATCCACTGGGCACAGTTTCAAAAATCTATGGTTAAGTAAGAGCCAGAGAAAGGGCTTAAAAATCTAGCTCTACAATCATTTGGTTACCTAGTTTAAAAGCCATGACCACTCTCTGATACTCTTACTAGTCTTCATCTAGTAATCATTAAAATCATTTATTCAATTGAGTGTCCTTGTTCATAAAAGCTTGAATACTGATAAATGTCTACACTGGGTACTACATACCATAGCTCTATGAAAGAGCTTGTTGTACAATCTCTCAGGATGTTTTTCAGAATGGTGTCTTTATCATGCAAAGTGTCCACCCTCTGATGATGCATGCAAGATTTTTCTTTCGAGTTCAACTGCTGAGAATGGATACACCTCTCCTAAAATGTCGATTATTTAAAATCTAACTATTTGTATAATTTTAAATGATTCCATTCTTTTAGCTAGGAAGGTAAAAGGCTATAGTCAACATTGAAGTTCAACTCTTACTAAAGCATTTTTAATGCATCTTTATAAGCTGACTTTGTGAATCCTAAAAGTGTCATAGGAAAAAGAAATTACCCAGTAAAGATTAAGGTGCTATATAACATTAACAATGACTGAAATATGTAATAGTACCAATAATCTTTCTCTATGTAAGTCATTTGGAAAACCATCAGAAAGGTCCTATACAATTCACTATATTAAGTAACAGAACATACATTGTTCATGGTTGTGAAGTAATAATAGGTAGCTCTGGTACCTAAGGAAAAACAGAATCATACTCTATCTTTATTGAATGTTGACTTATCTAAGTAACTTTAGTTTCATTTAGAATATAAAATGTTTTGCTTTGTAATTTAAAATCCACTCAATGGGAACTACATTTTAAAAAATATGCAGGGTATTAGATTCTTAATGTGAGAAAACATTCTGCTGTCTCCTAAAGCTCTTTTTAATTGTTCTCTCTAACCTGGTTTTGTTGTTGTTTAAATTTATGACACCATTATTTTGGGCTACATAGCCACACACATACTGTAGTAAAACAGTTTTTCGTTTTTAATCTTAAACAGGTATTTTCCAATATTATTACAAGTTCTTCACAAATACCAACATATATAGTGATAGACTTATCAATTAAGTATAATATAATTTACCATTTTGCTATATTGGACACAGACTTTTTCCTAATCTCTCATTGTTTTTTGAGACAGTCTCACTATGTTGTCCAAGCTATCCTTGAACTTTTATGAACTTTTAAAATAAACTTTTATAAACTTTTAGGTTTAAATAATCTTTATACCTCAGCTTCATAAGTAGCTGTGGCTACTGGTATACATAGACTAACATATTGGTTACTATTGTAACTAGTGATTTAACTAAATTTTCAGGATGGTAAAATCATCTGAAGAAAACTGGTTCCTCAAACTTACTAAATAAAATAAACAAATAAAAAATTCAAGAAGTATAAACAAGTGCCCAACAATAGCAGGGTATGGCATGAGGCAAATTCACATGAATGCTTTGCACTCTCAAAACAAGGCAAAAATATAAGGTCACAGAGATTATGCATCTCTGTGTTTATTCAATATTTAGTGACTGTGTTACTCTGTTCTAGGCATGGGGTTTGGTGCTGGTGGGTATTAGTATGCTAATGATGTTCAGTGTTCATCACAATGACTCATGTCCTGCCAGCCTCTATGTCTTATCTCTCCATCTATATCATCAGACATGGAACATTACTAGGAAATATAGCATCCCTACCAAATACTGCAGCAAATGTAATTCTCTGCAAACCCTATTCCACATTTGACTTCACACACAATGCAAGGGGGGAAACAAACATTTTAGATTCTGCTAGCTTCATTTTACAACAATATTTAGATGTCAAGAACACAGGGAATACAGAGGAAACCATGACAAACCACACTTTAGGATTAATGAAGAATGCTTACCATGCTATTGAGACCAGTTTCTGACATGTCAAACATTACTGTGACAGGCTTCCCATTTTCTCTCTTGGCATATCGTTCCAACCAGAATGCTATGAGCTTCTTTTTGTCCATTATGGTTTTCTGGTCTTTTATATGATACTTCACCCTGATCCAGACTTTAAGCAGAACAACAGATAAAAATAAGCATATTATTTATTATTTGTGACATTTTATGTATGTACACACACACACACACACACACACACACACACACACACACACACATACATATATACCTTGGCATATTCATTTATAATTCACCTTGTTTTGAATAAAAACATCTCTCCCCTCTTCAAAATGAGAAATAGTTGCACTCGGGACCTTTAAATTAAAGAGTAGAAGAGAGGCAAACTAGTTTTCTCTCCTTTAGGAAATAAATAGATGTCACTCTTAAGTGAGCAGGTGAACAAATAGTATTTTGTAATAACCCAGAAGTGCTTTTCACTATGCTTAAGAGGGAAGCCACTGGTTTGATCAAACACTAGAAAATATGTTCCACCCAGAAGAGACACACAGACAGGCAGGAGGGAGGCCTGAGGAGTGCCATGTAGGGGAGTGGGACAAGGAAAAGCTTAGGGTGCTGACAGTGAAGACAAATGGGATTGTGAGAAGAGAAGCAGAACAGAGTCAAGGGAAGGATGGCTAGATGACTCTGAAGTGCTAGTGTCATTGGGTTTTGCCATTTCCAAACCTGGCTTGAGCAGTGTGCCATAGACGTTGGAGTGGAAGAGGCCAGGGAGGAAACCTATTGGGTCACAACCTGGGAAGGAGCTGAGAATAAGAGAACAGGGTAGACAGGGCTGAACTGAGGAAGTGGCTGGTAAAGATGAATTGGGAACCGAAATGATGCTAAAATTATAGGGAGAGCCAAGAAATGGGCCAGAGCTGACAATCCAGAAGGAGCATGATGGCAGGACACAAGTGTGAGTTGCAGATCATGTTGAGTGTTGAAGGCAGCTCACAGTCAAGAGACACCAGCTGGTGGGCAGCTGGGTATGCACAAGTAGCTTGGGAACTGCATGGGATCTGCACTGTGAATTGGGAAGCAGCCAAAGCTGATGTGTCTGAGATGACCCCATGGGACAGTAACAGATGCACAGTATAGGAAACCAAGAAAAGAACAGGCTTTGGGAAACATGTTTCAGGAGCAAACTGCAGAAGAAGTATGAGAAAAGGAGACTGAAAAAAAAAGAGGCAGGGATAAGAGGAAAGTCAAAATATAGTGCAGTTCACAAACTAACAAAAAGGCAAGGAAGATGCACATAGGCTCTCCTACCCTTAGTACCAACTCAAGCTAGATTTAGGTGAGTGGAAAGGAAGATAAGAAAGTCATCTGAACAACAGACTACTGCTAGTCTTCTTTCCATTGCTACACACATTTCAGAAAAAGCTGAGAGGAGATCGGGAAAGACTTAAAGGTCCATTTTACATATTTAGCAACTGTCACAAGGTTCTCCATAAAAATATATACTAGGTGGAGTGCAACAATTGAGAAAGAAGATAATGACTAACTGAAATGACTTTGGTTGTGTTACGACTGCTCCAGTGCTATGCCTACCTGCCAGCTACCATACTTCCTACCACGATGGTCATGGACTCTAAACCTCTGAAACCATAAGCCCCAAATAAACTCTTTTATTAAGTTGCCTTGGTCATGATGTCAAATCACGGAAATAGACAAGTAACTAAGACACAGCATTTGTGTTTACTGCTTAGTTTATAATAAAGCAAACTATGCTTTGATAGTATTTGACAGGGGTAAAGATAGCCACACACCTCTAGTTACAGGAAATTCATTGCATATACATATGGAAAAGTTCTGTGATTATTAACAGAGACACAGATATGCATCTCAAAGTCTTAAAAAGCTAGGGTATGAACTGAATATACTTACATAATTTGTTACCTTCTTTGTCATAACCGTGGAGATAAATACCACCAAGTTCTAATAACCATCTTGGAATAGAGGATTCACTAAGATCTAGAAAGTGATAAACTTTGATCAGTAATAGTAACCTACATATCTAAAAGAAAACTCACACTGTAAAACTAATGTTATAATCACTTACTCAAATATGAACAATACACAACTTAAATCTTGAATAAATGTAACTTGTTAAAAAATTAGAAAGAATGGCTGGTAATATAAAAGCTAGTTCCTGCTGAGAAACTACTGACAAAAGATTTACAGATGATGGAAAGAACTGGAAAAACTCTCTTATTTCTGTGGATATGTTCAGATTCTGGTTGGGTTTCAAATAATGACTTGACTTATCAACACATGTGAACACTAAGAGACCATTTAATTTAATACTGGAGGAGGAGTCTGGGTGTAGTCCCGTGGTAGGAGGGTACATGTTTAGCACAGACAAGGTCATGGATTCTATCCCTAGATTCCTCCTAAACAAACAAAAGCTACATTAATAAAATATTCACACAACCTCAGAATTTGAGGGGGAAAAACCCACTGTTTTGTCTAACAAGATGCCACTTATCCGTCTCCTCTCTTTCTCTCTAGTACCCCACCCTGCTGTGTGTGTGTGTCTCTGTGTGTGTGTAGACCAGGCATTGTGTGGTTGTCTTGCTCTACCACTGTCACCTTACTTTTGGATTTCGAGCTTGCTGAGCTGATATGCTTATACTATTACACTAGCTGGCCAGCAAAGCCCCCTTGAGGTCCTGTTTCTACCCCACCCTCACCCCAGCCCTCTGATTACAAGCGCATGTTGTCATGCCAAGCTTTTCAAGTGAGTGCTAAGGATCTAAACTTAGTCATGCTTGGAGATTCTTAGTTACTGGGCTACCTCCCCACTCCCAAGATGGTATTTTTCTACAAAGTTTTCTATACAGTAAACACTAATGTTTTAGAGCACGTAGAAAAGAATTCACGAAAAAAGATCAAATTCTTTAGCAGGAAAACCAAACAGACCTAACTAGTCTCTATGAGAGGCTAAGGACCAGCACAGAGAAGGGTTTTGTTTCATTCCCCACTTCTTCCCAGAGAACAGTCAAGGTTTCCCTCTCATTCTCTCTGCCCATCTCATATCTTTGCTCTGTCACCCAAAACTGTGCAAGAATTCACACATTGTTGAATTTAGTACGAGATTCTCAATGAGCTAAAAAAAAAAAAAAAAAAAAAAGAAAAGAAAAGAAAGGGAAAAAAGCCACACACAACAAACTTTATTCCAAATAAGTTTATTCTATCTGTGACTTAGAAATTGCAGAAATGTGCTTTTGATTAATACATGTCTCTTTGTTTAAACTGTCTGCATTTTTACATTCCTATCACATGACTTCTTAGATTTTAGGTATGCCCTTTCTTGTGGACTCTAGTATAAAGAATAGGGAGAAAATTAGTTCTAGATTTGTTGACTATTTTGCATAAGTCTTTAGACTCAGTCACTCCCAAGTTCATGCTTATAGGTAGTTGAAATGCGCAGTTTTGTCTACTTATTCATATTAACATTTTAGAAGGAGACAATAGGTAACCTTCCCTGCAAAGTTCTTCACATATCTGAAAACTACTGTAAAATTTCCTCTAAGATTTCAAACACCCATTTGATGACAAATTTCAATTTAGTAGAAGAGTTTAGAGAAGGCTGCGACAGGACTCCTTGGGGAAAATCTTGCTTTTCTGGGCTCCCCATTCAGTTATGGAACACTCACAAACATGAGGTACTCTGGGGATATGGAAAGGCATGGGCAGCAACTGAAAAAACAAAACAGGACAGCAATATCTTCTTATTTCTAGGTCTAATATGGAAGACTATCTTGCCATTGTTTAATGGAATCGAACCAAACACAGACTAGGTAACCATGCTTTTAGTGACCATGTGTGACCCGGTTCTCTGTGATCTGATTTTCTTATGAATGATTCTCCTTCGAAGATTTTGTCATAAATGGTCCCTTTGAAAGTATGATTAGGCCCCTAAAGGTAATATTGTAGTGTTAATGATGACTGCTAGGGATGTATGCAAATACAGACAAACATAACAATAACATTATGCAGATGGTATCACCCTGTCAAAGCGAAGTCCAACAGCTTACCATTGACAGAAAATTCTTTCCTCCACTGAAAACTCTCATCAAGCATCTTCAGTGTTTCATCCACAACATTATGTCTCCAAACTAGGTAACTTTCAACCCAATTATCATCTTGCTGAAGCCTTTCAACATCACGTGGATCATATTTTTCTGACTTTTCTATGGAAAAAACAATAATGAACATCTAAATCAGGTTAATTCTGCTGTGAAAAATATCAAAAATAATGGCAAAGGAGAAGAAAGATCTGGAAGACAAAGCCATATTTCTCCAAAACACACCTAGGGATGTTTTTCAGGTGAAAATGTAATCTAAAGAATTGACTAGATTTCTAAGTGAGAGCAGAATAAAGTTATCTAAAGACTACAGATTTGAGAACATGTCTAACAATGCTGTCCAGGATGTCTGAATTCTTGGAGTTCAAGTGATCCTCTTACCCCAGTCTTAGTAGCTAGAATCAGAGGTGTGCACTTCTGCACATGCTGCAGAATAGCATCTTTTGAAAAAGTCAAGTGGAAAACTGTCCATTAGCTAGAGTTTACTAGCTAATCCTTCATTCCTGCGACAAAATCCAAGAAGGACAGAAAAAATTGTGTGTGTGTGTGTGTGTGTGTGTGTGTGTGTGTGTGTGTGTGTGTGATTATAAGGTGCTCTCTAACTTGCTGCCCTTCTTTCTCAGTCTCCCACGTACTGGGATTACAGGGGTGCACCAACAAGATCAACTAAGGAAGTATTGACTTTGGCTCACAGTTTCAGAGGTTTTAGTCTGTGCCAACTGTCTCTGTCATTCTTTGGCCTGTTATGAGATAGTATGTCATGGCAGAATGGTACTAGAGAACAAAACTTCTCTTATCATGGCAGACAGGAAGCAGAGAGACAGCCAGCAAGGGGCCAGGGAACGGGTATACTATTCAAGTGCACATCCCCACAGTGACTAACTTCTTCCAGCAAGGCCATGTCTCCTAATAGACCACTCAACTATGAACTTGTCAATAGATCTGTCCATGGATGAAGTCAGTGCCCTTATGATCCAGTCATTTCTCATCTGTTACCAGCTGGGGACCAAGACCTTCAACACACAAGCTTTTTTCAGGGAATATTTCACATCTAAATCATAACATGCAGCATCATCATGTTTTCAGACTCTGAGGCCAACATTTCCAATAATTTAGTGAAATAATTATATCCAATTATAATTTTGGGTCTTCATACATATGCCAAATTCCCCACTAACTTGTTTTTTGTTTTGTTTTGTTTTTGTTGTTGTTATTTTGGTTTTTCAAGACAGGGTTTCTCTGTGTAGCTTTGCGCCTTTCCCGGAACTCACTCTGTAGACCAGGCTGGCCTTGAACTCACAGAGATCCGCCTGCCTCTACCTCCCGAGTGCTGGGATTAAAGGTCTGAGCCACCACCTCCCAGCCCCCACTAACTTCTATACCACATATTCCTCCTTGTCTGCTATTCTCACTAGTTTGTTGTAAGGGGATTCTTCTTGTCTCCTTGTAATCACCTCTACACATCCAAATTCAACCATTTGGTAGCACTCTTTTCAGGTATTTCTTCTTCTCACAAATATTTCCTGTGACCAAATGTAATTTTTGGTGAGCAACAGGCTTTTATTTAAGGTTTTTTGTTTGTTTGTTTTTTTAAACAGCATTCAACAATCTTTATTGTGAATTAGAGTTACTGGTATGCATGCCACCTTTCCCAAATAAACCAGGTCCATAGGCTGTACATCTTAAGAGTTCTCTAAAGTAGATGCCACAATATTTACTGACAGATGCTATTCTGTCTTTGTTTTTTGTTCCTCAACTACCCATTCTCTCTTAAGTTCTAAAGCAAACGGTTTTGGAAATCTCCCCAGCTTCTGCAGTTCCTTTTCTTTCACAGGTATTTAGTTGCTACGTTGTAGAGAGTATACGTCCTCTCCACTTGCCTTTAGTCCAGGGCCTTGAGATAATAGATGAAAGGGCAGGAAAGTATAAAGTGCATGGAGACCATTAACCTCTTTGCATCTCCCAGTTTCTCATCTTCAAACTGTTTTATGTACTGAGTGGCCCATGTAAGGGTCAGATGAAAAAGAATATACGAAAGTGCTTGGAAATTGAAAACACCACAAAATATCCACAAATGTGTGATTTATATTAAATATTAAAATATACATCTGAATATTTAGGCTCTATTTTTCTAATCTATAAAATGAGTGGTTCCGTATTACATAACCTTTAGGAAATAGTTTTAGCTCTATAATTTGAAAATTCATTAGTATTCCAGGCAGATTTTCCCTTTAATTTTAAATGACATTTGAGAGCATAAGATGGCTTTAAAAGAGTTAACATAGCCTCTGTCTCATTAAGGAGGGATCATTTTGTTTGCCCATTAGACCAGTAGAATATTTTCCTTAAAATTACGGTTGCCTCCATCCACTTGCAGGAAAATGTCTGCCATACACCCAAGTTAGCATAAGCACAGTTTACTTATCAGTTCTTCCAAATAAAAAATAAAAATGGCAGTCAGTGAAAAGGGGGCTAAGTATGCTCCCAGGTCAAACACACTTAGAATGTCACAATGTTCTGTGGGTACACTCCATTTTCTCACATAAGACATTAAATGCACATATCTTCAAAGGTCAAAGTTTAATCAAAAATTGCTGTATCATTAGAGACTTTCTAAACTAAATCTGGCTTTTCTCTCTCCTTTCACAAACACAATAAGTACTTCAATAACTACTTTCCTTGGCTCTGGTCAGAGAGTTGGGTAATAGTTTTACCTGCTACTGCTTTTGTACAATCAGTACAGATGTCAGCACAATGAAAAAAAGCCAATGATATCTTAGGACTAAGATAAAAACTGTTCGACCTTAGAGGCTTCTGGAAGAGTCTTGGGTATCCAGCAGGGTCCCAAACTGCACTGAATAGTACTTTCTTAGGAAACTATTTGGAAGTGATACAAGGTCAATATAAAGTAACCACAACAAAAACAGTGAAACATTATTATTAACATTATTACTACTGGTAGTGCTATCATCAAGACACTGATCACTACTAGAAATTTAAAGCCCTCTTCCTCTGGTAGTTTTCATGGATACCGATCTCTGCATTCAGAAGTTTCCATTTAGCGTTATTATTAATAGGAATGTGTTTACACAGGAAATACTGTTGTCACTGTTTTAACCATTTGACCCTGGACAAGCAGAAATGAAATCAGAGCAGGGGTAAGAAATGAGAAAGAGATAGCTGGAGAGGGGAAGAGGCAGGGTTTAGCAGAGAGGGAGGAGAAAAGTAGAAACAGGGATAAAGAACAAGAGGAAATAGGGAAAGGGCCAAGGGAAGAAAAAGGCAGAGAGCAAGAGACAGCAAGAGAGGTGAGGGACAGAAAAGGCAGACAGAAGGAGGAGAGTAAGAACAGAGAAGAAAGTGAACAGTCAGCATTCTACGGCTTTGGATCACACAGTTAAGGGACATTCTTAATTATATTTAGTACAACAAAATCCTGTTTTCTTTTAAAAGTCATTGTGTTATTCATGTATTTATTTGTATTATTTGTAGTGTGCATATGTGCATGTGTATTGTCAGAGGAGAACAACGTTCTGGAACCAGTTCTCTCCTTGTACCGTGTATGTTCTGGGAATTGAACTCCATTTGTCAGGTTGGTGGTATGCACCTTTACCCACTGAGCCATTTTGCTGGCCCCCAAAATCTCTTGGTTTCACACATAGGCCTTAGAGTCCTCCATGAATCTTTAGTAGAGATCAAAGTCCTGACAGGGGTTTGAGAGAGAAGCGCAGACTATTGAGGAGTTAAGAATGGGAAACAAAACAAAAATGAGCCCACTTCCTTAGCAGCTGACCATAGTCTATTCTGAATCTCTGTGTATCTGGCAAGCTATCTAGAAGACTGAGGGAAAAGTGATCTTCTATGACAGAACAAATCTCAAGTTTCAGCATGTATCAGAACCAATAAGGGCTGTCCACACAGGCATTTTTGGGTTCTATACCTAGATAGTGAACTTTGGGGGAGAGCCAAGAATCAGCAAGCTGGTATAAGGACCATATCTAGTGAACCTGTGGTCTACTACAGGGTTTGGTAATCCCACCACCCTACTCCAAGTACGGTTAGATGGTAAATATCTTAAACCTTGAGGGACACAGATATCCTGAGGCTGATTCCTTATATGTGTATTTAAAAGCCCTTTAAAATACAAACTGAACAAAAATAATTCTCAGGTGAGGGCTGTATGGAAACCAGTCCTGTATGACCTTTAGTCAGTCGCAGGGAAGGTGGAACTTTATACTTCAGTTGTTTCAAGAGCACCAGGGTCTAAATTTTCACCAGTCACCGGCTAATTATCTAGGCCAAACAGACTTAATGGATTTTGGCCATTCCTCCATATTCTGAACTGTGTCAGGGCCTCCGTGTGGACTCATTATCTACAACTTGGTGTTTGCTCTTCTTAGTCCAAGTCAAAATGGGAGGATGTGGGGCCCATCGCAATAACAATCCAGGCCTGGTGACACAAGCCTGTAATTCCAGTTACTCTGGAGGCCAAGGCAGGAAGGTCACAAGTCCAAGGCCTACTGCAGCTACACGGTGAATTCAAGGACAGCCAGGTGACTCAACAAGATACTTCTTCAAAGTAAAAACCAAGAAGAGAAAGGCTAAGTTATACAACTCAATGGTAGAATGGTAGTGTGCTAGCCTAGCATGTATGAATCTCTGGGTTCAATCTCCAAAACACACAGACACACATGCACACCCTCCCCATGCCATACGGAAATACTATTCATGAAAAACAAGCAATAAGCACTCATTTTGAAGGGACCTGCTCCTTAAGTCACAGCTGCAAATGTCAGAGTCCCTGTGTAATGAGGGAGAGGGCATGAGAGGCGTGGGGGCTAATGCTGCTCTACTCTGCTGAGCTCCAAGCACTCAGGGACTTTGGAAAGTCACCTCCTCATCCTTATAATCCCTACCAACAATAGATGCACATTACATTTTTGAATCAGAATGATTATTCCTGTGTAAGTCTGACCCCTCACCAACCCTGACATTTCTCAGGGTCCAGATCTTTAATAACAGATTGCATTGTTCTTGCCCTTTTGAAAAGTTAAAATTTTACAGAACAGAAAATAAAGTTATCAAATACTTAGGCAGCAAAGACTCTGAATTGAAACACACACACACACACACACACACACACACACACACACACACACACAACCAACCAAGCTTACTGACTTTAGCTAAAATTACTCTTGATCTTTCCATATAAGCTTTCAACTAGTTTTAACATTTTTTGGTACTTTCCATTGTGACACCCTCATTAAACCACGGGTTATTTAGCAGAAGTAAGAATTATACACATTTCTGGGAGGTTATTAATCCATAGAGGTATGTTGTTTTGGACTCCTAAAATTTAATTTGTTTTTAAGTATCTGTTTATTATGACTCCAAATATAGTTGCCTAACAGTGTTAGAACCTGGCCTTTATCATTTAGCTGCTTTAGAATTTTCTGAGACTTCTTTTATTACTTGCCACATGAAAAGTATTTGCATAAGCTCCAAAAGTAGAAAAATAGATTTTAAAAGTATCTATTTTCTATTTGTTGGGTAGGAAACCTATACACTCAAACACACATAAACACATACACAAATATCGTACTCAGCTGTGTTCTACAATCAAGTTTGTTCACTGTGCTGTTAAAATCTCAAATCTTAAGGACATTTTTACCTGCTTTGCTCTAGTTGTGAAAGAAATTTGCTAGAATTGATTCCTTCACATGTTTATGGATTTCTTGAGTTTCCTTTCTTAATTCTGAGAAGTTGCATTTTTAAGGCTACCATAGATCAGTAAGTAGTTTTTGAGTTGTTCAATGTCATGTTCACTGGAAACATACAGCAGTATAATAAAACAAGAACCATGGCAAACTAGAAAAGGTAAATAATGTAAATAATAAGTTCTACAATGAACATAAATTTTGTAATATTGTTACATTGTTTAGTGGAATGTATCAAATTTATGTTCTCTCATTCTTTGTAAAATGGTAACTGGAGGGAAAAAGTCCTTTAAGAGTTTCTATGGTTCTATTAAAAAATCTAGAGATCTTTTATTGTTGTTTCTTTTTTTCCTTTTGATTTTGAGACAAGGATCCATGTAGCCTAGGAGGGCCTCAGACACAATGTGAAGCTGAGGTTGGCCTTCAACTCCTGCTCCTCATATCTTCACCTCAAGTGCTGGGATTACAGACCTCAGCTACCACACTTGGTTCTTCTAGATATTTTACTGTGATAGTTAACTTTCATTGTCATCTTGATATAACCTAGAACCACCTCGGAAGAGTCTCATTGAGGGACTGTGTACATTGCATTGTACTATAGGCATGTCTGTGGAAGACTGTCTTAATCAAGTTATTTGATGTGGCAAGGTCCAGCCAACTGTGGGCAGCACCACTCCCTTCACAAGAAGTCTAGAACTATATAAGAGTGGAGGAATAGTGCATATGCAAGTAAGCAAATGAGATGTGGTGTGACTTGCTATTTGAAGTTCCTATCTCCATTTACCCATAATACTAGATTGTAAGTGAAGTAAGTCCATTTCTCCCCTCAGTTGTCTTTTGGTCAGGGTAGTAGAATACTTTTATGAGAATAGTAGAAACTAAAATACTTATCAAATCAGAATCATTATTATACATTAAATTTTCAGTAATGAAAAGTCACTCCTGTACCCTATTATCAAGAGCACATGTTAGGGCTGGAGATGTAGTTTATTGATACAGTGTTTGCCTAGCATAAGTAAGGGCCTGGGCTCCCTAGTATCACAAAACAATGAAGAGTACACTGTAAATTAGATAAACAGATTGTACTCTTATTGTCTAAGCTATTAAAATAACTGTGACTAAAACAAAATCACCATCCTAGAACTGGCAGTATTTCATTAGCAGGTGGTTTCAAACTGCAAATTTCACTAAACATTAAAAATGAGGATATATGACTAGGGATAAATTTCATAAAGATATGAATTTTAAAAACCCACTGAAAGATAAAAGAATAGTTGCTAGGCAATGTAAAGGGTCATTACTGAGACTAAAGATTAGAAAGTAAACAGGTTTACCAATTCTTCATTCTCATCCAAGTTTATGACTCAAGTCTTTGTGTGAGAGAGGAGGGACTCTATGAGCAAGGGACATTGAGATCATGATGGGAAAACGTACAGAGACAGCCAGCCAAGCTAGTAGAAACTCATAAACTGTGGACAATAGCTGTGGAGCTCCCATGGGATTGGACTAGGTCCTCTAGATACATGAGACAGTTGTTTAACTTGAACTTTTTTGGGGGAGGGCCAGGTAGAGGGATCAGGATCTGTCCCTGGTGCATGAGCTGGCTTTTTGGAGCCCAATGCCTATGGTGGGACACCTTGAGCAGCCTTGATGCAGGGGGGAGGGGCTTGGACCTACCTCACTGAATGTACCAGGCTCTACTGACTCCCCATTGGAGACCTTGCCTTGGAGGAGGTGGGAATGGGGGTTGGGATGCGGGGAAGGCTGGAGGATAGGAGGAGGGAGGAGAGAGGGATCTATAGTTGGTATGTAAAATGAATAAAAATTATTAATAATAAAAATTAAAAATTAAAAAATAAAGCCACATTTCATGTTCGCTAAAGCACAGATTTGGTCATTTTAGATCTATCATAAAGATAAAAATCAATCCTTTTCAAAAACTGACTGACAAATAATTATATACAATTATATAACATTCTATGTATATATCACAGAACATAAATCAAGCTAATGAAAAGATATTTTTCCATACATTTCATTTCTATTGTAAGTGTACTTAAAGTCTGCCTTAGTAATTTACAGGTATACAATATTATTATTAACTATACTCACTATATTGTACAAAGATCTCTTGAACTTATTTCTTCTGTCTCACTGATATTTCTATCCTTTGACCATCATCTCTTTATGTGTGCAGAAATGTATAGGCAATGTCCACAGCAGCACTATGTAAGATAGCAAGCCTAGTGAAAACTGAAATCCATCAATTGGTTTATGCATTCTATGAACTATTACACAGTTCCAAAATTAGTTACATTACACAATATAAAGGAGTCCCAAACTGAGGCAAATCATTGTAAATTATGTTTAGCCTTTACATCAAGGTAAGAAAAGAATTAAAAATGTAATAAAGTTTTGGTGGAGGAGATTTCCTAGGGGATAAAACTAATGAAAAACAAGAGAATGAATAACCCAAAATACAGGAAAAGTGTCTCCTAAACGTCATACTACATGGGAAGCATCTAAGGTAATAGATCTAAACCTTTGGCTGAATATTAAGTACATGGTTACATATTCTTTCATGCTTTAAAGATTATGCCCATTAAAAACATCAACATTCAACCAAAACAAAATAAAAATTAAAAGGGCAGAAACATCTCTGGGTGAGAGGAATCAACTTTAATAGCAACTGAAGAAACCACAAAATAATGGGTAACTTTGAATACATTAAGAAACTGCACAAATCAATGATAGTGGCATTAACAAGAAAGGTGTATGCATAAACGAATATAATCATATGAAAAGAAATTTAGCCAAACTAGCAATCAAACACAAACTATTAGTTAAGAAATGATGACACTAAATATGGATAAGGTGTAGGAGACAAATATTATCCCACAGGGCCAGTAGAAATGAACTTGGACAGCTTGTATGGAGGAAGTTTAATATATATTATGAAATGAGTCCCAAGTATTTATTTGTGAAAACAATAATTTGTTTCCAAGACATGAATTTAAAAGGAAGTAATCTTAACTGTTTCATAAAGTTGTACTAACAAAACATGTAAGTAATCTAAATGTCCAAATAGGGATTATCTAAATGAAATGGCAATTGCCTTTTACTAATAGATTCAATTAAAAAATACAATGTTGTCTACTTTATAAAATGGGGAAGTAAGATCATGTCAATAAAAATGTAACATACAAATGATAATCAGGATAGTCTTTTAATTTTGCTTTCATAAGGATATAGACAAAAGATTTAAAAAACTACCACTTTTAACTATTTCTAGATGGTATAGAGGCTTTTGTACTTTTCTGCTATCAACTAAGTTCATTTAAATAAATTCCTATAGCTGTGAGATCAGACAAACCCCTTGAGCACAGCAAGCTCTCTCTCCACATTTACTGAAGTACAAACACATCACCTAGACATCCAAGGTACTCTACATTGTATTCCTAATGTTTCAACCACGTTTATGTCTCTTTGAGGCTTACTACAGCAAGCTTCCTAGGCTTCCTGAACACGCTGCATACCTTTTTATCCCAGTGCTTTTGCTCACTGTCTGACCCACCTTGATCACTTTCTCTACCTGGCCAAGTTCCACCTAAGTTCATAAGAAATACCACCTGGGTTAGTCAGCTTTCTGTCACCACAACAAATAACAGAGATGAAGAGAGTAAAGATTTATTTTGGCTCGGAGTGTTAGAGGTTCAGGCTGTGATCAGTTGGCCAAGTTGTTTTTGAACCTGTGTTGAGGAGGGACATCAGGCAGGTAGCATATAGCAGGCCCAACAACAGGAAGAGGAAGGAACCAGGGTTCCATCATCATCTTTAAAAGTACCATTCCTACGACCTCTCATTAGGGGATCAGCCCTTTTTTGTTTGGTTGGTTTTGGTTTTGGCTTTTAAAGACAGGGTTTCTCTGTGTAGCCCTAGCTGTCTTGGAATTCACTCTGTAGGCCAGGATGGCCTGGAAATCAGAGATCTCCCTTCCCCTGCCTCCTGAGTGCTGGAATTGAAGGCGTATGTCACCACTGCCTGGCTGCAAACAGGTCCTAAAGATTCTGCTATTTCCCAATAGCACCAGGTTTTAGAGCAAACTTTTCTAAGTTTTGGTAGCTGTTGAGCTTTTCCATGACATTACTTTTAACCTAGTACTAACCAGATCACCAAGCAGTAGGTATCTTTCTTTGTCATACCACTTAATCAGTCTTCTTTGGGAAAAGGTCTCATGAAGTTTAGGCTGGATTGCAAATCACTAGGTAGTCAAGGCTAACCTTTTTGAACTCTCAATCCTACTGCTTTCACTGCCCACTTTCTGGGATTACTCCTTGTGATACAGTTCACCTTACTTAGTAGTTTATCTTTGTTCTAACACCATCACTAAGTTGTACAAGTTTGGAAAATGGCTCTATCATTCACCTTTCTCTGACAACCTGATTTACAGAATTAAGCTGATAATGAGAACTTTCAGGGCTGAATAAAATTATTGTCACAAAGAGAAAGAAGAAAAGAACAGGAAATGGTTTTCATTTGAGACTCAGCGTGAAACTTCTCACAGTAACAATGATGGAGAAAAGTACCATAATTGTGGACCTCTATTTTCTTCTTTTTGTCTGCTAAAAATCTACCCATATTTGGCAATGTTTTCTACAGGCACAGAAAAATGAGCTTGGAATTCCCAAGAAGCTGTTTTAGGAAAAACATCATTATGGCTTATATGCTGCCAAAACATTAACTATCTATATATCTATATCTATCTATCTATCTATCTATCTATCTATATATATATATATATATATATATATATATATTGAGACAGGGTTTCTTTGTGTAGCCCTGGCTGTCCTGGAACTCACTCTGTAGACCAGGCTGGCCTTGAACTCACAGAGATCTGCCAGCCTCTGCCTCCCAAGTGCTGGGATAAAGGCCTGCACCACCATCACCCAGCTACTATTTATATTTTTTAAAGACAGGATTTCACTTTTCGTGCATGCTTACCTGGAACCTACTGTAATAAATCATGCCACCTTGGAACTCAAAGGCCCTCCTGCCTTAGCCTCTTGAGTTCTAAGATTCCATGCATTAAGAACCACATCAGTTTTACCAAGGTTAATTTCGAAAAAGCAACCTTATAGGGAGAATACATACAAACTAAAAAGCCTTATTATAGTCCAGGGTACACCTGCAACTTTCAAGTGAGAAAGTCTTTCATGGATTCTACTTTCCTTGCCCAGAGTCTTTTTACAACTCTTGTGTAGATAACTCATATACTGGTTCACATATACCTAAGTGTATATATTTAAGGGTAAAACCACCCCCATGCCACCATACACAGTGCCTTTCCCTGAAAATAAAACAACAACCACAACAACGACAACTTTGTCTTTATGGCTTACATTGTGAAGGCTGCTCTTTGCCAGACTTTTGGTAGGAAAAGGGAGCTGGCTACGTCAGTTCTTAATTTGGAATATTAATTCTTCCAATGATCTTTTTTCTTTCTTTTTTTTTGGTTTTTCGAGACAGGGTTTCTTTGTGTACCTTTGCGCCTTTCCTGGAACTCACTCTGTAGCCCAGGCTGGCCTCAAACTCACAGAGATCTGTCTGCCTCTGCCTCTGCTGGGATTACAGGCATGCGCCACCACCGCCCTGCCCTTCCAATGATCTTCTAATGCACATCTTTAAGTAGTGCTCTATGCATTCAATGATTATGTACTGAACATTGTGAAAGGTATTGAGGAGTGAGAAAAATACATATAGCTTCTGCCTTCAACTTCTATAGGTTGCTACTAGTAACTAAAGCCATCTATCATCCACTGGAGGAGATGAACAATAAACAAGACAATCACAGGCTAGGAGGGAAAGCATGCAGGACAGGAAGCTACTTACTAACCTGCGAAGGCCTCTCACATACATTTAAACCCGGAAAAGACAAAAGAAGGCCTAACCATACTACACACTGAGTGGGGAAAAGCATCCTAGGCTGAGAGAAATGGAAATGTCCCAAGATGCAAACAGATGCATTCTGTTTGAAGAACACAAATGAGGCAGTGTAACTATATTTTTCAAACTGTGAGTCATGTTTTGGAGTGTGATGTCAATTTTGTGGGTCACTGCATTTTAAAAAAGGAAGTCAAATAGAAAATACATCAGCCACATGATTTTAGACTAAATATTCTTAATTAACTTTTTTTTGTGTGTGTGTGTGTGTGTGTGTGTTTGTCCTGGGTTGCTATTTGTATGTCTCTTAATGCTGGGGGTGGTCAACTCTGCACTAAGCAAGGAGAGTAATAACAGATGAGGATGGACAGGTAGCCAAAAGCTAGGTAATATATGACTACACATTTGTAGGCCACCAAGAAGAACTGGAACTTTATTCTAAATACATACAGTGGGAAGACACTGAAAGGTTTCACGCTGGGGAGTGACATGATCTAATCTGACATTGCGATGTTGCTTAAAGATTACTATAGTGAAATCCAAAAGGCCTGATTAGTAGGCCAGGCCAAAACTCTAACACCACGGATTCTGAGCAAATTGCTTAATCTTACTACACTTCACTTCCCTCATTTTAAAAATGAGAAGACTGAATCAAGATGACCTTTAAAACCTTGGAGATTGCATAACTTACCTATCGTCTGCTTGATCCCTTGAGCATAAGAAATGACTATTATAGAATCAATTCATTAGTTATGAGTTATGTCTTAATATACTATAAATCATATAGCTATGACTTGTATTCATATAGAAAGCTATTTTAGAATCTCCTTACTGTAACCATCTATAATAGACATGAGTGAGATCTCTGTGCTAAAAGGGAATGGAGTGATTTTGCAACTCTCTGGTACAAAGTTTGGTACATGAAGAAAATTGGCAAGGAGGTATGAAAAGATTTACTGAGCAGGCAGGCTATTTGCAAGATTTCCTTATTTGTTCTAGGTTATCAACTGATGTACACTACAGAACAATATAAGGGTATAGGAATCTTCTGGTAAGCACTAAAATTAAAATACAAAAGTTTAATTCCATCCACAGTAACTAAATGACTAAGGCAAAAATCTGTTTTCAGTTCTACACTTGACAATCTGATACATGTTCCTTCACTTAATCCTTTAACCTTATTTACATTTCACAGATATGGAAACAGGAACTCAGAAGATGTAAGTAAGCTATTTAGTGGAAGGGTCTAGATTAGCATCAATCAAGGCAGACGGCAAGTTGAGCTTTTAAATTCCGTATTTATAACTTACTCTAAATGTTTAAAAATACTGATCAGATAAGTATTTGACAACTCAAGTATCTGAGACATTGAATGTTTAACCAATAAATCAATTCTGCACTTACAGAAACTTCCAAGTACAGAGCGTGATAAAATAAGAACTTGTGAGTAGCACTTTTGGTTTTGAGAAGCGGAATTAAGCAAAATAAAAGGAACTGGATTACCAAATTATGTACAAAGTATATAGTAAAAGTACAATGACAGTTTCCAAGTTTATTTTTTGGTGAAAGGCTTTGAACTGCACACAGTGTCACCTATGTCATTAACCAAATAGCCCACCAGGCCCAAGAACACGAGATGCTAGACATTCTGATTTCTAACTTACATTAACCTTTTAAAGGAAGAAGCAAGCACACCATCTGCCCCACTGAAGCAGTTCACACACTATGGCAAAACCCTTGAAACACGTACAGCATCTTTCCAGTGAGGGTTGAAAAGGTCTCTAACATCTGCCAGCAAAAATACCCACAAACATTCTAGCAAAAGTTGGATATGTTCACTTAACACCCCACTTCAACCCCTACAATGCATGCTCACCTGTCACATACTCAGCTTCGAATCTCCGCCGGGTCTCAGAGATTAGCTTGGCTTTATTCTGAGGGTTATTCTGGATGGGAGACAAAACAGAACCTTAGATGCTTATGGTCTTTACTATGATCACTCAGTACAGCGCACCTGCACCGGAGCGCAAGGGCCCTGGCCTGGAAGGCGGCTTCCCGGTCCGGGGACCCAGCAGTAGTGCAGTGCTGCTCACCTCGGCCATGGTCACGGTCGTGGACTTGATCGTAGTTGTAGCTGTCGCTGCTTCCACAGCTGGCTGCCAAGTATCTCATCACCAGTCAGCCCAGCCCAAAGGTAGACCAAGAAGGGAGGGAGGAGGAGGCGGTCGCGTGACACCGGAAGGTAGAAGGAAGTGCCTTCATACTGTCCAATCCCATACTGTCGTCCGGGGGTAGAGGCGGGAGTAAGTTCTCTGCTTGGCTCCCACTTGCTTCTCTAAGGAGAAACTCCACCCTCCGACGTCCTTCTGGCACTGCTGTCCCGCCCCCAGCAGGCTGGAGCGCTCCAACGCTTTCCCCAAAGCACAGCCCCTGACAGCTCGGCAGGTCATTCGCTCCCACCACTCAGAGGCCCCGCCCCCTCAGGTCTCCCCTGGCAACCGCCTCCATCAGGCTTCGCCTCCCGAGTTTTTCACTCTGCTATTGGGCCGGGTTTCCCAGCGTGCAATGCGCGGGCGGGAGGTTTGGAGTTGTTTAGTGCTTCTGGGACATGAAGATTAGGCTGCCTTGGAGAACTGTGTTTTCCTCCTGACCATTGCGGATACTTTGGATTGTGAGTGTTCTCTATATCCGGCGATTATTTCTGTTACGACTTTTTGTTGTAGTGTCTCGCATTATATTGCTGGCAGGCCTGGAACTTGGTCTTTAGCCCAGGTTGGCCTCAACTCTCAGACATGCTCCTGTTTCTGTCTCTCTCATGGAAATTACAGTTGTAGCGACCACTCTTGGTTGTGGAGTGTGAGACGCTTACAAGGCAAATGACTTTGAACTCCGAGTTCAAGTGGTTATAGAAGGTTAAAAAGAAAGTTGACGTGCTTGTTCTTAACAAGGTGGGGATAGGGCTATTATTTCTGCTATGTAAGTGACATTTGTGGTTGTCACAGCTCGAGAATAGAAGTGCATCTGATTTCTAATGAAAGCCAGGGGTGCTGCCAAAGTTGCAGGACAAGTCACAATGCTTATCCAGAGCAAAATGCAAACATTGCCAAGACCGGTAAAAGCTTAGATTTATAAAGTACTAGAACAAACTTTAGGTTTGGTGGTTTAGTTGAACATAACAATGCTACCTTTCTTAAAAATTGACAGATACTGAAGACTACTTCTATAAATTGTAAAAACAAAACAAAAGTGTTACCCTAGGGAATGGGGATATAACTCACTGGTACCGTGAATGTTGGAGGCCTGATGCTCAGTCTCCAGCAGCCCTTTACCTCCACCAAAAAGGAAAACCCAAGCCTTCCCTCATAAATCACTCATCTGTAGCTGGTTCACCACAGTAAGGCATTTAGCATTTTTTTCCCCACAGTGCCTCCTAAATTTACATTTGTATGGGAAAAAAATTGAACACATTGTTTAAAACTTGTTTGAAAATATTCATAAAAATATTTGAATAGCTAAAATCTCCTCTAGACTCAATTCCCACTTTGATACCCATACTTACTAAAATTTAACCATCATGATATGCAATACATTCCTTTTAACTGTAGTGTAATGTTCCATCTGTTTATTTTTCTACTGGTAATCATTCAAATTTGTAATTTTTATACTGCAAATAGTAGTGCAGTATATATTTTAGAGTAGTAGTATCCTTCCACTTGTGGGCCTGTTTCTCTTGGGTCAGGTCAGCAATGAAATTGCCAAAGATACACATTTCAGTTTATTGCTAGGCTAAATTCTATAGTCACTCTCTCTTTCATAAATGACTTTTTAATTATCCCCTATTAATCAACTTTGTTCCTCATTCATGTATTTTGTGCTGTCACTCAGAT
This sequence comes from Onychomys torridus, assembly GCF_903995425.1. Lineage (NCBI taxonomy): Eukaryota > Metazoa > Chordata > Mammalia > Rodentia > Cricetidae > Onychomys > Onychomys torridus. Next base: position 58,912,215 of record NC_050466.1, on the reverse strand, counting down.
GTACCATTCTGTGATTTCTGCATTGTTAATTCATTCCATGTATTGTTACTTAAAAGAGTGACTCTGCATGTATAGCCACTGAAACAAGAGAGAACAACAGTTTTCTATGTCTGTTGAATTTAGAGGATGTTCCTTTGATTACATTGATTTTTCTCATTCTCTCACACTGCCTTCCTATAGGCTGTTTGTTCTTAATAGAGAAATGCATGCCATGGCAATATGATTAACAGGGTTGGCTCAAGAGGCAAAATGACTCTTTTCTAAATCAGCATTGCTGATTAGTATTGTAAGCATGGAGCAATGCTGCAACCTTGGAACAGTTTACCTTCATTAAAGTAAGGGATCAGAATTTATATAAAGGAACGATAAGGATATTTATTATGAGAGAATAGTTGTAAACCTGAAATGATGTAATTCCTGTATTGTAATGGACAGAGATAATAAGCACAAGTGATTGATCACAATTACTTAATTCTTCTGCTCATTATAGTTAGTTGTATTCACTCTCAATTTCCCCCTATTTTGAATACTAATAGTTTTCCTCGGGTCATAAAAATGTATTGTAATGTAAGAAGTATTTCTGGTTTTTCTTTCCATAGAGATTTCTGAGCTTTTGCTTTCATCATACAGCTTGTACAAACTGTTTTTAGGAAGCAGGGACCCAATTCTGCTGAAACCTAATTCAGCAATCAACATATTTAGGGAAGTCTGAGTTTCAAGACAAGTAACCCATTGATTAACTACATCTCATCCTAAAGGTGCTACTATAAACCCAAATTAGATTTAGTAGATTTGTAACAGAGAGGGAAGTAGTACTCATAAGAAATTTTCTGAACAAGAAAGATATCTGAAGTCATTTTTTTTTCAGTGCTCTCAGGGTCTCTCTAGTTTTCTGGAATAGTTCTCACCTTCTATCCTGCTGAGGCAGGGTCTAGTTTCTGCTGCTGCTTTGCACACTTCAGGCTTAGATGGCTTAGGGGGCTTTTGGGAGGTTCTCATGCTTCTGCTTCCCATCTCAACAAAGGAGTGCTGGGATGACAAGGCATACCACTGCATCAGGCTGGTTTTTACTTGGTGAAGTCTGATTCTCCCACTTGTATACCTTCCTAATGGAAGGTACTTTTAATAGAACTTCGAAATACAGCTTGCCATGCTGATAGCACATTCAGGTATCTTTTCTGACTTGGTTCTTCACAGTCTTAGAGTTGTTTAAGGGAGTATCACATTGTCACCAGGTTCATGATATGTATCTGTAATCCCAGCACTCTAGAGATAGAGGCAGAGGAATTATGAGGGCAGGGACAGCAAGGATCTTTTATATAGCAAGGCCTTCTTTCCATAGGATGTTTTGGTTGTGAGCCTAGCCTTTAACGGCTGAGCCATCTCTCCAGCCCCCATAGAATGTTTTGTAAGAAGTTTTAATATATTTTCTTCAAATGAAATGTATGATTACCTCTGTGATAATTTTCTAACGAAGTATGTTTTCTACTCTGCCTGTTCTATCCTAGGGCTACACCCTTATGCTACCATCATGTTGAAGCATATTTAGACTTTCCAAGCATTCCTGTTTTGTAAGTCAGTTTTTAGCATTAGTCTTTGTAGATGTTTCACTGTTTTTTTGTTTTTGTTTTTCTTTTCTGAAGTTGTCTGAAGTCTACCTGATAATGGTTTGGAGTCTTGGTGTTTGAAGTCATTAAAGCCTTTGAGTTTGGAAGCATAAATATATACCTACAATTTTATTTATTTGTCATTTACTATAACTATTTGTAATTTTTATTAATGTAATCATATTGGAATATTTAAGTTAGAGGAAGTAAAGTGATTATACTTGAACAATTATACTTAGCAGTTAAGACAAAACAGTAACCATGTAGGATTTAAAATGGAATTGAGTCCTTCTTTTTTTCCCCCTTAGGATTAAAGGCCTCAACTGGAATCCATTTGCATTTGGAACTGGATCAACACAGAGACTTGATGTATTAGAATGGCTGGCAAACAAGCAATGCCATTTAATGAGCAAGCAAAATTCTTGTGTTATAATGGGGAAATCCTTGTTTTTCATTTGTCCAAAGGAGGTTTTGCAGTGCCTACAGATACATCTGTATTATATGTCAAAAGGATGGTATTTGACAGAGAAACAGAAACATTTGTTCTGATATCCACGGGTTTTTTAAACATTAAGGAGAAAGCTTCTCATTTAAAAATTCTGTGTTGTAAATGTGTGTCAGATTTTAGAACTAGAGTTAACCTCCCTTGCATTTTGATACAATATACAAAATACAGTAGTAGAGCTTTCAAATATTATATACTGTTTCTTCACAATCCAAACAAATTTGAAAAGCATTTAAGTTTTAAACTTAACCATGCATTGGATGACAGCTTAAAGATCTTTGATGGCCCTATAGTTTTTTGGCAATATCTCGACAAATTCTTCTATATATCATCCCAAATTGGGAAAGTTACTAATATATCAGTTAAACTTTGCTCTATTGAGTGGGTAGGTGAGATTGAAAATTTTGGGGTAGTATTTTTGGGTCTAACAGAACCACCAGAGGCTAAATGTACCCATAAGCTTTCAGAATCAGATTATGAATTTTCCAATTCCAACCTTTGTGCATATGTTCTTAAAAGTGAAGAAATATTAAGCAATAGCTACCTTATCCCTCTTGCTTACAGTAGTGTAGTAACTCATGTGCATGTCTGTACAGCTGAGATGGTTGACAACCAGTTAAGAATGTCTCTGATTGCCCTTACGAAAAGAAATCAGCTTGTTTTGTTCCAAAATGGCATTCCTGTAAGAGTATGCCAGCTTCCATTTCTGGATCCTTGTTCAGTTCAAATTCTAGATTCAGGTAAAGGAAACCGATTTTTCATCGTGTCATTCAACTCCAAGGCGTGTGCTGTTTCAGAAAAGAAATTTAAGGTACAGTGTTTGGTCTAAATCTTACAGTAACTCACTTGGTAGTCTTGGGCTTTTCTTTTCCTGTGTTTGATTTGTTTCACTTTTTTGAAACAGGGCTGGGTCTTAATATGTAGTTCAGATGGCTTTACATTTTCGTCCTGCTTTCCTGAATCCTAGGGCTACACCCTTGGGCTACCATCATGTTGAACCATTTTTAGACTTTCCAAGCATTCCTGTTTTGTAAGTCAGTTTTTAGCATTAGTCTTTGTGGATGTTTCACTGTTCTTTTGTTTTTGTTTTTGTTTTTCTTTTCTGGAGTTGTCTGAAGTCTACCTGATAATGGTTTGGAGTCTTGGTGTTTGAAGCCATTAAAGCCTTTGAGTTTGGAAGCATAAATATATACCTACAATTTTATTTATTTGTCGTTTACTATAACTATTTGTAATTTTTATTAATGTAATCATATTGGAATATTTAAGTTAGAGGAAGTAAAGTGATTATACTTGAACAATTATACTTAGCAGTTAAGACAAAACAGTAACCATGTAGGATTTAAAATGGAATGAAACATTTGTAATATTAAATACTGAGCCTTTGCTATGAAGACCTTCTGTGAGAGGTTTTAGATAGTAGAATGAATACTTTATTAAATAATGAAACTATCTTTAATAGCAGTTTTGTCCCCATATGGAAAGTAACAATCTTTCTTTGTGGAAGCTATGAATCTGTTCATTCTGTTTCATTCCAAGAAGGAATTGAGGTAGCTTACAAAAAATACAAACAAGCATAAATTCAAGTAAATAATGAAAATGTAAGCCATCGTGCTCCCAGACCAGCTCTTCATAAAAGCCCCAGAGATATTTAATTCAGTGACAGGACTACATTTTCTCTTAGGCCTTCCTGCAAGTGGAAATTGTCTCTGCATGGTTTGACTCAAATCTGTTTAGTGACCATTTCAAATTTGAGGCTGTTGTCAGATATACACAGAGCATTGTGTTTTCAATAGAAGAGATTCATATGTTCTCTAGTTGTACTGTTTAATAGAGCCACTAGTCTCAGGAAGTTGTGCAGTATTTGAAATAGGAGTAGTCTGAATTAAAATATATTAAAAATGGCAAGTCGACCTGAGATAACAGACTTAGTAAAGGGCTAGGTATGGTGCTACATTGTAATGCCAACAATGGGGAAACCAAGGCAGAGAGCGTCAGTAAGACCTTGTCTTTGAAAAAAGATTTAGTGATAAATTTTGATTCTTAATTGATGACATCAAATTGAAATGGTAATGTTCTGGGCATACTGGGTTAAATAGACTAGGTTAAATAGTCAGCCCTCCCTATCTAAGTGTTCTGCAAACACTGATTCTGCCAATAGCAGATCTAAAATATTTGACAAAATCTGGGGTTTGTATTGAATATGAATAACATTTTTCCTTGTTTCTGTGCCCTAACAAGTACAGTATAACCAATGGAATGTTGTACTTTCATTGTATTTGACATTATAAATAATCTAGAGGTGTTTTAAAGTATATGGCAAGATATGTGTAAATTATTATTATTATTTGGTTTTTCGAGACAGTATTTCTCTGTGTAACAGACCTAGATGTCCTAGAACTCACTATGTAGACCAGGCTGGCCTCGAACTCAGAGATCTGCTTGCCTCTGCCTTCCTAGTGGTAGGATTAAAGACATTCACCACTATGCTTGGTTATATATTATATACAAATACTAAACCAATAAGCATCCACAGAGTCTTGATTCTACAGAGGGTTTAGGAGCTAATCTTCCACTTATATTGAGAGATGACTATATTACTTTTACATTTTTACTGAAAGTTTAAATTGTATGAGTGCTTCCCATTTTTGGTTCACTTGTATTTGTATTAAATAGCACTGTTTGAAAGATAGTCATTAGAAATATGCATATACATTCATGCATAGTTCTTTGATGTTTACATGTCCTAAGAATGTCAAAAGCAATACCCATAAAAATCTCACCAACATGATTACCTAAACATGTGCTGAACATGTTAACAAATTTTGATTGCCAGTGTCTCCTTTCCATAGTTCATTGTGCCCCATAATTGTGGGGAGACATGTGGGTTTTCAGATAGGCTGTCTCCCTGTACAAGTGAAGAATCACAGCTTTCGAAATTAATCCTGTAGGACCAGGATTGATATTTCATTATGTAGATTGAAATGCCTTATTTACATTCTTTCCAAAGTATAAGCCGCCTTCCTATGTCATCTAGATAATGTCCTTGGATTCTGGGTGGGAAGTGTAGCTCTTCTGCCCTCAGGAGATGATCTGATTCTTGTGGTGTTAAAAGCCTTTAGCTCTATGGACCTTTAAGGAAACTATTTTAAACTCCATGTCTCCTATTCTTTTATAAACTTAACAGATCATTCTATTTAATTAGAAAGCTTCTAGGTGTCCTGCTGTTAAGGATCCATTCATTTCCTTTTGTGTCCCTGATAATAACAATGCTTGTACCACCACCACTGGGGTTAGGCTGTTAAGTTCATCTTGAGCATATTTTACTTTGAGAACTCTTTAAACATGTACTGGTACCTTTGGTTATTCAGTGCTACTGAATTCCTTGGGGAATTAGTCTGATTGTAAACAGCGTGTTCACTGAGGCTTATGAGAAATAGGGTCATCCTTAAATTATCCATGCTAGATAAAGAATCTTCACTAGAGTTTTACTTATGCTAAATATTAGGCTTCCAAAGTTTTAGGTATGAGAAGTGATTGAATTTGTACATAGATCATAAGATTGGAACACAAAAATCAGAACTGTGATAGTCTCTAGATAAGCATTAATAAAATACGATATAAGCATTTTGCTATTTATAAAGTTGTCATAGTTCCTTTTGTTTTGGATCCTATAGTAGCTGTATCTTTAGCTTTTGCATTGCAACTTTCATCAGTCATTTGCAAGAATGAACTTAGCAGATTATAATTGCATGAAACAAAAAGACTTTCTAGTTGGTTTATATTTTTCCTTTCCATATTCCTCTTGTAACACTCCCATTCTTTCAGGTTGTTGCTAAGTGGGAACAACTTAGCTTAGTCCTGATAAATGACTTTGTTGGAGTTGGAACTGAACAAGTACTGGTCATTTTTGAGGATGCTCAGAACACAGATCGGCTGACTTCATTTGCATTAACAGATTTTGTCAGAATAAGCTATTCAGTAAGTGCTGTTTACATAGTATAGTTTAAGAGCCATTTTAGTACTTAAAAGCTTGATCCTCTATCTAAATAGTGTGTATCTCTATCTAAATGATTTCATACTTTTAACTTTAAAAGTATATAGACTTACTCCTTTAAATGTATACATTGTTGTTTTCAACAAATGTTATATAAATTGACCTTGCTTTTCATATAAACTTGTATTGTGGTATATGTTTATCTAAGGGTCACTCAAATGATGATAATGCTGTAAGCAAACTTTATTGTTGCTTCTGACATATCATTTTGTATCAACAAATAATATTGCATTAATTAAGGAATAAAAGGAATTGAAACTACTTCTTAGAAGAGGAAATAAGTGACTATGAAATGGCTCAGTGGCAAGGGTACTTTGTTGCCTAGCCTGATGACCTGAGTTGTGTGCCTAGAACCCACATGGTGGAAGGAGAAAGCTGACCTCCACAGGTTGTCCTCTGACCTCCACATACATGCTGGGTCACATGCTGTGGAACACTTCCAATCCCAGTAAAAAAAATGTAATAAATGTTTTCAAATACAAGAAAAAGGTGAAGCAATCTTGAAGTCTTTATCATAAGAGAAATTATTTTCCCTGAAGTTTCATATTTAAGTAGAATTAAAAATCTCTCTAAATTTTTTTCTTTTGTAAAATGAAGATATTGGTCCTTGCTCCAGGATTTTATAGAGAATAATGATACAATATACAAACTTGTGATACAGTATACAAAGTTTAGGTGGTAGCAGTAGGACCCATCGTGATACTTGCCCAGTTCCCAGATGTTGAAAATACATAATTTGTTTTTCATGAAGAACTGCCCTTTAGGTCAATAGTGATTGTAGTTTTTTTAATCCTCTGAATTTTCAATTTATTTCAAAACTTGTCTTGATATTTTCTGTTATTAGACTAAACCACTGGATTGCAGTGAAGACTCTTTTGCTGAAGAGGAACATGAGAATTATTCTTTGGTGCTCCCAGCACTGGAAGCACAATTAGAAGTTAGTGTCTCGATCTGCTGTTTCCTTCTGCTTTGGGATTAACAAGTTCTAACTGAAGTAAATAACATTGAAAAGGGCTGGTTACACTAGTCAGCAACTCAGTGTTTAGAAAAACGGTATTTAAGAGAGCTCCATATTTGGGGCACTGATGTAAAAAACTATCAATATTATGAAGGTGAGTGTGGTGTTGCAGGCCTGTGCTTTTAGCACTTGAGAGGTTGAGGGAGGCTAATTGTTAGTTTGAGTCCAGCTTTAGCTACACACAGCTCCAGGACAGCCTAGGCAACAAAGCAAGACCTGTCTCAAAAATAATAACCCAAACTACTGTGGTGTTCCATGTAAGTATGTTGTCTAGAAATGATAACTTTTTGTAGTAGGATTTAGTAGGGTTAACAAGCCATATGAGTGAAATTAACAGAAGCCCAGTTTTAGAAGGATCCTTACCCTCAGAATCAGTATGTCAAAGCTTCTTTCTTATAATGGCAGTGAGCATTATACAGGTTATAGCACATTAACAGACCTGTAACAGTCTACTCTCAATTTTTCCCTAGTAAACTTCTCTACAAAAGCTAGGCATGGTAGTACATGCCTATAACCCCAGCACTTGGGGGTAACAAGAGTTTAAGGTCAGTATATACCATATTCCAAGCCAGCATAGGTGAGACTTTCTCAGACAGACCATGAAAAATCTCTACAAAAGAATTACTGCTTTTGGTTAAATATACCAGCTGTATTAGTTTTCATTACTGGCAAAGTTCCTAACATAGGATCTAAGGCAATGTTTTTCAACCTGTGGGACATGACCTTTTTGGGAAGTCAACCCTTTTGCAGGGGTTACATATCAGATATCCTACATATCAGATATTTATACTATGATTCAGAGCAGTAGAAAAATTACAGTTATAAAGTAGCAACAAAAATAATTTTTTGGTTTGGAGGTCACCACAACATGAGAAACTGCATTAAAGGGTTGCAGTGTTAGAAAGGTTGAGAACCACTGTTCTAAGAGAAGAATTTCTTTTGGATCACAGTTTCATATATCTCAGTTCTTGGCTGGATAGCTGCAGTTGTTTAGGGCTTGAGATAAGCCAGAATATCGTGACAGCAGGAGTGTGGTGGAGCACAGCTGTGCATTGCATGGTAGCCACAAGGTGTCTCATGGTAGCCACACAGCAGAGAGTGTGCTTGTGTTAATGTTATTTCTCCTCTCCCCTTATAACTTTCATACCCTTTGCCTATGGGGTGATGGATGCTGCCTCACATCCAGAATGGGTCTTGTCCCCTTTAGTTTATTATTTTGGAAATACCTTCACAGATCCTGTGCTCTTAAGTTTTTTTGTCAACTTGATAGAAGCCAGGGTCATCTGGGAAGAGGAAGGTCTTTTAGAGATTAACTATTCCTCCCCTCCTCCTCATTTTGTGTATGATGAAGTAAGTAAGTGTCTTAGAGCTAAAACTAGAGTCCATTGCATCAACATAGTTGTTAGTATGGAAAAAATGGAGGACCCATACCTTGAAGAAACTGGTGAGCATGTAGCAAGATGCTGATAATCATTGTTTATAATGCCCCACACCTAGACATTAACACAGATCCTCATCAAAAGAAGTGAATTGTGTTCATGGGATGAAGTGCTGTAGAGAACCAAGAAGGAAAGATATTTAGCTATTAGGGACAACACGACCAACCTTAAAATCTGATGTACACATAATGGTTCAATTTAAGAAGTGTTCAGAAAACATACAAGACTACAAACACTCTATAGGAACATGTAGGAAAAAAAAGGTAAACTCAGAAGACAAGCAAGGAGTCCACATAGTGTTGCCTTCTGGTTAGAAAAAGACATTTGTGACTATTCAGGCCTCCCAGCCTGCTTCCATATACTTGGATATAGTTTTGTGGGTGCTGACATCATTTTTAGTCTTCAAACTTTTCCAAATTGTGGCATTTGGGGCATGTATAGTAGCATCACAGTCAGGAATATTAAAGCAAGGCTCAGTGTCATGCAGGGCAGTTTGTCCATATACTGGGTTTTTGTTCGGGTTTCTGGTTATAAGGAGATGAAAGAAAATAGTCCTTAACATACATGGCAAAATTCTGGAAAGGTAAGCCATCTATTGGTTGCAGGATTATGTGTATAAAAAAAGGAGGGGAATGCTTTATTGACTAAATTTCTTCCAGTGAACTTAGTTTTATGGCTTAATAATCAAACTTCACAATATTTTAAACTAGAGATTTGCTATTTTGTCCTGGAGCACAGGGGACATGATGAGAGAAAGAACTGAGAGAAGCCAGTGTTAATTTCAGAGGGTTGCTTTTCAGTCAGCCCACCTTAACTTGATACATCCACCCCCACCCAAATGACAAGCAACCAAGTACCTGAGCAATGGACTGGGAGCATTATGAAGCAAGTAGGAGATGTTTCAAAATGGTAGCTACACTTTACACACTTTGTAATGAGGTAAGGTAAATAAGGTAAATAATTCAGTCTCCCTCCTCCACCTTCTAGTGATTGATTAAAAAAATCTTTAGTTCAAAAGAAAGGAACCCAAGTGGTTTTTAAATATGGAAAGACATTTTCTTAGAAGCTGGATTAATATTTAAACAGCCTCACATGTCTGTCTAAATGAAACAACTGTCAATTCAACAAGACTATTTACACTTTGAGTGAAAAAATATATTCCAGGGTTTTTTCATCCTTAGAGCTGAAATCTAATTATCTTGCACAATAAAAGAAATGTATTGCCCTATTCCGTGTTCTGAGCCAAAGTTAGTTTCTTCCATAGTTTTCAGTAGATGTTTTTGTCAGTAGAGTTGACTAGGAAAAAACAAGCATAAAACAGATTGTGGCCATTGTTCTGTTGGAGGCCTCAGTTTTATTCATAGTGATACATGTTATTGAACTCAGCATTGAAATGGATGCTAATGTATTAGTATGCTCAGTTTGGTGCATAAACTCCACAGCAGTTACTTCCATGACTTCCTACAAGCACAAAGCTCTTCTTTTGTAAGAGAAAGAGAATCTATAAACAAAAGAGCTTTGCTCTAAAGTGTTCTCTGCAGAGCTTATGTGCACAAAGTACTTCCTAAATTAATGACATGTCCACTTTCATTTGACACTCTGCTAACTTTTTCTTTCTACTTTACAGGCTTCATTTGTTTCTCTCAACAAATTACAGAAACATATCTCACTTAAGGATAAATTTATTGCAAACTCTTGGAAGGCTCTATTAAACTCAGTTTATGGGAAAGTTGATAGTACATCAAGTGATGAGGAGGTAAAGTTAATCATGTGACTATCATTTATTCAATTGACAATGTACAATCTATTTGAGTTATTTAAATTAGAATAAAGGAGAAGATATTGCTTACTGGATTGAAAAGAAGAGTGACAGGGTAGACTTTCATAATATTGACAAACATTTGTTCAAGGAACCAATATCAGTCTGTTGAAGTATAAACTCAGCTCTGCCACTTTGTAGCTGTGTGACTTCAGGCAAGTTCTTAACCTCTCTGTAGCTCAGTTGTATCTGCAAAATGTAGAGAACGATACAACCAATAAAGGAGGCTGTGGTTATTGTGAGGATTGGTGTACAAATGGTATTTAGACATAAAAATAAAGATTCAATAAGTAATACAGCTATTTCCCTAACTCTGGTTTCTGTTATTGTTACATATTTATGGTAATGACTTGAGAATGGGCTGGACAGTAACAATCAAATTTCAGCAGAATTAGATTTGAGCTCAGTGCAAGTTCCAGATTGGATTGTTTTCAGTATATTTGTGGTATATATTATCAAACTTCATTAAAATCCAGTTTTTTGTCCCCACTAGCTCTGTATCAGATAACTCATCTTCCAGTCATGATTCTTGACCTGAGCATATAATTATGTTTCATGAATTTTATTTTAATAAGATATGTATAACCTATAACTTTTTATCTATTATATAATATTTATTATTAATTATTATTCTGTATTATAATTTATTTTAAAATACTTCTGTGGTGTCCAGCCTTTTGACATTGCAACATGACATCATTTACAAATGTGTTGGGCTACATTCATAGTTATTTTGAGAAGCATGTGGTCTATGGGTCTTGGGGCTGGGCATGCTTCTTCATGCTATAAAAGCCACAAAGCTGATCTTCCTTATATACCTTTTGATTCATTCTGTGCATTTTTTTTGTAGTCACCTATTTTGACACATTTTTCTTTAAGGACTGCCTTGTTCCGTTCTATGATGAAGATGAAAATAGTGTCCATACCCCTGAGGAGAAGTCATCAGAGAATTTTCAAGAGCCAGAACACATTGTAGAACAGACATGGTGTCGTGTACTAGATGATGACTTAGTTGTTGGGATGAAAGTCACATCTTTGAAACTGTAAGTAAATTTTAACGTAATAATGCTATCTATGTTAATGATGCATACCAATCCTGTCTAATAGAAATTAATGAAAGGCACATCTTCAAAAGTGTAAGTAAATTTTAATGTAATAATGCTATGTTAATGCTGCATACCAACCCTGTCTAATAGAAATTAATAAAAGGCACATAGAATTTTAATTGTTCTAGTAGCCATATTAAAAATTGAAATAAAAGCAAGTGAAATTAGTTTCAGTATTTTATTGGGTACCCTCCATGCAAAGTTTCATTTTAACATATAATCCGTACAAAAACTATTAATGAGGTACTTGTTTTCATATTGAGCTTTTGAAATTTGGTTTGTCTAACATGTTTTAATTCCCACCTGCCATGTTTCTACTGTTTAGTAGCTGTATGTGTCTTGACCAGCAATGTTCTACAAATATCCATTTTATACAGATACATTGAGTTTATTTGAGGAGCATGGCATTTATAAAATTAAGATGATATTCTCAGAGTGGAGATAATTAAAGAGTACATGGAATGTTTTATCAAAGCATTGAGAAGAATTAGGACCATGTAGAAACTTTAAACTAGCATGGACTAGAGAAAGTTTAGTTAAGTAACTAAATGTCTGATAATAGAAGATTTTTCTTCTTGGGCTGTTGAAATCATGGAGAGGGAAATAATATCTCTACTGTCTGAAGCCGAGAGAAAAGCTTTCCCACCAGAACAGTGAAGCACAGATGTGCATACAGACAAGTTGGAGAGACTCTGCTAGTTTCTTTGACTGTAACAGTGTGGAGTTCAAACAACGTACCTAGTAATTTGGGGTTTCTACTTGATCTTGTTTCAGTGAGTTCCTTTTTATTTCACTGCAGCCTAAGTTGATCTAGAACTCTGTTTTGCCCAGCCTGGCTTCAAGCTCTTGATCCTCAGGTCCCAGCCATCCCAGCACCAGGATTCCAAGTGTGTTACCATGCCTGCCTGTTCACTGACTTCCAAAGGTGTTTGAGGTGATGGACCATGCAGGTTTTGGGTTTTTTTGTTTCATGTAGTGAGTTAGGTGAATCCGTTTTCTAGTCTAAAACTAATTTTTCAATCCTGAGTTTTTAAACCCAAATTCATTATATAGTTTTGGTGCATTAATAATAGATTTGGTTTCCTCATGTTTGGTCAAGAATATTTGCATTTGTGAACACAAGTGAAGTCATCTTGAAATTTCCTTCAATAATATTTTCTTGCTTTTAGTCCCAAGGCTGTAACAGTTTGCTCATTTGTTCATATTCATTTATTCATGTCGAGGCTTGTTTTGTTTCCTAGGCTAGCCCAAAATTCCTGGTTTAAGTCATCCTGTCAGCTCAGCCTCCCAAGAAGCTGGACCATTTGTTTTGTTTTTCCTGGTCTGTGGAAGAGTGTATAAAATCCAAATGATTTGGGCTTTGCCATTTGGTTGTACTGATCTGGAAAGCAGTGGATTATGAGAAAATTCTTAACTGGTGATCAATTTCTCTAAAAGTTGTGGATAATTCAGATTTTATTCTTAAAAACCATTTACTTATATTTTTCTAGTAATTTAATGCTGATACATAAAATATTTATCAACTGTGTCGTCAGCAGTTTTCATTCTAAATCTTGTATCTGTTCATGAGCAATTTTTCAGAATTGTGTTCATTTTATTTAGACTTTTCAATCGAATAATTTTGTTTTAATGATTTATAATTTTGAATTGTTTCCTAGATTTTAAAATTTCTAGTCCTTCATTTTCTTACTATTTTAGGCTTATACTATTGTTCTTTTTATAACTGTTTCATTATAACATGATTGAATGTGGATTTCTTTATATTCTCCATTAGGCTGTTAAACTTCTAGATTTGAGAGCTTCCTTTTTTTTTTTTTAAAGCAGTTCAGGAAAGATACTAGAAGTGGTGTTACGCTTGTTCTTTCTGTATTCCATGTTTAATAGCCTATCTGTTCATCTCATTGGCTCCTAGGTCATGTCTCCTGATATAGTCTATTCACTAATTTTATCTCCAGTTTTCTAGTCCACTATTTATTCCACATTTTTATTTACATTTGTTCTATTTACCCCTTCCTAGGTTCACCTGGTCATGTTTTATTGTCTCACAATTTTCAAGCTTTTTATTTCCTTAATATGGTGAACATGATTACTTTTTAAATGCTTTTTATGTATAGAAAATTTCAAACATACCAAACAGCATGGTGACATCACCTCATGACTCAGTTCCAAAAATTAACAAATTATTACTAATCTTGTTATATATGCACGTTTATTTACAACCCTCCAGATTATTTTGGAGCAAAAGTATGTCATCTGTAAGTATTTTAACACACACACACACACACACACACACACACACACACACACACACAAACAGTGAGAACACTAAAAATGTGTTCGGCTAACAATAGTTCTCTCAGGCAATGTTCATATTTACCTCTTATCTTGAATTTAAAATAAGTTTTTAAAACATAAGCCAAATAATATTTATAAATTGGACATGGCTTTTTATACATCCCCATAATCTGTACACACTCCTTTCTTGTGTATATGTTGTTTTTTCTTGTAATGTATATTTTGAAGTAACCAAGCGTTTTTCCCTGTAAAGTTCAATGCCCCCGTAAATGAGAAGTTAGATCTTGAAGCTGAGTCATTGACTAAATGTTTGAATTTATATTAAAAGAATACTGAATACATCAGAAAGCATGTGAAAATGCTTTGGGATTTATCAGCCAGAATAACATTGTTAAGAACAGTTCTTCAGGAGTTAGATACATATGCCCTTAAATGATGTGATTTGTGATTAGAAACAAAAGCCTGGTCAGAACAAGATGTTTGTTTGTAGATCAATGGATTGTTCTATCTGGGGATTTTGTATATTCTAAGATAGGAGCTGTCTTTTGTTGGTTGGTTGACTGTGGGGGTTTTTTCTTAGTGATAAAACCTAACATAAATCCATGCTGATACTTCCAATTTGGAGACTTACAGTCTTATCACTACCAGTGTTGTAGCTCAGTTTCTCCTGTTCTTGGTGAAAAATCCCAGCACTCAGTTACACCAAAAAAATTACTCTTTCTTCATTACACAATCTGTATATGATAGTAATGAAATCAAAATATCAACAGTAAGATTATTACAGGTTGTTTCTTTAAAGTTCTTTGTGTAATCTTATTTATTATTATTATTATTATTATTATTATTATTATTATTATTATATTTGTGTTTTAATTTTACACATCAGCCATGGGTTGCCCTGTCCTCCCCACTCCTGCCCCCATCCCCACCTTCCCCCCATCCCCTCCCTTCCATTCCCATCTCCTCCAGGGTCAAGGCTCCCCGGGGGATTCATTTCAACCTGGTGGATTCAGTACAGGCAGGTCCAGTCCCCTCCTTCCAGGCTGAGCAAAGTGTCCCTGTGTATTCCCAAGGTTCCAAACAGCCAGCTCATGCACTAAGGACAGGTCCTGGTCCCACAGTTCAAGCTATTTGGATGCCTCCCAAACAGTTCAAGCTATTCAATTGTCTCACTTATCCAGCGGGCCTGTTCCAGCTGGGGGCTCCACAGCCTTTGGTTCATAATTCATGTGTTTCTATTCGTTTGGCTATTTGTCCCTGTGCTTTTTCCAATCTTGGCCTCAACAATTCACGCTCTTACAGTCCCTCCTCTTTCTCGACAATTAGACACCTGGAGCTCCACCTGGGGCCTGGCTGAGGATCTCTGCATTCACTTCCATCAGTTATTGGATGAGAGTTCTAGCTCAACTGTTAGGGTGTTTGGCCCTCTGATCACCAGACTAGGTCAGATCAGGCTTTCTCTCGACCATTGCCAGCAGTCTACAGAGGATGTATCATTGTGGATTTCAGGGAACCTCTCCAGCACTCTGCCTGTTCCTGTTCTCATGTGGTCTTCATTTATCATGGTCTGTTATTCCTTGTTTTCCCTTTCTGTTCTTGATTAAGCTGGGATCTCCTGCTCCCCTAAGCTTTCTTTCCCTCAAACCTTGTCCTTCATTACTCCCACTGTAGTCCAGGTTGTTCATGTAGATCTCATCCATTTCTCTGTCATTGGGTGATCCCTGTGTCTTTCCTAGGGTCCCATTTTCTCTAGCCTCCCTGGAGTTGTGTAGCAGTCTAGTCATTTTTGTTTTACATCTAGTATCCTCCTATGAGTGAGTACATACCTTCTGAGTCTGGGTTACCTCACTCAGGATGATTTTTTCCAGATCCATCCATTTGCCTGCAAACTTCATGATGTCATTGTTTTTCTCTGCTGAGTAGTACTCCATTGTGTATGTGTACCATATTTTCTTTATCCATTCTTCAGTTGAAGGGCATCTAGGTTTCCAGGTTCTGGCTATTATAAACAATACTGATATGAACATAGCTGAGCAAATGTCCTTGTGGTATGATTGAGCATTCCTTGGGTGTATGCCCAAGAGTGCTACAGCTGGGTCTTGGGGGAGTTGGATTCCCAATTTTCTAAGGAAGCGCCATATTGACTTCCAAAATGGCTGTACAAGCTTGCATTCCCACCAGCAGTGGAGGAGAGTTCCCCTTGCTCCACATCCTCTCCAGCATAAGCTGTCTTCTGTGCTTTTGATCTTAGCCACTCTGTCAGGTATAAGGTGGTATCTCAGAGTTATTTTGATTTGCATTTCCCGGATAATTAGGAATGTTGAGCAATTCCTTAAATGTCTTTCAGACATTTGAACTTCCTCTGTTGAGAATTCTCTATTTAGTTCTATAGCCCATTTCTTAATTGGACTGTTGGGAATTTTGATGTCTAATTTCTTGAGTTCTTTATATATTCTGGATATCAGCCCTCTGTGAGATGTGGGGTTGGTGAAGACCTTTTCCCATTCTGTAGGCTGTCACATTGTCTTGTTGACCGTGTCCTTGGCTCTACAAAAGCTTCTGAGTTTCAAGAGGTCCCATTGATTTATTGTTTCACTCATTGTCTGTGCTACTGGTGTTATATTTAGAAAGTGATCTCCAGTGCCAATGCGTTCGTTAGTACTTCCTACTTTCTCTTCTATCAGGTTCAGAATAACTGGATTTTTGTTGAGGTCTTTGATCCACTTGGACTTAAGTTTTGTGCACAATGACAGATATGGATCTATTTGCAGCCTTCTACACATTGACATCCAGTTATGGCAGCACCATTTGTTGAACATGCTTTCTTTTTTCCATTGTACATTTTTGGCTTCTTTGTCAAAAATTATATGTTTATAGGTATGTGGGTTAATGTCAGGGTCTTCAATTCAATTCCATTGGTCCACATGTCGGTTTTTATGCCAGTACCAAACTGTTTTTTTTTTTTTTTTTATGGTAGCTCTATAGTAGAGCTTGAGGTTGGGGATTGTGATGCCTCCAGAGGTTGTTTTATTGTACAGTATTCTTTTGGCTATCCTGGGTTTTTTGTTTTTCCATATGAAGTTGAGTGTTATTCTTTCCAGATCTGTGAAGAATTGTGTTGGTAATTTGATGGAGATTGCATTGAATCTGTAGATTGCTTTTGGTAAGGTCCCATTTTTACTATGTTAATCCTGCCTATCCATGAGCATGGGAGCTCTTTCCATTTTCTGACATCTGCTTCAATTTCTTTTTTCATGGACTTAAAGTTCTTGTCATATAGGTCCTTCACATGCTTAGTTAGAGTAACCCCAAGGTATTTTATATCATTTGTGGCTATTGTAAAGGGTGATGTATCTCTGATTTCCTTCTCAGCCTTTTTGTCTATTGTATATAGGAGGGCTACTGATTTTTTTTGAGTTGATCTTGTATCCTGGTATGTTGCTGAAGGTTTTTATTAGCTGTATCAGTTCCTTGGTTGAATTTTTGGGGTCACTCATGTATACTATCATGTCATCTGCAAATAGGGAAAGCTTGACTTCTTCCTTTCCAATTTGTATCCCCTTAATCTCCTTATGTTGTCTCATAGCTCTGGCTAGAACTTCAAGTACTATATTGAATAAGTATGGGGAGAGGGGACAGCCTTGCCTTGTTCCTGATTTTAGTGGTATTGCTTTGAGTTTCTCTCCATTTAATTTGATGTTGGCTGTTGGCTTGCTGTAGATTGCCTTTATTATGTTTAGGTTTGTTCCCTGTATTCCTGATCACTCCAAGACCTTTATCATGAAGGGGTGTTGGATTTTGTCAAATGCCTTTTCTGCATTTAGTGAGATGATCATATGGTTTTTTTCTTTGAGTTTGTTTATATGGTGTATTACATTGACGGACTTCCGTATATTGAACCACCCTTGCATCCCTGGGATGAAGCCTACTTGATCATGGTGGATAATAGTTTTGATGTGTTCTTAGAGTCTGTTTGCCAGAATTTTATTGAGTATTTTTGCATCAATGTTCATGAGGGAGATCGGTCTGTAGTTCTCTTTCTTTGTTGCATCTTTGTTTGGTTTAGGAATCAGAGTAATTGTAGCCTCATGGAAAGAGTTTGGTAATATTCTTTCTGCTTCTATTGTGTGGAGCAATTTAAAGAGTATTTGTATTAAGTCTTCTTTGAAGATCTGGTAGAATTCTGCAGTGAAACCATCTGGTCCTGGGCTTTTTTTTTTTTTTTTTTGGTTGGGAGACTTTTAATGACTGATTCTATTTCCTTAGGTGTTATTGGACTATTTAAATGGTTTATCTGGTCTTGATTTAACTTAGGTATGTGGTACCTATCCAGAAAATTATCCATTTCTTTTAGATTTTCCAGGCTGGAGAGATGGCTCAGCTGTTAAAGGCTAGGCTCACAACCAAAATATAAGTGTAATCTTTAGTATAACCCAGTAGGTAGTGAAATTCCTATCTTTGGTATGCATCACCATTCCTTGATAACGTGATAGAGTTGGAATGTGCCTCAATAAACCTGAGTCATATTTGTCAATTATGAGGAGTATCAATCACAAAATCTTTTGTGAAAGATAGAAAATAATTTATATTTAACAGTTAAATTTCAAATTACTCGGGGAAGGTTTACTTCAGAGCCATTTTATTCTAAATTATTACCAGAACTTAAAAATGAGTAATTTCTTTTTATTATTTCAATAAGATTCATTTACTGATAATTTCATAGAATGTATTTTCATCATATTAAGCCTCCTCCCTCAGCTCCTCCAAGATCTACCTCCACCTCCCTACCCACCAAACTTTATGTTATTTCCCTTTTTTAAAAACTCAGGAAATCTAGTTTGTATTATCCAACTCCTCTTAGGTGTGATTGATGTACCTGACATCACAGACCTTTTCAAGTCTGTGTGGCTTTTACTCCCAACTCTTTAAAATTTTGCATTGAAATGATTTTTTGTAGGGAAGGAGAGAATAAATGTTTTCTTGGGGTTTTTTTTGTAAACATTTAATCATTCATTTGATTCTTTTAAAAGAAAATGCAGAATAAATGAAAATCTTGTTTTTTTCACAGATCGCCTAATAAAATGACTTTATCACTGATAATGGATCAAGGCAACAGGTCCAGCTTTCAGCTTATGAAGTGTCAAAGTCAGGTGACTAGGTTGAGTATGAGCTCTCACCCAGAAGCATACTTGATGCCAGTGGAAACAGGAGCAAAGAGAAAAAGGATCAAGTTGACCTCTGGGATCAAGTGTGAACAGTCCTGTAAGACAGAACCTACACACATAATTACTGCCGTTACGTCCCTTTCACCACTTTTAGTATTCAACAAATTGTGTTGCACTTTACTGTTAAACATTAGTGACAGAGATAATGATAAAAATACTGTGGATGATTATATGGTATGTGGCAACCTGGATTTTAATCTACAAGAACTTTTTAGTATGAACCACCTACTGGCATTCCCAAAGAAGCAATCAATAGGTAATTGGAGGGGTAATTTTTTTGTTGTTGCTTAATTGAATCAGAAGATTTTGAAATTGGTTGATAGTAGACAGAATTTAAGGATGGGATTTGTGATGTGCTTTTCTTGTAGAACATATGGAAGATCTTTTCTCACTTCTTGCAGTATTGCACAAATACTGTTTTCTTGTCTCCTCACCTGCCCATGCCCCAAATCTAATGAAGATGTGGCTCTTGAAACACATGAAATGTGAAATCATCAACGACTTTAGAGAAATATACCTTTATAAAAAGCTTCGAAGTTGTGGGGCACTCTTCTCTTGGAAGCCAAGAACAATATTTGAAGGAATTTTAACTGTATACTGCAGGTAATATATATCCAGTTCAAACCAATTCAGAAAAGTTTGTGTGTCTGAGTTGTCTAATAACAATCTCTGTGTAGAATTCTGTGTTAGGACATGTTACAATCATGGCCTGGTATTGCTTGAATGGATAGAAATTTGATGTCTTTTCTTTAGTTTTTTTGTTTTATATTTTTTTTAGAATTTACTCCTTTTCTATAGTGAATTTTCAGTAATTACTGTGTTGCTGTTATTACTGAGCAAAAGATACATAATCAGGCCAGTAATTTGACTGCTACTAAGTTAATTAGTACAGGATATGTATACTGATCTAGTCACAATTTTATTAATGAAAGCATGCATTTTTCATTGTTGATCTTAGTGTTTATGAATAATTATAAATTGGTTACTATAATATGTTGCGTGTGACTCTTGTGTCCATTGCAGTTGTATCACATCTTTGTCTTTTATTTTTAGGAACCAAGGAGTTTTATTCCAGTGTCTTGACCATCTCTTCAAAGTGCTTCCTGAAAAATGTTTCTTCAAATACCTGACATTAGGAACCGAGGATGCCCTAATGAATCATTTGTCATCCACTTTGGAGCAGGAACTAGTTACGTTTTCTTCTCTTTCTACTTCTGCCTTTGAATATGTTAGAGATGGATTGATGCATCAGTATAAGCCAAGCAAAACAAGTAATAGTGCCACAAGTGCCTCAGAGGGAAAGGCCAAAATCCATCTGCACAAACAAGAAGTACAGAGAGAAAGACTGATACAGGACTTGAATCTGAAAGTGAATGGTGCCAGCTATGCGGAGATGACTTTGGCATTAGCTAAGACTCAGTTGAAATCAGACCTTATTGCAGAGAAACTGGCCAATTTGTAATTATACTTTTAAAATCTTGTTTTAAAATGTTTCAACTGTCATAAAGTGTTGGTTTCACTTGTTATCCTTTGTTAATATAAAGATTAAAACTTACTATAATCCCTAGGGTCTTGTTTTTGTTTCATTGTTTTTGTGTATGACATAGGATCTCATTCTATAATTTAGGTTGTCCTATAATTCATTATGGATCCTGTACTGGTCTTACTTAGGATTTGCACGAATCTACCTACCTCAACCTCCTGAGTAGCAAAATTATAGGTGTGTGCTCTATTTTGAGTATTGATGACATAATATGGTATTTCCAATAGAGCAGCAGTTTCTAACGTTGTCATTTTGTCTCCCTTTGCTCCTACTTTCTAATGTAAGGGGCCATTTGACTATGTCTGGAGACTTCCTGTGTTAGAATTTGTAGAGGAAGGTTTATGTTTATATAATCACAAAAACTGAGACAAAATAAGAATGTGTAATAGTGGCACTTTGGAACGGATGATTATTTCTTGTGGGGCTTTGTTTTATGTTAGTAGGAAGTTCTCGGACTTCTTGTACCCACTAGATGCCCGTTACATTCCCTACCTACCTTTGCAGGGAGTTAAGGCCAGGATCCTATGAAACCTTCTGCTATTCAAGGATGGCCCACACAGCAAAGAACTAAATCCAATAATCCAAAGAACTAAAATGTCAATAATTTAGATTTGAGAAATCTTTTCTTAAATTTACCACTTAAGTAAAAATATTTTGCTCAATGTTTTTTAAAGCTTCTTCTTGTGTATTCTGCTTAGTAAAACATGGCATATAAAAAAAAACAACTTCAAATGGATGAAGTAAATTGGGTTGTCAGAAGTCACTTTTATATATACCTAGCCCTTCTGGAAAATTAAATGTAATAGTGAGTGAGATCAGTTTGTGAGGCTCTGGTTATATTGTATTAGACAGCCACTCTGAAATTATACAACTGTAGGAATGCAAAGAACTTGGGACATTTTTCTTAAAAGAACATCTCTCTCAAATGTCTAAGAGTACCTCACAAGCTACTAAACTATCAGAAGTAAAATTGTGGGGCTGGGCAGAGCTTAGTGTATAAAATAATTTGCCCTGCAAGGCTGGGGACCTGAGTTCTGATCTTGGCATCCTATGAGAGCTGGATGCAGAAGCATGCTCCTATAAATGCAGTGCTCCTACAATGAGATGAGAAGTGGAGATAGGAGAATTCCTA
Organism: Onychomys torridus; assembly: GCF_903995425.1. NCBI lineage: Eukaryota > Metazoa > Chordata > Mammalia > Rodentia > Cricetidae > Onychomys > Onychomys torridus. The sequence goes on along the minus strand of NC_050466.1, from coordinate 58,890,469 downwards.
GAAACTCACTGGGAGGGGTAGCTTGATACCTATGGTGGCAAACAATAAGACTCCATCTCAAACAAGATAGGTGTACAGCACATATTCCTGTACGTACACACACTTTTCATGCAAAAAAATTGAAAATGCTTTTGATGCCTTCTGAATTCCAACTGGAGGCAAAAACTAAAATACAAAATTCTAATTAAACTAAAGAATATAGTTCTCAATAGAAATAGAAAATTTAAAATAAGTGAAACTTCATTAAAGAACTGATGTATAAGGTCTAGTGAGAGACATTTGAAAGAGATAAAAATTCAACCTTCTTTCTCTTCCTGAAAAAGAATTGAAAAAGAATGTGTGTAGTGTGTGTGTGGGTGTGCAAGTGCCACGGTATCCATGTGAAGTTCAGAGAACACTTTTGGGAGTCGTTCTCCTTCTACTATGTGGGTCTAGGGGATTAGACTCGGGTCATCAGGCTAGTGCCTCTACCCATGGAACCATCTCACTAACACTGAAAAAGAATTCTTAATAACAAGAGTGTCAGGAAAAGAAAGGAAGGGGGCAGGTGTGGGTCCCTTTGGTTTCACAGTCTTTGACTAAGATGCTGACTGTCTTCTCAGTTGAAAGCTAAAGCTGATTACACAAAGTGACACCTCATGTTTGCAATCATGAAGTTTTAACTGCTCCCATGCTTTCCTGGTAACTAATGATCTGGGCATGCCAATGGTTTCAAAAGAATGCAGGTTATTTTCTTGACAACTGTCAGTTTGCCCAAATCTTGTAGAGAAAAAATTTCTAGACATCTTAAGTGTGACAGTTGTTTAGCTCTGGGCCTAGATTTAGTGAGGGGTCAAGAAATATAATATTATTGACAGACAGCTGTATGCCTACCAGCAATCTTGAAGGACATATAAATACATTCCTATGCATATCTGTGCATACATAAGGTTAATTTGTTTTTTCAGTATTAGGGGTTAAGCCTAGGTTCCTCTACCAGCTAAGCAAATGCTCTACCACTCAACTATATATACTCAGCACTCTTACTTTAAAAAAAACTAATATATTTTAATTCAAATATAATTACATCATTTACCCTTTCCTTTTCCTCCCTCCCTCCACCCTGTCTCATGTCCCCTTCTCCCATTTGAAGAACACAGCATGCTTGCTTCTAAGGACAGTTGGTACAGTGGAAAGACACACAAATTGGGTACTTCATTGAGTTCTTCCAAGGGCTTCTCTTCGCCATTTGGGGTTATCTGTATCTGTGATTTCAGTTGCTTACTACCTCAACAACAACAAAAGCCTTTTTTCCCTTTGATCCATGTTCTTAGTCACATCTTCAAAGTACATCTACCTTTTATTAGTATATTAAAGAAAGAGCCTTAATTTATACCCACAGGTATTTTGCATTTTAGATGCTAATAACATATTATACCACTGAGACAAAAGTCTTCTGGCTTCAGTCTGTTGGTCACCTTTTAGGACCTCATTTCGGGAATCTATCCTGCCCATTGTATTCAGTGGGACCAGGTCCTGTTTATATACTGGTTTTTGGTAGTAAGGCACGGTGCTCTCACTGGTGGAATATTGGCCGTGTACATTTATGAGTGGCTTTTCTGGATGAAAGTACTTGTGCTAGGGAGGTGGTGTGTGGGGTGGGGGTGGGGGGCTGGGAGGAGTGGGTGGAGGGGAAAACTGTGGTGGGAATATATTGTATGAAAGAAGAATAAATTTAAAAAGAAAGTACTTGGGGCTGTTCAACATCATGGCCTTGAGTTCAGCTAGGAAGTTCTTTCCCACCTTTAACTTCATCTTTCATTATCCATTTCTTCACAGTAGTAGTCAATTTGGACAAATCATAAATAGTGTTATTGTCAGTAAAAGCATAGCACTTGTCGTCAAAATGCTTAGCATTAGTCCTTACAAGTTCAGTTGGAAGTTCGAAGTACCATGTGCTCTATTAATTACCACTTGCATACCCTTTTCCTCCTTTCTCCAAATCACACTTTCTTTTGTTTAGAAAGCTCCTTTTCCCCCAGCTCAAGTGATTGGGGAAATAGCCTTAATCAGACTGAGAGAGGGAACTTGGTTCTCTGTGGAGGAAAGGACTCTATGTAGCTCCTGCTTGAAACAGTTAGTCCTAATTTTCAAAGCTGAGTTATAATCACAGGAAATTAGGCCTTGGAATGAGATTAAAAGTAGACCGTATTTTTATTGTTACATCTGGCTCAAACCAAATGCTCTTTAAACTGCACTGCCAATAACTTCAGAAAAAAAAAAGTACTTGTGAAAAAAAGTAAAGGTCCTGTTATAGCTGAATTGTTGCTAGCCACTAGCTTTGATACCAGCACAATCTTCAAAAACTGTTTAATTATCCGCCCCCCCCACAGAGTCTCGTTGTGTAGTCTAAACTGGCATGGACCTTGCTACATAGCGCAGTGTGACCTTAAGGTGACTTTAAAGTGAAAGGCAATAATCTCTGCTTTAGGTTCCAGAGTACTGAGGTCACAAGTGTGGGCTACCACCCCCATATCCTCTGCTTCCTTCCTGTTACAGCAGACCAATTTCCTTTCTGCCATCTTCTCTGAGGAGAGTTGTATGGCAGACCAATTCAGTTGCATCTCTGTATCTCCTGGTTTAGAATATAGAATGATAAATGAAAGACTATCTGTCAAACACGGTTCTGTTTTATGCATTTCTTAAAACATCTGAAGAATTCTGACTTTCAGTTATTTCTCATAGCAAATGTTATCATATTCTCAGCTGACTCCTGTCCTGTAGCAAGAGAAGAAACCTTGATCCTTTTTTATTGTTAATTGTGTCTTTTCGCTGGGGAAAAATAAAACTGATTTGATGTCCTATGACTGTTTGCAAAGTAGAGTAGCATTGCTATAACTGAGATAGACATGGGGTTATTAATGTTGAGCTTATACCCTTTCCAAGGTATATAGTAGTATGTGAAACACTAACCCTTTCTAACCTTTTCATAAAACGAGGTAAGTTTTAGTGTGATTTTTGAGGGGCATTAGATGTTTTAAGGTTTAGAATGGTTGAGTAATTTGTTTATGCCAAGAGCATTAATAAAATCCTCTTGTAAGTTATACCAATAGGAAATTTATGCTATAGCTTTATACTTTTAAAAAGTAGTGAAAAACACTGTGGTGTTAGAATCTGAATGAATCTGGATTGATTACTGGTGGAAAAATAGGCTAAGTATGTAGTATATTTGTTGGCCCCCAAAGAAGGTAGGGGGTAGTGTGCAGTATCGTCTGTTGTTTTCTGAAACCCATGCCACCTGCAAGGGGAAATCAGTCAGAAAACAAAATTATTAGGAAAAAATTATTTGTAAGATTTAGGTAGAATAAGATTGACAGAAACTAACCCATGTTGTTTACCACTTTTCTGTGGTGTGGGCTGCTGGGTAGTAGTTATACCATTTATTGAACCAAATACTATGTTCATCCTAAAACTGCTTTTCAGGAGAATGGCCACAAACAAGGTGTTGCTATTCCAGTTTACATTTGCATTAGTTAAAACAGAAAAAAAATTAAATTTAGTTCCTTACTTGATCTAACAAGGTTTTAATAATCCTGTGTGGTTAGTGGCTAGCATTTGCTCAGTGCAGAATAGAACATAGTCACATAATGTTTTCTTCCACAGTGCTGCTTTAAGATGTGTACTATTAACTAACACTTGTCTACCAATAAAGAAACTGACACCCACACAAGTGAAATAATATACCCAAGGTTGCATGGCCAGTAAGGAACAGAGCCAAAATTTTAAGCCTCTAGTAACCATAATCTTTGTTCTATTGATAACATGCTTTTCTCTTTTTAGTCAGTTTATTAATAAAACAGTCATGATCTGAGAGTTTTATATTGACAAATTGTATTTATTATTTTTAAAAGATGGAATTATGAATACATAATTACTAAAACTGTAACTTTATTAATATATTTTCAATATGAGGGAAAAGGCAGACTGTGTATAAATCCTGCAATGGTTATTTTCTCAGTCGAGTGACAGAATCAGTGAGTTTCTTTTCATTTAACTACTTCCCTCCAGCAATATCTATATTGCAGTCTATCAGTGCCCTATTTGCTGTCAGTTGTCTTTGTTAGAACTATAACTCTCCAGAATTATTGTACTACTATCACTCGTTCATATTTGGGAATTTCTTAATTGAGTATCAAACCTTTAAGTAGCTTCTTTTTGAGACTCACCTAAGTCTTCTAGTTTTGGAAGTATTTGTCATTAATTGGTCATCACTACAATAGAGATATTGGAATTCCAGGGGGAGAAATGTAAGCTGTCTATTCTAGAAACTTAAGGTCTTTGTTTTATGTGAGTACTGTATCTCTCAAGAAGAAAAAGAGGTGGATTTCTATTTTCTTTTTACAATTGCTGTCTGCTGTGATACTTCCAGATGATATTCCTATAAAAAAACATTTTACATCTTTGAAAATACCAGTGGTCCATGAAGGGGAAGAATATAAAGAGATCTATCTATTCAGCCCTATGTTTCTCTGATTTCATTGAATAACTTATACACATCTAAGGGCTGAAGATACAAAGATAAATTTCTTGGCTTTTCAGAAAGAAGCACACACTCTTAATGGAGAGACAAACACATAGAGATGTACTCTAGAGTAAGCTAAACAAATATCCCTAGTGTTCCAAGGGGACAACATTAAAGGACTACGTCCAATAAAAGCATAATCTGAGAAAAGAGGTCTTCATTCTGAGAAAGAGGATATCTTTTGGGAATCTGTTAAGAGCTGAGAGCATGTTGGAAGTAGGTATAAGATTAAAGATATTATGGTGGTGTTTTACCTCATGATTCAGGAATAATCCCAGAACCAAAGAAAAAACAAATATACACAAGGAAATTTACAGGTATTTAATATATGAATCAATTTTGAGATATTTTGATGATTTTTATATGGAGCTTAAGGACCTCATACATGTTAAGCAAACCCTCTGCAACTGAGCTCCATCCCTAGCCCTGAAATATTTCTTGATGATGAAAATATGATTATTTTTTGGTTTGGTTTTTCAAGACAGGGTTTCTCTGTGTAGCTTTGTTCCTTTCCTGGAACTCACTCTGTAGCCCAGGCTGGCCTCAAACTCACAGAGATCTGCCTGCCTCTGCCTCCCTAGTGTTGGGATTAAAGGCGTGTGCCACCACCGCCCGGCGAAAATATGATTTTATTATATAGGTTGAACTCTGACTTCCACATGTACCGACATATAAAAATATGATTCTGATGATTGCTGTGGGGTAACATAGATGGTCAATGAAAGGAAATGAAGTAGACAAGGAAGAATGCAGTTTATAGGTTGGATTAAAGGTATAAGAATTTGAAAGAAAAGTGCTTTGAACTCCCTTGAGAATCCGTCTAATTCTATGAAAATTTTTTCCATTAAATGGTCTGCATTCAAAGAGAGCAGTCTTTTTTCCTCTATGCTCAAAACAGTAATTCTGGCTCATCTCAGTACCATCTTTGGCACCTGCTTTGTACTGGAGAGCAATCTCATTTTTATATATTGAAAAGCTCAATCCAGTCTATTGTCTTCAAAATAAGACTATATAATAAAGCAAATATCATAATTATAATAGCAACACAAAGTGCACATAATAAGACATGTTTCTGATCAGAATGAAAAACACACTTTAAAAGATTTCAAATAATACTTAACAATAGTACATACCATTTCCCTGAATTGGAAAGTAGATGTAATTGATTTCAGTCTCTATACACTTGAAATTTTAATGAAATATCAGTAGGGTGTATAAGTAACAAGTCAAGCTGTTTCTAAAATTCTTGTGGAAAAAAATCTACAATGCAGAAAGACCATAGGAACTTGTGAAAAAAACATGGAGGGAATAGCATCTCCCTACTGGGTACTAACATGATGAGTAGATTATCAGTAAGTCAAAGTTTACTTCTGTCATGCATTTAGGCATACTGCAATAGGATAGAATGTTCATAAATAGGACCAGATGAATTTAATAATTTGGTACATGATAATAATGACATTCTACTTAAGCAGAGAAAAGGTGGAGTTGGTGACACAGCACATAGCTAAATTACTAGAGTTCTTGCCTAGCATTTGTCAAAGCCTTGGGTTCTACCCCCAGCACCACATAAGACCAAATGTGCAGGCCCAGGCTTATAGTCTCAGCACTTGTGAGGTAGAACCTGGAAAATTAGAAGTTCAAGGTCCCCTTGTGCGGGATGACTCATCCCTAATAGGCTTGAGAGCCAGCTGGCCCAAACCAGTAAAAACGATACTTTCTGAGAGCCAACCTGGGTAGGCCTAAGGGACTTAGCAACAGCAGCTAAGACATGATTTGGAGATGACCTGGACCAATGAGAGGCAGCCATGTAACGCCAGCTGATGCATATTCATCAGACCTCCTCCCAGGGTGGGGTGGAGGGAATATAGCTGTGGATATTGCTCTGTATAAATAAAATGCTGTTTGACCAGTGGCCAGGGAGGAAGTATAGGCGGGACAAGAGAAGAGAATTCTGGGAAGTGGAAGGCTGGGGAGAGGGACACTGCCAGCCGCCACCACGAGAAGCAACATGTAAAGACACCGGTAAGCCACAAGCCTCGTGGCAAAGTATAGATTAATAGAAATGGGCTAAATATAAGAGTAAGAGCTAGACAATGGTAGGCCTGAGCTAATGGTCAAACAGTTTAAATAATATAAATGTCTGTGTGTTTATTTTACAAATGGGTTGTTGGACTAACAGGGCTTGGTAACACCTGGAGACAAGCTCTCCAACTACAGTATATAAGGCTTGCCTCTTCCTGAATAAACTGAGCATATTGTTTGGTCATTCTCCAGGAGTCTGTGTGCTTTGATTCTGTACTTACTTGACCCCTCACTCCCAAAGGGAACAACAGCACAGGACCCTGCCACCCTCTTCATCTCCTTCAGTTTTGTTATTGCTCTAGCTAAGACTTCAAGTATTATATTGTATAGGTATAGAGAAAGTGGACAACCTTGTCTTGTTCCTGACTTTAGTGGAATTGCTTTGGGTTTCTCTCAATTTAAGTTGATGTTGGCTATGGTCTTGCTATAAACTATCTTTCAGTATATCCCTTCTCTCCAGCACTTTTATCATGAAAAGCTGTTGGATTTAGTCAAAGTACTTTTCTGCATCTAATGAGATGATCATGTTTTTTTTTTTTCCTTTTGGTTTGTTTATATGGTGGATTATATTTACTGATTTTCATATATTGAACCTTTTCTGCTTCTCAGGGATGAAGCCTATTTGATCATGGTGGATGATCTTTTGTATGTGCTACTGCATTTGGTTTGTGAGTATTTTGTGGAGTATTCTTGATTCTATGTTCACAAGGGTAATTGGTCTGTAATTATCTTTGCTGAATATTTGTGTGGTTTGGGTATCAGGGTGATTGTGCCCTCATAAAATGAGTTTGGTAATGTTCTTTCTGCTTCTACTTTTTGTAATAATTTGAGGAGTATTGTCATTAACTCTCCTTTGAAAGTCTGGTAGAATTCTGTACTAAAACAATCTGGCTCTGGGCTTTTTTGGTTGGGAGATTTTTTAATGACTGCTTCTATTTCACTAGGGCTTATATGCCTGTTTAAATTGCTTATCTGATCTTGATTTAACTTTGGTAAATGGTATATCTCAAGTAAAATTATCATTTCTTTTAGATTTTCCAATTTGGTGAGTACAGGTTTTTAAAGTACAGGTATGTCCTTATGACTCCCTGGATTTCCTCAATGTTTGCTGTGTGTTCCCCTTTTTGTTTCTGATTTTGTTAATTTGGATATTCTCTCTCCAGCATTTAGTTTGGATAACGTTTGACAATCTTGATTTTTTTTCAAAGAACCAACTTGTTGTTGCATAGATTCTTTGTATTGTTCTCTTTGTTTCTATGTCATCAATTTCAGCCCTAAGTTTGACTTGTTTCTTGCTGTCTACTATTTTTGGGTATGCTTTCTTTCATTTTGTTCTAGAGCTTGCAGATGTGCTTTTAAGTAGCTAGTAGGAGATATCTCCAGTTCTTTTATGTAGGCACTTAGTGCTGTGAACTTGCCTATTAGCACTGCTTAATTATGTCCCTTAGGTTTGGGTGTGTTGTGTATTCATTTTTACTCAATAATAGAAAGTCTTTACTTTCTTAATTTATGTCTTGACTCACTTTTCATTCAGTAGAGAGTTTTTCAGTTTCCATGAGTTTGTAAGCTTTCTGTTGTTGATATCTAGCTTTAATCTGTGGTGGTTTGTTAGGATGCAGGGAATTAATCCAGTTTTTCTGTATCTGTTGAGATTTGCTTTGTGTCTGAGTATGTGGTCAGTTTTGGAGAAAGTTCTATGAGGTGCTGAGAAGGAAGTATATTCTTTTTTAAATTTTTTTCTTTATTATTATGTGTTTTAAAGTTTATACATCAGCCATGGGTTCCCCTATCCTCCCCGCTCCTGCCCTGACCACCACCTTCCTCCAAGCCCCTCCCCTCCATTCCCATGTCCTCCAGGATCAAGGCACCCCTGGGGATTCATTTAAACCTGGTGAATTCAGTACAGGCAGGTCCAGTCCCCTCCTTCCAGGCAGAGCAAAGTGTCCCTGTGTAAGCCCAAGGTTCCAAACAGCCAGCTCATGCACTAAGGACAGGTCCCAGTCCCACAGCCTGGGAGCCTCCCAAACAGATCAAGCTATTCAGTTGTCTCACTTATCCAGAGGGCCTGATCCAGCTGGGGGCTCCACAGCCGTTGGTTCATAATTTATGTGTTTCCATTCGTTTGGCTATTTGTCCCTGTGCTTTTTGCAATCTTGGATTCAACAATTCATGCTCTTGCAGACCCTCCTCTTTCTCGACAGTTGGACACCTGGAGCTCCACCTGGGGCCTGGATGAGGATCTCTGAATCCACTTCCATCAGTTATTGGATGAGAGTTCCAAGACAACTGTTAGGGTGTTTAGTCATCTGATCACCAGACTAGGTCAGATCAGGCTTTCTCTTGACCATTGCCAGCAGACTACAGAGGATATATCATTGTGGATTTCTGGGGACCTCCCGAGCACTCTGCCTATTCCTGTTCCCATGTGGTCTTCATTTATCATGGTCTGTTATTCCTCATTCTCCCTTTCTGTTCTTGATCCAGCTGGGATCTCCTGCTAGCCTAAGCTTTCTTTCCCTCAAATCTTGCCTTTCATTACTCCCACTGTCGTCCAGGTTGTTCATGTAGATCTCATCCATTTCTCTGTCATTGGGTGATCCCTGGGTCTTTCCTAGGGTCCCGTTTTCTAGGTAGCCTCCCTGAAGTTGTGTGGCAGTCTAGTCATCTTTGTTTTACATCTAGTATCCTCCTATGAGTGAGTACATACCGTGTTTGTCCTTCTGAGTCTGGGTTACCTCACTCAGGATGATTTTTTTCTAGATCCATCCATTTGCCTGCAAACCTCATGATGTCATTGTTTTTTTTCTACTGAGTAAGTACTCCATCGTGTATATGTACCATATTTTCTTTATTCATTCTTCAGTTGAAGGGCATCTAGGTTGTTTCCAGGTTCTGGCTATTACAAACAAAGCTGATACAAACAAATGGTGCTAGCATAACTGGATGTCAATGTGTAGAAGGCTGCAAATAGATCCATATCTGTCACCATGCACAAAACTTAAATCCAAGTGTATCAAAGACCTCAACAATAATCCAGCTACTCTGAACCTGATAGTAGAGAAAGTAGGAAGTACTCTTGAAAGCATTGGCACCAGAGATCACTTTCTAAATATAACACCAGTAGCACAGACATTGAGAGAAACAATCAATCAATGGAACCTGTTGAAACTGAGAAGATTTTGTAGAGCAAAGGACATGGTCAACAAGACAATGTGACAGCCTACAGAATGGGAAAAGGTCTTCACCAACCCCACATCTCACAGAGGGCTGATATCTAGAATATATAAAGAACTCAAGAAATTAGACATCAAAATGCCCAACAGTCCAATTAAGAAATGGGCTATAGAACTAAACAGAGAATTCTCCACAGAGGAAGTTCAAATGTCTGAAAGACATTTAAGGAATTGCTCAACATCCCTAATTATCTGGGAAATGCAAATCAAAATGACTCTGAGATACCACCTTACACCTGTCAGAATCGCTAAGATCAAAAGCACAGAAGACAGTTTATGCTGGAGAGGATGTGGAGCAAGGGGAACTCTCCTCCACTGCTGGTGGGAATGCAAGCTCGTTCAGCCACTTTGGAAATCAATATGGCGCTTCCTTAGAAAATTGGGAATCCATCTCCCCCAAGACCCAGCTGTAGCACTCTTGGGCATACACCCAAGGAACGCTCAATCATACCACAAGGGCGTTTGCTCAGCTATGTTCGTTTCAGCTTTGTTTGTAATAGCCAGAATCTGGAAGTATATTCTTTTGTTTTTGGTTAAAGTGTTCTGTAAATATCTGTTAGGTCCATTTGATTTATAATGTCTGTTAGCTCCAGCATTTCTCCCTTTAGTTTTTGTCTGGAAGATTGTAAGAGATGGGTATTGAAATCTCCCACTATTGGTGTGTGAGGGTTAATATGTAATTTAAGCAATAGCAGTGTTTATTTTACAAATTGAAAAAAGAAAGAAGTCAAAGTTTGCAGATGATATGATAATATCCATAGGTGACCCTAAAAATTCTAACAGGGAATTTCTATAGTTGATATACACTTTCAGCAAAGTAGCTGGCTACAAAATTAACTCACAAACATTAGTAGCCCTTCTATATGCAAATGACAAAAAAATTGAGAAACAACACCTTTTACAATAGCCTCAAATAATATATCTTTGTTTAACTCTAACCAAGCAAGTGAAAGACTTGTGAGATTAAAAACTTCAAGTTTTTGAAGAAAGAAATTGAGAAGATATCATGGATCAGTAGTATTAAAATAGCAAAAATGGTTATAATATCAAAAGCAATCTACAGATTCAATGCAATACCCATCAAAATCCCCACACAATTCTTTACATACATTAAAAGAACAATACTCAATCTCATACGGAAAAACAAAAAATCCCAGGATAGCTAAAACAATACTGTACAATAATGCAACTTCTGGAGATATCAGCACTCCAAATTTCAAACTCTACTACATAGCTACTGTAATAAAAACTTCATGGTATTGTCATAAAAACAAAATGTTGATCAATGGAATCGAATTGCAGACCCACACACTTACAGTCATCTGATTTTTCTATAAAGAGCCCTAGATACACACTGTGATAAAAAGATGACATCTTCAACAAAAGGTGCTGCTCAAACTGAATACCTGCATATAGAATTCGAATAGATCCATATTTATCAACTTGTACCAAATTCCAGTCCAGATGGATCAAAAACTTCAACATAAAACAAAATATACTTAACTTGAAAGAAGAGAAAGTGGAGAATGGCCTTGAACTCATTGGCACAGGAGAACATTTTCTGAATCTTAGTGCACTGAATCTTAGTGCACTGTTGGCACTGGCACTAAGAGCAACAATTAATAAATGGGATCTAATGAAACTGAAAAGCTCCAGCATACATGTCTAGTAAAATGAAACAATTTTTTTGTATTACAACATAAAGCATATTACAGGTATACCACACAATCCTACAGGGAAAGCAGTTATAGCAAGATCTATTTGAACTCTAAAAGATATGCTTAATAAGCATAAAGGTGTAATAAAGACCAATAGAGATAGATTGCACAATACTTTATGAACTTTAAATTTTCTAAATGCTAATGAGAAAGCAATGACAAATGTGGAGAGACATTGGATAATAGAAAAAAAATGTTGAATTAAACCATAAACTAGCCTGTATGCTTTAAAGATGTGTTGATCTCAGAGTGGAAACCAGGATATGGTTACACTGGGGAAGAGGTTATGCTTTTGTTTCCACAGGAGAAGAAAAGTTATGGATACCATCCAGATTGATAAAGATTATATTCAACAATGAGAGACCTATTGTTAGGAGAGGTAGTAGTTCATCAAGCAGTGTGGCCATTCAATCTAAACTAATTTACAAGACTAACAAATGCTTTTCATTTGATCAGATATAACCTTTCAAAAAGGGCAATTCCCCAAAGGTAGGATTGGGGACAGGTTTTGTTTTTGTCTGTCCAGGAGAACAAAATTATCCAACTAAGGAATCTGAAGACCACTGGACAAAATGAGACATCTGAAGCAATGCACAAATCATCAAGAGAAATAGCAAATTGACCTAATGGTAGCACAGTTCCAATAGGATAAAATTTCATGAATCTTTCCAAATGTTTGTTTCTGCTGTTCTCTATAGACAAACAAGTCTTTTATGGTCTCAATTCTACTAAAAATTAAAAATGGCTTTGTAATTGGAGCATGGCTCTCTCCTTCTCTAAACCCAAGCATGCTTGTTAAAGGAAAATCCAAAATCTCTGTCTCTTGTCAGAAGAGCCACTTGGTATGAGACCAGAAGAAAATCCAAAGTTAAAGGACTATTCTATTGCCACTAATCTCATAATCCTTTGGTTTTATTTTGACTCTTTAAAAATTTTAAGGTCTAAACACTAATTCAAATTTATAAGATACACACACACACACACAAAATTAAAATTTCTGGTGTGATATCAATGGTCATATAAAACACTAACTAATTCTAGAAGTAGACTTCATCTAGCTTTCTGTACATGATTTCAGGCTTGAGTCTAGAGCAGGTTACTAGGAATTAAGCTTGTGTACTCCAGATGTATTTAGTAGATTGTGGTCCTTTAACCTCTCAGAGATCTGCTGAATATGACATTTAAAATGTTTATGTGGTGATATTTTATTTTCACTCTTACAAATAAAGCTTGCCTGTGGATCAGAGGAAAAAGTCAGCCACCATATTAAACATAGAGGTCAGGCAGTGGTAGCACACACCTTTAATCCTAGCACTCGTTAACCATAGAAGTATGGAGGTCTATATAGACAGATAGGAACTGATAGAGTTGGGTGAAAAGAGGAAGTGATGTAGCTGGGCAGAGATAGGAAGTAAGATGGCAGGGTACAGAAAGGTATATAGATGTGAGTATACAGGAAGTAGCTCTCTTGGCCTGAGGATTTCCTGCTGTGAATATTGCTCTGTGTAAATAAAATGCTGATTGGCCAGTTAGCCAGGCAGGAAGTATAGGTGGGACAAGCAGAGAAGAGAATTCGGGGAACAGGAAGGCAGAGGGAGAGATACTACCAGCTGTCGCCATGACAAGCGAAATGTAAGGTACTGGTAAGTCACGAGCCACATGGCAACTTATAGACTAACAGAAATGGGTTAATTTAAGATATAAGAACTAGATAACAAGAAGCCTGCCACAGCCATACAGTTTGTAAGCAATATAAGTTTCTGTGTGTTTACTTGGTTGGGTCTGAGCGTCTATGGGCCTGGCAGGTGACAGAGATTTGTCCTGACTGTGGGCCAGGCAGGAAAACTCTAGCTACAATTTCCTAGCAGTAAGAACTTGTGGCTGGCTTGTTCTAATTCCTCTGATTGTTCAGCTTTCACCCCAATATCTGCCTCTGGGTTTTTTATTAGTAAGACCGTTTGGCAATTTGTGTTACCATGTTTACATTTTTCTGCAGTGAACTATGACCATTTCTAACAGTGACTTTTGATGTCTCTAAAGGATAATGCGGTTTCCACAACAACTATTCCACCTGGATTGTGGTAATGCCACTAAGTTGACAAACACTACCCAAAGTTCATCTTTGGACTACAAATTGCTCAGGACAATTTCAAGGTGTTTAGTTAAGATGGTCTAGCTTTGTAGACTACTCTAGCCAGGACTTCAGATAAGCCCTGCACTTTCCCATCACACCAAGACTAGACAACATCTAGTTCTCCCATTGCTGAAGACAATACCCACCCAACTGACTGAACATGGAGTCCTCAAGTTGGTGGCTACATAGAACCTTCACCCCTATTTTCTAGTGTCTTTGGTATAGGAAATTACTCTGAAGGATATAAAAAAGAAATGTAAACACCAAAAGCCTCAAAACCTTTGACCTACAATCTGTCCTGCCTACAAGATGTACCTGGGCAATGGTGGTTTATAACTTGTGGGAATAACCAACCAATGTCTGATTTGACTTAAGGCCCACTCATGAGATGGAACCCATACCTGACACTGCTTAGATGACCAAGAACCAGAGACTAGATAGCCCAGATACCTAGGGTAAAATTAAATACTCCAAGTCTTAAAAAAAACAAACAGTAGTGATAAAATGACTCCTAATGACTCATAAATCAGTGCCTTATTCAGTCATCATCAGAGAAGCTTCCCCCTGTAGCAGATGAGAACAAATATAGATATTCACTGCTAGACATTAGACAGACAGAGAAAGAAAGAGAGAGACAGAGACAGAAACAGAGAGGAAGACAGAGAGACAGACAGACCTTGAAACATACAGTTCTAAATGAGATGTCTCCATCAAATCCCTCCCCTCATTGCTCATGGAAGAGGAGGCAGGAAGAATGTCAGAGCCAGAGGGGATGGAGGACACTAGGATAACAAGCCATCAATCAACTGAGCAATGCTCATATGAACCCACAGAGGCCACAGCAGCAAGTTCAGGGCCTACACAGGTCTGCCTGGCTTTCAGTTTAGTATTTTTTATGGGATTCCTGAGTCTGTATACAACTGGATCTCTCATTCTTGTGCCTTCTTTTGGGGGATCTTTTTGTTTTGTTCATTTGCCTTGTCCATCTTTGATGAGTTGGGTTTTTTTTTTTTTTTGCTTTACCTTACTATATTTTATTTCATTATGTTTTGTTATTATCTCTTAGAAACCTGTTCTTTTCTAATGAGACAGAAAGGGAGTGTATCTGAATGGATGGGGAGAGTGGGAGGAACTGGAAGGAGCAGAGGGAGGGGAAACTGTAAGCAGTATATATTGTATTAGAAAAGAATCTTTTTAATATAAGAGCAAAGAAAAATAGTGCAAGGTCATCCGTATCTACATATGGAATTCAAGGCCAGCGTAGGCTACATGAAACCCTGTCTAAAAATGAATGAAAGAAAAGATGGTATTAGGAAATACAAGTAACTCTCTAGGAGAGAAAAATATTGGGATTAATAATAGATGAAGAGGGAAGAAAAAAAAGGAAAAGTGAGACTTGTTCCCTAAATAACTTGTTGCCAGAGCTTTGCTTCTTGGGGTTAGATTTCATTCATTTTGGAAAAGAGTAAGGACTTCTGTTTTGAGAATATAATCAGAAGCATTTTAGCAATTGTATGGTATTATAATGACAAATTAAAATATCACAGCACCTACATTCAGACAATTTTCACCTTGGAATATTTTCATAGTCCTGTCACTATACAAAGAATGTGTCATCAGGCCCCCAATTTTCTGAAGGACAGAATTTTAGGGGAGCTCTAGGTAAAACACATGGCTGGTTTCTCTGTCAAAACTTTTGCCAAGGTTCAAAACTGAATGAAGTAGGAAGCTAAAGAGCTAAGCTGTTAATGTCTGAAAGTCAAAAGTTTCTTAACTTCCAGAGCTCATGTATCCTCCAGGATCTAGGAATAGTAACATGTTAGATGTTGATTGAGGCTTACTAGTGTTGCAATGTAGTCCAGATTACCCAATTTATGATTGGGATCAGTTGATTTATCACTCATCCTTATTGCTTACTGAAATAAATGAGAAATCGATTTTAGTAAAAGATAAAATCATCTGCAATATCTATATATCTATGGCTCATCTATATATGCCACTTAGCACACAATAGGTATTTTTGGCTATGCAATAAGGAAAAACTAAAAATTGTGAGAAAAATAAGTAGTTGTAGATCAAGATATAGCAGGTACCTTTAAAATGAAATATTAAATAATATGTCCAAAAGAGAGGAAAAGGATAGATGGAAATATAAAACAATTAGAACACTTAGTCATCAATAAAATACTTAGAAATGAAAATTGCAGCCTCTGAAATGAAAGACTCAGTGCATGTGTGTAGCGATAGACATGGCAGACAGCAAAATGCATTCAGTGAATTATGATGTTGGTCAATATAAGAGAAAGTGAAGCAGAGGAGGAAAAGTGAAAGAAAGACTACCATGTAATAGTCATGATATGTATTTAATGCTTTAACTTTTATGTATTTAGTCTCAGTAAAAGGGAAAGATTGGGCCAAAAGCAATATTTCAAGTGATAATGGCTGAGAATTTGTTCAAATTTCGTGAAATACACTAACTCAGATTTACATTTTGGAAATTCCAAATTGGAAAAATAGTAAGAATCCACATTTATGCACATGAAGGATAAAAGCTGATTAAACAAAGTCATTGAAAATATTATAAAAGTGGCTAGAGAAAACACAGAACTTTCAAAGGACAATAATATAACTGACAACTGATAGCTTTTCGAAAGTATTTGAAGCTTTTTTTCAGAAAGCAATAGAAGTATAGCTTTAAGCTTATTTTTAAAGCATCAGTCTGTGGGACTGGAGAGATAGCTCAGTGAGTAAAGGGCACTTGCAACCAAGCCTGAAAGTCTGCATTTGATGCTTGGGACAAACATTATAGAAGGAGAGAACCAACTCATTCAAGTCATCGTTTGACTTTGCAACATCTACCATTGTACACACCCCAATACAAACACTTTAATAAATGAAAAAAAAGCCTATGTCTAGAAAAATGTGCATCAGAAATGAGGGGTTTCAGACAAAGATTAAGGGAATTCCTTTATTCTGAAAGATGCTCTACAAATGTCAGAAGATATTATTCAGAGAAGAATGGAATGACACTGAGTGGAACATGGAATTGCAATAGGAAATGAACACATGAAAACTGTTGTGTGTAAGTATAAATGATTATTTCCCTCCAAGATAATTGTCAGGACATTATTATTTGTGGAATAAAAATGTGTAACAACACTAAAATTATTTCAGGGTGATAAATAAAGTTTAAGATTTATTAGGTTTTAGAAATATCAGAAAAAGTAAATGTCATATATTAGTATGTAATAAGCACAAATGCATGTCTAATCTTTAAGTAAAAGTTATAAAAGTTAACATAACCTTCTATGGATTACTTAGCATTGCTAGGTGCTTACCAAAGTACATGAAAAAAATTTCCATAAAAACACTATCAATGTTCATGATATTTTTATATATACTAGTATATATTTTATACTAAAATAACCAGAATATTCTTGAATATGAAAATATATAAATAAATTGTGTTATTCATCCATATGTGAAATACTACTCAGAAATAAAAAAGAAACAATCACATTTATTAGTGTCATAGACACAATTTGTGAAAGAAAAAAGTATATAAACAATTTTACTTACATGATGTTCAGCAAAAAGTATGTAACTGGGGGATGTTAACTGGAAAGGGGCATGGAAACTGGGATGATAGAATGTTCAAAATCTTGAAGAGGAATAATTTAGAAAGTGTATGCAGTTGTCAGAGCTCACCAAACTATATTTTTAAAATCTATGCACCTAAATTTTAACTGAGCACATGAATGTATTATTTGATATTTGAATATTTCTGATAGGGTATTTATTTTCAATATAACTTTTCATTTTTCAATTTTTAACTGAAATAAAATTACATCACTTTTTCACCTCCTTTTTGTCCCTCCAGCCCATCGCAAGTACTATCCCTCTAATCTCTCTTATGCCCCTCTCACTCTCAAGTTTATAGTCTCTTTTTCTTTAATTATTACTGTTACATATGAACAAATACATAAATACGATTTGTCTAGTCGCTTTTTGTTGCTTGTATGTAAATGGTTTCAGGTGACCACTCTGAATTGATCAACCAACATGGTTCATCTTTGGAAGAGGCTAGTTTTCCTTTTCACAAAAGTCATTAGTTGTCTGTAGTTCTTTGTCTATGGGTGTGATCCATTGAAAATTTTCCTCATCCATGTTAGCATGGCCATTGATATTGCCAATGTTCTAGTCTTGTTTATACATCCATTTCTAGGAGATCCTGTTTCACCACAAACTTCCTGGTCCCCTGGATCTTACAGTCTTTCTATCCTCTCTTCCATCATGTTCCTTGAGCCATAGATGCAGGAGCAGTGATGTAAATATCTGTTGGGGTTGAGTTCTCCATGATCCTTTGATCCCTGTATTGTGTACAGTTGTGGTTTTCTTTGATTTGATGTAAGGAGAGGATTCTTTGATGTGGAGTGATAGCTACACTTATCTGTAGGTATTATAAGATTTAGAAGGATTAGTCTGGTCTAGTAAAGTGACTGTAGTAGATTCTTTTCTAAGGTCTATAGCCTCACTAGTCCTGGGAAGCTGGCTAGGTTTCCAGTACCAAGCAAGATTTCCCTCCTGTTGAGTGGGCCTTAGATTCAATTAAATAGCTGTTGGTTACCACCAACATGTTAGTGTAAATTTATGGATATCTTGCTATGTGATAATTGTTGTAGGTCATAGGTGTCACAGCAGGGTAGACCAGTTTAATTTCTTCCCTTCCTTGGCAGCTTGCATAATATTTCCTGGAACCATGGAAGCTAGACTGCACTGAGAAGGCTTTTGAGTCAGATCCACCTATAATCATCCAAGTGTGCAGTGTCTTCACCAGTAAGGGTGCACCCTCAACTCCTGAGAAGAAATCGATGACTACATTGATAATCTATGTTGTTTGAGAGTCACTTGGACTGCCATTATGAACCATTGAAAAAGTAGTTTCTCTTGCATAGTACTAGGGATTTTATTAGTCTCTAGTTCTTAGGGGAGCATTATCAGCCCTGATGGCATAACTTCTTTTAAGATACATATCTATATCTGTATCTATATCATATCAATATAGACTTCTGTGTGTATGTTATTGTGAATAGTTTTAGAGAAATACAAAGTAATGGGATTCCTTGAAGTTTTATGAAACACCCTTGGTGCTATTTGTCCGTTTACCCTCTTTCTCCTTCTGGATTGACCTCCCTTCATCCTCTCCAATTGGAGCGGCCCCCCACCTTGCTATTCTATTTTTCATTTTATATCACCTATATTCTGCTATTCTCCTGTCAAGTACTTCCTCTCCATGATTCCTTTACATTTTCCTGGTTTATACTCACATCTGTGGATTTAAAACTAGGAGCCTTCAATAAGAAAGGACATTCAATATTTGTCTTTCTGGGTCTGGGTTACCTCACACGATATGGTCTTTTCTAGTTTCATCCATTTACCTGAGAAGTTCATGATTTCATTTTCTTTTTTCTTTGTTTCTTTGTTTCTTTCTTTCTTTTTTTAATTTCCTGAGCTGAGAACCGAACCCAGGCCTTGTGCTTGCTAGGCAAGCGCTCTACCACTGAGCTAAATCCCCAACCCCTCATTTTCTTTATATCTGAATATCATTCCATATTGTATTACTGCATTTTCATTATCTATTCTCTATTGATGGATATTTAGGTTGCTTCCACTCCTTAGCTGTTGTGAATAGAACAGTTATGAGCATTGTTGAGAAAGTATCTGTGGAGTAGGATGTCAAATCCTTTTGGCATATGCCAAGGGATTGTATAGCTAGTCATGCTGTAGAATGATTTTTGGTTATTTGATGATACTCCATACCAATATGCAAACTGGCTTTTGTGGACTTAATTTTATGTAAACCATAGCTAAATTGTTGACCAAATACCAATGCCAGAAAAATATGTAAAATATGCACATATGAACAATACTAAATAGGTTCAGTAGGATGTGTGTGTGTGTAAAACAATAATTGAATAGGCCATGGATTTGAGACAGAATGTGGGACACAGGAGGAATAGGAAGGGGAGATAAAGGGGTGAAAATAATGTAAATATAATATTCATCTATTGAATTCTAAAAAATAGCAAAAATGTTATTAATCAAAAAGGCAAAGAATGATTGGACATAGAATAGGTGAGTAAAATAGAAAACAAATATCAAGGTGATGGATATAAATCCTACTATATCAATGCTTACATTAAATGTAAAAGAAATGAACATTCTATGTAAAGAAAGGTTATCAATATTTTTGTATCATTTTTCATTTAGTTTGTACTATATTCATGAGGATTATTCCACAGTACATATACCTATGTATTATTTGTAATATGTAGCAAGTCTTACTTTAAAGTATAGCATTTTATGAACTTTGCATGCAATAGCTCATTTTATGGCTTTCAAATAATCATGTACATTATCAAGAATATTAGTTTCAAAATAGGCAGCCAAAGTTCAAATCTGGGACCCTGCGCTGACTAGCTAGGAACATCTGGCTAGTTATTCCACCTCCATTAGGCTAAATTAGCTCTTTCAGGAGCTCAGCCTGGAGGGAACTGAGCTGCCTAAGTTTTACAGTGGTTGGTTAAGACAGAAAAATGAAAGTAACATCTAAGTAAGCATTGGCTTGCCTACTGCATAATGTAAGAGAAGACTAAATCAGAGAAAGAGCCAGATTCTTCCTGTTCCTGTCCCACCCCCCTCTCCCAGTTCTCCACCACTTACTACAACCTCTGTGGAACCAGTGATGCACAGATGGAAGATTAGCTACATCACCACAGAGGAGAGAAAATCTCACCGCTGAGGGACCCCAAACAAGAAGTTCCTGTCCCAAGGGTCAGGGATAGCAGGATGTAATTCAGTTAGGAGTGAATTTAAGAATATAAAAATAGCCGGGCGGTGGTGGCGCACACCTGGAATCCCAGTACTCGGGAGGCAGAGGCAGGTGGATCTCTGTGAGTTTGAGGCCAGCCTGGTCTACCAAGCGAGTTCCAGGAAAGGCGCAAAGCTACACAGAGAAACCCTGTCTCGAAAAACCAAATTCTCCTTCTCTCCATGGCCTTGACAAAGCCATCTGAGTTTTGACTGCACGTCCTGAAGGGTGGAGGCTTTGGAGCATGCATGTGGAGAAGAAGGTTACCTTTCTCTGGTAAGCCTACCAACCAAAGCTTTTATAATCCTGTATAGTTGGGCCCCAAAACTCACATATACATAGATTTCTGGCTCAGAGCTGGATTCTTCTGGTTCTTCAACTATAAAATGGAGTTCCTAAATAAAATAACACATACAAAATGTTTAGGAAAATAGCACACAGTAAACCCCTAATAAATGTATTCTTGTCATCATCCCAGGGCTAACACTCTTAGCTAGTATAACTATCAATTCTTGTGAATAATCAAAATCCAATTTTTGATATCTGGCTCTTACTACTGGTGAAAATCAGATAAAACTTTTCAGAAGGCTGTTTTGCAGCATGTATCCATGACCTTAGATCCTTAAGATCTTTAAGCAAATGCACTGGTAGAAATATATTCTAAGGAAGCAAGAAAAGATATATTCTCAGATATTGTACTATTTCAAATAACAAAAGATAAAATGTCTGACTATAGGAAAAGATATTTAGAATTTGTAGCATTCAAATGATGAAATATTCTGTAAGTCTTAAAAATTCTGTTCACATATACAGAAGCAATTTACCAAGATAATATATTTCAACTTTAAGGTTGGCACAAATCCAAGTCTTGTTTGACAATATGTTCTGCTGTCAAGGACATTGGGAAACTTGTACTCTCATACTGTGCAGGTGGGAGTAGAGATGGATAGATCCCTTAGGCAGGTAATTTGGCAATATCTATACAGAACTACAAATTCATATACATTTTCACAAAGAAATTCGTCTTCTGGAAAATTGTGGTTAAATTTGTTTGTATGTATATTTGTACATACATGCATACATACTTCTTTTGTCATTTTTTTGTAATGGAAAAATTGAAAACAATGGAAAAAACTAATTCAGCAAATTGCAAATACCCATAAATACCTATTTAGTGATAAGTAGTCTATGTACCTGTAAAACTAGAGGATGGTTTTCCTGCACTGATACACACACACACACACACACACACACACACACACACACACAGAGAGAGAGAGAGAGAGAGAGAGAGAGAGAGAGAGAGACAGAGAGACAGAGAGACAGACACATACACACACAGAGACAGACAGACACACAAGCACACACGTGCATGTGTGTGTGTGTGTGTGTGTGTGTGTGTGTGTGTGTGAGAGAGAGAGAGAGAGAGAGAGAGAGAGAGAGAGAGAGAGAGAGAGAGAATGAATGAGGCTATGAAGTAAGTTGTGTTTTAGTTTTTGGACATAGGCTCTTGCTTTGTAGCCCAGTGTAGTCTGAAACTCTATTATAACCCAGGCTGACCTTATACTGGAATCTTTCTGACAGTCGTGAGACACTATGCCTAGCATTAACATATATTATTAGATTAGCAATCCAAGATGCAGAACAGTGTATTGTTAACGACTTTCATCAGAAAGTAAAAGGTATGAATATGCCTTTTATCTGTTTCCATTGGCTTATATTTATAAATATGCATAAGAAAGTGTGGTAGGCTGAATAACAGCCTCCAAGGATGCATCTACTTCCTATTCTTGGGAATGTGTAAATATTAAATTATGTGGTAAAAGATGATTAAATTGATCATGCTATGTGGTATTGAGGGAGGAAGTCTCAGTGCCATTATAAGTATCCTCAGAGAGGCAGAAAGATTATGCACAGAGAAGAGGGGTAGCTTATTCATTGGAGCAGATAATGGAGTCGTACAGTTATTTGTCAAAGAGTGTCAACAGTCTCCAGAAGCCAAAAGAGACAAGCCTCTAGAGTGAACATGTCCCCGACAGTCCCTTGCTTTTCGCTCAGTTGTAGTGGGTTCAAATTTCTGACCTCCAGAAACTTGAGAGGATAAATTATTTATTGTCTTAGACCACCACACTTTATAATTTGTTATAGCACTCACAGAAAACTAATACAAATAGTCACCTCTTTGGCAGAAGTATGGGGGACTGAAGCATAGAGGCAGGACCAGGAATTTTCATTGATTATTATTTTATGTTGTCTTATTTACCAAATAACATAGATAAACTTAATATTTCAAATTCAAAGTGTTAAAGATGTCATCACATTCATCTGAAAACAAATGTGTATGTGTGTGTGTGAGGGGGGAGAAAGTTCACACATATGTTCACATGCAAGTAGAAAACAGAGCTCAGCACTGGGTATCTTCCTCAGCCTTATTTTATAAGACAGGGTCTCTTACTGAATCTAGAGTTCACTGGTTTGGCGGGACTGATTTGGCGGGACTGATTTGGCCAGCAAGCCCAGGGATCTTCCTACCTCCACCTTCCCAGGGCTGAGACTGCTGGTGTACATTATGATGATGGACATTGTATTTAGAGGATAAATTTAACTGTGCAAGGCTTGTAAACACAAAACTCTTTTAAGTTGCTCCTACCCTGAATGTACCCTGACAACTGGCCCAAGATAGACCCTTCCTTGTGAACCTGGGTCATTATTAAAAAAATTGCTGATTGTTGCAAAATATTTCACTGCCTCAGCTATTCCTACAAGGTATTGGGTCACCATAGGATTAAACAGGCTAACTGCTAAGTTCTGCTTTTGTATGAAATCTTTGCTTTCTTGGATGGCTGAGGTACCTAGTGGACATCTATTACAAAATCAAGCCTTGCCTGCATCAAGACAGGATATGAGTTAATTTGGCTCCCCAACTTATAACTTCATTGTTTTTTCTTTTATAATCCCTGGGCTAACAATAGCCAGAACCTTACTAGAGAACTCTCTCTGGTTTGGTCCTGGCCAATCTCTTCTTAATAAAAGCCTCTAATTTACTAAAAGCAGAACTTGAGTCAGACTGGTGAATCTTTGAATGACCCACAACAGCACCACCATGTCTTTCATGTTATGTAGATGCTAAGTATGCAAACATGCAAGCACTTAGCTGAGACATCTCCCAACTGCTTGCCATTCTTAGCTCAGGCCTGACCAGCAATTAAGAAAGAGACTAGATTGTTCTAAAGCTTAGTTTCCACCCACTGCTTCTGTCTAGCTTCTGAAATGTACATACACTAGAGGCAAAGAGCAATCCTGAGTGACCCTAGCAACTGATCAGCAAACACTCAGCTGCAGAGTCTTTATCTCACCTTGAATATCCTTATAGAGGCCTTAGGATTGGTCCAGTCTATGCCCAAGGTCACAATGATTTCAGGACACTCCCTGAACTTCTGATCTTTGGCATTCCATCTCTTAGGGCACTTTTTCTGTCCTGAACATCAGATAATTTAAAAATGGTTGGAGCTGGCTACCTTCCAGAGCATCTAGCTGGCCTGCAGAAAAAGTGCCACTCTTGTTATACTTGCTCTCACTTCCAGCTGTCAGGTGCTACTCTGATGTCACCAAAGGATAGCATCGCCATTAAGGCTGGTGCTCCTCAGAAATCGGAGACTGCTTCCCAGTCTCTCCAAGAACCCTGTTGCATCTACTCTGTTATCACAGGACAGTTCTGTGGGTATGTCAATCTAGCAAGCTTCAGTTGCTGAGTGAAATGCCCTTAGTTTTTGAGGGGAATGTTATCCATCTTTCCAAAGGAATTGTGGCTTGGCCCTTGGGTTGCATGAGGGAAGAGACTGTCCACACAAGGAAGAAAACAAAACCACCAGAATGTTCTCACTTCTCATTTTGGTAAGTCTCCTGGGATTTTTCTTAAACATGGTAGAGGTAGGTGGTGCTCACTGAACCAGTTGGTTTGCCTTTTACAAAGTCACGTCTGGGAGCTTAACAGAACTAAGACACTAAGAAAAGCCTCTTCTGAATTAGTTGCAGAGTGATCAGCTGCTTAAATAATTAGGTTATACATGTCACAAACTGTATGACATATTTTGTCTTATGCTCTTAGGTTCCCTGTCATGGCATATGTCACAATTATTTGTCAGCTGTGTGACGGAGGGCACATTTGGCAGTTAGAGGGCAGAATTTTCTGACCAGATATTTTCAAATATAATTAAAACACGAAATTAGATAGACCTTTAGCCACTTAACTGCCTTTTACCAAGCTTCTGCCCTCAGTATGCGGCTTCACTTTTCATATAATTTTATCTCTTTATCACAAAGATTTTCTGTAATTGAGATACAATCTGTTACTAAAATGTGGCAGAATTAGTATTTCAACTGAGTTGACTGGGCAGCTTACTTAACTAAAATAATATTTTAGTTATTATAAGCATTACAGAATATTTAGGACGAAATGTGCTTATGGCAAAACCTGTCCTTTCTGTAACTTATCATCGTAGCAGTAAGAAAAAGTTGTGATAAACTAAACTCATGATGACATTTAGCACTATGAGGAAGACAATGTTTTAGGTTCTGTGTGTAAATGTTTTGTTATTGAAATCCTTAATATTTTTGTGAAATTCTTCCTTTAAAAAAAAGAGATTACATAGCTGGGGAGAAAATGCAAAGAAAAAGCATTTTAATGACAATTTAAATTTGGGACTATTTTAAATTTACTTCAGAAGAGTTGCAAAGCTGACCTAATTTCTGTATAGAAGCCTGTGACATGTATTCAATACGGAGGTGACATATTCTGAAATGTGTTTGGGAAAGAGCTCTGTGTCTATCATTTGGAGCATGGATTGGAGTGGGGGAATACCAGGGAGGCAGCACTGGGAAGTTCCAGCAATAACACAGGTGAAAGCTATGGCCTAAACAAGTGGGCGGCAAGGCATATTAGTGAGTTATGAAAGATTCTGCTGTCTAAAATGGCAGAACTGTATGATACTTTGTGTAATTTGTTGCCTGTAAACTGGTTGTCATGGCTCACACCTGTAATTGCAACAACTGGGAAGATGATGCAGGTGAACTGCTACAAGTTTGAGGCCATCCTGGGCTGTACAGTGAGTTCTAGCCCATGCTTTGCTGCCAAGTGAGAGCCTCATTCAGGACAAAGCATAGGTTGGCCTTTAAGGGAGATAAGGAATAATACAATATATCTATAAATTGTGTAGAAAATGTAAATTTATATTGTTTGCCCATTTAGTAGGATTACTTGCTTATTTTTATTTGTATATATTCTAGATACTGGTTCCTTGTCAGAAAAACAGTTGACAAATATTCTCTCCCATTCTGTATGCTGTCTATTTACTGTTGAGTTTTTGTTTTGCTTGGTTGAAACTTCTTGGGTTAGATGTAGTCCTATCTCTCTAGAGTTGCCTGTGCTTCTAGACTCCTATTTAGAAAATATTTGCATGTCTTAACAATTTTAATTGTTTCCTCTACATTTTTGCCCAGTAATATCACAGTGTTATCTGTCACATTTAGGTTCTTAATCCTTGATTTGATTTTTGAATGTGATAAGAGGCAGGGACCTAGTTTTGTAATTCTGCCTATGTCTATCTAGTTTATCCTTTATAGAAAAAGAATTATTCCAATGTTTATTCTTGATATGTTTGCTGAAAATTAGCTAGGTGTTATTAATGGGTTAATTTCTGGATTTTCTGGTGTTTCACATTGGTGTATTAACGTAGTTTTATACCAGTATTATGCTATTTTGATTATTATAGCTTTGTAGTATGTTTTGACATCAGCAATTATGATACCTCCATCTCATTTCCTCAGAATTTCTTTTTGGCTATTTTGAAACCTTTTGTGGTCCCATATAAATGTTGCATTTCTTCTTTTCTAGTTCAGGTAAAATGTCATTGGTACTTTGATACACATTGCATGACTCTATACATCATTTTACATAGTAGATGAATTTTAGAAATATTAATCCTAATTCAATGGCATGATTATATGTTTCCATATTGTATCCCATAGTTTATTTTATCAGTGTCTTAAATTTTGCATTATAAGTAATCTTTCACTTCCCTGGTTAATTTTATTCCTAGGCATTTGATTTTTGAGTAGCTCTTGTGAATAGTATTAATTTTCAATTTCTTTTGCAACCAAGTTGTCATTGATATGTAGAAATGCTGTTGCCTTTTTAATTTTTATTTTATATTCTTAATCTTATTTCACATTCTAAGATTTTTCTGGATTTGATTATCAGTTCAAAGTGTTGATGGGGAGGTTCTTAGGTTTTTCATGTCAACTGCAAACAGACTTCCTCTTAACCAATTGGGAAAACTTTTATTTCTTTATGTTGCCCATTTCTTCTGGCTAAGAATTCTAGTAGTTTTATGTTGACTAGGAGTAGTAAAAGTGGACTTATTATCTTTTTACAGACAGTTTAACATGATGTCAGCTATAGGTTTGTTATATACAGCCTTAATTGATATATGTTCCTTCAATATCTAATTTTGAGAGGTTTTATCCTGAAGCTGTGTTGAATAGTTTTGAATGCCTTACTGCATCAATCGCATCTTTTAGTCATTTGATGTGTTTTAATGTGTTACTGATGTGAGTTTATTGAAATATCTTTGGGATAAATCCCACTTATAATGGTGCATAATAATCTTGATGCGTTGCTGTACTTGCTTATGCTAGTGTTTTGTTGAGTATTTTTTGCAGCTGTACAGGTATGTAGTTGATAAGTCAGTAAATAAGAGATATTACAACTAATATTAAATGAATACAATGAACCACTAAAGACTATTATGATCAACTATATACAAACATATACAAAGTCCCAGAAGAAATATATAAGTATCTTGGTACATATAACACCAAAATTAAAGAACAACAACAATAAAATGACAGGGTCTAAACAGCCCAATAATGAACTATGAGGGTGAATTAATAATAAAAGAAAAATCTCTATAACAAAAGCCCAGATGAAGCTGTATCTTAGTGCATTAACTTGGTAGGCTTTATTGATTTTGTTTCCAGCTGGGTACCATATATACTATAGCTTCTTCAGTTGTAATTGATGAGTATTCACTGAGTGCATGTAACAGAAGCTTAGGACAGTCCATTTATTTCTGAGAGCCATTTGGAAATGGGACCATTCTAGTGATGAGGCAGGTATAGTAGTTAATTTAGGTGTATCCGGACAGCTCACAAGAGTGAACACCAGTGGTGGTAGGAGCTCTTGGCAATGGAAGTGGTGGCCCCAAAGGAGTGGGCCTTATGAAATTTGTCCTTGTTTTAGTGGGACTACTAGAAAGTAGCTAATATATCTGATATGCATTATATTTCTGCAATAGAATGCTGTTCCATAGTAGCTGGACAATTTTCCTTATTCTCTTATCTTTTAATTTTATGATTTTCCAGGGAAGGCTCAAATCTTAATATCTACTGTACTCAAATTTTATGCATAATATTTTTAAAGAATATGCTTGATTACATGGTTTGTAAAATCTTGTCCTAATTTCTATCCTATCCTAGCTTTTTTCCCCTTTCTCTATTAAGATCAGTGATTAAACCAAGGGCCTCAGGCCTCACTCACGATAAGTAAATACTTTACATCTAGGCCATAACCCCAGTCTATCCTCATGTATTCTAATATTGTTCTTTGTATCTAGAGCCTCTGATTTTTCTTTTATAAAGCCTACAGAAACATTTGCGTCCATTTTAGCTGAGCTCACACTTCCAGTGCCCATATCTGGTCTGCTCTGGTTCGCTGTTTCCTCTCTTGATTCCCAGAGCACCTAGTGTGAAATGCTATGCATGCGGACTTACACTCATAAAACTTTGTATCATTCTGACTTCTTACATGTAAATTTTTCCTCTCTTTTCAAAATTTAAGTCACTTGAGGCAAGGGCATTCTTATCTCTTTCACACATATATTGGATCTACTGTTTTTCTTTGAACAACACACAGACTCAGTAAGGACTAGTTGATAATAAGTCAGTGAGGGAAAATTCTAAATAGTTGAAATATACACTATTAAATTGATAAATGAAACTTGTCAGTCCTAATACATTCAAATTACCTATTTATGTCTGTGAAGATGATCAGTAGTAGAAAAATGACATCTAGTCAGCGAAAGAAGGCTTTTAATTTTAATTGTTTATCTTGGGTGCCTGACCTTGGGTAAGTGTATTTCCCCTTTCTTGAACTGACTTTCTTCATCTAGAAAACAGCCTAGATAATCTCTAAGGTACATTTACAAATCATATGTTTTAGAAGTTTACAATGTAAATCTTGCTTGAATCCCTTATACACTACCCTAAATTTTTAAAATAGAACACACTAAACAGAAATTA
Organism: Onychomys torridus; assembly: GCF_903995425.1. NCBI lineage: Eukaryota > Metazoa > Chordata > Mammalia > Rodentia > Cricetidae > Onychomys > Onychomys torridus. Next base: position 58,861,509 of record NC_050466.1, on the reverse strand, counting down.
ACATTTTAAAAATGTCACAGCCATTATTAGGAATGTCAATTATTTGCTGATACATAATGCAGCTAAGGGGGCTATTGTGATGTGTAAAGCTACTTCCTCTCCCGAGCATGTGGCTTTTATTTCTAATTAAAGTGTTCTCTTTAATTTTCTCTTTTAAAGTCAGACTGTTATCTGTCACTGTCACTTCTTACAACTGATACTGGTTTTGCTCCTATCAATACCTTCCTTCTTCCTAGCTCACCTGATTCGGGACTTCTAACCTAAGGTATATGGAGCAATGAAGAAATGTTAAATTTGACTTGTGTCAAAAATTGATCATTTAATTACAAGTTCTCATTCATCTGTGGTTTCTCGGTCCAAAGCCTCAGATTTGGTGTAGTCCCCACCTCTTATCAAAGAAGACTTTCTTTACAGCAAATGGAAACCATCACAGAAAATGACAATTGGACACAGTCCCAACAGATGCATTTATATCATAGCTCCTGTGTCTATGGTTCAGGGTACATCATAAAAGAAGGGCTGAAAGACTCTTAAGAGCCAGAATACCTACCAGGAAGTCTGTGGTGAAAAAGTCTCTCCTAGAAAAGGCTGCCTAAACAAGACCAGAACAATGGAAATATCAACAGCCATGCTTACATGGAGGGTGGAAGATTACATTGAGTCAGCCCACCTCTAGACAAAGAATACAGTTAACCAATAATTGCAAGGAAGAGGAGAATTTGACTATCTCAGGGATGAGTGAAAGATATCTCCGAAAAGCAGGGGATTCCTCTCAGACCACGATTAGGCACAAGCCATACCCAAACACCCATTTGCAGAGAGATACTTTATTTTAAGCAGGAAAGGGAGTTAAAGTGGTTGCTTTCTGACTTAGGCAGAAAAAAGAGCAGCAAATGATCTTGCAAGTGTGATGTTTAAGAGGAGAAGAAGGAGAGGTCTGTGTTAGAATGGGTTAGGATGCTGTGGTAAAGGAGACAGGGGACTAGGGAGTAGGGAAAGGGACCAAGAAAAGGGACAGGGAGATTTGTCCCCAAGGGACAAAGTATTGCCTCTGGTTAGAGAGAGAGGAGACAGACATGGCACATAGGAAAATGGCAGTTTATAAAGGTAAAATGGGAAACCATGTCTTAGGATGAGGTGTTCAATTTTAATTGGGCATGTTAAGTAGGTGAGCCAAAAGGGACTTTTGATTGCTGGATTTCATTATTTTGATAGCTGGACCTTGGTAATCAGCCTCAGGAGGAGGAAGTGGTCAAACAAAGGAGCAGATCTTGGTGGCGTCTAGCAATTTTAGCAAGATGGAGGGAATGGGGGAGAAGGACAAGGCCTGCCATAGCCACATGCATAGTGTCCCTTCAGTGAGCCTGCTTAATGGTTGTCCAATGTAGAGTAGTCAGCCCAGAGACTGTTTACACACAAGCAACAAATTGGTCCCCAACTGTTTGGATTTACATATGTGTGCATACACACAGACATGTGTAACAGTAATAATCAAATATAAAGAGGCTATCAACTTGAGATAGAGAGAAATGGGAGGATTTGGAGAGAGGGTTCTTGGGAGGGCCTGGTTGTAGGAAAGGAGGCAGGGAAAGTGATAAAATTCAATTTCAATAAAAAACATGTTAAAAATGAAAAGCTTCTCAATGAGAAATAAACCAATGGATCATCACAACTGGACTGCGCTGGCTGAGGTGTTTTTTTTTTTTTTTGTAAGTGCCTTTACCTCCTGAGCCATACCACCAGCTCTTAAAGGATGTTTCTTCATCCATTTTTTATTCTTATTTAGATCAGACTAAAGCAAGGGGCAAGTAGGAAGAAAGTGGGTGATAACTTTTGATGTCTGAAAAGACTTAGAAATATTTTACTCTTCCTGTAAGAATACAAGTGAAACCTAAAAACCAGCCATTCCCTGTACTAGACACACAGAGGTTACACAACCTCTTCCAAACATCACCACCCATTGAGGACCAAGTATTGAAATTTATGAAGCAGTGGAGAACATTCAGCAATCCGAGAGTGGAAGTGCACTATCAGTGTGGTTATGCACATTCCATCAACAGAGCAGAGTGGACCTGGATGGAAAAGGAAAAACAGAAACTAGGGCTCTTCCTTCTGGAGAAGGTTTCAATTCTTTTGTTATTCCTGGACATCAGACTATAGATTCTGAGCCTGACACCAGTGGGCCTCTCATGGTTTGCAATCTTTGGGTTCACACTTGAGGGAGTTTACTGTCTATTTCTCTAGTTCTGAGGCATCAGGTTTCTTCTGTCACTTTTGCTATATATGTCTGTAGTTCTCCAACTTGCAGATGGCCACCAATCTCATTTGTCCAGTAATAATTTTCTTAGCTATTAGCATCTTCTTAAAGTTGTTGCTTATGCCCATGTCTTGAAATACTTTCTCTAATAATTTCTAAATCTCAGCTCTTACATCAAAGTATTTGATCCACTTCGAATTGAATTTTTTGTACATTGTAAGAAATAGGGATCTAGTTTCATTCTTCTACTTATGGACATCTATCTGATTCTTACAGAACCATTTACTGAAGAGGCCATTTTCCACCAGTGTCCATTTTTAGAAACACTGTCAAGAATCATGTGCCTGTGACTGCAGGGATTTATTTCTAGGACCTCTATATTCTATTCCATTGATCCATATGCCTGTTTTCTGCCCATCTCATGCTGGTTTTGTTTCTGTTGCTGTGTAGTATAATTTGAAATACAGTATTATGATACTTTCAGCATTACTTTTATTTGCTCAGGATTGTTATAACTTTTGCAGCTCTTTTTAGTTTCCAGTTGTGTGGTGGTGCAATACGGTGAAATTATCTCTTACATTATAGGAGATTGAAACTTTTGAACTTCACAACCAAAGTTAATAATACACTCTGAGGTCACTTGACTTAGGATGGCTAGCTTACGGAGCACTCAGTCTGTTTGTTTAATCTGCCTTTAAGAGAACAAATGTAACAACCAACCGTACTTGCCTTGGATTTCCTATATGACCAGCTTTTACAGCCTAAGCTAATACATAACTGCAGTTTTAAGTTACGTATTCTTCCATGCCCCTGACTCAGATAATGCATGTGTATTATGTACTGAAAGCAGCAAAAACAGAAGGTGAAAGCAACATCCTAAAATCCACCATAAAGGCTGAAAGCATCCATTTATGGGTGTTAGATGATAAACAATGATGTTTGTTATCTGGGTCAGTTGGGATTAGTTGGAGCCAGTTACTTAAGCCCTTCTAAAACTCTGTTAAAGATGTATGTAAAGTGTCTTATCCCTTCCCCATGTGATGCTTCTATGACGTTCAATGAACACAGGGTGAAGCTCTTTATTAGGGACACAGACAGACTCTACTCGCACAACAGTCCCACACAAGACAGCCTTCAGACAGGCACAGGTTCAGACTCACACAACAGACAGACAGAGGATGGATGACACAGGGAGCATACAGTAGTGAATTCAAATCTGGACTCACTCTTAGTTTCCCAATTCCAAGGGGAAATGCTTTCATTATTTCTTCCCTTAAGTGCTTTTATTTCCTTAATGTGACACCAATGTACTATTGGTGACTCCGAGTTGATCACTAATGTATATAATCCTTAAATATGTGAATTCTGAGATTGTTATTTTAAGATTTGTAAATGTGGGTATACACAATGGAATTATTTCCAGCCTTAACAAAAGAAATGAAGTCATAACATTTTCTCTGAAAATTAATGGAACTGGAAATGCTAATGCTAAGTGTGAAAGATAAGTATTACTTGTTTTCTTTCATATGCAGACCCACGATTCTAATTTTATATATGCATATATGCATGTGTAGGATATTTTATTGGTATAGATTTTTAAAAAAATGGAAGACCATGGGTATGGGGAGGAGGTCTTCAGGAAAAGGAGTAGGAGAAAAGAGGGTAATGGAATTCTTACAATATACACCAAGAATTAGGGGTTACTCTAGCTAAGAAGGGAGAGATTAGATGAGAGGAATACAGTGAAGTCAGTCAATAAAAATAAACTGTATGATAATGTCATACTTTAGCTACTTGTACGCAAATTTAAAAATAGTATAAGAATTTCACTGGAATTGTGATGTACATTGTGTTAACATGGTATATGACTGTAATATGACTATTTTCAAAATATTAATTATTTCTATCACTAAATATTGGAAGGCATTTCCATATTTTACTCTCTTTTCAATTCCTTTTCTTATCATACTCGTTATTAATACATACACAACTACTGATTTTGTTGTTGTTTGTTTGTTTTTGTGTTTGTTTGTTTTTGTGACAGGTTCTTACTATGTAGACCAGGCTGGCCTTGAACTTACAGAGATCTGTCTGTCTCTCTCCAGTGCTGGAATTAAAGGTGTACTCTACCACTCTCACACTCACAACTACTAATTTTTTATGTTGCTTTTGGATCCTGGTACTTCGTTGAAAGTTTTTATCTGATCTAAAAGTTTTCTGGTGGAGTCTTTTATATTTAAACAGAATCATGCTGTCTACAAATAGAGATAATGAGACTGAAGAGTGATCCTAATTAGTCTTAGCAATAAAAACCCAGAGTCAGATACTGAGGGTGATAGCGCAGTGATCAGAGAAGCAGAGCAGCCATCCACTAGAGTTCTTACCTCTACAAAATCACAGACTGAATGGGCGGGAGATCCTGTCTCCACCTGCCTTATATTCCTGTCTCCACCTTCCTAGTGCTAAGATTAAAAGCCTGCACCACCACCGCTCAGCTGTTTCTCTTTTAGACTGGTTCAATCTCAACTAGCCCAGGGTAGCCTTGACCTCCTGATCTTCATACTTCCTTCTCCCAAGTGCTGGGATTAACGGTGTGTGCCACCACAGCCTGGTCTCCATGGTTAACTCGTGGCTAGCTGAACTCCAGGTAAGCTTTATTTGTCAGAACACAAACCAATATCACACAACATGAGACTTTTCCCATTTCTATTTCTATTCCTTTAATGTCTTTCTTTTGTCTCATCACTCTGGCTGAGAACTCAATCATTGTATTGAATAAGAGAGAAGAGATTAAACATCCTTGTCTCATGCCTGATTTTAGATGAAGTACGTTTTATTTTCTGACATTCTGTGTAATGTTGGCTATAGGTTTGTCATATAAAGCTTTTATTGTATTTGTCTGTGAAGCTTCTATTCCTGGTTTCTTTAGGAATTTTATTATGAAGGAACGTAAAATTTATCAAAGGCCTCTTCTGCACATTTTGTAACTTTATGTGATTTTTGTCTTTGATTCTATAAATGTGCTATAGCACATTTGTATATGTATATATAACATATATATGTAATAATATATATACAATATGTATGTTCACATGTACATATACACATATGTATGTGAATTTTTGCAACGATATTCATCAAGGATGAACCAGTGTCTTCAGTTTCTCTTTGTTGTATAATTATGAATTCATTAATATTGGCTCTTTAGAATGAATTATAAATAGTTTGAGAGCTGTTACTCTTTTATTAGTCAGAATTTAACAGTTAATCTATTATAACAGTAGGCTTTTATGGTAAGGCTCATTATTGTTTAAGTCTCATACCTCATTATAGATATAAACAAAGTTTTTATATCCTCTTGATTCAGTTTTATTAAATGGCTTTTGTCCAGAAATATGTTTAGTTTTTCAGATTTTTCAACTTCTTTAAATATATTTTTTTCAAAATATTACTTGATTATCTGGATTACAGTAGTTCCTGTTGTAATATTCTTCAACTCATACCCAGTTCTATTAATTTAAGTCTTTTCTTTTCATTAATTTGGACATTGAAATGCCACATTAGGTTCCTTGTTTGAAATCTTCATTATTTTTCATGTAGGTACTTATAATTATGAGTATCCTTCTTAGAACTACTTTGCTATATCAAAGGGCCTGATAAGTTGTATTTTCATTTCCATTTGATTCTAGCAATTAAAAAATTCCATCCTGATTTTTAAATAACCTGCTGATCATTCAAAACCATATTGTTTAATTTTCATACATTTTAAATGTAGTTCCTCTTGTTGCAACTCTGAGCTATTTTTTTTTACTTTTCTCTGTAGCACCTCCATTACTCTATGCTTTTTAGCTGTCTGCTAATATCCTTATTCCTCATGCTCTTCCTCCATTCTATAGTCAGAATATCATCTCTTTTTGTTGCCCTGACTCTTATTTACATAGTTCCTAGAAACACATATGGATATGGAGAAATAAGGATGCTGACATGACATGGAAAACAGTGTCTACTTAGAGAACAGTGACACTAACTCATTTTCCAATCTTTGCCTAAGACTTTATATGAGTAAGAAGTAATCTTGTGCTATATCACTGAAAATATTGAATTTATTACTGTGTAGTCTAAATTTTCTTGATGGATATATCAAAGTTCATTAGCAATTACTCTACAATCTATGAGCTGCCACAATTTTCTAGGATTTTGGTTTTGCTTTGCAAATCAGGATGTGATATTTTATATACATATTTTTTTCATACTGCTCTCTCAATTTCTAATTAGCATAAAAGTACTAGAGAGATGATAGCCTCCATTAAGACCCTTGTGTCCCTGCAAGTAAGTACTAAATGTTATGTATACCTGATGGAACTATATGCTTACTTTATGCCTCAATTTCTTTTGGAATTGAAATTTGTTCTGAGCTATGACATCTCAAACTTGAGGAATTTTGTCTATTATATAAATCCTATTATGCAAAATATAATGGAAATTTGGTTTAGCTTCTTGTATTTCTAGATTAGAAATTGCAAAAATTCTAAGACAATTATAATCAATTCTCTCTTAACTTTTATATACTTCTCTCATTCACTTTGAATCAACATTACATAATTATTCCTCTGACCCATTGGAAACACAATATTTTTGTAAATTAAGGTACCTTGGAATAAAGAGCATTGCTTACTTTTAAAATTATCATCAGTGATATCATTTAGTTGCTTCATGTCTCTATTGTATTATAATTTTGTTATCTTTTTATAGAAGTATATTTATTTTATTTCCATTTTACATAGTTATTATAGTCATCTATTCAGGGGTATTTGGTTACTTTGTAGCAGTTCTACAAGTTTCTGATTTGGGCTGAAACTCTAACACAAGGGTCAGCTGTCTGGAAATTGCTAACTCTTTCAGCCTTATCATAGTTGCATCCCCTTTTACTCTGATGTCAAATAAACTATTCTCTCTGAGACATAATTATTCAAGTGGTAGAAAATCTATCATACTAGCCAAGATGTCTGGTTAATGGTGTTCATTCAGCTTTTGGTAAGGTCATTCCTCATGGTGACCTTCTTCCCCTTCTTCTCTCCACACCCTGTATCACCTTTCTCACTTGTGCCACTGTTCTATACCAACACATGTGTCAGTGTAATGGATTTTTACAGAAGCTTTAGCATAGAGAGGCTCACATCTCAGAATAGTCACAAGAAGCCATACAAAGTCGAACCATAGGCATTCCAGTACACTATAATTTCTTGGCTGTTTTAACCACTCAGGGGCTGTGTTCCTTCTCAAGTCATAGCATCTAAGCACGACACTAGATGCTGTTATTTGTACTCTTCTGACAAATCTTCTTCCTTCTTCTGAGAGGGCCACCATAACCCTTCTATAAAAATATCCTCATCCCATTCCTTTGAAAGTCATAAGTGCCTTATTACAGTAAATACTGTAATTTACCTAACCCAATATTGAACTCAACTCTGTTCTTACCTTTTTGCCATATGAACTTCAACAATACATTCTGTCAAGCACAGGCCATCTACTCTGGGATGCCTTTTAGAAACATACATATGTTCAGAAGAAGAATGTCTTCTTATAGGATTGATCCATTAGACATTAGACTTCTACTCACAGACTATTAGAACCAAGAGGAAACAATATAAATTATGAAGTCATTCAAGAAGGATAAGAACTAGACAGTTGAAAAAAACAGGAAGGAGTTGAATGTGAGAGTTAGAGGATGTCAAGGAATTGTAGTGAATAGGATTGGAGTCATCTAAATGAACCATATAATACATACTACCACATAATACTTTGGGGAAGTTTTCTATGGATAGAAGGAAGTTATTGAAAGTTGTAAAGAAACACCATGCTCATCCACCCGTGGTGGTGCATGCCTGTAATCTCAGCACTAGGGGATAGAAAGCAGGAGAACCAACCCCAAGTTTAAGGCCAATTTTGGAAACAAAAAGCAAAAACCAGAATGCATGGTGCTGAAAGCTAAACCCTATGAAGATGACTCTGGTTATACTCAGCAACAGAATGGAGGCAAGGAGAAGAGTAAACAAAACTTTCAGTCTGATCTAAAGTAAAATCAGAGGAGACGTGATGAAAGACAATGAATTCATCAACTATTCAGATGGGAGTCAGTGGAAAGATGAAGCCAGGGTGAACACCGCAGAAGGACAGTCTTCTCTTAAATAATGAAAGCAATGTGGAGTGACAATGAAGATCATGGATGTGGATAACTGTGTGGTTTGCTTGAGGTGTTAGTGAGACAGAGTCTGGAATAAGTTAAGTAGGCAGTTATGAAGTCTCAAGTCCTAGCACTCACAGATTTAACACACCTGACCTTGAATGTTCTTGAGGGTCATGGTCTCACTAAAGTATAAATAGACTAATAGACTAAAACACAAAATAGTGTTCAGGAGTGAATCATGCAGTGGAAAGTCATGACCACAGCTTTGATAGTATTAGGCCTGGAGGTGTAAATCAGATAAACAGAAGTATAATTCCATTTGCTAAACTGAAACCTTTGATTTCTTAGATTTGTTAAGTTGTGTGAAGATGAGAAGCTAGTCTTAGAATTTAGATTTTGTTCTGCTTTGTATAAGGAACCCTGTTGCAATTGGCAGAGGCAGATAGGTCTTCATAATATGTGGCGGGATTGAAATGAGGAATGAATTTAGAAAAGAGGGTGAAATTTCATTCACATCAGCAGAATTATTTCTTTGTTATCTGTTCTTGCCATGGGTAGAAAATACACATGGTATTTGAAGCCAGGAGAGTTACTAATTTTTCACTTCTGACACTTTTCTTATTTTAACTTTACTGGTATCCACATGATGTTCCTCTATGCAACACACACACACACACACACACACACACACACACACACACACACACACACCTAGAACATGAAGGCATACACATACAGCCACAGTTATTAGTGGTGCTTTCTCTTCAAAAGGCATTTCAAAATGACATTTCCATGTTGGTAAAAAATTCCATGGTGATCATTTAAAAGTATTGAGTGGCAAAAGGAATTCCTGACTTTTTCATGACAATAAACTGAATCCTTATTCTATAATAATATTTGCTAACTCAAAGTTCATGATTGAAACCCAGGTAGCATAGCTCCCTTGCTAAAGGACTGTGCATGCCTATGGATAATTGACAGGCAGGCATGGATCCTCAGATGGTCTCTACACTTTGTCTATAGGAATAAAAACTTTTCCCTTCAGGATCTCTTGTCTGTATTGTTCACAGCCAAGACCTTTTGGTGTATAGAAAACAGTTGGATTCTTAAACTAAGAGAAAATTCAAGACCAGGACCATAAAACTGGGTGACTTTTCTCTACCCATGCAAACTTCTTGCCTCTCAAAATGAAGCTTGGTTGTCCAATGACAAGAATTTGTTCAAGACAAGAATGGTGGAACATACCTGTAGTTGCAGCATTCATAGGCTGAAACAGAAGCAATTCCACTAGTTCGAGGCTAACCTGGGCTACATAGTGAATATCAGATATCTAGAGTGGTATAGCAAGACCCTGTCTCAAAAACTCTATACCCTCAAAAATGTTTTTATTCAAATTTCAGCAATATTTAGGTTCAGAAATACCAACATTTATGCTTTTAAAGGATTTCTTATATTTGTTGCACATCGGCATTTTTCTCCTTGAAAAATAGGTTTTAAAGATATATGGTAGAAACCATTTTCCTCATAATATTAAGTAAAAGCATGATTGGCCAAGGACTGTATAATTCCTACATTCTTTGTACCTTGGCTTGGGAGACAGAAGAAAGAGTTGAAGAACCAATCGTCTAGCATTCTAATTTAACTGGATTTCCTATAGCCAGTTTAATTCAGTTTAGCTGCTCAAACCATACTTCTTTTTTCTCCCATATTTATGTAAATTCCCTACCAAGACACTTAATCAAGTGTCTAGATATCATCCAACACTTCTGCTTCTTTTCCTTTTTCCATAATTTCTTAGCTTTATCTCTTAAAAAGCTGTTTCTGTTACGTTCTTTGCTTTTCCATCATTTTAATTAAGTCCTTTCTATGTCTCATCTTCAAATCATTTGTTGACTGTGCAATTGACTTGATTGTGCTTGAAAAATGACACATTTTTGCTTAAAATTTGATTACTTTAAGACCCCTCACTGGTTACACAAAACAGCAAGACACTGTCCAAACTCTTTTGTGCTGTTGGAGACCAATTTTAGGGTCCTGCAAATGCTAGATAAACGCTTTGTCATTGAACTATACTACTGTCCATTTGAATTGTTATCATAACCTTTAAGGCTTCTCTCTATGATCTAGTCTTTTCTGTCTCTCGGTTCAGCTCTGTCAACTGATGTTTCGGCTATATCATATGATACCATGCTATCCTATTACATATAAAATCCCATACAAAATGAACTTGCTGTTCACTTTATGGAGCCCGCATAGACCCTTCCTTTTGTCTGGAGTGCCTTTCATTCCCCTTGTCAGACTAACAATCTCTTAGTTATATTTTAAGAACATTTTATCTTTGGTAGTGGTCTACCATATTTTGCTAACTCCACTCTCACCAACATTACCTTAAAAGATAATTTTAAACGTCTTTGTTATCAGACTAGGAGCCAGTGAAGGGAAAGAGTTGATCCAGTAGCTTCAGTTTCTAACACCTAAACTTAACTATAAGGAAGGGAGGAAGCTCTGTGGTTCCAGTCCCAAGGCCTCAAGGAATTCACTAGGTTATTCAAAGAGTTATACCCATAGAGCTCCTCTTATTGTGTATTTTACATTTTACTTTCTGTTTTCTACAGACTGAAGTCTTTGAAGTCCATGTTTCTCAGAGGCATCAGTTCTGTTTGCCTGGGACATTTAAAAAGTAGAAAGGTGGCCACATTTACTGTGCAACAGGCCAGGGTCTATTTTTAAACTGAAGATACTTTTAAATCATGATAATGCTCTAGAGAGCTACAGTTTTCAAAATTTTTATAACATGGCACCCAACAGGATATGTGACACACAGCTGTATTCACACAATGTGTGTGTGTGTGTGTGTGTGTGTGTGTGTGTGTGTGTGTGTGTGTATGTGTGTGTGTGTATATGTGTGTGTGTGTATGCTAAAGATAGGCCTTATTTGCAAGAAACAACTATTTGTGGAAGGGAGTGATGGGAATCAGTAGGATCAATATCAAGCTAATGAATGCCATTCCCTGTACTTTTAAAGCTAAAAGAAGTATGCAGTGCAATCCAATCCTGACTTTTCTAAAGAGCTGAAAGAAGTTACCTGATCAATAGATCACAAAGTCAGAAATTAGATGATCATTTCGTCCCAGCTACTTAAATCACAGAGATTTGGAGGCCTGTACCATACCTCCATCATTTGTGACTTCCAAGCAGTGACACTGGTGGACAGTCTCATCAAGGTAGTGTTTCTGATTTACTGTGCATATCAAAATGACTGACAATTAGTGGCTCAGTGTATAAACAAAGCCCATGCAGAATTTAAATCCCTTACTAATGAACAGTGGTGCTTGCCAAAATATTGTTTGCTTTATTTAATTGGATTTAGCGTGCAAAAACATTGTCTGAGACTTTTACAACCATATGAAAGCAGAAGAAAAGACCTCAGAGATCAGAGAAGGTGAAGATAGATAAAAATGATAAATATTAGATTTTTAAAGGTATCATAAGCCAGTTTTTAAAAACCTAATTGTTAGTTAAATTGTTTAGGTAATTAAGCATAAAGTTTATTAAATTAAATTGTTTATCTTGGTTCATTAGGCTGATATAGAATATTGTAAGTGCAACACAAGAGGGCATTTCAGCTAGTTGATATTTTTTGATACTATATTACTTTCTTGAGACTGACACAACAGTACTACAAACTGAGTGCCTTAGTAACTAGATATGTATTCTCCTGTGTTTGATATCTAGAATTCTGAAATCAAAGTACTGAACCAGGCCGTGGTACTTCTGAAGTCTTAAGGTTAGGCTTTCTGTCTTCCTGACATTGGTTAGCTGCTGACAAATTTTCACTTTGGTCATCTTGTAAACATGTCAATCCAATCATTTCTGTTTCCACATGACATTTATCCTCTCTGTGAGTCTTCACAGAGGACTTTTCTTTCTTCCTTTCAGATCTGTTCACAGTATCTCTTCTTATATGAGAATCTCAAAACTGTATACATTTTCCATGAAATTCATGCATATTCAAGCCATTAGACATGACAGTTCTGTACAAATCCTTCCTAGGTAAGCCCATTGCTATTCCTATCTGCTGAGAGATGGAACACTAAACCCTCCTTACATCCCCAGTCTCTTGTCCAGTCACATAGCTATCCCATTGGTATTTGTGTCATACTTTTTTTATTTTCCTGCATCTAAGTATGTGGAGAAGTTCCCAAGACATTAAGTGCTAGTTCTTTTTTTTTTTTGGACAGGGTTTCTCTGTGTAGCTTTGGTGCCTTTCCTGGAACTCACTTTGAAGCCCAGGCTGGCCTGGAACACACAGAGATCCGCCTGCCTCTGCCTCCCGAGTGCTGGGATTAAAGGCTTGCGGCACCACTGCCCAGCTTCATTTTTAAGGAAAATTCTTTATTCCGTTTAACTCTGTCCTCTAGCATATTATTATAAGTAGTGAAGAAAAATAAATTTATGGCTTTCCTACAGTTTGCTTGGAAATCATCTCAGTTAGAGATCAAAGTTGATCTATTAAAAGTTCTACTTTCCACAAAATACTAGTACATAATTCATCTAAGTTCTCTGTCATTCCATAACCAAGATGACTTTTCCTCCTGTGTCCAGAGACTTTCCTAGAATCACTTTTAACTTTCATATTTCTACCAACATTCTGTTCTAGTAGTTCCTTCTGAGATGGTAGAAAGTTTCTCTTCTGTGCACCCCATTTTTGTCTGAACCTTCACCAGAGTTACCCTTAATATCCATGTGGAGAGTAGAATCAGCCATCTCTTCAACACAGTCTGGGCTTTCTCTTAGAGCCAGTGACATTTAACGAAGTACAAACTTCTCTTTCAATATCTACCAAATATGTGTATTGCATTTTGTTGAAAACAGAAAGGAAGATTAAGGTTAGAGTCTCTTCTTTTGAGATGCAGCAGAAAAAAACAAATACATTAGAACTAAAATAGAAACATGTCAGGCTAATAATCTGCTAAGAACTTGAGCATCTATTAAAGGCTACTTAAAAAGCAGTTGAAGCATCATATTGAAATTGAGAAGCTAGAGATTCAAGAGACCCTTTTCTCTTTTTGTTAGCCAAATATCACTTTGTAAAGCCATAATGGCACATTCATTCAAAGAGCCTAGTAAAATCTTCCATTGGAAGCCAAGTAAGAACATCATTGTAGTCAATTGGCTCCCACCCCACTGAATTGCATCCTTTATTACATTTTTCTTTCAGTGTGAACTACAAATAAACTACTCAACATGTGGGTCTCGCCCCCTTTGGGGTTGCATATCAGATACTCTGGATATCAGATATTCACATTATGACTCATAACAGGAGCAAAATTATAGTTATGAAGTAGCAACAAAAATAATTTTAATGTTGAGGGGTTACCACAACATGAGAAACTGTTTTAAATGTTTACAGCTTTAGGAAAGTTGAGATCCACTGCTCTACAAAATTTCCTGTATGAGCTCACCCACTGCCAGTACATGATTTAATGAGTAAGAAATTAATTAATTTAATCTTGGCTCTATTTCTTACTAGATCTGGCTTTCCAGAAATACTTGATCTTCCAGTGTACTCGCCAATAAAAATAATGTACAGCCATGGACATTATGTGAGATAACTTTGAAAAATGATTTTTATGGTGGCAGTTTCCTTGCCTTTCATATTCACAAGTGACTGCTAAAAACTTATATAATCTATCCAAAAGACTTGATTTTCAGCACTATAACTCCACTCACCTTCCCTTACATCCTTTCTCCTCTGGTGTTCACTAAGTTTCATTTTAGATATCACTCCAAGGTAACCAATAATCTAATTTCTATTTCTGCATATATGCCTATTTTCTGCATTTTTGTAAAAAAGAAAACTATGCAGTATCTATTTTTTCCTGGATGGCTTCTTTTGCTTAGTGTACTATGTTCTAGTTTCATCCATATTTTAGCATGAATAAATTATTCTTTTTAATATTGCAACAGGTTTTGGACTTTTTTCTTTTACATGTCTTTTTTTTTCAGAGCTGAGGACTGAACCCAGGGCCTTGTGCTTGCTAGGCAAGCGCTCTACCACTGAACTAAATCCCCAACCCTACATGTCTTTTTTAAAATAAATACTTTTATTTTATAATTAAATTTTCCATATCAGCCATGGATTCCCCTATCTCCTTCCTTCCACCACCTCAACTGAATGTTTTGAACTTTCAATCCAACATTTTAAGGACCTTATGACTTTCAAATCAATGAGACACTTTATATACATTATATATTACACACACACACATATATATATACACATATATGTATGTATATATATATACACATATATGTATGTATATATATATACACATATATACATATATATATATATATACATACATACATACATACATACATACATACACACACACACACACACACACACACACACACACACACACACACAAACATATAACATACATTGAGGGCCAGTGAAATGGTACCTGCCATAAGCCTGACAACTTGAGATCAGTCCCAGGGATGGATGGGGTTGAAGGAGAGTACTAAGTGCTGTACATTGTCTTCTGAGGTCTATAACCACACTTACACATATACATGCACATATATACAAATAAATAAATAATGTAATTTTAAAAGCATGTATTGATTATTACCCATTTTTAGGAATTTAATTACTTAGCATATTAAAACACAGATAAATTTACAACAAGTAACATGGAAGTTTAACTGATTAAGACATATCTCACTATAACATCAATGTAGCTTATAAATGAGTAGTTCAATGGGAAGTGTAGATTTAGCTGCAAATGTCTGTAATTTTCTTTTACTTGATGTTTTGACATTAGCCATTTCAAAAAGTACAAATTCAAAACATGATAAGAACAACATCTGTCCCATGAAATAAAATTAATGCTTTTTTGCTTTGGAAATTTTATGGAGAGGAAAAAGTTCTCTTATGATATATTTTAGAATATATTTGGGAATGAAAATATGTGTAGGAAATAAGATAACACTTTTTATTCTTTAATCAAACATAAACCCAAATGGCACATTTTCTTCTTACATTTACAGAACTATAAGTGGAAATACTATTTATGACAAAATTTCAAGGTTACTTCCAACATACTCTTTGTATTTTTATCTCTTGAAAAATTACAGCTCCTTTAAAGTGAGACAATGTATTGAATTTTTGAATTCAATGTATCACATTTTTTAAAATGGTGCATTGATTTTGAAACCTGGCCCCTGCTTTCAGTTCATCAGCAGGGTTCAAAGTCTTTATTCATTCCAGAAAATTGCTTCACTTTGGGGAGGGGCAGGTCAGGTAGGTGTAGAAAGAGGGTCAGGTTCTTAATCAAAGTAGGCCATGAGAAAGGCTTGCATGGAGAACCTTGCTCTTTCTTCCTATCATACTGATTCAGTGTCTTGAAAAGTAAAATCTCACTAATTTGTGCATGTACGTCTTTTGAGATTGATGCTTTTGGAGGGTAAGTAAAAAATGACAGTGTCTGGGAGCTGTGCTTTTAGCCAAGATATTCCTGACCCAGTTAGAGAATTTTAAATTTCAGGCAAGAAAAACCAGGTTCCCATTTTCCCTGGCAGTTCTAGGATACAGTTTTAGTGAGTTCATTATACCTTTTAAAGCTTTTCCAATATAAGAGATTGTGAATATAAATGCAAGATTTTAAGTTTAAAACAGTTGTTATACTCCTTTTTGTTTCTGTAATTCTCACCATACAAAGAGTGGAGGCAGTTGTAGAAACCAGGCTGCTAAAATGTCCTTGTTTTCAAATGTGTTAGCAAATGTAATTGGTTCATATGAAAGATGAAATGGAATCTCGATGGCTTCTCTAGGGAGAAATAGTATATTAATAATAGATGAGAATAGGGTGCTTTAACATTGTTTCAAATAGAATGAAAACAAAACAAAAAAGCCTATGATGGTTTAGGCTACAATCCCAGCCATTGCTGTTCATTCCTGTCCTGTCCTTTTTGAGGGCTTCCTGAGAAATGGGCTGATTGCTCAGCCTAAGTGCTTCTACCATCCTTGACCTTTGTGGCAGATGATTTTCAGTGTCCATGCCATCTCCCTTGCAACTTGCAAATTCAGCCACAGCTGTGTTGCATAGTTCTTCCCAGGCTCAGATTCCCCACAGCAGTGTCTTTATTTTGTCAAGGCTTTTGCAACAAAATTCCACAAACCAAGTGACTCACTCAGCAGAAATTGTTTTGTCTCAAGGTTCTGGAAGCTAGAAGTGAAATATCAAGGAGCTGGCCATCCTTGATCTCTCAGGAGATATTAGAAAAGGGTCTGTTCCAGGGCTCTTTCATGATTTCTGCTAGTCCCTTAGTTTGAGAAGGTAGCTCCAGTCATTAAGTGATATCTTTTCCTCTCTTATTTTGTAAGACAGGGTCTTTCTGTATAGGCCAGGCTGTCTTGGAACTTGCTGTCTTCTAGCCCCTACTTTCTGAATCCTGGGCACCACCCTGTCTAGGCTTGTCCTCTTTTTATAAGGACACCAGTCACAGTGGATTATGTCTCAGTTTCATAACCTCATTTTTAACTTGATTGTCCCTATAAAGACTGTATTGTCAAATAAAGATACATTCTGCAGTACTAGGGTTAGCATTCTAACATATGAAATCCAAGGGGACACAATTCAATCCATGAATTAACACCTTATTTTGCTCCATGTCCTTTTCCAAGATTAAAGTGGGAAGCAATTGGGCATAGAGTGGAATTGTTGATATCTGTGAAATAATCTTTAATCAGAAATGGAACTCAAGTGGGAATGTGTACTGACTTCTTGCCTTTGTTGGGTGATTCTGAGAGGTATTCTAACATTGAGAAGTCCAGGTTTTACTGGGTTCTGTAACAGTAACTGTTGCCACAACACCAACTGTTACTGTTGTAAGTGTTACTGGTTGCTATAACAGTAATCTCATGACTATCTACTGTTAGATTTCTCCCATCTCACTGGCCTTTTCTCTTAGTACAGCTTTAAGTATATTTTGTCAAAGAAATTGCCAACATTCTTTTGACCTTAGTTGCCATTTAAAAATCAACACAGTTTATTTTTGTTATTTTCAATAGAAAAGTTATGTTGATACCCTAAAAGCTTCCATCTCAAGTTATAAGGATAGTGGTACTTTTGGTTATGATATTAAATGGAAAAATACATTCAGTCTTCATAAACTTAGCTTACCTTGTTACTATGATCATAAGAAGCTTATAACATACTGCTTTGTTGCTTAGAAGACCCTTGAGATCCTCCTTCCATTTTGGCAGGTAAGAAAGCAAACTCAGAGAGTGTAGTTGATAATGCAAGATGTGAAAATCAAATGGTGCTACTATCTAGATTCTCTGATACTAAATGTAAGATTTCCCCCATACATTAAATTCTTATTATCAGGAATGCTCCATTTGTTGGTAAATATGGCTCCTTTCAATGTGCATTTGTAGGTTTTGAAGGCAAAGGGATATCAATTTCTTAAGGACAAGAATGATTCCCACTCATGAAAAATGGTGTTATGTCTTTGATATAATGGATGCCATTAGCTCTATAATGCCATGGACTTTTGTCTGGTGTTTTCACTGATATATTCACAAGAATCTAGTAGAGGGTTTGCTACCTACTTTACATTCAATTAACATTTGCTGAGTGTATAAATTAGTTTATCAGATAAGAAATGATAATTGTTTCTATACTGGAAAAATAAACTGATAATAGTGCTATTCTACATGACAAAAATGTTTTAGCTTGTTTACATGTATCCACAACCTAATTTAATCCTCAAGATATCCTTTAAGGGTAAGGAAACTGAAGCTTAAATGATTTAGTAACTATGATAATTTCAGAGCTAATGACTGACCTAACCATGTCTCCATCATGTTGTCTCTGATTAGCATAGCAGAGATAACGCCAGGGTCAGTATTACAGAGAACAAGAACACAAGGCATTCCTCTTACCACTGCTGTAATAAGCAAACATCTTGTAAACATCACAGACTGACAGGTGAAGGATTCATTCTGAGCTATTTCTAAACCCTGAGTGTGATCGAGTGTGGTGACTCATCATCAAGCCAGAAAAACAACCTTTATTCTTCTCTGAGGTCTGTTGTGAATGTATTTTATGAACTGAAATTACTTTTTATTGTCATAATACCTTATGTGATTCTGTTCCATTATTAACTTTTGAATTTCTGGACTCAGTTTATTCTTTCTTAACACTTAACATCCTACTGAACAATTACAAGCAAAGAAAATCTTTATGTGAAAGTGTGGGCTCCCTTTGATAGCCGAGACACTTCCAGAGGTTTAATCCACAGCTCTGGAATCAGCTGTGTAGCTCTGTCAAGTTGTTTTGGTTGCTTATAGTTCTTTCTTTTATTTCAATTTGATGGATAAATTACAAAATCCAGAAACATATAGACTGTCAGACATGCTCAGGGACTCAGCACCTAGGAACAGACTCCATTTCTTGGTGTGTCCTTTATATATTGGCTTGAACTAAAACATACATTTAAAATTATTTTTTCATATAATATATTTTTATCATATTTTCCTATCTCCCAGATTCTCTCAGATCCTCCTCACCTCCCTCCCCACCCAACTTTGTATTCTTTATCTCTCTCTTTAAAAAAAATCCACTACATATATAACTAAAATAAAAACAAACAAAAAGCTGTTAAGTCCAAAAAATGCCAAAACAAAAAAAGTCCTCTGCACATAAAAATGTATGAAGTTAATTTTGTATTGGTCAACTATTCCTAGGCATGGGGAATATTCTTACCCTGTAGTGTGGTTAATATACACAGTGTCACTCCACTGGAGCAAACTGATTTTCATTTTCCCAGCAGGTATCAATTACAAATAGTTTCTTGATTAGGAGTCGGACTTTGTCTCCATTTCCCCCTTTCATTTCTGGGAATCTATCGGCTTGGACCTGTGTAGATCTTGTGCATGCTGACAAAGCCTCCAGAAGTTCATATATGAATTAATCCTGTTTTGTCCAGGAAGACCCTGGTTTTTTTTTTTTAAATCCATCTTCTAAGATCTATAAGGTGTCTTGGTGGATAAAGGTATTTGCTACCATGCCTGATGACTTGAGTTCAATCCTGGGGCCCACATGGGAGGAGAAAACTGACTCCAACAAGTTGTTTTCTGATTTTCAGACCCATATATACCCTTACCCCACTAAATACAAATTTAAACCTAAGATAATTTAAAATCTAGGTTCTATGCATGAAATACATAATCTAAAACTACTTAACTATCTTATAATATTAGATGAGAAATATGAACTAACTGTTTCGAAAAAGAGCTGACTCTAAATGTAATTACTCCTACTATTGCCATGATTGCCATCATCTGGAAGACAAGTCCTTTGTTGTTAACATGGTTTTGTTATTTGTTTGAAGAATGGTTATCTTTGCTGGACTAGAACTAGTCTCTAGGTTTCCAGACACAATATAAAAGATGAAACTTGCCAAGATGATCTGTATTGCTTCCTATGTGATTTGGATAACACTGTCCCCTACATTTGGAATTCCTAGTGTGTCTAGTGCAGATGAAGGACTAAAATTTTTCTTTCATTTGATTTTCCTGTGTTTAAATTTGAAACTTAAATAGTCATGTTTAGGAAAGAAGGGATTCAATAGGAGATAGAGGGAGACAGGTGAGTATTGGGTAAATTTTATCAAAATAATTAATATGATTTGCCAAAAGCCACATTGCATACTTGTGTGAAGTTGCCAAAAATAAGAAAACAAGAGTGGACAGTGTTTTTTTGTCACATAAGGCAGGGACTTAGTCAGTCTTTGCCGGTTGATGGCTCTGCCAGTAGGGGGCACTAGAGGGAGATGCCATTTTGAAGGAAAAGGGACTGGTTCCTTTCTGCCCACCTCTGTTCCTGTCATCGGTATTGCAGTCGTGGTTCTTCACTCACTCTGACAATGGCAGTTGGTCTAGGATTGTCATATTTCCAGAAGTGGCTTCATTGAGTTTCTTAAAAATTCTTGTACAAGCTGGGCAGAGCCTTGCCCTCAGAGGCTGGGTCTCATTATCTTGGGGCTCCTCCTACAAAATTTGGGTTCTAATAATCAACCTCATATTTAGTTTCTTTTGTCTTGTCATTCTTCTAGTAACAAATATTTCACCCAATTTTCTTGGTTATATCTTTTCTGTAATACTGGCATTCTCAGTACATATGGACCATATGTCCAACTACATAGAATGTAGTTCCAGCTCAATGACTTCATTCAGGACTTCCCTTGGATACACTGTGCTCATACATCATCTTTTCTTTCTACCTATTATTGCCTGCATACATTGTTGTTTCATTTTAAGCATACACCTCTCCAGTTCTGTTTCTGTTGTTCTCTTACTAGATCTTGGTTTTCTTAGGTTTGTTAATTTTCTAGTATTTTTTTAAATAAACTTGGTTTTATTACTATTTTTGTGTTGTCATGTTGTTGTTGTTTTTTTGGGTATGTGTCCTCCTAACTAGATGTGGGAGTATAGAGAGCATATGCAGAATTTGGGAGCATACTTGGTTAGTATGTCATTTTGAACTAAACTACTTCTTGGTTTCTCATGTAAAGTTTCATTCACCTTTTCCTTTCTGTTATTTATACTGAGTTCATTAATGAAAAGACATGAAAGCAAGCTGGAGATTGCTTGGAAAGAAGGAGGTCAGCAAGAGGTAAAGGGAGATGAGAGAGAATAATAAGTGACTCTAATCAGAATATATTATATGAAAGTATCAAAACCGATACTTCATGAAATTGCCAAAAGAAGAAAACCATTTGCAATTAGAAAACTGGCATACTTTTAAATTTTGATTTATAATATAGATTTAGATGATTTTTATGTATTAAAAAGTAATAATTATATTGTTCTATGGGTATAATGTGATGTTTTGATATTTGTATACATCTTAAAATTACAAGATTAAGCTAATTAACACAGTATTAATTATTTATGATGAAAACATTTAAAGTCTATTCTTTGGCAGCTCCAAAATATGTTGCATGTTACCTATTGTCCCCATTTTATGCAGTGAATCAGTTTATCTTATTCTTCCTGACAAGCTGAAACATTGGACTATTTGCTCATTGTGTTATTTTTCTCCTGACCCCTCTTCATCTTCCTCTACTTGGTAACCATTATCATCTCTGTTTCTGACTCTGACTTATTTAGAGTCCATACAACCTCATCAGTGTGGCATTTATCTTTCTTTGCTTGGCTTATTTCACTTATTATTTGTATCCTTTTCTGCTTCAGTATATTTTAAATGTCTTTTCATAGGCATGACAAGCACAGAATGAGGCTTTAAGATCATTAATGAGAAAAGACTTTAAGTTCTGAGAAAAATGGAGGTCTCCCCACTTATCATATCTATTCATCTGGGTTCTCTAATGGTTTGTTCTCCAAAGACATGAACAAAACTTGATTTTCCTCAAAGTTCTGATTTCCATTTTGCCTTTGACCCATTTTCTTCACTAGCACACTTTTGTGTGCTGATAGCTTACATCATTTGACTTACTGAACTCTAATTCAGTGACCTATTAAATATGTTATTAGATTTTTGACAAATCCATCCAGTTAAAAGCCTGGAGAACTTGGCACTCTGGATGTGGCATCAAGGACAAAGCTGATACTATAGTGTCTTCTGGTTGAAATGAACTTCAAAATAGTGAAGAAGACCATTTAGAAATTTTGTTGCTGCGACTGTTTAGAGAATTTAAGTCCAACCTCCTTTTTCCTACTCATCAGCCACACAGAAAGCTTCCTTTTAGGTAGTTTTCCTCACCTTATTTACTTGTCAGAACAAAAAAAGACTAAGTAGAATATGCAATAGCACAAATAGGGGTTTTAAAATAGCATGGGCCTACACCAGATGGGGTCCTAGGGATGTAAGAAGTGGACATATGTCCCCATTCCTAATCCAGAAGCTATCTTCAATTGATAACCATTTGCAAGTAAAAATTTAGTTTTCTCTAAGGAAATCTCACTGGGGAAACAAATTACTTTTAAGGGCAGGCTGCATGTGCCAACAGTAGATGGCCAAGAAAAAAGAACTCAACAGCGTCTTTGCAGGTTCCTTGTCTCATAATGTCATGTCATGGCTTTCCCCTTTTTATTTTTAATTTAATTTAATTTTTAATTTTATACAGGTAATTTATGTATATATTATGGCCTCTAGCTTAGTGTTTTTATGGAATTTCTAAGTGTGTGAATGAGTGGGTCTCTGTGTTTATTTATGTTTCATGTGCCTTTTCTTGGCCTCTTTTCCTTTTGTTTGCTTTGTCCCATTTTTACATATTAAGTTTTGGTTTATCATATCATATCATATCATATCATATCATATCATATCATATCATATCATATCATTATCCCTTAGAAGCCTGTTTAATTTCTAGTGAGAGAAAGGGGGTGGATCCAGATAGGGGTAGAGACGGGGTTGAGAAGGAACTAAGAGGAGTAGAGAGAGAGGAAATCATAATCAGGATATATTATGAGAGGCAAAAAAGCTATTTTCAATAAAACAAAAAATTGTTATTTCATTTTCAGAAGTTTTTTTCATTTGTCACCTTCTATTCTTGGTCATAGATGATAAGAAGAAGGGCCAGACCTCACCACCTTTAGGTAAGGATCCAAGATGTCATATAGCAAAATGGAGATCAGGAAAAGGCTACACATCCAAAGTGCTGGAGCAAGGTACTTCTTCAGCATATTTCCATCATGTTAGTTGAAAATTCTGCTATATGGGTCATGAAGGTTTCTCTTCCAAATTGAAACACCAGCTTCTCCACCAACTTTGTGCTAGCAGCTGGAAGCTCTTGGCAGGTTGTTTTTTTTTTTTATTTATTTGGTTTTCTTTTTGATTTTGAAACTACTCTTGGCTGACACAGCATGTCACATCTCTATATCATTTACACTTATATCACTTAAGTTGTTGTGTATGAAGACCCCAGCCTCTTTGGCTCAATATAAGACAACTTAGAGTGCAATTTGAGTTTCAGAGCTCTCTATCTAGGCTCAGCTGAAGGCATTGCTTTAAGACTGTTACAGTGAACTTCTTATTGTTTCCAGACATGGATTCCTTACAGAGTACTCTCACAACCAAGAGGTTGTATGCCAGGAGTGGTGTGGAGACACATGACCTAAAATGGGATAATCTACCACATCTGTAACTTTTCTCATTGTTGACCAAATAATGGGCAAGTGATACCTTAAGGGAGGAAGGGTTAGTTCAGGGCATAGGAGATGTGGTGGAAAGGGCAGGTCTCTGCTGCAGAGGAAGCAGCAGAAGGCTGCTTGCCAAGATTTGGGCAGAAGAGGAAGCAGAATTAGGACAAGAAGTTGGGCTGGACTATAAACTTCAATACCTACTCATAGTGACCAAATTCCTCCAGTGAGACTCCACCTCCTAAAGGTTCCACAATCTCCTAGAACAATATCACCAGATAGAGATCAAGTATTCAAACACATGATATTGTGAAGGACATTTCACATACAAATAACCACACCCACCATCTTGTTGCCAATCAGGACCTCATCACTAGGAAGGTAAAGGTCAAATAGTCTATGACATGGTGTAGCCACAGGATTGTCCAGATTGTGATGGTGCAGTTATCTCCTGTAGCAGATAAAGCCTGCCAGAGAAACATTGGCTTTCCAAGAGAAAAACAGGATATGTCTCAATGAGAATCATGTCTCAAAGCTGCTGCCATATCTAGCCAAGAAATTCTGTCAAACTCTAGAAGAGATATATGCTTTTGGATTTAGGGTACTGGATAGACAAAGGGGGTAGAAACTAAAAGATTGCATCAAGAGGAATATATTGATTTAGGAGTATTTTTTATGATGAAAGCTTTAAACCCTTGGTAAAGATCCAAGAATAACATGCCAACATGGGTGGGACGGTTTACAGATGAAATTGATGATGTTCTCTATGTCTAGGAAAATGGTAGAATTTCTATAGCAGATGTTATAAGTAGAGGTCAAAAGTTTCAGAGAAAAGAGTAATCTATTCTCAATAGACTGTGTAAGGTCAGAAACCTCAACAGTTAATTATAATCCTAATCTCCGGGATCCGTGATTATGATGCTGACTGACAAGGCAAAAGGGACTTTGATGATGTGATTAAATTAAGGATTGTGAGATTATCTTGGATTATTTTTTGGGACCCACAGTCATCACCAGGATCTTAATAAGGAGGCTGGAGAGTCAGAGATGTGAGAACAGAAAAAAATGCTAGAGTGATATGAATGCTGAATTTAAGGATGGGGAAAGGGGCAAGAACTGAGGAAATTGGGGGGGGGGAGCAAGGGAGGCTCTTGAAAGCATCACAGCCCTGCCTCTGCCTCCATTTCAGCTTAGTGAAACCTATTGCATCCTTCTGGCTTTCAGCAATGCTAGAGCATAGGGTCACATTGCTTTTACAGAGCCACAGCGTTTCCATAACTTGTTGCAGTAACAGTGGAAAACTAATACTGATACAGACATGTTTGCTAACTCAGCATGTTTGTATCCCTTGTCATTATAGCTGTGGAATTCATGGTAATACCGACAAGTGTGACAGCAATCCAGGATGTATTTCACTATAGTTATGCTCAAGCATTCCTAGAGTACATTTTTTGGGGTTTTATTTTTGTAATTTTTTTCTTGTCTTCTTTTATATAGTCTTCCTTTTGTGTTAGCATGTTCACTCTTTCCCCAAAAGTATACACTTAACATTTGCCCACATAATTTAATGAATTCTGATAGTTCTTCTTTTGTATGTGTCTTCAGTTCCCTAGTTTGATTTCTTACTCAGTCTTTTCCCATAGTAAACTAGGCTCTGATTATGGCAATTAGCCTAGTGATAATAATTGGTAGGATATGAATCACGAACTTTAACAACAAGGCACAATTCAGCCAGGAAATAATTTCCTTAAAGCAAAAAAAGGACATCTTACTTTGCAGTCCCATGAAATTCCATGGGAGGTACTTTCAAAGAGATCTGGAAACTTACAAGAACCATAAGAGTGCTTCAAATATTGTGATTGCACTCTGTCGGGGTCACCTGCCTTCCCTCATGTCAAGCGCCTGGAAAGTGCCATGAATTCAGCTGATAGTGTAATTCTGCAAGCAAATTCAGGTTTGATCAGACTCAAAGTCCGAATTAGAGTTTTGATACACCATTCATGTTGCTATAGGAGAGAAGCATGATTTTTAAAAGGCATGATTACAGAAAAATCTTTGATTTTGATCTGTGCCTTGAGGTGAAACATTTAAGCATATGAGGTGTTTTTTTTTTTTCATACCTAAGTTTTTTCACAACACAGTGATTGGAGCTCTGCCCAGTTTCAACTACAGATGCTTATATACTAGATAGGGATCATGAAGTTTACTTCCTTCATACTTTAAGTATGATCCCCAATTAGCTGTATGGATAATCCCCAGGAGCTTGCTAGAAATGCAAATAAGGCTTCATTCTCACTGCTTCCTGCAGTGGCCTCTTAGTACTTCCTGTCTCCTTGAGGCCATTATGCCTGGACGCCCCAGCACACACTGCCTGGCCTCAGTGACTTTCTTAAACCATGGAGGAAGAATCCATGACCCCTTTGCTCTTGTATCCTCCATGCTTCTAAAGCAAGTGCTACATGGAAGACACTGCCAGATTCAATTGCCAGATTGGGATGGATCCTGCCCTACCTTGAATCATAGGAGCAGCAGCTTTTGATTCAGTTGCTTTGTAGGGACAGATAACTCTTCAGGTTCTCTTTTCACAGGTTGGAAGTTAAGCTGTATAGGGTCTTGTACTGAGAGCACCCTTCCCCTGTTCCAGTGCAGAGCAGGAGGCCTCTCCTTAACTAACCTCTTTAATATGTACAGTCTGTCTTGAAGCACAGACCTTGGCTGCAGTGTTAAATTTCCTAGTGCTCCCTTTTTTCTCCAAACCATATATCTTAGGCTTCTCTGCTTCTTTTCAGTGGAGACTTGCATAGGCATTATCAATTATACCCTCACCACAGGGTCCATGTTATGCTGACTTGAAATTTCCTCCATAAAGAAGCTAGTTTATTACCTTTTCATTTAACCTCAGTCCAGTTCTTGGGACATGAATGAGAAGCAGTCTTTTTTTTTTTTTGGCCAAAATATACCAGGAGTGGCCTGTAACCCAGTTACTAGTATCGTTTCCCTCTGAAACTGCTACTTTTCCCATTGCTGTCAGCACTGTCATCTTCCAGACTCCTACATGCTCTGCTTACAATATTCAAATGAGTTTTCTAATCCAAAGTTCCAAAGTCTTCCTCATTCCTTCAAAATCAGCATGGTCGGGTTCTTCACAGCCAATACCCCACTCCATGGTATCAATTTTGGTATTATTTACTTTTCTCTTGTGGTGATAAAGCATAATAACCCAGGGGAATTAGAGAATCCAGTGCTTATTTGGGTTTATGGTTCGAGAAGGACATCTTGGTGAGGAGGCATAACAGCAGCCTTAGTGACCAGAGCAGGAAGCTGATCTCAGCCTCAACCACAAACATGATACGAAGAGCAAGCAAGTTGGGAGTAGGCCAAGACTATGCAATCTCAGAGCTTGCCCCCAGGGATGTACTTCCTCCAGCAAGGTCACACCTCATAAGCCTCCCCAAACAGCACCACCAACTGGAGACCAAGTGTTCAAATACATGAGCCTATGGGTGCTGTGGATATTGATCTGTATAAATAAAATGCTGTTTGGCCAGTGGACAGGCAGGAAGTATAGGTGGGACAAGAGAGAAGAGAATTCTGGGAGTGGAAGGCTGGGGCAGAGAGATGCTGCCAGCCACCACCATGACAGGGAAGATGTAAGGTACAGGTAAGTCACAAACCAAGTGACAAAGTATAGACTAATAAAAATGGATTAAGTTAAGATAGAAGAACTAGATAACAAGAAGCCTGCCATGGCCA
This sequence comes from Onychomys torridus, assembly GCF_903995425.1. NCBI lineage: Eukaryota > Metazoa > Chordata > Mammalia > Rodentia > Cricetidae > Onychomys > Onychomys torridus. The sequence continues at coordinate 58,834,131 of NC_050466.1, read as the reverse complement.
TACAGTTTGTAAGCAATATAAGTCCTCCATTCAAACCACCACACCTCTGAACCAGTCCAGGGCCCAAAAATTTACATATACTGACCATAGTTAAGAGGCTCCAGTATCATTTCAAGGGCTAAAATCCAGTCAAAAGTAGCCATTGGGCTTTGATGGAATGTCTCAAGAGTATATCTAAAGGTTTGATGAGTGCTGTTTTACTATAAAGGTTAATAAGCATGGGCAAAAAATTAACAGTCGTTCACTATTCATTTCCTACTGCTCTTTTGTAATATTTCCTATTGAGGAAGAGTTCTCTTTCTTCAATAAGATCTCATTTGGTGATCTCATTTTAAAACCATACTCATTTATACTTAGTATTTCTCAAGAGCATACTGTATTGGTCCACTCATACTGGTAGTTGCAAGTTTTGGTTTTAGGGTTTTCTTTTTTAATTCATGACCAATATCCTATTCCTGATATGTGGCCAGTTGGTTAAAGACCCTTAGGATATTGGCTTTCTCCTGGATGTTTAGGTGTGCAGAGAGAGGCCCTGGCCTGGTTTGGGCTTTTGAATCCCCAAAGGCTATCCCCAGTGACATATTTCTACTAACAAGGCCACACCTGGTAATGACCAAGCATTGACATATATGAGCTTATGGAGGTCATTCCTATTCAAACTGTGACAACTATGCTTCACTTTCATGCTTTAATGTTTTCTCAATATACATGGGGTTTTAATTCCTTATAGGTATGTGTGATAGCTATTCTTGGTTGTTAATTTGACTACATATGGAATTAACTAAAACCCAAGCAGCTGAGTACATCTGTGAGGGATTTTTCTTTTCTTTTCTTTCTTCCTTTTTCTTTTCTTTTTTTTGAGACAGGGTTTCTCTGTGTAGTTTTGGTGCCTGTCCTAGATCTCATTCTATAGACCAGGCTGGCCACAAATTCACAAGGATCTGCCTGGCTCTGCCTCCGAGGGGTTTTTCTTAATGGGAGATAATTTGAAGTAGAAAGATCCACTCTAAGTCCAGATCTGTTTAAATAGGAAGATCCACCTTTAATATGGGCCACACCTTCTTTTGGAAGCCTACATAAAGGACATGGAAGAATGAAGGTTTCACTTTTTACCTGCTTTGCCTCACTGTGGCTGACAAGTTCATTTCTTCACTGGTATAATAGCCTACTTTTTCAGGATTTCAACATATATTGAAGACAAGCCTTGTGGACTGAACAACTACTGGATTCTTGGACTTTACATTGGGATACAGCCATTGTTGGACTAGTCAGACTATGATCTATAAGCAACTCTAGGGCCACCTGAAGGAAGGGGACTATACTTGATAGGTAATAACACTAGCTTCTCTTCCTTCAGAAGCACATCACAGAGACACATGCTACCAGTTTCCCCTACTCAAGTAACATACCAGTTACTGTCTTCCCTGCATTCTATCTTTTCCTCCTTCTCTTTCTCTTCTGTTATCTCTTCTTCTTTACACATCATGCCTTCCTCTATCTCAGACTCCTTTACTTACTCTTCCTTTCTTAATCCACTTCTTGAATAAATTATCTGCACCAATAGACTATTATTCAGCCCATTTAGACACCAGATTCTCAAGTCATATGCTTCTTGCTATCTGTTTTGTATGCTATATGTGTTACATAAGAATTCTTTTTACTCTTTTAAACAATTTTAGAAATAAAAAATAATTAGTGTTGTGTAATAATACAATGAAAATCAGTCATTAGTGTCCATAAAGTTTGATTTGGACACAGCATATCCATTAGTTTATATCCTACCTATGATTGCTTTTGTATAGAAAGTCAATACATTGATGAATAATTTCAATGATTCCTTTGGCATGAAAAGTATAAAGTAATTATTATACAGCTCTTTAAAATAAAAATGTTTTGACAATTTAAAGTTGAATTACAATAATATCCATTAAGTATAGACCAAGACTTCTATGTTCTTCATTTTAAGATAATTTCTTTTTGAACACTTTAAACAATTAAAAAAACAGAATTTCTAATTGACTATCATTAATAACTTGCTCTTTAGGGCTGAAACTAGGATTTAACATTGTAGGAAACTCCTTTCTAGTCACATGTACACATATAATGGAGGCAAAACCCATAAAACTGTTTTGATGTTTATGATGATTACTTTTTAATATCACCTAGGAACAGACTTTCAATTTGATATTGCTTAGATCAATTTGTGCTGTGTGCATGTCTGTGGGAGATTGCTATGATTATCTTAATTGTTATGGGAAGAAACAGCCTATTGTGGGATGTACCATTCCTTAGGCAGGGGATCCTGGTCTAGTTGTGAAACTATAGATAGTATGCTGAGAACAAGGAGTTCTGCATCTGTTTATTCTCACTCTGTGCTCTGAATGTGACTAGCTCCTAATAACTTCATTTGTCCATAATGATGGACTGCAATCTGTAGTTGTTAGCTAAAATAAGCCCTTCTTCCTCTAAGTTGCTTTGGTCAGGGTATTTTATCAAAACAACTAGAGAAGAAACTTAGGACAATATTTAAGTTTACTATAAACTTTTAAATAATTTATTTAGTTGTCAATACATAGTGTGGTGGTTTGAAAGAAAATGTCCCCCAAAGAGAGTAGCACTAATGGGAGGTATAGCCTTGTTGTAGTAGATGTGGTTTTGTTGGAGAGGGCTTTGAGGTCTCTTTTGCTCAAGTGTCACTTAGTTCACTTCCTATTGCCTGCAAGATGTAGGACTCTCAGATACCTCTCCAGCATCATGTGTGCCTGCATGCCACCATGTCCCACCATGATGATAATGGACTAAACCTCTGAACTATAAGCCATCCCAATTAAATGTTTTCCTTTATAAGAGTTGCCAGGATCATGGTGTCTCTTTGCAGGAGAAGAAACCCTAAATAAGATACATGCTAAGAAGTCATAGATAATATTTAATAATAAAACAAAAAGATATTTTTCTGAGATATTAAGTAGTTTTGTTTCATGGTAAAAAATTTGCTTGTTACAGAAATAATTTTTTTATATAAAATAAGTGGCCCTAGCCACCAGGAAGCAAAAATCCCTTTTATGGTTGGCTATAATCTTGATTGATAGTCATTTGATCTATTCTTATATTTCTAAAGCACAAAACTCTCTTGTATGCAGAAAGTAATCAACACCTAAGGATTTTTCATTTTCTTCTATTACACTGTGCTGTACTTGCAAGTCCCCCATTACTAAGTAATGAACTTGGGAAATGTCCAATAAATTATGTTTAGTATCAGGTAAGGATTATTAATGTGATGTAGCTGATTCAACATCATGAAGAATGTTCTCCTTTACTGAAAAAATCATTAATAATACTTATTGCTCATAGAATATATCAACACTCCTTAGTTAGTCTTATCCTATTTCTCTGACCTTACTTGCCACTGTCATTGATTCCCCTCTTCCTTCTAAATCTTTCCAAGTCTTCCCAATCAATTGACATAGTTTGTTTTGTGCTTTTTGTGCTGGTGCAACAAAATACACAAGATTATACATATATAACAGAAATTTATTTTCTCACAGGCCTGAAGGCTGGGAAGTTCATGATCAAGGTACCAGAATTTTGTTTCTAGTGGAGGTCTTCATATTTAACCCTCATACAGCAGAAAGTTGAAAGACAAGCTAAGTGATACTGTGTGGCACCATTATAAGACCCTCATTCCTACTAGCAAGAGAAGAGCACCTAGCTCCACAGCTGGGCAGACGAGTATGTTTCTATAATCCCATTTCTCAAGAAGCTGAAGCAGGAGGATTTCAAGTACATGGACAGACTGGAATTATAATATATATATATATATATATATATATATATATATATATATATATACACACACACACAAACACACATACATACACACACACACACATATATATATATATATATATATATATATATATATATATATATATATATATATATATATATATACAGAGAGATGCAGGGAGGGAGGATCAATGTGGAAGTTTGAATGAGAATGGTCCCCATAGGCTCATATGTTTGTATGTTTGGTTTCTAGTTGGTGGACCTGTTTGCAAAGGATTAGGCGGTGTAGCTATGTCAGAGAAGGTATGTCACTTGGAGTGTCATTACAGTTGGCTCTCTTTCTGTCTTGTGGTTATTATCTGAACATGTAAGCTCTCTGCTTGCTGCCATGTTCCCTGACATAATGGTCATGGACTCAGTGAAACTGTAAACATCCCCCCCCAAGTCTCTCCCTTCTATAAGTTGCCTTTGTCATAATATCTCTTTATAGCAGTCAAAAAAAGTAGCCAAGAAAACTCCCCTACACACACACACACACACACACACACACACACGAGAGAGAGAGAGAGAGAGAGAGAGAGAGAGAGAGAGAGAGAGACAGAGACAGAGAGACAGAGACAGAGAGACAGACTCAAGTTCCAACCATTATCTTAAAGGCCAACTTGTTAGTACTATCACTTTGTTTACATCCTAATTTTGAAGGACATTTATTCACTTTATAGCATCTTCAAAAGTCCAATTAAATGTCATTTTCTTCTGTTAAACATCCTAACATCTTGGTTAATTACTTGTCTCATTTGTATGACTGAGGGAAACCATCCCTCTCTTTTTCCACCTCAGGGTCCTCTTGAGCAGGGAGAAATGAGGAATATGTAGATAGAAATGTAGAGGAGAGAGATGAATAGAAAACACAGGATGGCCTCAGGAAGGACTGGGTCAAAACCCACCTGCCCCTTCTGTCTCTACTAAAGGGCTTTTAAAGGAATACCAAGGAGTGGGACAAAGACCTCCCCCCCCAAGCACAGCCAAGTACAGACTATCCCAGATACCTCGTGACCATGAATGTGGTCAAGCCATCCCCTAATGCAGCCCTGCTGTGTAAAGCAAGCTCAGATCTCACTAAAAAACCTTCATGGACTCCCACATATGACAAAATATCTGGCAAAAGCAATTTAAGGAAGGAAGGGTTTGCTTTGGCTTACAGTTTCAGGTCACACACAGGGAAGGTATGATGTCATGGCCATGAAGATGCTCACATTGCATCCAAACTCAGGAAGCAAAGAGTGATAAATGCTGGTACTTGGCTCAATTTCTCCTTTTTATTTAGTCTGACAATTAACCTAATCTTTAAAAATGCCTCCCAGACATTCACAGAGATTTGTCTCCAGGGTGATTTCTAGATCCTCTCAAACTGGCAATCAGTATAAACCACCAAACTAAGTCAAAAGTTATCTATTGGGTTGCAATGCCTCAAAGCTGACCCAGAAAGTGTTTGTGTATTTGTCATTCTTATGGAAGTGCACTCAAGGGAAGATGGTGAGGGACTTGGGAAAGTAGGACAAGTCAGAGTATCATTTCAAGTGATGCTTCAGAGAGTACTTCAAACTGACCCTAAAGGAGAACTGAGGAGTAAGTTATTTCCCAACTATTCTTGTGCCTTGAACAATAGGCTTTCATACTTTTAGAACCTGGAGTTGTTGGCTGATCATGTTTGAGAAGGATCCTGGGCACTATCTGCTTTCCTTCCATGAAGGCAAAGTGATGTTAGGTGCTTTAAGGGCATCTTCTGAACAAAGACAATATACAAACTATTATATACAAAAGCACGCTGAGAGCAGGTATGGTGGTTTATACCTATAAACTCAAAATCTGGGAAGCTAAGACAGTAAGATTGTAAGGTAGAGGTTGAGTTTTCTTTATAGAAAGTTCCAGGCCAGCCTGGCTTACATAATGAGACCCCCATATCAAACAAGCAAGCAAGCAAGCAAACAAATATAGTTTTTTTTTTTTGTTGTTGTTGTTGTTGTTTTTTTTTTGTCAAGGGAAAGAACACAAAATTGGTAAGTGGAATCTTAATTCTAGGTTTGTCATTTCCATTTGTGTGTGATGGCCATGAGTCATATACCACCTTATGTTTTTCAAATGTCATTGGATGGTAGAGTTCTGGTAATGAACACCTGTTTGTTACTTACTCATCTGGAGAAACATGGTCATATGGCTAAACTTCACTTGGTCTCAGGTTGTGTTTCTTTAAACAAACAGTTCTAACAGATTGTTCTTCAAATTAAAGGGGAGTTAGTACATAACAGCTCTTCCATTAAGGTTAAATCTAAAGTCGCCCTACTTTACCAGCCTCTGCTAACCGTTTGCTCTTCTACCATGCTGTAGTTTTAGATTCAACTATGTAACACAAAGAAATCAATTATGGGTTTCTATATTTAGTATGGCTAAATATCGTTGACAAATAATGTATCAAGCCTGAATTGGGTTAGGTGGGACTCCTTAACTTTAACACTAATGGCATTTTGGACTAGATTATTCTTTGTCATGGTGGCCATACTGTACACTGACTGTACCACGCTTAACAGCATCCTTAGCCTCTATGTATGTACTACATCTTTGTAGCATTCCCAAGTTTTAAAAACAGAAAATAACTCCAAAGATTTGAAAATGTGTCCCTTAAGGAGCCAAATTATTCCTGATTGAGAATAATTGGATCCTAGAAATACTCAGAACCTTGTCAGAGTTGATTACAACCATGGAAGCCATGTGGGTCTGTAAACAGAGATACTCTACTAATGCTGAAAATATAACTTCCTTTTCCTCTTTGAATAATATGGTTTTCCCTGCATTGTGGGAGTTTTTTCCTTTTATTTTTTGAGGGGGTTTGGTTTTTTTTTTGTTTTTTTTGTTTAGGATTTGTAACAAATGGAGGGAGGAACTTCATATATTCCACATGGAAGCATTTTGGGAAGAGCATACTGTGAGCAAGAGGTAGGTCTTGGAGACCTAGAGAATGCACATGTTTCTTATCTGAATCTTGAAAGAAGCCAGAGTTTGAATTAGGATTGCTTTATCCAATCTATCATCTTGGAAGCAGCTGTTGAAACACTATTGTATTGGATAATGATCAATTGTTTCCTACATAGCATTTTGTTGGAAATTAGAAGAATACAATGAGTGTTATTGACTGAGACAAGATGTGCCAACCTCCTTTCTATAAGGAAAGATTGGCAGTACTTTGTGTCTGTGATTCTAATGAGGCATATTTGGGACTGAATATTTCCATCTAAAATGCTGTCCAATAATCTTACCTCTACATGACCTATCAGTTCCAATTTCAATTTGTTTCAGTCATCCTTGTCAAAGAGAAAGTCAAAGTAATTGAAATCATTAAATTACTATAACTGCAACTTAATACTAATCCAGTAATTATCCTCTGAATTCAGTTTTCAGCACCGAGTATTTATGTCTCTATTAGAAGCAGACAGAATTGAAAAATAATATTGAACAAAGCAAATGGTAGCTCAGGAATTTGAACTGATAAACAGATGTTACTTTCTCATACTAGAAAAATATATTGCCAATTTCCAAATTCTCCTCACCTGATGATAGCTAACTGCAAACTGAGAGACAACTTTCTATAGGGACCTTAGTGTGTGGACCCCTGTGAAAAGTGAGTTTGTTATGTGACCAATAGACTTTCATTTAAGAAAGGTCTTTGACTCTTTGTGCGTTGAGTTTGTAACCCTTTAAGTATTTCATCATTATAATGATTATAATGATGAATTTTATATTTGTAAATCTGCTTTCAGACCTAGGAATGAATGTTCAGGTTACAGAAACAGGACATTCTTCCATGGAGCGGAGAAAGCAGATGGGTTGGTGCTGTGCCAGTTATGTATCTCATATTTGCCTTCAGTCTACCTCAGACATCTAGTAGTCTGCTTCTGTTGATTCCTTTTGCTACTTCCTCTGCCACCTCATCTCCCTAGCTTCACCTTCCTGTTGCCCGCACAGCCCAAACTGACTTGGTTGTGAGACAACTCTTTACTTCTTTCATGAGTACCCTTTTTGTGGATTCTCACACAGTTCAGAGTGGAGCAGCTAACAGATCATTACCCCTCTCTATGGCTGATGTGGTTCAGCTGGTACAGCTTAAGTGCAATGTTCTCTTGTTAATTCCTACTTTAGGTTTAGTTAAGTGATTGTACAACATTATGTAGCTGAAAGTTTTCCTGTGTCCACCTGGCTACCACAGTCTTGAGGTCCTGCACCTGTTCAGACCCAAATGAATACATAGACGCTTATATTAATTACAAACAGTATGGCCTATTGGCTTGAGCTTCTTGCTAGATCTTACATCTTAAATTAACCCATTTCTATAAATCTATACTTTGCCACGTGGCTTGTGACTTACTGATATCTTTACATCTTGCTTCTCATGGTGGCAGCTGGCAGCATCTTCCCTGTTCTGCCTTTCTCCTTCCTCCTCTCTAGTTAGAATGTCCCACCTAATCCTATTCTGCCTTACCATTGGCCAAACAGCTTTATCAATCAATCAGAGCAACTTATTTTCACAGAATACAGAAAGACATTCCCCATCACTTCCCCTTTTCTTTCTAAACAAAAGCAAGGTTTTAACTTTTACCTAGTAAAATTACATATATCAAGCAAGAATTGAAGTTATAATATCTAGTCTATTTGTATTTTGTAAAATTAAAGAAAATATTTTATCTATCCTATATTTGTGAGTCTAAAGTTTCATATCTAATTATCTTTTATCACAATCAATGAAAATTATAACTATTTAGTCTTAAACTACATTAAAGACACCAGAAGGATATAACATTACCCAAGTAAACAGGAAATGCATTGTAAGCAACTTCTAAAATTCTGGAAATGACAGAGACAGCTGCCTGCCTGGATAGTCATCCAAAGTTCTTCTGTAATGTTGGGGCATTTATCTTCAGCCAGTAGGTCTAGAGTCTTTTAGATGCTTCTTCCTGTGTCCTGTAGACTATTTGGAAGTTTCCTCTGTGAAGCAAGAACCCAAAGGACCATCTCACCTTGAAAAGTTCAGTGGTCACTTTCCTATGGGTCCTGCATGTTCAGTTTATACAATATTTTGTCAAGCAGTCCAGGCAAGTACAGCTTCTTGCCCAAATGGCTAACTTTTGCCATGATGAAGATAAACTCCATGTAGAGTGTCTTTGGTGCCCTTCATCTTCCTTGAAGTATTTGATGTTGGATCATCATGGTGTCATTGGAGACCTTTCAGGGAGTCTTGGCTGGTCAAACCATGTTAACCTGGAAGCAATCTACAGGTTCTCATCTTCCATGGAAACAAAAGCAGACCCTCTTTTCTAAAGCAACGTATCCTTAGTCATAAATTTTGAAATCGAGATACCTTTAAAATATACATATTGATTTAACTCAGCAGCTTTTACAATCAAATGTCTCTCTGCAGCTAAAAATGCCAAAGACAATATAATCTAGACTCTCTGTATGATTTCCATCTTTACATGGCTTATTTTTATACTGATTTTACTGTCTCTTAACAGACTTTATTTTTTAAAACTTTCTATTTCTTTATATAACTGTCTATATTCATTTTCTTCTCTTTCAAGCTTACATACATTTTTACATACACTGTAAACCATTTAGAGTCTTATTCCATCTGAATCTGCTTTATTGTTAATCTATTGCTTTAAATTGCAGTGGTTAGTACTGAAGCAGCAGCCTTGGCTGTTGACTCCACTCATCTTCGCTTTTCAACATGGTGGAGATAATTCACTGTCAGCACTGGGAGCTATGCTGTTCACTAACTCTGAGAGTCAGTGGGTCTATACTTCTACCAAAGCATCATGTAGCCCAGAAACTTTTTTTTTTGTCTGTACTAGCAAAGGCTAAATCCACCACTTACTGTAATGTGAGGCTTGGAGATACCTCTGTGTACTGCAGCAGAAATCCCCCATGCTGCAGGTCAAGCCTGCATGCCATGAACCTGCCATAGAGTATCTCAAGCCTGCAAGCTGAGGCTGGCCTGAGAGAGACAACTAGGAAGCTGTTTTTTGCTCCATTTTAGAATCTTTTTTTTTAAAGCTTTCTCAGGTTTTAGATGGAAACTCTTGCCCAATGTTTTGGCACCAATTGTAGCTGAAGTTTTTCTGGTTCTGTAGTTGGAAGTTTTCCTGTGTCCTGCCGAGTCCACAACCACTCAGACCCAAGTAAACATACACAGGCTTATATTAATTAAAACTGCTCAGCCATTAGCTCACAGATTCTACTGACAAGCTCTTACACTTAAACTCAACACATTTCTGTTAATCTATATGTCACCACATGTTTTGTGGCTTTACCTGTGTGCCATTACATGCTGCTGCCTGACAGCTGGCAGTGTCTCCTCAGCCCTCTTTTCTTCTCCCCTATCTCTTGAGTTAGAATGTCCCATCTAACCTTATTCTGCCTTACCACTGGCCAAACAGCTTTATTTATCAATCAACCAGAGCAATACATATTCACAGCATACAGATTGACATCACTCACCAACATTATTTCACTGCTAAAAATCCTTCAAAGAAAACTAGCAAATAGTAGCTCCCATAAATATAGAAGAACAGACTTATTGCTGTGGAAGAGGTGGGAAGCGGAGTTCCAAGGCCATGAGACCCTTCTGGTCTCAAGTTCTCCATAGGGTGGAATATTCCATGTAATACTACAGGAATTCACCTTTATTTAAAGTTTCCTTTCTGGAATTTCAGCTATTTACTGCTAACCAGGGTCTAAAATAACCAAATGGAAAATCTCAGAAATAGATAGTTTATGTTTTAAATCCCACACCATTCTGAGTAATGTAAAGAAAGTCCAGCACTTTTCCATGAAAGACATGTGTCATCCATTTGTGCAGCATATCCATACTCTAAAATCTGCTTGCCCATTAGTCATGGCTATTACATCAACTTCCATGGAATATCAGTGTTCATATTCAGGTAACATTTATTTTACCTAATTATATCCTGGAAGCACAAGTGTAGTGATAATAACAATCTTAATATGCCAAAGAGAAGTTATAAAGGTCTTCATTTAAATGAAAGGATAAGAAAGTTTCAGATTTAATAAGGAAAGGAAAAAATATGTTGATGTTGCTGAGATCGATCTAGAGTATAATATATTTGAAGAGCCTGTACCACACCACCCAGCTTGCTTCTCCTGAATGCATCATTCTGATAGGAAGCACTGCCAGTATGTCTGACAAACTGCCCTACAAAGTCAGAGACCATTCTGCTTGCCTGGGAGTGAAAGGTCCTGGACATTGCCAAGAATGTCATTCCAGATAAGATGTGCACAAGGGAGACATATTCAACTTCCAAGCAACTGCTGCATTATTAGCAACCTGTAGATCATTGTAGAAAGAGTTGTTATCACTGAGACACTGGTGGGCCCTGATTTATGAGTTGTGGTGGTCCAGATGCAACATCTTCTCTACTCAGGATCATGATAGTCAAGGATGACATTCCAGTGTATGACTAGAAAGGTGAAACAGGTAAAAAGAACCTATGGTGCATTGAGCAGCTACTACATTTTAAAGGAAAGACTCTTCAACATGATTCTGGATGATGGTGGTAACCTTACCAACCTCAGTCACATCAATTACCCACAGCTTCTGTTAGGCATCCAAGGCATCTCTGAGAAGCAAGAATCAGGGTCACAGCCTCTACAAGATGATGGCCAAAATTGTCTGCCATCAATGTCAATGCTTTCATTACCAATAGCAAGTTTTCCAACCTCTGTGGATGCCTGGTGTCCCTCATAGATGGTATTAAGCAGGCCACAGATGCATTGATTAAAGAAAATACGGTAGTGGTATCAGGGTATGGCAATGTGGGCAAGGTCTGTGTACAGGTCCTGAAAGGCTTTGAGGCTCAAGTAATCATTAATGAGATTGATCCCATCAATGTACTACAGGAGGGCTTCAATGGAAGACAATGATGGGACTACCATGAATGAAGCTTGCAAGGAAAACATCTTTGTCCCCACCCTAGGCTGTCTTCATATCATACTAGGTCAGGACTTTGTGTTTTTTGTTTTTGTTTTTGAGGCAGGGCCTCACTCTGTGACCCCAACTGTCCTGGAACTCACTGTGGACAGCACTTTGGACAGATGAAGGATGGTGTCATTGTGTGAAATATTTGACACTTGGATTTGGAAATTGATATGAAGTGGCTCAACAAGGATACTGTTGAACATTTGTTGAATAATGTTGAAGGTAAACATCAAGCCACAGATGGTCCACTGATGCCTAAAGAATAAACACTAGATTATCACCTGACTGAGGGCTGGATGGTTAACCTGGTTTGTGTCAAGGGCCACACTAAGTTATGGTACAAATTGAGAGCTGTGGAACCATTCATACAAATAACTCTTTGGGGTTCACTTCCTGCCTAGGAAGCTTAATGAAGCAGTGGCTAAAGCTTGCCTGGGTAGGATGAATATGAAGCTGGACTTCAAGTGGACTGAGAAGCAGGCCCAGTACTTCAATATGTCTGTAATGGCTTCTTCAAGTCTGATCACTACTGCCTACTGAGATCCAGAACTAACCTTCACCTTCTAGCTTCCATTATATACCAGGCTCTATGTTACTTCTCCAAGAGTAAATAGCCCCAACTTTGCAATTGCTTGGTTAATATTCCTCCCTGAGACTGGCCACTCAGTCGCTGGCCTCTGTGATAGCCTGTATAATGTTCCAAGTGTGGCAAGAGGAAGTAAAAGGCCCCAGTCAAGGTGGAGGTACAAGGGACTCAGCCACAGTGAGTATGAACATAGAGGCCTTGGAGATTTATAGAGTGTCAGTGGTTAATGATGTTCACAGGCCCCTGCACCAGTCTATTCAGACCAAAAGAGTTGATTTACAGATTCACTGGTTTCTCATCTTATGACCTGAGAAAGAGCTCTGTCAAAGGGAAAAGAGCTATTGGAATGTGAATGTTTCAGAGAGCTTGATTACTTTGTGCTGAGTCTTCTCTTAATTTCCAGAATACTGGGATTGATACTTTTAGTCCCTATTACACAGAGGTTAAAATAACCAGGAAAGGACAAGAGAGGTGACAGCCAGAGGTTGGAAGAGGTGAGATAAACAGAAATAGGCAAAGATCTGCTACTATTTTGTAATCTGACAGTTCCTATCACCGCTAGGTCACAAAGAGAATATTTTATTTAATTTACAGTGTTTAGAATGATAAATGGGTATAGGAAGGTACATAAATAAAATGTGTGCTTCCAAAACCAGATATTGTTAAGAAATAGATCACATTCAAATAAATTTTATTAAGATTTATTGTTATACTTGTTCTATTTATTATTAATTTATTATTAACTTTTTTGCTATGTCTAATTTGTATTTTACACTTAATCATACATACATATGTATAAGAAAAACCAGTGTAGGCAGGATTTTTGTATTACCTGCAGTTCTAAACACTCATTAGGAATTTTAGAAGGAAGACAATTGTATTTGAAAATTACTGACTTAGTACATTTTCCTTGTTTCACAAATGAGGAAGAGAGGTTCAGACACAGGTTTCCAGTCTCATTGTTCATTTCTGACAATGCCAGTGCTTTTCCCCCACAGCCATCCTAACTACCCTGCCAGGTTTTTAGCAGTCAGGCTTTTTACAACCTGAAGCACATAGGCATTTTCCCTGTGATCAGTGACCCAAATCAATCTGGATTACTTGCTTTATCATTGCTGATGAACCAAAGAGCACTTTGAAAAAAAAAAAAAAACCTACATTCCAGTTGAAGTGTAGCTTCTCAGTTGAAGCCTCCTTATTTCTATCATTTCTCAAATTCCAGGACTTCCGTTCTCCTTAAAACCTCACATCAGTGATTGTGAAGAACTATCAAGGCATATATAATATGCCAATAAACAGATCTTTTTCTATTATTTTCTTTCCTTTTTTGAGATTAGGTCTACTGTATGGATTACAGTGGTGTGAAATTTACTATGTTGACTGGGCAAGCCTTGAATACTAGGTCCTAAACCCCTTGTAAGTAACAGGGATTGTAGGCTTATACTGTCACACCACATTCAAATATCCAGCTTCATTCATGTTCTGATGCTCATTAGTCCTGCGAGGTTCAGGCTCTGACTTCTCTCAGTGATGTTGTGGGTGTTGAAGTCATATCCACTACAATTCTTGTTCTTATTTGGAGACATGGTATAAAGTGGAGAATCTCTCTTTTTGTCCTCTTCATAACATCTGATTATGCTCTAATACCTTGTGGAGTTTCCATGACTATGATGAGATAATTTTTATAAGTTATGGGTCTTTGTCCAGTAGTGGGTGCTGGACAGGACTGACACTATACAGTTGTCAAATTAATCCAAATTTCTAATTGTTTTAACTGGGGGACTAGATCAAGCTTAGAGTATGGAATTTTGTTCTGTTTCATTTTATTATGCCTCAATAGATTATGTAATTGTGCAAACAAAAATGAGTTTTGGCCGGGCTGTTCACCAGAGCCCACAGACCTAAACAGACATGTTTTCCTCCTTGGTGACTCAGTGTAAGCTCAAAGTGAGACTCTACTATGAAATGAAAAGTAATTTTCTGAGCTTGGGGTTTGGCTACAACTTGGAACCTTGTAGTTATATATTGTATCTTAGAAAATATTGTGTACCCTAATAAAGCTTATCTGAGAATCAGAGGAAAAAACCAGCTACTATATTAAACATAGAAGTCAGGCAGAGATCCATTCAGAGCTCTGTGAGTTCAGGTCACACTGGGAACAGAGCCAGGGATAGTGGTACATGCCTTTAATCCCAGCATTAATAGAGGTCTGGAGGTTTAGACAGACAGACAGGAAGTGTTATAGCTGGGTAGAGAGAGGAAGTGAGTTGGCAGAACAGAAAGGCATATAGGCATCGGCATACAGGAAGTAGGTCTCTTTGGAGACTGAGGTGTCTGTGAAGTAAGGTTGGCTATGGCTTGTCCTATTCCTCTGATCTCTCAGATTTAATCCCAATATCTGGCTCCAGGTTTTTATTAATAAGACCTTTTAGTAATTTGTCTTTCAGAGCCTTTTCTTTCCTATCAAGCAGTTTCCTTTCTATTTCCCTTCACAAATAATACAAAATATTTTGGGGTAACTATGACCCGGATGATAAGAACTTCAAGTCTTTGCACAAAGAAATTGGAGAAGATATTGGAAGATGTAAAGATCACCCATGCTCATGGACTGGTAGAATTAACATAGTAAAACTGGCCATTTTATCAAAAGCAATCTACAGAGTCAAGGTAATCCCCATCAAAATTCCAACACAATTTTGATTTATTTATTTATAATTTTACTTTATAATTTAATTTTACATATCAGCCATGGATTCCCCTGTCCTCCCCCTCTCGCCCCTGCCTTCTCTCCCCAGCCCACCCCCCATTCCCATCTCCTTCAGGGCAAAGACTCCCCTGGGGATTCGGCTCAACCTGGTAGATTCAGTCCAGGCAGGTTATAGACCTGGAAAGAACAATACTCAACTTCATATGAGAAAAAAAAGAAGTCCTAAATAAAATCCTGTACAATAAAGGAACTTCTGAATGTATCACCATTCCTGATTTCAAACTGTACTAAGTAGTTTTAGTAATAAGAACTGTATGGTATTGGCATAAAAATAGGTTGAATCGAATTGGGGACCCAGAGGTAAATCCACATACCAGTAGATATTTGATTTTTGATAAAGAAGCCAGAAATATACAATGAAAAATGAGGGCATCTTCAACAAATAATGCTGGCATAACTGGATGTCAGCATGCAGATGATTGCAAATAGATCCATATCTGTCACCATGCACAAACTCAAGTCTAAGTGGGTCAAAGACCTCAACATATATCCAATTACATTGAACCTGGTAGAAGAGAAAGTGGGAAGTAGCCTCAAACACATTGGCATAGAAGAAAACTTCCTGAATAGAATACTAATAGCACAGACACTGAGATTGATAATTAATAAAAGGGACCTCATGAAACTGAAAAGCTTCTGTAGGGCAGAGGACACTATCAATAAGACAAAATGTTAGACTACAGAATGGGAAAAGATCTTCACCAATCTCACATCTGACAGATGGCTGATCTCCAAAATATATAAAAAAAATCAAGAAACTAGACTTTAAATTACCAAAGAATCCAATTAAAAAATGGAGTATAGAGCTAAACAGAATTTTCAACAGAAGAATCTCAAATGGCCAAAAGACATTTAAGAATTGTTCAACATCATTAGCCATCAGGGAAATGCAAATCAAAACAACTCAGATTCTTACACCTGTCAGAATAGCTAAAATCAAAACACTAATGGCAACTTGTGCTGGAGATGATGTGGAGTAAGGGGAATACTCCTTCATTGCTGGTGGGAGGGTAAACTTGTACAACCACTTGGTAAAGCAATATGGCTTTTACAGAAAATTGGAAATCTATCCACCTCAAGACCCAGCTATGCCAATCTTGGGTATATACCCAAAGGATGCTCAATCACACCACAAGGACACTTGCTCAACTATGTTCATAGCGGCATCATAATAACCAGAACCTGGAAACAACCTAGATGGCCCTCCACTTAAGAATGGGTAGAGAAAATGTGGAACAATACACAATGGAATACTAATATTTAGCAGTAAAAAAAACAATTACATCATGAAATTTGTAGGCAAATGAATGAAACTAGAAAACATCATTCTGAGTGAGGTAACTCAGATTCAGAAAGACAAACACAGTATGTATTCAATCATAAGTGGATATTAGCTGTAAAGTAAAAGATAACCATGCTATAATCTGCAGCCCCAGAGAGGTTAGGTAACAAGGAGGGCCCACAAAAGGAAGGAAATTTTGGCTTCTCTTTCACATATCCAAGCTCTAAGCATCTGTACTGTGTTTTGGGGCCATTATCAAGTAAAAGGGTTAGTTGAACACAGAACTGTGACACTTGAATAGTTAATTTCAGAGCCAAGGCTCCTGAGGGACTAATATGTGGATATGTTAGACAAGAAGATGAATAATGTGCATTCTGGAATGAAGTTAGACAGTGATAGACGTCATCACACTACTCAGAATGATATGTAACTTAAACACTATGAGTTGTTTTATTTTTATACCTTCCATTTAAATGTTTTGACCATAGTTGGCCATGTTTAGCTGAAAGTGTGAGAAGAGAAAGGATCTAGTAGAGGGAATAGCCATATATAAAAGTAGGGAGACAGCTGAGAAGTAACATGATTGACTCTCCCAAAGTGAAATAGAAAAAATGTTATCAAAACGAAGGGACTGGGTTAGGTGAATGAAATAAGAGAATGGAAATAGAGAGAAGAGCCTAAAGCAGAATGTTCTTGTTTGCAAACAAAATGGAGAGATAATGAGAGATTCCTGAATATTACATTTAAGAGTGTGAAAAATCTTAAAACATTTGTACTTTTCTTTCCATAAATCATGGGAAAGTTGTTTCTCCTCCCAGAGAATAAATACATTATCTATATTTTCTCTCTAGATTTTTTATTTTATATTTTGAGAGAAGGTCTTACACTGTAGTACAGGCTGGCCTGGAACTCATGATAGTGGTCCAGGTTGGCCTCAAACTTGTGCAAGTTCTTCTGCTTCAGCCTCCCAAGTAATGATATTATAGGCTTGAGTTTCCATGCCAAGCTCTGTCTTCTATGACATTGAAGGATTCAAACTTTTAAATCACTGATCCATTTGGAGTTAATTTCAATGCACACTATGAAGTACAAAGCCAATTTCATTTTTTCACCCAGTTGTTCCTATTCTATTTAAAACAGGCTCAACCTCACCCAACAGGCTTCAGATGCTGGTTGGTGGTTCTGTCAAATGATAAATCACCATGTGTGCTTTTACACCATATCTTGGGACTATTCAATTACATTTGTACTTATGGTTATGGATCAGTTCCATATTTCTAAATTATTGTGCCATTATAAATATGTTTCAATAATAGCTGGACTTATCATTCTTGGTTGCTTTTATTATTTTTCAGGCTTTGCTGAGTTATTCTTATCTATTTTCTAATTTAACTCTACAGTCAATTTGCCTAGTTCCAGACAAAATACATTGGCAGCTATTGTAGTCTTATTAAATTTATAGAACATAATTTAAATTTTAATGGCTACTTATTATCACATACTGATATTCCATAAGATATCAAATATTACTCTATTTTTGGACAGTTAGTTTATAGACACATTATTTTTATTCAAATTTTTATTTGCTGTCACTTTTAATAGTAATTTCTCCTTTCTCACTCTATAATAGTATGGGTTAGGAGTTACTAGGGGCCATGAAAAACAACCTTACAGTAGCCTGGGAGTTAGTTCAACCAACAGCTCTTACTCAAGCCTGTCAGCTTCCTCACTTGGAATCTCTGAATTGGGAGCATCATATTGAGTATAAAGTTATGACATTGTGAGGTTAAAGTCGTAAAAATGGTTTTACTTGCTGGAGAACACAGAAGAAAAAAGAGAAAGCAGATATCTACAGAGTAATCTAGAGACATGTTTTAAGGTACCTCTACTAGAATCCCACTCTTGCTGGTTATGGTAGTGAAGAAACCCATTTTGTCAAAATTGACTTTAATCGAAGGAATAATGAGCACTCATTCTTTTATTTCCCTCTTTCCTGGCCTTTGCCCAAATGTGAGAATCACGTTAGGCAGTTTAAATGATCTAAGTGTGATTGTGTCCTGTTTTTTCTTTTCATATTTTTTACTGATTATTTGGGAATTTCACATCATGAATCCTGATCACACTCAATTCCCAGTCCTCCCAGGTCCATCCCCCACCCTTGTGGCCAACCCAGAAGAAGAAGGATGAGGATGAGAGTGAAGAAGAGAAAGAGGAGGGAGAGGAGGAGGAGGAGGAGGAGGAGGAGGAGGAGGAGGAGGAGGAGAAGAAGAAGAAAAAGAAGAAGAAGAAGAAGAAGAAGAAGAAGAAGAAGAAGAAGAAGAAGAAGAAGAAGAAGAAGAAGAAGAAAACAAGTACAATTTGACAATTTGTGTTGCCCATATACTAACTGGAAGATGATCAAATTACTGGTGGATAGCCCCTTAAAGAAAATTGAGTCTGGGACTGACCAGGGCTCTGAGGAGGAACCATGGTCCTGCCAAGTGCCATAATGGACTGAGAGGGAAAAGAAGACCCACATGCAGGCCTGGGACAATCTGTCCCCAGGTTCTGAGGAGAAAACATGGGCCTTCATGGGCTTGCTTGGCACCTCAACCGCAGATGGGCACTATTATGGTGAGCAAATGTATGATGTGGTATGGGAAAGAGAGACAGAATGGTTCATATCCTGTGGACAGATGCATATCTGAAGAGGTAAAGTGGTGAGGAGCAGGCTGAGGTGGGTGGCCTGATTGCCACCCAGGGCCATGGTGATGTTTCAGCCTGGGCTGCTGTTGGGGCCCATGTCTAGGTTCATGGCCCTGATGTAGCCAACGTCTCTGTTGATGTCCATGGCTCCTGATACCACCAAAGACTGTGCAGAGTTAGCCCCACCCCTCACTGGCTACAACACTAGGGAGAACTGAACCTGTCCCTCATAGGCTGAAGCACTCAGGAGGATTTTATACCTCACCTGGGCAGCACAATAAAGCTGACTCTGTTCACAGGTGCATGGGAAAAATGGTCCTGAGGCATGAGAATGGGAAAGCAGGTGTGCCCCTCTCATCTGCCATGTGGTAGTATGAATGAGGGAAGGATGCCTTTCTCCCCTTGACCCTCACCAACTGCAGCAGGTGGGGACATGGCCCAAGCCCTCACCAGCTGCAGCACATGAGACAATGTGCCATGCCTTTCACCAGGGCAGCACAGTAGAGTTAATGATGTAGACAGGGGCACAGATGAGCTAGCCCTGAGGACATGAGAGGGGCATAGATGGTACTGCCTCCCTCCTCTGTGCTGTGGTGGTGGTGGTGAGGGAAAGATGTCCTCCCCCCTCCTCCCTACCTTCTTCAGCTGGAGAGGGAGCTGAGCCTTCCCTTTACTAGCTGCAACACTCAGGAAAGCAGGCTTTTCACCTCATCTGAGCAACACAGCAGAGCTGATCTTGTTGATGGGGGTACCGGTGAGCTGGCCCTGAGAAAGTTAATGTGAGAGATCTGTCCATCCCCATATTTGCCATGTGGTGGTATGGGTCAGGGAGAGATGCCCCCACGCCTCTATGCCTAAGGAGGGTGGGAGAGCTGGTCATGAGATCATAAGTGAAGGAGAGCTGCCCCGCCCTGCATCCTGCCTAGGCAGTAGAGTAAAGCCAACCCTGTTGGCAGAGATGTGGGTGAGCCAGCCCTGAATTTGTGAGCGTGGGAGAGCTGTCCCCACTGCTTGTCTGCTATGCCTCCCCTTACCCCTTGCCACCTGTGACGACAAGGGAGCTAATCCTCGCCCTTACCAACTTCAGCATTCAGGAAAGCAGACCATGTTCCTTGCCTGGGCAGCACAGTAGAGCTGAACTTGTTGATGGAGGGTTATGTGAACTGGCCCTGAGGGTGTGAGCATGGGATAGCTTGCTGCAGCCCCCTGGTCTGCCATGTGGTGGTGAGAGTGAGGGAAAGATGCCCTCGCTCCCCTTGACTTGTCACCTGAGGTGAGCAAGGGAGCTGATCCTCCCCCTACCAGCTTCAGTACTCCAGAAAGTGGGCCTGCACCTCGCCTGGGCAGCACATTAGAGCTGACCCTATTGATGGGGGAGCAGGTAAACTGCCCCAGAATGTGAACATTTGCCTTATGATGGTATGGATAGGGGAGAGATGCCCTTTCTCCCTGCCCCTTACCACCTATGGCAGGTTGGAGAGCTGGTTTTGATGTCATAAGATAAAGAGATCTGTCTTTGCCCCTTATCAACTGCAGTACTCAAGAGAGTGGACCCTGACCCTTGCCAGGGCAACACAGTAGAGCTGGCCCTGATGGTGTAAGTGTGGGAGAGCCTACTCTGAGGATGTGAAAGCTGGAGAACTGACTCTGTCCCTTGCGAATTGCTGCAAGGGATAAACTAGCTAGGGCAATCTGTCTTTTAAAGAGACAGTAAAAGTAATATAGAAATAAGCCATGCAAAGATGGAAATCACACTGAGAGTCTAGATTATACTGTCTTTCGGATTTTTAACTGGAGAGAGACATTTGATTATAACGGCTGCTAAGTTAAATCAATATATGTATTTTAAAGGTATCTTGACTTCAAAATTTGGATCTAAGGATATGATGCTTTAGAAAGGAGGCTCTGCTTTTGTTTCCACAGGAAGCAAGAGGCTATGGATTTATTCCAGGTTAAGATGGATCAGATTTGATCAATCCAGACCTCCTGAACCTTAACAGATGTTACCTATCAACATAGGTTATAGCTCATCTTCCCAGGACTTGCCCATTATCTCAAATTTTCTCAGGATCCCCAAAAGACTACCAGTGCTCCCGATCAACAGGAAGTAGCCTAGAACACTACACCCACATTTCCAAAATTGAATTATGGATGTTTGTTTTTGTTTAGGTTGTTGGTTACAAATTGTTATTGGTTATAGTCAATCTCTTTCTAAAAGAAGAAAGGGGGATATGATATAGAAAACAGGATAGAGATATGATAGGATAAAAGGGTAGATTATTGAATCTGCTTTTAAAGAGCAACAACTTGCTTAAAATGCTTTACATTGCTGTGGATTTTAGTTTGTTGATACAAATTAAAAGTTAATTTTGTTATACTACATGTGTATTTCTACTCTTGTTTAAAGTATTTTGTTTGTGGAACTCATTTGAAATTATAGTGTATAGTTGAGAAACACATTAATAATTAGTTGTCTATAATCAAATTTACAGTCATGCTAGTTAAGTCTTCTAGGTATATGTAGATATACTTCAATTAGGTAATCTTCAAAAACATCAAAGACCTATGGAATATGGCATTTAAAATGTTTTAAAAACTTAGACTTTCTCGACAATGAGACATGTCTGCTCCTGGCAGCACCAATTTACTTCAAAGAGGAAGGAGGGCATCAAAGACACTCCATATGGAGTTTATCTTCTTCTTGGCAAAAATAGCCATTTGGGCAAAAAACTTTTCTTGCCTGGACTGATTGACAAAATGTTGTATTGACTGGACCCATAGGAAGGTGACCACTGAACTTTGCAAGGCAAGATGGTCCTTTAGGTTCCTGCTTCACAGAGGAAACCGCTAGATATTCTATAGGACACACAGAAAAGCAACTGAAAGACACTAGGCCTATAGGCTGAAGATGGGTGCCCCAATGTTGCAAAGGAACTTTGGATGACTGGCCAGGCAGGCAGCTGTCTCTATCATTTCCAGAATTTTTGAAAGTTGCTTACAATGCACTTCCTGTTTAGTTAGGTAATATTATATCCTTCTGGGGTCTTTGATGTAACTGAAGACTAACTAGTTATAATTTTCCTTAGTTAGGACAAATGATTAAGTTACATATGAAACATTAGACGAATATAATATTATCTTTGAACTTGCCAAATATAGACTAGATATTGTAACTGAAATTTTTGCTTGGTAACTGTTTTGTTATATACAATTTTACTCTGTTAAAGTTAAAACTTTCCTTTTTAATTAGACAGGAAAGGGGAAGTGTTGTGGAATGTCATTCTGTATGCTATGAATGTGCATTTCTCTGATTGGTTGATAAATAAAATGCTGATTGGCCAGTAGCCAGGCAGGAAGTATAGGCGGGATAAGCAGACAAGGAGAATACTGGAAAGAGGAAGGCTGAGTCAGGAGTCACCAGCCAGACACAGAGGAAGCTAGATGACAATGCAGAACTGAGAAAAGATACCAAGCCATTTGGCTACACATAATTAAGAATTATGGGTTTATTTAAGTGTAAGAGTTAGTCAGTAATAAGCCTGACCTAACAGCCAAGCAATTATAAATAATATTAAGCCTCTGTGTGTTTAATTGGGTCTGAGCAGCTGTGGGACTAGGCAGGACACAGGAAAATTTCCAACTACATCCTTACACCCTGGAGTGAGGATGGAAAAAAGCTATCAGGCTGACCAATCCTGCAACTACTTAGGCCCAGAACCAGAGTTATAAGTTGGCCCAATCCAATGTCCACCCCATCTGTGATCTGCTGAAGCACTTGAAGGGGCCAATCCTGCAGACCCAAAGCTGCAGGATCTCCAAAACACAGGGAGAGTCCCAGTGAAAGCCTAACATCCAGAGGCCTTGAACCAGACCAATGAATCTTTGCAATGAACACTTGCAAGGAAAGATACATGGATAAACATATCTGTGTGACTCACTGTGTCACACTACAGCTTCCATGATGAGATTTTTTTTTCCTTTTAGTTTCTTTTTTCTCTTAAATTTTATTTGAGGGCAGGTTGCAAGGGCAGAGGGTGAATATGAAGGGACAAGGAAATGAATGGAATTGAGATGCATGATGTATAAGACAGGAAGAATAAATAGAAAGTTAAAAATAAAGAAAACTGAGTCCTTCCCCATCAGCTCCCCACAAGAAGTCATAAATTGTGGAGCGCTACACTTCACCATCCTTATCACAATTTTTAAGAGTTTTCTTCAATAGCTTTCTGTCTGTCTAGGCTGTTACTTTTTTGAGGGGTAGGGGTAGTCATATAGGCCTTCTATCTCCCCCTTTCTCAACTATGGGTCTGTGTCATAAATACCATGGCAAAGGTAGTTTCCTTGTCCTTTATTGTCAGCAGGAGCATGGATCATAGTCTTCCACATAGTCTCTGGCATCAGAATGTGCCACAGACTTGTATAGCAGTACAGACCACAGATTTCAACATGGCCTCGGATGGCAGCACAGAGCACAGACAACCACATGGTTTTCAGTAGTAACATAGGTCACATACATGAATACAAACCCAGATATCGCTCTTGGAGGCAGCATGGACAACAGACATCAACATGGCTCCTAGTAGCAGCACAGCCCACAATGTCTGTCCCTTTAATTTTCCTTCCTTTTAAAATTTTATGTATTTTTTGTTATAAGGAGTGAACCCAGAAGCATGCACATGCTGAGCAAGTGGTCTATTGTTGATCTACACTCCAACCCCCCCTCCCAGTCTTTTCATCTGCTCACTCTCTTCTCTCCATTTTCCTCTTCTAACATCCCATATGCCAGCCAGGTTGCTCTTTTATTACACCTTCCCTTTGCTTGCCTGTGACACCGCTCTTGAAATTGCCAGATATGCTGATTTTCTGATGGAAATCTGTTTCTTTTTTTGATGGAAACAGCATTGACACTCCTACAAGGTATGTTCAGAACCCTCACAGACCCTTGCCATTACTAACTTTAAATGTTGAAATGAAATGCTTCTTTGGTCTTTCTTCCAAAGTTCTTTTTTTTTTTTTTTTTTTTTTTTTTTTTTTTTTTGTGAAAGGCCTCCTAAAACCAGTTCTGTACTCACCATTATAGTTTTATCTATCATTCTATCAGTGTTTTTCACAAAATTTTTTACTCTTTTCACAAATTACTGTATGTTGTACTAGAGGAAAGATAAATGAAAGTAAATCAATGAAAACACATGTTCACATAGTTTTACACATTGTCCAGCCTACAGTGTTGTGCCAACTGTTATTCACATGTTTGCTTTAAGAAAATTACCCATTGTTACAATCTTATTGAGCTTTGCTTATTAAGTTTAAAAAGTTAAGACATTCATACTCTCATATCAAGGCTTGGCAAGTATGAGGAAAAGGGTCCCAAAAGCAGGCAAAGAGTCAGAGACAGCCATGGGTCTCACTGTTAGGAGTGAAAAGAACACCAAGCTACACAACTATAACATATATGTCAAAGACTTAGGTCAGACCCATATAAGGGTATGTACCTAGTCTTATTATAACTTGTTATGCCATATTTGGTTGATATCCTTGGGAGGCTTACTCTTTTCTGAAGGGAAACAGTGGAGTGGATCTGGGGGAAAGGGGAGATGGGGACAGGGACTTGGAGGAGAGGAGAGAAGGAAAATTGCAGTCCAGATGTAACATGTAAGAGAAAAATACAGGACATATTTGACTCATTTCCCATATGAGTTGCAGGTACATACTCATTTCTTTAATAGCAGAATGAATTTCTTACACATTTTAGTTTTTCCAAAACACCTGTCACTTTGAAGAGCTCAAAACAATTTTATTGAATGAAAAAAATTGTAGGGATATATAAATGAATATACTAGTGCAGACTGTATCAATGAACTAAATGTTCTCAGAGTAGAAATAGCCTGAATACCAAAGTAAGATGATTTGCCAGTATAACAGATAGTCTATTTATGCCTTTCTGGATCAGGGCATCTCAACCTTGACTGTGACGATTCTTTTTAATGGGGGCTGCCATGTACATCAGAAGATATTTAGTAGTTGTTCCAGTGAGCATCCACTAGATTTCAAATAGCTACCATGTTCAGTTGTGACAACCATATTTTTCTAGATTTTCACAAATACTCTAAGTGGGAGTTGAACAGCCCTTGATGGAGACTCACTACTCATTAAGTTCTAGGGTTTCCCATTTCCACTTTTCTTTCTAGGTATACTTTCAAGAATGTATAAACAGGTTTTTTTTTTAAATTTTTTATTACATTTTATTTATTAGTGTATGCATTCTTGAATATGCACAAATGCAATGGTGCATATGAAAGTCAGAGGACAGTTTGTGAGAGCCAATTTTCTCCTTCCACCATGTGGGTCCTTGGGATCAAAGTCAGGACACCAGGCTTGGGGGCAAAATGCTCTTAGCACTCAGCTCTCTTGCCACTTCATAAATCTTTTTAAACATCTCTGTATTCCTCCAGAAGACACATGGACACTACCTAATTTCATAGTTTGGTAGTGTGTATTTGCCATTTCTGTGAGACCTTCTCATTACAATATACATCATTTGCCTGTCAGCAGCATTTTCAGACTAAACCAAGCTGTCAGGTCTTATTATGATGAAGCTGCTGTTGCTAACATTAGTAAGCATGGACAACAAAGGAAAATGCCATGAGTTCTGTAGCCATAAATTTCTCAGGTCCTGCCACCACTACCCTACCCCTCCCCGCCTCCCTATGGTCCAGACAAATCTCTCACCCATGGTCCCACAGCTGCTTGTACACAAGTAAACACACAGAGGCTTATATTATTTACAAAATGTATGGCCTGTAGCAGGCTTCTTGCTAGCTAGCTCTTATAACTTAACCCATTTCTATTTATCTATAAGTTGCCATGTGGCTGTGGCTTACCAGTACTTTCACATCTTGCTTCTCCTGGCTGTACTAGCATCTGTCTAGACTCTGCCTTTCACCTTCCTTCTTCTCTCTTCTTGGATTTCCCACCTGCCTCTAAGCTGCCTTGCCATAGACCAATGCAGCTTTATTTATTAACCAATCAGAGCAACACATATTCACAGCATACAGAAAGACATCCCCCAGCAGAGTTCTTTAACAAGGAGTCCTGTTTGACTTTAAATTCAATCCAACAATTATGAAGGCATTTCATTAATAAATGACAAGCTTTATGGATTTTTTAAAAATAATGGTTTTTATTAATTCCTTGAGAATTTTATACAATGCATTTTGATCAAATTCACCCCTCCTCACAGATCCTCTCTAACCCACCCAAATTCATGTTTCTTCTTCTGTCTCTTTCACTCTTCCTAAAATGATCCAGTCCAGTTTTTGGCCAACAAACACCTGGGAATTTGTCTGTGGCCTGCACTAGACTATGCTTGACATCGCAGGTAACACACCCTCAAAGAAAGCTGACTTTTCTTCTCCTTGCAGCTATCAATTGTAAGTAGTCTGGATGATATCTAATAGCACTGGCAATGACCTGAAGTGTTTGTGACATTCTATGGGACCC
The DNA here is from genome assembly GCF_903995425.1 of Onychomys torridus. Taxonomy (NCBI): domain Eukaryota; kingdom Metazoa; phylum Chordata; class Mammalia; order Rodentia; family Cricetidae; genus Onychomys; species Onychomys torridus. The sequence continues at coordinate 58,807,478 of NC_050466.1, read as the reverse complement.
ATTGTCAGCATTCCAAGTACTCAGGGTTTTACTTGGTAGTGTATGGTGTCTAGTTAGGGGTATTGTCCCCCAAATATATGTAGCTCCATTTAAACTTTTTATATATGTATATGTTTTAGAAAGCTTCTATAGTAATTTAACTGATTTTTATTACTTCTTTTTTTGAGATTTTAATATAATTATACCATATTGCCATTCCCTTCCTCCCTTCAAACCCTCCCATATAACCCTTCCTTGTTTTCTTTCAAATTAATTGCTACTTTATTCCTTTTTTGTTGTTACATATACAGTAGTGGCACACACAACTCACCAATTACCAACAGTTCTCTAGTTGCACTTAAGACCCATTCAACAATGGGGAAATCACACCTGCTACTGGAAATGTAGCCAGCTACCTAAGGCTAGTAAGATCACAGATCTTGGAAGAGCACTTACAGCTACCACTTTACTAAACAGTATAATCTGTAATGACATCCTAAATATTTGTCATTAACAGGTATTTTGGAGCTATCATCTTACTCCTAAGCTAGAGAAGAGAATTTGCTTCTCAAATTTTAGAACCATCCTAGACCAATGCATTTCATAAAAGAAGCAGGCAAGCCAGCAAAGATAATGGGTAGCAATTACCTTTTGAGTTAATTCCTCTAACAACATAATGGATTGCTGTACTCCTCAAATTTATTGTCTTTAGGTGGCAAGCATAAGTTGTCTGAATTTTCAGAGACAGACATCTTGGAGCCACTTGCCCCAGGAAGTTATAGCTTAAAGTCTCACATAAAGTTACAGTTAATATGTCAGTTACAGCTGTAATGAGATGATCAAACTGAGGAATCTGGGTCACTTTTGTAGCTGGTGACACAAAAGGTTACTATATTTAGAAGAAAAAACATGCAAAAACAAAATTCAAGATGGCAAGTTTCACTTGAATTTTAGAGTAATAATAATTTGACAGTGTATCTCATACTTATACTGAACAATTCTTCATTATTTATCTGAAATTTGAACTGTACTAGCATCATGGATTTTATCTTGAAGTCTAATTGGCACATGAACCTCTTTAAAGGGCTGTTTGAATGTCCTTATGGCATGAAAGCAGCCTCCCTTAGAATGAAAAACAGGTAAATGGGATCTGCATTGATATTTTTAAACATAATTTAGCCTCAGAAGACACAACACCACTTCTGCCATATTCCATAGGTTACACAAAAAAGCCCAATACAAAGTGTAATACTATTATATACAAGTACTGGGTTCCACCTTAGAGACAAGCTCCTATATCTATGTTGTGACACTAAAGTGTTTCTGGGAAAATTTACCTTATCTCCAAATAGTTCTATTTTGTGGTAGACAGAATTCAAAGATAACCACTAATATGTTATGTTTTTATATATCTCAGTTCCCTTTTATATTGGAAGAGCCTGTGACTTGCTTCTATTCATTAGATTATGACAAAGGTAATGAGACACATTTATAATGTATCTAAACATTTAAAAGGGTTGATTAGCTTATGTTATAAGACAAAGGTACTGAGGTATCATTATCTTAATTCTATTACTTTCTATGAGATCCTCTTAGGTGACTATGGCAAAAGAGTCTTGCTTTCTGACTTTAAAGAAATTGCCATGTTGAAAGACCCATGAGGGAGCCTGCTTCCAGGAATGTGGGCTGACTCTAGGGACATAAAATAGCTGTCAGCAAAAATGCAGGAATTTCAGTCCAAGAGGGACAAAGAACTAAATTTGATTTATAGCCCCAACCAGGTAAGATAGAGAGTTCTGGGAGCATAGCCCTAGTGCCACTGTGACTGTTTAAGATCCAGCTGAAGCATGCTTACTTGGACTTTTTATACACAAAGACTGGGGGAGAATAAGTTTAGAGTAATTTGTGATATCATAATTGATAAGTAGTTTTACTCTTTCTTTGGCACAGCAGAATATTAGGGTTGATATGGAATATTATTGTATTCCTTCACATGCTCTATGTTAAAGTTTATGTATGCACTATCACACATATCTTAAACGGTCTTATTAATTAAAAACAAAACAAAACAAAACAAAAAACTCGGGAGCCAGGTATTGGGATGAATTTTGAAAGATCAGAGAAACAGAACAAGCTATAGTCAACCTCACCTCCAGAACTTCTCAGCTGATCCTGTTTCCTCAGACTAGAAGCTTCTGAGTCCCCATTGGAATACATCTCATCTGAACTGCTGCTAAAGGCCTAAAAGCTTAAAGAGCCTCTACTTTCTGGTTTTAATACCTTATATACCTTTCTGCTTCCTGTCATCACTTCTTGGGATTAAAAGTATGTATCACCATGCCTGGCTGTTTCCAGTGTGGCCTTGAACTCACAGAGATCTGGATGGATATCTACCTAGAGAATGCTAGGATTAAAGGCAGAGCTACCCCTGCCTAACCTCTATGTTTAACATAGTGACTGTTCTGTTCTCTGACCCCCAGATAAGTTTATTGGGGTGCACAATATATCAACCACAATACACTTTCACAATGAGCTTGAAAGGGTATGTAGAGCCACTCTGAAAAGCTTGATTTAACAAGTAGATATAAGTAAATGCAAAGAATTGTTAAGATAGGTGAACAACAGGGGATTTTGAGCACACAGAATGATGAACTAAAGTAGTCTAATAATCCAGGAACACACTTCTTGTACACATGATATTGAAAATTGGAATAATAATAATTAAGTTGGCAAAGGTGAAAGAATAAAGGCAGAGAATTTACAAAGTTTGAGCTGTTGTGGTATAACACTCAGGAAAGTACACAAATCCTAAGTATTCAGCATGACAAATTTTCACAAAATAAACATCATATTTTTATTCTCAGATCAAATCATTCTAGAAGACCATCAATAAAAACCATAAGCATAATGAAATACATAATGAATATATAATGAAAATGTGATATATAATATGCAAAACAGAATTTCATTTGGCTTTAAAGAAAAACAGAACTATGAAATTTTCAGGAAAATGGTGGATCTGGAAATTTTGTGAGTGGGATATCCCAGATCCCAGAAAGGCATACACGACATGTTCTTTCTCTTATGTGTATCCTAGTTTCACAATGTTATATTTGTATGCTTAATTTGGAATCTCTGTAGAAGCCAGGAAGCTAGAAAGGGCCTATGAAATCAAGCAGTATAAGAAGCAACATAGCAGGATACAAGATCAACTCAAAAAAAAAAAAAATCAGTAGCCCTCCTATATACGATAGACAAACAGGCTGGGAAGGAAATCAGAGATACATCACCCTTTACAATAGCCATGAATGATATAAAATACCTTGGGGTTACTCTAACAAAGCATGTGAAGGACCTATATGACAAGAACTTTAAGTCCATGAAAAAAGAAATTGAAGATGTCAGAAAATGGAAAGATCTCCCATGTTCATGGATAGGCAGGATTAACATAGTAAAAATGGTGATCTTACCAAAAGCAATCTACAGATTCAACACAATCCCCATCAAATTACCAACACAATTCTTCACAGATCTGGAAAGAATAACACTCAAGTTCATATGGAAAAACAATAAACCCAGGATAGCCAAAAGAATCCTGTACAATAAAACAACCTCTGGAGGCATCATGATCCCTGACCTCAAGCTCTACTATAGAGCTACCATAATAAAACAGCTTGGTACTGGCATAAAAACCAACATGTGGACCAATGGAATCGAATTGAAGACCCTGATATTAACCTGCACACCTATGAACATATAAGTTTTGACAAAGAAGCCAAAAATGTACAATGGAAAAAAGAAAGCATCTTCAACAAATGGTGCTGGCATAACTGGATGTCAATGTGTAGAAGGCTGCAAATAGATCCATATCTGTCACCATGCACAAAACTTAAGTCCAAGTGGATCAAAGACCTCAACATAAATCCAGCTACTCTGAACCTGACAGTAGAGAAAGTAAGAAGTACTCTTGAACGCATTGGTACCAGAGATCACTTTCTAAATATATCACCAGTAGCACAGACACTGAGAGAAACAATCAATCAATGGGACCTCCTGAAACTGAGAAGCTTTTATAGAGCAAAGGACACGGTCAACAAGACAATGCGACATCCTACAGAATGGGAAAAAGTCTTCACCAACCCCACATCTGACAGAGGGCTGATATCCAGAATATATAAAGAACTCAAGAAATTAGAAATCAAAATGCCCAACAGTCCAATTAAGAAATGGGCTATAGAACTAAATAGAGAATTCTCAACAGAAGAAGTTCATATGTCTGAAAGACATTTAAGGAATTGCTCAACATCCCTAATTATCTGGGAAATGCAAATCAAAACGACTCTGAGATACCACCTTACACTTGTCAGAGTGGCTAAGTTCAAAAACACAGAAGACAGCTTATGCTGGAAAGGATGTGGAGCAAGGGGAACTCTCCTCCACTGCTGGTGAGAATGCAAGCTTGTACAGCCACTTTGGAAATCAATATGGTGCTTCCTTAGAAAATTGGGAATCTATCTCCCCCAAGACCCAGCTATAGCACTCTTGGGCATATACCCAAGGAATGCTCAATCATACCACAAGGGCATTTGGTCAGCTATGTTCATATCAGCTTTGTTTGTAATAGCCAGAACCTGGAAACAACCTAGATGCCCTTCAACTGAAGAATGGATAAAGAAAATATGGTACATATACACAACTGAGTACTCCTCAGCAGAGAAAAACAATGACATCATGAGGTTTGCAAGCAAATGGATGGATCTAGAGAAAATCATCCTGAGTGAGGTAACCCAGACTCAGAAGGACAAACATGGTTTGTACTCACTCATAAGAGGATATTAGATGTAAAACAAAGATGACTAGACTGCTACACAACTCCAGGGAGGCTACCTAGAAAACGGACCCTAGGATAGACTCATGGATCACCCAATGACAGAGAAATGGATGAGATCTACATGAACAACCTGGATGACAGTTGGAGAAATGAAGGGCAAGATTTGAGGTAAAGAAAGCTTAGGCTAGCAGGAGATCCCAGCTGGATCAAGAATAGAAAGGGAGAATGAGGAATAATAGACCATGATAAATGAAGACCACATGAGAACAGGAATAGGCAGAGTGCTGGAGAGGTCCCCAGAAATCCACAATGATATATCCTCTGTAGACTGCTGGCAATGGTTGAGAGAAAGCCTGATCTGACCTAGTCTGGTGATCAGACGACTAAACACCCTAACAGTCGTCTTGGAACTCTCATCCAATAACTGATGAAAATGGATGCAGAGATCCTCAGCCAGGCCCCAGGTGGAGTTCCAGGTGTCCAACTGTCGAGAAAGAGGAGGGTCTGCAAGAGTGTGAATTGTTGAGACCAAGATTGGAAAAGCACAGAGACAAATAGCCAAACGAATGGAAGCACATGAATTATGAACCAATGGCTGTGGAGCCCCCAGCTAGATCAGGCCCTCTGGATAAGTGAGACAATTGAATAGCTTGAACTGTTTGGGAGGCATCCAGGCTGTGGGACCAGGACCTGTCCTTAGTGCACGAGCTGGCTGTCTGGAACCTTGGGCTTACACAGGGACACATGCTCAGCCTGGAAGGAGGGGACAGGTGGGGACAGGCCCTGCCTGTACTGAATCCACCAGGTTTAAATGAATCCCCAGGGGTGTCTTGGTCCTGGAGGACATGGGAATGGAATGGAGGGGCTGCGGGGACAGTGGGGATGGGGGCAGGAGGGTGGATGACAGGGGAACCCATGGCTGATGTATAAAATTAAAACACATAATAATAATAATAATAATAATAATAATAATAATAATAATAGTTTGAATGGACCTTCATGGGTGGATAATTTTGGTCCCAGAAGCTATATATTAGTAAATGGAAATGCCAGTGCTGAACATGAGGCATTTCCCTATAAGTTGTCATAAGTGAAGCTCCAGAGGTCCCCAAGACAATACAGCCTATTGCTGTTTCTCTTGGTTGCCCATCATACTTGTATGAATAATTTTTATAATTTTGTAATAATTGTATGAATATCTTTATATCCCTAAAGATACTACACACCTCGCTTGAATGATATAGAGACATCAAGCTGGAACTGAGCTGGGAGCTGCCTTCCTATCCACTAGCTTTCATAATCATGGAAGGTTTGGAGGAGAAAAGACATCAACAGTATAACCAGCTGTAACCTCCTGATACTACTTATTCAGATAAGATGTGCCCACTAGTACAATAGTAATATGACTGTACTTGGGCTTTTTAATTGGATTCAAGGCTTGCTCCATAGGAGAGAATCCATACATAGTACTGTAAATCTGGTTTAAAAAATTCATGACTGGTGAGGCCATGGGTATAAGTGAAGGAAATCTACTACTACTGTTTTGCTAAATGGATGTGTTTCCAAAATGCTTTCTAAATATTTATGTTTATAACTATAGATTAGGTGCTGTTCTCCTTGGTCAGAGAAGCTTCTACAGTGGGCAATTGTTAATGTTCAAAGTACTGAGAATAAGTGGCTATTGGATGGTCAGTCTTAAAGAGTGTATGGACTTCCCCTTCCCTACTCCTCCAGAACTTAATAGCATTTCAGAAGAGGAGGTCAAAAGAATGTAAGTGCTAGAGGATGTGAAATACTGTCTTCTGAAGATGACAAGGCATGTTGTTAATAAAATAACAACAACTAGGGTCTCCTGCACAAAAATTGCAAAACACTGAGCCTATTAAAATTCCAGAATGGAAAAAAAAGGCTCAGAGGCTCCACTCCTGAGTAGCTACTGGGAGTTAATGGCTGTGGGATGAGGGGGAGTTATTTTTCTTCACTGGAAAGTTGCCATGTGTCAGTAAATAACCCCACATTCATGTTCATGCAAGCAACCCTAATTAGTCTCAGTGGGTAATTTGTAAAATAAAGATATGGAAATGGGAAAGAAACTAATTGACAAGAAAGGGTCTAGAGTGAGTGAGAAGGGGATAAGTAAAGGGGAATTAATATGATCAAAACACACTATATACTTGTGTGATATTGTCAAGAACAAAAAAGAAAATTTAATCAAGAAGCATTGCATTTCCAAATCAATAGAAAAGCAATACCAAAGCTCCCATAGTCAACAAGCATGCTCTGCATAGGCTATAGTTACTTATTAAAAAAATCTAAAAATTGAATATTTATGGAAGCAAAATAGTAGTTGACTCCTACAAAGTCTCTGCATCACATTCTAGACAGAATATACCCTCAGTCTTTGCAAGAATAAACCTGTCCTGATTTGAAACATCATAGTTTCAGTGTTTTTTTTTTTAAATCTATAAGTTAGAGTATACTCTTCTGTACCAACATTCCCCAGTATTTGTTATATCCATTCATGTTGTTATATGGGGTTATAGTTGTTTATCTTGTGCTTGTGTAGTGTTGCTTTTTAGAATATAATTTACCCATGCTATTATGTATGATCTGGGTTGGGTTCCACTTGTGACTGTATTTATATATCAGCAGCAATGAACCAACCACCTTGTGTAGGTTTTTTGTGATTACAAATACAAAGTAGATATCAAAGACTAGAATTGGATCATAGGATGAAGGTACTGGTCTCTAAATCAGGGAGAGAACCCTCTGACATAGTTTATAGAGAGCTCAACAATTTTCATTGTCCTACTTGTATAAGCTCAATTTAGATCACTCTCTGAAGTACAAATACACAGAGAAGACAGTGGTCTAAATACAGAAAGGTAGGCTGATGCTAGATTGCTCACTATGCCATGCTAACATTCAGACTTTATGTTTTGGAACTATTAAAGATTTAATGTAAGTGAAATGAAAGATCAAATTTCTTTTACAATACATCTTTCCATCTAAAATTTACAGATTGAATTGAAAGGAAGCAAGCCTGATACCCAGAAAGAAACTATTAAAATAGTAGAAAGTAGCACAAAGATTTGATTAGTTTTTAATAGGGTCCCATTATGTAGCCCAGACTGGTCTTGAACTGGTGGTGTTTTGACCCAGCCTCCCAAGTGTGAGATTATAGACACGAATCACCACTCCTGGCCAACATTTGACTGAAGAGGTTATTTGGAGTGTTGTTGACCTTGTTTTTTGAACTAAGGAGTCTTCATGGTTACATTATGTTTTCCAGGAATAGCTAGGATTTACTTTTGAGTTTTCACAGAAGTGTGGTTGTTGGCCAACTTGCTAGTTTGTATTTGTTGGCTGACCTCAATACCTGTTGTAGTGTGTCATCTTCAGACATTGCTGTAAGGAAAATAGAAGAATGTGGACTGTTGTCTAAATGGCAGCCTTAGCTCACAGCAGCAGTATTATTAGCTGTGGAGATCTTGATCTCAGCACTTCAATTAGAATTGTACACGGAGATTCAATCTTTCATCGAGCAAGCACTTTTGTTTCTTTCTGGTTAGACATATAGTTAACATGCCCTACCCCATACACTAAGGTAGTTCCATCCAGTAACCTATTCCCCATGTTCTAGTAAGGCTTTCCCCATGAGTCCCTGCTTCCAAACTGTCTTATCACGCCTTCTTTGTTCATCTCTGTGTCAGTTTACCCATCATTTCTAGACAACGTATAAACTCATAGCACCCTCTTCTTCATTCTTGTTAGAGAAATCTAGATCTCTAAAAAGTTAGTCAGATCTTAATATCCACAGGGAATTGATTCCAGTATCCCCTATAGATATAAAAATCTATAGATTATCAAGTTTACTGTATAAAGTAACACAGATTTGCATATAAACCATGCACTTCTTCCTATATACTCTAGGTTATGTATGATACCAAATACAACATAAGTGCTACATGAACATTTGCCATATTGTAGTGTTTAATGAATGACAAGAGGAAAATGTCTTTATGTGTTCAGTGCAGATATAATTTTTTTCAGGTACTACTATGTAGTTGTTTGAATCTGAAGATGTGGAATGCATAAATATGGAAGGCTGATTATATGTGCTTTTATTCCCCAACAAATTTTCCCTGAAACTAATTTCTCATCTTTCTCCATGAATCTATCACCTATCCTTAACTCTCCAATCATTTTTCCCAGCCTGGTTACCTTCTTACCCATTGATGGCAATCTACCAAATCCCAAATATTCTGAGAAATTCTCTCATGGCCAGCATTTCCTTTCCAGTTTCAATTTACTTGCTTGTAGTTAAGAGTTTTCCTGCCTGGCCCAATCAGGACAAATCTCTCTTACCCGCCAGTCCCACAGTCGCTCAGACCCAACCAAGAAAGCACATAGAAACTTACATTGTTTAGAAACTGTATGGCTGTGGCAGGCTTCTTGTTATCTACTTTTTCTATCTTAAATTAACCCATTTCTGCTTATCTATACTTTGCCACATGGCTTGTGGCTTACCAGTGTCTTTACATGTTGCTTCTCATGGCGGTGGCTGGTGGAGTCTCCCTCCAACCTTCTACTTCCCAGAATCCTCTTCTCTCTTGTCCCGTCTATACTTCCTGCCTAGCCACTGGCCAAACAGCATTTTATTTGTACAGAGCGATATCCACAGCACTTCCCCTTTTCTTTTTTTTTTAAGGAAGGTTTTAACTTTTACATAGTAAAATTACATATAACAAAACAATTATCAAGCAAGAATTACAGTTACAATATTAAAGAAGATATCCTATCTATCTTATATTTGTGAGTATAAGGTTTTATATCTAACTTATCTTTTATCATAACTGAGGAAATTATAACAATCTAGCCTTCAACCACATCAAAGACCTCAGAAGGATATAATATTACCTGAGAACCGGGAGAAAGATGCAAGCATTTTTCGGGAGTCTTGCAAGAGTAGACAGAGACAGCTGGCAGCCTGGACAGTCACCTAATGTTCCTTTGAAAAGTTGGGGCATTTTTCTTCAGCCCACAGGGATAGAGTCTCTCGGTCACTTCTCTCAGTGTCCTGTAGAATGTCTGGCAGTTTCCTCTGTGAAGCAGGAACCTGAAGGGCCATTTTGTCAAGCAAAGCTCAGTGGTCACCTTTCTATAGGTCCTGTATGTCCAGTTGATCGAGCAGTCCAGGCAAGAACAGTTTCTTACCCAAATGGCTATTTTTGTCAAGGTGAAGATAAACTCCATATGAAGTGTTTTTAATGCCCATCCTCCTCTTTGAAGTAAATTGGTGCTGCCAGGAGCAGACATGTCTCACTGTCCAGAAAGTCTAAATTTTAAAAATATTTTAAATGCCATATTCTGTAGGTCTTTGAAGTATTTGAAGATTACCTATCTGTCTGAAATATCTCTATGTATATCTAGAAGACTTAACTAACATGTCTACGAGTATGATTATCATAGATGACTAATTATTAATCTATTTTTAATTATCCATTTCAATTTAAAATGAGCTATACAAACATAATACCTTAAACACGATTAGAAATATACACACAGTATAACAAAATTAACTTGAACACGTTGGGCGCCATTTGTAGTTAAGAGTTTTCCTGCCTGGCCCAATCAGGACAAATCTCTCTTACCCGCCAGTCCCACAGTCGCTCAGACCCAACCAAGAAAGCACACAGAAACTTACATTGTTTAGAAACTGTATGGCTGTGGCAGGCTTCTTGTTATCTACTTTTTCTATCTTAAATTAACCCATTTCTGCTTATCTATACTTTGTCACATGGCTTGTGGCTTACCAGTGTCTTTACATGTTGCTTCTCATGGCGGCGGCTGGTGGAGTCTCCCTCCAACCTTCTACTTCCCAGAATCCTCTTCTCTCTTGTCCCGTCTATACTTCCTGCCTAGCCACTGGCCAAACAGCATTTTATTTGTACAGAGCGATATCCACAGCACTTGCTACTCTATTACTTTAGGCTCTCTTCATTTCTTGAATTACCCCAAATAAATGACCTTCATATGGTCTCAGTTTATCTCCCTGAATTAATATGTTGAAAGGCAAACACCAGTATATTAAGAGTTGAGGACCTTGAAAAGGAAATTAAATGATGATAGAAGAGCCCTCATGGAAGTTTTTATGCCCTTCTAAAAGAGATTAGGATAATGGGTTCATCCCTTTCCACTTCTTCCATTATGTGAAGACACATTGTTAATTCCTTTTTTCCCCCATTTTCATTCCATCTTCATTCGAGATTAAGTCTCATTCTTAGAGCTTTGGAGACTTCTGTATTCTTTTCTCTTAAATTCATGGCCTGATGATATCCATAGTCCCTTAGAATGAAGAGTTGGGTTTCAAGTTGTGAAAGCTGCTGCTCCCCAAAAGTCATGATCTAGGACATTACTGTTTTGCCAAGCATATTTCTGGTTTTAGAGAAAGGGGTGCATTGCTTCCCTTTACCCCAGGGCCACAGGGAAAGCCTCAGCTGATCTGCCCCTCCATAGCCACCCTAAAATGAGCGGCACCTTTCTCTGGGCGTGCCTCCAGGATGGCGGAAAAAGGAGGAAGCCAGCTGAGCTTTACAGACATTCATTAATTTCTCCTTGCTTCTTGACTGAACATGAAACAAGCTCAGCTTCTGCAACTGAGTCTCTCTTACCATCATGAATTGTACCTTTGACCTGTGAGGCAAAATAAACCCTTTCTTGTATTACTTTCATTGGGTATTTTATCACAGCATAAGACAAGTAACTAATATAGCATCCTATGATGACATGAAGAAATAGCCCCTCATCGCTTTACATGGATTTCTCTAATAGTAAACGATGCTGAGTATCTTTTCATTTCATGTTGGTTATTTGCATATGTATTTTTGGAGACATGCATAGTAAATCCTTTAGTAATTCTTTAACTAGGACATTTTTCTTTTATGTTATTGCGTTGTACAGGTTTCCTATATATTCTAAGCATGAGACATTTACCTGATAAAATTTGTCCATTCGCCTTTCTTATAAGTTTTGCCTTTCACTTTTTGTACTGTTTGGTGTACATTTTTAGTTTGAAGAATTTCAATTTCCAATTTTTCAGTTTTGCTATTTGTAAGTGATATATCTAAGAATCAATTATTAACTCTAAAACCAGACCTATTTTTTTTTTTAATTTTGGTATCCACCATGAACCTTCATCTTGTGGTTTACTCAAAGTAACCATCTAATGAATTTCCTTTATGTGATAAAACTTTTCCTTCCTAATGGCATTCCAATATTACCTTGATGTATCTTTTCAGTACCCATAGAGTTTTGAATGTTGTGTTCTGAGCATAAAGTGTTGATTTTACCTGCATAAGTACTATACTAGATAGACTCCTCAACATTCTATTGGTCTGTTATGGGACTGGGAGGGCTCCTGAAGCCCCACCCCTCTGAGAATTTATAGACAGTAAACATATGCTGAGGGTGGGGACTCAGAAGGCCCCATCTCTCCTTGACAAATCTATATGAAGTTAATAGTTGCTGGGGGAGGGAGACATTATTTTTGAACTTGTATTGATTCTTTGTGGATTTCACATCACGTGTTCCAATCCCACTCATCTCCCTGTCCCTTCACATTCTCCGTCTGCTCTTACAACCTCCTACCAAAATCAAAACCAAATTGAAAAGAAAAACCAAAAACTCAACAAAACAAAGAAACAAAACAAAAACCAAAACAAATAAAAGCAAAACAAAAAACCCCCAAACCAAAAATAAACAACAAGAGGAGAAGAATCTCATCATGGAAGCTGTAGTGTGACCTGTTGAGTCACACAGTTTACACTTTAGTCCATTCATCTTTACTTGCAAGCATTCATTGCCATATATCACTAGTCTTGTTTGAGGCCTCTAGTTTTATCTGCATCACTGATAATGGGATCTCACTGGAGCTCCTTTGGATATTCTGTTGTTGTCATGTGTTGTGGAGATCCTGCTGCTGTTTTGGATCTGTAGATTTGTCCCCTTTACATGCTCCAGCAGTTCAAAGATGAGATGGATGTTGGGATGGGCCAACTCATAGCCTTGCTTCTGAGCCTTGATGATAGCTGGGTTGGTTACCCTGCCAGCTTCCCTCATCTTCACTAACTGGGCAAGCTCTCCAGCACTGCCTCATTCAGACCACAAATGCAGCCTGCAGCAAGGAGCAGGGCCTGTTCTCCTGCTCTCAGGTCCTCAGATCACACCCACACTCTCATTACCAGGGCCAGCTCTACTGTTTTGCCCAGGTGAGGTGCAGAACCCTTTCTCCCAATTACTGTAGGTGGCATACAAGGAGTGGGGTGAGGTCAGCTCTCCTGCTCTCACACCCTTAGGGCTGGGCCACCTGCACCCCTGACAACAGTGTCAGCTCTAGTGTGCTGCCCAGGGTGGAGTGCAGAGCCTGTTCTCCTGTATGATGTAGTTGGTGAGGGGCAGGGCTATTTCTCTCACTCTTGTGATCCCTGGACCAGCTCTCTCACCTGCCACAGGTAGCAAGGGGTGGAGGCAGGAGGACATCTTTCCCTCACCTATGACACCACATGGCAGACAATGGGGTCAACTCTGTTGCTCTCATACCCTCAGGGCTGGATCACCTGCATCCTGACCACAGGGTCAGCTCTAGTGTGCTGCCCAGGTGAGTTGCATACCTGTGGTGAGGGGTGAGACCATCTTTCCCAAGTGTGGGACTGGGGGTGGGGTGAGTTGTGGGGAGCTCTCCCCTGAGGTGCAGGGCCAGCTCTCCTGCTGCACTATCCAGCAAGGGGCAGTGCCAGCTATCCCAGGGCCAGTGAAGGGCAGGGCTGGTTCAGCACAGCATGCTTCCAATAACCCCCTATGCTAACAGGGACCATGGACATAATCACAGACTCAAGCTGCAGCAGGACTATGGACCCAGACATGGTCCTTGGCAGCAGCTTGGGCTGGGACAGGGAGGCATTTTCGTTAGTGGTATAGTCACTGATAAGTTGCCCATGCTCCTGTATATAGTCCTTCACTCATGCTCCTTTAAGCAATACTAATTAAACAAGAAAAAAAGGGCATGAAAGTGGAAAGAGGAAGAGTTGGGAAGAGGAAGGGGATCAGTGGGAGTGGGAAGACAACAAGAGAGGCTAATGATGGGGTGAATATTATCAAAACCACATTATATGTAGAAAGGTCATAATGAAACACATTATTATGTATAGTTATACATGCTAATAAAAAAAGAAAACATAGGAAAATTTTGCTTACTCATACCTCCTTTTATCAGGATAAATCATGTCTATAATAAATTGATAGGCACATTTATTTTGTATATATTTCTTCTCTTAAGATTGCAGTGATTTGAACACAAAGAAGAATTTCGTTTTCCTCTGAAGCCCATTTCTTTACTAAATGCTCAGTATATTTGTAAAGTCAATGTATGAATGAACAATTATAAGAAACAACACATTCTCTTGTCAGATAGCTTAAAAGCCTTTCCTTGCATCCTATGGGTTTTGTGGGAAGAGGAGATAGATTTCTCAATATGAGAGTCAGATAAATGTAAAATCAATTGAAATGCATGCTACTGTCATTTGGCATTGAACACCAAGAACAGTTTTCATCTTTACCTACTCCCTGTGAATCATTTTTGGAGACTTTCCAGTTTTCTCAGGGCTGCCTACAACTTGTTTTATGGGGCTGTAGAGATGGTGCAATGGTTCATAGTACTTGCTGCTCTTGCAGAGGTCCTAATTTTGCTCCCTAGCACACACACACAGTGGCTCAACCAAACTATGGCTCCAGTTTTATATGATACCTGTGGTGCATAGACATATTTGCAGGTAGAACACATAAACAAAATAAATAAATTTTAGAACTCTTTAAAAACAACTCTTTTATAGAAGCATAGAAACAATGCATATTATCTAGCTTCCTGAATTTTAATCAGGTCTGTGATTCTACATACTTTGGTTTCTTTCTTTCTTTTTTCCTTTTCCTCTGTTGTTCTTTTCCAATACAGCACATTTTCTTTTAGTCTCCTCTTTTGCCTAAGGGCATTTATGTACCTGAAGCTATTGAGGAAGTATCATTTTTTAAGCTTGCAGTTGTAGTGCAAGAAGGATGGAGCATCAACTTTCAGAGGAGCAAGAATAACCAAGCGACACATGAAACTTTCCTTAGGTTGAGATGAGAAATGACTCTTACTTTATGCTTGGGCATCAATGACTTCATAGAAGAGCCACTCCCCACAGTTGTTAATGAGCTCAAAGCACATTACAAAATAGTGATTGTAGTGGCTCCCATCTGCAGTCTGTATTGCTCTGAAGAGACTCTCATCTATTTATGTTTTTCTATATTCTTGAGAATGTCAAAGAGGTATACAATGAAAGTAATCATATTTGCCTCTGATTTCTCCCTCAAACTTCCCCCATATCCCTCCCAACACATCCCTCTCCCAAACTCATGTGATTTTTGATAGACTACTATTTTAAAAATAAAGATTTTTTCATATATAACATCATATTTGTTGTATATATTTTGTATTCATACATAAGTACATAGATGTGAATCTAGTGTTTATGAACATACATACATATAGGTATATATACATACCTTATATGTTTGCATGTACGTGTCCATATACAAGCTAAATGTGTATATATACATATGTATGTATGAATTGCACATACACATAACATTCCTGTAGATGTCCTCTGTGGTTCTGAGGATTGGGCTCATATTTTATTTTTATAATTATTTTTGTCTTTTAGTGAAAACAGAATTTTTTCCTCATGTAATATATTCTGATTATAGTTCCCCTCCCTCTACCCCTCTCAGTTTCTCCTCACCTTCTCTCTCATCCTGATCCACTTGCTTTCTGTCTCTCATTAGAAAACAGACTTATAAGGAATAATAATAAAATAAAATCAGATAGAACAAAAACCAACACATAGGAATTAGACAAACAAGCAAACAGAAGGAAAAGAGCCCAAGAGAAGGCACAAGAATCAGAGACCCACTCATTTGCATACTTGGGAATCACATAAAATCTAAACTAAATTAGAAGCATGTGTGTATGTATGTATGTATGTATGTATGTATGTATGTATGCAGAGGACCTGGCACCCATGCAAACCCTGTACATGTTGCTTCAGTCTCTGTTAGTTCATATGAGCTTTTTTCATGTTGCTTTAGAGGGTCTTATTTTCTTGGTGCCCTCCTTTTCCTCTGGCTCTTACACTCTTTGTACTTCCTCTTCTGTTGGGTACCCAGAGCTTGGAGGGGAGAGATTTGATGGAAACATCCTATTTAGAGCTGTGTTTTTCAAGGTCTCTCACTCTCTGCATGATGTCTAACTGTGAGTTTCTTTATTTGTTCCCATCTGCTGTAGTAGGAAGCTTCTCTGATGATAGCTAAGCAAGGCACTGATCTATGAGTATAGAAGAATGTCATTAGGAGTTACGTTATTGCTACTGATTTTGTTTGTTTCTTTAGAACAGTTATATTTGGGTTTTACCCTAGGTCACTGGGCTATCAAGTCTCAGGTTCTTGGTCATCTAAGGAGTGTCGGGTATGGGTTCAATCTTGTGGAGTGAGCCTTTAGTCAAATCATATATTGGTTGGTTACTCTCACAAGCTTTGTACCACCATTGCCCTAGCATATTTTTCAGGCAAGACAGCATTAGAGATCCAAGCGTTTGTGGCAGACTCTGTGTTCATGTTTCTCTTTTGATATCATGCAGAGTATCTACCTGAACCACAGACACTAGAACATAGGGGGTGAAGGTTCCATTATGTGAGTACCAACTCAAATTCTTTGTATTAAATGAGTTCTATAGGTGTTGTCTTCAGCAATTGGAACTTGCTGTCACTTCAAGGACAGCAATGTATAGTCTTAACAACAGCCTGGGTTGTTAGATAATTCCCATGGGACCCCTTTGGCCAGAAACTCAATTAAAAGAGAAATACAAGTTTTTATTTTCCAAAATTGGGTGATGTTGGGCTAGAGAGCATAGCTTCATAGTAGACTGTGTATATAATATATAAAAGACATATAATATATAAAAGACAAAATATAGCTGGGCCTATAGCTCAGTGGTAGAGCACTGGCTAACCACATGGGAGGCCCTGGTTCAACACTGGAAAAGAAAGGAAGATGATTTGTAAATATAACATTCTTATATTGTGTTATTTTCATCACTTCTTGAGTATTTGTATATGTCATTATTATGAATTCCAATTCTATAAAATATAAGATACACATGATACTAAATTTAAAGGTGTATTTTAAATAATCACAAGTTAGGAAGATTATGGTGTCTCAAACTGGATTGGGTGGAAGTTTCAATTAATCAACTTTTAAATGCCTTTTGTTCTTGTAACCTGTTTTGAATTTTAAATGAGACAAGTTGAGTTTTCAAGTTCATGGTTCTTAGGCTCAATTCAGCTTGTGAATGTTCTCTTCAAAATGTTTAGGTCAACATTTAGAAGTCTGCAAGTTTTACACTTAAGGTTAAGTTGCCATGTATTTTGATATAATAGCATCCTGATTCTCCATTGCTGTATCATAGCAATGACCAGTAATGAAAGAGTTGTTACTACTGCCTTTAAAGACAATGCAAGCTGTCTCCATTAACACTGTATCAACATTTCCTATATTTCCCCAACAGGGAAACAGATCTTCTAGTTCCCTCTAGAAACATCCTCTCCCTGTTGTTTTTCTTATAATAGGAACTTTTCCACAATTATCTATCATCTAGTTTCTTATGTTAATTATAAGTTAATCATAATTATATTTAGAAGGATTGTAGTATAGAGGATCATTAGGGTTTATTTGGTTCTTAAATTTAACCCTGCTACCAACAAAGAAATAGTAGATTGGAAAACCCTTCAGTAATTAGCTAATATGAGAGGTCTATTTCCTCTCATTGGTGTGATATTTTGAATTCTGATTCTTCCAAGGTTATAGATTAAAGCTGTAATGACCTCATTTTGGGGGGAAGCATTGTTCCTCATTCTTTCATTACTAGCATGTTATTTGCCCCATGATAAATATTTTATCACAGGTCTTTAGATGCTATGGGAGAATATAAAATGTCTGCAAATAATTCAGTTATGGTCTGTGTTTCACAGCATTGTTCTTTCACAGACTGTAAAAAGTGTTTGTGTACTTGAGCTTATTCTTGCTGAGCATAGGAACTCTGTACATAACACTATTATTGGTCTAAGGCATGACAAGAGACAGAGAACCAAGCCACCCTTAGCATCACTTCCGTTACTCAGGTGACTACCAGGCATAGGAGTAAGTTCATCTGCCAATGGTGTCCAATCTTCGAACACTATAATGTGAAATCTTTATGTATGAATATGTTAGAATGCACTCACATCTATCTTAGAATGTATGCAGTTTTCAGGCAACAGGTTGGACATTGCTGATAGATTATTCTACTTCAGCCAAACTTGGCTAAATGAAACAGAACTACCAAGCTGTCTAACTGAATAGTGAGACATGGAAATTTTTTTATTGTAATATTTTTGTTGTTATTTTAAACCACTCATTTTGGGGGTGATTTATCATATATCAGAAGCCAACCAATACAACCTAAGTTTAAAAGCTGTATTGTATCAAAATGCTTTGCTTTCAGTAACATCATGACATGAACAAAAGAAAGACTAGAGAATTGTTTCATGTTGTAGGGGATTAAAGAAGGGTGAAAATCAAGTATAAATGTCATGCTGGATTGGATATTAGACTGAATGTGTGAAATTCTTCAAAGGACATGTTCAAATAATTAACAAAATTGTAATACGCATTTTAGTGTATGTGAAAGTATTATGGTAACACCAATTTCCTTGAATTTGAGAACTTGATTGTGAGAATTTATTATTTTATTGAAAATATTCTGTTCCTAGAAAATACACATTGAGGGCTGGGGAGATGGCTCAGTAGTGCAAATGTTTGTTGTGCAATTGTGAAGACCAGAGTTTGGGTGGCCAAAACCTAACTGATGGGGTAGTGGCTTAACTCTAGTCTCAGAGGTTTGCTAGTAGAAACAGAATCCCCAGGGCAAGTTGGTTATCTAATGTAGTCATACTGGAGAGCTCTGGATTCATGTGAGACATACTGCTTCAGTGAACAAGGTAGAGGCAATAGAGGAAGATTCCTGATATATCAACCTAGGTACTCTACACACACACACACACACACACACACACACAAATACACATTTGAACAAGCATGCATGTATACATTCTACAAACATAAAAATCAATAAAATACACACTGAAATAGCTCAAAGAACACTGGTGGTGTTAACGATAAATGCAATGTATTATTGAGAAAGCTTACTTGTGAATGTAAGAGAAAAAGAAAGAGGTGGGGCAGGGGGAGAGAGCACGAGAAAATATACAACTATGACAAAATGTTAAAAGCATCATCATTTTGGATAAAGTTGTGTAGGAGTTTGCTTTACAGCTTTCAAGTTTTAAATATTCAAAATAAAGTGAAAAGAAACCATAGTAACCAAAGAAATATGAAATATATTGCTTAATGATACTGTTTCAACATATTTGTTTTAAGTAAAAGCCAAATTCTTTGCTCCTATGGACATTAGAGCTGGAAACTCTTGATTACAGTGGTAAGTGAACAGCGTTGGAATTATGTTCATTTAATGCTAACTACATGTGATAAAAAGTAAAAACCTTTCAAAGCTGTTAGGCACTGGAAAAGATGCTAGAGAGGGCTGGGTGGTGATGGTGCACGCCTTTAATCTCAGCACTCAGGAGACAGAGGCAGGCGGATCTCTGTGAGTTCGAGGCCAGCCTGGTCTAAAGCAAGTTCCAGGAAAGGCACAACGCTACACAGAGAAACCCTGTCTTGAAAAAAACAAAACAAAACAAAACAAAACAACAACAAGAAGAAGATGCTAGAGAGGGGGTCAGAAAAGCTTGCACTTTCATTTGTATTTGCTACAACTTTATTCATAATATAAAACATATTAGTCAATTCTCTAGGCCTCAATTTTCTTCTAAGTTTACATGAAAAGGTAATTACTTACAATGCCTATTGATGCTAATATCTATAAAATCATTAAAAATAAATGAAATATAATGATTAATAATTTTTATAGTTTTAATTGTACTGATCATTTGCTATTTTGCAATAACTGCAAATAAGGTTTTATAGGTGTTTTGTTTAATGAGGAGAAACACAGTGGTTATAGGCTAGAGTTATGTTATCATTCTTAAAGAAGCTGGATTATCTGGGAATGATATTAGCAGAGAATGAATTTTACATTATAATTTTGGAACACCCATTCCTGATCAAAGCAAATGATATAAAATTACATTGCAAGGATTCAGATAAGTAAGGATCATTTCTACCAGTGTGCATGTACACACACACACACACACACACACACACACACACACACACACACAAATACACAAATCCCCAGCATACCAAAATGACAAAGAAAAAATAATAACATTGACAGAAATGACAGGATGGCATTTAGAACAGAAGACATATTATAATCTGAAAGTCATACCCATAGCCACAGAGAACACTTATATGTTAAGCAGTATTAAAACTTAGTCAAAATAAGAATGTTATTGTCATTGTAGAGAAAGTGTTCTGGAGCCTTTTGTAACTGTCAGGATTTTGAAGTGTCTAGCAGAGGCATAGTTTATAAGAGTGGTAGCTATCTCAGGCCCTAGTATCCAATAACTTTCTCTATGTTCTTGGCATCAATTCTCTTTTTAAATTTATTTTATAATTTAATTTAATTTTATATATCAGCCACGGATTCTCCTGTCCTCCCTCCTCCCACCCCCTCCCTACCCCCCAGCGCACCCCTCATTCCCATCTCCTCCAGGGCAAGGACTCTCCTGGGGATTCAGCTTAGCTTGTTAGATTCAGTCAAGGCAGGTCCATGAAACAGAGTTGGTTCTTTGAGAAAATCAACAAGATAGACAAACCCTTATCCAAACTAATCAAAAAGCAGAGAGAGAACATCCAAATTAACAAAATCAGAAATGAAAAGGGGGACATAACAACTAACACTGAGGAAATCCAGAAAATCATCAGGTCATACTTCAAAAACCTCTATTCCAAAAAATTGGAAAATCTAAAAGAAATGGGCAATTTTCTGGATAGGTACCACATACCTAAGTTAAATCAAGACCAGATAAAGTATTTAAATTGTCCAATAACCACTAAGGAAATAAAATCAGTCATTAAAAGTCTCCCAACCAAAAAAAGCCCAGGACCAGATGGTTTCAGCACAGAATTCTACCAGATCTTCAAAGAAGACTTAATACCAATACTCTTTAAATTGTTCCACACAATAGAAACAGAAGGAGCATTACCAAACTCTTTCTATGAAGCTATAATTACTTAAGACAAACAAAGATGCAATAAAGAAAGAGAACTACACACTGATCTCCCTCATGAACATTGATGCAAAAATATTCAATAAAATACTGGCAAATAGACTCCAAGAATACATCAAAACAATTATCCACCATGATCAAGTAGGGTTCATCACAGGGATGCAAGGGTGGTTCAACATACGAAAAGTCCATCAGTGTAATACACCATATAAACAAACTGAAAGAAAAAAAAACACAGGATCATCTAATTTCTCTTTTTATGGCCTACTTTTATGTTTCTTCCCTCTTGTTCCTAACCCTTCTTTTTTCCCTTCCAAAATGTGGTAATATTTAGGAGACTAAGTACTTTAGAGGTCTTTTATGGTTCACCATTTTAGAAATATTTTATTAATGTAAATTTACTGTATAATGAATTCTTATAATCTGATTGCACCTGTTATTAGCACCCCCATCTAAAAAGATACTATTTCCTGCACCCCATAAACTAGTTTAATATCTATTCCCATTCATCAGTTCCTTTCAAGGGTAATGATACTTCTGACTTCTAACAGCACCTATTCATTTTATTTGTTTGGGTTTTTAAATAAAGGAAACCACAAAATAGGTATTCCATTATATTTTTGCTTAGTATGGACTTGTAAGATTCACCTATGTTGTTAAACAAAAGTGTAATTTTCATTTTTACCTCTTTATAGTAATATGTACAAAATAAACTACAAATTACTTTTCCATTTTAGTGGGAATTAATATAGTTTCTGATTTTTAGCCATTGTGGTGGCTTGAATAAGAATGTGCTCCATAGACTTATGTACTTGAATGTTTAGTCATCAGGGAATGGCACTATTTTAGAGAGATTAGGTGTGGCCTTGTTGGAGTAGGTGTGGCCTTGTTGGGGGAAGTGTGTCACTGGGGGTGTGTTTGAGGTCTTAGATGCTCAACCCAGGATAGTACAGCTAGAGTTTTCCTGCCTGGCCCACAGTCAGGACAAATCTATCTCACCCTCCAGTCCTGCAGCCACTCAGACCCAACCAAGTAAACACATAGAGACTTATATTGCTTACAAACTATATGGCCATGGCAGACTTCTTGCTAACTGATCTTATATCTTAAATCAACCCATTTCTATTCATCTATACCTTGTCACATGACTTGTAGCTTACCAGTATCTTACATGTTGGTATTCATGGTGGCATCTGGAAGCATCTCTCTGCCTCAGCCTTCCAATTCCCAGCATTCTCCTCTCTCCTTGTCTCGCATATACTTCCTGCCTGGCTACTGGCCAATCAGTGTTTTATTTATTAACCAATCAGGGCAACACATTTAACATACAGAACATCCCACAACAGGACAGTGTCTCTATCTTCCTGCTGCCTGTTGATCCAGATGTAGAACTCCCAGTTACTTCTCCAGCATAATGTGTGACTGTGTGCCACCATTCTTCCCACCATGGCAATAATGACTTAACCTCTGAAACTGTGAGCTAGCCCCGATTAAATGCTTTTTTGTTTTTAAAGAAAAGTTGCTGTGGTCATAGTATCTCTTCATAGCAATAGAACACTGGCTATGACAGTCACTGTGAATAGTGCTACCCCCAACTTTCTGATACTTAAGTTTGGGCAATGACATATATTCATTGTTTGTATATTTGGGAGAAGAGTTGCTGTGCCATAGGAGAAGTATATTAAACTTCAGAAAATACCATGAAGACATTGTTTTATGTGGTTCTTATTTGCCATTCATTTAGTTGTTTCTTTCTTTGTTTGGAGATGGGGTGTTCTATGTGGGCCAGGCTGGCATCGAATCCACAATCCTCTTGCTTTGACTAAGTGCAAGGATTATAGACATTCACCAGTCAGTGACCTGCATAATCCTTGAATTTTTCATGCTTTCCAACTGGATTCTAAACTCTCTTGCAGGACCATTAACATATGATTTAAGGTGATGTCAGTGGCTTGCTAAGCAATCTTGCCTCTTTTATTAGATATATTTCTAGGTATTAATCCTCCTCTATGTGTATTGCTTAGAAATGCCAGCATAAGTAAAGTATACAAAGGTACAGATACATGCTTGCTCTTTCTCCAGTGAGACAGAAATAGCTGCTTGTCCTCCAAAGGTGTGGCCTCCTCTTTAAATATTGAGTTGTTGCCTGACAATCTGGAACCATATTTTGCTTATATCATGAAGGACAATATAGCATTAAAATTCTGTATGTAAAGAACAAACTGTCATATGACCATATTATTATGTAAGACATTGTTTCCTTAACATCATATAAATACTTAAAACATTGTTTTCTTAATGCCAAACAACACAGGTTTAAGTAAGTAGTAATGTCTTTCTAAGTGCCAGCAACCTCCAGCACAGATCCTCTCTGACAACAAAATGTATATATGAACTGATTATCTGTCTAAACCAATTCACTCTAAATGCTAACCAGATTTGGGATAGAACTTGAGAAGTTTCACACACACTCATTTGATTGTGTTGATTTTCAGGCATACTGTATTTTTTAAAATATAACATCTAATACAGTGAAAAGTACTTGGTTGAAGCTTGGGTATTAAAAAGCAAGGAAAATTATACCATAAAATAATTAACCAAGAATGTGTTCTGCATGGTGGATGTGTCCCTTTTATATAAAAGCGTAAGTGGAGCTCCCATCTGCCCTGGAACTCCCATCTGGACCAGAGGTGAGGGCCTGGGGCCATACCCAGAGAGGCCTGCACTTAGGTCCCATCACTGGGCACCTGCCCAACTTGGCCCCAGTTTCTGGCCATCTGGTGGGCCCCATTGGAAGGTTTCCCTTTTCCAAGACTGCAGGCAGACCCTGTAGTTTCCACACCATGACCCCACACCCATCTGCCCAAGACTTCACCCACTTCCTGAGACTCAGAGACCAGCCCCCAGCTCCCATCTGGCCCAGAGCTTCAATCTGGACCAGAGAGAGGTTCCCTAAATCTGTCAGCTCTGTCTGGACCAAGTACACTGATAAGACCAAGAATGCTGATAAGACCAAGAACGAATCCTCGAGAAGATGGGCAGACGTCAAGGCAGAAGTACATACAACAAAATAAAGAGCAATACACCAGAACCTAGCCCTCCTCCAACAGCTAGACCTGAACATCACAGAATGGAAGAAGCCGAAGAAAATAACCTTGTAAATAACATCACAAAGAGGCTAGAGCCTTATTTAGAAGAAATAAAAAATGAAGTGGAGGAACAGACAAACATAAAATGGGAAGAACGCTATAAAAAACTAGAGGAAAGGACAAATAAAGGGACAGAGGAAGGAGAAGAATACCAACCCAAAGGCACAGAAAATATATTTAACAAGATCTTAGAAGAAAACTTTCCAAAATTAAAGAAGGAAATGCCTATGAAGATACAAGAAGCCTATAGACCACCAAACAGACTAGAACCCAAAAAAAGTCCCCTTGCCACATAATCATTAAACAAATAAATGTACAGAATAAAGAAAGAATATTAAGGGCAGCAAAGGAAAAAGGCCAAGTGACTTATAAAGGCAAACCCATCAGAATAACACCAGATTTCACAATGGAGACTTTGAAAGCCAGAAGGACCTGGGTAGATATAATGCAGACACTAAGAGACCATGGATGCCAGCCTAGACTAATATACCCAGCAAAACTTTCAATCAGCATAGATAGAGTGAACAAGACATTCCAAGTCAAAGCCAGATTTAAACAATACTTATCCACAAACCCAGCCCTACAGAAAGCATTAGAAGGAAAATTCCAACCTAAGGAAGTCAGATATTCCCATGAAAACACAGGCAATAGATAACACCCCAGCAGTAAAACCCAAAGAAGAGAAGTACACACACACTTCCACTGGGGGAAAAAAAACAGGAATGAACAATCACTGGTCATTAATATACCTTTATATCAATGGACTTAATTCACCTATAAAAAGACACAGGCTAACAGAATGGATATGAAAGCAGGACACATCTTTCTGCTGCATACAAAAAACACACCTCAAATTCAAAAATAGAAACTAACTAAGAATAAATGGCTGGGAAAAGACTTTCCAATCAAATGGTCATAAGAAGCAAGTGGGTGTAGCAATCCTAATATCCAGCAAAATAGACTTCAAACTAAAATCAAACAAAAGAGATCAAGAAAGACATTACATACTAATCACAGGAAAGATCCACAAAGATGAAGTTTCAATTTTGAACATTTATGCCCCAAACACAAGCACACTCACACATGTTAAAAAATTACTAAAGATTAGATCACATATAAAACCCCACACATTAATAGTAGGAGACTTCAACACCCCACTTACACCAATGGACAGATCTACCAAATTGAAATTTAACAGAGAAATACAGGACTTAACTGATGTTATGACTCAAATGGACTTAACTGATATCTACAGAACATTCCATCCTAAAAATAATATACCTTCTTCTCAGCACCACATGGAACCTTCTCTAAAACCAAACACATACTTGGCCACAAAGCAAATCTCAACAGATACAAAACAATTGGAATAACCTCCTGTGTTCTATTGGACCACCATGTTTTAAAGTTAGATTTCAACAACAACAAAAATTACAGAAAACCTACAGTCTCATGGAAACTGAATAATGCTCAACTGAATCACCAATGGGTTAATGAAGAAATAAAAAAAGAAATTAAAGATTTCCTAGAGATCAACGAAAATGAATAAACCACAAATTGAGAGCTGAAATCAATAAACTAGAAACAAAGAGAACAATACAAAAAAAATGAAACAAAGAGTTGGTTCTTTGAGAAAATCAACAAGATAGACAAGTCCTTATCCAAACTGACAAAAAGACAGAGAGAGAGCATCCAAATTAATACAATCAGAAATGAAAAGGGGGACATAACAATAGACAATGAGGAAATCCAAAGAATCACCAGGTCATACTTCAAAAACATCTACTCCACAAAACTGGAAAATCTAAAAGAAATGGGCAATTTTCTGGATAGGTACCACATACCTAAGTAAAATCAAGACCAGATAAACTATTCAAATAGTCCAATCACCCCTAAGGAAATAGAATCAGTCATTAAAAGTCTCCTAACAAAACAAAACAAACAAACAAACAAACAAACAAAAAGAAGCCGAGGACCAGATGGTTTCAGTACAGAGTTCTACCAGATCTACTAAGAAGACTTAATACCAATACTCTTTAAATTGTTCCACACAACAGAAGGAGAAAGAATATTACAAAACTCCTTCTATGAGTCTACAATTACCCTGATTCCTAAAACAAACAAAGATGCAACAGAGAAAGAGAACTACAGAACGATCTCCCTCATGTACATTGATGCAAAAATACTCAATAAAATACTGGCAAACAGACTCCAAGAACACATCAAAACATTAATCAACCATGATCAAGTAGGCTTTAACCCACGGATGCCAGGGTGGTTCAACACATGAAAGTCCGTCAATATAATACACCATATAAACAAACTCAAAGAAAAAATCCACATGATCATCTCACTAGATGCAGAAAAGGCATCTGACAAAAACCAACACCCCTTCATGATAAAGGTCTTGGAGCGAACAGGATTACAGGGAACATACCTAAACATAATAAAGGCAATTTATAGCAAGTCAACAGCCAACATCAAATTAAATGGAGAGAAACTCAAAGCAATACCACTAAAATCAGGAACAAGGCAAGGCTGTCCCCTCTCCCCATACTTATTCAATATAGTACTTGAAGTTCTAGGCAGAGCAATAAGATAACATAAGGAGATTAAGGGGATACGAATTGGAAAGGAAGAAGTCAAGCTTTCCCTATTTGCAAATGACATGATAGTAAACATGAGTGACCCCAAAAATTCAACCAAGGAACTGATACATCTTATAAACATCTTCAGCAACATAGCAGGATAAAGATCAACTCAAAAAAACAAATCAGCAGCCCTCCTATATACAATAGACAAACAGGCTGAGAAGTAAATCAGAGATACATCACTCTTTACAATAGCCACACATGATATAAAATACCTGAAAAAAGAAGTTGAAGAAGATCTCAGAAGATGGAAAGATCTCCCATGCTCATGGATAGGCAGGGATAACATAGTAAAATTTGTGATCTTACCAAAAGCAATCTACAGATTCAAAATACCAACACAATTCTTCACAGACCTGGAAAGAATAATATTCAACTTCATATCAAAAAACAAAACAAAACAAAAATAAAAACCAGGATAGCCAAAATAATCCTGTGCAATAAAACAACCTCTGGAGGCATCATAATCCCCAAGCTCAATCTCTACTAAAGAGCTACAGTAATAAAAAACAGCTTTGTACTGGCATAAAAACCGACATGTGGTACAATGGAATCAAACTGAAGACCTAACATTAATCCAAACACTTATGAACAAATAATTTTTGACAAAGAAGCCAAAAATGTACAATGGAAAAAAGAAAGCATCTTCAACAGATGTTGCTGGCATAACTGGATGTTAATGTGTAGAAGGCTGCAAATAGATCCATATCTGTCACTGTGCACAAAACTTAAGTCCAAGTGGATCAAAGACCTCAACATAAATCCAGTTACTCTGAACCTGATAGAAGAGAAAGTAGGAAGTAGTCTTGAACACATTGGCATAGGAGATCACTTCCTAAATATAACACCAGTAGCACAGACACTGAGAGAAACAATCAATCAATGGGACCTCTTGAAACTGAGAAGCTTTTGTAGAGCAAAGGACAAAATCAACAAGACAGAGCAACAGCCTACAGAATGGGAAAAGGTCTTCACCAACCCCACATCTGACAGAGGGCTGATATCCAGAATATATAAAGAATTCCAGAAATTAGACATCAACCTGCCCAACAGTTCAATTAAGAAATGGGTTATAGAACTAAACAAAATTCTCCACAGAGGAATTTCAAATGGCTGAAAGACATTTAAGGAATTGCTCAACATCCCTAATTATCTGGGAAATTCAAACCAAAATAACTCTGAGATACCACCTTACACCCGTCATAATGGCTAAGATCAAAAACACAGAAGACAGCTTATGCTGGAGAGGATTTGGAGCAAGGGGAACTCTCCTCCACTGCTGGTGGTAATGTAAGCATGTATAGCCACTTTGGAAATCAATATGGCGCTTCCTTAGAGAATTGGGAATCCATTCCCCCAAGACCCAGCTGTAGCTCTCTTGGGCATATACCCAAGGAATGCTCAATTGTACCACAAGGGCATTTGCTCAGCTATGTTCATATCAGCATTGTTTGTAATAGCCAGAACCTGGAAACAACCTAGATGCCCTTCAACTGAAGAATGGATAAAAAAAAAAAATGTGGTACATATACACAATGGAGTACCACCCAGCAGAGTAAAACAATGACATCATGAGGTTTGCAGGCAACTGGATGGATCTAGAAAAAATCCTCCTGAGTGAGGTAACCCAGACTCAGAAACACAAATATGGTATGTACTCACTCATAGGAGGATACTAGATGTAAAACAAAGATGACTAGACTGCTACTCACAACTCCAGGGAGGCTACCTAGAAAACAGGACCCTAAGAAAGACACAGGGATTGCCCAATGACAGAGAAATGGATGAGATCTACATGAACAACCTGGACATGAGTGAGAGTAATGATTTGTAAGGTTCGAGGGAAAGAGAGTTTAGACGAGTGGGAGATCCCAGCTGGATCAAGAACAGAGAGGGAGAACAAGGAATAACAGACCATGATAAATGAAGACCACATGAGAACAGGAAGAAGCAAAGTGCTAGAGAGGTCCCCAGAAATCCACAAAGATACCTCCACTGTAGACTACTGTCAATTGGTCCAGGGAAAGCCTGAACTGACCTAGTCTGGTGATCAGATGGCCAAACACCCTAATGGTCATGCTAGAACTCTCATCCAGGCCCCAGGTGGAGCTCCAGGAGTCCAATTGTCAAGAAAGAGGAGGGATTGTAAGAGTGAGAATTGTTGATAACAAGATTGGAAAAAGCACAGGGACAAATAGCCAAACTAACGGAAACACATGAACTATGAACCAAAAGCTGAGGAGCCCCCAGCTGGATCAGGCCCTCTGGATAAGTGAGACAGTTGAATAGCTTGAACTGTTTGGGAGGCCCCCAGGCAGTGTGACTCGGACCTGTGCTTAGTGTATGAGCTGGCTGTTTGGAACGTGGTGCTCATGCAGGAACACTTTGCTCAGTCTGGGAGGAGGGGACTGGACCTGCGTGGACTGAATCTACCAGGTTGAGCTGAATCCCCAGGGGAGTCTTTGTCCTGGAGGAGATGGGAATGGGGGGTGGGCTGGGAGAAGGTGTGGGCATGAGGGGGAAGGACAGGGGAACCCATGGCTGATATGTAAAATTAAATTACATTATAAATTAAAATAAAAAAGAAGAAAAGCATAAGTGTTGAAAATAAAATCCGTGTGTGCAGACTAGTAGCCTCTAAAAATCTGTTCTCTAGAGTTAGCAAGGCCTTTCTGTTGAGTCATAAATCACATTAGAGAACTTTATGCTTTCTCTTTTCTCCATAGAAAACACCCCTAGTGGGTGGATTATTAAGCAAAACAAGGCATAGCATACCATTTTGGAGGATGTTTCCCAAAAGGGAGAAAAAGTGGTACAGAGAAAAATCTTGAAATTCCTTAGGTTCCTTCAGCCTTTCTGGGGAGAAGGTCTAAGACAGACCAAGAGGGATGCTCTGGGGAGCTCTTCACCAAACTGAGGCTTGACTCCAACCACAGATCCTACTGTGCAGATTCCAAGGTTGATTATGTAAATTGGGTGCTTCTGTCTTTGTTGCCATTGAGATGGGACAAAGGAGAAGCTGAGGTGGTAAGCAATGTGTCAAAGGAATAGGAGAAAGATTGAATAGAATATGTCATATTTTGTTAAGGACCAAGATGTCAGGAACCAAACATGAACCATGGAAAGTACTAGCTAGACCAGAGAAAAAGTCATAAGCCCCTTCCCAGAGCAGTAACCAGAGGCCCACAAAGATAAAAGAACATCCCACAGTCAGGTACCATGACAACCGAATGTAAAGAGCATTCCATGGTCAGGTAGCCTAGCAACAGAACAAATGGCCCCTGACCAGTGACCTTAGCTGACATCTTGCTGTTGCAAGACCTGCATGTCTCCCATGTTCTGCATACCTTCCACGTCTCTTCCCCTTCCCTCCTTCCTGCCCCTTCTCATCCTATGCTATATAAGCTTTGCAGATTAAAATAAAGTTTGGCAGCTTGATCAGAATCTTGTCCTGCTGTCCATCTCTTATGTCCCTGTCTCTTTCATTCGCTCCCACAGGTGGGTCGCCCCTATTGAAACCCTGCTGGCTGGGGCAACATTTGTCACTGGAAACTAAGTCAACCTGATGCCAGAGCCTGCACTTTTAACTACAATACAATACTACTGCATTATCAATTCTCAGATTTAACTAAAAGGACAAGTTACCAAATTTCTAAGGAGAAGCATGGTAAATCGTTACAGATTTTTTAGCTGCTAGGATCTTTATCCAGCTTCTAGAGTACATTTTATTTGTCTTTCTCTAAACAAGACATTCTCCTTTTTTCAAATGATTGATGTTCAGTAGTAAATGGATTTTGTCAAGTTTCAAAAGGAATATTTAATTTCAAACATTAGAGCTCACCCCTCCTTTAATTCCACTCTGATAACCTCCATACTGTATAGACAGTTATATGTTATATGCATAACTAAAAAAACTAATCATATTTTTCTGCATAGAATCTTATATAACCATATCCTTTTATTTACAAAACAAACCCAAGATCCTTAAACAGGCACGTGACTTTCTATTTCCATCTTTGTTTCTCATTCCCTTTCTGGAGTAATAAAATCCAACCATTTTAGAATATCTGTAGCTGTTGCAGTATCTCTAAAAAAAAAGGACACAAAATACTAAATATTTTGACATACAGATTTAATATAAATCTTATATAAAATAACAGGTTTCCCCAAAGATTTCAAGCATAAAATACAGGTATACCACTCAGGCATATATATATCCAAAGGACACTTCATCCTACCACAGGGATGCTTGGTCAACCATGGTCATTGCTGATCTAGTCATAGTAGTGAGAAATTGGAAACAACCAAGCCAGGTGGTAGTGGCTCATGCCTTTAGTCCCAGCACTTGGGAGGCAGACGCAGGTGGATCTCTGTGTTAGAGGCTAGTCTGTTCTACAGAGTGAGTTCCAGTACAGCCAGGGATACACAGAGAAACCTTGTCTTGAAATAACCAAAAAAAAGAGAGAAAGAAATTAGAGACAATCTTGATATCCTCAACAGAAGAATGGATAAAGAAAGTATGGTACATTTACACAATGGAGTACTAGTCAGTCATTAACAAAAACGAAATCATGAAATTCACAGGTATTGAATGGAACTAAAGAATGAGTGAGGTAAGTAATACACAGAAAGATGAATACGGTATGTAGTCACTGAGGTGTGGATATTAACTGTTAAGTCTTTGATAACCAAGCTACAATTTGTAGAACCACAGAAAGTAGGCATAGAGTAAGGGACTAGGAAAGACAGATGGGTCTCCCTAGAAAAGGGAAATAGAATAGTTATAGATGGATGGGGGGCATATAATAGGAGGATCAAGTGGAAATGGGGAAGGAATATAGGGAGAGAGAGCTAAAATTAAAGGTCATTTGAGGGGGTAGCAAGAAACCTTATACAGTAAAGCTTTTTTAAAAAATACACATATATGAAGGTGATCTAAGTGTAATTGCCAAATAATGGGAGAGACAGAGACCCAACTGGTCATCTCTTGTCCCCAAATGAAGCTTCCAGTTCTGGGTTGCATCCAATTGAGCAGTTAGCTAAAGGTATCCCAAGAGAATCCCCAAACAGCCTAGGCTATTGCCAAGACTATAGGCTGCTCTTTGCAAACTAATACCAAGGCCCCATTACTGAAGACAACACCCACACAACTCATTGAACATGAATAAGTCAAGCTGGTGTCTATATAGAGCCTTCACCCTATGTTCTAGCATCTGTGTCACAGGAAGATACTCTATATGCGAGCAAAAGAAAAATGTAAACACAAACCCTTGAATTGACAATAGTGTCCAGCTTGCAAGACATGCTAGAGGAATGGTGGCAAAAAGCTTGTGGGAGTAACCAACCAATATCTGAATTGACATATACCCAACACTGCTTGTATGACCAAGAACCTGATAATAGATAACCCAGGGATCTAGGGTAAAATCAAATGATACTAGTATAAACAAACAAACAAACAAAACCCACAGCAATAAAATGACTCCTAATGACATTTAGGTATATCCATAGATCGGTGCCTTGCTCAGTTATAATCAGAGACGCATCCTACTACAGCAGATTGTAACAAATACAGACTCAGAGCCAGACACCATGCAGAGAATGAGAGACCTTGGAACACTCAGCCTTGAAATGGATGTTTCCATCAAATCCTTCCCCTAAGTGCTCAGGGAACTCTGAAGAAGAGGAATAAGAGCTAAAGAGGATGGAGGACACTAGAACAAGACCCTCTGAATTGACATGATCAAAGCTCATATGAACTCAAAGAGATTGAAGCAGCATGTGCAGGGCCTTTGCAGATTATGGCTTCCAGTTTAGTATTTTGATGGAATTCCTGAGTGTGCAAACAAGTGTGGCTCTGATTTTTGTGCCTTCTCTTGGGTGCTTTTCCTTCAGTTTGTTTGTTTTGTTCAATTCTGATGTGTTAGTTTTTTCTTTATTTTATAGTTTCATACCACCCCTTAGAGACCTGTTAGTTTTCTAATGAGAGACAGATAATGAGTGGATTGGGACAGGAGGGGAGGAATTAGGAGAAGTAGAGGAAGAAGAATCCATAATCAGAATATATTGTGTGAGGGAAAAAAATCTATTTTCAATAAAAGGAAAATAAAAACCAAAACAAAGCTTCAACTTGTTCTCTGCCAGCTACCCCAAAGAGTTCCTAATACATTTAGGATGAGCCATGGCTAAGGCATTTCCTTAATATCCAGCATCTCAAGTCATTAATCTCTCTCTTTCATTGGACTTGGAGGCCACCAAAAATCCTAAAGCACTGGACTGTGTATTTGCCAAGGCAAATGTGAAAGATAGTGGGTGCAAAATTCTCAGCTGATTCGAAGGGACAGAAACAAAAAAGTTATAGTTTCCAAGTAAGAGATCATTTGATTTTGATGGCTCCAACACGCTGGACATATGCAAAAGGAAAGCAAACTGCTTTGCCTCCCCTCTTTTAGCAGAATCCAAACAACCTGTGGTTTCCTATGGCCTATTTGTGAGTACCTGTCCACTCAGAGAAATTTTAAAACTTAAATGACCTCAGTTATCTTTTCAAGGGAGGTACAGTTTGAACTTGAAAAAATGGTCACCTCCTCAGAGGGGCCGGAAGAAAGCTGTAAAATATTCTTTAATTCATTTTCAATCCTGTTCTTTCATTCTTCCCACAGGATGGATGAAGATAGGACACAGGACCTTTAGGTTGATTTGCAACCTAAGTTTGCCTTGCCACTTAACAGCTTGTTAAATCAGTTCCTAAAGCCATTAGGAAAATTGCCTGATGAGAGGGAGTCATGCTGGCATGCTATGGATGTTACCTTGAGAGATACCTTTTAGAACTGATTAACAGGGTGCTTTGGCCTTTCTTGACAGTCTGAGGATCTTGACATGTGAGCCCATTTTAATGATACCAGAGAGCAAAAAAATAAAGAAAAAAATTTAGCTAGACCCACCCAAGGTTTTTCCGAGATCAATACCATAATTACATTTTAGACCCTCCAGGTATTAATCTTCTACTTTCTGAAAAGCAATTCCATTTTTCTAGCATGGTCTCTTAGAAATAATACTGCTTCTCCATGGCTTTTTTTCTTCTTTGCCCCAAGGGGGAAGGGAAGAAAAGCATTTTCCTTTTACCTTTCTTGCTCTTATAGCCCTTTACTCTTTTAAATTGAATGTTCATTGATGCACAGAGAAATAGCTGATGGGAAAATATTTTATAATATTAACAGCATGAATATTGGCTCCTTTTGGTGCTTTCTGGCACTCCTTGCTTTCATTAGTTTATTTAGCAAATTTGTATTTGTCATCTAAAAACAATGTTAATAATTTTTGTTAATTATTATTGTTATGAGCTAGTTACTGTTCTAAACACTTGACTTGAATGAACTAATTTAAATCTCACTACCACCCTGAGAAATTGGGATCATTTTAAGCATCGAGACTCTGAGGTATAAAGCTTTGAGGACCATTGCCTAAAAGCTCACAGCTGTTGGAGGCAGAAGGACCATTTCATTCCAGGCAATCTTACTCCAGTGCCTGCATGTTTATCCACTAATGCTATATATAGCTGAAGATATATGTATCTTTCATTGGGCTAGGTACCAGAAAGAAACAGTTGGTGTCTGTACCAGTACTAGGTTGAATAGATTGAAATTAATATCCACTCAGAACTTCAGAATGTATCCTGATTTGGAAAAGGGATTTTGCAAGTACAATGAATTAAGATGGCATCACACTAGATTAGGACTGGCACATCAAAGTGTTCTTTTCAGGAAAGAGAGGGTTGGGGAGATGGCTCAGGCAGTAAAGTGTTTGTTATGCAAAGGTGAGGATCTGAGTTTGAGCCCCAGAGGCCATGTAAAAAAATGTTGGAGGAGGGATGGAGGGGGAGAGCAATGAAAGAGATATCTTGATAGAGGGGGCTATTATATGGGGTTCAGGAGAGGCCTGGTTCCAGGTAAACTCTCAGGAATCCACAAGGATGACCCTAGCTAAGATTCCCAGCAATAGTGGACAGGGTGCCTGAACCAGCTTTATCCTGTAATCAGATTGGTGACTACCCTAATTGTAATCATAGAACCTTCATCCAGTGACTGATGGAAGCAGATGTAGAAATCCACAGCCAGGCACTGGACCAAGCTCCAGGAGTCCAGTTGAGAAGAGGGAGGAGGGAACTGTATAAGTAAGGGAGGTCAAGGTCATGAAAGGGGAACCCACAGAGACAGCTGGCCTGAGCTCGTGGGAGGTCACTGACTCTGGACTGACAGCTGAGGAGCCTGCATAGGACTGACCTAGGTCCTCTGCATGTGGGTGACAGTTGTGTAGCTTGGTCTGTTTGTGGGGCCCCTGGTGGTGAGACCAAGATCTGTATCTGGTGCATGAGCTGGCTTTTTGAAATCTACCTGTGGTGGGATTGGTAGGATGTCCCAATCAGCCTTGATGCAGGGGGAGGGAGGCAGGGAGGGCTTGGTCCTGCCTCTACTTGATGTGGCATGCTTTGTTGACTCCCATGGGAGACCTTATCCTTTCTGAGGTGGGGAGAAGGGATGGGAGGGGAAACGGAGGGGAGGCTGTGGTTGGTATGTAAAATAAATTAAAAAATGGCACTAAAAATATTGGGTGTGGTGGCATATGCTTGTAATTCCAGAACCAGGGAAATAGAGACAGGTAGATCCTTGGCTCTCACTGGTTGGCCAGTCTAGTTTATTTGGAGAGTTCTAGGCCAGTTAGAAACTCTTCCTAAAAATAAATGGAAAGCAAAGAAAGGAAAAAGAAAGAAAAGAGAAGAGAAAAGGTAGATGATACCTGAGGAATAACACCTAAGGTTATCCTTCTGGCCTCTACACACATGCACACACAGTATGTACCTTGCACATGTACCTGAAAACTCACAGGTACACACACTCTCACACACACACACACACACTCCAAATACTAAAAGGAACAGGACATGTTACATAGTAAGTGAAAATGGCTATACAAGGACAGATGCAAAAATTGGGATTGTAGAATAACAAGGCGAAGAACTACCTAGCAGCAACCACTGGAGACAGGAAGAAGCAAAGAGGGAACCGTCCCAGAGATTTTAGAGGAGGCATGGCCACATTCACACCTTGATTTGGTATCTAAGATCCAAAATTATAATGTAATAAATTTCTACTGTTTCATGCCATTCAGTTTGCACAGCAGCCTTTGAAATTTCATAGGATGATAGTAGAGAAATAAAGGAAACATATTTGAGATGATATTTTCACATGATTTTTCCTAAGAGACTTAAAGAAATGTCTATTTCCATGTACCATAGACAGGGAAGGTACAAACAGAGCAAAGAAAGGATTTGAATTCCAGCCTCTGAACCAATGAGTTGATTGGGGTCCTTACTCAAAGACAAATACACTATTGTAAAGTCCCTTAAGCAACTTTGAGGTGAAACACTGTAAATGGAGGCTTTTCTCTGCCCTGCCCCTTCTGGCAGCCACTTCCAAATAATTACCGAGAGGCTTATATTAATTATAAATGCTTGGTCAATGGTTCAGGCTTATTATTAACTAGCTCTTTCATTTAAATTAACCTATTTTTATTAATCTATTTATTGTCATATGGTCCGTAGCTTACAGGTCCTCTAGCACCCTGCTTCTTGAGCAGCTCATGGCATCTAATTCCACCCTTCTCTTCCCTTCCTTAGTTTGGTTGTCCTGCCCATACTTCCTTCCTGGCTACCAGCCAATCAGCTTTATTATTAACAATGAGAATAATGCATATTCATAGTGTACAAAAAGATTGTTCCACAGCAAAACATCACTGAGAAGTCCCACCCTCATTACGGATGACACACACAAAAAAGCTGCACTATTGATGAGCCTCATTCACTGCAATTATTTACCTTTTATATTGCCTCAGAGAGGGGAAAGACCTACTGTGGATCTCCTAAAAGCTCATGCACCCCGTGAGACTCTTACACCATATGATCCTCATGAACCCTGGGATCCTCCACCACCCTCCATGAAGGATTATTAATTAGCTTGATTTCTTCTGGGTGTCTTTCTGCAGAGAATTACAATTCCTTTGACTCAGACAGCAAAGGACATGTTATGACCAGAAGAAATAGTTACAATACACAAATGATAAGATCTATAAAAAATATATTTAAAATGTTACCCAGAAATCTTACAGAGAATGGTGGCATCTCTTCCAACATAATTGATTTTAAGGAAGAATCAATATCAAGTGGTAAGTAAGAAGGTAAATTATGCAGAAATACTGTCTGGGTTTTATCCTGATTGTGACATTTATGCATGGTATGTCATTGACAAATTGCTTAACCTGTCTTTTCCCCAGTTTACTTACCCATGGAGCAATTTTCAGAGACTTTTGACTTCACATTTTTTAAGAATTCTCACAGTTTTCTTGAAAGGTAGGGAGATGAAGCAGATATTGTTTATATTTTATAGACATTGGCAATAGTCCTAATGGCTAGTGCCTGATAATATAATCTACATCCTGAACAATCTGTTAACCATGGCATGCTAAGGTTTTATATATAAATTATGATGGTGCTGCAGTTATGATGGATATCATGTACTGAAGACCTAGTCCATACTAGGTCCTTTGATGCAAAACTGTTTTGCTTCTGCATTTTATAGGAGAATAAAGTGAGACAGTAAAAGAAATTGGGCTGAGGCTGATATCACTGGGCTCACAGTATGATTTTGCAGAATTTATGTAAATACTATTTGTAAACTTTATTGGTAGTATATCATATATATGATATATATTATCCCTTCTGGCAACTTCCCCCACTTGCATAGTCAGGCTGACTTAAGCTTTTTTTTTTTAAACAAAACAAAACAAAATATTTTTCTTCCGTAGCCCTGAATAAGATGGCTATGTTTCTAGTACCATGCATGATTTTTCCCTTGTTAAGTGGTCCTTAAGTCTGGTTAGAAAGCTGTTGTTTATCATCAAGGTATATGCACCATTGCATCTTTATTGCAACCTTATCATTGTCATGTCACACTATTTGAGGGCTGCTGGTTGCTTATTTTCTTTGGGAGGTTCCATTGTAGCTCTCAGAGAGGAGGCATTAAAAAATAAAAATAAATACAAACACATTACATACAAACATGTTTTTTCTTTCTAAATTAGATGAAAATAAAACATTTACCAAAGAAGTTTGTTCATACTTCTTCTATGTATGATACTTTTACTTTCAGTTAGCCTTTCAAAAAGTATTGCTTTTATATTTTGATATTATAATTACAGTATTTCTTCCTTCCCCTTCCTCTCTCCAAATTCTCCTCACTCTCCTTTAAGTCTATGATTCTTATTTCATTAATTTTTAATGTATATGTGTGCATATATATGTATATATACATACACACACATCCATACATATAAGACTGACTCAGTCTGTATAGTGTTACTTGTATGTATATGTTTTCAGAGCTGACCATTTGGTATAGTACTACCAGTTGGTGTGCTTTTCCCATGGGAAGACCATTTTTTTTAATCTCTCCCAGCATATCTTAGAGTTGAAGACTTGTGAGCTTTCAAGTCTTAACAACATGATTGACTTAACATGAGCTAAACAAGGTCAAATAGCCTTTACGATATTTAGAATATGATTTTGAATTGTGGTAGTTACAGCAAAACAAGCAAGAACAGACTGTATTGAAAGGCAAGCATTTCTGTACTCTTGAGTATATGGGAGTCAGGATAGGACAAGGATAGTTTGTCATCCATGTTACTGTGGCACAAAAAGCAAATTATGGAATTTTTTAGAATAGGTGTCTATCAATAGATGAATAAATAAAGAAAAAATTTAGGTGTACACATTCGGGTTTTATTTAGACATAAAGAAGGATAAATTATGTTGTTTTCAGGAACTTATATGAAACTGGAAATAACTGTGCTAAGTGAAATAAGCCAGACACAGAAATATAAATATTACATATTTTCTCTCATATGTGAAATCTATTCAAGTAGAAGTGGTGAGATGAGAATAAAGAGAGGGTGATGTGGTATGAATATCTCAAAGTGCATGGTATACTTACATGAAAATGTAATTTAGTGTATAATGAATATGCACTTAATATCATTAACTAAAGGTAAGCATGAAGTGAAATCAAAACTGCTTATTCTGTAGCCATTAAGTGACAGGTACTTAACAAGCAAATCCCATCTGCAATTGGATGAGGTAAATATTGGTATATTTGGTGCTATGTCAAGTCTTGGAACACAAAGGCTTTATATCAGAACACTGCAAATAAAAGACTGACTTTGAACTCAAATGTGATTCCACAAACTATGTCATTATGGCCATGACAGCTGCCTTCCAGCAGCATGGACAAATAATCATGTAGAATTATAATAACTGAAAAAAACCACCACTACCATAACTTTCTCTTCTGGAATATGAAGGGAAAGCAGGGTAGAAGTCAGGAGATTTTGATTCTAAGCCCAAATGTACATCCACATGTCGCTTTAACTCTCTGGGCTTTGGTAGCATAAGACATGATACTGGTGAGGTTTTATGTTTCAGAGAAATTTACCCATCTGGAAAGATAGCTTAATACTAGAGTGTACTTGCCTAGTATGAGTGAGGCCTTGGCTTCCTTCTCAGTACAGAAAAACAAAGAAGTCCCAGGACAACAAGAACACTGAAAAGGCAACATTTGTCTTGAGTCCTGGAACTAGGTAGTAATGCTTCACAGGTTCTGCTTCAGTGTTATGCTAAGCTTGATATTGCATCATCTGGGCATCAGTGCATTCTGTCTAAGCTAGGAAAACTTCCCTAATGTTCAGTCAAAATGTAAGCTTTTTCAAATGTTCTTTGGGCTCATTTTAACATTTCGCTAGTTTTTCATCAATTAACCAATTAAATGCATTTTTGACATGTATTAATTTTGTGTTTTCCTGAGTCATCACTTTTTACCTTTTCATTACTACTGCTGATTTTTTTAAAAAAATTCATGTATATGTGTAAATAATTTTAAATTTTTCATATATAAATTATAATAGTGATTTCATTGAGCTGAAGCATTTGGGCTTCTTGAAGTGCCACATAGTCAGCAGACAAAGAAGAGGGCCACTATACTGCCCTGGGTGAATGACGTTGTTAATAACAATAAACTAAGTTGTTACTAACTGGGGAATGTAGTTGGACTTTCCTTTGAGCTTCCAGCTCAGAAATAATGACATAGAGACTTATTATTAATTTTGGAATCTCAGTGTGTAGCTTAGGCTTGTTCTTAAGTAGCTCTTATAACCTAAATTAACCCATTTATATTAATCTATGTTTTTATCATATGGCATGACCTCTCTTCCATATTGCACCTCCTGTTTCTTTTCTGTCTCTCCTGGCATCTCCCACATGCATAGATTCCTCCTCCTCTTTCTTTCTTCCTAGAAGTCCCACCTATACTTCCTGCCTAGCTATTGGCCATTCACCTTTTTATTACACCAATCACAGCAATACACCCCCACACAGTGTACAAATATCCCACAACAAGGGAGCTATATGGAGAAATATGTTAAGAATGCAAGAGACCCATGGGGTAACTTTCAGAACTCTCCCATCTTAGAATGTCCATGGCTTCTGCTAAAAGTCTATGGGAAACTACAAGAACTCATTCCTGGTGGGATTGCTAACAAACCCCCAAGTAATTTTCATAGTGAACTTTTGAAAATGTGTCTCTAGTACAAATCTGTCTTTTAAAAAAATAGATTTAGAATCTGGTGATTTCTTTTACCTCCAATTTTATCTAATGAGGCACTAAAAGGTTTCCTAGTTCTTTCTCTAAACCTCCTGTGCAAACACTAAATTAGCTCCTTAGTAAATGTGAACTATGGTTCACTGAACAAATTCTATGTCAATTAGACAGCTACTAAGTGCCAGGCATAGATGTAGACCTTGAAAGTATCACAAACACATTCACAAACACATTTTTTTTGCTTTGTAATCTGGAGCTACCGTGTCTGTGTGTGTGTGTGTGTGTGTGTGTGTGTGTGTGTGTGTGTGTGTGTGTGTGTTTGTGTGTGTGTGTCAGTGTCTGTGTGTGTCTGTGAGTGTATAGGGAAGAATGGAAGAGGAAGAGATGGAGGGAGGGTCACTGGGTCATTGCTAACATACTGACTGCAGGCCAAATCTGTTTGCTGCTTTCCTATTTGAGTAAAGTGTTAATGGAGCACAGTGCTATGTGTTTGTTTCTTCACTGTCTGTGACTATTCTTTGGTACAGTGGCAGAGAATACTTGTACAAAAGACTGAGACTTTCACACCTTACACCCTTTACTGTCAAGACTATACAGAAAAGGCTTGTCAACTTCTACTCTAGGAAGAGTGTGCCATAGTGAAGGCAAATGCCCTGTGGAGAGCACTTTATCTGTTCAAGATATTGCAAGGTGCTTATGCTTGATGGGAATGAAACAGGAGGGCATGGTAGAAAAGCAGGCTTGAGCACATCACAGTGAGGATGCTGGCTTGTTCTCGGAATAAGACAGAAAGTCAACACAGGCCGAGCAGAGTGGTGTGATTGGATTTTTGTCTTAAAGGGAATTTTAGTTTATTCTTCTCCCTTTATTTCTTCTTCCTTGTAATCTTCAATCTTTCTTCTCAAGAAACATACACTAATGAATTTAACTACGAGGTATTTCTGATCCTTGCATATGAATGGTCTTTTCTTAGTTCCATGAATTTTGAAGACCTGGGGCCAGAGTGAAGCTGCAGTCTTCCCACGAGGTTATTAAAAGCTATGCATTACACACAGTTTTGAGATCCACCATAAAAGGTCAGCATTCACTATACTCCACAAAGGACATCCCAATGCTTTGCTTCCCCGTGTAAGAGTATGGTTACTCATTACAGAATTGTGTGTGCCAGATGCGGGCTCATCAGTTTATGAGCACCAAATGCACACAGCCTTTAGTTTGAGGGAAATGTATTACTGGCCATGTTTAAAATGCATTTGCAACAGACTGGGAAAAATATGTCTTTTCTTGTGTGGGAACACGTGTGATAAAGCCATGGTCATTTCCCGTCTATCAAAATGGAAATATACACCTTTTAAATTGCATTCTCCTGGTCTTGATTTAAAGGTAAATATCTTTGGGGTCATTCAGTCACACAGGGCATTGTAGTCACTTTGAAGATGTTATTTGTGCTGTATACACAATTTCGAGCTATTTCTCTTAGGCATTTCCAATGTGAATATAGTACTGTTTGCCTTCTTTTTCAATCTATTTTATCATCCTTGAGAGAGGGTCATTGACTATGAGTTTACTTTCCAGGCCTTTCTTTCCTTAGATAGTTTAGTGACTGTGACATTATGCAGATCAAAGAATTAAGAGACAATTTGTGGCAGATATTCAACATCTAATATGAAAAATAATTTGACTCAGAACTTTTAATCTGTAAAGCTTTTGTGGTTGTACTAATCAAAGGGTATGTATTTACTATTTGTGAGCAGGCCAACTTGGATAGTGTAGGTACGTTCAAATAAAATCACCCACATTAAATTACGCTGATATTTTTCAGAGCACTATAATGTGTAAGTGGTTGTGGTGTTATCTGTTATTTTATTTTATGATTGATGAAAACAAATGTTTGGCTCATTCAAATTACACATTTAAAAAACAAATTGATGACAAGAGGAAAATGTTTGAGGCACAGGCTGAAATAACTAAAAATAATATCTGGCAGACAAAAAATTTAGATTCATCTGTCAAATTGACTTCATACTTAAACTGGGGAATGAAAAAATCCTTAAAAAATCACCCCAGAGATGTTAATATGGAATTTTGTGCTGTGCTTTGGTTAGAGCATTTTTATTTGATATTAATGGAGTAAGTGAAATGTAAAATGATATTCATTTAACCTTTATTGGCAGTTTTGCTTTCTAAATTGGGTGCTCCTGGTCAGTGGCAACAATGAAGAGCTTAATGCTAACACTGTTCGGAAAGGCTTTGGAAAATCTCCAGCTCATCTGGTTTGTAGCATCTATTCAGGGCTAAGGTATTTGAATAGGCCATAAAAACTTCTAAGAGGAAGTTATCCTGATGAACTTTTAAAAGGTAAATAGTGGAAACCAAAACCATTTTTTAAAAGGCACTTTATTGTCTAAAAACTGTAGCAAGAGATGGGTACCCCATGGGATTTCTGTATTGAGGAAAACACATGTGACTATGCCAATTGGCAAAGCTTATTTTTTCTAGTATTATTACACATACCTACAGGACATTTAAGGCTTGGTGGGCATGTGGAAAACCCATGCACACACAGGCTCTTCCTTCTAGCCAAATGAGCCTTTTTGTCCCCAAGTTGCTTGTGATCAGAGGTTTTTATCACAGCAAAAGAGAAGAAACTAGGGCAGTGTCCTTTCTCCAACACTACTAGAGTCAGGTACATGTGAGGAAGAATATATTTTGCCAATGGAGGAAAAGAATGGAGAACAAAGACTTCACTCTACTTGTTTGTCAAGGAGCAAAAAAAGACATAAGTCATGCTTTGGTAACATTGCAAAATCTGACAGTCAGTTTGCCAGGTATAGGTCTTCTGAAGTGTCTTGTGCAGAGGATAACCAATACTATACTATTCATAATAACATCTATTCTACTATTGGATTTTGAGAAATTATGTGTTGAGTATGGTAATAATGGATTCAATTTCATTTTCCCTAGTCAGCTCTTTTGAAACTATAAACTACTTGAAGTTAAGTACTTAATCTAAGATCATAACATTGATAGACAGCTAAGCTAGTCTTTGCTTTGAAATTTTTAATTCTACCCACTTTGCAATATCCTTTTCTACAGAAACAATTCAGTATTTAAGTAAGTTTCAAGGCCATAAACATTCACTTATGAGTGAACATCTTCTTGAGAATGTTCTAGTACATCTCTTTAGTTATGGAAAATTTGCCAAGGTTACAATGAGTTAACTCTATTTCTCTTAGGTTCTCAGAATTTTACTTTCATCTTAGATCCCCATTCCTGATAGTAATTGGGATGGGTAACAGGTACAGCTGATCTTTTTAAGTTTTATTTCAATGTCAGATTTTATTGTTTTTTGGTGGCTTGGAATTTTCAGTGTCTCACACAATGCACCCAGTTTTAAATTTTGTTAATTTGGTTACTACTAATACTGTTCTCTCTGTCTGTCTGTCTGTCTGTCTGTCTCTCTCTCTCTCTCTCTCTCTCTCTCTCTCTCTCTCTTTCTCTCTCTTGTCTTGTAGAGTTTAATGCATAGCTTTCCTGGAACTTGTCATGCAGTACATGCTGCCCTTGGACATGTGATAATCCCGTCTTTGCCTCTTCTTCCTGAGTGCTAGGATTGTAGGTGTGTCACCCTGCCTGACCCATTTTTATATTTCTACAATGAGAAAAGCATCTTGACTACTCTAAGCATCAAAAATATAATAGCTCTCACTCTGTTGTGCTTAGCAGACAGCAGTTCACAGCATCCCTCCTCATCCTCCAATTCTTATATTCTTTCTGCTTCTTCTTCCATAATGGTCTTTGAGCCTTGGGAGTGGAATGCTAAAAAGAGTGAGGGAGGAACTGGAGGGTGTATAT
This sequence comes from Onychomys torridus, assembly GCF_903995425.1. Taxonomy (NCBI): domain Eukaryota; kingdom Metazoa; phylum Chordata; class Mammalia; order Rodentia; family Cricetidae; genus Onychomys; species Onychomys torridus. The sequence continues at coordinate 58,762,927 of NC_050466.1, read as the reverse complement.
GATCATATTTCATTGTGTATGAACTTCTCAAGAATAGCTGGGTGATGGTGGCACACGTCTGTAATCCCAGCAGTCCGGAGGCAGAGGCAGGCAGATCTTTGTGAGTTCGAGGCCAGTCTGGTCTACTCAGCAAGATCCAGGAAAGGCACAAAGCTACACAGAGAAGCCCTGTCTCAAAAGACCAAAAAAAAAAAACGTAAAGAAGATTATATATAATAAAAAGAAAAATAATACAATAGATACATAAATGAGAGCCAGGCAGTGGTGGCACACATCTTTAATCCCAGCACTCGGGAGGCGGAGGCAGGCGGATCTCTGTGAGTTCAAGGCCATCCTGGTCTACCAAGTGAGTTCCAGGAAAGGTGCAAAGGTACACAGAGAAACCCTGTCTCGAAAAACCAAAACCAAAAAAAAAAAAAGATATATAAATGATCCAAGTTCTTGAGGAAGGTTGCATATGAACATTCAAGTTATTATTGCCACATAAATGATTTACATTTTTGTACAAAATTGAAGGACACTGGATAAGTTAGTGGCACACTTACCTTTATTGAAATTGAACAATGCTTTTTTAAAATAATCCCTTTTACAGCACATGTAAAATGTAATTATTCCCATATATTTTTACAGGTTGTCTGTTGAGTAAGCAAAAATACATCTTTTTTTTCTTACTTAAAACATGTAGCCAGGATTCAAACCACGTAGCTCTGGTACCAAAAAGGCAACGGGTTATGAAAATCACAGTACAGTTTTAATTTTTTTAAGTTAATCAAGGATATTTAAAACGATATTCACTTGGATTGAAAGTAGAAATTACAGGGCAGTCAACATTAGGACAGTAGTTACAGCTACAATAAGAGCAGAAACGGGAAGTTCAAGCTAATCTGAGCTACACCATTCCGAACACACCACCTTCATAAATACTGTGGCTGAGCAGCTGCAATAGCTAAGTTACGCTTGGGCACTTAAAGTCACACATAAATATAGCCAAAGTGAAAAAATATACATAGTAGGCTAACTCGATCTAAAATAAAATGAGCACTTTTTAAAGATGATATACTGGTAAGTCAATTACACAATACACAATGAAACCCCCAATTTACATGTAGGAAAGAAAAATAATATCAAAGTGCACACCTACACAGACATTTGAGTAGAAATCTGTTCTTTGTCATTTGTGTTTATTTTGTTGTCATTTTCTGGATAAGTAGAAAGAATTTTCAACCCACAAAAGTAATTCTTGGGTGAACTAATTATAGACATTGTAAAGATCATAGCTCAGGAGGCTTGTTTTAAAAACGAGGCAGTATTTTCCTGAAAAAGTTTGGTCCTCAATTTACTATAGACTATTCACTATGGTCAGATGGTAAGCATTTTTTCAGTGTGTGTATGTGTGTGTGTGTGTGTGTGTGTGTGTGTGTGTGTGTGTGTGTGTGCGTGCGCATTAAACTAACTTTTCAGTACCAGAATTCATCAAAACCAAATCAAACAATAAGCTAATCAGCCCTCGAGAACTTGACTTTGCACATCATGTCTGAGTGATGTGTCATCTGAAAGAACAATGCTAAAGACTATGAATGGGAGTTATGCTCATGTGATTCTGCAACACCTTTATTTTGTGCAGTTTTCTTCATTGCCCATAGAACTTGTCTTTTTTTCATGTAGGTGCCACAAACCCCACCCTCATGATCTCCCTCCCCCTCCCTCAATGTTCTTCTCTGTCAAAGTGATATAAAGACAGTATTACTGTGTATTTACAAGCACAACACTTAGGCAAGAAGGTCCTAGGGTTAATAGGGAATATCTATTTCTTGTGGACATCTTCATGCCGAATGATCTTGTATGTGATCCAATAAAAGATGTTGAAAATGAGGAAGGCCAGTGGGAAGGCAGCTCGAGATATGGTGTCAATCCTTTTTGCCCGATCTACAAACTTCTTCTTGATGGCATCTGCATCTTTTGGGGGTTGTGGAAGTGGGTTGGCAGGTGTAGCCTTGACAGCTGTGCCATCTTTCACTTGGAGGCAGTGACCCATCCCATAACCACTGAAGTTAAAACGACTTTCACGAGTAACATCTTCTTCCTGGGAGAACAGAGACAGGGAGCACAGACTGTCAGTCAAATTTGATGGAAGGTTCTTAAAATTCTTTAGAATTAGAAGAATAAATCATAGTTAACTGTTGGTGTAGGAGGTTCTTAGAATAGGGAGTATTTTTTTAGTTTAATTCAGTTATTCACGGTGCAGATATAATTCATTAACTTTTAAGGCAGAGAGATTAAATATAAAAATGATGACTTTGTGATCATTTTAATTAGCAAATAAAAATACCTATGCTATATTCAGTATTGACTTTCTTAAATCTTCTTTACTAATCTATATAATTTGTCAGACTATTTTAAAACCAGTTTCCAAAACTCCAGTTTTATACTATAAATATATGAAGAGTGGCATTCACTCATTTCTTCTTTCTCCAATAACACTTCTACTGAGGTCTTGTTAGGGGCTTCTAGAATGACCATTCATGGTTCTGTTCTTTCAGTAACATTTGATTTAAGATGAATCCCTTAATTGTACACTGATTCCCCTCTGGCTCTCTAGTTCATTTCAGCCATATAGTAGAGATTAAATATTCATCATTTGGCGAATATGTAGCACAGACATTATTTCCAGCATTGATTATTAACATTGATTCTTTGGCCAGTAAGAATCTTTACCATATTCAAACATACCATTTTAGTCAATGCCAGTAATGTTTTATGCTGATTATTTCTCCACAAATTAGATGCAAGACAGAAAATTGTTTCTATTACTTGGGTTGAAAGGCAAATCATTTAGAGACAAATGGGATCAGAGTATATAGTTGAGTCAAAAGTGGGAGGCGAGTGGTAGAGGTTAAAAGATGGGATTAAAATGACTTGCTTGATACCAACATATTTCTAAATAGCCACTGATCAAATTATCTTCTGTTTTAGCTAGCTTTCTGCTTTCTATAATGATATGTAATGTTCTACTGCACTTTTTAGCTTACCTGTTAATGATAATGGTATGTTTCCCCAAATACAAGAAAACTTGGTATTAATATTACTTCATCATTGTTAACTCTATCCCTGTAGCACCTTCAGTCACATATAAAAAGTATGCTAAGTAGAGAGCTTTGAACATAATATGAATGTAAGCTCATCTGTATCTATCCCAAATGGAGTGAGGAGTACAGATTGTACCTAGTGCATTCAAATGGAGTTTTAAAGTCATAGGAGGACCTGGATAGGTAAAGAAAGGCAAGAGAAGGTATTTTAGTCTACTTCAATGAGTACATAATGAGGAGAGAGATGGCACTGCATGGATTAAAGCACTCCAGAATGGTTAGGGTAAATTATAGTTCATGTGTTCAGATGGGCCATGCAGAACTCAGGAAGGAGAACAGATTAACTCCCATGTGGCTTACTTTGCCAGATTAGTACCCACATGCTACTTCCCTCTGTGAGAAATACATGCTGCTTGAAAATGAATAATGGAATTCAGTAGAGTCCTTACAGCCTTGGTTTATCAACACTGCCCATTGTGATAAAGTGCCTTTGGTGATGGCAGCCCTAAACATGGTTGAATATTACATTGCAAGTTGGCAATGACTTAGAATTTGAGCTAGAGAGGTATTAGTTGTGAATTAGACACTTCATGCCACTGTTTTCCATATATATCTGATATTCAGGAAAATCCGACTAGGAAATGGAAGTCTCATTCAGGAACGTTAGTTATTCATTGTTTGTTTGATTGATACTTATGTTTATTTTATTATTATTTCAGAATTTCATACATGAGCTCTATATTTTCACCTTATACTTCCCCATTCCAACTTCTCCCAAAACCCTTCTTTAATGACAATTGTCACGTGTGTGTGTGTGTGTGTGTGTGTGTGTGTGTGTGTGTGTGTGTGTTTATGTAAACACAGACTGCTGATTCTGTCTAGTGTTTGTCATACATACATGTTTAAAGCTGACCATTTGAAATTAGATAACTTATCAGGAGGCATCCATGGAGAAGATTGATTCTCCGTTTCTTGACAGCCATCAATTGTCTGTAACTTTTCATCTAGGGGATGGAACCTTGGGAGAGTTTCCCTTATTCATGTTGGCATGTCAGCTAGTGCTGTCATTGTGCAGTTTTGTTTAGGTGGCCACAATTTTAAGATTTGTATGGGTGCAGCTCCCTGTTATATATAGAAGATACTATCTCACAGCAGATGTCCTGTTGATCCAGCTCATTTAATCTTTTTATGCCATCTTGTATGATGTTTCCTGAGCTTTAGGAGTAGAGTTGTGTTGTAGATGTATCAGTTGGGGCTAGGCATCCCACAGACATTTGTTCTCTGTATTTTAACCAGTTGTGTAATGGTTTCCACTTGCTGCAAAATGAAGTTTCTTTTATGAGGAGTGAAAGCTACATTTTTCTGTGGGGATAATATATATATATAATTATAATTATAATTTGGTTGTGAATTTTCCTGCCATAGAGAAGTTATCCTCTAGTATCCATGACTTCACTAGCCATGGATAGTTGTCTGTGTTTACAGTACCAGCCATGAACTTTTCATTATTCTTATTAATAAATGGCTCTAGTGCAATCAAAAAGGACATTAATTGTAACCTTTAATCAACTCATTTATAATCACAACGAATCAAACCAAAACTCTTGTATAAAGTAATTGTGAAACTGCTAATTTATAGAGCCATCCCTCCATACTCTGATCCGTGTTAAATTGTCCTATACAAGTTTGTTCAATGACCAATGTCCCATTGCCTACTAAAAGCTAATGAAATTTTCATTCAGCAATTCACTGTTGAGTGCTGACTTTGTGTCAAGAACTGGCCTAGGTTTTATGAGACAGTTATTGTATTGGGGGGAAAACTCTACTTGTATGGAGTTTCAGAATCCAATGGGAGAGATAATCTAAAGTTTTATCATATAAGGAATCCGGCAAAGAATATTCATGCTGATATCTGAGTGGTTCCATGTGAACAACTGCATGAACTCAGTACTAAATGGTTAAACTGGGTTAAGATTAAAATATTACATCATATTTCTTTTCCTTAAGTTGTGAATGATTCAGACTTATTCTTATTCCTGTAACAGCCTGCTTGAAAAAGCCTTTCCTTCCATCCTACCTCTATTCTCTGGATACTCTGACTCTTGATGAAGACCTAGCTTAGCTCCTCCCCTCCCAGCTTTCCCCTCTAACCCATCTCTGTTCCTTCCTTAGTCACAGAACCTCAGACATGCCTTTTTACAGGGACCCTCTGAAGCCACACTAGGCTGGGACTCAGGTAGGAGATTTTCACAATCCTCCTTGTCCTCTATTCTTGTCTTTCAAGACTTAGTCCTGTAGTGGCCTGTCTGCAGGAGGCCCTCCTCCCACCCCACCTTCATTCACTGGGAACTCCACCTCTTGGTACAGACCCAGAGTTCCCTTAACTCTTTCAGAGGCCCTTCTCAGCCTTTCATGCTGGCTCATCTCTATACCTTTCTGTTATTCCCTGACCCTCAGAAGCCCTCTCTACCAGGAACTTCACAGCCACTAAATTTGCCTATGATCCAAAGAGCGGAACACCCACCAAACAAAGACAAGACTAGATATCAACACCACAAAAACACCTTAAACATCATAACTCTAAATGCATAGACCCCAGTATGGCATTTAAAAAAAAGAAAAAGGAAAAGGAAAAGAAAAAAGACACTGGAAACAGCCAGGCATGGTGACACATGCCTTTAATCCCAGGAAGTGATGGCAGGAAGCAAAAAGGTATATAAGGCATGAGGACCAGGAACTTTAACTTTTTAAGCTTTTAGGCTTTTTAGCAGCAGTTCAGTTGAGTTCCTTTCAGATGAGGACTCAGAGGCTTTCAGTCTGAGGAAACAAGATCAGCTGAGACATTGGCAAGGTGAGGTTGGATGTGGCTTATTCTGTTTCTCTGATCTTTTAGCATCCACCCCAATACTTGGCTCTGGGTTTGTTTTTATTAATAAGATCTTTTAAGATTCATGCTACACCCCAATTCAAAAACAGAAACGTCAACAGCAAAGACTCTATCAAAAGTTTGTATCTCTATTGCAGTAAGTCCTGAGAAATTCAATATAGCTAAAGTATAATAAGGGACTTCAAAATAGCAATTATGAATGACTTCAAGGATGTTAAAGAGGATGTTATGAGGAAATCTCCTAATGAAGCCTATAAAAACACAGTAGAATGAAATAATGAAAACAGTTCAAGACATGAAAGCAAAATTTTGCAAAGAAATGGGATCACTAAAGAAAACCCAGACTAAAAGAAAGCTGAATATGAAAAATTTAAGATGTCAAACTGAAACTTCAGAGGTAAGCCTCACCAACAGATTACAAGATATAGAAGAGAGGGTGTTGAAAACAAGGTAGAAAAAATGGGTAGCTCATTCAAAGAAAATGTTAAATTGAAAAATATGTGAATAATTTAATTGGTTCAAAGTTTCAAATGAATGTTCTAAAAATATGGAATAAACATGTGTTAACCATCCAAGTGCTGTCATAACTGAAGACTTATTTCCTGCAAGAGAGGGAGCACACAGTTTCTTAGGAGGAGGGGACTTACTCCTCATATTGGTTATAGACAACCTCAAATTTTCTAACTACTATTTTTTAAGGTAGGGAAAATAGAGACAGTTTGTTAAACAGGGGAAGCACTCCCTAGAATGAGAGTAGGCTACTGAGCAGGGAAAAAGGTATCTACTCAATGTGTCCAACTACCATTAACCAGCATGTGAGTGATGTAAAAATGCTATAGAGACTCAGACTAAGAATTTGGATACTTTCGTCCTAGATTTAGCTTGGAGGCTTATGTATTGTGTTGATCTTAGGCAATGTAGTTATTATTTTATTTTTCAGATCACAGATGCCTCATATCCAAGGATGTGAAGGTTGCACTAGAGCTATGGATCTCTGCTGTGGCTGCTGGAGAATTTTGCAAATATACTTGTGTCTGTTTCTCATCCATTTCTTTCAAGACCAGTGGGATCAGACACTCTAGGAGTGTGAATTTAGGACCTGAAAGTTTTAACATCTAGTGATTCTAATGTAATGTGTTTGAAAACACTGGCTTTGATTAATTCTAATGCCTGTCTCTAAAATGTACAGCAAATTCTATGTTATTAGTCTAAAAATAATTTTCAAATGGAAGTAACCCTTTACCACATGTTTCTCTTTATCTGCCCAAACTTATTGTGCTTTTCTTCTTTCCATGACTGCAGAATCTCACAAACTCCTATTCTCCCTTTTAAGAACCATTTAGAAAATCATGATTAAGCATATACCACTGCATGAGTGAGATAATATTCATTTAAGTTCCCAAATTTTGGAAAAAAATAGAAGGGGTAGTTATCTAGTATCTTGTTTTTAGCACATAAAACAAAAAGGCCTCAAATATGCACATCCATGTTTCTTTTCAGACTACCTCATTCATATAATTTCTATAGCCTTTCCCCACACACTGTGAATAGACAGATAAAGAGACTAATTCATTCAATTAAGTACCAGAGGTAGAATAGAAGGATACCAGGTTTGAATATCAGTACTTTATACACTGTCATGCAAACTATGGGCATTTAATAGAGGTTTGGTGAATAATGAGTGACACGGAATTTTAAGAGGGTTCCCAAATGCTTGAAAACGATTTCCTCATTCATTCAAATATGCTTTAGGAGTACAGTTATAGTCAATTAAATCAGTTCTTTAAAATTCTCTGACACAAAAATTTAATGTATTGTAGTGAGGAAATATCCACTTAATTCTTGGTATACAAGTGAGATGAATACTAGATTAAGGGTCTTCTTATTTACTTTTATGACTTGTTCAGTGCTTTTTAAATTAAACATACAAGCTTAAATTATTCATATCAAAGGACATAGTTTTGATTTTGAAAAACGTAAATGCAACCGATTTGGATATTGTTGTTGTTGTTGTTACTCTGAATGATTAATTTACTTCCTAGTAGGTTCAGGATAAAATGTTATGGTAGTATGGCAAGATTTCTATGTGGGGGCAAAATGGAGATGAGACTGAGTCAAAAGTAAACTGAAGCTAAAATAAAGAACAATCTGTATATGTGGTCTGTGATTGTGCCAACTAATGTAAGTCAGATGCTCCCAGTTAGGAAAGAATTTTTGGCTTAGCTCCATTCTTCTTTTTTTCTAGTCAGCTGGGAACTGTTAACTATTGCTGCCAATCCACCATCTTTCTTCAATCACTGAACAGTATACACCTCTAGATATATCTGTTTTGTTATGTTCTGATTTGTAAAATTTCTATAGAAAATGACTCATCTGGTTGAAGGTTCAATGCATTCAATTTCTATATCCTCTTGATAATATCTCATATTTAGTCTTCCTTAGAAAGTACTGCTTTGGCACTGAAAATCATGAGAGATTTATTGCTACTTTTTATTTATTTTGTGCATCTGTTTTACCTGCCATTAAATGTACCCATTCTTGCATTTGTAATAAACTGAATCTAAAGCTGTCCAGCAACATTGTGAATTTGTAAGAAAATGATTTCAATATGATTAAGGAACACAGTACTTAAGAAATAAAATACTGTCAGAGTCTTTTATTCGATTCGATTCCATAGCTAGGGAGCCTGCATGGGACTGACCTAGGCCCTCTGCATGTGGGTGATAGTTGTGTAGCTTGGTCTGTTTGAGGGTTTGAGGGGTCCCTAGCAGTGGTACCACCATCTGTCCCTGGCACATGAGCTGGCTTTTTGGAATCTGTTCACTATAGTGGGATGCCTCACTCAGTCCCAATGCAGGGAGAATGATTTTGGTTCTGCCTCAACTTGATATGCCATGTGTTGTTGACTCCCCATGGAAGGCCTTACCCTTTTGGAGGAGTGGATGGGGGGTGGGTTGAGGAGGAGATGGAGTGGGGGAGCAGGAGGAGGATTGGGAGGGGAAACTGTGATTGGTATGTAAAATAAATTTAAAATTTTAATTAAAAAAAGAGAAATAAAATACTTAGTGAACTCCATGTCTCAGATTTTTATGCCCTAGAAAAGAGAAAATAGAGGATTTCTAAATGCTGGGGGTAGAGGAAGTATCTTTCCATCACATTCCGCACCTAGATTCCTTGATTGGATCTAATGCCCCTTCTGCTGTAACTGGAAACTGTTCAGTTGGACCTAAAGGCTAGTGTGCCTCAATCAGCACAAGGACACAATGGACTCTTTAGCCCTACTTAAGAAACAGTGTGAGTCCAAACACAATGAATTTTCAGTGGCAAAATCCTCCAAAGAAATGATGGCTACATGATGCTTAATTATAAGCCTGTCTATTTTTATTGCCTAAAGAGATTTTTCTCAATTGGGGGTCTTCAATTCCTTTTATAATACTGTAAGTTCTTATGAATATATATGAATAATAAATAGGTATAATTTATTGATTATTACTACATATTATGTACTTACTTATGTAGTCAGAATCATTGGGATACTAACCTTGTAAATCACAATAGAAACTGAGGCAAAGAGATGCTACATGGTTTTGTAATGGTATGTTATTAATTAATGCTAAAATTGAGATTCAAGACCAAGTTGGTCTGACTACAAACTATATGATTTGGAAGACACTAGAAGTCTTTGACTTTCGTGAACTTTTGTCTATATCAAGCCATCAAGTCAGATGGTGAGTCTGAATAAGATTTTCAGAATACAGTTGAAATCAGTAAAAGGAACCATAATCCCTTGTTAGTTAATGACAGATAGTGAAATAAATAAATATTTTCAGCCTTTTGAGCAGATTATGAAAAATAATATTTTTACAGAAATTCACACCAATAGGTCATTTATTTTTCAAGAGAGAATTTTGATATCATTGTTTTTAAAAACAGTCTCACTATATAATCTAGGCTAGCCTTTAATTTAGGAGTCTCCTGACTCAGTCCACCAAATCCTGAGATTATATACCTGCTATGACCACTTATCATTGATTTTTGAAGAACGAATTTCTGAGTTTCATTTATTAACTATCTGTCATTCATCTATTTATATTTCCACCAATATTTATTGAGTTATTATTATGTGCCAGGCAAATGGTAGGGAGATGGCATTGAGTAAGAAGACAAAAATCTGATTTTTCAAATGTTTGCATTCTATTGGAAAAAAACAGTAGTTAAACAAAACTATATACTCAGACAAATATGACACACACATATATACACACTCAAACATGAACATTTTTAAAATGGATTTCAAATTGTCAAGGTCAACTTCCAATGTAAATTACTAGATGGATGATAGTGCCAGTCTAACATAAAGAAGACAGTAACAGAGGATCATTTTTGGCTGTGGAAAAGTATGATTGATATGGAAATGCTTAAGGCCATCTCACCTGGAGGCATATATGATTACATGTTAACTCATGACTGGCCATCTTTCTACTTAAAACTCTTTTCAAGACAGAAATCCCTAAGATGACTTATGGTAAAAGTCAACCTTTAACCAAGATATTTAAAGTCCAAATTTTAAATATCTCTTCAGTTTTTGTTTTTAATCTTTTCTTTTAGATGGATCATCTCTGGCAAATGATTGTGGATTCAGAATAAATCCATTATGATTAACTGATGTTCAACTGAATATTCCAAAGCTTTATAGAGCAGCTGTTCTTTGGATCTTTGGGTGGGATCCCATAAACTTATCCTGGAGTTTCCTTTCCACCTGGTCATGGGAGTCTATATGTCTTCTTGAATGTGCCTTTGACTTGCTTCTACTTGAAAGACTATGATTAAACTGGCACTAATTAATTTTAAAAGCTTGGTCAGAATAAGCACTGATGTTTCATTCTGGTTTGCTAGAATGTACAATTAGACCTATGAGTTTTTATGTCAGTTGTTTGGCAGTTTTGAGACAATTAAAGCATAAAAAATAATAATGACACCATGTGGAGAGATAAAATGAATAAACTCTGAGAATAGGTGAGAAGAGAAAGATATCTGGCCAGCTCTGAAGTGTTTCAGCTCCTTCTCCTGTCTAACTGCATCCAAGGTCAAACCCTAAGCTGAAATGGCTCAGCTGAGACCTTCCCCAATTCTTGCCACATTGGCAACTGTGAGAGATAAAGAACTGATTATTGTTATTTTAGGTCACTAAGATTTGGGGTGATTAATCAGTAGTAACATATAGCTATATACATAATCTATAGCATCCCCAACACATAAAGGCTGTGGCATTGTTTCTGGGACCAGGCACCAGGAAGAAACTTGGGAGGGTCTCAAGGAAATGGTTACAAGACTGAAAGTGGAAGGAAGCATTTGCTGCAATCTAGGAGAAGGTGGAAAGTTCATCCACTATCATGGTAATGTAAAGATAGAATATATATATATATATATAATCTGATGATATAGCTAAAGATATTTCCAGACAGAATAGTGTGGGTATTAAATGTACAACTAGATGTTAGAAGAAATATAAGGGATCTAGAGCCATTTTTTAAGCTTTCAAAAAGTTCTTAAATAAGAACAGGCCTCAAGAGGAAAAACAATGTCCAGAGTGGGTTTGTAAGATTCATTTGTTAAATCTTGAGAATTGTCTAAGTGAATGCCTTGAGAGCTTGTTTGAACTGAGAACAAGTCTTAGTAGGATTGTATGAGCATGCTTTGCAATTCATCTCCTTCAAACAAAAAACCCCTAAGAATACTGAGATTTTGTGCCACAGAAGCCTTATAAGCAGCTTTGGGTCAAGAATGTCAGCTTTCCAGTTTTGAGTTAGGGTCTCACTGAGTAGTCTAGACTCTCCATAAACTCACAATCCTCTTGCCTCAGTCTCTGCTGTGCAGGGAATATAGGTGGGCACCACCATGCCTGGCTAAAAAAAAGGTTTATCTTCAATTGACAAATAATAACTACAGATTTATGGAGAATAATGTAAGGTTTTGATAAATGTATTGTTTATAATGTTTACATCAAGTTAAACCATCCTGTAACATATTTATCATTTTTTGGGTAATAGTACCTCTTAGCAATTTTGAAAAACATAATACATTATTATTAACTTAAGCATGCTGTGCAGTAGATCTGTAAAATCTGTTCTTGTCAAATGGATATGTGACTTATCCCAAAAAGATTTGTGGCTTTGACTTCCATCTAATGACGTGAATTATATTTACCAACAGGTAAAGGAATTGTACCTGTTTAGTTTGAAAGCAGCAATGCTAGTAGGGAATGAAAGGAGGGGATTTTAGAGCTCTCAATCTTCTGTGGTGGAGAAAATAGTTTAAAGAGTTACTTAGTTATAAACAAATGTCATGTCTTAGGAAGTAACACTACTAAAATAACAGAATAAGCACCCAGAAAACAGAGAAAAAAAACAGATAGAAAAACGTCCATGAAGGTATCCACAATCAAGCTTTTCCACATTCTAGAATTCCCTTTAATCAATGATTACTATGCATTACTCATTTCCACTAATTTTGAAGAGAAATGTCTGTGTCAATGTCTGGGAATGTCTGTGGCAGTATCTAGAAATGTCTGTGGCAGTATCTAGAAATGTCTACGGCAGTACCTAGAAATGATCGTGGCAGTACCTAGAAATTTTTGTGGTAGTACATGTACCTCCATATTCCCTATCGATATGCTGGGCAGATATCTTATTTCTAGGGTCACAAGGTTTCATACTAACCTCTGCTCACAGGGCTTGACCAGAGGTGTCTTGTCTGAGGTCAGTAGTGAGATTCTGAGTTTTGACATGTGTTTTAATTCAATAACTATACATACTTTAATATGTTAAAGGATTTTTATAAGGTATTAATTTGTTTTCCTTATGTAGAAAATAACATCAGTTAAAAAAAGAAAAACAGCTTTCTAGTTTACTATGCATATATATGTGCATTTAATTGATTTCTGAGAGTACACAAGAGAAGTGGGTTTTGTCCTGTACAGTATCAGGACAGAATATATTTAGCAAAAATTACCTCTATCACATCTCCCATCCACATGCTTTCTTTGATGAGATTTTGAAACTCCTCCTACTGAGAGCTGGGGATCTATATTTCCACATATTGGTCTGGAAAGCCTGTAACTTGCTTGTAACTAAAAAATGCAGTAGAATGACAGTTTGTGAATTCCCATGACAGGGTACAAAAGCAGAGATTCTGCCCTGTTTCATGGCTCATTCGTGCTTGGATTCAGAGCTGTCCTATAAAAAGCCCACTACCCTTCAGCTGCCATGTAAAAAGAAAACTAAGCCACATGAAAAGGTCATATATGGCAATCTAATCAGCGGTCCCAGTCTTGGGAGCTCCCAATCCAGACACCTGACATGCCAGTGAACAAGTTTACAGATGCCTAACTCCCAATTGACAACCTTTGAGTCTTCCAGCTGAGATTTTAGAAATCATGTAGCAGTGAAAAGTCATCCTTGCTCTGCTCTTTCCAAATTCCTGAACACAACACTAGGTCAGTTGTTTGTACTATTGCATTGAAGTGGTTTATAATATCAAGTAACTGGAGCAGGCTGTTTGAGTAATTGTTTTCACCAATTTTCCATTTTTAATGGCTAGTACTTAAATCTAGAAGTCTTAGCATAAAATAAAATAAGAAATATTATTGAAATATAGGCTTGGATGTATTCCTGAGTACATGTTGTCTTTTAAGATTTAAAATTTGGTTTTGTAGGAGTCAGAGGGGGTGGAGGACACTGGAGAACATTTCCCACAGAATCAGCTAAGCAGAGCTCATATGGACTCACAGAAACTGAAGCAACAGTCACAGATCCTGTACGGGTCTGAGCTAGGTCCTTTGAATATACATTATGGTTGTAAAACTTGGTATTCCTGTGGGACTCCTAACAGTGGGAGCAGACATGTCTCTGACTCTTTGATTTGCTCTTGAGACTCTTCCTCCTGTTGGGTTGCTTTGTCCAGTCTCGGTATGAGGGCTTTTACTCTGTCTTATTGTAACTTGTTTTGTCATGTCTGGTTGTTGTCTCTTGGTTGACAACCTTTGTAAAGGGAAATGGAGAGGGGGTGGACATGTAGGAGAGAGGCAGTGGGGGGCAACTGGGAGGTATGGAGGGTAAAGAAATTAGAATATATTGTATGAGAGAAGAATCTATTTTTAATAAAGAAAAAAGTTGATTGTCCCATGCCAAATGGCCAGTCCTGAAAACATATATGTAAGTATGATTATACACATTGAGAATCTTATATTAAGGAGTATATACATGTATATATGCAATAACAATTAGTGGAAAAAAGGAAGCTATGAATTTGAAGGAGAGTGGGGAGGAGTATATGGGAGGGTTTGGAAGGAGGAAAGGGACGGGAGAAATGTAATTATATTATAATCTCAAAAGTAAAACAAAATATAAAATCATCTAAAATATACATAAAATAGCAATCTGGGGGCCTGGATAGATGGCTAGCAAAGAATGCTTACTGCTTTTGCATGACCCAGCATCAGTTCGAGCACCACCCATATCAGGTGGCTCATAACTGCCTATAACTCCAGTTCTAGGGAATCAGATTCAGTAGCCTCTGTGGTCATCCACATGCATGTGGTGCACATAGGCACACAGATACACACACATATGCACGTACATCACACAAACGTAAAAAAATTAACAAATATTTTTTTAAATGTAACTCTAAACATGACATTGGTGGAAAATGTTGCATAAGCCATGCCAGGTAATGTGGCCTCTCTGAAGTGAGCTTCCTGTATCTTTTCTTAGCTATCCGAGATGCAGCATCATTACCTAGGGCTCCAACATTCACTCTGTTAGAAGAATGATACTATTGAAGAAGTATCAGCATTGTAATGGTTTTTTGATAGGGGATGTTAATTCCTGTTCAAAAAATAAATTTCTTACTTCACCTCAATAATGATGCCACAGAAGGATACCAATGTCATAACCTGGTGACATTCTCAGCCAATCTCTATTATAAAATGCAGCATAAGTGTATTTCTTTATGAAATACATATCTGAGAAATACCAAAGAGATAAAGTAGTGTGTGTAATCTCTTTGATATTGGATTCAGAACTGGGTTTCTAATACATGCTTAATGAATCATTGTTGATTTCCTAGTGGATTTTTTTCACTTTATAGACAGACCTACCATTAGCTACTAAATCCTAGCTCACTTAGATCCAGATTTGACCCACACAAAGTGATTTATACTCAAACTTTTTATGATGGCTGTGTTCCATATAGTCAAACATGATCACAATTTTAAAATTCTAATATGAGATGGTTTAAAGTATTAAGGGAAAATATGTACAAATAAATATTATAGATAGGTAAAGATTGAAAAAGAATATAAACAGAAAGTGACTGACTACACTCTTTAAATGCTTTAGTCATTTCAATATAAAATTACCAGAGATAAGTGAAAACTTATCATGATGATATCTATAAGAATTAAGACCAGGTAGTAGACTACTTTATATCCACTTTTATGTTTACTTTGTTCAGTAAAGAAATTGATGAAGGGGTAAAAAGAGCGAAATGGGAAACATCTCTTAGGTATGACTGACTGTTTCTTTTGCATTGATGCACTGAAACCTTCATTGTACCCAAATCTTCCTCTTGAACTACACTGCAACCATTCTATTTATCAACCAACAGCAATTTTTTAAAGGAAAAATGTCCAGGAAATGTTATTCTAGGTATCCTTTAATATTTTCTTCCTACCATTAATGCTTTTTTCCCTTTTATTTGGGGGTAAGGATTGCAGGAGCCAGAGGGATCATGGACAGCTTGAGAACAGAGCCCACAGAATCAACAGCAATGCTTAATAAAGCAATAACAGAATAAGCACTGGGAACACGATGATGAATAATCACCATTCTTAAACATTGCCTATCTTTTTAAATGTGAGCATGCATAGATATCTAAATAGAGTATAAGAGATTACTGATACACACACAGAGACAAAGGTATGGAGGATTCAGGTGAGCATTAATTATCGAAAGTTTATGAGGGTATTTATGGTACTAGTACTACCATACACGAAACCATGTGTAAATCATCACTGACACACACCTTTGGCCCTAGTATAACTGTAGCTGCCTATTGGGTTTTAATACTTATTTTTTTTTGCTGTACAGTCTTTTTTTATTATTATTATATTTGTGTTTTAATTTTACACATCAGCCATGGGTTCCCCTGTCCTCACCCCTCCCGCACCCACCCCCACCTCCTTCCCATCCCCCCCTCCAATCCCATCTCCTCCAGGGCCAAGAGTCCCCTGGGGATTCATTTCAACCTAGTGGATTCAGTACAGGCAGGTCCTGTCACCTCCTTCCATGCTGAGCAAAGTGTCCCTGTGTAAGCCCAAGGTTCCAAACAGCCAGCTCATTCACTAAGGACAGGTCCCAGTTCCACAGCCTGGGTGCCTCCCAAACAGTTCAGGCTATTCAGTTGTCTCACTTATCCAGAGAGCCTAATCCAGCTGGGGGCTCCACAGCTTTTGGTTCATAATTCATGTGCTATTTGGCTATTTGTCCCTGTGCTTTTTCCAATCTTGGTCTCAACAATTCACACTCTTACAGTCCCTCCTTTTCTTGACAATTGGACACCTGGAGCTCCACCTGGGGCCTGGCTGAGAATCTCTGCATCCACTTACATCAGTTATTGGATGAGAGTTCCAGCACGACTGTTAGGGTGTTTGGCCATCTGATCACCAGACTAGGTCAGACCAGGCTTTCTCTTGACCACTGCCAGCAGTCTACAGACAATGTATCATTGTGGATTTCTGGGGACCGCTCCAGCACTCTGCCTATTCCTGGTCTCATGTGGTCTTCATTTATCATAGTCTGTTATTCTTTGTTCTCCCTTTCTGTTCTTGACCCAGCTGGGATCTCCTGCTCCCCTAAGTTTCTTACGCTCAAACCTTGCCCTTCATTACTCCCACTGTCATCCAGATTGTTCATGTAGATCTCATCCATTTTTCTGTCATTTGGCAATCCTTGTGTCTTTCCTAGGGTCCTGTTTTCTAGGTAGCCTCCCTGGAGTTGTGTAGCAGTCTAGTCATCTTTGTTTTACATCTAGTATCCTCCTATGAGTGAGTACATACCATGTTTGTCCTTCTGAGTCTGGGTTACCTCACTCAGGAGGATTTTTTCTAGATCCATCCATTTGCCTGCAAACTTCATGATGTCATTGTTTTTCTCTGCTGAGGAGTACTCCATTGTGTATATGTACCATATTTTCTTTATCCATTCTTCAGTTGAAGGGCATCTAGGTTGTTTCCAGGTTCTGTCTGTTACAAACAATGCTGATATGAACATAGCTGAGCAAATGCCCTTGTGGTATGATTGAGAATTCCTTGGGTATATGCCCAGGAATGCTACAGCTGGGTCTTGGGGGAGAATGATTCCCAATTTTCTAAGGAAGCGCCATATTGATTTCCAAAGTGGCTGTACAAGCTTGCATTCCCACCAGCAGTGGAGGAGAGATCCCCATGCTCCACATCCTCTCCAGCATAAGCTGTCTTCTGTGTTTTTGATCTAAGCCACTCTGACAGGAGAAAGGTGGTATCTCAGAGTTATTTTGATTTGCATTTCCTAGATAATTAGGGATGTTGAGCAATTCCTTAAACGTCTTTCAGACATTTGAACTTCCTCTGTGGAGAATTCTCTGTTTAGTTCTATAGTCCATTTCTTAATTGGACTGTTGGGCATTTTGATGTCTAATTTCTTGATTTCTTTATATATTCTGGATATCAGCCCTCTGTCAGATGTAGGGTTGGTGAAGACCTTTTCACATTCTGTAGGATGTCACTGTGTATTGTTGACCATGTCCTTTGCTCTACAAAAGGTTCTCAGTTTCAACAGGTCCCATTGATTGATGTTTATCTCAGTGCCTGTGCTACTGGTGTTATATTTAGAATGTGATCTCTGGTGCCAATGCGTTCAAGAGTACTTTCTACTTTCTCTTCTATCAGGTTCAGAGTAACTAGATTTATGTTGAAGTCTTTGATACACTTGGACTTAAGTTTTGTGCACAGTGACAGATATGGATCTATTTGCAGCCTTCTACACATTGACATCCAGTTATGGCAGCACCATTTGTTGAAGATGCTTTCTTTTTTCCATTATATATTTTTGGCTTCTTTGTCACAAATTATATGTTCATAGATCTGTGGGTTAATGTCAGGGTCTTCAATTCGATTCCATTGGTCCACATGTCAGTTTTTATGCCAGTACCAAGCTGTTTTTATTATGATAGCTGTATAGTAGTGCCTGAGGTCAGGGATCATGATGCCTCCAGAGGTTGTTTTATTGTACAGGATTCTTTTTGCTATCCTGTTTTTTTTTTTCCATATGAAGTTGAGTATTATTCTTTCCAGGTCTATGAAGAATTGTGTTGGTAATTTCATGGGAATTGTGTTGAATCTGTAAATTGCTTTTGGTAAGATTGTCATTTTTACTATGCTAATCCTGCCTATCCATGAGCATGGGAGATCTTTCCATTTTCTGACACCTTCCTCAATTTCTTTTTTCAGGGACTTAAAGTTCTTGTCAGATATGTCCTTCACATACTTAGTTAGAGTAACCCCAAGGTATTTTATATCATTCGTGACTATTGTAAAGGGTGATGTATCTCTGATTTCCTTCTCAGCCTGTTTGTCTATTGTATATAGGAGGGCTACTGAGTTTTTTGAGTTGATCTTGTATCCTGCTATGTTGCTGAAGGTTTTTATTAGCTTTAACAGTTCCTTGGTTGAATTTTCGGGGTCACTCATGTATACTATCATCTCATCTGCAATTAGGGAAAGCTTGACTTCTTCCTTTCCAATTTGTATCCCCTTAATCTCCTTATGTTGTCTTATAGCTCTGGCTAGAACTTCAAGTAGTATATTGAATAAGTATGGGGAGAGATGACAGCCTTGCCTTGTTCCTGATTTTAGTGGTATTGCTTTGAGTTTCTCTCCATTTAATTTGATGTTGGCTGTTGGCTTGTTGTAGATTGCCTTTATTATGTTTAGGTATGTTCCCTGTATTCCTGATCGCTCCAAGACCTTTATGATGAAGGGGTGTTGGATTTTGTCAAATGCCTTTTCTGTATCTAGTGAGATGATCATGTGGTTTTTTTCTTTGAGTTTGTTTATATGGTGTATTACATTGATGGACTTTCGTATGTTGAACCACCCTTTCATCCCTGGGATGAAGCCTACTTGATCATGGTGGATAATTGTTTTGATGTGTTCTTGGAGTCTGTTTGCTTGTATTTTATTGAGTATTTTTGCATCAATGTTCATGAGGGAGATCGGTCTGTAGTTCTCTTTCTTTGTTGCATCTTTGTTTGGTTTAGGAATCAGAGTAATTGTAGCCTCATAGAAGGAGTTTGGTAATATTCCTTCTGCTTCTATTGTGTGGAACAATTTAAAGAGTATTGGTATTAAGTCTTCTTAGAAGATCTGGTAGAATTCTGCAGTGAAACAATCTGGTCCTGGGCTTTTTTTGGTTGGGAGACTTTTAATGACTGATTCTATTTCCTTAGGTGTTATTGGACTATTTAAATGGTTTATCTGGTCTTGATTTAACTTCGGTATGTGGTACCTATCCATTTCTTTTAGATTTTCCAGTTTTGTGGAGTTTTTTGAAGTATGACCTGATGGTTCTCTGGATTTTCTCATTGTCTGTTGTTATGTCCCCCTTTTCATTTCTGATTTTGTTAATTTGGATGCTCTCTCTCTCTGTCTTTTGGTTAGTTTGGATAAGGGCTTATCTTGTTGATTTTCTCAAGAACCAACTCTTTGTTTCATGAATTTTTTTGTATTGTTCTCTTTGTTTCTAGTTTATTGATTTTAGCTCTCAATTTGTGGTTTATTCATTTTTGTTGATCTCTAGGAAGTCTTCAATTTCTTTCTTTATTTCTTCCTTAACCCATTGGTGATTCAGTTGAGTATTATTCAGTTTCCATGAGACTGTAGATTTTCTGTAGTTTTTGTTGTTGTTGAAATCTAAGTTTAAACCATCGTGGTCCAATAGAACTCAGGAGGTTATTCCAATTGTTTTGTGTCTGTTGAGATTTGCTTTGTGGCCAAGTATGTGTTCAGTTTTAGAGAAGGTTACATGGGGTGATGAGAAGAAGGTATATTCTTTTTTGTTTGGCTGGAATGTTCTGTAGATATCGATTAAGTCCATTTGAGCCATAACATCAGATAAGACCATTATGTCTCTGTTAAGTTTCAATTTGGCAGATCTGTCCAGTGGTGAAAGTGGGATGTTGAAGTCTCCCACTATTAATGTGTGGGGTTTTATATGTGATTTAAGTTTTAGTAATGTTTCTTTTACATATGTGGGTGCCCTTGTGTTTGGGGCATAAATGTTCAGAATTGAGACTTCATCTTGGTGGATCTTTCCTGTGATGAGTATGTAATGTCCTTCATCATCTCTTTTGATTTATTTCAGTTTAAAGTCTATTTTGCTGGATATTAGGATGGCCACACCAGCTTGCTTCTTAAGACCATTTGATTGGAAAGTCTTTTCCCAGCCATTTATTCTTAGGAGGTGTCTGTCTTTGAATTTGAGGTGTGTTTCTTGTATGCAGCAGAAAGATGGGTCCTGTTTTCGTATCCATTCTGTTAGTCTGTGTCTTTTTATAGGTGAATTAAGTCCATTGATATTAAGGGATATTAATGACTAGTGATTGTTCGTTCCTGTGGTTATTTTTATTTTTTGGTGGTAGTGTGTGTGTACTTCTGTTCTTTGGGGTTTACTGCTGTGGTGTTATCTATTGCCTGTGTTTTCATGGGTGTATCTGCCTTCCTTAGGTTGGAATTTTCCTTCTAGTGCTTTCTGTAGGGCTGGGTTTGTGGATAAGTATTGTTTAAATCTGGTTTTGTCTTGGAAGCTCTTGTTCACTCCACCTATGATGACAGAAAGTTTTGCTGGGTATATTAGTCTAGGCTGGCATCCATGGTCTCTTAGTGTCTCCATTATATCTGTCCAGGTCCTTCTGGCTTTCAAAGTCTCCATTGAGAAATCTGGTGTTATTCTGATGGGTTTGCCTTTATAAGTCACTTGGCCTTTTTCCTTGGCTGCCCTTAATATTATTTCTTTATTCTCTACATTTTGTTGTTTAATTATTATGTGGCGAGTGGACTTTTTATGGGGGTCTAGTCTGTTTGGTGTTCTATAGGCTTCTTGTGTCCTCATAGGCATTTCATTCTTTAAGTTGGGAAAGTTTTCTTCTATGATCTTGTTAAATATATTTTCTGTGCCTTTGCGTTGGTGTTCTTCCCCTTCCTCTATCCTTATTATTCGTATGTTTGTTCTTTTCATGGTGTCCAAAATTTCTTGGACATTTTGGGTCATGACTTTGTTGATTTTAGTGTTTTCTTTGACTGATGAATCTATTTCTTCTACCGTATCTTCAACACTAGAGATCCTCTCTTCCATCTCTTGCATTCTGTAGGTTATACTTGCATCTGAAGTTCCTGTTTGTTTACTCAGATTCTCTATTTCCAGCATTTCTTCTGCTAGTGTCTTCTTTATTTTTTGTATTTCCCTCTTCAGGTCTTGGACTGTTTCCCTTGCTTTTTCATGATTTTCTTTCAGGGACTTATTGTTTTCTTCTGCTTTAATTGTCCTTTCCTCTAGTTTTTTTATAGCGTTCTTCCCATTTTTGTTTGTCTTTTCCTCCACTTTATTTTTGATTTCTTCTATACAGCTCTAGCCTCTTCATGATGTTACTTATAAGGTTGTTTTCTTCTTCTTCTTCTTTCATTCTGTGACGTTCAGGTCTAGCTGTTGGAGAAGGGCTAGGTTCTGTTGATGCTGTATTGATCTTTATTTTGTTGTATGTACTTCTGCCTTGACGTCTGCCCATCTCCTTGTGGGTTTGTTCTTGGTCTTATCAGTATACTTGGTCCAGACAGAGCTGACAGATTTAGGGATCCTCTCTCTGGTCCAGATGGAAGCTCTGGGCCGGATGGGAGCTCTGGTCCAGATGAGAGTACTCGCCAGATAGGCGCTGGGGACTGGACTCTGAGTCTCAGGAAGTCCCTGGAGACTCCTTATCTTGTCCAGATGGGAGCTCCTCTTGTCCAGATGGGAGTTCCGGGACAGGATGATGGAAGCTCTGGTGCAGATGGGAGTTCCAGGGCGGATGGGAGCTGGGGGCTCTCTGGTCCAGATGGGAGTTCCAGGGAGGATGGGAGATGGGGGCTGGTCTCTGAGTCTCAGCAAGTGGCTGAGGTCTTGGGCAAATGGGTGTGGGGTCAGGGTGTGGAGACTTCAGGGTGTGGCTGTGTGTAGGGTGTGGAGACTGCAGGGAGCCTTCCCGTAGGGTCTGAGGAACAGCTGGAAACTGGGGCCAAGTTGGGCAGGTCCTCCCGGGATGGCTGGTGCCCAGGGGTGGGACCCAGAGGTGGTTGCCTCTCTGACTACAACCCCAGGCACTCACCTCTGGTCCAGATGGGAGTTCCAGGGCAGGATGGAAGCTGGAGGCTGGTTTCTAAGTCTCAGGAAGTGGCTGGGGTCTCTGGCAGATGGGTGTGGGGGCAGGGAACCTTCCAGGAGGGGATGGGGTGTCCTGCCCTATGGCCAGAACCTGGGGCCCAGTTGGACAGGTCTTCCCCAGAGTGGCTGGTGCCCCAGGCTGTGCCCCAGGTGCAGGCCTCTCTCTTAATACTTATTTCTATTTTTCTTTTTTATTATTTAAAATTTGTTTCTCATTCATATTAAAGAATAGGTGGTCAAGAGCTCTGGGTTTTTATAGCTGATTTCTACTATTGTCTTCACTCAGTAGAGGGTGCTTTCTGGAATTGTATCAATGTCACTTCTGTAGCAGTATCCCCTAGTACATTTTCTGGACCCAAATAATTCAGTTATTTTGTTGAGAATAAGACTTTTGATTCTGACTAAAGGTTCAGAAAATCAGTGCTTTGTGGAGGAAGAGAGGGAGACAATAATTTTCTTCTGCTCGACAGTTTTCTCCATCTAATGATGTCCTTTCTCTTGTCTAGGTCCATCTTTCTCACAAAGAACTTCCATCCTTTCCCTCATGGACATTACAAAAAGTAGAGGAAATCCCTGATCTGGAAGCCAAATTGCTTGGGTTAAATTGAAATCTTTTCTACTTCATAACTTTAAGTTTGGGATAGTGCCTCAACAATTTGCTCTTTCATTTCTTCATCTTTAAAATGAAGAGATGAGTTACTTAGCCATCTTCTGCATTTGTGAGTATAAGCCTCCAGTAATGGCTAGTGTATTGCCTTGAGACTAATCTCTAGGTGGTTAATAGGTTTAAGACCTTTTACCCCAGTCATGAAACAGATAGAACAAAATAAGGGTCTTCACAGCTCAGAGAAGTTCGATAACAAGGAGCACCTAAGAGGGATGCATGGATTGTCCTGGGAAGGAAAAATAGATGAGATCTCCATGAGAAAACTGGGAGTGAGGGGGGAATGGAGGGGGAATGAAGGGGGAATGGAGGGGAATGAGAACATAAGGGAACGGGATGGTTGAGATGGAACAGGGACAGAGTGGGGGAGCAATGAAAGAGATACCATAATAGAGGAAGACATTATGGGGATAAGAAGAAACCTGTTGCTAGAGAATTTCCCGGGAATCTACTAAAATGACCCCAGTTTAGACTACTAGCAATAGTGGAGAGGGTGCATGAACTGGCTTATCCCAGTAATTATATTGGTGAATACCCTAACTGTCAGCATAGAGCCTTTCTCCAGTAACTGATGGAAACAGATGCAGAGATCAACAGCCAAACACCAGGCCAAGCTCCAGGAGTCCAGTCAGAGAGAGAGAGAAAGGGGGTTTCTATGAGCAAGGGGCATCAAGATCATGATGGGGAAACCTACAGAGACAACCAGACCAAACTAGTGGGAACTTATGAAACTTAGACAAACAGCTGTGGAGCCTCCATGGGACTGGACTAGGTCCTCTGTATAGCTTGATCTGATATAAGATCCAATGTTTAGAAGAGTCCTGTGTTTGGCCCAATGCATTGCTGTAGCTATCTTGAAATGTAGAATTTGTGAACAAAAATCCTACATTTTTATTTCTCACCATGCCCCACAAATCCTAAAGCCACTATTGACTTCTGTTTACTAGAAGTGATGCCATTGGTTTACTGTTTCTATTCCCAATGAAAAATTGATATGTGCTAGATATATGCAAATATTTAGTTAAATAGGTTAGACTTTCTCCATTACTATCCACAGCAGAGACTAGGGGGTATTTGTATAACAGAGTAATTGAGCTCATGTGCTGTGTATTTGTGTATAGCAAAGAAAGGAGAACCATTATAAACCTATGATTATTGCAAAACTTCTGTTTTAAGTCTTAAAATTCTGGTCAACAGAACTTTATATTTCAAAAATCTCTTAAAACCAATTAATACTTTCATGGTAAATCTGTGTATCATTTAGATGTCATTATACAAAATCTCTTCCATTGCCTAGATCTTGTGTGTTATTTTATGAGCTTCTGTATGAAAAACATTCATCAGGGCCTCTCACTCATTTCCAATAAAAAGGGCAAATGTGTGAACAAGGAAGGACAAAGACAATTCAGTTGCAGTACAAGCAATATATTGATTATTGTTGAGTCACTCTGACCAAGTTGCCTGAGGACATTTTAATTGAGGAAGGATTTCCTTTGGCTTCTGGTTTCAGAGCATCCAATTAATCATGATGAAGAGGGCATAGAGAAAGCTCACATTTATGGCATACAAGAAATAGTGAGAGAAAAACAGTGACTGCCAGCACTCTTCTGGATCTCTCTTTTTCTTCTTTTTATTCAGTCTGGGACCTCCCACCCCATGGGAAAGTACCCTCCACATTCAGAGTGTGTATTTCTTCTAGGTAATCTCCAGAGGTGTGCCTCACCATCTTCCAGGTGATTCTGTACCCATTCAAGTTCACAATGAAGAAAATTAACCACCACAATCAAGAATCTTTAGAGTTATTGCAGTGGTTCATTTTAATTTGCAACTTGACAGGATCCAGAATCATGGGGCAGTTGCATTTCTAGGTATACCTTTGAGGTATGATTTAGCTTATGTATGTTCTGGTGAGGGGTTATGGTCAGTAGGTTCATTGGGAAAACCTGTACTGAAAGTGAGTATCACTACTACCTGGAATAGGGTCCTGAACAGTATAAGAAAGAGAAATTAAGCTGAGTACGAGCATTCATCATTATTTACTTTCTGTGGATGAAAAGTGACCAACTGCCTCTTGCTCCTACTGTGTACCTTCCCCGCTATGATGGACCGTATCTTTAAACCGTGAGCCCAAATAAGCCCTTTCTCCATTGTTGATTTTATAGGGGTAATTTATCATAGCAGCAAGAAAAGAAACTAAACATGAATGTTACTATAGCCTAATAATGGCAGAAGTAAAGACATGGGATTCCACTGGTTAAGACTCCTACTTAGCCAACAATCCTATTCATTTTCTCTTTTACTAGTGGATCATCATTTAGTTCAGTCACTTAACTATAGTTCTATTGAAATTTAAATCCACATATGTATTTCTAGGAAAGGAGCTTTTCCTTGAATGATGTTTAATAACTTACCTGGCCTCTACTCACTAGACACCAGTAGCACCAATATTTCCTTACTTATGACAACCACAAATGTCTATATTTTCCAAATATTTTTAGAAGAGCAAAACAATCCCCAAAATTGTTTTAGTCACCTGTTCACATATGTGAACAAAGAAAGACTATATTTTCTAGTCTCCTTTGCACCTATGTAAGACTGAAATATATCAAGTATCAAGATTCAAATTAATGCCATATTCAAGGTAGAATTCAATCTCATATTCCTCTAGTACTACATGCTGGTCTGAGTCACCCCATTATGGCTCATGTTCTGTGGAACAATACTTTTCTACATTATAAATATGTAATACTCTCATTGGTTAATAAAAAGCTGACAGGCCAGTAGGTAGCTGGACAGGAAGTTAGGTGGGAATGCCAAACTGAGAATGATGGGAAGCAGGGGGGCAGAATCAGGAGAGATGTCAGCTAGCTCCTGAACAAGCAAGATGTGTAAAAAATGAGGTATCAAGCCATGAGCCACATGGCAAAACAGAAATAAAAATATGGGTTAATTTAAGTAAAAATTAGCTATTAACAAGCCTGAGCTATTGGCCAATTATTTATAATTCATATTCAGTCTCTGAGTTGGTTATCTGGGACCAGGTGATTGGGACAGGATATTTCCAATTACATATGACACCCAATGTGGGGCCAAAGTTTCCACATAAAACCCGAAAAAACTTAAAAAAAAAAAGGATTCTAGACACACAACAATGGAATCAAGCATGGCTTCTTGGTAGCTGTCTTTTCTCTGATAGGCTCTGTTTACTGGCAGTGAACGGAGGTATGGCTCCTTTAAGAGCTGACTTCCTGGCTCCATGCTAGCAGCAAAAACAGGTGGCTCTTTTAAGAGGCCCTGCTACCAAACACTTATATGTTGTTTATGAGCATCCAGCAGCATGCTACTTGGTGGTGGCATGTACTCAGAAACTTCCCAGAGTTGGAGTGATAAACATGGCTTTCAGAACTGGCAGTAAACATACCTCCACCATGAAACTAGACACTGAGAACTGAGTGGGAGGAGCCAGCAGCAGTACATCAAGATCTAAGTTACACAGCGGTTTTTTTGCTTATGTAGACAGAAAAGGTTACAGATGCACAATAAAGACAGATTCAGACAGAAAGAGCCTCTAAATGGTCACAGCATGTTTAAAATTATATGTAGGCTTGGGAGAGAAAGTCTTAGATTTAAAAATATAGTTTAACATAATAAAACAACGTCCTTAAAAGGGAGAGTGAAGTAATATAAAAGAAATAAGCCATGTAAAGATAGAAAATACACAGAGGTTCTGGATTATGTATATTATTGTGCTGTCTTTAAAATTTTTGGCTGCTAAGAGATATTGGTTTATAGAAACCTCTAAATTAAAATAACATATATTTTAAAATTCCTTGTTCTCCCTTTCTGTTCTTGATCCATTTGGGATGTCCTGGTCCCCTAAGCTCTCTTTCCCTTGAACCTTGCCCTTTATTATGAAGACCACATGAGAACAGGAAGAAGCAAAGTGCTAGAGAGGTCCCCAGAAATCCACAATGATACATCCACTGTAGACTACTGGCAATGGTTGAGAGAAAGCCTGATCTGACCTAGTCTGGTGATCAGAGGGCCAAACACCCTAACAGTCATGCTGGAACTCTCATCCAATAACTGATGGAAGTAGATGCAGAGATCCTCAGCCAGGCCCCAGGTGGAGCTCCAGGAGTCCAATTGTTGAGAAAGAGGAGGGACTGTAAGAGTGTGAATTGTTGAGACCAAGATTGGAAAAGCACAGGGACAAATAGCCAAAGTATTGTAAACACATGAATTATGAACCAAAAGCTGTGGAGCCCCCAACTGGATCAGGCCCTCTGGATAAGTGAGACAATTGAATAGCTTGAACTGTTTGGGAGGCCCCCAAGGCAGTGGGACAGGGACCTGTCCTTAGTGCATGAGCTGGCTGTTTGGAACCTTGGGCTTACACAGAGACACTTTGCTCAGCCTGGAAGGAGGGGATTGGACCTGCCTGTAGTGAATCCACCAGGTTTAAATGAATCCCCAAGGGTGCCTTGATCCTGGAGGAGATGGGAATAGAGGGGAGAGACTGTGGGGGGGAAGGTGGAGTTGGGGACGGAAGGGAGGAGGACAGTGGAACCCATGGCTGGTATGTAAAATGAAAACACAAATATATTAAAAAAATCTAAAAAAAATATTTTAAAATTATCTTGATTTTGAAATTTAAATCAAAAGATATGTTGCTTTGGGAGAGGGTTATACTTTGATTTCCACAAGAAATAAGAGGCTATGGGTTCATTCTGGGTTAAGGAAAATTAGGTTTTATCAAGGAAGATCCCCCAAAAAATCTCCAATGGGAATGGATGGCCCAGATGATCCAATGTTTCAGAGCACCTCTGTTGCAGTTTCCTCTGAGTTTTGCATCCAGAAAGGATTCAAAGCTGTTGGCTGAGATGATTCAGACTCACAGAATACTCCAACCACAACATAACTATTATCCTAAATTTTCTCAGGGTCCCTCAAAGTTTACCAGCACTACTGCAAATCAACAGGAAGTAGTCTAGATAACTACAGCCAAATTCCCAAAATATTAGTTGTAAGTGTTTGTCATCATTTAGGGGGGTTGGTTACAAGTTGTTATTGGTAATGGTCAGAAGAAAAGCTAAACAAAGGAGATTAGATTCAGGGATTTCATTCTAAAAAGAAAAAGGGGGATATGGAAATAGAATAAAAGGGTAGATTATTGAATCTACTTTAATGCAAAAAACAACTGTTAATCTCAAAATATTTTACAATGGTATGGATTGTGGTTTATTGATACAAATTTAAAGTTAATTTTGTTATACTCCATGTATATTTCTACTCTTGTTTATGGTATTATGTTTATGCAGCTCATTTAAATTTTAATATATAATTTAAGAAATGTAGATTAATAGTCACCTCTAATAGCAAACTTATAGTCATGTTAGTTAGGTTTTCAAGGGAATACAGAGATATATTTCAGATAGATAGGTAATCTTCAAATACTTCAAAGACCTATAGAATATAACATTTAAAATGTTTGAGAAACTTAGACTTTTCTTGACAGTGAGACATGTCTGCTCCTGGCAGCACCAATTACTTCAAAAAAGATGATGGGCATCAAAGAAACCCCAAATGGGGTTTGTTTTCTTTATGGCAAAAGCTAGCCATATGGGCAAAGAAACTGCCCTTGCTTCAATTGCTGACAGTTACTGTCCAAACTGGACCTGCAGGAGACAAGAAAGGAGACTGCTGAACTTTGCCAAGACAAGGTAGAACAATCCTTCAGAATCCCCTGCTTCACAGGAACGTCTGTTAGATATTCTAGGCCTGTAGGCCAGAGTTGGGTGCCCCAACATTACAGAGGAATTTTGAGTGACTGTCCAGGCAGTCTGATGTTCCTGTCTGTAGGTAACATTTCACCCTTCTGGGGTCTTTGATAGAGCTGAAAACTAGATAGTCAAAATATTAGTTTTCCTTAGTTATATTAGAAAGTAAATTAGATACAAACCTTTAGACTTACCAAGATAAGATAGTTATATGTATTTTCTCTAATTTTGCCAAATGCATATTGATTGGCTATTGTTATGGTAATTCTTATTTATTAACTCTTTTTGGGGTATATAGTTTTACTATATTAAGGTAAAACCTCCCATTTTAATTAGACAAAAGGGAGGAATGCTGTGGAACAATTATTTTCTATGCTATGAATATGTATTGCTCTCATTGGTTAATAAAAAGCAGACAGGCTGACAGCTAAGCAGGAAGTTAGGTGAGAAAGCCAAACTGAGAATGATGGGGGAAAAGGAAGGCAGAATCAGGTGAGATGCCAGCCAGACCCTGAGTAAACAGGAAATATAAAAAAAATGAGGTAACAAGCCATTAGCCACGTGGCAAAGCATAAATAGAAACATGGGTTAATTTAAGTGTAAGAGTTAGTTAGCAACAAGCCTGAGTTATTGGCTGAGCATTATAATTCATGTTCAGTTTCTGAGATGGTTATTTTGGACTGGGTAGTTGGAAAAGGAAATGAATTTATTCATAGTATGATTATATATTATATGATTATGGTCCTGTGACTCCAAAACACTTGCTTCCAACAATAATAATAATGGCCATTCTCAATATTTCAACTAGAGAGAAATTGCTACAATGTTAGTTAAGTCAGATCCTTTTTAGCTCAAAATTCTCTAATGACTTTCACTTTATTGATTTTGTAATGTTCCCTTAGCTTTCCACCCTCAACTGTTGCTGCTCTCATGCTAGTTCAAATGCCAGCAAATACCTGCTGTAAATGTTTAGATACATGATAAATAGAGATCACACAGCACCATATTTTTAATGAATTGGGTATGATTGTTTAATCATTTGGCTTTCTGCTAAAAAACCTGTAAACTAAAAACTATTTTCACTTAATGTTGTCTGTAGGCTAAGAGAGTAACAGAAAAATCAATAACAGTTGTAGTGTTTCAATTCCTTAAGAGAGTGGCTATGTCTTGTATATGGAAATTCTTTTCTAGTAGTTTCTGTCAGTTTTACTCTAGGATACGCAAAAGACACACTAAATTCAAAGAAGCATGAAGGTGAACATCTTCCATCTGGTCTATGAGCTGTTCAGTTATTAACATCATTTGCCATCTGTTCTGGGTACAATGTGAATACTGAGAATGCAGGGGATAGGTAATCAGGGGATGCTCCTACTACTCAAAATAGTAATAACAATAGCACCAATTACAAACCACACTAAGCACTTGTTGATATCTAAGTTGGATGATCCTGTTCATTAAATTCTCCAGTTTTTCTCTCTCTCTCCCTCTTTCTCTCTGATACACACACACACAAAAAAAACAGAGAGAGAGAGAGAGACAGAGACAGAGAGACAGAGACAGAGACAGAGAGACAGAGAGAGAGAGAGCATTTGGTGTCAAGGCGCTTATTGTTGAGGATTAGGAATTGCTTAACTGGGAACACCACACCTGTAGAAACTCCTATAGAAGATCGTGAAAAACTACATTTCTAAGAATTTGCCTCTGTATTGGGGTTTGGGGTTGAGATTTGCCAGAATCTTTGGGGATTTGGAAGATGGAAGATGAGCAGAGGCTACTATTGTTGGGAGTCCTTGGGTATTACACATGTGGTATTGCCGAATCTTGTGAATTCCTACATTCTCATCCCACTTTGGTGGCTAGATATGTTGGCTTCTGAAGATTTTCCTGTGACCATTTGGTTTACCATCTAGAGCTTCAGGTGAATACTCTCCCTTTCATTGTTGCTTCTCTTGGTCACTTGCACATTCATTTAAATCCTAATTGGTATGTGAAATTTCTTATTTTGGTAAAATTTTATTGTATTTTCCTGACTAAACAGAAATGGAGATAAATGTTCTAGTACTCCAGTATTTTAACTACAAAACAACAATTTAATGAAAATTATTATAGCTTTTTTCAATTAATATAGCAAGAGTTGGAGGCAAGCAAGGATGAAGGAGACAGAGCTATTTTCTTGAATACACAATAGGTATAAAGGAATAGGTCTAGGACAGTAGTTTGTAGCTAGGGTCAATGTTTACCATTAGGAAATATTTGGAAATGTCTAGAGAGATATTTTTGGTGTGTAATGGTGAGAGAAAAGGGTTCTATTGACATCTAGTGGGTAGAGGTTCCAATACTCCCACAAGAAAACATGCATTGTTGATGTTGTTAAACTCTGAAACACACACACACACACACACACACACACACACACACACATACACACACACACACTGAATACAAGGTTGTTAAACTCTGAAATGCACACACACATTGCTACAGTGTAATAAAGCATCTCCTCTGCTCAAGGCATCTAATGGCTACCAAATTCAACAAAGGGAGAATTTGGTGCAAAACACAGAAATGCCGTCTTGCTAGTTCAAATAAACAGGAAGATGTTTTTAAGGGATGGTGTCTTAATTAGGGTTTCTATTGCTGTGAAGAGACACTATGACCACAGCAACTCTTATATGGAAAACATTAAATTGGAGTAGCTCACTTACAGTTCAGAGGTTCAGTCCATTATCATCATGGTGGAACAAGGTAGAATGCAGGCAGATATTGTACTGGAGAAGCAGATGAGAGTCCTACATCTTGCAGGCAACACACAGTGATCTGTGACACCTGGCATTTTCTTGATCATATATGAGACCTCAAAGCCCACTCTCACAGTGACACACTTCCTCCAACAAGACTACACCCACTCCAACAAAGCCACACCTTCTAATAGTGCCACTCCCTTTTGGGGGCTATTTTCTTTCAAACCACCACAGATGGTTTTAGGAAAGCCACTGTGAGGCAACGTTCCAAGTCTCTAGAGATAGGGAATTAATGATCTATATGATGAGAAGACTGGATTATTTAAATCTTACTTCTGCCACTAACCAACATGGGATCTAGGTAAATCACTCTATGTGGCTCAGTGTCCTATGTGGTAAAATGGAGAGAGTGACTCATTCTTTAAAAACCCCATGTAGGTTTTTGAGAGTATATACTGAGGTAACTAACTTGAAGGACCTACTAGATGTCAGTATGATGTTATTATTATTGAGACCATAAACAATTAACCAATTCAATAACTCCAATGAGCGTGTAATCAAATGAGACTAGCTATTATTCTTTATTATTTCTGCTCTTGTCTTATTTGATTCCTTTTTATGTGTGTACCAACTTGCCCACACCAGCTTCAATACTATCAGAACCTATTCGAGAGTCCTTCTATAATTTAATGTATTAAGACCTTTTAGTTCAAATTCTCAAAAGACTCCCATTGATATGCCAGTTAATAGACTACTGTCTACAAGTCAGTGGATAGGAGAAAGGACAGGATCAAAAGATAAAGGACACATTAAGAGTAGGGTAAGTGGTAATCTTTTCAGGGTGCTGAACTTTCCTGAATGCATGTCCTATGAGGAACTGTAGAAGGGACAAGAAACCCTGGGCTTGAGACAAGATAAAATTGGATCATATGAGAGCTATTTTCTGAAGAGCAGAGAGCCTTTATGAATTTAGGTTTATATTTATAGTAATGGTTTCAAGGGAACTAATCAAAACTAATTGGTTGACATTAGGAGGAACCAGAATTAAACTCAAAATGAGGATGAACCATTAAAACTCTACAATTAAATATGGAACTCACCATGTTGAATGTTCATGAATTCCTAGATGTTAGAGACAGCCAAATGTTTAACATTTGCTGGAGATACTGAGTAGTTTATGGGGATTATATAACCAGGTGTCTCCCATTCATGGAACACTGACTATATGTAAAAATTATTAAAGTAAGACGTTTAAGAGAGCAAGCTATACTGAAGGTGATGACTGAAGTTTATGAAAGACGTATTTACTAAGCTATATACATGTGTTAACTATCAGAACTTTCTAATTATTCTGATTAAGTTTTCAGAACCTGCTCCAATATTATTGATCCCACAACAGTTCAGTTTGCTATAATTTTTGTGAAGTACCTAATGTCAAATATATAAGATATAAGGCATACAAATTTAAAATCTCCTAAATAGTAGCATAAAATCTTGCATTAATAAAGAAAATTAAGCACTGAACTGGATATACTATCCAAGAGTCTAACAAACCAAATACATGGAAACAACAATATAGCCTTACTAATAGCCACTTCTTTCCTTCTTCTACTGCTCGGTTTCTGGTAGAAGTTGCTCAGGGGGAGAGAAGCCATTGCTGTTGGTAGTCAAATTCTGTTTGGTACATTGTTTGTTTCTGCAGGAAGTCAGTAACTCAAGAACTGAGAACTTGTCCAATAAGATCAAGTCTGTATTTTGTCTTGCCCTGGATGTCTTTCTACCAATTTAGAAGAGATAGGTTAAGACTGCAATCATCTACATATGGCTTGGGAAAGACAAGGTTTTGAGAGGTGAGCAGTGGGCACCTATGTGCTAGCATTGCTTTCTACACCTGTAGAATATACATGTGAAATCATGTGTGAAAACAATATCCCACCAACTCTGGCTAATCTTGTGTACCTCTAAATTTGCATAATCCTCTTAGGATAGCTTTTTCCCCCAAACGAATAGGGCTGGAAGTTCTGTTTCTAAATCAGCAGTTACTGATGCAGGTGAACACTATAAACCATCAGGAGGTACTTTCCTGTGGCTTCTCCCAAGGACACGCAAAGCAGCAGAATGAACTAGAAACAATCTACATTGGAAAATTCTCACTTATTATTTATTTTTGCAGATCATCTGTGTCCTAGCTCTTTTACATCTTTCCTGTGACCTTTTTTATTAGTGCCTCAGCTCTAACTTTCTATAAGCACCTCTCTTATAAAAGAGGAAAATAGGAAATAATAGATAAACTTGATTTAAAAGAAAGTATCTGGAGTGCATCTCCCTTTCTCTATGGTTCATTACTATGGTTACCAGATTTAAGACTTCAGAAACATAACCTGTCTCTAGGTCTCTAGAGAAGATTGATTGCAGTAAACCATAGAAGACAAAGATTGATCACAAGGTGAAAATAACTCCAGTATCTGTTGATTTAATTGTTGGCAAACTGAGTTCCCATACAAGCAAATGTTCATGAAGGCATGTAGCAAAGAACTTAGTTATTGCCTCTCTTCCTTTCCAAAACTGTTAGTGCAATAGATTTATGAGCAGCAGAAAGAATAGCTCCTGTGGGTCTGGGAAGACCTATTTTCACAGAAAATGGTCTGAACAACTAGGCTGAAGTTAATTTCTCGCTCCCCAGTTGTGTGCCTTGTAATAAAGCAAATGTGCCCAGCTGAATACAACACAGCTTCAACACCAAAAGCACAGGTCACCAAGTGGTGAGCCCATGGGGTGTGGGCATCAAAGTCCTCAGTTGGGGATACAGGATGAAGAGACTTAGTGAGTTTTATGAGGTACAAGAAACAGGTTCTATACCTGCCATTGTAGCAACAAAATCCTAGGGACCTTGCTTCTGGATATAGACCTGCTTCTTAAAGGTGTCTGAGGAGGTTTAAGAGAGAAACCCCAGTGGGTTTGCTTACCTGGCTTTCAAAATGTATTTGCTATGTGATAACCTCATGATCATACTTTTGTGGTGTCCAAAATAATCAAACTCATCAAAACAGAATAAAGTGGTAATTGCTAGAGCTGGGAGGAGAGAAAGTGAGGGATGCTAGTCAAAGGTTAAGTTTCAATAATGCTAGACAAAAAAAATTGTAGGGAGCTAATGAATTGTACTGTAAGTACAGGCTAAAACCCTATACTGTACACACACTTCAGATTTGCTACGAGAGTAGAACTTATTAGAGAAAAGGAGAAAGTATCACATGTAATACAATGAATATGCCAATTGGTGTGATTATGGTGCTTATTACATTAAATATGTGTGTATATATATAAACAAGTTATATTTCATAAATAACATGCAATTTTGTAAGTTATACCTGAATAAAGTTGAAAAAATTATAATGAAAACAATCCAATGTTGTATGGCAAATACACATGCACAAAACCCTTTTTTTCTGTGGACCAACACATACATGCTCTCTCATTCATTAATATAACTAACTTAATAAACATTAAACTAAAGAGTATTTACTCTTTCAAAATAGGATTCACTCCAAAATTTTCTAGTCTATGCCCTAATTTTCATTTTTTCAAAAACATTGCTGGTGAACCACTGAACTGACTTCAACCACTTCTCAGAGTTCAAAATATATTGCATTAAATAGTCCAAGTTCCTTTGCTGTTAGCATTCATTCATTAAGTATTTTCTGAGCATCTACCATATAATATCAATGTACAATTCATAGGGAAATTTAAAAGAGCAGCTTCCAAATGCTGTGAGAGTCCTGATGTAGACTGAAAGGCTAATTAAATTATGCTTAAATTCATTGCAACTGTTACCCACCAAGCTCTACAAGGTATTGAGATTTCACAAGAGTCTGTGAGTTTCCTCACTACGTGCCATACTTTATATAGACCTTGACACTCACTGTTGTATTCTACATACTACTCATATCTCACTTCTTATAGATTTTAGTGATGATATCGCATGAGATAATTCCATGTATTCAAGAACTTCTTGGCCCGAGAAGAATCTCTCTTATGACATCTAATATTCAAGGTTGTGGAATTCACTTCTCTGCTTAATTCATTGACTAGTTGCATGCCTCCATGATAAAAAGTACAGATCTCACAGGCACCAATGGGAATAAACTTTTATGATCAGGCCTTATTGGATTATACAAGCTTCATTTACAATTTCCACTGCATAGTCCATGTTTTTGCTATTGTCCATTTCATTGATGGCTTCAACTTTCCTAGATTTCCAAACAGTTCCATGTGTTTTTTCTTTCTTTTCACTGAATATTTTTGTCTTTTGTTGTCTGTCTTCAGTCAAATTATAGTTCCCTCCAGGAGGTTTCCACCTCTGTTAAGCAGTAGCTGTAGGTACTGTTTTCTATTCTTTTCTAATGTTTGCATTTATTATATCAGATTTTTAATAAAGTAGTTGTGAGTCTCTTATGCACTAAACAGCAATTATGTTCATCAAAATAACATGTAAGATAGTTTTAATTAAAGAGCCAGAGGACATTTTTGCATGAGCCTGAGAAAACAAGTTTATATAATGAACTCAATTATACTATTCTAGGTAGCTGTCCATTTTCTCCCTACTGACTTGTGCTTTGACCTAAAATTCCAGTAGTGTGGACTCTTGAGCACACATAGCCATGCACATTTAAAATGTCCCATCTGAGAAATGACATGGTTGGATTTCTTCTTTCAGATCCCTGAGCTATGAGGCATTGCATAGAATCTAGTAATTCATTAAACAGAAGCACTGAGTATGTACCAGACACTGTGAAAGGCACTTCAGAGCAAAATGTGAAGATGCTTTACTGTTCAAAACAACTCTAATGCCATTTTCCCAATGCCTTTCTGAAAACAAGAAGGAAAGAACATGGAAATAGTTGATGAGTGTTGCAGGTGTGCTAAAAACCAGCATTTGGATCCTGTGTTTGCCATCTGGTGTAAAGAAAAGACCCTCGCTGAGAGTGAAATCTCTCTCTTATAGGATGTTCTAATTGAAAGGAATTTCTCAGTTGTCTCTTTGATCATATGTGCTGTAATTATTGTGACAGAAGCAATTTCTTTGTTTGCAAGCAGATTGCACTCACAGACTAAAACATTTCTCTCAGAAACCTCAGTCCTCTGTGTGTGCAGCCTATATGGTCCTTATATTACACATTTCTTTACCCTCCCATTCTTGGTACATGGGTAATTCTTTGCCCATGTACAACATGATATTTTAGCAGGTTTCAGGACTTCTAGCCACTGGATTATTGCAGTGCACGGTTTTCACTCCCAACGTTATAAACTAAAATGATTCCAGATGATGCCAAATAGCCCCTGGACCAGGGAAAACATAGCCCCTGTCTGGTTTACCCTGTCCATGATACTGACTCTCACTTTCAAGGTATGGGATACTCTCCAGGTTCCTGTGATGTAGATGTGAGTTTGAACAGCAATGTAGGATGAGGCCATTTTCTGGTGAACAGTGAATGCTACCTCTAAGAGTGTAGTCTTCACTATCCATTTAATTATTTAATCCTGGTTTACTTATATACAGAACCAAGACGAACACAATGGTTTACTATTAATGTTATAACACAAAATAAACACAAACATTGCTTCTTTCTAGAGAATAAGTTTTCTTTAAGAGACTGGAACACCCTATATTTTTAGGAATTCCCTCAGAAATAACTAGGGTGCATTAGAGTTTTCTCCAATTGTTTTTTCCTTCTTGTTGACTCCTAAAGCTGCATGAATACAGCTTTCTGGCAGTTTTGCACTATGTTTCCTTTTCTAATAAAGAACAACACAAAGGAAACTTTCAAAACTAGCTGTTTAGCCAACAAATTTGAGGGTTGTCCATCAGTTTAAAGAGAGAGCTTAAGACAGGGGACCATTTCCTAAAACCCTGTCTTACACGGAGCCAGAGTCATTCATTTTTCTAAATGGGTATGATTGTGTCAGATGCTACTTCATCAAAGAGGGAGGAAATAACTCCTGAGACACCTAAGCATTTTCTTATTCTCATATGAGTTTTTGCCAATGAGAATAGCTTTGAGAGGAGATAAATGAGTGTTGTGCTTAGACAATCTAAGCTGTCTTCATTCACTTCGATCTTTTTATGCTAGTCTAGTTATGTTGAAATAACTGCACAAAGTATATTATATCAATTAGGAGCCAAGCAGTAAAGGAGGAAGACTAAAGACATCCATCACAGTCTTTATGCTATTAAAGAGCTAAGCCACAGGCTTGTTTTCAGGAATGGAAAGCAAAAGGATTATTTTGTGAATGCTGCCAACTTGTTTGGGAGACAGCACAGAACTACCTTAACAACACCAACTGTAGGATTCAGTAGGAAGAATTTGATGATTTATTCTGCCCTCAGGTTTGGCAGTCAGCACTGCTGATTCTCAGCCAAAGTGTGGACATAAGATGTACTCCAGGAGCTCTTTGGTAATTGGTAAGCAGAAAAGTAGTGTTCATTATGCTGTGATTCTCATCAGGCCCCTGGCCCAGAAGAGAGAGTATCTTTGTTTGCTTTGGTTTTCTACAATGTAATTTCAAGATAAGGAATTGCATAAATAGGCTTTTTTTTAGAAGAAGATGTCAGAGGTGTGGTGAAAGAATGGGAAAGTGGTAGAACATCAATAAACAGTGTGTTGATGGTCAATGGTTATCATGCTACATAAGCTGAAGACTTGTATTTG
Source organism: Onychomys torridus (assembly GCF_903995425.1). Taxonomy (NCBI): domain Eukaryota; kingdom Metazoa; phylum Chordata; class Mammalia; order Rodentia; family Cricetidae; genus Onychomys; species Onychomys torridus. The sequence continues at coordinate 58,724,551 of NC_050466.1, read as the reverse complement.
ACCTAGCAAGCTTTGAAGGCTGGCTACTTAGCTACCAACCAATAGCTGTCTATAGTTTAGGACTCTTCTAGCATTTTCTTCATAGACTTCTAGCTTGCACTGAGTGTGCATGGGGTATATATTTTCAGAATTGCAGAAAAATCATTGATATTTGTAGAAGGTAGAATAATTTGAAACATGAATTTCTGACCTTAAAGAGCAAAGAGATTTTGTAGATGTAATTAAGTTATACAAGTTATATACTTACAGATGACAGACCCAATTTCATTAAGTGGATTTTAAAATGGACTCTTTCCCAGATGTGGCCAGGAGTAGACATGGCCATGGGAGAAGTATCTGAAATGCAACATTCTTGCCTTGAATCCAGAGAATGGAAGTCATGAGCCAAGCAATGTGAGTGGACTCTAGACTAGATATATAAATGGACCAAAGATGGCACTATGGTTTGAATCTGAAATGTTCCCTATACATTCATGTTTTGGATGCTTAGTGCTATTTTTAAAGATTTTGGTAATTTTTGGAAGTGAGTCCTAGCCAGAGGGGGTTGGGAGTCACTGGAGACCAGTTCTTTAATATGTCTCATCCTTGGCTATTTCCTGTCACCACCCTCTTTGCATCTTGGTCCACCAGTACCTGAACTCTTCTACTGTGCCATTCCTTTCCTATCATGATTGACTGCACCTTGACCCAAGATAAATACAGCTTTCTTTTAAGTTGTCCAGTCATGTATTTTGTTCACAGTGACACAAAAGTAGCACAGACAGACAGTGTTGGCACCTTAAGTTATGTTTTCACACTAGATTGATATGCATTAGCTTAAAAGCCTACCTACAACAAACTTCAGTCACTAAAAAATACCTTAAACAGGTTTTTGACCACATGGAGATAATTTTATCATATACCTATGAAACTCTACAAAGCATCTTTTGACCATTAATCAGAGGTTTGTGATTTAAAGTCCCCAAGTTGCTGCTGCTCTTTGGAGGTCAAAAACTCCTCACTGTCAACCACATAATTGAGTTGCCCTTCCTCTGACCTCTCCCTTCTTTGAAAATTTCCTTTTCTCCCCTCATTCTGTGTAAGGACCCCTTTCTTTAAGATGGCTTCATGCTCTGATCTCTCCAGGTAATGCTAGACAAATATTGCCAAATTAAGTTACTGTGTGTGACTGCCTGCACAGTTCTCTCTGTTCCTCTGATGAGCCACCATATCTGTCAGTCCCCTTCACAGACTTCCAGAATCAACATGGCCCTCCCAACATGTTGTTGGAAAGCCCAATGAGATATGGGTTAGATATCTGACTTCTGGAGTTATAGATACTGTTTATCTTGTTCTGAGCCACTAAGTTTCTGGTGATTTGTTATGACAAGGCTGGATAATACTTGTTACTCTAATAATTCAAGCCACAAATTCATTTTCATATTTATACCTGCTTAAGACAATCTTTGCTAAGCTTGTAGTACATGCCCCAGATTTGGAAAGCTAGTTCCAGCAACAGTACAAAAAGGCAAACTAATGTGAATACATAACGATCTGTACTTTTACAGAGGGGCTTGTCCAAATTAACTGTGCAATTAAGAGTGTATTGAAATAAAAATACTGCAGAATTTTCCTTATATTGTGCCTCATTCCAGTCTGACCCTTCCCATATAGAAGGATAGTTCTATAATTCTAATCTATAGATCACATTGAATCATCTCTAAAGCCTTTCAGAAGATTCTACTTCATGAGCAACTAAAATCTTCTAGTCTCTCAGATGTTATGTTCTCAACACTTTTCTGGACCCAGGTTTTTGTGATATAGTGAAAGCACCACATTGTATGTGTTTGCTCCTTTCCCTCTGTTTCTGATATGCTGCTGCTCACAGGGCACTGCCCTTCAGTATCTATCCCTTTCCTTTCCTTCCTGATCCTTCCCTGCTATTTCTTTTCCTAGTCCTTTATTTTCTTGCCCCCTTTCTTCTTTCCTGTTCTTCCTTCCTCATTTTGCAAATTCATCTTCGGTTCTCATCCATGTCTATAGCTTTTGTCCATCTGCTCATTTTCTAGCATGTCCATCCAGCCCTGTCTTCTCTTCTTCATGATGGACTATTACTTCACCAACCACTCTATTATGGTGCCTCAAATTTTGGCTTATTATAAACCAAACTCATACCTGAATCCTCTGGTCTTTACCTTGCAACACGCCAATCCCTCTCTTGTTAAAGTCATACTCCTCAAAGTTGGAGTAAACTTTTTCTTGACATTTTGTATGTTCAGTCAATATATGATATATTAATTTTACTTTCTTAGCTTTTTTCATTTTTCCTTAAATTTTGCCACTTTTTATTTTAGTTTTGATTTTAGAAAGGATCTTCTAATGTTCTCATGTATCCAATCCTTTTATGCTTGAATAATTCTTCCAAGTTTTCAGCTGAAATTTTTTTTTCTATAATGCAGATCTTACCATGCTGTTCCCTTGTTTAAAATACCCTTCATGTCTCTCCATCACCTTTAGGAGGAAACTAAATCTTTTGGGCATGCTACAGAACCTTTCCTTGCACAGTAAATGCTCACCTCTCCAGCCTCCTCTTTTGTTACTCATATTTGAGGGAGCTCAAGCACTAGCTTGGTACTTATTTTAGTTAGTTTTATCTAGCGGACCTGAAGTAAAGATGTGAATGCAAGTTGTCTGAGAGGTGATCTCAGGAAAGTAGTAGAGGGGTGGTGGAAGACCCACCTCTCCACTTGGAAAAGACAAGGCACCAACTCATGGTGCACTGGCAAGCAGGCTTATTATGAGTATCTAAAATTCAATCTCATAGGAACCACTGGACGCCGGTATGGAACATGTCTAAAAGGGAAAGTGAACTAGAATATTTATCTTTAGTTCCCAATGGTTATTGGTGGAAGTTTATTCAAGTGTAAGTCTTCTGCATTTTCAGCCTGCCTTTGCAAAATGTGAGCATGCTGCTAGGACACGAGTAAGACACACTCTCTCTTCTTAAATCAAAAGGTATAGGATGTAGTAAGAAGCCACATGAGTATATGTAAAGGAGCATCACAGAGGTTAATGAGTGTCATATCAACAGTTTCTATCATGTATTGCCATAGTACTTCCATATCCTCTATCATAAATATGTCATATCTGCATGGGAAGTGTTTGTGCTTATTAATCTTGCTTTCCATGGACTGTGAGTATCCCAAAAATAAAGTTGTTAGACATAATATGATAAATTGATAACGAGTATATGAATAAATTTTAAAAATTAAAGGTAAGGGAAAGAGAATTTTGAAGAATAGAAAACTAGACAAAAATAAATTCTGTTTAAGTAGGAAGGTAAAGTAAAGAAAATAGTGAGTTACAACCTGAGATGCAAGAAATAAGTGGAAGGATACATTAAAAAGACAGGAATTTCTTCTGCCAGCCCAATTCTGCAAATCACTTGCATTGTGTATAAAGGAGTTCCTCATTATAAGCTGTACAATATCATAAGTCTGTCATAATACCTAACAAAATAGAGAAAGCTCAGAAGAAAATGCCTTTCAGTGTAAAAGGTTACTACGTTCCTGACAAGTACAAGCTCTGTCCCCTAATAATACAGAGGATTACATAGTATCATGACAGTTATTCTGGATGTCTTCTGCAATTAAGTCTAAATTTCTAATACATGCAGGTCTGTTGAAGCCTCGTCCAAACTCTTCAGTTTTTCAGGTAAAAAACAGATAGGCCTTCTGCTCTGGGGAACATGTACAAGCTTTCAACATCACACTTGTTAAAGAAGTAGTTGTTAACTTATTAAGAATCTTTGAAATCACCTTTAAACACCTTTAAGAACATGTGGAAGAATGTGAAGAAAAATGACAATGATAAAGGGGAACACACACTATTTCACTCTATCTTCCTGAAAGGAAAGAGAATTAAGAATTACAGTTGAGTTTCCTTTCCAAAGACAAGGTAAAGGAGATCTACAGGAATTTCAAATCTAAATGTGTCTTACATATTTCTTATATATTAATTTTTCAGTGATTTGTTTCCCAACATGGGACCAGTTCCTGGGCTTTAATGGCTCTGACGTGGCTATATAAGTAGCCAAGTCAGGAGTTAATTTGAGTACAGCTTTTACTGAAAGGGATGTTGTGATTCTATGCACTGTCACTACTGACTGGACACTTGTTAGAAAGTATAATTATAGGTTCTATTCTTGTCCACTAAACTAAAATTTCATAGACTGAAAGGCAGGGATTTGTCCTTTCCCTTGGCCTCTGGGTGATCCTCATACACATGCAAGTTTGAGAAGCCTGGCCTAGAGCAAGTTGACCAGGACCTGTTCTGCATGTCAGCAGTAATCTATGAACTCTTTGCTTTGGTCAGCAAATAGACGACTATGCTTATGATGGGTTATTTCTAATCCTTATGCTTATTGCTATGATAAGCATGAATGTTTCATAAACAATCTTAGTAATAAAACAATTTTAAAATTTCAAAATGGATTTTTAGGATACATGAAACAACAAAATAGACTAATAATCCATTGCATTCCTTTTCTATCTTTTATTAAACATCACTGTATCTATTGATCTATACACATTCTTTAGATGTTCAACCTAATCTTGACATACAATGTTTAGATGCATGTAAACTTAAAAAAAGAATGGACTAATTTAAAAGGTGTGCTTTCATTGTGAGACATTAGACTACTGAACTTTTCATAAACATGTATGATGAAGAATTTGTTATTTTGCTTCCCACCCTATAAACATGTTTACCCCATGAAGTTTGGATATTTATTCTAAATATGATCCAATGTTTTCCAGGGGTGGGCGCTACCAGACTTTATGCATAAAGATGTGTATAGCAATATAAGTCTGTTTTCTTAGTACATGTAGCATTTAGATCCACATGATTGATATCTTTTCTTACTAAGTAAAGCCAATCAGAGAGAGATTTCTTTCACACTCAATTGAGTATGTGTTTAGATAAATCAACTTTCAAATATAGGCTGTTGGACACAATTTGTCTTTTGCTGATGTGAGGAAAAGACAACTAGCCATTGCTCAAGGAATACTTCCACATGTGTAAATTTTTCAGAATTTAATTTTCAGTTTAACAGTACTGAAAATGCTCTCTTGATAGGCAGATGATGTATTCTGTTTGGAGGAAAACTGAAAACAACATAGCCTATTGCATATAGAGAAATATATCCCCCAAATGCTGTAACCCTAGGTTTTTCCACTGCAAGCACCTGTGCCATTTAAGGCTGGGCAATCCTTTGCTGTAGGAAGCTGTCCTGTACATTGTGAGATTAACAGTATCTTTGATCATGACATGCTAGATGATGCAACTACCTTGTTTCCTATTAGTGACCATCAAACAAGCCTCCAGACATTGCCCAGTATCTGCTGGGGAACAAAGCCACCCCAGGTTAAGAAATATTGCTCTGAGTAAGCCTTTGGAGAAAAATAGAAAAAGGCAAGAGAATTTTATCAGGAATCTCCAAGATGATCATATTCTGATTATAGTTTAATGAGTTCTTCATTTTCTGAGGTTTGGTTGCAGATTAGGATTAGTGGTAGTGACATTTGCATTCCAGTAGCCTTCTTTCAAAGCCAGTAAGCATTCCAATTGGGTTTGGAGTGTTTGAATGTGGGGAAAGTTCCCTTCTACTTAAGACCTAGTTTAGTGACAGTAGGTATCAATGGAACATAAAGCCAGAGTTTCCTCCTGATTCTTTCTGCTGCCCTTGTTTAGATACAAAATACAAACTCACAATTTCATTCCTATGATGTACACAGACCACACTTTTCTGTGTAGTTTGTTTTTATGGAATAAACACAAAAGAAATAAAAATACGGTAGTTGTATGTCAGCAGGCAATCACAGCTATGCTATTTAATATGGGTTAGTGGCACAAGTTTTGTCATCCAGAGTCTCCTACTTACTTCTGAGGGAGAGAGAGTATAGTGCTTTCGACATGTTAGGGGCTCCTCATGAATCATTTCTACCATTTGTGTGTATGTGTGTTTACGTGTGTATATGCATGTGAGTACAAGCACATTCATGCCACAGCATGCTATGGGAGTCAGAAGACAAGCAACCTTAACTGTCAGTCATAGCTTTCCACCTTGTTTGAAACCAGTTACTTGCTGTTCGCTATTGTGTACATCAGACTAGTTAACCAGGAGCTTCGGTAATTATCTTCTCTCTATCCCTCATCTCCTGGGGAGTGCTGGGCTAACAGACCTTGCCTTACTGTGTCTGGCTTTACATGGTTTCTGGGGATCTGAACTCAGGTCTCCATGCTTGTATATCAAGCTCTTTATCCACTGAGCCACCTCCTCTGACACTGTTTCATGAATTTTACTCAAGGAAACTCATTTAATATTCATTACAATACTGTGGTGTGAATAATTTGAATCCCATGTTAAAGGTGAGGAAAAGAGGCATAAGATTTTAGGTATTTGAGGGTTTATTTTAAGTATCCTGCTAACTATAGCCAATGTGGACAACTTTGGTCATTTGCTTTAGGAGAAGCAAAGCTACATTTCTAAAACATCAAGCCATCTCACAAAAGCACCAACCTCACACAAAGTTAGTCTGAGAGCATGCATGGTAAAGTGAGCTAAAACAAGGCCCCTTCAAGTTTTTTCTAAACACAGATAAAATACTAAGCATCCCTCAGTATTTGTTGAAATAGTGATCACTCCTTCTTTACCAATTAGAGCATAATCTTTATAGTTAGTCATCTTATAGATAAGATTAATTAATATGCCTTCAGAGAATCACCCTGCTTTTTCTTGATACCATAAGAGTAAACTCCAATTTTCTTAGACATAGTTCCCCTCAAATTACTTCTGAAAATTATCTCCATTCTTTCCACACCTTGATCTTCAGTTATTGTTAGATTATAGTAAGACTATATACTCACTAGACCATATACTTGTTCTTGGTCATTTTGGCTTAAAAGACATTGATGTTTATGTACCTATAAAGAAGTACAAAGCAATATGTAGTTGCTAATTTTTCACATGATTGAAATCATGTCAAAAATTAATACAGCTAAGGTTACTGTTCAGTGGTGGAGTTCTTGCCTAGTATTCATGAGGACCTGGGTTCTTTCAACACCACTAGAGAGAGAGGGCGTACAGAACTGGGCCAAATTTAATGAGATTAAAATTTATAGGAATACATATAAAAATCTTTTTTGGTATATAAAATATTCGCATAGTCAAGAGATTATTTTTTAGCTGTTAATAAATAGAAAAACACCTGGGAATTTAACAAGAATTTACAATGAAATGAGCCAATCATAGAATATGTATACTTAAAGTACTACAATCTAGCTAAAAGAAGCAAAATTCTAAAGAAATGGCATGCTACAATTTATTTTTGTCCCATATTGATCACACATACACTATCTTTCTGTGACTCATTCTTCAAGATGTTCATTAGTAAATGGAAAGAAAGATGGCCAGCCTAGTGAATGGCTGTTGCCATATCACAGCAGGGACTAGGCCAAGTTAGCACAGAGGATTTCAGAAAACTTGCTAGCTTACAATCCTTAAGTGTTCAAATCAGCAGTTCTCAACCTTCTTCATGCTGTGACCCATTCTTACAGTTCCTCATGCTGTGGTGACCTCCAACCATAAAATTTTTTTGTTGCTACTTCATAAGTGTAATTTTGCTACTGTTGTGAATGTTAATGTAAATATTCGATGTGGAGGATGATCTTAGGCAATCCCTGTGAAATGAGTCTAATGAGTATATAGTCTTGCTATTATCTAACAATAACATGAAGAGTCATTGCATCAAGACTCACAGGTTGAAAAACACTGTTTTAAAGGGTTATTTCTGTAAGAAAAGGTGGAAACAATATTTAAGTCTAAAGAGGAGTCTAATCTAGCTTTAAAGATTCTGAGACAATGAGTCATACCTTCTGGAGTGAATTCCATCAATTTAAGAAACCACTTCTAGGTGACTATGGATGCTGGGACCTTCTGTTCTGGCCTTTATCAGCAAGGCCTGGTGCCCTAGTAGAATTGGAAGACTGAAGATCCTTGGAACAGTAGTTAAGAAATAGGCACTACAGGGCTTCTTGGTTTATGCATCTGAAGGGCAAAGGACTTAAACTATTCACCGGCCTAGAGCACTAAAGGATTTAAGGCTAAAGACTCATAAAAAATATATGTAGTCTATTGTGTTTGTATATTTAGTTCTCTCTAGTGGATTAATGAGAAGATGTTTGGTTGAGAGAATAATTAAGGTATTGTTAGGTAAAATGTCCAAAAGACTATGCTTTGGTATCATTTCAATTTTCTATTCCTGTATAAAATATGTACAAATGAGTCAAAAATGACAGTTGTTATTAAAAAAACAGATCAGGTATTTAAAAGAGTTGGCACTATTTCACTCCTATAGAATCAGGAAATGATCTTTTGAGGAGTTAGTGTAGCTAATACTAAAAGATGGGTATATAATAGGAAAAAGATATCAAAAACCTTGAGTACTGAATTACTATAATTTAAGACATTCTGATTAGGGCCCAACATTCTTAACTTGCTCTATTCAAATTAAGAAGCTTTATATTTCCTTTTTAATTTTGTAATTATCTGTTTAACATCATCATCATCATCAATGTGTGTGTGTGTGTGTGTGTGTGTGTGTGTGTGTGTGTATGAGTACAGGTGTATGTGCCATAGTATATAATTGGAGTATTCAGGACATTGGGTGGGGGCAGTGGTTCAGGCTCTTCTTATACTGTGGGTTTTGGGAATTGAGCTCAAGTTTGTCAGGGTTGTGTGGCAAGTGCCTTTATGCACTGTGCAAACTTACCAGCACACATTTTTATGGAGGCTGGGTGTAGAGAGTAAACAGTCTAAATAATCAGCTTGTCATTACATGGTCTTAAAGCCATAACTATATTTTCAAGCAGCCATTATTTCTGCTTGTTCACCTAGATGAAAGGAGTCAGGACAATCTGAGACTGGAGATATCTGACATCAGGGACAAAGGTAGGGAAATGCAGTTGAAGCTTTACATTTCACGTAGTGAAGTTGTTATAACACTCATATTCTGTGAATACTTCTTATTGACAAAGATCAGATAACATAAAAATGGGGTTGTCATATACATCTACAATGTCAACTTCTAATAGACCAAATTATGCCAGTTCTGTTAGTGAAAATCTGGATGTGTTGGATTCTGAGATACTCTACTTTGATAAAAGTGACAGTAGGTGCTTTGCAAAACATGGAAAAGATAATTATAGCAAATACACCTAGCTGTAAACTGGCCCCTTCTTCAGAATGATCCCATTTCATAACCTGAGTATGAGTCAACACCAGGCAACTGTTCCCACACATGCCAATTGTAATCCCTAATCTTGGAGACTGTGTCCATTGATGTGGAATGCATCTTTTTTTATTTTATTTCAAATTTTATTTTTATATGGATATTTGTGTTTTAATTTTGAGGAATGCATCTTAATGCCTTTGTATCTTTGTGGTGATGCTCTTGTTTTTTTCTAAGACCTTCAAAGGAGTCAACCAGTATTATTTTCAGAGGGCAGTTTCTTTTTGAGAAATTAAAGAGATGACTTTATGTGTGGAATGTGGAATACTTTAGAATGGTGAATTTTTGTTTTTTCTCTTTAACTTGAGTTATGGTCAACCAGGGCCAGAGGAAATTAATTTGGTAGCACTCGACTAGGTTAGTTGAGGGAATGAGGGGGATGAACCGAACTCTGGGATATAAGATAAGTGGGATTTTCATGTGACATTTGAAATCATTATTGGTGAAAAAAAGTAAAATTTAAACTAAAAACAAGATGTGATCTACAGTTTCGTGTTTTGCCTTACTTACCCTATCGTAGTCTTGACACTACCTTTTACAAGCATAGAAAATCATATAGTACATTAAAAATATTTATGTGTGTGTGTGTGTGTGTGTGTGTGTGTGTGTGTGTGTGTGTGTTACATTAGATCATACACTAGGATGTTTAAACTCTCAACAATAGACTAGAAATGTCAGAGACTGCATTGTGACTTTGGGATACTATTTAAACTATCTTGTTTTGGGCTTCTCATCTGTAAGATAGAATAAAGTACTAGCTTCATTACTGGTAGAATTGGAACAGTTTATTCAAATTAGGGCATTCTTGATAGTGGAAAGTGGCACTAATAGACATTACAGTGCTATAATTTTGAATATTGCAGTTCAAAAAATTACTACTAAATGGGATAGTTAAAGGTTTATAACACACAAAAATGATGGAACTGCTCAATCCTAAGCATCAGGAGTCACAAGAACAGGCCTGCTCAGCCTCTATTATGTTTGTTCTCTGTTCATGGAACCTTTGATTTTATCTCATTTACCACTTCTGTTGCCAAGTACTCGCACAGTGGCTTCACAAATCTTGCATACTAGTACTGTAAGTGGCCAGTAGGGGCAGCAGTGTCTTACTCCTTCCAGAGACCAAGAGATTTGGCTATTGCCAGCCTCTTATATCTGAGTGCACTTCATTTGATGAGGGAGCTCCACGCAAACTATCCTAGGAGGGGAGTGTTAGTTATGACACTGCAACTGAGAGATGTCATAAAAGAGGTCTGGGATAGTGTTTTTTTCATTTTTGTTGTTTTAGCTTCCACTATGTGTTAACGTTATAATTTGTTTAAATGACATGTGCAGAATGAAGGTTAGAAACCATTTCCACTTAATTCAAATATTAATAAAGTACTTTATTTAAAATTATTAATTTAGGACTTAAAATTCTTGCTGTACAGGTCTTTCACTCATTTGATTTGAGTTATCCCAAGGTTTTTTGGTTTTTTTTTTTTTTTTTATTATTTGTGGCTATTATAAAGGATGATGTTTCTATAATTTCTTTCTTGGCCCATTTATTATTTGTATATAGGAGGGCTACTGATTCTTTTGAGTTAATCTTGTATCCTGCCACACTACTGAAGGAGTTTATCAGCTGAAGGATTTCCCTGGTAGCATTTTTGGGGTCACTTATATATACTATCACATCATCTGCAAATAGTGAAAGTTTTACTTTTTCCTTTCTAATTTGTATCTCCTTGGTCTCCTTTTGTTGTCTTATTGCTGTGGCTAGAACTTTGAGTACTATATTGAATAGATAAGGGGGATAATGTATGCCCTTGTCTTGTTCCTCATTTTAGTGGAATCACTTTCAGTTTCTCTCCATTTAATTTGATGTTGGCTGTTGGCTTGCTGTAAATTGCCTTTATTATGTTTAGGTATGTTCCTTGTATTCCTAATCTCTTTGAGACCTTTATTATGAAGGGGTGTTTGATTTTGTCAAAGGCTTTTTCAGCATCTGATGAGACGATCATGTGTTTTTTCTTTCATTTTGTTTATATGATGAATTACATTGACATATTTTCATATGTTGAACCATCCCTGCATCTCTAGGATGAAGCCTACTTGATCATGGTGGATGATTTTTTTTATGTGTTCTTGGATGTGGTTTGCCAGTATTTTATTGAGTATTTTTGCATCAATGTTCATGAGGGAGATTGGTCTGTAATTCTTTTTCTTGGTTACATCCTTGTGTGGCTTGGGTATGGGTGACTATAGCCTCATAGAAAGAGTTTGGCAATGTTCCTTCTATTCTATTCTAATTCTGTTTCTATTGTATGGAACAATTTGAGGAGTATTGGTATTAGATCTTCTTTGAAATTCTGGTGGAATTCTGTACTGAAACCATCTGGCTCTGGCCATGTTTGGGTTGGGAGACTTTTAATGACTAGTTCTATTCTCAAAGAAGTTATAGGTCTATTTAAATTGTTTATCTGGTCTTGATTTATTTTGAGTATGTGGTATCTATCCAGAAAATTGTCCATTTCTTTTAGATTTTCCAATTTTGTGGAGTAGAGGTTTTTGAAGTATGACCTGATGATTCTCTGGATTTCCTCATTGTCTGTTGTTCTGTCCCCCTTTTCATTTCTGATTTTGTTAATTTGGATGCTCTCTCTCTGTCTTTTGGTTAGTTTGGATAAGGGCTTGTCTATCTTGTTGATTTTCTCAAAAAAAAAAACACCCAAATCTTTGTTTCATTGATTCTTTGTAATATTCTCTTTGTTACTATTTTATTTATTTCAGTCCTGAATTTGATTATTTCCTGGCATCTACTCCTCCTAGGTGAGTTTAATTTTTCTTCTAGAGCTTTGAGGTGTGCTGTTAAGTTGCTACTGTGATTTTTTTCCCAACTTTCTTATGTAGGCATTTAGTGCTATGAGCTTTCCTCTTAGTACTGCTTTTAAAGTGTCCCATAAGTTTGTGTCTGTTGTACATTTTCATTGAATTATAGGAAGGCTTTAATTTATTTCTTTATTTCTTCCTTGACACATTGTTGATTCAGTTGAGCATTGTTCAGTTTCCATGAGTTTGTAGGTTTCTGTAATTTGTGTTGTTTTTGAATTTTAACTTTAAGCCATGGTAGTCTGATAAAATACAGGAAGTTATTATATATATATTTTTTAATCTGTTGAGATTTGCTTTGTGACCAAGTATGTGGTCAATTTTAGAGAAGGTTCCATATGGTGCTTAGAAGTAGGTATATTCTTTTGTATTTGGGTGGAATGTTTTGTAGATGTCTAGCAAGTCCATTTGAGTCATAATGTCTGTTAGCTCCCTTATTTCTCTGTTAAGTTTCTGTCTGGCAGACCTGTCCATTGGTGAGAATGTGGTGTTGAGGTTTCCCAGTATTAGTGTGTGGGGTTCTATTTGCAATTTAAGATTTAGTAATATTTCTTTTACAAATGTTGCTGCCCATGTATTTGGGACAAAAATGTTCATAATTGAGACTTCATCTGGAATAATTTTCCCTGTGATGAATACATAATGTCCTTCTCAATCTTTTAAAATTAATTTTAGTTTGAAGTCTATTTTGCTAGATATTAGGTTATCAACCCTAGATTGCTTCTTAAGTCCATTTGACTTGAAATACTTTTCCCAGTCCTTTACTCTGAGGTAGTGTCTGCCTTTGAAGGTGAGGTGTGTTTCTTGTGAGCAATAGAAGGATGGATCCTGTTTTCATATCCATTCTGTTAGCTTGTGTCTTTTTATAAGTGAATTGAGTCCATTGATATTAAGGAATACTAATGACCAGTGATTGTTAATTCCTGGTTTTTTTTTGGTGATAATGTTGTGTGTTTCCTTTCTTTGGGATTTGTTGGCATAGGATTATGTATTGCCTATGTTTTCATGGGTGCATCTAACTTCCTTAGGTTTGATTTTTCTTCTAGTGCTTTCTGTAGGGCTGGATTTTTGGATATGTATTGTTTAAATCTGGTTTTATCATGGAATATCTTCTTTACTCTGTCAAAAAAATCAGTAGTTCTTCTATACACAAATGATAAACAGGCCAAGAAAGAAATCAGAGAAACATCACCCTTTACAATAATGACAAATAATATAAAATATTTTGAGGTAACTCTAACCAAACAAGTGAAAGACCTCTTTGATAAGAACTTTAAGTTCTTGAAAAAATACATTGAAGTGGATATCAGAAAAGGGAAAGATCTCCCATGCTCATTGATAGGTAGAACCAACATAATGAAAAAAGGCAATCTTACCAAAAGCAAATCTACAGATTCAATGCAATTTCCATCAAAATCTCAACATAATTCTTCATAGACTTCAAAAGAATAATACTCAACTTCATATGGAAAAACAAAACCCTAGGACAGTTAAAACAATTCTTTACAATAAAGCAACTTCTAGAGGCATCACCATACCTGTCTTAAGCTCTACTATAGAACTATAGTAATAAAAACAGCTTGGTATTGGCATAAAAACTGACATGTGGACAAATGTAATTGAATTGAAGATCCTGACATTAATCCATACACCTATGAACACCTGATTTTTGATAAAGAAGCCAATAGTGTACAATTTAAAAAAGAAAGCATCTTCAACAAATGGTGCTGGCATAAGTGGATGTCATCATGTAGAAGATAGCAAATAGATCCACCTCTACCACCATGCACAAAACTCAAATCCAAGTGGATCAAAGACCTCAACATAAATCCAGCTACACTGAACCTGATAGAGGAGAAAGTAGGAAGTAACCTAAAAAGCATTGGCACAGAAGAACACTTTCTAAATATAATACCAGTAGCACAGACACTGAGAGCAACAATTAATAAATTGGACCTCCATTAAATAAGAAGCTTTTGTAAGGCAAAGACACATTAAATAAGACAAAAATGACAGCCTATAGAATGGGAAAAGATTTTCACCAACCCTATATCTTACAAAGGGCTGATCTCCGAAATATATAGAGAACTCAAGAAACTAAACAGCAAAATACCAAACAATCCAATTAAATAATGAGCTACAGATCTAAATAGAGAATTCTCAACAGAAGAATCCCAAATGGCCAAAAGACATATAAGGAACTGCTCAACATCCTTAGTCATCAGGGAAATGCAAATCAAAGTTACTCTAAGATACCATCTTACACCTGTCAGAATGGCTAAGATCAAAAACACGGATGACAGCTTAGGTTGGAGAGGATGTGGAACAAGGGGAACACTCCTCCACTGTTTGTGGGAGTGCAAACTTGTACAGCTACTTTGGAAATCAGTATGACAGTTTCCCAGAAAATTTAAATCAAACTACCTCAAGACACAATTACACCACTCTTGGACATATGTGCAAGGGATGCTCAAGCATACCAAAAGGACCCTTGCTCAACTACATTCATAGCAGCATTATTTGTAATAACCAGAACCTGGAAGCAACCTACATGCCCCAAACCAAAGAATGGATAAAGAAAATGTGTTAAGTATATACTCAGCTGTAAAAAAACAAAAACAAAAACAAAAAAACAATGACATCATGAAATTTGCAGGCAAATGGACATAACTAGAAAATGTCATCCTGAGTGAGGTAACCCAGACTCAGAAAGACAAACATGACATGGTATGTACTCACTCATAAGTGGACACTAGATATAAAGTAAAGGATAATCAGACTACAACCCAAAGCTCCAGAGAAGCTAGGAAAAGAGGAGGACCCTAAGAGGGACACATGGATCACCTTGGGAAGGGGAAACAGAGATCTTCATGAATAAACTAGGGATGTGGGGGGACAATAGAGGGTAGGGGATGGGGTATGAGAACATGAGGAAATGGGATGGTTGGGCTTGGGGAGGGATGGAATGGGAGAGCAATGAAAGAGATATCTTGATAGAGAGACATTATGGGGTAAGGGGGAAAACTTTTTCTTGGGAAATTCACAGGAACCCACAAGGATGACCGCAGATTAGATGACTAACAGTAGTGGAGAGGGTGCCTGAACTTGCCTACTCTGGTAATCAGGTTGGTGAATACCCTAACTGTCATCACAGAGCCTTCATTAGTAACTGATGGAAGTAGATGCAGAGATCCACAACCAAGCACCAGGCTGAGCCCCGGGAGGCCAGTTGAAGAGAGGGAAGAGGAACAATATGAGCAGGGGGAGTCAAGATCATGATGGGGAAATCTTCAGAGACAACTGAACCAAGCTCATAGGAACTCAGAACTTTAGACCAACAACTATGGAACCTTCATGGGAACAGACTAGACCCTCTGCATACAGGAGAGAGTTGTGTAGTTGAGTCTGTTTGCGGGCCCCTGGCAGTAGGATCAGGATCTGTCCCTGGTGTATGAGCCTGCTTTCTGGAGCCCATTACCTATGGTGAGACACATTGCTCACCCTTGATGCAGCAGGGAGGGGCTTGGTCCTGCCTCAACTGAATGTACTAGGCTTTGCTTTCCCCCCATGGGAGGACTTACCCTTTGGAGAAGCAGATGGGAGGTAGGCCTTAGAGGAATGTGGGGGAGGGGAATGTGAGGAGGGATAAGAGGGGGATCTGTGAATGGTATGTAAAATGAATTTAAAAAATTAAATAAAAAAGAAAAATAAATAAATAAAATTATTAATTTAGGAGAAATGCTAAATCATACATGGCATTGGGATAATAGGCTTAAATTGGGACTTTTCCAAATAAGTTGGACTATATGATTACACTATTTCACAGTTATAGTGGGGATTGAATGAATTGTTATCCCTAAAAGAGTTAAGAATAATACCTGACATTGAACAAGCCCTCAGTGACTGCCAGCACGTGATAATACCCTTTTTTCTTATCAGATTAAAAAAATACTGAAAATGCCAGTACTTTGCCTATTTATTTGTTTTTTTTTTCTATTTTGTGGAGTATTAGTTTTTATTTTGAATTTTTCTTGTTTTTGTTTGTTTGTTTTTTGATAGAAAAGGGGGGAATGTGAAGTTAGATGGACAAGGGGTTAGGGGAGGAAATGAGAAGAGCAAAATAAGAAAAAACTAAAATAGAACTGAGTAAAATTTTGTTAAATATGTGCCTTTCCTAAGGGACAAATAATGTTGTCTTTTTTTTCATTGTATGTTCTCATGAATTTGGTCCTTTAAATACCAATTTTGAGATTCACAGACTTCAGAATATCTTCATGGAAATCATGAAGCTTCCATTTTGAAAAAAGTAGTGAATTTTGTAAAGCAGCAATTGTAACTCTCACCTGACATATTTCACACTCTTTTCTCTTAAAGATCAGGAACTCTCAGAGAAGAGAGGGTAGAAAGACTGTAAAGGCCAGAGGCCAGAGATAACAGGGTGACACAGTATCTTCAGCTTATGTTAGAACTGCTGCATGCAGGGACTCACACTAGCAGTGATCACCTGCAAGACTTACATGGGAGCAAGCCAGTCAACACCCTAGCATAGATGGGGAAGAAGATGGCAAACCTTGACCCCTAGCTCAAGGCCAATTGTCAGTTGATGGCTTCTGGGAAAGGTAGAATATCATTTTTTAAAGGTGTAGTTTCTGGTAGGTTGACCATACTCCAGTAGATAGCCCCACAACCATGAGTATATGTGGAATACAAATTGAAATATGTAGGTTATATAACATCTAGCACATGAAGTTGGGAAGGGGAAGAAGGGGTGGGGTGTAGAGAATGGATCTGGGAGGTGTTGGGCAGAGGAGTGTAGAATGAATTGTACATTGTATGCCTGTAAGGAATTCACAAAGAAGTAATAAAAGTTTTTTTAAAATGTTTAATACATGACTCTCTTTAAACTTGAGTATGCTTCTTGCTTCCCAGTATGTGATCTACACAAATCTTTCCTTAACCCAGCTACTTCATGTAAATAGCTAGTATCTCCTTCATTTTTTCCCTCTGTTATCTACCTTAGTCAGGCACATCACTATGACTACTTTCTCACAAGTACTCTAAGTTCCCCAATATTCCTCCTTACCTTTCTTTCTTCCTCCAACTCCCCTGTTATGCTTTCCTAATCTTCTACCTATTGGTACTCATCTAGAACTACAATTGTACATATGCTCAAGCATCTGTCTTCTTGGTGGCTGTACTTGAGCCTGGAAGCTTCCTGGATAAAAACATACACCAGCTTATTGATTATTACAGATATTTTTGATTATTACACATTACTACATAAACACAGATCTTATATGGGTACATATTGTCTCTGCTTCAGTATTCTAGTTTCGTCTCTTTCCTTCAAACACTGGCCTTCCCACTCTTCCAAACTGCTACTTAACACTTCTACCTTCTTTCTCAATGTGTCTACATTTTTTTCTTTCCACCACTTTGAGCCAGTAAGAAACCTCAGAATACACAGGCAGAATTAGGAACTTTCATCTTACCACCAATGAACCTACCAACTGAGTCCCAATCATACTTAATGTCCCATTTTCTCTGTATAATGATGAGACACAGGGATTCAGTAGACAGCAGTTTAACTGAGATCCTACTGGGTCATTTCCTGGGGCATAAACATGGAGAAATTAACTTCCTTGTGCTTTAATATCTCCTTCAGTGACTTGGTGGATAAAATGAAATATCTACTTCTATATGAAGTGAACCCCTTTGCTCTGGATTCTATGGCTCTTTTTTTAAAGAAACATCTTCTTAAGACACATGTTCTTAAATTTATGCTTTCTGTTCAATGTAGTATTAACATCTTCCATTTCATTTCAGTGTTCCCTTTACCAAATATATTCTTTAATCTTCTATTTTAGGGGGAAATCCTTTCAGGAACACATTTTTCTTCTATTCTAGCTTCTATGCTTCCCTGCATGACAAAGGCAATTGCAAGTGTTAGCTAAAATCTGCCTCTATTTCCTTTATTCATTTTCCAGTTCAACATAGTCCAGACATGCTTTCCAAGTGATGGAGTGCTCCATTTTCAGAGCATTTTCATTTTCATTCCCTTGGTGGGTGATTTCTCCCATGTTTGCTGAGTTCAGACATTATCCGTTTCCTGGTCATTCCCAAGATACATGTGTTTTATCCCTCTCATGAACACATGTATCTATCTAATTACTTGCCAACTCTACTGAGATGTTTCATAGGCATCTAAACCTGATCATATCTAATGGGATTCTGTAATTCAACTCCACTGCAATCCCACATTCCCTGGCTTAGCATAATAGGTGCACAACAAATTGATGAAAGATTACTTGGCAGATGAGTAGTCTGATGATGTTAAGGAGTGAAAGTGTACAAAAATTTGTTTTACTCCATTCTTCCTTTGAATGCTAAATTATTAAGTAATCTACTCTTGATTTCTGAACATTCTCACCCACCAGCTAATCTTTAAAATACTACAATCTAGTATGTCTCTAAGTACTGAACTGAATATACTCATCTAGGTAGTAGACAATAGAACATTCTTCTAGTTAATTAAATTTTGTCCTCTACAGACTTTATATTTTACTTCTCATTTGTTATTCCATATTCTTGAGATAGTTGTTCAGATAGTTGATTTTAAAATCTGCTTTTATAAAGTAGTCTTTTGAAGTATGCATTTTCCAAAAGAAACTGGCTTTATTCCAGTTATTGTATTTTGATATACATAATTTATCTTTAAATTAAACTATTTTATAATGCCCCCCTGTGAATTACTTTAAGGCTTAGATGATCCTAAAGCTATGTTTTAATTTTTTAAACTTAAGAAAATTTTTGTAGTCATCATTTTATTATTTATATTTAGCCCAAATTCACTTGATTAGATCACATATTCAGTACTTAATTTATAACCGATTTCAGTCCTTTGATGTACTAGGTAGTAGCTGTTACCAACTTGACAAAACTAGACTCACCTGGCAAGGAAGATACTCTATTGAAGAATTGCCTCCATAGGACTGGCCTTGGGACATGTCTTGACTGATGATAGGCATTTTAGGGGTGAGGTGTGAGGGCATCCCACTGTGGATGGCACCATGTATAGGCACACCATGCTGAATATGAGCTGGATATCATTTCTCTTAAGTTCTGCTTTGAGTTCCTGCTTAGATTCCTATTCTGACTCCCCTCAGTGATGAATTATGATCTGGAAGTGTCAGCCAAATAAACTCTTTCTTCCACAAAGTTGCCTTTGGTCAATGTGCTCATTATAGCAACAGAAAAACAAATTGGAACACTGGATATTTGTTGTGACATGCTTTATAGTCTAGCTCATGGTAAACTTAACAAAATGTTCCTTATGAACTTGAAAAGTATATATTTTCTTCAATTGTGGGTACAGTGGGTTTATTAATCCTATTGCTAAATTTATATCCTTAATGATCATTTAGTTGTTTTTTCTATCAATTATTGAAATATGTATGTTAAAATGGTTGATTATAATTGTGACTTTATCTGCTTCTATTTGCTAATTTAGTCATTGTATATCTAAGACAATGCTATCAGTTTGCTATAAGTAATAATTTTCTGTATTTGTTTTTGTTTCCACATGCAAGTTATCACTGGCCTAGAACTCCCTATGCAGCCCAAGCTGGCCTTATAGCTTATAAAAATCTCCTCTTTGCCTCATGAGTGTTGGAATTATATTTGTGAGGCCACATGCCTGGGTTTAGTAGCAGATTTTGAAAGTCTACTTTCTCAAATATTAAATACACTGAACTGGCTTTATTTGATTAGCATTTTCATGGTATCTATCTATCTATCTATCTATCTATCTATCTATCTATCTTCCTTCCTTCCTTCCTTCCTTCCTTCCTTCCTTTCTATCAGTCTATCAATCTATCTATCTATCTATCTATCTATCTATCTATCTACTATTAATTTTAGGCTTCTGTATTGCTCTTATAACTATATGTATTATAGGCAAGAAGGAATTGGATTTTATTTGGATTTTCATTTCATCTAACAATATTTGTCTTTTTTTTTTACAGTTTTTTATTATGTATACAGTGTTCTGTCTGCATGTTTGCCTGTATGCCAGAAGAGGGCATCAGATGTCATTATAGATGGTTGTGAGCCACCATGTGGTTGCTGGGAATTAAACTTGGGACCTCTGAAAGAGCAGCCAGTGCTCTTAACCTCTGAGCTATCTCTCCAGTCCAATATTTGTCTTTTAATTAAAACACTTGTCTATTTCCTTTTGTATCATTGGATGACACATTTGGGGTTGATTGATCACTTTGCCATTTGATTTTCTGTACCCTTTTTGCTTTCCGCTCCCCTTTTCTTTCATCTCTACTTTCTTTTCAACCTTCCTCTCTTCACTTCTTACTTACATATTTAAAATGTGCTAGTCTTTAATGGCTATTACTCTGTTATGGTAGTATTGTCAAGAAATCCCAGAATTCATTCCCATAGACCTCAGATACAGCTTAAGAATCTTCTACACTGCCTTCCAAAAATATCTTGCCAGCTATTCAGATTTTGGAAGGAAACTAAAAATTGTTTTCCATCTGTGGTCATAAGGAGTGAGCCAATAGTGGTTTTTTTGTCTTTTTTTAAAATGTTCTCATTACCAGAATCACCTGCAGTGTTCCACTCTAAACCTTATGAGTCAGTGTCTTCAGTGGAGTTCACTGAGAATCATCATTTCCCTTAAAAATCCTAGACAAATCCCATTGCGATAAGGTAAAATTTGGGGGAGACTTGGTAGTACTAGCTCATAAAAGAGGTTGCTGAGTGACTTAAGCCACCCATAGACAATTACATCACTGTAACATTCATGGTGCAAACTGCACTGTTTATGAGCTGAAGTAGTATCACAATTCAATAATATTTCATGGTCAGGACAAGTGATTCTGGACTTATTCCACTGCACTAGAATTCTCTGAAGAAATAACTAGCTTCCACGGGGATAAAATTTATGTAAGCTCAATGTAAAAAAGGCAATGTATGAGAAAAGGTGTGTGTGTGTGTGTGTGTGTGTGTGTGTGTGTGTGTGTGTGTGTGTTCCTAGGCTGAACAGATAAAATGTTCCTGAAATGGAGTTAGGTGTAAGAGACAGGTCAGCCAGCAGTATGTTTTTGGAGTGCTTTTAAAACCCTTTGGTAAATGCAGACAGGACTCAGGGAGCTCATACACATACAAACTCCTCAAAGTAATCTAATACTGCTTCAGCATCTAATAATGCCTCAGCTTTATAGCTAGGTATTTGTAAGCAGTAAGATTGACACATTGTTTTTTTAGCTCCAGCATAATAGTATATAAATCAGTTTTTGCTTTGCCTTTACCAGAAGGTTTATGGAGTCTTAGGGGGGCAGATATTGAAAAATATATTATGTGTCTACATTAAATTTTTTAATAAATAATTTATTTCTTTATTATTATGTGTTTTAAATTTTATACATCAGCCATCGGTTCCCCTCCCACCCCCGCCTTCCCCCCAGCCCCTCCCCTCCATTCCCATGTCCTCCAGGATCAAGGCACCCCTGGGGATTCATTTAAACCTGGTAGATTCAGTACAGGCAGGTCCTGTCACCTCCTTCCAGACTGAGCAAAGTGTCCCTGTGTAAGCCCAAGGTTTCAAACAGCCAGCTCATGCACTAAGGACAGATCCTGGTCCCACAGACTGGGTGCCTCCCAAACAGATCAAGCTATTCAATGGTCTCACTTGTCCAGAGGGCCTGATCCAGCTGGGGGCTCCACAGCCTTTGCTTCATAATTCATGTGCTTCCATTTGTTTGGCTATTTGTCCCTGTGCTTTTTGCAATCTTGGATTAAACAATTCACGCTCTTGCAGACCCTCCTCTTTCTCGACAGTTGGACACCTGGAGCTCCACCTGAGGCCTGGCTGAGGATCTCTCCATCCACTTCCATCAATTATTGGATGAGATTTCCAAGACAACTGTTAGGGTGTTTGGCCATCTGATCACCAGACTAGGTCAGATCAGGTTTTCTCTCGACCATTGCCAGCAGACTACAGAGGATATATCATTGGGGATTTCTGGGGACCTCTCC
This sequence comes from Onychomys torridus, assembly GCF_903995425.1. NCBI lineage: Eukaryota > Metazoa > Chordata > Mammalia > Rodentia > Cricetidae > Onychomys > Onychomys torridus. The sequence continues at coordinate 58,702,301 of NC_050466.1, read as the reverse complement.
AGCACTCTGCCTATTCCTAGTCTCATGTGGTCTTCATTTATCATGGTCTGTTATTTCTCATTCTCCCTTTCTGTTCTTGATCCAGCTGGGATCTCCTGATCCCCTAAGATTTCTTTCCCTCAAATCTTGCCCTTCATTACTCCCACTGTCATCCAGGTTGTTCATGTAGATCTCATCCATTTCTCTGTCATTCGGTGATCCCAGGTTCTTTCCTAGGGTCCCGATTTCTAGGTAGCCTCCCTGGAGTTGTGTAGCAGTCTAGTCATCTTTGTTTTACATCTAGTAACCTCCTATGAGTGAGTACATACCATGTTTGTCCTTCTGAGTCTGGGTTACCTCACTCAGAATGATTTTTTCTAGATCCATCCATTTGCCTGCAAACCTCATGATGTCATTGTTTTTCTCTGCTGAGTAGTACTCCATTGTGTATATGTACCATATTTTCTTTATCCATTCTTCAGTTAAAGGGCATCTAGGTTGTTTCCAGGTTCTGGCTATTACAAACAAAGCTGATATGAACATAGCTGAGCAAATGCCCTTGTGGTATGATTGAGCATACCTTGGGTCAAAAATGTTCAATGGAAAAAATAAAGCATCTTCAACAAATGGTGCTGCCATAACTGGATGTCAATGTTTAGAAGGCTGCAAATAGATCCATATCTGTCACCGTGCACAAAACTTAAATCCAAGTGGATCAAAGACCTAAACATAAATCCAGCTACTCTGAACCTGATAGTACAGAAAGTAGGAAGTACTCTTCAATGCATTGGCACCAGAGATCACTTTCTAAATATAACACCAGTAGCACAGACACTGAGAGAAACAATCAATCAATGGGACCTGTTGAAACTAAGAAGCTTTTGTAGAGCAAAGGACACGGTCAACAAGACAAAGCGACAGCCTACAGAATGGGAAAAGGTCTTCACCGACCCCACATCTGACAGAGGGCTGATATCCAGAATATATAAAGAACTCAAGAAATTAGACATCAAAATGCCCAACAGTCCAATTAAGAAATGGGCTATAGAACTAAACAGAGAATTCTCCACAGAGTAAGTTCAAATGTCTGAAAGACATTTAAGGAATTGCTCAACATTAAATTTTGACTTGTTCTTTAGTGGTATTGTTATAGAAGGTAACACTCTCTATATCAACAGACATGTTTCTCTCCCAGTCAGAAGTGCAAACCAGGCACAATACTTTGGTTATTCTTCATGGGGCTGGGATAGAAACTAGGGCTTGCTTCCCAAACACACCCACACACTCAATTGCTTGGGGGCTGAAGAAGAACTGAGCCCCATCTTGAAAAAGGAATGTAATTAGTGGTGGGAAGCAGCCAAAGTTTGGGATTTTTTGAAGATTATCTAGATGATTCTAATGTTCAGGCAAGTTTGGGACATACTAAATTGGAGATATTGAACTACAAATTTGACATATAAACCTCTAAGTAAGGTAAAACTTGAGTTTTCTGTGCTAATGTCAAGGTATTAAGATAAGTCTAAATAAACCCACACATATAGGACATAGAATACATAAAGCAATAATTCTTAAGCTGTAGGTCAAGACCCCTTTGGTTATTGAATGATCTTTTCACAGGGATCATATATCAGATGTAATGCATACCAAATATTTATGAGTCAGAAGAGTAGAAAAATCACAGTTATGAAGTAGCAATGAAAAATTTATGGTTGGCGATAACCACACAGAAAGAACTGTATTAAAAGATCACAGTATATGAAGGCAGATCAACTGATTAAAAACATCAAATCAGTTATGTACACACAGTCACATACATGCAAATTATCAATATTTAATCATGGTTTAATATAACTGTTAGTTTGAATCTATGTGCCCAATTAGAGTTGTTGGATAAAAATCAGAGAGCTCAAGCCAATTTGAATTTTAGATGAACAACAAATAATTTCAGTATAATTACATACCATGCACTATTTGAGCGATATTTATATTAAAATATATTTACCTGGAAATCATGTTTAGCTGTGTGACTTATAATTATATCAACTAAATATGCTAACCTTACCCACAATGGTAAAGGACTAGTTTGAGCAGTAATTTATTAGGACAAAAATTAAGTTAATTTTCTTATTCATTATGAGTTTTTTGTTTTTTGTTTTTGTTTTTGTTACATAGCTTGGTTAACCGCCTCAAGTTCTGTGTGATTCTGTACTGAGAGACAACCCCTACCTTATTTTGCCTTTTCTGTCGTCTCCGCAGACGAAGGAACTCCTTATGTTGCCTGGAGACAAAGTTCACTGCTGCATATTCCAGTAAGGCAGCAAACACAAACAGAAGGCACACCGCCATCCAGATGTCAATTGCCTTCACATAGGAGACCTGAGGAACAGAATGGGGTGAGAGTAAAAGAAGGAAGCTATGAAGGCTTTCCAGAAAACCTAATTCTACATTATTTGAATGGCACAAGTCATGGTCAAGTCTTTTCTAGTCTCTAGAAAGCTAATGTGACTAGTGCTGCAACAAATGTCTACTGATAGAGGACTGGGCAAAGAAATTGTGTGTGTGTGTGTGTGTGTGTGTGTGTGTGTGTGTGTGTGTGTGTGTTCTAATGAAACACACACACAGATGAAATTGGAGGACACTAACTTAAATGAAAAAATTATCTCACTTATACGGAATCTGAAAACCTTTGTCTCATAGAAGTTAAGATTAGATTAGCAACTGCCAGAGATTGGAAGAAGTGGGTAAATGGATATAATGCTATAATTGGAGGAACAAATTCTAATTTTATATTTCAGAGAATGATGAACATAATTAACAATAATTCATCAATATATCTCAAAATAGTTAGAAGAGACAATTTTGGATCAACTGGCTAGGAAAAAAAATAGTAAAAATTCAAGATATAGGGTATGCTGATTTCCCTGAGTTGATCCTCACTTAATATGCACACGAATTACAATATTACATCAGGGTCTAGTGTATAGGTCAGTAGTAGCAGTCATATTCAGCATGTGTGGGACTTTGTGTTCAAGTTTCAGAGTTTAAAAAAAATACCAAATACCCCAGTATACGTCAATAAATATGTAGCAACAAAAAGTGCTATGGTGGTTAAAAAAACAGTTACAAAAGTCATGTTAGTACCACTTAGAAGATTAAATATGAGGCAGATGAGACAATGGCCATGGGGAAGAGGGAACTTGTTGCTCTCTCACTGCTCTGCAAGGATCAACATCTCACTCTATACACATTTTCACGGTACAGGGAGAAAAAAAAATACAGGGTTTTTGTAATACTTGGCAACCTGCCAGCCAGGTGTATACTATTCAGTTCTAAATTTTTATGGGTTGACCTACTATGTTTTTCTTTTTATTTTCTAAGCACTTGCCAACCATTCCTCTAAGTATTATATATGTATACATCTGTTAAGCCAATAATTGTATTATCCTGCTTTCTGAGAAGGCAACTGAAGTAAAGAAGGGTTAAATTACTACCTAAAGGCACAAAACTAAAATGTGAAAGCCAATATTCAATTGAAACAGAGTGTTGAGTAGTTTATTTCTTTTTCTGACCACACCTAATAAACACAGTTCCTAGAGTCACTTGGCTTATAGCCTCCATTTCCTTTGACGTTTATGGTATTTCTCTAAACCATCATTTCCAATGAATGCACACGTTATGAGACATTTAGGTTATTTTCAGTTTCACTGCTCCAATTACAAATTTTGCTTCTGTGAGCATCTTTTCCCCCAAATACCTGCTTGTCTCTGTGCTTATTTGCTAGACTCATTGTGGCTGCAATGTGGCAGGGAGTGATCTCTAATGGTCTCTGTATTTCCAAAGGTAGTAGCAGGACAGAGGGCAAGAGAGTAAAAGGCTAGAGTGAGGAAGAAGCACATTGCTATGGAATATGGCAGACGTCTCTAAGTGCCTTCACCGTGGTGACTCCACTCGTCAGCTGTCAAATATGAACAGTCATAGTACCAATCACACAGAGGAGGTTGTGAGGAAAATCACTTAATATATGCAGAGCTTAAAATAATGGCAACTCTAGAATAAATGCTATAGAGAGATATTTGACCACATATGGGTGTGCTTTTTGTTAAAAGAAGAGAGAGAAATTAACAAAGAAGTGAAAATACCTACAATCTTAATAGAATGCAGTTATTATTACTATTTTTTATTTTGGAGGAATTTCATACATGTATACTTGTATTTATATAATTTCCACCCATTCCCTTCAACTCCTCCCAAGACCTCTCTCAATTTCATGGCCTCTTCTTTTTTAATCTGTATTGTTTTATGTTTTACACACACACACACACACACACACACACACACACACACACACACACATTCATTTACTCCTACTTAATTTATTGAGTGTTGCTCATGTACATGAGTATAAGGCTGAGAACTTGGGATTGAATAACCTATCAGGGGTGTGGGTCCCTGGAGAAGACTGATTCTCCTTCTCTTAGTAGTCATTAATTCCCTGTAGCTCTTCATCTAAGGGTGGGGCCTTGTGAAATTTCCCCCTGTCACATTGGTAAGACAATTGGTGCTGGCATTATGAAGGTATTCTTTAGGCCAACCATACTGTTGCAATTTCGGAAGTGCAGCTTCCCTGTCGTGTCTAGAAAATACTGTTTACAACAGTTGCCCTGGTAGTGTACATATTCTGTTTAAGATTGCTGTCTGCTTTACAGGATTTATCTCAGACAACTGGAACTACTTGCCAGTCCCACTTATATTGTTCCAAGTTGGCCCAGTGCATTAGCATTCTCTTCCTTAGGAATATACCACTATTTCTACCTGGGATGAGTATTCATATTTTGTCCGATGGAGGCCTTTCAGAATCACTCAAAACCTGTCAGAAATGCCAACTCTCTTAGGAAGCATCTTTAAATCTTCCCTCCATCTGGATTAGGGGACATTTTCTTTGTCCTCTTACTGAAGTCTACTGGATTTATTCTTTCTTTCTTAGTCACCTGATCCTCTAGCCCTATCAATAGACTGTAAGCTTGTTTTGTAAGTGTGTGCCTGGGTAAGTTAGTTATTTTTAGAGGAATGACCCTAGGCAGAATTACTCTTTGTATAACCAACACAGAACCTGGCAAGTCATGGGTAAGAATAAATTTATATATATATATATATATATATATATATATATATATATATATATATATGTAATAGACATTTCCCAATACCCTCTAACTCCATGTGAATAATGCATTCAATGTCAGCACTTTAATGCTAGAAAGAGGTTCATAATTTGAAGGAAACTGAGAGACCAACAAAAATGATTAAGAGAGTGAAAGAATTCATATATATATATATATATATAAACAATTAGTGGAAAAGGAGTCAATAAATTTGAAGGAGAATGGGTAGGGGTATGTGAGAGTTTAGAGGGAAGAAAAGGAAGACAGAAATATAATTAGATTATAATCTCAAAAATAAAAATGATTAAGAAAGAATAAATAATGTAATGTGGATGTTTAGATGGATAAATGAATGAAAAAAGAAATATTATAGTCATTTTGCATTAAATTAGATAATCCTAAATTATGACCTATTAACCATACATATCTGCATATATTCTTTATATAATAGATGCTTATAAAAGTGTAATATAACAAGTTTTTAAATTCTCTTAGCACACCTAGAATTTTACAATGTTGTTCTCCTTCCCCCTTTTTTTTTCGAGACAGGGTTTCTCTATAGCTTTGGAGGCTGTCCTGGAACTTGCTTTGTAGACCAGGCTGGCCTTGAACTCACAGAGATCCACCTGCCTCTGCCTCCCGAGTGCTGGGATTGAAGGTGTGCGCCACCACCACCCAGCACAATGTTCTTCCTTAGTAAGCATTGGTCTTGCATTTGATCATCTGAAGCAACCCTATTTTATAATAATATAATGTTACTAATCACAATATTCCCTGTTATATATTATTCAGATTGCCTGTAAATATTTTAAGATCTTGTAATGAAGAGAATTTGTCACTGCCTGAAAGATACTCATACACAGAGCGTAGCCCAATAGAGCTGACCATATTTTGCCTATTACTGGTGTTAACAGCATTCAGGAATTTCTAAACCATTTTTCTATCTCCTTCTGACCATCTGCAGGCTCAGCATATATTTGACTTATTTTATAGTCGGTCATAAGTGAATTCTTTCACTCTCTTAATCATTTTTGTTGGTCTCTCAGTTTCCTTCAAATTATGAACTTCTTTCCAGCATTAAAGTGCTGACATTGAATGCATTATTCACATGGAGTTAGAGGGTATTGGGAAATGTCTATTACATACAATGTGATGTCCCTTGGTGTTGCTCTCTCAGGACTGAAATTCCTTTTTGTTGCTTTTAACCAGCTCTAATGTCAGATTCTCTCCCTTTTGCTCCTAATCCTTAGATGTTTTTAGCTCACATATTTTCCTGTCACATTCTTTTTATGCTTCTTGGGTTTACATGATCTCTTCCTGAACTATTTACTACAAACTTACAAAGTAGTTTTTCAATGGTAACTAAGCTCTGAATATGAGGCTATGATTCACTGACTTGCATTCTTTAGAGATATTTTTATTTTTTGCATTTAACTTTAGTTTTAGGTTTTCGAGACAAGGTCTTGCTATATAGGCCAGGCTTGCCTGGAACTCGGCATCCTCTCACCCCAGTCTTCAAAACATTGGGATTATAGGAATATATGCCATCATGGCAAGTCTCCTTTTAAGAGTATTTAATTGCTGGGTGGTGGTGGCACACGCCTTTAATCCCAGCACTCAGGAGGCAGAGGCAGGAGGATCTCTGTGAGTTCGAGGCCAGCCTGGGCTACCAAGTGAGTTCCAGGAAAGGCACAAAGCTACACAGAGAAACCCTGTCTCGAAAAACAAACAAACAGACAGACAGAAAGACAGACAGACAGGCAAACAAACAAATAAATAAATAAATGGATAAATAAATAAATATAGTATTTAATTATGCCAACAAGATGCCTCAGCAGGTATAGCTATCTACTGACCAAGCTCCATGGCCTCATTTTGATACTACTTCAACCCCACAGTAGGAGGAGAGAATCAACTCCCAAAATTGTCCTCTGAATTCCACTTCTACAGTGTATACATACACTCATGCTCAAATACATACATACATACATACATACATACATACATACACACACACACACACCCCAATAATAATGATAACAATAATGATTTTGAAGAAAGCAGTTTCAAAAACAATATTAAGAAATGCAAAACATAACAGACATTCATAGCCTAGTGATATATGAAAAGCACCATAGTGGGTTTTGTGAAAAGTAAATCAGAAGATGCCAGATGACTAAGATGCTTATTGATTCTTCCCTGAAGTTCTCTCATTACAGTTCTGGGGATTTTCTTCAGAGTAGACCAGGAGCAGTAAATCATAGCCTAAGGGTCAGCTCTGACTCACTGAATATCTGCCAAATATTTATTGAAACACAGTTATACTTGCTTAGTTACATATTGCTTATGGCTACATTTATATTAAAATAGCATAGTTGAGTAGCTGTGACTAAAATCAAATGGCCTGCAGAGCCTGAAACACTAAGTACTTGTTTATTGAAAATATTTGCCAGTCCTTAGCCTTCAGGAGTTTGATGGCTAGAAGAAGCTATAAAGGAAAAGCCATGAACATAGAAGATGGTGGAGAATCCAGCGATTTTTATATGTTGGGCATTTTAGGGATGAGGACATGATGATGTGAAGATAGGTATACATTCCAAGCAGAGAAGGCACTGAAGGCAAGCAGATAGAGTCAAGGTTTCTATGTCATCATAAAAAATATTCTAATGATCATTTTTCAAATAAGGTATAGGCATACGTCTTATAATACCCATACAGTTCTTTGTGTGCAAAAGCAAAGATCTTATAAAAAGCCAAAACTCTTCTTCCTCATGATACTATCTCTCCTCTTGACATTTTCAGCTTCTACTCAGGCCTGGTTCCCTTTCAGATTCTTTGACCATATATATGATTTCTCTATGGGACATCTTCTTCTCTGTCTTGTGTCTCTTTAACTATTTCTGCTTTAATTTCTACTTTATATTCACACCCTCAATAAACCCACCCACTTCCATAGATTTCTTATTTCTGTGTATTTGAAGGTAGTAGATGTGTTGCTGTTGGTGGTATATATCCTATAGCAAAGACTTCATGCGAATCTCATTTCCTGCACCAGTAAAACTAGATTTTCTAGTCCAGTTAAATACACAATGGAATGTGGAAGAAACTATGCATGCTATTTGAGGGCCTCTAAAATACCTCTAAGTACTTAACACTTCTATATCTACCTTTGATGTCTTTTATTCAAGACAGCAATACAAACAAACAAACAAACAGAAAAAGTAGCAGTACCATACACCGAAGGAGGCTTCCTACTCCACAGTAGAGTGTAACATGAAGGAGAAAGATTCTTTCCTTGCATTCATCCACAGAATTCAGGTTTTTGTGTTTCCAAAGCCATCCCTCAGCCATGACATCTCTTGTGCACTTGTGCTAGTTCTAAAATGTCTATAGTTATTATTTGCAGAGTCTTAATTAAATGTCCCCTATTCCATTCATTTCATTAGAGTCCTTTCACTAGCAACTCTGCTTTTGCCATTGATTATTTCCTTGCCTTCACTCTAATATTCAGTCTGTTACATAGACTTCACATTTCTATCTTCAAAGCATCAGTGTTTACTCTTTACTTTTCATTCCAAAGGTGTCATTACAGGCTCAGCCATAACCGGTAGATCTGGCTATTGCAACAATAGGTCCCTTTGCAGTCAGTATCTTCTAGTGGCACTTTGTCCTTTTGATTCTATGGGATGAATTTTTTAAAAAATTCCATTGGAAACATATATGCTCAAGCATTACTATTGCTACCTTTTGCATGCTCTTGTATTCAAGATACTGTACAGTATGTGTCTGTCCTAGTTATTTAACTTTACCCTACTCTTTCCTAACACAAACTTTGCACTTTGGTTAAGCAATTCTACTTACCCCTGGGGAAGCCGACTCCATTCCTGTTATGACTCATTGTTTACACCAGTGGTTCCCAAATTGAGGGAATGATTTTTGTACCTCAGGAGAAACATAGTCATATTTGCAGATACTTTTACTTGAAACAACCACTGGGAGGTGCTACTAGTATGGGTCAGGAATGCTGCTAGACATCCTATAATGCCCAGGATTTCCTCAGCCAAGTTCTTCAGTCCAAATGCTAACAATTTTGCATTGAAAAATCCCAATGTTAGGAAAGAAAATAAATGCTCCCAAGCCCCTAATACCTATGTCTAGTCCAGTGAATCTCAATTAGGGACACTTAGGAATATCTGAAGCTGAAGTCAGGAGTACAGGATAAGAAATTATCTAGTTATTAGATTCAGAAATCCTGCTTAAAATTTTTCCACTGTGTAAATTCTCACATTTCTCTATTTCCAGATAATTATTTAAGGAGTAGTTCAAATTCTATCTTCAGTATGATCCTTTCTCTGCCCACAGTAGTCCTACTCATATTTAGGTTTTATAATGTATTTATAGTTAGTTGACCCATTTTAGTGTTCGTGCACATGTGTTTTATCTACACAACTGAAGTATAGAATATTTTCAGGATAAAAATTCAATACCTTTCTATCTATGCCGCTGAGGACAAGGATTTCTGCTGCTAGTAAGTGCTCCATAAATTGCATTTGATCGACACAATTTCTAAGAAGTACATAAATTCAAATTTTGTTCACAATCACTATTTTATATGGAGAGTCAACTACAAAAAAGATAACTAAATGGAAGATAAATTTAAGTCATTTTAAAATTATTTATTATTATTTTAGAAGCATGGCACCTCTAGTTACTCAGGAGGCTGAGGCAGGAAGAGCACTTGAGTCCAGGAGTTATGGGCTATGGTGTGCTGTGCCCACCAAGTATCAGCACTAGGCTGTAGTGTCCTGTGCCCACCAAGTATCAACTACCTAGAGCAGGGAACCACCAGATAACCTCAGGATGGGTTAGTCAGCCCAGGATGGAAATGGAGCAGATCAAACCTCTTGAGCTGGTCAACATGTCCTGTATTTTAGAGATGCTAGCTAATGGTGTTCATGTTATTCTGGAGCTGTTTTCACCAAGGAAAAGAAAATGTATTGTTTTTTATAGCTTCACAGCTCATATAGTTTACAAACCAATCTGGTGGGAAAGTAGAGCCAACTGACTAGTTTAGGTTTTCTTAGCTCTAGGTAGGCACCTATCTGTTGTACTTCCTGTCGTTTGGGCATCGTGTTAACTTTTTTTGGAGGCAATTCTCACTGATGGTTTCTCAATGCTCTCGATGTTTTTGAAAACTTGAGAAAGTTTTCTGGAGCCAGTGTCTCATTGATTGTACACTCAACCCAATTTCAAAAGAGAAAAGCAAGTCATTTGCTTGCATCCTACAATTTATTTTTCTAGATTTAGATGTGACAGCATTTCCCAAGACAAGAGGCCATTTGTTTATATGTTAGGACATTTTTCTATCCCACACTGATCTCCAGGACAGAATTATGGGTAATTATTTTACAGGGACTACTTTCTGTTCCTCAGGCAAGAATTCCCATAGGACAGTGTGCCATCTAATGTGCCAATTAATGTGCATTCCTAGCCACTAGGCTGACCCCAGAGAGGTGTGACATACCTCCCAAAAATCAACAAAGGGGATTGTTTATGAAAATGTACAGTATGAAGTTACCTGTAGTGTAGAAGATCCACAAGTGACTATGATCAACCAAGCATTAGTTTTAATATAAAAGAAACAAAATGGGATTCATAGGACAATCTCAATATTAGCAGCTAGTTTTCTTTTATGGGGGAAGACAGAGGGTGTGTTTGTACATGTGCAGCAGAAATACACACATCTGGAGGCAAGAAAAGCAAGTCAGAGGTCTAATGAGGGGCACTGAGTTAAGGAGCCAGGTAAGACTTATTATGGAATGAGAATTATAAGATGCATGACACAGAACAAGGTAGATACTGCTGCTGATCCAGCTGTCATTCTCCTGATGTTGTGCCCAAGGGTGATGAGAACCAAACTACAAGCCATGCTTCCCTGAAGCTTTCTCCTGCTGAGACCACCCAAAAGAGCATGTTACTGCTGCCCCACAGTTTTTAAGGTTTCACTTATCCTCAGAGCAGACCATACCCATAAGGTCAGAAAACACTCCATCCAATTGGTCATTGGGCCAAATGGAGGAATTCCCACAACTCCCCCCCCCCCCTTTTTTTGGTCTAAATCAGGAAGGTTCTAATCCTAACCTAGTAAAAAGTATAACAATAAGAACTATTAGCAAGTGTTACATTCAACTGGTAATTGGGCAGAAGAGCGAATTCCCACAACTGGGGTCTTCCTCTATCACTCTCCACCTTATTCTCCTGAGGAGTCTTTCACTGAACCTGAAGCTTACAGTTTCAACTAGGATGCTGGGCTGGCCAGCAAGATCCTAGTATCTAAGTGTCTCTGTCTTCCAGCATTGGGATTGCAGACATGTATGACCAAACCTGTCTTTTATATGGGCATTAGTGATTTAGACTATGTAGCTCCTGTCTTCAAAGCAGGTAAACTCATCTGCTGAACCATCTTCCCAGAATTATTTTTCTTTCTGAGCAATTATCCTTCATAACCTCCTGCTTGGGTTGATTTTTAATTGTTCTAAAACTATGAAACAAACTAGTGCCAAAGCAGAAAAGAAGATTTTCTGATCTGTACAGAACAATTTCATTTTATCTACCTTTGAAGAGAAAATTTTGGAATAAACTTTGATTAATGCTTGTTGAAATGAAGGCTACCTGTTGGCCAGAGTAGCTTGAGATATGCTCCCATTGTATGGAATAAGAGATTTGGTATCTCTAATCAATTCATGTTTTGTTTGATGTTATGAAGTATACCAGCCCTGTCTCCACCACAGTTTCATGAATGGAGATGGAGTTTATTAATGCATAGTAAAATAATATACCACCAGAAATCAACAAACATGGAAAGAAGATTTCTGACTTTGCTTTTTGCTTTTGTCTCTTATCTATACACATCCATTTTTATCATCAAAAATAGTTTAATTAACTATGGTGCTAAAAGATTCATGATGTTGTACAATTTTGTCTTCATAGTCTCAGGGCCAGGTTGTGATTTTTATTGCCTAATTAAAACAGCCTACACCTGCTGTTTAATGCAGGAAAATCAGATTTCCTTGGCAAAGACTTATAGTGGCAGAGCTGACTATCTGGTTTATGCCAGCATCCCAACTCTCATGCATTTTCTATTCATAGCTGATATTCTTGTTGGAGTCTGGGCAAAGTAATTTAAACAATAATGCTCTTTATGAAAATGTGGTTTGCATAAATAACCATTGGGTGGCAGTACCTTCAAACCTGGCATCTGAATAAACCAACCAGCTATAGATGGTCCTGAAAACCTTTTGGGATCAATTTGTTTGGTTGGCATTGTGTGCTATACAGGTCTAATTAGCTGGTACTATTTATGAGTATGTTTCGCTCCATTATAGAAGTCAGGCGACTATTCAAAGTGACTTAACAAAGCCATCTATCCATGTGAGTTTTGAAAAGGGAAGGGGTACTAGAAGAGTACAACTGCTCACCCCCAAAATATACAGGCAATACCAAGCAATATCCATTGTACCATAGTATCACCCTGCAGAAATGCTCCCTCAAATTTTCTGCAAATAAGGCATCTGGGGAAGCCAAAGAAAGGAGAGTATTTGCATCCAGAGAAAGGGGAAGAAGCAGGACTCAAGAAAATCTTCCCTGTGCTTGTGTCTGACGCATTCCATCCATTCTCAGCTAATAAGAATACTACCACTGCTTACTTCCTATGACTGCACCTTCAGATGCAAAATGTTTGACTGCACCTTCAGATGCAAACTGTGATGTATGTTTCTTCTCCAATAGGGCAGGAATGAGCAGTAAGTGGGAGATTGGTAGCTAATTAGCACTATTAAAAAACGAAGGGGAAAATTGAAGAAAAGAGATAATATTGTATCAATATTAGAAAGATGACAGTGAGGAATGACAAGATGATGCCCTCTTAAATAGATATCCATTCAGCCAGTGTGTGAGCACGTGTGTGTGTGGGGGGGGTGTAAATATATGAAGGTTTGGCTGACTAATATTTTAATCATGGCCAAAAGGCCAATGAAATTGGGGAAATGGCTGCTTTTGGAAACTCAGCTTCTTCATATTGAGGTAGGGGTCCATGGATCTCAGTCCAATGGGGACAGTGAAGGATTGAATAAGATGTTTAACACCCATTTGGCACTTTGTAGATGCTCAGTCTCATTGGTTTGCAAGGGATGAGCTTCTGACAACAATGTATAATTTTAAACTTGTATAATTCAAGGCAATGTTCCTCAAGGGATTAAATGTAAAGTAGAATCTGTTGCATTTCTTGTTCTATGCATCTATTAAGACTTTATTAGTATTATTTTTGTCCTATTTAAAATTCACATAATCAAAGTTTAGAGGAGAATCTCATTGTAGGAAACATCTTGTATAGCATAAAATCTGACATACTGATACAAAGAAATAGGAAAATCCTCCTCCTCCTAAAGAACTTTCATCACATAGCTCTGATTTATTTATCTTTTACTATAATGATGAGTTTACTCTTTAACTTGACCAAAATCATGCAGCCAATGTTTGAGCTTCAATTCATAATTAACCTGGATTTTCCTCAAACTATGCTTTTGAGGGAAATCATAGTTCCCTCAGAACTATGGGAAACCTCTGTCCCTCTGAGGATGAGTCTGGAATTGTTCACAAGAAGCAGGAGAATTGTTAATCTGCAGCCATGGAAGATCATGAATGTTCAAAGATTAGCACAATGATCACATGTTCTCTCAGCAGTTCACACCATGTCCTTAAGATGCTATTTCCAATTATTTATTTATTTACAAACTCCACCCTAACCTAGGTTCTGATTTTACACTTACAAACAAGGGAGGAGAAAAGAGAACATTAAAAAAATCCTCTTTGGGGGCTGTTGATATAGGTCAGTTGGTAGGATGCTTGCCTACTATACTCAAGGCCTCAGGTACAATCCTGAGTCCTGGCTTCATCTCCAAAGCCAAGTGTTGTAGCCTGTCCTTGTAATCCTCCAAATCAGGTGGTAGATACAAAAGGGCCAGGAGTTCAGGGGATTCTCTCTCTGTCAAAAAATCTACTCCTATTCTTTAGATTATACTGAAATATTTTAGAGTGGTGCATTAGATTTATGCTGATAACAAATGTTTTCCATCTTATAGTCCCTAGATCTGGAGCTTGGCAGGAGGAAAGGTATCAAAGAGTTGAGAAGTATTCATTTCCTGAAATGTGCTTACTTATTCAGAATTTATAAGCCAGTTATGCACTCCTAGAATGAGATGAAGAGGCCATATCAGGAAGGCAGTACTGTCTACACTTCTCATTCTTGATTATTTCTGAAACTCAGAACCTTATCAGAGTGGATTGATTAGACGGGCAAGTGCTAAGTGAACATATACAAGCTCTCCATCATCCTACAGTGAGAGTGTGTTCCCAGTGTTTGGTGGTCTGAATGAGAATGAGCCCCATAGGCTCATATATTTATTTAGTCTTCAGTTGATGGAGCCATTTGGGAAGAATTTAGGAGGTGTGTCACTGGGGGCAGGCTTTGAGGTTTCAAAAGATTAGGTCATTTCTAGTGGGCTTGTCTCTGCTTCCTACTTTTGGATCCAGATGTGCACTCTAAGCTCTGCCTGATGTCATGCTTTTGCCCCACTATTTTGGACTCTAATCCTCTGAAACCATAAGCTCAATTAAATGCATTCTTTGTCAAGTTGCCTTGGGCATTGTATTTTGTCACATCAATAAAAGAGTAATTAAGACACAATGCAAACTGATTTTGGAGATGACTAATGGGTAGGCTATAGAGAATGTAGAGAATGGGGGATTGTGGGCTGTAATCCATGGCTATCTTAGAAGTCCAGTTTAACCTATAGTGATTAAAATTAAAAGGCCATTTCCTGAAAAATATCTTGAATCTTGTATTAACTCTAGGAGACAATAAGCCATCTCATGGTAATAAGGTTCCAACTATGCACCTGAATCCTTTCACCATTGGGATGTGGCAGCCTGGAGATAGGGACAGAATCTCCTATAGTTGAGTGTTAAAGCATATTTCACATATGAGACCATGGTACAAACTATTATTGCAGTTGGATGGCAGAGTTAGTGGTAGTCAAGAAGCTTTCCTATCTAGGGTCTTTCCTGTGGCCTAGTTTACCATCAGCACTATGCTTTAATGTGAACTCATGGTGGAGGCTTGAGGTCTGCAAAGAGTTCGCCATGGGAGCCAACTTGACAGAAATATTGCCTTCTTAGCCTTGGAATCTGGGCACTCAAGCCTAGTGTCTTCTAACCTAAAGCTCTTGAAGCTAATCAGCTACTTGCTGTTTTAAAATGTCTTCCAAAGTGAAACTGAAATGGAATTATTCCAGAGCCCCATCATGCTCCAAGTTCCATGTGGAGAGAAAAAAAGATCAAGAGAAAAGAGCTACAGGTCAATCGGAGATTGGGAATTAATGTGCAACAAAAGCCTCTGGCTGTACTGGTGATCTTACTTTTTGTTAGCATAAATCACCTAAGCTCATGTTTCAGCTGGTTCCATTTCCTGCAGCTAGGCAGCGTTTTGATGCAACTCAGCTCCATACTTTTCTGCTTACCACAAAACAACAACAACAACAACAACAACAAAAGAACAACCACCACCAACAACAGCAATAAAAATCCAAAAACCAAACCAGAAGCACAAATCATTCACTTATAATTACATGCATATTTGGAATAGACACTAGCCTGGGGGATTCTAGTGTCAGTAATTAAAAACAAATCCGACAACTTCTTGAATAAAATGACATGAATAAATGTGTAAGCTTTTTGAAGAAATGAAAAAGGCCATGGCTTCAAGTGGCATGATCATTATTTTTCAGTATAAAAGTATACCACATAGTTGAAAGATACATTGGTAGTGTGAAAAGATTTGTGTTGGGCTCATTGAGCACACCAGTTTCTAATCTATCACTTACATATATCTGCTTCAGAGAGTGCTGATAAATTGAGTCTCTTGGTAGGAATCAGAGGATTATGGAAACTAAGAGGAGGCAGCAGAGTTATGAGTGAGTCAGTAGTGAGATGATGCTAAGAATCTGGGTCTTGGATCAGTCACTGATGGAGTTTGCAAACTTGGCCACATCATTTCTCTTCCTTGACTCCACTTTCCTCTTTCTGGGATTCTCCTTTGTAAGATCTTGGGACTCAAAGGAAAGAAAAAGTGAGGGGAGCAGGAACCAAGTCAATAGTAGAGTGGAGTTCCAATATCAAGATGATAAGAACTGACAGTCCTAGAAATAGCCTCCAGGCCCTCCTCTCTGCCTTCTTAACACTTTCAGTGTCATCTGATAATATACATCCATTGAATATCTCTACATAGCATGGTAGAACGTGTTTAAACTGGAAGATTACTTCCTTGCAAGCAAATTGTACTGATTAAAAAAAACATACAATGCCATAATAAATCTTTATATGATGAGGAGGTAGGGGGATAAAATGAATTCTAAGTGTTCAACTTTGGGTATCTGCTGTGGAATAATCCTCTTGTATACAGTATAGATCTGTCCCTTGGATTGATTTAATAAAACACTGATTGACCAGTAGCCAGGCAGGAAGTATAGGTGGGGCACCCAAACTAAGAATGCTGAGAAGGGGAAGGGCAGAGTCAGGGGTTTCCAGCCAGATTCAAAGAAAGCAAGATGAGAATGTCGTACTTAGAAAAGTTACCAAGCCATGTAGCTAAACATAGATAAGAATTATGGATTAATTTAAATGTAAGAGCTAGTTAGTAATAAGCCTGAGCTACTGGCCAGGCATTTATAAGTAATATTAAGCTTCCAAGACAATTTGGGAAGAGGCTATTTGGGAGTTGCTAGCAGGACATAAAATTCCACCTACAGGTGTCTTAATCCTTGCTTCTTTCTAGTTGGATAACTTGACACGACACTTAATAACTCTGTGCCTCAGACTTATAAAATGAAAAATAAGGACAATAAATGGAACCCACCTAATAGATTTGCTGTAAGGATTCAAGTACACATGAAATAACAAGTAGGCAGAATGTAGAACTGGGCCTGGTATCTTCTAAGTGCTCAAGCCTGTTAATTCTCATCATCATAGTGAAATTAGCCACTTTACATTTCTATAATATCATTAGAGTCAATGCCTTGAGTACTGCAAATTAGTAAGATTAATTAATAGTTTCATCCAATTTAAGATCTTCATTAAAATTAAATGTGGGAGTCAGTCTCTTGTGACTTCTTCCTGGGTAGAAGCACTTAGGAGATTTAGAAGCAACTGTTCTGCCTTGAATTCAATGCTGTCAGTGTTGGGAGCAGGTGGGTAATTTTCCTTCAAAGACTCTTACTTTAAAATTACCCTTTGACCCAAAACATCTGGATTTTACCTTTAAATATCAAACTATTAATCTTCAAAACAGCTGAATGAATGACATTATGCCTCTGGAATTTTAAGTAAATCTGGTATAAATTCCAATTTATATTCTCTTAAGCATCATTAGAAGTAGATAAATGCTTTTAAAATTCATAATTGATTTTGATCTTTGCTAAAAACTCAAGCTTTCTTCTCTACATGTATAAGTGATGTGGGTAAAATGGAAGGTATGCAACTAATAATGAATAGCACAGAAATATTGCTTATATAGTATTAAACAATATACTATAACATTAGGAAGCACATTGACACCATGAATAATTGTTATTATATATGTTGCATAGGGGATACTGAGTTTTCAAATTTTTTAATATATCACTCATTTAACTTATACATATGATTGTGCAGATACTGAAACCAGAGTTATTGAACAATTTCTCCAGCATCAAAGAAGCTAGTAAAAGCAAAGCCGATATGGAACTGGACTCAGGCATATTCCTACTGTGAGAGAATGTGCCCACCCCCTAGTACCATAAGTTGAAATCATTCCTATTCCTCTCATCACCTTACAACCAGAGGATTTACTATGAGTTTGATATCTACTTTGCTCATTCTCATTAATTCCACTATGGTAATTTGGGGTATTTAATGCTAGCTAATAGAATAGCAATCATACAACTCCAGAGCAGAGGCACATCTAAATCAGCTAATGGAATTCTCTCCTTTCTTCAGATGAGAGAAGGAAAAGAAAAGCTCATGACTGAGTTTGGATGCCTGCTATAAACTGATTGCATATATTCCCAAAGCAAAACTAGGCACAGAAGTAGAGGAGGTGCTTGGAAGATTTATTTAGACAAATAGACTCCCTTTGGGGCATATGTTCTGAAAAATTAAATTGATAGTGACAGCTCATTGATAATTACTTTTACAAAACCAATATTCAATTGTGATCCACCTAATCAACTGCAATTTTCACTGTGAAAAGACAAAAACAAATTACTGGTGCCTTCTTGGTTAAGATAGTGAGGTTGGGCAGAGGCATGGAGGGAATGCTGGTAATGAACACTGTCCACTTTGCCGTCTTTCCTGTTGCACTTGACCCCATGCTGTACTACTTACTGACTCACATTTGACTATCAATATGGTGGACTGTCAGTTTCTGGCAGATATCTCCAGCCTATCCTTAATATTTCCATCCATTTATCTCTCTCTGACCAGCTGTCTTTTCTATGGGAAATTCTAAAGTAGGAAGACAAAGGCAATATTCATCTAGTCATGTAGCAAATGATTCTGATGTCCTTCTATGAGCTAGAAGCTGGCATGTTCTGAGGACATAACAGTATATATATGAACTTGTATGTGATCCAGTTATACACGTGTGAGTACATATCTGAAAGAATCAAAATAATTTTACTGTAGAGAGTCAAATAAACTGTGAATGTTCCAGCAGTACCCACGATAGCAAGTTATGGAATCAGGTTAGGTGTCAATCAACAGGTGGATGAATAAAGGAATTACGAAGTTTTTATTCAGTCATTGAGAATGACATTATGTCACGGACAGGAAAATGGATGGAACTAGGTAAAACTGTAAAGGATAGACGCGAGATAAAAGGATAACAGAAAGGGTGGATCCAGTCAAAGTATATATAGTATATTTATATATAGAAATATCATAATGAAACTCATTCCTTTGTATAATTAATACACACTAATATAAAAATCTCAGTAGGATAAACATAAAAATGAACAATTGGATGAAAACCCAAGATTATTTCTTAGAAGAAACAATGACATTTCTTCAAAGGATTTTTTTTTTCAGGATATAATTATGTGGTCATTTCCTTAGATAAACTAATATTAATTGCATTGTAATAATATATTTTCATATAAAATTATCCTAGCACTATTAATTAAGTTCCACTTATTCACAATTTATTTTGTTTGATATAAAACATTTTTATTAATAAATACATAATATGATCTCATGTTTAATTCCCATTTTGTCAGATAGCATTTATAATTTACTTACAAAACAGATAATTGATGCTTCCCATGGTCTTCCTTGAGTAGCTAGCTGTGAAGTTGGTATTGATCTTTTAAATAGTACAGGTCCATAATTTTCTATTCAAATCACTTATGACCAGATGCACTTCAGAATTCCGAATTTTCTGGATCATATACAAGGTAGTGTGGTACCTAAGCTATAGATTTTATAAGACGGGTACCAGCCAGAGCTGGAGCAGTTATTAAAAACACCACAATCCTAAAAAATCTGGTGACATAATTTTAAATAGCTCTATTTCTGTTCAGCTCAAGCTTTCCTCCTAAATGAGGACTGTTCATGAACTTTCTTGTTTCTGAACAGTTTGAATTTTGAAGTTGTAGGTGAGGCATGTTTGGCCTAAGATCTTCTACACTGTGCATGGAGTAACACTGGCCTTGGGGTATGTTGGGGATTCTGCGCCTAGTACCCAAACAGGATCTTCCGTTGTTCATTCAATTGAGTGTTAGTGTTTGAAGCAGTACACGTTTTATGAAGGTTTTCTGTATGCCAGGCACTATTCTAGATGCAGTGAGAGGTCTCTGTATTAGCCATATTGTGGGACCATATTTAAAACACCCTAGTTAAGTGAAGTAAACAACAGACACTTATTTTCTTGTAGTTTTCAGAAGTTTGAAGTCTAAGGCAAGATGATGGCAGGGTTCATTTTCTGTGAAAGTCTTTCTTCTTGGCACTTCCTCCTGTTTACTTTGACTTCATGTGACCTGTTTGTGCATGTACAGAGGAAGTGACCTTTGGTGTTTCCTACTCCTCCTATAAGTCTGACAGACCTTTTGACATCAATAAATATTAATTACATCCATGAAGTCTCTACCTCTAAAGAAAGTTGCGTTTGGGGAGCTAGAGCTTGAACACAAAAAATTTTGAGAAGGCAACTTCATCCCTAGGAAGCTCTTTCCCTCATACGGCTCACAGTCTACTTGTATATTAATATATGAGGACTGATTACAGTTGTTTCCGAGATTTCAGTCCATAGTCCTTGGCTCTGTTGCTTCTGGGTCCTGCAGTGAGGAAAATTATCAGGGTAGTAGGAGCATGTTGAAGAAAAGACTGGAGACCAAGAATAACCTTCAAAAGCATGTTACCAGTGACCTGTTTTCTCCAACTGGACCTCATATCTTAAAATTCTTATTACCTCCCAATAGCCAGCTAGGCTATAGGACCCAAATAGCACTGACAACTGGGACCAAGTGCTCAACACAGGGGCCTGTGGGTAACATTTTATATTCTACCACAACCTGCTACCCTTGCCCTCCCTCAAGCTCCTGGCTATCTTATAATGCAAAACACATTTAGTCCATCTTTAAGAGTCCCCAAAGTCTCAACAATTCCAATACCATTCATAGGTTCAAGTCTTCTCAAGACTTGAGGCAAACTCCTAGTTATGGGTCCCATTTTGTCTCCCTAGCCATGGGTTATAATAATTCTCAGCCTGGGATGAGGCAGAAAATCATGGTTTACTACATAGCATCTCTGTGCCCCTTTTCCTAAGTGAGACTTGTGTACAATTATATTTCTTGTATATATCATCTTTGGGGAGAATTTTGATGTGATTTTTATGTTCGCTTTGTGATGAAGATTTTCTTGATTCCCTAGGTTCTTAAACAAACAAATTAAAATGATCTGTCCTTTCAAGATACAAGTCAGCTATGAAATCATCTTGGTCTGCAATCTAATAAAAAATACATTACATGATAATATCCTAATATGCTAAATTCTTACTTATCCAATTTAACCCACATTCTTGATTAAAAATTTCAAACATATTAGTTTGATTTAGATTTAAGATGTTTACAGAAATTGGACTTTTGTTTAATGGAGAAAGTCTCATGCAATTATAACTAATATCAGGAATAAGACTGGAATGCCTATGTTGTAACTGAGGTATGTATTCAGCCAATTAGACTAACCAACTTTACTAGGGGCATAGAAAGCAAATGATAATACTACAATCATTGTGGTAATCAATTCAGAAAAATCAATAGAACTAAATGAACGATCTACTAAAAGTATTAAGACAATTCAGCAAAGTACCAAATTAATATATAGGAATCAAAAATTTTTATTTATACAAAATATAATTAATAATAAATTAGTGGTAATAGCAACTTAAAAGTTTTAAAGATTGAGTGAACAGGAAATGTACAAGCACATTAAAGTTGGTTTTATTGGCCAGGTGGTGGTGGCACATGCCTTTAGTTACAGTACTAGGGAGGCAGAGCCAGGTGGATTTCTGTGAGTTCAAGGCCAGCCTGGTCTACAGAGCAAGATCCAGGACAGGCACCAAAACTACACAGAGATCCCTGTCTTGAAAAAACAAAACAAAATATAAATAAATAAAACAAAGTTGGTTTATCAAATCAAAAGATGGTCCATGTTTAGATATGAGAAAGTATTAATCATTTACAGGTTAACATTACTCTACTGTGTTTGTAGTCAATATATAAAATGTTTACTTGTTGAAAATGATACAATTAGGAATTCTCCCTCTAAAATATGTAGTTAAGGTAAAAAATACATTACATGTACATTCATATTAATGTATTGCCCATATATAAAAATAAATAAATATTTTTATAAATTGTGTATACCTAAAATTATAAAATCTGACCATGTCCTTTGCTCTACAAAAGCTTCTCAGTTTCAAGAGGTCCCATTGATTGATTGTTTCTCTCAGTGTCTGTGCTACTGGTGTTATATTTAGAAAGTGCTCTCTGATGCCAATGCGTTCAAGACTACTTCCTACTTTCTCTTCTATCAGGTTCAGAGTAGCTGGATTTATGTTGAGGTCTTTGATCCACTTGGACTTAAGTTTTGTGCACGGTGACAGATATGGATCTAATTGCAGCCTTCTACACGTTGACATCCAGTTATGCCAGCACCATCTGTTGAAGATGCTTTCTTTTCTCCATTGTACATTTTTGGCTTCTTTGTCAAAAATTGTATGTTCATAGGTGTGCAGGTTAATGTCAGGGACTTCAATTCAATTACATTGGTCCACATGTCGGTTTTTTATGCCAGTACCAAGCTGTTTTTATTATAGTAGCTCTATAGTAGAGCTTGAGGTCAGGGATCATGATGCCTCCAGAGGTTGTTTTACTGTACAGGATTCTTTTGGCTATCCTGGGTTTTTTGTTTTTACATATGAAGTTGAGTATTATTCTTTCCAGGTCTGTGAAGAATTGTGTTGGTAATTTGATGGGGATTTTGTTGAATATGTAGATTGCTTTTGGTAAGATCGCCATTTTTACTATGTTAATCCTGCCTGTCCATGAGCATGGGAGATCTTTCCATTTTCTGACATCTTCGTCAATTTCTTTTTTCAGGGACTTAAAGTTCTTGTCATATAGGTCCTTCACATGCTTAGTTTGAGTACCCCCAAGGTATTTGATATCATTTGTGGCTATTGTAAAGGGTGATGTATCTCTAATTTCCTTCCCAGCCTGTTTGTCTATTGTATATATAGGAGGAGTACTGATTTTTTTGAGTTTATCTTGTATCCTGTTATGTTGCTGAAGGTGTTTATAAGCTGTATCAGTTCCTTGGTTCAATTTTTGGGGTCACTCATGTCATCTGCAAATAGGGAAAGCTTGACTTTTTCCTTTCCAATTTGTATCCCCTTAATCTCCTTACGTTGTCTTATTGCTCCGGCTAGAACTTCAAGTACTATATTGAATAAGTATGGGAAGAGGGGACAAACTTGCCTTGTTCCTGATTTTAATGGTATTTTGAGTTTCTCTCCATTTACATAGAGACAGCCTACATAATGGGAAAAGGTCTTCACCAACCCCACATCTGACAGAGGGCTGATATCCAGAATATATAAAGAACTCAAGAAATTAGACATCAACATGCCCAACAGTTCAATTAAGAAATGGGCTATAGAACTAAACAGAGAATTCTCCACAGAGGAAGTTCAAATGTCCCTAATTATCCAGGAAATGAAAATCAAAATGACTCTGAGATACCACCTTACACCTGTCAGAGTGGCTAAGTTCAAAAACACAAAAGACAGCTTATGCTGGAAAGGATGTGGAGCAAGGGGAACTCTCCTCCACTGCTGGTGGGAATGCAAGCTTGTACAGCCACTTTGGAAATCAATATAGCACTTCCTTAGAAAATTGGGAATCCATCTCCCCCAAGACCCAGCTGTAGCATTCCTGGGCATATACCCAAGGAATGCTCAATCATACCACAAGGACATTTGCTCAGCTATGTTCATATCAGCATTGTTTGTAATAGCCAGAACCTGGAAACAACCTAGATGCCCTTCAACTGAAGAATGGATAAAGAAAATATGGTACATATACACAATGGAGTACTACTCAGCAGAGAAAAACAATGACATCATGAGGTTTGCAGGCAAATGAATGGATCTAGAAAATAATCATCCTGAGTGAGGTAACCCAGACTCAGAAAGACAAACATGGTATGTACTCACTCATAGGAGGATACTAGATGTAAAACAAAGATGACTAGATTGCTACAAAACTCCAGGGAGGCTACCTAGAAAACGGGATCCTAAGAAAGACACAAGGATCGCCCAATGACAGAGAAATGGATGAGATCTACATAAACAACCTGGATGACAATGGGAGTAATGAAGGGCAAGGTTTGAGGGAAAGAAAGCTTAGGGGAGCAGGAGATCCCAGCTGGATCAAGAACAGAAAGGGAGAACAAGGAATAACAAACAGACCATGATAAATGAAGACCACATGAGAACAGGAATAGGCAGAGTGCTGGACAGGTCCCCTGAAATCCACAATGATATATATCCTCTGTAGACTGCTGGCAATGGTTGAGAGAAAGCCTGGTCTGACCTAGTCTGGTGATCAGATGGCCAAACACCCTAACAGTCATGCTGGAACTCTCATCCTATAACTGATGGAAGTGGATGCAGAGATCCTCAGCCAGGCCCCACGTGGAGCTCCAGGTGTCCAATTGTCGAGAAAGAGGAGGGACTATAAGAGTGTGAACTGTTGAGACCAAGATTGGAAAAGCACAGGGACAAATAGCCAAATGAATGGAAGCACATGAATTATGAACCAAAGGCTGTGGAGCCCCCAGCTGGATCAGGAACTCTAGATAAGTGAGACAATTGAATAGCTTGAACTGTTTGGGAGGCACCCAGGCAGTGGGACCCAGAACTGTCCTTAGTGCATGAGCTGGCTGTTTGGAACCTTGGGCTTACACAGGGACACTTTGCTCAGCCTGGAAGGAGGGAACTAGACATGCCTGTACTGAATCCACCAGGTTGAAATGAATCCCCAGGGGAGTCTTGGCCCTGGAGGAGATGGGAATGGAGGGGAGAGACTGGGGGAAAATTGGGGGCAGGGGCGGGAGGGGGGAGGACAGGGGAACCCATGGCTGATATGTAAAATTAAAACACAAATATAATAAATTAAAAAAATTATAAAATCTGAACATTCATATTTGTGGGAGCAGGGGCTGAAATTCTTACCAGGGTAACTTTGTTTTCTATTACTATTCACATCTGATGAGGGGCAGTATTAAATATGAATTAGCTTAAGTGAATAGTGTTGCTCATCTTTCTGTGCAATATTATACAATCTGAAGTGAAGAAAAAATAGTAACTAAGCTTTCTGGATTCTGCAAACAAAGAACTTCCTCTTTTTAATAACAATACCTCATTGGTGGTGAATTTTCATTAGTAGATCTTTCCTGTATGTGTGTCTACATGAGTGTATGTGTTTTGTTCTACTTAATGAATTCAAGAAAGAGAAATCCTGGAATGTATAATTCATTTGTATTTATCATAAATCAACAGAAGAAATTATAGTGACAAACTGAGGAATAGTCAGGTGTTCTTCCAGTTTAATTTTATTTGCCTAATTATTCCACTGACTTAAATATGTTCTGAAAATTAAAAGTGATAAAATATGTATATTAGTATTACCTTTATTTGGATAGAACAGCTTGTTTTAATGAACCATGATCTTAGGACAATAATCTTGGAAAATTTTAGTAATCTCTGAAAAAATAGACAATTCTTAGATTGTTGATGATATTGACATATCTTTCTCAACTTTCAATTAAGTTTTAATGATATTATCTAGTGTTTAGACTTCATTAATTGATGTTAGCTCTGCCTGACAACTGTAGACTTCTTCCCAGGTAGAAGAACACCCTCGTCTATTTTCTTTTGAATACAGTTTATCTGATTATCCCGGTTATATCGAGGAGTTTGCCTCAAGTCTCGAGAAGACTTGAACCTATGAATGGTATTGGAATTGTTGAGACTTTGGGGACTCTTAAAGATGGACTAAATGTGTTTTGCATTATAAGATAGCCAGGAGCTTGAGGGAGGGCAAGGGTAGCAGGTTGTGGTTGAATATAAAATGTTATCCACAGGCCCCTGTGTTGAGCACTTGGTCCCAGTTGTCAGTGCTATTTGGGTCCTATAGCCTAGCTGGCTATTGGGAGGTAATGGCAGCTCTAATCAATATGAGTCATTCTCTTAAAGTAAGTAACCACAACTAGTTTGTAGAGCTAGCACCATGGAAAGGCCAGCATAGTGCTAAGAGTTCAAGGCCATAGTTGATCCTTTAGTCTGCTTCATGTTTGGTAGAACATGGAAGATTTCTAAGCACGTTAAACACCTTCAAAGTTGAACAACTTGAGATCCTTTTACAAGGGAAAAATATTCTCTGCTCAAGTGTATAAATTGGCCTTACAAAATCATGTGATCATTCATTCATATAGCATCACTGAAGGTTAGTAAAATACAGTATTTTCTATTATATCCTGAGACAGGGGATAGGGATAAAATGTAAATAAAATGTGGTCTTGTCATTACGTAATTTGCAGTCTAGAAATTTGAAGAGGAGCTGTATTTCTTTTATTCATGGATTTTTTCATATATATATATATATATATATATATATATATATATATGCATACATACATATAAATTTATAAACACTACCTGCTCAATTTATTTAGGTTGTACATATGTATGTAGCTGGAGTTAAATGCTCAGAATTGGATAATATATTAGGGTGCTTGTCACTGTAAAAGACTGACTCTCCCTCTCAGCAGCTATTAATTGCCTGGAGCTCTTTGTCTATAGATGGAGCCTTGTGATATTTCCCCCATCCATTTCTCTGGGTCAAATGGTATTGTTATTGTTCAGGTCTTGTTTAGGCCACCCTATTGTTGACATTTCATGAGTTCAGTTTCCCTGCCATATATAGAAAACACAATGTCAATTTTCCCGGTCCTCTGGCTCTTACCATTTTTCTTCTCCCTATTCTATGGTATTTTCTGAGCCTTGGGTGTAGGGATTGTGCTGTAGATGTATCACTTGAAGATGTACATCCCATAGTTAGTAGTTCTCTGCATTTTGACCAGTTGTGCTTCACTGTAATGGTAGCAGCTATATTTAAGTCAGTCTGTGTATTGAAGAACTTCTATTAATGCCATATCCATATATCCACTTTCCTGAAAACTCTATTGTCTCATTACACTACCCTTTTCTCCTCTACTGTTCCTCACATAACAGCAGCGCTTCAGTTGCGACAACAACAAAAGTGACTATTTTCTTTAAATGCTATATGCAGTGTGTCAGGAAGACATGCTGACTATACTTCTGTATATAAGTAGCAGAAACCAATCCTTTGTTACCTCTTCAAGGTCAGCCTCTGATGTCAGAATCTATAATGTTTCACTTTGATAACTTCAATAGTCTACTAACTGATATCCCTTTATCCTTTCTTGCTCTCCAAGTCTGTCATCCAGAAATCAGCAGCAGAAACCTTTTAAAGTCATAAAATATATTATCTGTGTTCTCTGTTCAAAACCTTCTACATCTCTCACTTCACTTTATAGTGTTACCTATAATCCTTCCAATGATCTATAAGGATCTACATGGTTCATCTTAGAACATTATTTTGATCTCAACTGCTCATCTCCCTTTTATGTTCTTCTCCAGCCATATTATCCTCTTTGCTGTTTTCATCCTAGGGTTTTCCCATTTATTGTTCCTTCTGGCTGTAATATGTTGTCCAAGGTTTCTATATAAGCATATCTCATTATTTTATCTAATTCTTGCTCAAATATATTCTTCTTTATTTAAGAAACTTTTCTTCATTTTACATACCAACCACTATTCCCCCTCCCTCCCCTTCTCCCACTGCCCTTTCTCTCCCCCACCCTCATCCACTCCTCATAGGGGTTAAGACCTCCCTTTGGTAGTCAGCACAGGCTGCCACATCAAGTTGAGGGAGGCCCAAGCCCCTTCCCTTGCATCAAGGATGAGCAAGATATCCAACTACAGGGAATGGGCTCCAAAAAGCTAGTTCATGTACCTGGGATAAGTCCTGGTCCCCTTGCCAGGGACCCCACAAACAGATCAAGCCACACAACTGTCACCCACATTCAGTCCAAACTAGGTCCTCAAATATATTTGCAATGAGGACTTGCTTGATCACACTGTTTAAAGTGTACCAATAACTCCTGTGAGTTCTCAAGTTCCCCTACTTTGTCAAATCTTTTCCTAATTCCATTTATTTCTTACTAATATATCTTATAGTTGGGTTAATTTGTTGTGTATGTTGCTTATTATCTGGTACATTCTACTTGGATGTATCCTGTAAGAGTTGAGGTATCTTTTTTTTCTCTTCCTCTCACTGATAAATCTCAAAGGTACGTGCCACATAGTAAGTAGCTCCTAAACATTTCATAATGATTCTGTTGGCTAAAACTATATTTCTAGAATTTAGCTTACAACTAAATTTAAGAAATCCTCAGTTTGTCATATGTAGACAAATTTGCTGAACAGTCTTACTAAATAAAACCCAGAGCCAGATATAGGGGTAAAAACCTGAGAGATCAGAGGAATAGGAAAATCCACAAGCTAACCTCACCTCACCAACACCTCAGTCTCCAAAGAGACCTCCTTCCTGTATACCCATGCCTATATGCCTTTCTGTTCGGCTATCTCATTTTCCCTCCATCCATCTACACCATTTCCTCTTCCTGCCCAGCTCTGTCACTTCCTGTCTGTCTGTACAGACCTACAAACCTTTATGGTTAACTAGTTTTGGAATTAAAGGCATGTGCCACCACACCTGGCTCTGTTCCCAGTGTGGCCTTGAACTCACAGAGATCCAGATGGATTTCTACCTTCTGAGTGATAGGATTAAAGGTGTGTGATACCATTGCCTGATTTCTATGTTTACTATAGTGGCTGGCTTTTTCCTCTGATCCTCAGATAAATTTTATTGGGGCATATAGTATATTGCAGGACACAATACATCACCACAATCACATATAGTATGTTTATAAGCATATCATTTCTGGGGCTAGAGTGACAGCTCAGCCATTAAGAGCACTGATTTACCTTCCAGAAGACTGAATTTGATTCCCAGCATCCACACAGTGGCTCAATAACTGTCTAACTCTAGCTCTAGACCCCCTTCTGGCCTCCATGGACACTGAACTCATGTGGTGCATAGATATACATTCAGGCAACACACTCACACAGAGATAATAAAATAAAAACAAAACTAAAATTTAAATAGTATCAGTCATTTAAAAGCTTTTATGTGGGTTGACAATAATTAGCATTCAGTGTGATAGTAGGACTCATTACTGCTGTCAAGAGCTAAGAATGCCACTATCTGTGCTGTCATCTGCCTCTCTAGTTTCAGGGTATACTCTCTCTGTGCCCCTTGCCTTCTCCTTCCTCACAGACTTACCATTAAGAGATGGAACCCCAGGCTGTTCTTCAAATTAAGTGCCCTCTGTATTCTTCCTCAGGCTCACTATCCCTTTTCTCTGTCACAGACCCTCCAGCTACTTCAGTAGGGACCAAGGGCAATGAAAACCTGGATGACAGTGACATATTAATTAGAAGATAAACTAAGAACCTAACAATGTAAACCTTTGAAGAATGATCCAATAGTTGTTGGAACCATGATATATGACAAAACTGCTTGGAACAATAACAAATCACTGAAGGAAATATATATTTTAGTGGATTGGTAAAAATAACAGAAGTACTACAAATAATCTAAACATGAGTTTGTGGTAAATAGACTTGTTTGTGCTTAACTGTTACAGGTGCTATGAAGTTCTGTGCCAGTAAACATTTTCAATAAAGGGTCACATAGTAAACATTTTAGACTTTGTGGGTCATACAGCCTCTTTAATAACTACACAATCATTTCTTTGTAATAAAAAAATCATAGATGTGTGAATGAATGCATATAATTATGTTCCAAGAAAGTTTTATTTTCAAAAATCATAGTTTTTTTTGAGGGGGGCATAGTTTTCTGACTCAAGCTGTAGAAAATGTATAGGCTGTTAAGGGACACTGACAGGATTAGGTGACATATTCAATGACAGGCCTGGTGTGTGGAGATTTTATTCACTCATACTGGATTCAAATTTGTGGTCTGTATTCTTCACCCTATCCCACTGATTACTCTCTCATCTTAAAATGGCAGAAATTTAACTGCATTTCAAAGTGGTGATGGTGGACTAAGAAAATGTACACAACACGGCAAATACAATGTCAATAACTCCTGCTTTCTTTCCTCTAAGAAAGAGATTTCTGTTTTGTTAGGGTAGGCAGCCTCTTCAATGCAGTCAGTGAATTCAGCTTTTGCCCTACTGTCTATGTGGAATTGCCAAGGTGAAGAAGCCCAAAACAGAGTAGAATTATTAAACCAGAAATGATACACAGCTACTCTTAAGTGAAAGAAGATGGGAGGGAGCTAAGGAATATGAGAAGAAGAGGAGAAGATTCAGCCTTGAGTGTTTTCTAAGGCAAGATTCTCAAAGTTTGCAAGAAGTGAGATTGGATGCAACTCTCAAGCATTGCTTTTGGAGGCCTGCTGAAGAGATGTGGATAGCTGTATAGAAGGATGGGAAAGGGCTCCCAAGGAACATTGCTCTGTGTTATGATTACAATTCTCCTGGAACTTTTAGAGAGAATGTAATAAAGACTAGAGCTACAATTTAGTGTAGGACTTTGAATAAAACCATTTTATTGCTTGGCCAGTAGGTGTTATAAGAGTTATATAAGGAATGAGCACAGAGTTTAATACAGAATAAGAACTCAAAATAGTAACTATATAGTCTTTATTGTAGTATTTGAACCTGATGAGGGGGATATAAGAAAAAGGTTCGTAGAAAGTAGGCTCTTACTCAGAATTTTGTAGGAAGGGGGTGTTTCATTAGACCCAGAAGCAATATGACTGTGAGCTCAGACAGTAGAGTCAGAAGAGCTAGAGTTTAAGGGCTAGTGCATTTCCTTTTGCTTGACTTTGGACAATTTGCCCAAACTCTGTTACACACTTTCCTGTTAATAGGGAAGACAACACTCAATGTATAAGGAGCACTAAAATTGACAACACAAAAACATTTAAAATAGATATGAAAGGAAATTAATGTTACTTTGTATTGGTCAGTGTTAGTTAGAATGTCAATATTTAACTAAATATATGAAAAACAGTAGACCCACTTATTGATATCATCACCATCACTCATAATTTTAAGCTAATTTAGGAGCTAATATTCCAACTAAGGTTTTACAATTAAATTTTCTATAATGGGGACACAAATCTATAAGCCCTAAATGGACTTCAGTAACTGATTTGTAGAAATAAAACCACCATGTTTCCTAAAATAGAGGCTCTGGAAGCAAGGCAGCCACAGTATCAGTACCATTTAACTTTAGCACATAGTTTGGAATCTTGAGCCATCACCCAGTACCCAGGAAGCAAGACCCAGGAAGTTGCTTTTTCTCCTGATTGTGGTTTTCTGGTGAAATCATGCATTATTGTAGATAGAGGCATATGGACCTTTTTGTAATAAAAGAGAGCAGGAGAAAATATGGTACAATCAAGGTATGATCTAGAGAATTACATGCTATCTCTCTATTTGATGGCACAGTCATACAGATAAATCTCAAAGAATTATTATTTTGACAAGTAGAAAAGTTTGAGCCAATGGTAATATCACTCTGAAATTTGGTTACTTTTGGTGGGACCAAATATTGGATATTTTTGCCTCTGTGCAATTCATATTTCACTTAAGTACTCTAAACCTTGGGTAATTTCAGTACTTAAAACACTTTACTTGAGAACTGCTGCAAGCACTCCTGCCCTCTACCTAGCCCTTGATTATTCCTTATTTATTCTTACCTTGGGGATTTTATTATTAAAAGCTCTTTGAATTATAAGGTCTGGACCGCTTATTACATCATGCATGTCTGCTCAGCTCTCCTCTCTTCAGAGAGTTCTTCCTTGACAACACAACTAATTAAAAATCACACCACCCTTGACCAATACTAGCACTCACTTTCCAACACATCACTGTGATTTATTTTTGCTTTTAGTGTTTATTACCCATGCTTCTATGCTGATTTACATTTTATTATTCATACTTCATTATAAATTTATGAAGACAAGCCTTATTCTCTTTTAGTTACCATTATAGCCTCATTGCTCAAAACAGAATACATGCCATTCATACAACACATATATGTTGAATGGATACATGTCTAAATAGCAACTAGAGTAGAAATTCATTCATTTTTAACAGATAAAAAAATGAACTTACCAAGAGGTTCAGTGGTGTATCCACAGACAAAAGGATCATGGTTTACAGAGACAGAACATGAAAACAGAAGTACTAAGGTACCCCCTCTCTCCTGTCCTAGTTCCTTATCAGTTGTGAATATGTCATTGAACAACCACTATACATTAAAACTATACCAAGGACAATACAATTTGAGGAATGTGTGAAAACACATGCTATGAGTTGATTCTTAAGGAACTTCCAATCTAAGATAGACTATATACATTACAGATAAAAAGTTGCACATGATTACCAATATAGATTATTCTACAGAAGTGTCTCAACTGTAAAATAAAATACATGTAGAAATGAACAAATGTGAAACTTAAGAATAATACCCATATTAGGGTCCTACCTCAAGCAGCACTGTCAGAGCCTTTATGAGTGTGATACTTAACTTTTGTAATTTTTCTTTTTATTATGTTTTTTGTTATTTTAAACAATTTTAAACCCTAAAGGTATTTTGATCATATTCTGCTCCCTTCAACCCCTTCCAGATCCCCTTCCCCTTCCTATCCACCCAAATTCAAATTCTTTTTCAAACAAATGAATAAACACCCAATGTAACAAAGCCCCTCAAACCAAGAAAACAAAACTACAACAAAAAAGTAAAACAAAACAAACAAAAAACCACACCAAACTGTAACAAATAAAAGCACACACATGTGCATGCACACACACACACACACACACACACACACACACAACTGTGAAGTCTAATATATGTTGATCAACTACTCTCAAACATGAGGCCTCCTCTGAGTGATTGATATACCCATTATCTCCACTAGAGGAAACTGGCTTTTCTTTCTCCCAGAAGGTATGAGTGACAGTTCAGTTGTTACCTTTTACTTTAATGGCTAGATTTTTCACTCATTCATTCACTCATTCATTTTTAAAAGCATAACTAAATAAAATATAAGATAAAACAAAATCTATCACATCAAATTTGGATAATACAAACCAACAGAAGTAAAAGAGTGTAAGAGAAGGCACAAGAATTAGAAACCCACTAATTTGCATACCCAGGAATCCAATAAAAACACTAACCTGGAAGCCATTACACACACACACACACACACACACACACACACACACACACACACACACAGGTTTTAGAAGAAATATGTACATATATTTATATATAGTGATCAAATGACGCCTAATGATATTCTGCTATATTTATAGATCAGTTTCCTTTTCAGTCATCATCAGGGAAGCTTATATAAAATATCTAATAGAGCATATATGCAGAGGACCTGGTGAAGACCTCTGCAGGGCCCATGCATGATGCTTCAGACTCTGTGAGTTCATATGAGAATTAATCATGTTGATTTAGAGGCCTTGTTTTCTTTGTGTTCTCCATCCCCTCTGGCTCTTACACTTTTTCTGCATCCCTTCTGTGGTGTTCTCTGATATCTGAGGAGAGGGATTGGGTGAAGACATTACATTTAAGGCTGAGTGTTCCAAGGTCTTTCACTCTGTGTAATGTCTGGCTGTGGGTCTCTATACATATTTCCATCGGCTGCAAGAAAAAGGAATCAATCTATGAGCAAAGCAGAATATCATTAGGGTCATTTGATTACTATATATAAAGATATATACATATATAAATATATATGTATACACATATATATGTTTGTGTGTGTATGTATGTATGTATGTATTATTTGGTTTTACCCTAGGTTCCTTGTGGGGACCCACAGCAACTCCACAGTGAGGCCTTATTCCATCTTGACTCAGGGTCAGAGAGTCCAAGTTTGCTTTGCCCTGCAAGGCTACATAATAGGATGTTTTGACCAAGGGCAGGGTTACCAGGTGTTTAGAAAATTAAGGAAGGATTTACAGTTGTTTGTACTTTTGTACCTTGACCTTGCAAGGAGGAGGTCTTTTGCCTCTCTCCTTGCTGATGTATAAAAAGCCTATTAAGGAATAAAAAAAGGTCAAGACAACTGTGGTATTGACTCAGAGCCCTCCCAAAGCTATCCTGTGTCTCTGTCTTTTTCTTCATCTAAGTCTATATTTTTCATATCTGTTATTCCTCACTGCTCCAATCAAGACTGTTTGACAAATCAGGCTATTACCTGACAGTCCATGGATTGTTTAGTCTCAGGTTCATAGTCACCCAAGCAGTGTCAGGTATGGGTTCCGTCTCATGGAGTGGGCCTTAAGTCAAATAAGTTATTGTTTGGTTACCTCCACAATCTTTGTGCCACCATTGCCCTAGCATATCTTGTAGGCAGGACACAACTGTAGATAAAGGGTTTGTGGCTGGCTTGGTATTTACATTTCTCTTCTGATAGTGTGCAGAGTACATTCTTGTACCAAAGACATTGAGGGATATGGGTGAATGCTCTATGTAGGCACCAGCTTGACATCTCCATGTTCAATGAGTTGTGTAGATGTTGTCTTCAGCAATGGGGTCTTATCATAAATTTTTGAAGAGCAACCCATATTCTTGATAAAGAAATTATGAATGTGAGTGATGTAGAACTAACTTTAAAAAATCAAAAGTAAAAACAATGCTCTACAGAAACACAAATACCTCATGTTCTTACTTGTATTTTAAAAGTGAAACTACTGATTTCATCAAATTGTAGAATAGATTGGTAGTCACTAGAGGATTGATAGAAGACTAGATAACAGGGTGATTAGAGAAGGTTTAAACAATGTAACAAAATATTTAGGTAAGAAGAATCAGTTTCAGTGATCTTCTGCACAATTGGTGACTTTTTATGTTTCATAATTCACTCTGTATTTATAAAGACTAGAAGATTTGATCATTACATATTATACGTACATATTTGACATTGTCTCCCAGAGGTATGTATAATTATTATATCAAACAAAATGTCTAACAATGTTAAAGTGCCTAAGAACCTGAGACTACATAGGCCATGGGCCTAGGAGAAAACTCAATACTATCATTCTAATGAAAGAACATGTCAATACAATGGCTAATGATGACATTCTAGTACACCCATAGATCACTCACTCATTCAGCCATCATCAGAGAAGCTTCCTCCTGCAGTACATTGGAAATGAATACAGAGATCCACAAGTGAACATTATGTAGAGAGTATGAGACTTAGGAGACTCAGCCTCAAATGGGATGTCTTTATTAACCCCCTTCCTTCAAGGCTCAGGGATCTATGCATAAGAAGCAATGGGAAGATTGCTAGAGGTGCTGGATGAGTCCAAGTAAGTGTTTTCCAGATAGAACAGGGATGACACACATATGAATTTACAGAACTATGTCAGTATGCACAAGACTTGAATAGATTGGAACCCAGAACTGAGAAAGGGGAAGTGGAAGTGGATACAAAGTCCTACCCCTAACCACGAAGTTATTTGCAACTGATTGCTGTTGGTAAAGGGAACATCCTGTTTCTCCAAAGGAGAGTCATTGAGTATATCAAACGCACTCTAGGCCAGGCTCCGTGCTCAAGAGTAGTTGGCCAACAAAAGCCAGACTCCAGTGTGTGTGTGTGTGTGTGTGTGTGTGTGTGTGTGTGTGTGTGTGTGTGATTTGTCTTTTAGAATTTCCCCTTTTTAGTTTGTCTTTTGATTTTATGTTGATTTCTATTATTTTTCTTTTTTAGAGAGAGAGAAACAGAGAGATAGAATGAAATTGTGTAGGTAGGGAGGCAGGGAAGATATGGGAGAAGTTGTGGGGAAGAGAAATATATAAACTAAAACTACAATAAAATAAAATAAAAAACTCATACCAAGTGCAATAGCCTAGTATGTCTCGAATTGTAATATGCATGTGAATTACCTAGTGGATCTTGTTAATTACAGAATGTAATGAAGTAGTAGGTCTGGGACACGCCAGAGATTTTACATTTCTAACAACTTCCTATGTGATGCCAATGCTTCTTGCTTCTGAATCACCCTTGAGTATGGAGGACCCAGAACATAAGAAGATACCTGAACTGAATAGGAATGTATGGCTATGCAATAAGTACACAAAATCCACAATAAAAGCCAGGCACATTTGCACATGCCCTTAATCTCAGCACTAGGGATGCAGAGGCAGGCAGATCTCTGTGGGTTCAAAACTAGTCTGGTCTACATAATGACTCCAAGGACAGTCAGGGCTATGTAGAAATACCCTGTCTCAAATATCAATCAATCAGTAAATGAATAAATAAAACCTAAAAACAAAGAAAAATTACAAACAAATAAAACCCACAACACAACACAGATGGATCCATGGCACAGAGCTCAAATCCAATAGTTAGGTTTCATTACGTTTGTTAAAAGAAAATATTTGAAATGGCAATGCATAAATGCAAACAACTGAGCCCACTAAAAATAAACCTAACAAGTACTGGTAGAATATTGGGGTGGAGAGGCACATTCTAAGAGTTGACAAACAGAGACAAGCTATAGAACCTTTACGGACCAATTCTAAGAATGGAACAAATTCCAAAGGACAACTGTATAATATGACTGCAAATTGTGTAATGGATACCCTCAGTTTAGATTACTGACATGAAGAATAACAGAGACTTTACATGAAAATATGATGTGGGCCAGGTGGTGGTGGTTCATGCCTTTAATCCCAGAACTCAGGAGGCAGAGCCAGGAAGATCTCAGTGAATTCAAGGCCAGTGTGGTCTAAAGAGTGAGATTCCAGATAGATATCAAAACTATACAGAGAAACCCTGTCTTGAAAAAAAAAAAGGAAAAATAAAATATAGTGTGACCACCACCTTTCTTAATCTACAGCAGGAAGGAAATCATGAATAGCCAAGCAAAAATGAAGACATTCTTGTTTAGAGTATAGGATGGAGAACAGGAGGGTAATGAAGAATCCCAGAAAATACCTAGTTCCAGCCTCCACAGATCCTCTATAGAATCCAGCTTGGCTCTGATCTTGACTGATTTGTATTATTTTGTTTTTATTCTTGAGAATATCATACAAGTATACAATCATATATGAGCATACCTACCCTCTATACCCCCAACTCCTCAAATGCCTTTCCAGGAGCTCCCCTTCCAATTTCATGTCTTTTTTTTTTTCAATAACTTCCTGGTATAATTTATGGGTAACTGTTTACTGATGGGATTCGTGGCATCCTTCACAGGAGGAAATTTTATGCTTGGTATAGTAATCCCGATTAAAAGCCCATGCTGGGGTGTTCATTGGCCACTGAGCAGTGGTTCTCAACCTGTGGATCATGACCCCTTTGGGGGTCCAATGACTCTTTCGCAGGAGTCATCTAAGGCCATCAAAAAACAGATATTTACATTATGATTCTAACAGTAGAAAAATTACAGTTATGAAGTAGCAATGAAAATAATTTTATAGTTGGGGTCACCACAACATGATTAAAGGATCAGAGCATTAGGAAGGTTGAGAATCACTGCCTAAGAATGATAGCTATTGCTATTTTGCTACATTGTCATAATGTCAAATTGCCTTCTAAATGTTTATAGTTATAGTCATTTATTTCAGTGCAGATTCTTACTTATAAAAATAAATCTTCAATATTCTAGGTATTTACTCAAGTAAACTCCAATTTCCATCTTTAGAGAATTTCACATGTGCATATGGTCCCTGTTTAGTATAGCTATCACAACTGGATTATCACTTTTCTCCATTATGAATACTTTAGAATTCTAGGGTGCTTTTCTTTAGCCCTAGATATTTGCAGTATCCATTGTGCTTAGGACATTATTAGGTCATTGTGTAAATCTATGGTCATCAGGGATGTGTAATGAGGGTTCTGATTTGGGTATGCAATAGATGGCTACCTTCTTTTTATGTGCTTACATGAGGCTGGAGAGAAGCAGCAAAGCAAACTCTCTGGTGTCACATCTTGTAAGTGCATTGACCTCATCATGAGGTTCTACTGTTCTTACCTTTACCTCAACTTAGTCACTTTCCAAAGTCCCCATCTCCAAGTGTCATCTCATTAGGATTTTATTTGGCATAAATATAGAAATTTAGAAAGGATACAAACATTGAATACAAAATAGTTAATTCTTTGGGATATACATACTACAGTACAATATTGGATACAGTAAAACTATGAAATCTCTAATAAGTCAATCCATTAGGTATTAATGAACACATATTTGTCTTTAATTAGTATAGGTAATGGTAATTTCCATCTATGAACACAATTCTGAGCATCAAAATTCACAGAAGTATGTGTTTGAGTGTTAGTTAAGGTACCATAGAAAGTAAGATTTTTTCCTTATTTAAGAAGATAAGTGGGACATTGATGAAATATTTATTTGTTTGTTTGTTTGTTTATTTATTTATTTATTGAGACAACGTTTCTCTGTGTGACAGCTCTGGCTGTCCTGAAACTCGCTATCTAGACCAGGCTGGTCTAAAACTCAGAGATCTGCCTGTATCTGCCTCCCACGTGTGGGGATTAAAGGCATTCACCACCCCTGCTCAGCAGAAATCTTTAAAGCAATGAAATATGTCAAAGAGATCAAACCTGGGATGTTGATGTAAACTTTCTTCAGCTTTACAGATTGGGGGCAGGGAGGAGTGGTCTTCTAATTTCTCTGTTAGGATGTACATGGAATGAGAGGTTTTTACATTTTTAGTCATTGTATGAGCTAGGGATATTATGACAAAAAGGGAAATAAAGAAATTGTATCTGTATAATGAAAATGTAATGATAGTGATGATAATAAAAAAGCAACATGCAGGTTATATTTTCCACTTCAAGTCTACATTAAATAGCTTGCTATAGGAATTCCTTGCTGGGTAGAATGTAGCTAGGATCCACTCAGTATATTTCAGATAACCAGCTTCATTAGGGAAGATGCTGAAAAGACTAGTTGTAAACTCACTCTATTGAGACAGAAACCTTCCTGAAGGTGAAAGGCACAAAGAACGTTCTGATGTAGTCCCCCTTTTTGCCATATGAACTTGATTAACTTGTTGTCAAAGAACAAAGGAACAGCAGGAAGCAAGGGAACTGGATTTTTATTAATTTTTTTTCTGAATACAGCTTAATTTTCACATCATGGAGGAAAGCTGCCCCTTTTCTTATGT
Organism: Onychomys torridus; assembly: GCF_903995425.1. Taxonomy (NCBI): domain Eukaryota; kingdom Metazoa; phylum Chordata; class Mammalia; order Rodentia; family Cricetidae; genus Onychomys; species Onychomys torridus. The sequence continues at coordinate 58,663,106 of NC_050466.1, read as the reverse complement.
CTGCTACTCTGTTGAGAGTGTCCTATGTAGAAAATCAATTACCTTGTCTCAAGTTGGGTTGACTATTTAATTAACTTAGCAGCTTAATGGAGACAAAGGTGATTATAGCAGTTTGAGGAAGCTTTTGAAATTATCATTTATTATGTACAATAAAATTTTATCAAAGATTTCTCCATAGTAATTATGATTTAGGTAGATTTTTGTTCCCTTACTCCAATGTTTTGTTAATTCTTGAAGGTGATTAGCACAGTGGTCCTGTAAAAAATAGAAACTTAAGCCCTCTTGTTATATTTTAATACATGCAACATAATATCACCTGGACTGGAATATTATATTTGATATGAATTTATAAGTTGTTGTATTGCTTTTGGTTAATTCTTGCATTTCAAAATCATTGCATATTTGTCAATGGAGCAAATTAAAGTAATAATGAATTTTAAAGACCAGCTTTCAGGAATTTACTTTTTATATCTGTTCAACATTTTTAATCACATTTTTTAGAGGACTCGTTAGAAATTCATATGTCCTTGATTAGAAAACGGGAAGAAGATTTTACCAAGACTATATTTGTTATTAAATTAGGCAGATATGAAATACAATTAAAAATTGAGAACAGTAATCTCTATACCCAGCCAGATTCTGCACATTTTTCATTGAGGTTAGCCCTAGTGAGTCCACTTGATTTTCTCCCTACCCCCTGAACCTTCCTCAACCTCCTCAAATCTAGGCCAGATCCCACATTCAGTGAGCAGCCTAGTTTGACCACCTATGCTTGCACAGCTCCCAAAATTCAGGCTCTTACCAGGATACATCTGCCTACCCACAACATATTTCAATTTCTCTACCCAGCCAGATCTTACTTACCCTTTGTCATGGTATATCTTGTTGAATAGACTGATAGACTGATTCTTCCTCTCCATACACACTCCTTAACAACCAGATCTACTGTCAAACTCCTGACTTGGATCAGGACATACATCCTTCATGCCAGCCCAGCCCCCTTTTTTCACCTGACTTCCTTCTACCTAAGCCATACATACAACCTTTAGGCCCAAACCAATGTACACATTCTGTGTTCTGCCACAATTTACTGTATCTATATCAGACATAGAAATAACAAAAGAAGTCTACATGCACATTTCTCATCACAAAATGTAAACAATATAAAACATCAATATAGTATCCCCCCCCCCCAAATCTACCAATCCCTTAGAAATGTTCACCTATGAGAACTACATAGGTGAACCCTGGATCACAGAACTTTTAAGAAAAACATAAACTTAATCAACAACTTCAAGAACTTTAAAGAAGATACAAAGAAATAGTTCAATTGCTTAAAAATAGATTTAAAGATAATAAACTCTTGAATGATGCTCAAGAAAACATGACAGCCAGGGTGTTTGGCCATCAGATCACCAGAGCAGGTCAGCTCAGGCACTCTCTCAACCATTGCCAGTAGTCTACAGTGGAGGAATCTTTGTGGATTTCTGTGGCCCTAACACTCTGATTCTTCCTATTCCCCTGGGGTCTTCATTCATCATGATATCTTCCTCCCTGTTGTCCCACTCTGTTCCTGATCCAGCTGGCACCTCCTGCTCCCCTAAGCTCTCTTTCCCCCGACACTTGCCCTCCATTACTCCCACCCCACCCCCAGTTTGCTTATATAGATCTCATCCATTTCTCTGTCATTGGGTGATCCCTGTGTCTTTCTTAGAGTCCTGTTTTCTAGGTGGTCTCCCTGGAGTTGTGAGTAGCAGTCTGGTTATCCTTTCCTTTACATCTAGTATCCTCCTATGAGTGAGTACATACCATGTTTGTCCTTCTGAGTCTGGGTTACCTCACTCAGGGTGATTTTTTTTCTAGATCCATCCATTTGCCTGCAAACCTCATGATGTCATTGTTTTTCTCTGCTGAGTAGTACTCCATTGTTTATATGTACCACATATATTTGCATCAGGCAAATGTTCACCTTTACCAAATAAGGAGGGGATATTTATTAGGTGCCTTGACATTGAAGGAGAATCTGAGGCTCCAATTAAGATATATTATCTATTCCACAGTTATCTGTTTATTTCTAATCAAGTATATTAATCAAATCATAGGCATAGCAAATAGAATAGATGAAGGGCTTTAATACTCATCATTACCCTTAAGTGCCATTCATGCGGTTCATAAAGTCAGATCAGGGTTTAGAATCAATATTTCTCATTAATTTTTGTATAATATATCTGTGCCAACTACACTTTTACTTGTGCAATCGTCAAAATTCTTCTTTAATTGCACTTACAGAAATTAACATTCAGTGCTATTTATGGCATTCTTTTAAATGTTGTTATTGGTACTACACTTTAACATTAGACAGGTAGAAAGTAAAAGAAAATTGCTTATTTCAAAACATAAATCCACAAGCCAATAATGAACTGAATAATCTTCTGCTTATTCCTTTCCTTCAAAGCATTATAATTTGACTAGCAAAAATGTTTAAGGCTAGAGTAATATTTTAGACTCTTTAGAATCACTCAAGTAGGAAATAAAATTTACTGCTGGGTAAGACAAGCATTCTAATTTTTAAAGGTATGATAATTAAAAAGATAAATAAAACTCATCATCTGAAATCTTAGCAGAAGAAATACTGTGAGTAAGGATAATAAAATGAATTACCCTGTTTTGCGGCTCTGGGCATTTACCTTACAGGATTTGACTGGAGAGAATGGCACAATCCTTTACAACACTTTATTGACCAGATTATGACAAGTATACTTTTCCCTCATAAAAAATTGTATATTATTCAAATGGGACTTCATCAAATGAAAAGCTTTGCACAGCAAGGGAAACAATCAAGCACAGAGACAGCCCATAGTGGGGAAAATCTTTACTAACTGCACGTCGGGCCGAGGTTTAATATGTAGAATACACAGAAAACTAAAATCAAGAAACCAACATACCCATTCAATAGAGTGAGAACATCATCAAGAAATGAACTACAAATGGCTCATAAAGATAGGAAAAAATGCTCAACTTCATTAGCCATTAGAAAAATACAAATTAAAACAACACCAAAGGTTTGGGAATTTATAGCTCAATGGTAGATCATTTGCTTAGCAAGTGTCTTAGTTACTTTGCTATTGCTATGATAAAACACAAGGCTGACAGCAACTTATAGAAGAAGTAGTTCATTGGAGACTTACAGTTTCAGAGGGGGAATACACTACATTACAGGGAGAATAGCAGCAGACAGGAAGTCATGGTACTAGAGCAGGAGTTGAAAGCTTCCATCTTGATCCAGGAGAGGAGAAAGAGAGAGAGAGAGAGAGAGAGAGAGAGAGAGAGAGAGAGAGAGAGACTTGCCACTAGTGACATGCCTCCTTCAGTAAGGCCACACTTCATAATCCTTGCCCAAAAGTTCCAACAACTGGGTGCCAAGTAGTCAAATATATGACCTACAAGGGCCATTGGCATCCAAACCACTCAACAAGCAAGCACAAGACTCTGGGTTCTGTCCCCAGCACCAACCCCACAAACCAAACCAAACCAAACCAAACCAAACCAAACCAAACCAAAACCAAAACCAAACCACTACATTGTAATTCCACCTCACCCCAGCCAGAATGGTTGTTATTAAGAAAACTAACCACAACAAAAGCTGGTGAGGTCATGGAGAAAAGACAGCCCTTATGTAATGTTGATAAGATTTCCAAATAGTGTAAATACTATGGTAGTGTCAAGGTAAGTATGAAGATTCTTCCAAAACCTAAAGCTAGATCTACCATATGACCTAGCTATACTGCTTTTGGGTATTTACCTAGAGGACTGTAAGTAAACATAGCACAGAGATGCCTGTATGATAATACTGGCTCTACCTTTATTCAAAGCAAATAAGTTGTAGAGTCAGCCTAAGTGTCCATGAATAGAAGAATGCCTGAAGAATATATGACATATACACACAATGGAAAAAAATTTCAGCCATAAACAATGATGCAGGAAAATGGGTAACACTGGAGATAATCATATTAACCAAATTGAGGTAGTCTTAAACAGACAAACGTATGTTTTCTCTTGCTAGCACACCATACATTTTATAGAGAAACACAAAACCATGAATATATGCAGTTAGAAAGAGTAATCAAGAAGTGAACTACAAATGAAAAATATTTATATATTTATGACATGAAAATACATACAAAACTATATGAGGAATAAGGGACTAGTGAGGCTGGAAGGGAGGAGAAAAAGGAGGATAAGAGGTGATGGTCTCTCAATATGTTCAAAGTATAGATTAATATAAAGATTTCCTATGAATCTCAGTGCCATGTATTATGGATACTTGCAAATTAAAATATTGTCTATCATTTAAAAGCATTAGAAAAGTCTTTGAAATAAGTACTTTCTAAATATACATTTCAAATCATTAGTTCATTTCAAATCATTAGTTCATGAAAATACATAACCCCCAATTTCCTCATACATAAAAATTACTTAATAGTTTTATTTATTTAGTTAGTTGTCTTATTTGTCTTCATAATTTCCCATCAAACAAAGAAAGAGAAGCAAGTATTGGTAAGGAGAAGATTCTGGAAAACTGAAACTAGAGTACTATCACAAGAAACTAGAGTACTCTCTGAAAAAGATTTTGTCCTAAGAACTAGAAGGGCTATTAAATACAGAAGAATGGAAGAAGAAAGTAACAAGTATTGAGAAAGATTGCTGACACATTTAGGGAAGTAGAGACCAATGGATGTGGTCCACATGATGGAAAATGACTTGCAGGGCTGTTCCCAAGATATACAGGAGGTGGAGAAGTATATTCCTCTGTTTCAACAACTTTATTTATGTATCTGTTTATTTGATATATTGACAAATTATAGCTGTACTTAATTATGGTATACAAAGTAATGTCTGAATTTTAAATTTTTGTTATTTTTAAATTTTTCATTGTATATATTTATTGTACATGTTACTGTGTTATATAAAGACATTTCATACAAATACATATTGTACTTTGGGCATATTCCTCCTCATAACCCCTCTTTTCCCTGGCCCCATTAATGTTTTTTTGTTGTTGTTGTTGCCCTGGACAGTTCTGCTTCTGCTTTCATGTCAGACATACATACATACATACATATATGCATGCATGCATACATCATTTATGTATCTATGTACAATACATGAATGGCAAATGAAAAAATACATACTGCCACGTTTTCAGAGTGCATTAATTTACTTAATATGATTATCTCCAGTTGCATCTATTTTCCTGCTGTTGACATAACCACTCTTCTTTGCTGAAAACAGTTCTTTTTGTTGCATAATTTTTTGAAAAACGTGAAATGACCAAAAATGTGGAATGACTATAAATGAACTCTATGCCAGCTCTATTGTTACATTGTTTTAAAGAATACTTGAGAAAAATCAACTTAAAAAGAAGAAAAGGGTCTGCAGTGTCAGCTCAGTTGGTCGTGTGCTTGTCCAAACAATCTCAATTTCCACAGGAAGAAGGGAAGAGAACTATTCTAGCTCATGGTCTCAGAGATTTTAGCCAATGGTTACTTGACCCTGTTTGCTTGGGGACTGTGTTGGCAAAGTAAACCATGGTGGGATCATGTGGTAGAGGTGGCCTGTTTGGTAAGCAGAGATAGAGAGAAAAGGCAAATTTCCCCAAATATCCTTCAAAAGTATGACCCCAATGACTTAACTAGGCTACACCATCTCTTTAATGTCACAGGCTAAAAACCTAAACCTTTAGCAGATGGGCATTTGGGAAACATTTAGCACCCAAACTATACTACCAACCAAAAGGACTCAGAACCCATCTTATTTCTCTTAAGACATTTCCTCTATCCTCTTACTTTATTTCCCTGGATTTCTGGAAATGGCTTAATTGTTTTTCTCCACTTTCTACCTTCTAGTTTTATAACAGCCTATCTAAGCTGCATATGTTTTGACAGTGCATTTTGTGGCAAAGATGTAGGATACCAGCTTCTTTCCATTCCACAGACAGAGCTATTATGGCTTGCCAGGACCTGAGTCATACTGTTACAGAATTGGTGAAGAGCTCCATAAACTAAGAAAAAAACAGGAAGCAAAAACACATTTTTGTAGAATTCACATTTAAATGGAAATGATTGGTAAACATGGCATCTAATGAACTGTTAGCCTCTCACTGACATACTCACTATTCATTGTTACCTGCCCTAATAATTTTATGACAATTGCTATCAAGAAGATAAGTGGAGTCTCTTTCTAGTGAGATGACTTTGAATAACCTGAGCTAATCTTTGAGTATTTATCAACCATTTTTGTTTCTCTACCTAGTCTTCATTCATTGCCATTTAATAGAACATGGTGAGTAAAAGCGCGGTATAGTAGTTTTCTGTTGCTATGTAACATATGTGCAATGTGCCACAAGTTCGCTTAGCTGAAACAATGCACATTTATCAGCTCATTTCTGTGCATTGAAAGCCTGACATAGCATGCTTTACTCTTGTGTTCAGAATCTCACAATGTTGAAATCAATGTGTCAGCAAACTGTGTTCACATTTGGATCTTGAGTCTTCTCACCTCATCCCAATTATTGGCAGAATATAATTTCTCGTAGGAGAAAGGTACCTGTTTTGTTAATCTCTGTGAGCTGAGAGCCTCTCTCAGTTCCTTATGATTAAAGATTTTTATAAGGTTCTGGAATCCAACCCAGGGCCTTATACATATTAGGCAAACAATACCAACTGAGCTCTGGCTCTGCTCCCTATACCTTTCTGATTGTTTTCCATTCCAGTTAGAGATCTCTATTTGTTGTTAGGGGCTCAGGTGATTAGATTTGGCCTACCCAAGTAATCTCTTTCTTCTAGAGTCAATTGTACCATGTACAGTGACACATATTATCTCATCAGACTGTAAGTTCTAGGGGAAAATATCACAGAGATGTAAGCAGGGATTTTTTAATTTCCTACACTGCCCAAATAAGAATATGTAAAGCAAAGCCCCAAGTTTGCATTTCTGTAAAGCCAAATGATTCCCAGTGATGACTTTCTTTAAAAACATGTAGTGCCTTCCCCCGAGTCCCTCCCCTCCATTCCCATCTCCTCCAGGGCCAAGACTCCCCTGGGGATTCAGCTCAACCTGGTAGATTCAGTACAGGCAGGTCCAGTCCCCTCCTTCCAGGCTGAGCAAAGTGTCCCTGTGTAAGCCCAAGGTTCCAAACAGCCAGCTCATGCACTAAGGACAGGTCCAGGTCCCACTGCCTGGGTGCCTCCCAAACAGTTCAAGCTATTCAATTGTCTCACTTATCCAGAGGGCCTGATCCAGTTGTGGGCTCTGGCGGTGGGGAGGGGGGGCGCACGGGAACCCATGGCTGATGTGTAAAATTAAAACACAAATATAATAAAAATAATAAAACAAATAAAAGTGATAATGGTCCTAAAAAACATGTAGTAGAAAGTTATTTTTTAAAGAAACCTAAACAAAGTTTAAAATATATATAGTTGACTACTATATGGATATTTAATAGCAAGAAATCCACATATCCATAATAGGATTTATTGTGAAAAAATATAAGCCACACATTCTTACATGAACATTTATGGGAAGCCAATATCTTAATGATATTTTTTGATAGAGGATATGTGTGAACTCTTTCTAAATCTAGCAAGTCAGCAGAAGAAAGACAGGCACTTGGGACTTTTCTCTGTCCTCATTGCATCCACTGCACAAGGAGCTGGAACACTGACTGATCCTTCCTGGCTGTGACTTAAAGTGACTGTTTCTGGAAAAATTGTTTCTGACATGCAACTGGCACATGCAAAAGGGTAGAGATGAAGACTTATTTCTTTCAGTATTAGGAAGAGCAGATTCTCATTAGCAGAAGAATTGCCAGGCACCTGGCCCAGGCAGATGGACCTAATGAGAGAAAAAGCTTATGGTTTCCTGTAAGTTACTGGCAGAGAGAATTCTTTTTGGTGGTTTCTTTCCCTACCACTTTGGACATGCTTTTTCTAGCCATTAAGCTGTCCTTGAATCTGTAACTTTTGTGGAATATTCTGTAGGTTTCACCAAATAATTCTCATTGAACCTAAGTTCCTACATTATTAAAAGATTCTTGTGTTCAAGGCTGTTTGGAAAAGAAACTGCTCTTTTTCTCCTAAATGTTTTAGTTCCTACTCAGAAACAGAATGAAAATTTGTTAGTCATGAATATGTATAATATGTCTGAACCCTCCTAACTCGTATACTAATGGAACCATTAGGTGTATTCTGGATCTTCAAAACCAAATGTACCTGAAAGAACATTTAAAACAGACTTCAGCAATCATTCCAGTGTTCATTTCACACAGCCAGGCCTAGAGATTCAGCTTTAAAGTCACAGTTACTGCCCAGTCAATAGGCTAATGGGTACATCAATAGGTCATTTATTTCCAAATTTGTTGGGTAATGTTCTAAACTGTATCAAACAGACACAGTAAGAACCTGATCTGATAGCCACAGAATGGTATCAATAGCCAATACTCATTGGTTGTTTGCTTTAAATGGGGCATCACTCAAAGAACTTTCTATAGTTCCAGTGATCAGTACAAAGTAATAAAGCAAGTCCTGTTAATATCCCCACTTTAGAGATGAGGCATCAGAATCCTCAATCTCAGGAAAATTAACATACAAAATAATAGGTTTCATTAAGACATTTTCATTCATGTGCATTATTTGATTCACTAAACTGTGGAATTTGTTCTCACCCATGATAAAGTGCGCAGGAAAGAAAGCTCACAACATAGAATCCTAACTGTGAAGGAAATGGTCCTTTTTAAATCACTGCTCAAAAGTTACCACAAAGAACTTCTAGAAAGGCAAAAATCATTACCAATGACAAAGCTCATTCGACTGGCTTAGGTAAATCATGAGGAACTCAACAGAGTACTTTGATATAAGAGCTCAAATTAAATTATGCTCTCATAATAAAATAATGGTCACAAACACAGAACAAGCACTTCACACATGATAACCAGATGAGTACTACATACAAAAAGGATGTTTGCTCAGCATCATTAGCTATTAGATAAATGCTACCATGATGAGCCACCAGAAAAACATCTGAGTAGTTGAACAAAAAAGTTCCTGACACTAATGAGTGTTGGCATAGTTGTTCATAGTATTAGGAATTCTGTTATATTGCTGAGAGAGCAAATTGTTTGAACTACTTGGGAAAACTTTCAACATACACTGGAATTAAGCATATTTATAGTCTATTGTTCAACAATTTGGTTTATAGATGAATACGTGCTTATTCCCATTAAAGTTACATACCAACTTCCAATAGAGGATACAAGACAGAATAGCCTACAATGGGAAGTGATGTGGATCAACAAGAGAATGGACAAGGAAAGGAAAGACAGAAGTACACAACTAGCATGACTACACCTCAGAGGATGAGGTTTCCTGAAAGCAGCCAGTCATGAGAGAACACATGCTACAAAATGCAACTTAAGCTAATTCAAGAGGAGAAAAATAAACCAAATGTTAAGTAAGAAGTGTGAGGACCTCTAAGAGGAGGTATTTATCTGAATGGGAAATAGAATTTTTACAGGGTACTGGAAATGCTTTGTATCTTGATCTACAATGTGTACATATGGATTGTATGCAACATTTAAGGTATTTGTGTATTTGAATTTATACCTGTATATGTTTTTTGCAATAAAAAGGTAAGGAAGGGAATTCTCTGGAAAATGTATTCTAGTATAAGAACATGTTGGCTCTTTTTCATTGTGTCATATTCCTTCCACATGGTGCAAACAATGAATTTCCCCAGTAAGTATTCGCCTTATGAGATTATCACATAATGTTAGGTACCTTCCAGGCAAATATGGTAAGCCATTGTCTGCTTCCTTCCCTAAGCATCTCTGCTGTGTATCTCTTATCTCTCAGAAAAGGAATAGAAAATTCAAGAATGGCTTTCTTTTCTTTCCACCAACACAAACGTTGAAGGCAAGCAAATACTGAGAGGAGGGTGTCAACAGAAACTGTATGTGAAAATATGGTAAGGAAAGTTGCTACTTTGTAAGCTAATATGTCTCTGCTTCCTGTGGGCTGCTTGTTACTATCTCATGAAGATGCAAAGAGGAGTTGTGCCTTAATGGAGAAGCAGTTACAAAGAAGTTATGCTATTAAGGAGACTGATCAGATGGCCAAATATGTAAAGCTCCCCTCTAAAAGTGTTCTGGACAAGTCATCATTTGACAACTGTTATAGCTATGAATAGTTTCACATATTTTATAGGATTTATTCATTTTTGCAACCATTCTGTCAAATAATATAACTTAAAGCTATACCAAAGCATTCACATTAAAGGGAAAAAGAACAAATAAAGCCAATTAACAGGAATTCACATCAATAATATTGAGCTTCCCTTGTGTTTACATGAAACAGTCCTTGTGGTTGGATTTCCCAAGCATTTAAGAGTTTGGAATCTTACAAAGCAACAGAAGACATGGAATTACTAAGAGTGGATAGTGTTTGAAGGGTAGAAGGCACAGAGACACACTGGGCCAGAACTGAAGGGTTAACTTGCACTAGGTCTCCCACACTGAAACCTAAAATAGCAAAACATTGTCACTGGATACAGAAGAATCAAGCAACTGCATCACATGAGAAAACAAGTTATAAGATACACAGGGCTTAATTGAAATACTCAAGTGTTGAAGATTCCTTTTCCTCTGATGTGGGATTTCTCTGAATGGGAAAGTATTCCCTCTAGTTTCTCTTGTTTTCATTTGATAAATACACATTGAGCATCTGTTTAATGTCAAGTTATATGCTACACTAAGAACACAATGACTCCCTGCTTCCATAAGATTTTTGGTTTATAGTTCCACATTTCTCAGCATTGGGGTCATGTTTACCCTTAAATCCTCCTGGGAGAGAGAATTTGGGTAATTCCTCAGGTAAGATCGATGGAAGTTTAAAGGAAGAAAAAGGAAATACCTTTACAATAGTACATGATATAGAAAACTTTATGTAAAAATATGTCATTCTAGATTCCACACTAACATTACAGATAGTTATTATAACAACCAGCTTGATCATGGCCACATATGGTCAGTAAGAAACTCAGATCCAAGGAGAGATTTAATCTTGGACTTTCTAGAAATTGAAAAACATTGCCTCACTGAAATTATTAGGATCTATGTATTCACTCTGCAAATGCTTAATGAGTACCTATGTTTCAAGGGGTGTTATCCTAAATGTTAGAATTAGAAAGTAAAAAAGAAAGAAAGAAAGAAAGAAAATTCCTTATCAGATAATGCTTACATGTTTATTTGAATGACCTATAACACTTTAAAATTTGGTTTCCATATACATAGTAAGAGAATATCTGTTTAATGGAAGATGTAAATTGCAAAGGCAAAGGAAGTCATGAAAGTATCTTCAAACTTAGAAGATCTGTCTATAAGTACAACTATAGTTTCATTGGACACTTTCCTGACTCTATTTCCTGTTCTTACCACCCCATTCACAGAGATTTCTGACAGATGTCTTTCATAGAGTCCTCCAAACACCAAAGAAAACACAGATGAAATATCTTTGTTATATTTTTACTTTGAAAATGCCAATTGAATAAACTTTCTACCATCAGAAGTACTAGGTGCACAGGTCAAATGCACTACTGGACTAGTGGTTAGCAGCTCTGGTAGTGAGACGCTGTTCTTTGTCTAGTCAACTCTCTCTAGTTATACCTATTTTCTGTAAAAAAAAAAAAAAAGAAAGAAAAAGAAAAAAAAAGTATAACAGTGCTTACCCTACTTGTTTCCAGGATTTATTTTAGTGATTATAATAATAGAGAATGTAATGGAAATTTGAAGAGTGTAGACATTATCTAAAAAATAAAGTATTATTAATGAAGTTAGTCTATATTACTCCCATAGAAGAGACATTATGTATTTTTCTTCCAATGTTTCAAGGTTTATTTTTCTTTGTTTCTCCTAGGTTCTTTTTATTTTTGTCACTCTTGTTTTCTGAGCTATATAGAAATAGACATTTATGTTCTTCAATACATTTACTATTATAAACTTATCCCTTATGAATCTCATGAGAGCAATTATGCTTTGCAATTCAGAGTTTTTCAAATTTTATTAAGGTAATACTGTAGCAAATAAAATGTATTACGCATTACTTACTCATAGTGGGGCTTGGGGAAGACCCTGTAATCCAACATTAATATTTCTTTAGAAAACGGTATGAATATTCACACTAAATGCAATATGTAAAGGCTATAGTCTCCCATCAGTCTCCAGTAGGCTTTTCTGCCAAATGAGCTACAGGAATCCCTTTGGTTTTCAGAGTTTGGGAGATTTAAGAAGTTTAGATAAGAGATTTTGGATTTGCACATTCTCAAAAGTACTAATTATTTGTGTGTCAAATTAAGTCTGTATCTTACCTCAATTTTAGATACTTTACAATAATATTGCTATACCTCTAATGGGTAGATACTTATCTACCCTGCTCATCTTTCTTTATTCTGAAGACATCTTTTCCTTTTCCTTAGTATACAGCCCTATTAACTACATGGTGGACCTCTGGGTAGCCAAGTGTATTTCATGTGTGTGGTATTAATGTGTGTGTGTGTGTGTGTGTGTGTGTGTGTGTGTGTGTGTGTGTGTGTGTGAGAGAGAGAGAGAGAGAGAGAGAGAGAGAGAGAGAGAGAGAGAGAGAGATTCTGCTCCCTTGAGAGCAATTTCTGGGGTGAACATAGAACCTATGATTAACTTATGACTTAGTTAATCATGGATTCTATCTAGAATACTACATGATGTTTCATCATTATCTATTTTTATTCTGCCTTTATGAGTTTCCTAGACTTTACTTTTCTCCTCTAAATGTTCCTGTTTGATGACTTTGATAGGTTTTAGGATTATTGCTCAGAAATGTTTTAGAATCTCTCTCAATTTAGAGTTATGGAATTTTTTTCTCATGTCTAAACCAAGATTATGGACTCATGGGAAGACTACAGAGGTAAGTTACATTCTCATCACACCATGTCACATCATATCACATCTTATTGCTATGGCTTATAACTAGTGGAGGCAGTACTTCTCAGGTACTTTTGTCCCTTATATACTTGTGCTTTATGATCAAATTATGTTTTTGAGACAGAATTTCACTAAGTAGCACTAATTGGCCTGGAACTCACTCTGTAGACCAGGCTAGCTGCCACACTGCAGAGCTAGGACTGCCTCTGCCTCCTGAGTGCTGGGATGAAAGCTGTGTATCACTGTTCCTGGCTGGAATGAAATTGTTATAGGAAGCCCTAATTCAATCAGGGGGTATAATTTACTCCTTTGGAACATAATATGTATATAGATTATTTGGCATTTATCTGCATGAGATACTTGTTTCTAGTCTCTGAGTCATTTTATGTAACATATAAGTTATAGTATGCAATAATTAATATGTAATATATGATCAGCATAGGTCCATGGATATATAGTTTTTTCCATATAGCTTGTAATCCAATACTATTTTTTTTTCTGAAATATTTCTAGCTTTGGCCTATGGGAATTCATTCAGTTGAGTCCTATGATCCTTTGGCATATACACCACTATAACATTTTCTTTTTGTTGTTTGCTTTAGTTTAAGTCAATCTCAGATGGGCCAAAATAAAGCAGGCACAGTATTTATATTGTCTATGTGTGGCTGGGACTTCTTTTTATTCAGTGTTTGGTCCCCATTGTTTGGGAGTAGGAGACAGACTGCCTAAAACAATTTCTTAGGAGATGTTTCCAATAGACTTAACAGGAGAGACACGTTTCGTGTGATCTAACTAATTCACATAAAGAACAAAGCACTTTTTAAAAGTCTTTCTAATACTTTGAAGTCTACATTATATCATTATTAAATAGCATATTTGATTTTGAACAGTGATACACTCTTTGACTCTCATATTTTCTTTAACTTATTTGTGGATATTTATCAAAAGAACAATACTGCTCATAAGATACCACATACACAATGTCAAAGACACACAAGGGTTATGTAAACAGACCCTGCAGATGGATGGTGTCACTTTTTGTCCTTCTAGAAGTTCACCATTTAAGGACTTTGGTCCTACTATCAGCCATATTTACATAGTCAGAATTCGTGTTTGGGTGTTGTTTGGCTGTCTTTATTCATTTTGTCAATAGAGATGAGGGGAGGATTTTAGAATCTTTCTCAGCATTCCTGTCTTCTCAGACTACATTTGCTACATAATTAATAGAACACAAGCATTTAACTTACTTCCTGAACTTTAATATTCATTTAATATTGCACTGATTTGATTTGAACTCATTTAAATCATTCCAAATTTCATGCAAAATATATTCAAACACAAAGATTAATTCACTTCATTAACCTTTTGATTAAAAATAAGACCCCAGCACTTACCTATATGGATTTTTTTCCCTGAGATAGACTGTGGAGAATTGCAACTTAGAAGCTGTATTTTAAGTGGCTAGTAATTATGGTCAAATCTAAATGAGAGAATTAAAGGAATTAACCTATGCATAATTGCAAGATCTTTTACCAAAGCCTTGCTGAAAAACAAAGTTGTTAATCTTGTAAGTAGTAAACATTTTTACTCCTTGTCAGTAGGCTGGTCTTCAAACCACTATAAGTTTTAAGTGTTTATCTGGAAAATCCCAATGGTTTGGGCTGAAGTGTATGATTTTGTTTATTAATCCTATAGGCATTTTTCCTCTGCTACTAGGTAGGAAGAGTAAGTATTCAAATTTAACTAGTATGTAGTTATTGTTTAAAATGTTAAGACCTGTCTAGTAGGGGGGGGTCACTTATTTATTTCAGGTTTTCTTTCCTCATTCCTGATTACTGAAATCCTATTATAAATATATCTACTCAAATATTGCTGCCTACATTAAGTTATTCATTGTATTTACAAACCAAGTATTGACATGCAAATCTCTTTTCTATGATATCCCATAGCCCTTCTTCTAACTTTTGTGACACTTCTACTGATCTGTTTATATTTTTCTTATTAGATCAGTTTTGCTGGAATACATCATTTGCTTACCTATTGTCTATAACTGCTTTTAAGCAACAACTACAGAGATAAGTGGCTGTAGCAGGCATCTTACAGCTTGTAAACCTAAACTGTTTGCTTTCTGGCCCTTTGCAGTTGATGTGTGCTGACTGATGTACTTGGTCATATATCTAACCTGGTGAAAAAAATCTTATTTTCTTTTGTACAATACTCTGTCTTAATTAGAGTTTCTGGTGCTGTGAAGAGACACCATGACCATAGCAATTCTTACCATTAGGGCTTACAATTCAGAGGTTTAGTTCATTATCATCATGGTGGGACGTGGCAGCATGCAGGCAGACATGGTACTAGAGAAGGAGCTGAGAGTTCTCTATCTTGATCAGATTGCAACAAGAAGTAAACTGGGACACTGGGCATGACTTGAGCATATATGAGACTTCAAAGCACACCTCACACTTCCTTCAACATACCTATTTCAACAAAGCCACACCTCCTAATAGTGCTCCTCCCTATGAGCTCATAGGGTCAATTACATTCACACTACCACATTTGCTTAACATGGTAGATGTACCTTGACTATTCACTGAAGTATAATTGTGAATGTCTGACAACATCCACAGGAGCAGGTATGATATTTTGACATGTGAAGTGGAGCTGCTGAACAGGAGATATAGGTTCTTTTCTCAAAGCAGTTAACATGAAGTTTAAAAAAGGGATTCTAAAGAAATGATAAGTCTAAACACATTAGAATATGTTACTTTGAAACAGATCATTTGATGAAACATTTTTTTAGAGTAAACTTGACTTCTCCTTCAGGATATAAATATTAATGTCTATGCATGACAATTATTAATTCTTTCATAAAAATTTGTCTTCAGACATTGAGTTCAAAGACTATATATTTAATAAATTCAGTCTCTATTGATTAAAACCACCATATTTTTTAACATTTACAAGTTCATGCCATTTTCAATAATTATTTCAATTATCAAATTGTCATATTCCATTTACTTATATCCTTTTAATGTGTCAAATTTTCTAACTAAAGCAGAAATTCTGAGCTATGGCAGTGACTTCTAGTTCTTGTCAAGATAGAATAGCAGGGATCAGATTTACCCTTTATCCTGGACGGTAGCTAATCTCATCACTATATTACCAGTGCAAATATTACCCTTTAACCTGAATGAAAACAGGTCTTGAGTACATTAAAAAATAATTTGAAAACATTAGATATCATAAAATAGACAATTATCTTTGAAAAATGGAAAATACTGAGACTAGTTATACTGATGCTCTAGCATTACTGTCTTTAGAGTCTTTTCAAGCCATGATATCCAGGGAGAGTATTTAAATAAAGTCCAATCTCAGAACTAAAGAAGTCATAGGGTATTAAATAGAGTATATCAGAAGAGTATTACTTATCAAATATTAACAACAAGACAAAGAGGACCAAATGTCAAATTGTATTGTATCTTCGTAATGAGAAAGAAAGGCTTTTGTTGGCTACTTTTGTGTTTGTCCTCTATCTACATTTAAGCTACATTTTCTTACTTTATAATTTTCTAAGTTCACTAGTTCAATCAAAATTCAAATTCTTCATCTGGAAACTTTATCCCCACTGGTTAGTATTCATAATTGTGAAGGTGCAATGCAAATTACTAGAAGAAAAAAAAATCATCAATCATGCTATGACTCCTGAGACCTACTTTAATGACTGGCTTGGAAAAACATACCCACTGCTATAATAGTGGTATGGACATCATTGGAGTAACCAACCACTTTCTGATTGTATTTAAATTCCACTTCATGAGAAAACCCATAGCTGTCACCATTACTGGGATAAGAGCCTATGGCTAGACATATCATAGGCTTTAAGTGAAAACCTACTTATTATTATTTTGCCAAATGGAGCGTATTATTATTTGTGACCTAAAATTATACTTATAAATTAACACCATCTCTCAACTCTCATCTGAGTAGCTGCCATTTTCCATAGGTGGTGATTAACCCAGAAACCCACAACTGATCAAGGTGCAAAGCATAAGCGACTGCAGAATGCTCAGCACTAAATGGAACATATATACCACACACCCAGCTTCCAAGGCTCATTGTAGAAGAGGAGGAGGAAAGAGTGTAAGAGCCAGAGTCAATATGGGAGGGCAGCTGTACATATGAACTCACAGTGGTTGTGACAGTATGAACAAACCTGTGCAATCCAAAGCCAGACCAAATCGGAGCATTAGATCAGAGTTAGACACAAAATCTCACCCCTAGCCATGAAGCTATTGATAATTGCTAGCTGATAGAATCAGGAAAGAGAGTTTTCTCTAATAGATCAGCCCCTGATAAGTCAATCATGATCCAGTGGATGACCAGACATCCAAGACTATTTGGGCATCACAAATTGATTGTGATGGGCTTAAATTTGAAGGTGTAAATGGGTATATGGGGGGGGGTGTTTTAATTATGCAGGGTAAGGGAAGTCAATACAGAATGAGAGGCAGAAAAATGGGTAAGAATAACACTAAGAATATCTGAAAAGGGCGTAAGGAATTGTATTACAGTTTATTTACTTAAAATTATATATAAGTCTCTATTTATCTATATAAACACATAGGTTAAGTGAAGTTATATTATTTGGACGACAATACTCCCACAAACAGCCATAGTCTATTTGAAAAAAAAAAAAAAACAACTAATACCAGGAATGAGAAATCCCCATTCAAGTTGTTTATCAAAGGAATCCAATGTACTCTCAGAACATATAGATTACTACTGTTACCTTTGGTTGTCTCCAAGAGATACAATGCACTTCAGATACAAGACCCAGAGGTCACAAGATGCTACTTGAATGTATCCTCTCTGAGGACTAGATTTCATAATACCGGAAGGTGCTTTGCAAGTTTCAAGCTAGAGAGGCAACCAAGAGTCCTACCCAATATAGTACATATGAACCACAATGATGACCAGCAAGGCACAATAACCCTAAAGGTACTATAGTGGTGCTCACATTTTGGAAGTAACCAGTAGCTTTTTAATTAGAATTAAGGGTCACTCAATAGGAATGAAATCATGCCTTGTACTTGAAGCCTATCCAACTACCCAGGGCAAGTGAAGTCAGGGATCTCAGAGGAAACCCTACAATCACCACTTTATTAAATCAGCAAAATCCCCAACTTTGCTATTTGTTCTTATATCCATGGATAAGTGTAGTCTTCAGAGCACATCAGGGATCTCTTGTGATAGATGGAGACCATTACAAAAAACTCTGGATTATTGCAGCCCAGTCCCAAGTGATATATCGACAATACAACGCCTTCACTTATTACTCAGGGATGATTGCCTAAGAAATGGCAGAACATTGTAAGGGCCAGACGATCAAGAACTTTTACATGAGGTTGTGTTTCCTAGGCATATCAGAAGGTACACCTATAAAGTCTTACCAACATGAGCTGAACAAGGAGAACAATAATAAACATGACAAAGTGGATGGGGGGAAACTCATGGGGCCTCAAGAACTACAGGCAACTAAGAAATGCTGTCCTGATAGAACTCTCAAACAGTGTCTGATGGAAGTAGATGCAGAGATCCATGGCCGAGCCCCAGGTGGAGCTTCAGGAGTCTAATCGGTGAGAGAGAGGAAGGATCATATGAGCAAGAGATATTGAGACCATGACTGGAAAAAGCACAGGGAGCCTGGCAGTGGTGGTGCACGCCTTTAATCCCATCACTAGGGAGGCAAAGCCAGACGGATCTCTGTGAGTTCAAGGCCAGCCTGGGCTACCAAGTGAGTTCCAGGAAAGGCACAAAGCTACACAGAGAAACCCTGCCTCAAAAAACAAAACAAAACAAAACAAAAAAACTAAAAGAAAAAGAAAAAGAAAAAAAAGAAGAAAAGAAAAAGCACAGGGACAAATAGCCAAACTAGTGGAAACACATGAACTGTGAACCAATGGCTGAGGAGCCCCCATGGAACTGGACCAGGCCCTCTGGATAAGTGAGACAGTTGATTAGCTTGAACTGAAAGGTCCCCAGGCGACCTGGGGTCTATGCTGAGACACTTTGGTGTAGGGAGGAGGGGACTGGACCTTCCTAGGCTGAGTCTACCAGGCTGGGCTGACTCCCCAGGGGAGACCTTGCCTTGGAGGAGGTGGGAATGGGGGTGTAGATTGGGGGGGAGCGCTGGGGGGGTGGGAGGAGGGAGGATGGGGGAAATCCATGGCTGGTATGTGAAGTTAAGTTCATTACAAAATAAAAATATTAAATTTAAAAAAATGTAAGACAAGGCCAAGCAACTTCAAAAAAAAAGAAAGAAAGAAAGAAAAACGAAAAGAAAAGAAAAACAAAGAGCTGACAATATCTGAAGCAATTCTCAGCAGAAATACAAATGGTGGAAATATCAAGACCTGGGTTTAGAAACTGAAATAACAATCAGATGATTAAACTCAAGGCTTTTGAAAAGAAGTGCAAATGGTAATAAATTTACTCAAAGTGTTAAATGTCTGTGTCTACTGGGGGAATTCAAATTAAGATTCCCTTGTCCCAGTGTGAATGTGGTGGGTATTGTGTTCCCTGAAATATTGTGTGTTCCCCGAAATAAACATATCTGGGGTCAGAGAACAGACAGCCACTAGAACAGAGCCAGAAATGGTGGCTAGAAAATGGGAAGAGTAAGCCATAACAGAAGTTTGGCGGTGGTGGTACACACCTTTAATCCCAGCACTTGGGAGGCAGAGCTAGCTGGATCTCTGAGTTCAAGGCCACTTTAGAAACAGCTAAGCATGGTGACCCACACCTTTAATCCCAGGGAGTGGGGGCAGAAAGAAAAGGGTATATAAGGCGTGAGGACCAGGAACTAAAGAGGAAAAAGCATGTAGTTAGTTAAGCTTAGGAGCAACCCAGTTCAGCTGAGATTCATGTGGAGGAGGACTCAGAAGCTTCCAGCCTGAGGAAACAAGATCACATGAGGAACTAGCAAGGTGAGATAGCTGTGGCTTGTTCTGCTTCTCTGATCTTCCAGCATTCACCTCAATAACTGGCCTCGGGTTTGAGTTTTATTAATAAGACTCTTTAAGATTCATGTTACAGCCATGACCAAGAAAACATAAAAGAAAAAATGTTGGATAGGATATTTAGGGAAAAGGAATTCTCATGCATTGTTAGTGGGAATATAAATTTGCCTAGACACTATGCAACAGTATAATTATGACTTGAGCAGTATAGATTAATTTTTCTGCATAAAATTCTTAAGAGCTCAAAGCACATAATGATATCCTTTCATTCTTGGTAATTTCAATATTACTTATGAGAGATTCTTGTTATTTGTGAGTGTATTTCATCCCATCTTGCATTTGATTGTCTGGATAGACCACAGTCTGTTTAACCATTTTCTTGTTGATAATTTACAGTTTCCTTTCCTTCAATATTTTAGTTACCACTAAATGATAGATAGTATCTTATCCTGGTTGAGGATAACAGAATCACACATGATGTGAACTGATGAAAATGCTGGTTTAGAGGGCTTGAAGTGGAGGAAATAAGCAGCAACAGGGCTTAGTTAGGAACTATGCTGAGGATGAATATTATTGTCAACAAGTAAGAAATGTAATGGAAATCTCATGAAACTTGTAAAGTATTCTTAATATGAAAAAGAAATGGTAACCTGGTTAACATTGTCTCTTCATCAAATTATTAATAAACATGTCAGCTGCATACAATGTACAGTGAATATAATGTTCACAGCCCAAAGGGTTATGGACATTAGAACCTAGCAAAGAACTTATTTCGCAGCCAAGAACTTTCATTTGTAGTTAGCATGGTATGTACACTGGGATTGAACTGAAAATTCTAGGTGTTCCTATTTTTAATAGTATTTGACAAGTAGTTTTAATCTTGGTTTTTTGAGCTTGGCGGTGGTGGTGCACGCCTTTAATCCCAGCAATTGGGAAGCAGAGGCAGGTGGATCTTTGTGAATTCGAGGCCAGCCAGGGTTACAGAGTGAGTTTCAGGAAAAGTGAAAAGCTACACAGAGAAACTCTGTCTCCAACAACAACAACTACAACAAACAACAACAACAAAATCTTAGTTTTTCGCTTGCTAGAAACATGACCATGGCAAACTGCTTACTTTCTTTATGGTTTTGGTATTTTTACCTATAGATTGGAGTTGTGTATATATCTACACCACACACACACACAGAGTGGGGAGAGATAAAGAGGAGAGGAGAGGAGAGGAGAGGAGAGGAGAGAAGTGAAGGGAGGGAGAGAGAGACAGAGACAGAGAGAGGCAGAGGAGAACTACTAATAATTATTACAATAAAATTTGGCAAACAGGGAGCTAACTATCTGGGATTTGAGATCCTTTGAAGTGTGCATCTATACCTTTGGATCACAACTACTGCAGAAAGTCCAGATAAGGAGGCTTTTGGAGACCTTATCAGAAGGTAAAATATAAGCTTATATCCAAACAAACTGGGCAAGTGAGAAACGATAATGGCTGCTTGAGTCAGCACACCAAGAAACCTCCAAATTGTTTGTGACAGTGCTGAGGAAGCAAACCTGAGGTAAAAATAGTCTGTCTGGATGCTCTCTTATCTACACCATTATTTAATTATTTCCTTGGTTAGGAAACTGTATAAGGACTATCTACCAAAGAAAACTGGATATAAAACTACTTCTCACTATCATAAAAGTAAAACCTTATAAAAGTATTATTATATGAGAATAATATACAACACATACAAGATTGTCTGTGATAAAGAACAGCCAGTTAAATAAAGATGGGGTCCAGGTCATGTGGGTTCTCTTTGACTTGTTCTGTGTCCTGGAAAAGCTTAACAGGATGGTGCTCAATGACTAAACTGTAAAGAAGTGTATGCCTGCTTGTGTGTTTAACCATCACTTCCTGAACATATATGAGCTAAGTTCTGCTATAGGGAGTAAGCCAGATAAAATCCTTTTCACAGAGATTATAATCATATCAAGGGAACTAGAATGATAATCCAAGATACTGTTTGATATGAATCCCATTATTTATATCAGGAGATCTCTGTGGTGGAGAAACAAATGTACCCTGTGAAGTTGAGCTACATCAGGGTGGTGATGAAGATCTGCAGTGTAAGGGTAATAGACAGAATAGTCTTCATTGAGGAAGAAGGTTTGAATGAAGGCTTGGAACAGGCAGAAAAAAAGGTAGTGATGTGAAGGCCTGGGGTACATTATTAAAGGAACACATGGTTATTGTAATGTCTTGGGATGGCAAAGGTACCATTGCCAGGAAACAGCAAGTAGGCTAGTGTGGCTAGAGCAATGAACAAGGGTATAGCTTAATAAGAGGTCAGATCAAGAGACAATAAATGAAACATTAAAGGTGACCTTGATCACCATCACAAGGTTTTTCTCAGAGTGAGCTGGGGATCTACAGAAGGACTCTCAACTAAGAAATGTTAATTGCAATTTTTCTGGTTTGAGTGATCAGACAGACCAGTCATGCAATGCCAAACATCCAACCTACAGAACTATGAACTTCTAAATTTTGTTGCACAGGAATAGAAAATTAATGGATCAGTTGATGGCTTGCTAATATTTTCTACTATATTGTATATTGCTGAGAATTCTTTTAGTTTATAATTATAATTGACCTTTAGATAAATGAATACACCACAGTGCTTATATACCAGCACATGATTCTCACTGAGAAAGATGTACACTTATTACTAAAAGATGTACTAAAAAGGAAAGCCTACCAAGTTGCTAGTGAGGACTCAAATAGCTATGCTTATTAGTAACATCCTGCTGCTTTTTGGTTAGTGACAGACATTTCATAAGTAGAGATAGGTACTCAAGAATTGCCTAATTGGATCTTCTTTTGGAAAACTATGAAGAAACTTTTCCAAAATTCTTCACTGAGTTATCAGAAAGAGGCAGAATTTTAAGAGTGGCTTGCAATTAGAAAGACTATGCATAAAGTATTTCAAACTTGTTCTATAAACACTGAAACTAGTATTGGTTATTTTCTTGAAAACTGAACGCTGGTAGGGAATGTGTTTACAAAGAAAAATCTTTATTGATGTTCAAGGGAATTTAGTTCCAGTGGTTGTTTTTTTTTTGTTGTTGTTGTTGTTTTTTTTGTTTTTTGTTTTTTGTTTTCTCATGCCCCTTCTTCTAAGATGTCACAAACTAGGTAAAGGATCCTTTTTAGGAAGCTGTAGTCCTCTGCATTCAATTTCATCAATGGCTGTAACAATTAACTTTGTCTCTGAAACAAGCTCCGCAAAAATTTAGTGGCTTTAGACAAGTCTGTTTGCATATATGGATGAATTATTTGGTCCAGAGTCAGCTAGGCTGGATGAATTCTGTTTCACAGAGTTGTAGGTTGATGCATTTATTTATCTGTAGTCTATTGACAAGTGATAGTATCAGTTCTCTGCGGAGTGTTTCATCTTTCAAATGGGTAGCCTGGCTTTCTTCATCAAGCAATGGCCACAAGAACCCTAAAATGACCAGGAGATCACCAGCCCAAATGTGTAACCCTATTTCAAATCTTCAATGAGCACTGTCCTTTTTCCAAGATATATCACATGACCAAGGCTACAATCAAATAAGAGGAGGTTATCCTGTCTGCCCTGGAACTCCCATCTGGACCAGAGGTGAGTGCCTGGGTTGTAGTCAGAGAGGCAGCTGCGCCTGGGTCCCACCGCTAGACACAGGCAACACTGGGAGGACCTGACCAACTTGGCCCCAGTTTCTAGCCAATCGGCCGGCCCTGAGGGAAGGCGCCCCTTTTCCAAGACTGCAGGCAGACACTGCAGTCTCCACACACTGCTCCCACACCCATCTGCTGAAGACCCCAGCCACTTCCTGAGAATCAGAGACCAGCACCAAGCTTCCATCCTGCCCTGGAACTCCCATCTAGACCAGAGGCCAGAGGAACTCCCATCTGGACAAGAGGAGCTCCCATCTGGACAAAATAAGGAGAGCCCAGGGATTTCCCGAGACTCAGAGTCCAGCCCCCCAGCTCCTATCCAGCCAGCACTCTCATGTGGACCAGCGCTCCCATCTGGCCCAGAGCTTCCATCTGGACCAGAGAGAGGCTCCCTAAATCCGTCAACTCTCTCTAGACCAAGTACACTGATAAGACCAAGAACAAACACAAGAGGAGATGGGCAGACATCAAGGCATAAGTACATACAACAAAATAAAGAGCAATACAGCATCACCAGAACCTAGCCCTTCTCCAACAGCTAGAACTGAACATCACAGAATGGAAGAAGAAGAAGAAAACAACCTTATAAGTAACATCATGAAGAGGCTAGAGCCTTATATAGAAGAAATCAAAAATAAAGTAGAGGAACAGACAAACAAAAAATGGGAAGAACGCTATAAAAAACTAGAGAAAAGGACAATTAAAGCAGAAGAAAACAATAAATCCTTGAATGAAAATCATGAAAAAGCAAGGGAGACAATCCAAGACCTGAAGAGGGAAATAGAAAAAATGAAGAAGACACTAGCAGAACGAATGCTGGAAATAGAAAATCTGAGTATATAAACAGGAACTTCAGAGGCAAGTATAACCAACAGAATGCAAGAGATGGAAGAGAGGATCTCTAGTGTTGAAGATACGGTAGAAGAAATAGATTCATCAGTCAAAGAAAACACTAAAACCAACAAAATCATGACCCAAAATGTCCAAGAAATTTGGGACACCATGAAAAGACCAAACCTACAAATAATAGGGATAGAGGAAGGAGAAGAATACCAACTCAAAGGCACAGAAAATGTATTTAACAAGATCAAAGAAGAAAACTTTCCCAACTTAAAGAAGGAAATGCCTATGAAGATACAAGAAGCCTATAGAACACCAAACAGACTAGACCCCCCAAAAAAGACCCCTCGCCACATAATAATTAAACAACTAAACATACAGAATAAAGAAAGAATATTAAGGGCAGCAAAGGAAAAAGACCAACCATCAGAATAACACCCGAATTCTCAATGGAGACTTTGAAAGCCAGAAGGAACTGGACAGATATAATGGAGACACTAAGAGACCATGGATGCCAGCCTAGACTAATATACCCAGCAAAACTTTCAATCATCATAGATGGAGTGAATAAGACCTTCTGAGACAAAACCAGATTTAAAAAATACTTATCCACAAACCCAGCCCTACAGAAATCACTAGAAGGAAAATTCCAACCTAAGGAACCCATGAAAACACAGGCAATAGATAACACCACAGCAGTAAACCCCAAAGAACAGAAGTACACACACACTACCACCAAAAAATAAAAATAACCACAGGAACGAACAGTCACTGGTCATTAATATCCCTTAATATCAATGGACTTAATTCACCTATAAAAAGACACAGACTAACAGAATGGATACTAAAACAGGACCCATCTTTCTGCTGCATACAAGAAACACACCTCAAATTCAAAGAAAGACACCTCCTAAGAATAAAAGGCTGGGAAAAGACTTTCCAATCAAATGGTCTTAAGAAGAAAGCTGGTGTAGCCATCCTAATATCCAGCAAAATAGACTTCAAACTAAAATCAATCAAAAGAGATGATGAAGGACATTACATACTCATCGCAGGAAAGATCCACCAAGATGAAGTCTCAATTCTGAACATTTATGCCCCAAACACAAGGGCACCAACATATGCAAAAGAAACATTACTAAAGCTTAAATCACATACAAAACCCCAAAAAATTAATAGGGGGAGACTTCAACACCCCACTTTCACCTCTGTACAGATCTGCCAAATTGAAACTTAACAGAGACTTAATGGACTTAACTGATGTTATGGCACAAATGGACTTAATCGATATCTACAGAACATTCCAGCCAAACAAAAAAGAATATACCTTATTCTCAGCACCCCATGGAACCTTCTCTAAAACTGACCACATACTTGGCCACAAAGCAAATCTCAAGAGATACAAAACAATTGGAATAACCTCCTGTGTTCTATCAGACCACCATGCTTTAAAGTTAGATGTCAACAACAGAAAAAACTACAGAAATCCTACAATCTCATGGAAACTGAATAATGCTCAACTGAATCACCAATGGGTTAAGGAAGAAATAAAGAAAGAAATTAAAGACTTCCTAGACATCAATGAAAATGAATACACCACATACCCAAACTTATGGGATTACTATTAAAGCAGTGCTAAGAGGGAAATTCATTGCACTGAATGCCCACATAAAGAAGCTGGAGAAATCTCACGCTAATGACTTGACAGCACACCTGAAAGCCCTTGAACAGGAAGAAGCAAAGTCTCCCAGGAGGAACAGATGCCAGGAAATTATCAAATTGAGAGCTGAAATCAATAAAATAGAAATAAAGAGAACAATACAAAGGATTAAAGAAACAAAGAGTTGATTCTTTGAGATGATCAACAAGATAGACAAGCCCCTATCCAAACTAACCAAAAGACAGAGAGAGAGCTTCCAAATTAACAAAATCAGAAATGAAAAGGGGGACATAGCAACAGACAATGAGGAAATCCAGAGAATCATCAGGTCATACTTCAAAAACCTCTACTCCACAAAACTGGAAAATCTAAAAGAAATGGATAATTTTCTGGATAAGTACCACATACCTAAGTTAAATAAAGACCATATAAACCATTTAAATACTCCAATAACCCCTAAGGAAATAGAATCAGTCATTAAAAGTCCCCCAACCAAAAAAAGCCCTGGACCTGATGGTTTCACTGCAGAATTCTACCAGATCTTCAAAGAAGACTTAATACCAATACTCTTTAAATTGTTCCACACAATAGAAGCAGAAGGTATATTACCAAACTCCTTCTATGAGGATACAATTACCCTGATTCCTAAACTAAACAAAGATGTAGCAAAGAAAGAGAACAACAGACTGATCTCCCTCATGAACATTGATGCAAAAATACTCAATAAAATTCTGGCAAACAGACTCTAAGAACACATCTACACAATTATCCACCATGATCAAGTAGGCTTCATCCCAGGGATGCAAGGGTGGTTCAACATATGGAAGTCAATGTAATCCACCATATAAACAAACTCAAAGAAAAAAAAAAACACACGTGATCATCTCACTAGATACAGAAAAGGCATTTGACAAAATCCAACACCCCTTCATAATAAAGGTTTTGGAGCAATCAAGAATACAGGGAACATACCTAAACATAATAAAGGCAATCTACAGCAAGCCAACAGCCAACATCAAATTAAATGGAGAGAAACTCAAAGCAATACCACTAAAAGCAGGAACAAGGCAAGGCTTTTCCCTCTCCCCATACTTATTCAATATAGTACTTGAAGTTCTAGCCAGAGCTATAAGAAAACATAAAGAGATTAAGTGGACACAAATTGGAAAGGAAGAAGTCAAGCTCTCCCTATTTGCAGATGACATGTTAGTATACATGAGTGACCCCAAAAATTCAACCAAGGAACTGATACAGCTTATAAACACCTTCAGCAACATTGCAGCATACAAGATAAACTCAAAAAAAATCAGTAGCCCTTCTATATACAGTAGACAATCAGGCTGAGAAGGAAATCAGGGATACATCACCCTTTACAATGGCAACAAATGATATAAAATACCTTGGGGTTACTATAACTAAGCATGTGAAGGACCTATATGACAAGAACTTTAAGTCCCTGAAAACAGAAATTGAAGAAAATGTCAGAAAATGGAAAGATCTCCCATGCTCATGGATAGGCAGGATTAACATAGTAAAAATGGCAATCTTACCAAAAGCAATCTACAGATTCAACACAATTCCCATCAAATTACCAACACAATTCTTCACAGATCAAAAAAGAATAATACTCAACTTCATATGAAAAAACAAAAAACCCAGGATAGCCAAAAGAATCCTGTACAATAAAACAACCTTGGAGGCATCATGATCCCCGACCTCAAGCTCTGCTACAGAGCTACCATAATAAAAACAGCTTGGAACTGGCATAAAAACCAACATGTGGACAATTGGAATTGAATTGAAGTCCCTGACATTAACCTGCACACCTATGAACATATAATTTTTTGACAAAGAAGCCAAAAATGTACAATGGAAAAAAGAAAGCATCTTCAACAAATGGTGCTGCCATAACTGGATGTCAATGTGTAGAAGGCTGCAAATAGATCCATATCTGTCACCGTGCACAAAACTTAAATCCAAGTGAATCAAAGACCTAAACATAAATCCAGCTACTCTGAACCTGATAGTACAGAAAGTAGGAAGTACTCTTGAACGCATTGGCACCGGAGATCACTTTCTAAATATAACACCAGTAGCACAGACACTGAGAGAAACAATCAATCAATGGGACCTCTTGAAACTGAGAAGCTTTTGTAGAGCAAAGGACATTGTCAACAAGACAAAGCGACAGCCTACAGAATGGGAAAAGGTCTTCACCAACCTCACATCTGACAGAGGGCTGATATCCAGAATATATAAAGAACTCAAGAAATTAGATATCAAAATGTCCAACAGTCCAATTAAGAAATGGGCTATAGAACTAAACAGAGAATTCTCCACAGAGGAAGTTCAAATGGCTGAAAGACATTTAAGGAATTGCTCAACATCCCTAATTATCTGGGAAATGCAAATCAAAATGACTCTGAGATACCACCTTACACCTGTCAGAACGGCTAACATCAAAAGCACAGAAGACAGCTTATGCTGGAGAGGATGTGGAGCAATGGGAACTCTCTTCCACTGCTGGTGGGAATGCAAGCTTGTACAGCCACTTTGGAAATCAATATGGCACTTCCTTAGAAAACTGGGAATCCATCTCCCCCAAGACCCAGCTATAGCACTCCTTGGCATATTCCCAAGGAATGCTAATTCATACCACAAAGGCATTTGCTCAGCTATGTTCGTATCAGCTTTGTTTGTAATAGCCAGAACCTGGAAACAACCTAGATGCCCTTCAACTGAAGAATGGATAAAGGAAATATGGTATATATCCACAATGGTGTACTACTCAGCAGAGAAAAACAATGACATCATGAGGTTTGCAGGCAAATGGATGGATCTAGAAAAAATCCTCCTGAGTGAGGTAACCCAGACTCAGAAGGACAAACATGGTATGTACTCACTTATAGGAGGATACTAGACGTAAAACAAAGATGACTAAACTGCTACACAACTCCAGGGAGGCTACCTAGAAAACAGGACCCTAGGAAAGATCCAAGGATCACCCAATGACAGAGAAATGGATGAGATCTACATGAACAAACTGGATGACAGTGGGAGCAATGAAGGGCAAGATTTGAGGGAAAGAAAGCTTAGAGGATCTGGAGATCCCAGCTGGATCAAGAACAGAAAGGGAGAACGAGGAATAACAGACCATGATAAATGAATACCACATGAGAACAGGAATAGGCAGAGTGCTGTAGAGGTCCCCAGAAATCCACAATGATATATCCTCTGTAGACTGCTGGCATTGGTGGAGAGAAAGCCTGATCTGACCTAGTCTGGTGATCAGATAACTAAACACCCTAACAGTCATCTTGAAACTCTCATATGACCAATAACTGATGGAAGTGGATGCAGAGATCCACAGCCAGGCCCCAGGTGGAGCTCCAGGTGTCCACCTTTTGAGAAAGAGGAGGGTCTGCAAGTGCATGAGTTGTTGATTCCAAGATTGCAAAAAGCACAGGGACAAATAGCCAAACAAATGGAAGCACATGAATTATGAACAAATGGCTGTGGAGCCCCCAGCTGGTCAGGCCCTCTGGATAAGTGAGACAATTGAATAGCTTGATCTCTGTGCGAGGCACCCAGTCTGTGGGACCAGGATCTGTCCTTAGTGCATGAGCTGGCTGTTTGGAACCTTGGGCTTACACAGGGACACTTTGTTCAGTCTGGAAGGAGGTGACAGGACCTGCCTGTACTGAATCTACCAGGTTTAAATGAATCCCCAGGGGTGCCTTGATCCTGGAGGACATAGGAATGGAGGGGAGGGGCTGGGGAGAAGGTGGGGGTGGGGATGGGGGGAGGACAGGGGAACCCATGGCTGATGTATAAAATTTAAAACACATAATAATAAAGAAAAAAAAGAGGAGATTATCATCTAAGGATTTCTATATAAGATGGAAATTATTACAACCAAATGCTTTGTTTTGTTTTGTTTTGTGAAAGTGTCTCTATATGTACCCCTGAATGTTCTGCAATGCACTATTTGGCCAGTCTAGCCTCACACTCACAAAAATCCAGCTGCCTTCACTTCCCAAGTG
Organism: Onychomys torridus; assembly: GCF_903995425.1. NCBI lineage: Eukaryota > Metazoa > Chordata > Mammalia > Rodentia > Cricetidae > Onychomys > Onychomys torridus. The sequence continues at coordinate 58,632,844 of NC_050466.1, read as the reverse complement.
CTGAGATTAAAGTTTTGTGCCCCAATGCCATTTTTATAAAATGTCTGCCTCATTGTCTTTCATACCATTGTTAAAGACAGAATCCTTGTTCCTCCTTTTCTATACCTTGAACATTCAAGAGAGGGCCTCACATTATCTTGTGTACACCACAATATTTCATTATTCTATGTGCTCTAAAGAAGAACCAATGACATTTGCAGTTTCTGAACCAGAGTTACTCATTTTAGCAAAATATAATGAGAAAGATTTCAAAAGTATCTCAAGCTTCAGTATATCCCTCCGCCCAATGAAAACAAATCATAGAGACTTAGCAGAAGCTGATAAGAAGCACGGCCTGGGTAACTGCACTCACTGTCAGATTCCCTGCAAAGGCTGTCAGCAACATTCTTACTAAAGTGCCAATGTCGCACTAGCTCCATCCCCAGAGAATTCACACACGTCATCTCCTTGCATATTTTTATCACAGATTCCCTACATCAATGATTCTTCAGTTTGCTGTGTCTTGGGAAATGGAAAAATGGAAAGTTTATGAACTCTTCCATACATACAGACATCTAGCTAAATCAGGCAAGGCCCATAGATCACTTTGTCAAAGCTTAGCTTTCTCCCTATTTATTATTTTAACCAAGAACGTCAAAAGTACTGATTACTTAGGAAACAAAACTGTTTCCAGTCCCTCTTTAATATACTAGTATGACCTAACACTGATTATTCCAAATCGCGTAGGGTATTCCTCCTGACTCTAATACAGATATGCAGCCAAATCTTATTTAAAATTGTAGTATCTCTCTTCCTGCCTTCAGTTGTTCTAACTGTAGTCTCTAGGTAGAAGCATTATGATAGGAAGTAATGCAAAATCAAGCATGGCAAGACTATGGTCTCTTTTGTTTTAAATTCTAAACTTGTCCTGAGTTTGGCAGCTGCTTGAAATGGTCCATCTGGCCTTAGTTGGCCCAGATGGCTGAAACTAAGGGAGAAATATATTTGTGCAGAAAATGGAGCACCATGGTTAATAAAGGCTAAAGACAATGCCTTTGTATCCTTTCTCCAAAGAGATAGTTATAGACCTGTCAGAGGTACCTGGACACCTGGGTCACCACACCTGTTCCCTGCTGATGTGTGCTTTCATCTCTGTAGTCTCTGGACTATAGCCACAAATGACAATTCAAGAATCTCTTGTTCATAGCTTCAAATTGTCCCACTATAATCACAAACACACAAAAATGGAAAATAATGATCTAACCTGAACTGTATATCAAATCTTCCTGATATCTCACAGCCCTCCATTCAATTCACCCTGCTATTTTCTTGTGGGTTGGAAAGGAAATAATCCACCCATCCTGCAGGACTTTCATGCTCGAAATTGCTAGAACATTGTCAGTGGAACTCTTTCTTAGATGTTGGCAGAGATGTATATTTCAAAACCAGCTGGGTAACTTCAAATGAGAAGGTACCTATGTTATTTGATTTTTTCTTGTACTTAGGGGAGGTACAGAACTTACTGGAAAACTAAAATAAACAAAATAAAATAAAATAACCCTTCTGTTGGCAGGAAGGCAGGAAAATAACTTGAAATCAATAAACACAAGTTTCTTAATTGAAACAAGTTTGAAATTTATGAAGCATGTTGGAAATTTGCCCAGACTGTCCCTCTTACCCCCTCAAAAAACCCTATTTTATGTGTTGCCCAAATATTATGAGTAAAAGATCCTCATTGCCTGGAATGGCATTTACCTCCTCCTCCCTTACCTACTTTATGTGCTTTGTAGACTCAGCTCAGGCTCCTTCTCTGCTTTTAGACCATTTGCCCAATACTGGCCTTACTCCCTTTTTCTGCCCTCCTTTTCTTCTCTGTCCATCGCCGCCAGTTACTAGCTTAGATGTCCTCTTTGATATGTTATTGTATTCCACACTGTTTAATCACCAGCGTTCCAAATGACTATTTCTGCCCTACCAGATTATAAGCCACTGAGGTTAAGACTGTGTTTTGCTTCCTTTAATACCTAGCATAATGCATGGCCCAAAGAAAATACTCAATATGCATTAATCAAATAAGAGAACTGATGACTGAATCACCATTTAAATGATGCCAAGAATACAACTTGGCTATTTTTAGTACTGTTCATTAATTTACTAACTGACTCTTTACTAATCACCTACTACAAATCAAATGTGCTGCCAAATCATAGCTACATGAATATAGGTGAAATCAATGAAGTTCTTGCCCTCAGAGCGATAAAATATAAAATTAAGAATGCTTACTTCTAGGTATGATTGGACAGCAATAGAAACTTCTTTTGTCTCATAATTTCTAAGATGTTATATTACAGGATCACTGTTCCTATCTAGGAAGGGGCAGGGTTTTTCTAAGAAGAGGGAATATTGTCTAAGGATGATTATGCTTACTGTTCTATATCAAGGAAATAAGAGACATGCCAAAGTAGGTGGGTAGAAGCCTAAGAGGCCTCAACATTAAACAAAGAACTACAGAACGTTGATATCAGGAAAAATAGTCTTCTCTAGAGAAGAACACACGAATTGGTTATCTAATACCAAATGGTCAGCCCTGAAAACATACATACAAGCAACATCATACAGACTGAGAAGATTATATTTAGGAATATATATGTACAATTAATTAAAAAAAGGAGGCTGTGGATTTGAAAGAGAGGAAAGAAGACCATATAGGAAGGTTTAGAGGGAGAAAAGGTAAGGGAGAAATTACTTAATTATACTACAATCTCAAAAATAAAAGAAAAATATTTAAGAAAGTAGAAAAGGATTAATTGAAGTTTGGGGCTGATGCCAGTGCTGTGGTGTTCTTCCTAATGTAAAGATGGGAGAAGGTCTTTCACCCTGGCTCTTATAGAAGACACTGATACCTTTTCTAAATGCCATGTATTTACTGAGCTGCTGAAATTACAATAAGTTTCCAAGGTTCAAAAAGGAAGAATTCTTCTGAGGATCTCTCATGTGTCCTTCGTAGTTTGGGATTTATATGAAGACAGTTGGATAGCTAGAATAGGTGAAAGCAGGGACGTTAATAGTTGGTTAACTTGCAGTTAGCAAGGCAAGAATACCTTAGTTCCTCATGGGCCAAGTAAATGGTGGGGAATATAGCCAAATATGAGTCAACTTGGCAGTATGTCAGATGGTAAGGCTGTCTTCTTAAATATGAGAATCCCAGGAATAAGAAACTGCATGGGATATACTGCTAGAGGTGTTGACAAAGAGAAGATGAGAAGACATTTTAGAAGAGTTCATTATTCACCTGGAATGATGTGGAATGTAACACCACTTAGAATCTTTGAGGAACTGGAGTTCAAATCAAGCATACCAGTGCTTGCAAATTAGCTATTAAAAGCACCTGTAGCTAAAATACACCATTCAGTCATATGAAACCCTCCACATGCCCCTAGACCTCCAGCCTTCACTGATGGTCAAATCAGTCACAGGAGTTGGGGAATTCAAAACACAAGTCGATGAACTGTGAAAAAAAAACAAGGTGCTCTATATTGCTGCACACATTCAAGACAAAGGTGAGGGCTGTGCTAGAAGAAAGGAAAAGAAAAGAGTGTTTAACTGGCTATGAGACAGCTTTTGGTACAGAATGATCATTTTTTTTTAAGTTTTATAATGTAATACTTCAAAGTATATGTCACCTTCGCTTTAGCTGTTTGTTCAGTTATAAAGTGTGTGAGTTTGTGTGTGTGTTTTTCTGGGTCACATGGCATGACATGTTATTACAATCTATGGAATCCTCAGGTGTCCTCCAAGGGCAGGGAACACAGAGCCAACTGAGTATGTTCAATGGCAGTGATTGCATAACAACTAGGCCATTGTTTATTCAGATCCTGTGGATGTTAAATCATTCATAAGATTATCGAAAACATGGGCACGTGCTTTCTACATAATACATATGATAAACCTTGGTTTTTGTCTTATTGGCAACATGACTGGATCTAATTAATGAGTCATCTAAAACTATGGTACCTTCTGATCATAAGACTCTTTGTGAATCTTCTAATATAATTTGTCATTTCAGTGAGAAATCATTTCTACTACAATATGAACAGGGGGGAAAAGTAATAACAACAATAACTAGAGAGAGTTCTGTGCCCACCGCACGTAAACTGGGATAAACAATTTATACAGATAGTGCTTCATCTTGTCCTCATTTAATATTTGAAAAGGGTAACTAAAGATGTTCTTATTTTAGAAATGAGTAAACAGGCTTAGAGAGGTGGAGAGGAAGGAAAGCCCCAAGACAGAAATCCAGGCTTGCCTACATTTCACAGTATATCATTGTACATATGTTCTAAACTTTCTAGAGTCTGCTGGAAAACTTTAGGAAACAGGAAATCTATGATATTAGACAAAATACATTTCTTTAGTACATACCATATTATTATAACACTTCCCTTATACTAAAACTTTAGTCACTCTATCAATGAACTCATTGCTGCTTCTGTTCCATGAAATCCTCCCCAGCTCATACTCATGCAAGTAACCCTAATTAAACTCAGTGGGTCACACACAAAGACATCAAGTAGGAGTCAGGCTGGTTGGAAAAAAACAAAACAAAACACTAGTTTCAGGAGAAGAGAAGGATGCTGAAAGAGGATACCTGGGAGGTGACAATGATCAAACTTGTGGATGCATGAAATTGTCAATAAATAAGTAAATAAATAAAGCAAAAAAAAACCTCTAATATTTTCTGTAAAATTCCATGCTTGCATTCCACTCCAGATCTGCTTTATGTTATACATAATATCATGTGGCAGGGTCATGACTGGTCATTAATTTATTAATCAACACTGAGGACTCATTAATCATCTAATTCCAGCCTCATGTATTTTAGGTGCTAAGCTTAATAAAATGAAGTTGACAAAGTGCCTGCATACATGGTATGTACATGCTGTTGGTTACCTTCTCATACATCTTCTCCCATTCACTCTACTCAAAACCTTCAACATAGTCACCTGTAAATATATTTATAATTTCATATCTATAAAAGAAGTCCTTTAATAGATAAGATGGTAAAATAAATGATTGAAACAATCAGGTTGATTATTACTAAATTATTAGAGATTGCTCATGGAATCATGGAATGAGGATCTGAATCAGTGGTAGAGTGCTGGCCTAATGTGTGTAAGACTAGATTCAGTCTGCACCACTGCAAAGAAGATATGTTCATAATAGATTTTTTTTAAGCCTGAGAGAAATGACATAGCATAGAACGACATAAAACTTGGATCTCAATTCTCCATACATACTAATAAAGATGTAAACAGAATGAAAGTGAAAAGCATACAGTAATTTCTTAACAGTTATATAATGGACATTGAACATAAATGATTCTTCCTTTCCATAAACATGTAAAGTGTACATGTGTCAAAGTAGACTCTGGGGCAGCTGGACTGGTAACACAATGGACCATCTGCTTAGGAACTGCAGTGTTTATAAATTAATGAGTATTTATGTATATATATATATATATATGTATGTATGTATATGTATAAGTAAGTATATGGTCAGAATTTTTTCATTTTCCATGACTCATGTGTTAATTGAACTTTCTCTCCATCATACATATGAGTCACATCTCTTCATGGTCAGCTGAGAGTTGAATATGTTTAATGATAGCCTAAGAACACATGTAGGAAGAGAAATCTGCTGGTGGCAGAAGGTTAACCACTATGTGTTCAAAGCCAAGTATAATTTTTTTTAATTATACCCTCTTCATTTATCTATGTGAGTTCCTGAATGTCTCTACAGAAAAAATATCACTGATCAGTGACAATTTACTTAGCAATAGTTTTGCCTGTTGATGTAGAATTATAATAGCTCCATAAAATGAATAACACATTTACAAAACTGAAAATCTCATTTTGCAAATAAGTGATGACTCTTTTCATTGCAATGGGCAGTTGGAAGTTAAATGTCTTATGTTTTGACATTATCTGCTCACAATTTGTCCCCAATACTTTAGCTGTCTATTAAATTGTAAAATATGTGTTTATGTATCCTGCATGCAGTGATGATGGTAGGTAATAGCTAGAGAGAAAGAAGCAAATAAATCTGTTTGGCATGAGGGCATTCATTGAGAAGATTAGAATTTCTATTAACTAAAATGGATCAGCAATTAAGTAGCTGAAAAAAGCCATGGGTATTTCTGACATCTTTATTTCAGTAGGTATGTGACATGAGTACATTATTCTGTTTGTTATTCCACAAAATGTTTTAAAATGTGTCAGAGATGGGTTACCTGCTTCCTTTGGAAGTATGAAACTAAATTAAGTTGTAAAATTATTTTCTTGGTATTTATTCCACCTTTGTCATAGCCACAAGTCTTATTTTGCAAACACCAGAAATAACACGGTACATGATCCAACACTTTTCACCACATTAAATGTAACACAACTGAACATAGCTCAAGTCAAAAATGATAAGGGATTATATCTCAATTCTTTTCTGGAACTGGATATTGGAGAGACCATCCAACCAGCATGAGACTGAGTGGGCTGAATACTAAATCAGACTCACACTCTCAGAAAACCAAAGCCAACAGCTTAATGTACTCTTCAAAATGAGAAAACACATCTGTGTACAGTTCTAGGGAGCTGGGGAATTTTGTAAGAAGGACACTTTTCATTACTTAACCAGTATTTGTTACAGTATAAGACCTGCATTACATAAATATAGAGATCATTTTGAGGGTCTCCCCTATTATCAGTCTTAATACTCTCAAACTCAGCATTTTTTCTTTCCTCACAGAATTTTCTGGTCCACAAGACCTTCTTCTCAGGTCACATATTGCCAAGTGAATGTATTTCTTACCTTTGGCAGAGATGCCCTGGAACCTGAACTCTGTGTAGTCATTGTCAGAACGGTTGTGATGCCAAGGGCAACCCTGGCAGGGGCTGCATCCATGTTTATCCAAAAGGAGACCCAGGACAAAATGACTATCAATAGACTGGGGATGTACATCTGGATCAAATAATAGCCCATCTGGCGTTCTAGGTGAAACTTGACCTCAATGCAGGTAAACTTGCCTGGAAGCAGAAAAGGATCATTTGTAGTCTTATTTGAACTCCTTTGCCCCATTCTACTCTCCTATTTGATTTTGAAAAATAAAGAACATTGGAATCAGATTGGGAAAGTTTCAGATGGAAAGTTGCAGACAAATGCACACCTTACACAATCAGTTAAAGTTTTCCAATTCTTCTAGTAATGGAAATAATAGTATAAGCATATGAGAGCTAAAGAGCCTTCAGACTGAAATAATATTATCTGGATCTGCTGCAGATTCTTTTAGACAAGACTTTTGCATTTGCAAGACTGACAAAAATTTTCAAAAATGTTTATGTTATATGTAATATATAGTACATAATGTGTAACCATTAACATACACTAAATACAATGTAACCTATATAATATGGAATAATTAAAACCAATCTTGTGCATGGTGTGTGTGTGTGTTTGTGTGTGTGTGTGTGTGTGTGTGTGTGTGTGTGTGTGTGTGTGTGTTTGTGCTGAGGTTCACATGTGTGCTTATGCTTGTGGAACCAGAGATCAACTTCAGGTGTCATTCTTCAGGTGCCTTTAACCTTGACTTTTGACCCAAACTTTCATTAGAACCTGGCACTCTCAAACTAGAGTAGGCTGGCTACCTGTGTCCACCTCCCCAGTGCTGGAGTTCCAATCATGTACCACCATTCTCTGGGTGCTGGGGATTGATCTCAGGTTCACATGCTTGTATGGCTGGCACTTTACTGACTGAACTAAATCCGCAGCTCCTCAACACCTTCTAAGGGGTAAGAAGAACATTCTGAGTGTTTGAATATTTCTGTCTTTGTATTCTCAATGGTAAAATCAAAAGGTACATTTATAAAGTGTCTGTACACTCTGTTCATTGTGAAAGCTTTCTACCCTTTTGGGAATTGCTTGAAGACCCTTAGAGTATTCAATTCCTAGAAACTGTAGTGTTGCTTCATCTATAAAAATGAGTGCATAGGAAGATACTATAACTTTTAACATTACTATTAAGAGGTAGATGTTCTTGCCTCTTTCCACATTTTTCTCTCCTTTATTGGCTTTGAGTTAGACCCTGAAAGGTTATTTGTATTATTTTCCATAAAGAATAAAGATTGGGGAGAATACCTTGGAATCATGTTTTAACTGTTTCATGAAAAGCTGCTGTTGGCTGCTCTGGGCTGTTCTACTCACAAGAGACCCAAAGCAGTTACTGAGGACTACCTCTCTACCATCAGACTTAATGTTATCAACAGATCAGAACATATGAAATAAAATATCAGCTTTCCTGGGCCGGTATAATCTTCCAGGCAACAACAGATGCCCACTTGTTGCCACTACTTCAACCTTACCCACCACATATGTCTTTCAGTGCTAAAAATAGCACTTCACTTTAGAGCCAGCTGAATTCTCTCCAGACGGTGCTCATCTGTACTCATAATGCTCTCCAGGACTGCAAAGAACATCTCTATTTCTGTGTTCCCACAGACCTATGTCATTATCACTTTCTTCCACTAAGGCTAGGAGTGCAAATTGACCTGAGGATGCAATGTGAACAATGTGTTCAAGAAACAGCCAAGATTTATGTCTTCTGAACAACTAATGAGGTCTTCTACACCTTTCCTCACACTCATTCAACAGCAAACTCTCAGTAAAAGAAGAGGAAAAGATTCCTAATTCTCTTTTCTGCATTTGGGGGAGATGAGCTGCTGCACTCATTAACCTATTCCATAGGATCAAGAACCCTAAATATTGAGGGTTCTCTTAACCTCCCTTTGCTTTATGAATGGGCAACTAGTAAGATACTAGGATAGTTGATTTGATATGCGAATTGGAGCATTTGGGGTTAGCAAGTGAAAGAAAACTTACCAGTGTTGTAGTGTTTTGTGCAGTAGCCAAGCTCCTTCTCTTCTTTCAAAATAAACTGGGGCAGAGTGAGTCCTTCAGCAACTTGTACTGGACCATCACTTAACCATTCGAATATCAGGTCATTCATGGTGTAACCAACTGGAAGAAAGAGGTAGTAAAAAACAATGTATCTTTCCTAGGAAACTGTGAATTCTATCTACAGAAGTGGACAAGCAGGGGAATAATTTCATGTACAGTCTTAATAAGAGCTACAGCCATCACAGCAACTACATGACATTAGACGCAGAGAAATTGAACACATCAAGGTATTTCTGATTAAGTGTGTGTGTGTGTGTGTGTGTGTGTGTGTGTGTGTGTGTGTGTGTGTGTAAAGAGATAAAGGAATCTATAGAATCTTTTATCTCCTGCCTCTTTATTCACTAACTCTCTCTGAAGAACAAACACATAAACAAACACCAAAACCCTTTGAAGATTTTTCTTCTCTTAAAAAAGCTATGTCTGTGGCAGTTCAATGAGACAATCCAATTCATGGTGCCAATCTTAGTATTTCAAATGAAACCATTCCTTTTGAAATGTTTAATGAGAATGAATTCATTATAGGCCTGCCTGCGAGTATTACAAGTGCACATTTGGCCCCTTCTGGAGTATAAACTAATTACTGAGAGTAAATACTCAGTCATTTTAGCAAGTGTTAAAGGCTATATGCAAGTCATTTAAGAGGACCTTGTACGATATGTAAGCCAAAAACAGTGATACAGGAGCTAGGTGTGTAGCCCCATTGATACAGTTCTTGCCTAACACGGACAAGGTCCTCGGTGCAATTCCCAGCACCACATAAAACAGCAAGTGGTGGCATGTGCCTGTAGACCCAGAACTTGAGAGGTGTAAGCAGGAATATCAGAAGTTCAAGGTCATCCTTGACTACATGGCTAGTCCAAGGCCAGACAAGGGTGCATAAGACCCTATCTCAAAACAAAAACAAATCCCACAAGAACAATCATATATTCATTGCTAAATCTCCCCACTCATTATTCTCATGAAGTAAAACAGGTTTCCTATTTTGTAAGGTCCAATTGTTATATGAATAGAATCATAGAAATAATACAAAGTATTATAGTTATTTGGGTCATTATTTGTCAATGTGTCTGCATATTTCTCCATCCTGGAAATGACAGCTAGTAATTTTTCACTCATTATTTCTTGTTCTCCTTTTTTTTTCCTTGTTGTTGGAACTCTGGAAAGTAGACTAGTGAGAACAAAGAATATGCAGTGAAGATGAAGATGGCTAATAACTGTGCCATATTTATTTAGTTTATAAATTTTTATTCTTGCTTACTACAGGATAGTGGCTTACCAACTCTACCTAGAAATCAATGACAAATTGATTTGATGTCTACATTTCTTTGAGCAAAAAAAAAAAATTATAGAAAGAAGAAAACTAGAGTATGGATCCTGTTCAAACATCAAATGGTCAAAAAAAACCCCAAAAAAACAGTGATTAACCTATTTATCCCATTGCCAATCTGAATGAATATATCCTAGCTACTTCTGACAACTTAATAGGACAAAGCAAATCTAGTAATTGAAGCTTTTTTAAGTCTTAGATGAGCTTCATTTGATAGATCTAGGTCCTGCTCTACAGAAAAAAATGAAATGATTGAGTAGTAGAAGAGACACTCCTTATGTATAAAACTGTTTTTCTCAACTTTCTTCTCCAGAGAAGGGACATTGTGGCATAAATAAACACATATAATGCATTATAAGTAAAAATTCTCATTTTATTTCTGATAACATCTAAGAAAAGATTTTTGTTATTTTGTTTATTTCTATAAGGAGTTTCAAGGGAATCTGTAGTGACTTTAAATCATAGAAAGAAGCCCATCACCATTTCTTTTTAAGCAATAGTCTGTGTCTTTTTATACTTACTATTTTTATAAAGCAAGACATTAAAAGTATTTCCTTGCCCCTACCTCATCAAATCTGCTGACATCCCTGTAAGTCAGCAGCACTTTTGTTTTTGGACTCTGTAAACAGAGAAACTGACAAGAGCAAGCCAGAGGAAATTTCATGTATCTTAACTGAAAATCTCACTACCTTGGAGGCATGAGCAACTTACGGCAGCAAAGTCAGAGCATAAAGGAGACAAAGTAGATGGAATTTCCCTATTTACTTCCTTGTGTCTTAACGTATCCATTGCTTCTCTAAGGAAGATGCCAACTCTTGTTCCATGTCATCTTATGACCTTTAACATTTTAGTGATTTTTTTATATTATTAAGTATTGCTGAGGATCAAACCCTTGAGCCTTGAGCATTTCAGGCTAGCATATCCCTGCTGAACTTTAGTCCTCATGCCTCTCCTTTTTCAATCCCCCTATGGTTAAGGGCCTCGTGTCTTATTCTCAAAGCAAGAGTCCCTTATTTCCAGTATCCCTTTGGATACTTTGATCTATATGAGTATAAATCCAAATTTATCATAATTATCAAAGAAAAAATTTTCATTTCATAGAAAATATTGCTAAATTGGACTTGGGTGGGTTTTTTCCCTAGGAAGGGATATTTATTTCGTATTTTGAACTGAAAGTTTGTCTTGCTGTACTGATGAGCTTCTCCTATTAAACACCCATCCTCCATTAAGACCTTGGGTGTTGGGAAATTTGTAGTGAATGAGCCTTACAAATATTTATTCCTTATTGATCCACTAAAAGAGGCATGCCAGTGGTTACAACATGCAAGTAGTCATTTAATAGTGATGACTTACAACTCTCCAGCTGCATTGTACAGGTCTGAACATCCATTGGAAAGTTCTTTAAGTCCATGGGACAAGATAAAGTCAAGGTGAGCCTTAATAAAGAAAAAAAAAGTAGAATCTACTTTACAATTTGTGAAGTGTAATCCTTGAGAGACAAAAATCCATCTATCATTAACAAAATATGATTCAAATACTGAAATCTAAGCTCACAGGGCAATACTTTGTTTTAATGAAGAATCGCTGTTGATAACTTTACAAAATATTTTAACACTTCATTATAAGCCCTTACTCTATTTTTCAACCTCTAGATTCTGAGTATTCCTCACTTCCAGATTCTGATTATCTATAACAATTATGCTCATCTCAAGAAAAAAGTGTTGTAATATGAACAATAGGCTCTCACCCACAATGATAAACAAAGACATAAAGTTTATGACTTTTAAGAATTATATCCCAGATATACATGCCATGATGTGAACAAATAAGAAAGGGTTCTCATTCCAGCAAATGGGCAAATACTTGGCTTCACAAAATTTTCATTTACTAATCCACATGGATGAATTAGCAACATGATGTGGAATTCATTCTAGGATTTCCACAGGTATAGAGCAAGGAATCCTTGAGTGAGAAAAGCATACTTAAAATACTGGTTAATACAGTCTTCATTGCCTTGCACCCAGTGGAGGTGACTGATCTCTTTCCTCGTTGAGCACTTCTGAGCTCCAGCCTTCTGCACACTAGGCTTTAAATCAAGGTATTTATTGAACTATCATCTCTTTTCCACCATTTTGCTTTTGATTTCTCATGGGATTGATGCTCACCTCTTGCTCTGAAATTCTTTGTACTTTTAAGAATCAAGGAAACCAATTAGAACTGATAATCAACAGAGCTAGGTTCCCTTCCCAATACTGCCTAAAACCACATTGTACCCAAAGCAAAATATTAAAACTTGAATAAACAGTTGTTCCTCACTGATCAAATTAGGAAGTAGGATATATTATTTTCATTCCAATTTGATGCTAATGCTTCATGGCTCCAAGTTTTACTTGTATCTCAATCATTTTTTGTATCCAAAGATTCATGTGACTGTCACACTTATACCCAAAATCTCCCTTGCCATTATTCTCATCCTCAACTTACCTCCCAATTTACTTCTCTTTGTTTTCTATGGTTCATTTTGTATTCTTTTAAAGCACAAGCAAATTATAGCACACATTTTTTTTTTAGAAAAAGAAAAGCCTTGAGATTTGAAGTGAGAATAAGGAGTCCATGTTGACGGTTGTCAAAAACATTAAAACACAACATTGATGGGGACAAGTGTGACACAAAGCAATGATTACAGAAAAATATATTCAGTCTTGGAAACAAATGAATCTCTGTTAAAAGTAGATATTTCTAGTTGTTGGAAATATCAATGGTTATTTTTATTTGTTTTTATTCTTTATTTATTCTGGAGTATCTTTGTTGACAAGTATAGGCTGTTTAAAAATGTTCACTTATGAACTTTTATCAGCTTTCTTATCTCAAGAAATGAAAAGTTTCTTTTGAAAATAATAGCTGAAAGGTGAAATTAGAAAATTCTGTTTTATTCTGTAATTTTCTATTATATTCTTAATATCAGATCAAGTGTTGCACCTCATTACTAAACGAATAAGCTGACCTTTTGAGGGCATCCTGAGAATCCAAACTCCATGGTAGAAAGGAATAGGTGGTTTTGAGTTTTAAAGATCTGGCTTAAAATATCATTTTTAGACATAAAAATAATATTTACCAATTCTGGAGTTCATTTGTAGATGTAAGTGGATGGATAACTACTGATTTCCCATGTGAAGACTTGTTTGGAAAATGTAGGTTTTTTGCTATTAATATCATAAACCCTTCAAAATAAGGACAATGAATGAAAGCAAGAACAAAATCTCTAGCTAACAAATGAATGAATGAATGAATGAATGAATGAATGAATAAATAAATAAATAAATAAATAAATAAATAAATAGCTGGCTTTTACAAAATGGAGTGGTGGTAACTCAAAAAGATCCATGGGCTTTCAATGAATTTGTTTTTCTTTTTCATTTTCAAAGCAGTAGTATTTCCATCATACAATAGTATGTTCTTCTCTGACCTTTTCCTGTAAATATTGTATAAACAAGTACAAAGCCTTAATTAGGAAGAAGGGAGTGGTTTTCTGTGAGACTTATTTCACATTATTTTGAATTTAATAAATAATGTGTTATACATCTCAAAATTGCTGCGAGTAAATTCCAAATGTTCTCACCACAAAAAATAAGCATTTGAGGGTGAGGAATAAATTAACTAGCTTCATTTGATTACTCCATATTGTATTCATAAACTTTAACATCACTTTTTCCTCACAAATATACACATAGTTATAGCTTTTCAATTTAATAAAGGAAAAAGTACAATGTTTGACATATAACAATATGCAAATGGTGTGGATAATTAAAGTGAATCAATGGCAGAACATCTGGAAAATTCATTATAATTTTGAAAGGTTTACCTTTGAAAAATTAGAAAACAATAATAATAGAAGTGGGTGTCATTCAAAGACTATGCAGTTGCTATTGTGACAGCTCAGCTCTGCTACTCATCATCACAGGCTCACTGCACTGGATTCTTCTGCAAAGGGAACTGTCCACATTTGTTGAGGGAGCTGAGAAACTCTCACGTAATTACTCCTGTCTTTCTGTCAGATCTAACAATCCCACAGGGACACAGAATTTTATTAACAGCACAGATGACTGAATACACTGAGAAAAACTCCCCTACAAACATGAAACAGTCCCTGAATCCTGTTTTAGATGAGAGCTCACTGGGTGATTTTTTTTTCTTCCCTACATTTCTTCTAAGAGAAGTTTTACATTTAGAACACAATGAGCACCAATAATCAAACAGAGGACTAGCAGCTGTATACTTTGTTAAATCATGTCTTGGATGAGCAAATGGGAAGGGACTATAAAATTTAATTGGTCCTGCATGAATTGCAGAGTTTCAAATTTATGATGTCTGGCTTAACATACATCTGGAAGTCTAACATAGGTTTCTTTTCCCTCCATTTCCTTTGACATATACACTAAACAGAGTAAAATGACAGAAACCTAAAATTTAAGTTTGATGACTTTTTAGATTTACATCTATCCTAATAATAAACATTCTGGTCCAGACTTACAAAAATCTTGTCACCACCAGAACGTTCCTTAGTGCTTTCTTCCCAGACCAGAACCTCCCAAAATAACTATCACCTCATTGTTATGAAAAAGATTGAATGTGATTTATAAAAACAAACAAACAACAAACTCTATATTATTTTTACCAAGATGTAGAAATTTTACTAAATAGGTTTGATGTGAAAAACTAAATAACAAAACATGATACATTTTGATGGATCTCACAGCATTAAGTATTTTATTTAAAATTCAAGTATTCTTTGATTTTTTTTCCTGAAACTCAGACTTCACATTACCAGGCACTGCCTATAACATGCCAAATTTGTTCTTTTCTGCATAGCCCAAAATATTAAGACCACTGCATCTAAAGCCGATGATCTGAGGGCTGCCTGCTTCCTTCTGAGTTAAAGAACTCACTTCCTCATTCATTTTCCCACAGTCAGTAAATACATACACATATACATACATATTCAGAGAAAACCCCATTCCTTGATGGACAAAAGAAGAAGAAAATTCCCAGAGGCTATCCATAGATCTTTCCTGGGACTAAGAAGGCTGAGCAAGCATTTAGATTTTAAAGGTAAAAACTAAAACAAAGCACAGAAAATCTGTTTCTCCACCTTCCATATGTTTTCCTTTCCTACTCCCCTTGTTCAGTTCACCTTGCTCATAAAGCCAACTTCTGGGGTTTTATTTTGCTTAAAGGTTAAGTTACTGGTAGATACTGATATTATGAATAGTTTATTATCTTTATCCTGTTTTAAATAAAATAATTTGTATTTCTAAAATTTTTGTGATCTTTCTCCTTTACTACAATGCAAGTACATAAAGACTGGCATTTTTTTACACAGTCTATAAACAATTCCTTGCACAAAGTAGACATTCAATAAATATTCATTGAACCAATGAATGCACCAGCATCCTGGAATGGTGTGGGAAATTTTCAGATGACAACGGTTTTGGAAGGAAGGATGCTGGTCATCAGAGCCCACTGAGTGTAACTAAATTACAGGACTATCAAGGGAATCCAGGAAAGTTTGCTAGAACTTTTTTGTTAGGTGCTAGCAAATTTTTCATTAGAAATAAACTGAATAAACTCAAAGCAAAGTGCCAAAATGCACTGTCTGTGCTTGAGCCACAGTTAGGCAGCTAGATTCATAACCAAGGTTGGGCCTGCACTATGAGAACAATGGAAATCAATAATTTAAAACAACATCATGATGGCAAACAGCAGGTTTCTGGAGTCTTAAAGCAATTAAGACTCATAGGAAGTTAAGTGTTAAAATTGGAGATCTGTTCCAGTGAATCTTCTAACTTCCTTGCTTACCCACCTACCTATGCTGTTTGACAGTTCTGTGATCCTGAACTGTAATTAAGGGTAACCAGAAATAAGGCTTTCCTTTTGTAGGTGAATTTACCCTCTTGAAGCTGATGTAAACCTAAAGAACAAGTAATGGCATTTTTTTAAATTAGGGACTTCCTGGCAAATGGGATATACAGGTTATATAGCTATTGCACCCCCACTGGGCTATGTGCTGGCTAGTTTTTATGCCAATGTGACCCAAGTTAGGTTCATTTGGGAAGAAGGATTCTAAATAGAGAAAATGCCTTCATAGGATTTCCATGTAGGCAAGTATATAGGACATTTTCTTGATTAATGATTGATACAGGAAGGCTCAGATTACTACAGTGGTAACAATCATGGCTGGTGATCCTGAGTTCTATAAGAAAGCAGGCTAAGCAAGCCATAAGGAGCAAGTTAGAAAAAAAAACACTCCTTTATGGCCTCTGCATAAGTTCCCACATCCAGGTTCCTGCCTTGAGTTCCTGTCCTTACTGGATGATGGACTACAAGCTGTAAGCCAAATAGTTTTCCTCCCCAAGTTTCTTTTGGTGTTTTATCACAGCAATAGCAACACTAACAGAGATAGCTTTATTGTCTGACATTGTAGAATATAATCAGCATATAAAATGGCTGACTTGCTGCCAGCAGAGATTGGAGAAAAGGGGACCCAAGATTGTGGACCATCAACCCTCCATGTTTTCCCCCCACCCCCAAACTTCTGCTTAGCTTGCCTCTAAAGGGCCAAGGCAGAAATGCCTATGTGTCCCAAGGTCATGCTTTATGGTATGCACATGTCATGTACTCCTCCATATAAATATTTCTTGTAATACTAGTCTTTCTCTTCTATCTGATCTTCATGTTCTGTGTTCCTAGATCAATGGTGATTTCTGTGATTCAGGAAATGAGTGAAGTAAATTTCACAGGAAATTATACAGATATGATCACCCAGACTGGGGTTAAGGCAATTAAGCAGTTCATGGTAAAGAACCTGCAGCCCGGGGAAGCTTTTCAGGCTCGGATAAACTGTACTGAATGGGTGGTCAACTGTAGTACATGGTGTGATGTGTATCAACACACTGCACTTAAATTGGCCACGATGAATAATTTAGTTTTTGAGTATATTCCAAGGACATTGTGTAAAACTTGAGACCCTAGGGGGTATTGGCTGAAGACTATGGATGGAGTAACATATAGATGGGATGACAAACTAAAAGTGAGGAAATAGGAGGAGAATAGTGGCCTCCACCAAGAAAGGGAGATGGCAACTTTAATCCAGATATTTTTTATTCCTCCTGAAGGAGTGTGGAGACAATGTGACAATTGATGGAGTGATTGCTACAAGCTTTATTGGGTTCCTGGATTGAAAAGAGCTGCCAAGAAAGGTGAGCTTCCTTTCATAGAAGCTCTATAAATTAGATGAGTCTTCCTTGGAATTGTTGGATATAGAAGGACAGAAGTTGATGACTTGCAGGGACAGAATTCTTGTCTGAGGTCATTGTAGCCCACCAGTCATGGGGCTTGGTGTTTGCAGAGGGCTGAGGAGGAACTTAGGTGGCTGCAGGGGTCTTGAGGTTGGAATAGCCTGTGTGAGAAGGAAATGGCTGTCTGGTGCATT
Organism: Onychomys torridus; assembly: GCF_903995425.1. Taxonomy (NCBI): domain Eukaryota; kingdom Metazoa; phylum Chordata; class Mammalia; order Rodentia; family Cricetidae; genus Onychomys; species Onychomys torridus. Next base: position 58,615,046 of record NC_050466.1, on the reverse strand, counting down.
GACCACTGTTGTTACTTTTATCTTTATTGCGAAATTGCATGTTGCTAGCCTTTGGGTCAAGTGTTCAAAAGATTATATAATCATTAATAGTAAAAATAGATTATGCTTGCTTTGGTGTTAAGTCTGGGATAGTTCCTATGTTTAGTAAAAGATTATGAAGAATATATTGGTGATTTTCTAAGAATAACCTTTGGAATCATGAGAACATTTTGCATTGGGTGGTTTCTCTTTTTCTTTCTGTTCCTCTGCATTGGGTGATTTCCCTTTTACTTTCTGTTCCCCGCCCCTTTACTTATGATAATAATAGACTGAGGTCACCAGGGCAAAAACAGAAGCTAGAGAAGTTAGAGAAGCTAAGAGAAGCTAGGGAAGCAAAGGAAACTTAGCAACTTCAGAAGTCCGAAGTGACCTGTCAGCTTGCATGAATATTGTCTCTGAGTCGTTATTGTTATTGCTGAGGCCTTACTATAATGTAATAATAATTTGTGAAATTGTTCATCAGAGCTGGGCAGTGGTGGCGCACGCCTGTAATTCCAGCTCTCGGGAGGCAGAGGCAGGTGGATGGATCTCTGTGAGTTCGAGACCAGCCTGGGCTACAGAGCTAGTCCAGGACAGGCTCCAAAGCTACAGAGAAACCCTGTCTCGAAAAACTAAAAATAAAAAATATTCACCAGAGGATCTTATTAGGACAATGAGATAAGAGAGAGATAATCAAGGTCGTCCTAGAGAACATGTTGGTAGAGTCAAGGCAATTAAACCAAGATTAGTTTCCTGGCAACCAACACGATAGTGAATGCTGCAAGAAGACCAGGAGATCTGTTAGGAAGAGGACATGATGTTAGGCAAGACTCCACCTAGGCTATAACTGTATAGGGCAATATTTTGGCAATATTTGGGGGCACCTTATATGAAAGAGTTGAAAGAAGAAAGTTGCACTTTGATGAGGGGATATTTAATAGTTTAGAGTTTATTTTCAACTTCTTTTGAGGCAGGCTATCACTGTGTAGTCCTGTCTTGCCTAGAGCTCACAATGTCAATCAGACTATTCTCAAATTCACAGAGCTCTGCCTGCCTCTGCCTCCAAGTGCTAAAATTAAAGGCGTTCACACCACACCCACTATTCTTCAACGTTTAAGTTTTTTCCAATTCTCCATTTAGAGTCTTGTTTTTCCAAACCTAAACAGTCTTTTTTTTTTTTTTGATAATGTAAATCATACCCCTAAACAGAATGGGCCTACCTTTGGGACCTAGATAAGAACCCTCACAATACAGAGAAGGGTATCTTGAACAAATCAGTTGATGCTTCATAACTGAAAAAAAAGGTATACACACAAGGAGCTTTAGAATGCCACAAAATAATTATTAACCCAAATGGCCAGACAAGAAAGACTAAAACATTTAAAATCATTCTTATGGAAACAGTGTAGTGAAGTTACTGCTTTGAGTGCCCTCACCATATTCATTATGGAGAACGTGCTGTTCACTCCATGCCCCACTTGTTTTCCTGATCCTCTGACCCATGGATAAGCACAGATATGACTATATCTGATAAAGTTCTTCACATAAACATGGTGCAAATGGTTAGGAGTTGAGTTCTAGAATAATCTTAATCTGCCCTTGCTCAAATCCTACCAGTTCCTGGCTGTTCATTATAATCAACTAATAAACATTTAACCACAGGTTCTTATGACTACTAAAATGCAAAGCTAGGAAGACGGTTCAAGTACTGAGTCATGTCTGTCTTTCTGTAAAGCAGCTGCTAAATTCCAGGCTCTGCTAGCCACATTTCCAAGAGCAGACTCTGATACTGGAAGTCTTATAAGGAGGTGTGAAACTAGATACAATTAAAGCAACCACAACCCAGGCTTTAGAGTAGTGTAGCTGGGCAGCAGAGGCATGTCATGTTTTCACTACTGTCTTAGACTGGCCCAAATCTGCAGGTTGATCCAGAGCTGAGAGATTATAATTTTTTCTCAGTTGATTCCAAATAAGCAACCCCACTGCTTTGTTTTGTTCTTCTGAACTTGAGATGTGGAGGACACTGAAGGCAACATTGTCTGGATCCTCAGTTGTTCTAGTTCACTTTTCTTCCTCAAATTTCAATGACTGAGTAGAAAAGTCCATGTTTACCAAATATTAAAAAGGCATCACAGGAAATACCCATATGCATTGAGCAATACCAGATAGGAGGGACAAAAATATAATAACTCTTCCCATCTGTGTGTGGTCCTTTCAGAAAATGTGCACACATATGGTTGGCTTATGTTAATTAAGTCCAAATCTGGATTGGATTCCACTTGGAGAGCAGTGGATAAATCTGCAGCTAAAACTTCCAAATGCTTTCGTATTTCCTGAATAAAAATGTTTTGAAGGTGTAGAGTAAGGAGAAGGCTAAACTGAACACCAGAAAAAAAGAGCTCCAACCAGCAGATTTAAATAAGCTTTAAAGTCATTTCATGTCTAGTGTTTATTTACACATCCAAGCAGTTTTGAATATAAACTGATACTAGCCAATACATTAAAATAATACAAAATGACTTGATCCTTGTCACTCTGTATCCAATGTTATAGCTCTTAATAGCAGTGAGGTGGAGAGAGATAAAAAGACCTAGATAGCAATGACCTTAACATTTTGTTTGGGATCATCTCACTTTTGACAAAAGGGAGGTTGTCCAGAACAAGTGGCAGCATTCTGTGAAAATGCAGATATGATTTTGAGCAAACCAAAGTAACTTTCTATCTATTGACAGATGGGAACATAATTGTATGTGTTAATCCACTAGTATGTAACAGCACAAACATTTCTAGTGCAGTAACTACAGGAGGATTGTTAATTGCTCTTATAGTATCAAAGAGTGGTGAGAAAGTAAGATGATATTTTTGAGGCAGGGTTTAACTATGTAGCCCTGGCTAGCCTGGAGCTTACTTTGTAGACCAGGTTGGCCTTGAACTCACAGTGATCTACCTACCACTGCTTCCTAAGTGTGGGGATTAAAGTCATGTACCACCACATCCAGGATAGATGATTTATCCTTGATGGTACAGTGATGAATATCTTCTTTAAATTGAAGCACTCAGTCCTTGAGGGGGAAGTGAGGACCTTATGCTTCAAGAAGCTGATGAAAGTATGCCCCTTTAAGGTTATATAAAAAATAAAATGTTTCTGGGGGAGAGGAGACTCTTTGGTGGAGTGACCCACAAGTTGAGCAGGAACTTCAGTAATGCAGCCTTCATAAATTACTACCTAAGTTTGAAATGTGACTTTCCAGTGATACAACTATTTCTGAGAACCTATGTTCCTATAAGTTTCTCATGTACTCATGTGCCTATAAGCAACCCTGTTGAATTCATTGATTCACCAAGCTATAGTTGAATAGAATTCTTTCTTTGTTCTGGGGTGTGTTATCAGTGACAGATGGAAGGTGAATAGATAGACACTTGTTCATCTCTCCCCAGGAAAAGTCCCACATAAAATCAAGCACAGTCACTAAGTTTACTCTTAACAAAAGCTAAAATGGGAGATCCAGAACCAGCATATTTATTATCTGAAAAGAGATGCAATTATTACTCCTGTTATGCATTTGCCTCCCCAGAGGAGGAAACACAAGGCCAGGAGAGTATCTACTTTGTACTAAGTATGAAAAGTGAGTGGAATTTTGATGGTGCAGGTGGTAAATAGGAAATGTGTAAATCTATAAGTTAGGGTGGATACTAGGGAGAACTGTCTTTCTACTTTCTTTCCTTTTATTCTCTAAGAGATTCATTGAAGATGTAGTATGAATGAGGCACTGAAAAATACTACAGTTCTGAGAAATGTGGAATGACTTCTTATAGTCATTTAGTAACACTGGATCTGAATCGAGGTCTTCCTGGCTCTCAGAATTGACATCTACCTCTACAGCATTTTATCATTAATGGCCTAGCCCACATTCTGCTTTATATCTTCCATCTGACTGCTCAATAACCCTACTGAAATGAGAGGTCGTTTTGTTGTTGTTTCATTGTTCTTTGAAGGAACTCAGTTATCAATGGCTTTGCTCCAGGAGTATAAAAACTTCATAATTATCTATGTACCTAATTATCTGTCTTTTAATTACTGCCCAGTGATCACCAGCACACCTTCTATAGTACAGATGTTTATTTGCCATTTTAAATGATTCAAACATGGTGAAACTTATAGAGAGACTGCCAAGCTTTGCAAACTTGTAAAACTTCCTTTTTCAAATGCAATGTCTTTCCTCTAGAGCAGTGGTTTTCAACCTTGTGGGTTATAACCCCTTTAACAAACCTTTATCTCCAAAAATATTTCCATTACAGTTCATAACAGAAGCAAAATTACAGTTATGGAGTAACAACAAAATAATTTTATGGTTGGGGGTCACTACAACAGAAGGAACTGTATGAAAGGGTCACAGCATTAAGAATGTTGAAAAACCACTGCTCTAGAATGTAATCTAGGAAAATGTACCAAAGTAGTTTATATGTCTTGAAAGAGCCACAATCACATTATGCTTGTTTCACTAAGGATTAATTCCATGCACTATGGCTGGCCTTTAAACTCTGTTGGCTCAAACCTACATTGTGATCAGATTCACCTACATATCTAGCCAATTACTGAACAAGTAAATCATCTCTGTATAATTGTCTAAAAGTATATAAGTCTTAGCATTCTGAAAATGCCCTACAGTTTCTCCTGCTCATGGGAACAAAGGCCAAAACGGTTGGGATTGGGATTGTGAAATTTGCTCTGCAATTGTCATAGTTCAGATGGTTTGAAAGACACCTCTTAAATCACAGGTATTTCAAACTTCCCTGTATTGATTCAAAATTAGGTTTCCCCCTACTGTGGTTGGATATTTACTTTGGAAGGGAAAGGTTCTGAGATCTAATTTAAAGCAGTCACCATGAAATGAAGGATTTCTTCTTGTTCTCAAGCTATAAACGACATGAGGAAACATTTTAATTCATCAGGAAGGAGATTTGCAGCTTGGGAAAAAGAGAAAAGTTGATAGAGAGTTAGAAGGACTGCTGGATTTTGTCTGCTTTTATGGTTAAGTCCCATTTTGGAGAGGAAACTGAGTCAGAATGGTGATCTGGTGTGGCTGGAGAGACCTGTTTTGCAATCTTAGAGGACAGATTAAATGAGGGAAGGAAATGTGGCTTTCTTGTTGCCCCAAGATGCCTTCTGTCTCTCCATCATTACCTGGAGAGCAAACTGATTAATGTTAATGCATGGAAAGTTACTTCCAAGTGGAGGGAAACCTTTCCATTGCTAGTCCAGGCAGATGAAGTCAAAGACAAGCAGTGTGGTGGTTTGAATAGGTATGGCCCCCACAGACTCACATGTTTGAATGCCTGGCCCATAAAGATTGGCACTATTAGGAGGTGTGGCCTTATTGAAGGAAGTGTGCCACTGTGGGGATGGGCTTTGACATCCCTTATAAGTTTAAGCTGTGAGTTCAATCCGGAACGCAACAGAGCTTTCCAGAAATTATGAGAATTTGTTATATACACAACACACTTTCAATACCTTCATAATTTTACCCCAGCTGGTCCATTTTTGAAGGCCCCAAATCTGCCCTACCTAAAACCACTTAGTTTAGCTCCTGCTTAACCCACTAGTATATTGCATGCCAGTTCTTCCCACTCACAAAACCTTGTCTCTAAGAAGAACAGAATCATGTGGTTTTCATGGCATTTCCCAGCACCTCCCTGATTTACTGCTTAATTCTGGTGTGGGTGTTTATGTTATAGTCATTAATTGCTTCATTAAGTTAAGTCACAAAACTAATGAATATTTGGACAGGGGATTAAACAATGAGTATATGGTTTTCTTGGATTATAATATATAAAGATAAACACAGTCTAATTGTGCTATATATATAGAAGGGACCACAGCTCTTCATAACTAACAAATGTGTGTTCCTGGGGCCCATCAAAACCATGAGTAAAATAACCAAAGCATCATCATGATAACACTTAGGTAAGTCTCAGTTCAGTGTACATTTTATTTTCAGCTCTGACATCTAAAAAATATCCTTTTATCTTTTTCTATTAAAAATCATTCTGTAACTAGAGTCAGAATCCTTTGAAGCTCTTGATATGAGTCAAGAATTAGAGACAATGTGGGAAAAATTGGCCTTTTATGCGAAGACAGAATTGGTCATTAGACAAGATAATTTAAGGGCCACAGTTGGGTGTCTGTCTAGTAACCTATACTCTACCCACTCTCTGCAATATATCAGTAGAGGGACAAGGAATTTCAGTCACCAGGGGTTTTGTATTACAACTCAAGCAGTATGAGGAAGGTCGGAGACTGAATCATCAACACCTATAATTGGGAACTGAATCAAAAAGGATTTACAGTGCTATGAAGTGAGATTTAAACCGATGCAAAGGTTGATTATGAGGCAAGCAGAAGCTTTGGTGATATGGAATGTTTTGTGCCAAAGCAATTCTATAATTATTGGTGGTTTGAGAGAGTGTGACAGTTGGTTTTAAATGTCAACTTGCCACAAATTAAAGTAATCTGAGCAGGGAGCCTCAATGGAGGAATTGTCTTAATTGCCTTAATTGACATGGGAATACCCACTGAAAATGTGGGTGGCCCCTTCTGGTAATAACTCAGATTAAAAAAGGGGGTTCATAAGAGAAGGATGATTATATAATCTTTGCTTACTTGGCCTTTCCTCTTTCCATTGAGTTAATTTATCCCACTGTTCCTGCTGTTGTTGTTGCTGCTGCTGCTGCTGCTGCTGCCACTGAGCCCTTCATTTATATTAGAAAAAGCTTTTTCTGGGCTTCTGAAATGGACAGAGGACCAATGGTTCTCCAGGAACCCTCTAAGCCTTTGGCACAAGATTGGGACTGCTATGCCACCCAGCCTCCTAGATAGAACAATTACTGACTTCTAGGTATCTCTGGTATTAGCCCTAGCTGGATGACTCTGATGGCTTAGGTACCCAGATGCAAGGACTGTTCTCAGCCTCTCAGGAGGTAAAGTCATAGAGCTAGCCAGAAAGCAGCATTCCTTCATGATTCTACCTTGGGTTCCTGCCCTGACTTTCCTTAGTGATAGACTGTGATATGAAATCATACGCCAAACAAACCTTTTCCTATTCAAGTTGCTTTAGGTCACAGTTTCTTATCACAGAAATAGAATGAAACTAGGATGGGGGACTCTCAGAAGTGACATAATTTAAAGGAAGAAAACCATTACCAATAATGAGACATTAGACATGTGAGACAAACTTCTCTTTCTAAAATGTTCACCATCTACCTTTTCCTTTTATTTGACCTAACATGTCCTATGATATCCTGACTCTTACTACCATTTGTTATACTAAACTCGATGAAGTGTTTTGGAATTCTAACATAGGTTACAGAAAAGGCTCACCTGATTCCTATGGAGTTGTGCATTTTTAAGAAATACAAATTTAGAATCCGACTTTCCCTAAAGAAGATGAACAAAGCAAGATGTATATCCTTCATACTTTGGTCATACATCATTAATTTGGCAAGTCAGAAAAATACTTTAAAATGTTGGGGTATGATAAAACATATTAGGGAAGTTGTGGTTGCTAACTTTGATAGGTATCTTGACACAAGCTAGAACCAGCTGGGAAGAGTCCAAGTGACAAATTGTGTATGTTGAGTTAGCCTGTAGACATGTCTGTGGGTAATTGCTTTAATTGAAATGATATGGAGAGACCAAGCCCAGTGTGCACAGCTCTATTCCATTGTGAGGGGATCCTGAACTGTGTAAGTGTAGAGAAACCTTAGCACAAGCAAGCAAACAAGTAAACATGTGTGCATTCCTTTCTCTGTGCTCTTGACTGTGGAAGTGATGTTACTAGCTGTCTGAATCTCCTGCCTTGACTTTGCTCCAATGATGGACTGACACCTGGATTTAGAAGTTTAAATAAACCCTTTGATCCCCTAAGCTGCTTTTTGTCAAGGTATTTACCACAGCCAAATAAATAAAACTAGACCAGAAATCAATATTAAACAGAGAATCTGAACAGAATTGGACAAAAATTGTTTTGACATGTTTTCATCACAAGAGTTGTGTCCTGCATTAATGGTTAGAAATTTGCTAAGACATTTGATTCCCATTGAAAATACTCACTTGACATTCCCTCATGTGTCTTAAACATTAAAATCAGGGGTTATGGACTTCTAATCCACTACTACTTCATTTAAGCTCTTGCAAGTTGGAAAGCATATATACAAAATGTTGGGAATTGTGGTCTTGTTTGTAATGAAAACAATGGATTAGACATTTCTCTTTGTGTTTTAATTTTCAGCACCTTTTAGAAATCAACAACTATAGCCTGTTTCACTTCCAACTGAAATCAAGTCTTTTGCTGGGAATATATTAACACTAATAACTCTTTGGCCACTAAATAATTAAGTCTAATGTCTCAAAAAATGTAGGCACTGACACCCAAATTCTAGCAGTATTTTGAGAACACAATTTGTAAAGTTATGACAAATTTTCTTTTCCTTGCTTCTATTTATTATTTTTAATTGATTATGTGTCCATATGTATCATTAAAATGGAGCTGTTTTAAGGCAAGTACCACATTTGACTCAGCTCTGGATCTTTTATGCCCATATTGTCTTGCTCGTTGAAAATTCTTTCAGGAAAATAATTAGATTTCTGCCAGTCAAATTTGCCAATAGCTTGTGTTACTTAAATGTGGCATCTGTATTCTCCTTCACCAAAGATTTTTCCCCCTCAGATTTCAGAGACTATCCACAACCTGCCAATGGACAAACTCCTCAGAATCTAAGCAAGGAGTAATGTGTCACATTTCAGAAACAGAGATACAACATTTGCCTCTGGATCTATGTTGGTGTAACATATATCCTTCACTGATATAGAACAGAGAAATCTTCACAGTATGAAAAGAAATAACAATAGACTGATTTTATTGCAGCAATGCACAATGCTAGGTATTTGCTAGCACAAACACCACCCAAGGCCCAAAGGATTAGCTGAAGCAGCTGATACACTGTGTTACTTTTTATAACTCTTCTTTCCAGCATCATGCTCTACATATGTCCCATTCTATCAGGTCACATCAACTTAGGTCATGCCCAACACTGCATCTTTCACCAGACAAATGGATTATCATGCAGAATATTGTTTCCTTAACAATGCAATGGGCATCGAGGGAATTTATCCGATTCTTTCTGAAAGCAGCAGTACTGCCACATTTCCTAAATGAGCAGCCTCCTACATTTCATAAGATACTAGACAGTCAACCAAAAGCAAGCTCTGGAATTACTAGGTATAAGAATGGAATATGCAGTAAAGAGCCAAATTATATAATAGTTTCTTAAATGGTGGTGAGTCTGCAAACTTGTGAAAAGTACTTACAAGAATACTAATTGATTACTCTTGGGGGATGGTAAATAAGAGAGTAATGGGGTACTTTATAAGGGATCTTTGAAATGTCAATAGTTATTTGGTGTACTAAGTCTCTCTTGTACAGTACACTGTCCTAATGCTTCAGAACTGTAAAATATTACTGAAAATAGCTTATTATTAAAAAATAACATTCTTGTTAGAATTTAGGCTTTAATTATCAAATATGACTCCATGGCAAATAGTTTTATATTATCTCTATAAAAGACACAGGGATCACCCAATGACAGAGAAGTGGATGAGATCTACATGAACAACCTGGACGACAGTGGGAGTAATGTAGGGCCAGGTTTGAGGGAAAGAAAGCTTAGGGGAGCAGGAGATCCCAGCTGGATCAAGAACAGAAAGGGAGAACAAGGAATAACAGACCATGATAAATGAAGACCACATGAGAACAGGAATAGGCAGAGTGCTGGAGAGGTTTCCTGAAATCCACAATGATACATCCTCTGTAGACTGCTGGCAATGGTCGAGAGAAAGCCTGATCTGACCTAGTCTGGTGATCAGATGGCCAAACACTCTAACGGTCATGCTGGAACTCTCATCCAATAACTGATGGAAGTGGATGCAGAGATCCTCAGTCAGGCCCCAGGTGGAGCTCCAAATGTCCAGTTGTCGAGAAAGAGGAGGGACTGTAAGAGCATGAATTGTTGAGACAAAGATTGGAAAAAGCACAGGGACAAATAGCTAAATGAATGGAGGCACATGAATTATGAACCAAAGGGCTGTGGATCCCCCAGCTGGATCGGGCCCTCTGGATAAGTGATACAATTGAATAGCTTGAACTGTTTGGGAGGCATCCAGGCTGAGGGACCAGGACCTGTCCTTAGTGCATGAGCTGGCTGTTTGGAACCTTGGGCTTACACAGGGACACTTTGCTCAGCCTGGAAGGAAGGGACTGGACCTGCCTGTACTGAATCTACCAGGTTGAAATGAATTCCCAGGGGAGTCTTGGCCCTGGAGGAGATGGGAATGGAGGGGAGGAGATGGGGGGAAGATGGGGGTGGGGGCGGGAGTGGGGAGGACAGGGGAACCCATGGCTGATGTGTAAAATTAAAACACAAATATGATAATAATAATAATAATAATAATAATAATAATAATAATAGTTTCATAAGGTCTTAAGGTCATGAGGTCTTGTGTATCAGCATTTTCCTGCATAATTAATATTATTGTTTGTGTTTTGTCTATAGTTGATTTTGAAATAAATGACACACAAAGTTTTGTGCTTCTTTTTGCCCTGATCTGAGCCATCTTTCCCTAGTTCTGGATCCAGAGTCAGGGTAGGTTTCTTTAGCCAACTCCCTTTCCCTACAACTACCACCAAAAAAATAATAGGAATTAACAGTCACTGGTCATTAATATCCCTTAATAACAGTGGTCTCAATTAGCCTATAAAAGTTTCCGGCTAACAGAATGGATATGAAAACAGGATCTATCCTTCTGCTGCATACAAGAAACACACCTCAACTTCAAAGACAGACACTACCTCAGAGTAAAAGACTGGGAAAAGACTTTCCAATCAAATGGACTTAAGAAGTAAGCTGGTGTAGCAATCCTAATATATAATAGAATAGACTTCAAACTAAAATCAATTGAAAAAGATCAGGAAGGACATTGCTTATTTATCACAGGGAAAATCCACCAAGATGAAGTCTCAATTCTGAACATTCATGCCCCAAATACAAGGGCACCCACATTTGTAAAAGAAACATTACTAAAGCTTAAATCACACATCAAACCCCACACACTAGTAGTGGGAGATTTCAACAACCCACTCTCACCACTGAATAGATATGCCAGACTGAAACTTAACAAAGATATAAGGGACCTAATAGAAGTTATGACTCAAATGGACTTAATAGTTATCTGTAGAACATTCCACCTTAACACAAAATAATATACCTTCTCTTCAGCACCCCATTGGACCTTCTATAAAATTGACCACATGCTCAGTTACAAAGCAAATCTCAATAAATACAAAATTTGGAATAACCTCCCATGTTTTATTGGACCACCATGGCTAACAATTAGATTTCAACAATAAAAAAAAAAAAACTATAGAAAGCTTACAATCTCATGGAAACTGCATAATGCTAAAATGAATCACCAATTGGTCAAGGATGAAATAAAGTAAGAAATTAAAGATTTCCTAGAATTCATTGAAAATGAAAATACAACATACCCAAACTTATGGGACACTATGCAAGCAGTGCTAAGAGGAAAATTCAAAGCACTAAATGCTCACATAAAGAAGATGGAGAAATCTCACATCAGTGACTTAACAGCACACCTGAAAACTCTAGAACTAAAAGAAGCACATCCAGGAGGAATGGATGACAGGAAATAATCAAATTGAGGGCTAAAATCAATGAAATAGATACAAAGAGAACAATACAAAGAAACAATGAAACAAAGAGTTGGTTCTTTGAAAAAAAATCAACAAGATAGACAAGCCCTTATCCAAATTAATCAAAAGGCAGAGAGAGAGAGAACATCCAAATTAACAAAATCAGAAATGAAAAGGGAAACATCACAATAGACAATGAAGAAATCATGAGAAACATCAGGTAATACTTAAAAAACTTGTACTCCACAAAATTGGAAAGTCTGAAAGAAATGGACAATTTTCTGGATAGGTACCACATACCAAAGTTAAATCAAGACAAGACAAACTATTTAAATAGGCCAATAACCCCTGAGGAAATAGAAGCAATCATTAAAAGTTTTCCAACCATAAAAGACCTAGTATCAGATGGTTTCAGTGAAGAATTCTACCAGATTTTCCAAGAAGAGCTAATTCCAACTCTTCAAATTGTTCTACTCAATAGAAACAGAACAAAAATTGCCAAACTCTTTTTATGAGGTGACAGTTACCCTGATACTCAAACCACAAAAAGATGCACCAAATAAAGAAAATTATAGACCAATATCTCTCATTAACATTGATGCAAAATACTCAATAAAATACTGGCAAACTGAATCCAAGAACACATCAAAAAATTATCCATCATGATCAAGTCGGTTTCATCCCAGGGATGCAAGGATGGATATGAAAATCTGTCACTGTAATACACCATATAAACAAACTGAAAGAAACAATACTACATAATCATCTCATTAGATGCTGAAAAAAGCCTTTTACAAAATTCAACACGCCTTCATGATAAAGGTCTTGGAGAAAACAGATATACAAGGATCATACCTAAAAATAATAAAGGCAGTTTACAGCAAACCAACAGCCAACATCAAATTAAATGGAGAGAAACTCAAAGTGATTCCACTAAAATCAGGAACAAGACAAGGCTGTCACTCTCCCTATATTTATTCACCATAGTACTTGAAGTTCTAGATAGAGCAATAAGACAACAAAAGGTGATTAAAGGAATAGAATTTGGAAAGGAAGAAGTGAAACTTTTCAGTATTTGTAGATGATATGACAGCATATATAAGTGGCCCCCAAAATTCTACCAGGAAACTCCTACAGCTGATAAACTCCTTCAGTAAGGTAGCAGGTTACAAGCTTAACCCAAAAAAATCAGTAGCCCTCTTTATACAAATGATAAAAGGTTTGAGAAAGAAATCATGGAAACATCACCCTTTACAATATCCACAAATAATATAAAATACCTTGGGGAAACTCTAACTAAGCAAGTGGAGGACTGGTATGACAAGAACTTTAAGTATCTAAAGAAAGAAACTGAAGAAGATATCAGAAAGTGGAAAGATCTCCCACACTCATGGATGGTTAGGATTAACATAGTAAAAATGGCAACCTTACCAAAAGCAATCTACAGATTCAATGCAATCCCTATCAAAATCCCAACACAATTCTTCACAGGCTTGAAAGAGCAATATTCAATTTCATATGGAAAAAAAAAACAGGATGGCAAAAAGAATCTTGAAAAATAAAGCAACCCCAGGAGGCATCACCATCTCTGACTTCAAGCTCTACTATAGAGCTATAGTAATAAGAACACTTGGTATTGGCATAAAAACTGACAGGTGGACCAATGGAGTTGAATTGAAGACTCTGACATTAATCCTCACACATGTGAACACCTGATTTTTGATAAAGAAGCCAAATATATACAATGGAAAAAGAAAACATCTTCAACAATGATGCTGGCATAACTGGATGTCAACATGTAAAAGATTACAAATAGATTCATATCTGTCACCATGCACAAAACTCAAATTGAAGTGGATCAAAGACCTTAACATAAATCCAGTTACACTGAACTTGATAGAAGAGAAAGTAGTTTTGAATGCATTGGCACATGAGACCACTTCTTAAATATAACACCAGTAGCACAGACACTAAGAGTAACAATTAATAAATGGGACCTTGTGAAACTGAGAAGCTTTTGTAGGGCAAAGGACACAGTCAATAAGACAAAACGACAGCCTTCAGAATGGGAAAAGAACTTCACCAACTTCACATCTGACAGAGGGATGATCTCCAAACTATATAAAGAACTCAAGAAACTAGACATTAAAATACCTAAGAATCCAATTAGAAAATGGGCTATAGAGCTAAACAAAGAATTCTCAATGGAAGAACTTCGGGTGGCTAAGAGACATTTAAGAAATTGCTCAACATCCTTAGTTATTAGTGAAATGCAAATCAAAATGACTATGAGATACCATCTTACACATGTCAGAATGGCTAAGATCAAAAACACAGAGGACAGCTTATGTTGGAGAGGATGTGGAGCAAGTGGAACACTCCTCTACTGTTGGTGGGAATGCTAACTTGGACAGCCACTTTGGAAATCAGTATGGTGGTTTTTCAGAAAATTGGGTATCAATCTTCCTCAAGACCCTGCTATACTACTCTTGGGCATATACCCAAGGCATGCTCAATTGTACCACAAGGATACATGCTCAACTATGTTCATGGCAGCATTATTCATAATAGCCAGAGCCTGGAAACAACCTAGATGCCTCTCAACTGAAGAATGGATTAAGAAAATGTGGTACATATACACAATGGAGTACTACCCAGCAAAGAAATACAATGACATCATTAAATTTACAGACAAATGGATAGAACTAGAAAATATCATCCTGAGTGAGGTAACCCAGACTCAGAAGAACAAACATGATATGTACTCACTCATAAGTGAATACTACATGTAAAGCAAAGGATAACCAGGCTGTAACCCACAACTCCAGGGAGGCTAGCTAGCAGTGAGTACCCTCAAAAGGATGCATGGATTGCCCAGTGAAGAAAAAGAGGTGAGATCTACATGAGCAAGCTAAGCATGGGGGGTAAATAGAGCGCAAGGGATGGCAGATGAAAATATAGGGGGAATGGGAGGTTCAAGCTGGAAGAGGGACAGAATGGGAAAGCAAAGAAAGAGATAACATAATAAATGAAGATGTCATGGCATTGGGAGAAACAGGGTGCTAGAGAAGTTCCCAGCGATCCACAAGGATGACCCCACCTTAGACTACTGGCAATAGTTGAGAGGGTGCCTGAACTGGCCTACTCCAGTTATCAGATGGCTGAGTACCCTGTCATCATAGAACCCTCATCCAATGACTGATGGAAGCAGATGCAAAAAAACACAGCTGGGTGCCAGGCCAAGCTCCAGGAGTCTAGTTGATGAGAGAGATGAGGGATTCTATGAGCAAGGGACATTGAGATCATGATGGGAAAATGTACAGAGACAGCCAGCCAAACTAGTGGAAATGCTTGAACTGTGGACCAGTAGCTGAGGATGCCCCATGGTACTGGGCTAGGCCCCCTGGATAGGCAAGAAAGTTGTTTAGCTTGAACTGTTTAGGGTGCTCCCAGGCAGTGGGATCGGGACCTGTCCCTGGTACATGAACTGGCTTTTTGGAGCCTAGTGCCTATGTTGGGACACCTTGTGAAACTTTGGTGCAGGGCAGAGGGCCTTGGACCTGCCTCACCTGAGTGTGCCAGTCTCTGCTGATTCCCCATAGGAGACCTTGCCTTGGAGGAGGTGGGGATAGGTGAGGTTGGGGAGGAAGGCTGGGGGTTGGGAGAAGGGAGGGAGGTGAGGGGAATCTGTGGTTGGTATGTAAAATGAATAGAAAATCTCTTAGTATTAAGAAACACACACACACACACACACACACACACACACACACACAGCCAGCCAGCAAAAAAGATATTTAAAAGAAGAATAACAGGAAAATTTTCTGAGTCTGGAAAGATAAAGATTCTGGTGAACACATTTGAATAAAATATTTGCAAATGAGGGCCTATATATGTAGTTCAGTTAGTAGAGTATTTGTTTAGCATGGTTGAGACCTTGGCTTCATTCTCCAGTCCCACACACACTGAGATTTGTAGCTCATGCCTGTAATCTCAGCACCCAGGGATTAGAAATGGGAGGCTCAGAAGTTCAGGGTCATTTTCTACTACATATTCAGTTGTAGACCAACCTGGGTCAGGGATCCTATTTCAAAACAAAAAGAATCTCAGAAAAATTCTGTACCAAATTAAAGCCCAATAAAAATTGAGAGATCAAGGCCTCAAGGTCTTAGGTTTATTGAGGAGCACAAATAAGGTTAGGATAAAGTCTCTATATACTCAACCCAGATTCAACTGTTGATGACCAAGTTGATCCATTAAATATTTTGTGTATGATTAATGAAAGAACTACTGAAACTGGAATTTACATACTATGGTTCAAGGTAATTTGACTGAATATTCTGCAATTATTTATTAAATATATATGCTTAGATGTTTATACAATACCATCAACTGTCCATAAACCTACTAGACACATTTTGTTGTGAAGAACCACACTTATATGACCATGAAAACTTCTGAAATGTTCCACCTACTTTAAATTTCAAATAATAAACAAGAGCCCACAAAGTCATACATTCATACACATCCTGTCCTGAAGAATCATGCATCTCTAGGCCCAAAGAACTGATGAGCTATAACCAGCAAAGGCTTACCTGATACTGTAGAGCACTTTGCCATTTTTGGAAATCCGCAGCAACTTGTTATCAGTGGTGACATCATGGAAATTGGCACCTTTCTCATTGGCAAAGAACAAATCTGGTTTCCAAATGGAATCCAACATAGATGGATCCAAATCCAGGGAATCATCTGGGTACTCACTGTATGCCAGCCGTGAATCATTCCACTGTTGTCTCAGAAAAATATTCACTCGATAGTCCTATAGAAATGCCATATACAAGAGCTACTTATTGTCCAGCCCAGCTTAAGAAACCTATTTAATTTCCCTCTCATCTTCTTTCTGATTTTTAGTGTTTTGGTCTCATCAAACAAGTCTCTGTACTTGTTGGTCAAAATAAAGCACTCAGTTCTATTAGTATTTGAGGTGGAAGGGAATAAGAAAGAAGATTCAACCAAATCAGAACACCAATTACACAGGTTGGCTTTTTAAATTTTTTATGCTTCATTTATTAATTCTAGGTTTAAATAATATTAATTTGAGATGATCTTTCTGTAGAAAAAGGTAATGATGAGTACAGAAATCAGACTGCATGGCAGACTATTAAATAAACTTGATTCATTTTCTAAATCAGATATGACATTATTTCTAATCTCTTTTGGCTTACATGCTCTGTAAAAACACCCACTCTGCAATTTAGGAAGGAAAATATTATAAAACCATGTTATGACTGACCAATATTTTTAAAATCTTAACATTAAGTGCTTCATGTTGACAAAATGATTCCTTCACAACTACTTACTTTCAAAATTTTTGAATATTTTATTGAATTCTCTCAGTGTGTTATGTCTGTAGTAGAAAGTTTGATGCTTCATTCAAATAGAAAATTTTCAAGTTTTTTTTTTCTAATATGAATGCTATCTGACAAAAATTTCTCCCTAGTGGGAGCCTCAGGTACAGCCCCACCAATCTCACATGATCTGGGCATTTCCTTCTGTGCTAACGAGTCAGCTTCTTGTCACTTGTGACTGTTAAAGGTGATAGACATCTGCATTTGTTCTTTTTTCCCCTCACCTTTCCTTTAAGCCCCATTGGCTTCATCTCCACCTCCTTGGCATCTAGATGCGCTTTGGATCATTATTTTCCCTAAATGGTGATTAGGTTGTCTTGGTTTCCTTGAAACTTTCTAATTGAGGTTCCTAAAGTCTCAGAATACCCTTATTTCTAAGCAAACAGATGTGATTGTTTACTGACAGGTACCATGGATCCATTAAGAGATATCATATTTTGATTAATCCCCTCATGGTAAAAGAAAAAAAATAGAGATAAGGATATACTAACCTATTAAAATTTCTATGACATTTTTTAAAATGCAGACTAGTTGTGACCAATCTCAGAACATTTTGTATGTCATAGTTCTTGGGCAAGGTGCCTAGAGTAGGCTGGAAAAGGGTAATAATCAAATAGTTCCTAACATTGTAAATCAGTGATCAAACCCCGGATCTTCTGGGAAGCCTGCATTATTAAAACAAATTCCCTGAGGTTTTCTATTTTATCATATGAACATTCTAACTTGAAAAAGCCTAGCAGGTGACATTTATTTAGAATTTTTTACAGCAAATTCTCAAATCAGACTGGACGTAGTTTGTGGGCTTAGCTCATCATCTACCCCAACTGGCTGTCCCGGTGAGTGATGAATGGCAGGATCTCAACATTCTCAGAGTTGTTCAATGAGACCAGAGGACTATGGTCAGAAAGAGATTATTAGCAGTTCCATATCTCTTGGGGAATGGGTGTTACTGAACCATTAGAGATTTGTGTAAATAGTGAATAAGAAAATCTGATTTGTGAAAATTAAGTAGGGGCAATTAAAAATGTAACAACCCAGTGCTCATATATGGTGTATGTGAGATGTCTTCAAGATTTCCCAGGTAAAGGAAATGAGGCCTTTCTAGTTTATGGTGCCCATTTCCTTCTATGTTCCTATAGCAAGAATCTACTCTTAAGAGAATTCTTGTGGGTGAAAGTTGTGTGGCTTGATGTGTTTGTGGGCCCTCTGGCAATGGGACCAGGACTTATCCTGGGTACACAAACAGGCATTTTAGAGCCCATTCCTTATGGTGCGATGCCTTACTCAGCCTTGATCCAAGGGAGAGAGGCTAGGTCCAGCCCCAACTTGGTATGCCAGCCTGTGTTGACTACACAAGGGAAGCTTTACCCTCTATGATAAGGGATGGGGGTAGGAGGGAGGAGTGGGAGTGGGAACAGGGGTTGGTATGCAAAAGGAAAGAAAAAAATTATAAATAAAAATTATAAGATTACTTAATTAATTTTTAAAAAGAGAATTCTTGAGGATGGGGGATCTCTATGCTTGTTTCAATTGGAAATAGGAAAGAAGAGGCTCTCCTCCTCAAGCCAAATCTAGAGATACTCTATTTCCAGGAAGTGGGAACAGCTGGACTAACAAAAGTTAAAGGGTTAAATATCAGACTATTCAGAGAAAAGCAGCCTGTTCACCAGGAAGTATTTTGGGTTGCAAAAGGCCATGAGAAGCCAGCTAGAAATCAATGGACAATAAAATCACAAACATAATTCCCTTGGGATCCTTCTGTGCCCCTGAGAATGATTTAAATTTGCACGTTGACCTAACCTAGAGAATATTAAATTAGTGACAAGCAATATTAAAGTGATTAACTTGAAGAAAAATGTCTTGACAAAGATCTTCATAGCAAATTCCCATGGGTGTTCTCCAGTGTTTCCTGGTTTTCAATTTGAATTTTATAGCAAGAAAAATGTGAAGTAAACTTTCATGTAATGTTAGAATTTTTAAAAGAGTGGTGAGACAGTTATATCTTACTTCAACCATTAAATGTCTAAAGATCATTTAAAATAGATTATTTTCACTACTTATAAACAATGATAAGTAGAACAGAAATATATTTATATCCAGCAATTATATGCCAGAATTTTGGTTTACAGGTATCTATTTCTTTGAGGGTGTAGTCACTAATATTTATCCATGATTTTGTTTGTGATGAGATATACCATTTTAAAATAAATAACAGCCCTTACAAGTATTTCAGAACAGACAGGGACACACACACACACACACACACACACACACACACACACACAATATAGAGAAAGTAGATAGACAAAGAAAATATTTTGCATACATGCCTGTGTAACTCTTTCAGTACACTCTAATTTTCAATGTATGCTAAACATTTGGAATATGTAATTTGTCAATGCATCATGTTTGTTTCTTTACAAATAAATTTATTATTTAGTAATAACTCAAATAAAAAGAGAGTAGTTATGTGGTTCTGTAGTCTTTCTTTGACCTTTCTGCTGCTTCTAGACTCAATCAAATATTAAAGGGAAAGTAAATACTGAGAAATACATTTAAATGCTACTATATTCTCTTTTACATTGTCTGCACTCTCTGAAGACAGATTGGACTTCACATAAACAGCATATTTCTTTGTACTAAAATTGTTTCTATATTATTGACTCTCTGAGCATTGGATAAGGTAATAGAAATACTTACTATATATATATATATATATATATATATATATATATATATATATATATACATACATACATACATATATATGCATATATTTCATTTAAAAAACAAAATCCACGTATAAATTGCATAATCTTTATTTTCTTAATACTGGTAATATGAGTACATACATTCGATAATAGTTTTTTATGTGAAATTGGGAATTTTTCAAGTTTCTTTTTCTGATACCTTCTAAAGCTATGCCTACTCCATAAACATTGCTTCCTTAAGCTGAATTATTTTGCACTATTATATGTAGCTCTGCATTTGTACATAAAGATGATCACTTCATCTCATAACTGCTCATATTAAACCTTATCGTTACCTCTTATTGCTTGGTATGTGTGCGCTTTTCAATCTAATTATAAAGATATTAAAGACATATTTATATATTCATAATGCTTATGTCATACTTTGGTTTTTAAACTTTTCAACACTCTAAAAACACTTTCCATAATCTCAAAACTGTATTAGCAGAACTTACATTTTAAATTATGGTGCTAGGCAATTGCTTTATGATGAATGTGAGCTTTATTATTTCAGTATTAATTTAGGGAGCAAGTTAAACTTCTGTATCAGCTTAACAGAATATAACGTTTATGGATATGTATTGATTATTCTTTAAGATGTCAGAAATAATTGACATAATAAAATGCTATCTGTTGTCAGTTGGCATCTTATGATGTGCTCATTCAACTACTGAATGAAAGGAAACTTTTAGGCTCTTTCTGTGGTTATAATTCAAGTAACCATGTCAGCTTCTGTCTACCTTCTTCTCAGGAAGTTCCTTGGGAATGCAATTTCAGATCAGTGACAAAGTAACTCCGATGTACATTTAGCTATCCCTCACACCTAGTAAAGGTACCAAGATTTAGAAACTACTGCTGAGGCATGGGTAGCATATCACCACCTCCAAGGCCCAAATCACACAGAATCCACTCCTATCTCTCCAAGCAGCCATTTGAAGCTGTGGCGAAAGCTTCTCATCTCCATTTTCTGATGCTCTAGTCTTTGGGCAGGTATAAAATACCCTTGGCTGTTACTTATGTTGCCAATATTTTCTATTTTTGCCTTAACATTAATAAAGAGAGAGTGATAAACATACTCTTATCCTGTAAATTCAATTGCTATCAGCAACTAAAGAAAAGGGGAAAGAGAGAAGGAAAGGATAAACTGACATTTTAAAACAGAGTATAATCTCAGTATATATCTTTAAAACCATACAAAATTATATCTGCTGAATAATCATAATACAAAGGTCAAATACCAACAAGTTCATGTGCCTCTTTATGAAAAAATACACAAATTATTGAATTTAATAACATATCATCATAATGATCTATAAAACTGTTCCTTGAAGAAACAACAATATGTTATCCCATGAGTACTTATCTCCAACACTTATATCAAAGAAGGGAACATTTATATTGGATCTGTAAGTAAGCCAATATTTTGTTAACAGGCAGCATTAACAATAAATTAGTGTGATTTCAGTAACCATGGGGAGACTAATTGTATAGTATCAAAAGAAATTTGAATTCTTAAAACAGATGATCATCACCCCTTCTTCAGAAACAATCAATCAAAACTAAATCTTTCAATAATTCTACTTAAGTCACTGTAAGAGAATGAGGTATAAAGCAAGAGACTACAATAAACATGATCAAAAACTCAGTTTAGAAGCATTCTTGGGGAAAAAAAAAAGAATAGTTCCAGAAATTGCAGAGAAAGCAAAACCATTATGCCCAGAAAACAACACTAATGGCCTCTATTACTTTATTGATATGCACAGAAGTTAAATTTTCTGATTTCAACTATAATTAGTTGATGTTCCATGTAACGTTTAACCAAATTTTGTGAGTCAATTTTTGAGGAAGTATCAGATTGTAGAATCCAAGAGTTTTGATAAAGGAAGGTTGAGCTGTAACAACATGCAAGTATGTTCTAGGCTAAAAATTTATAAGCTCGCAAATCTTGCTTTTAAAGTCCTAACTCCCAACATGATAGTATTGGGAGACAATACATTTAAGATATTATTCTATGATTAGGGCAGAGAAAGAAATCTTTCTAGAATGAGAAGATATAAGAAGTCAGCAGTCTATAACCTTACTAGATCCGTCATCAATACCTGACTGTGATGGCACCTTACTCTTGGGCTTCCAGCCTCCAAGACTGGAGAAAGAAATTCTGTTTGTAAACCATCCAGTTTGTGCTACTTTGTAGCCTGACCCAATTAAGACAGGTTGCGCCAGGTAGACACCTAGGCAAAGCTTCAGTCATCTTGGAAGCCAGAACTCTTTTTTTTTTTTAACACTATTACTAACATTGAAATATCATCAATTTAAATATTATTTTGACCCAGTCTATTTTTGAAAGTAACGTTTGATTGGAGTGTGCTCACATCCATTTGGTCACTATTAGTATTAGTATCTGCCCTCCACCAATGGACAAAGTTGAGTAGGCGTGAGAGAGACCATCTGGCTCCAAGATCTTAGGTATCTGCTGTCTGTCCCTTTACAGGAAGTATTTGCTAATTCCTACCCTAGGCGACATGAGTATTTCTTCTTGGACATTAACATGATAAACGTTTTTAAAATGTTCTTTTTTTCAGTTTCCCACCAAAGCCATGAAAAAATAATATATATTTATTTTCAAAACAAAAAAAAGCTTATCATGACATCAAAATCTATCAAGTGAAATAAAAGAAGCACACTATGCAACATTCTTATTACATGCAATTTGGTCTATCTTACACAGCAGATAGAAAGGCTGCTGACAATACCTTTGAGTAACAGTTTCCTTTTTTCATAGGAAACATGACAAAGGACATGTACTAAGTGGCCAGGAAGCACCTAAGCAGCCAATTTACTAAACAGCTCTGGAAGTCTTAAAGACTGAGGAAAATTGGGTATCCATAACTTCCATTTTCATCCCCTTAAATGTTTAGCTTCTTGTAATAATGAACGCTGAAAAGGTGCATATTTACATTTTTGATTGAGAGTAAAATGCAGTGGGGAGATTTAATCAAGGCAACTTAGGAGTCTAATTAATGCAATCAGCATTAGGTCGTGCAAATACAGTCATTGAATGCCATCGTGTAAAGCTGGTGACAGTGGGCTGTTGGAAACATTGTCTTTCTTTTAAAAGTAAAAGCAATCAAAGAAGAGACAGAAACTGAGTGTCAAATCCAGAGTTGGGTTATTCTTTTCATGCTTAGTGTTTCTTATGAGTCATTTATAGCCCTATCAAAACTATCTTATTTAGGTACAATTCTTAATATACTACATGTCCTGCTAAAATCTTATTTCGGGAGAATGCTGTTTCAGAGTAATGTTTAAATGAGTGCTAGATACACATTATATTTGAAGTTTTGCCAATAAAACTGACTAGTAAAGGTAAATTATTTCTTCCTAGTATCAAAAACACAACAAAGTACATTCATTAAATTCATTAAACATGATATTAAAGCCTAAAATAAAAAGTCCACAACATTTTTTTCACTTCTCAATAGCATAATGTGCTCATTTTTCACCTCTTGAGCTTTGTAAGATTCAGCTACTCTAATACTTGCTCAGATTCAGCTACTATTTCATTTTGGTCTCATCCAATAAAATGGCTATATGATTTAATAGCCATGTAAATTAAAAGCAAGTAACTAAAAACTTTAAATAAACCATGTGGACACCAAGGAAATATCTTACTCGATATGCAGTCAAGAGCTATGTGGGGTTTAGTTAATGATCTAATAATATGGGTCACTGGCAACAAGCACGTAGTATAGTACTTGAAACTATTTCTAATACTTAAAAGATGTTCACACCACATGTCTTTAATGAGTACTTTTAATATGTTTATGTTTTTAAGGTGTTCATATTTTGTAATTGCTGTGATCTTAATATTACTTCCTATTGTCAACAAAATTATATGTGCATATGTGAACATGGGAATGAATATGCATTCTCTTATGAATTACCTTTTGTGATAGCTTGATGATGTCCCAGCTTTTATGATAAGTAAAAAAAAGCATGTGCCAAACTTTGAAATTCATAATCATGAAACATTGGAAATGCACATATTTTAATACTCTTAAATATCCACCATGTTTATTGTTACACATTCTGCCTAACCTAACAAAAACCATGTGTTTACAAAATTGCTCTGGGGTAATGGGTAAAAGATCATTGAGTTTTAAGTTGTAACTCCTTGACAACTGACTCTGAAATGAAGGTGCATGCATGTCTGTTTTTAGATGATGGTGGTGGTAGAAATTGGCACTCAGTAAATGTCACATAAATCTGCATCAGTACTGTGATCCCATATCCCATTCCTTCACACGATGGCTTCAATGCTCAGTCCCACTCACCATTGTAGTTTCTGCTATTGACCCAAAGCTGTTGATAAATATGTTGCAGGTAACATTTACAGGAGGCCCTGTAAGTTGAACAATAGAAAATTTGACAGGTTGTGTTCATAGCATAATTGAGTCATGTTTTTCTCTTGCCAGTGGCACTGTAGCACTTACCATGGTGGTTTCTGTGACTGATCCAAAACTGTTGATAAAAATATTGCAAGTAACGTTTACTGGAGGACCTGCAGAATGCAATAAAAATATTGCAATAGACATTGAAGCAATATTACAGCTCCATCAACATCTGTGGTTAGAGATGTAAATAAAATGAAAATGATGATGTGACTGCAAAGAAAAAAATTACCCTGAAGTGCATGATAACTTCCCACTAATATTTTGAATAATGACAATTAAGCAATGGTAACTTACCTCCAAAGAGTTTTGAATTTGGAAAATATAAGGTAAAATCATTTAACTGAATTCATCAGCATAAGTTTATGCAACAATAGCCATTTGAATGACTGCTTTTCTTTAATATTTAGTTCGTCAGTGTTTTAAATATTACCAAAGGTAATGAAATAACCTGGATCATGGAATCAACACAGGGCTGAATGGATTTGGATCATCTCTTTTTAAATCAGTATGTTACTTTGATTCTTATAATGCCTCTGAATTCACCCCTTTTCTTCTATATATCCTCTGACTCTTAATGAAAAATAGTGTACAAAAATAAAAAAACAAACTAAATGAACTTGCATTAAGACATAAACACAGGCAGAAACGTCAGTTAATATCTGTACTGTTGCCAGAGTAGATTTGGTGTTAAGCAAGGATTGCCACATTGCCTACTCTTCTCTCCAGAGATGTGGATCTAGACTGTCACTAGCCTTTTCTTCTGGCCTTTTGTCAACAAGTATGCTACTGACCGATGATTCCCTGCCGTATGTTTTTCTGGGTAATATGTTTATTGCCTCTGTGGGCATTTCCCCCAATACTTTATGAGATAAGAAAATTCTGTTTCAAACCATCTATCTGATCATTGTTTTCCTCTGCATAAATGCATTCCTCTTTACTTGACAAATTCTTGTCAGTTGAATACAAACGACACCCTAGTTGGCTCTGTACCTAACCAGCCAGTAAACTCTGAATGAAGAGGAGTTTGGCGTGAGGCTTTCCTAAAATGCTGGTAGGAAAAAAAGAGAGTCTTTCTTGGCAATACAATTCTTTGCAAGTCTATTTTCTACTAGTAAGAAATAAATTAGACAACAAGAGGTAAGTCATGAGAATTTGTATGTGTTTGCTTTTTTCCCTCCTCTCGCCACAAAGAAATACTTCCTTTTATATCAGCTTATTGGATACATTTTATAAAACTTTATAAAGCAAAATAGAAAACAAATGATGAGAGAATAGGAATGTTTTTTAAAGTGTAAATCCATTCCAAAATGCTCATTAAACTCACTTTACACTATTATAACATTTTAAAGAGGAACTTGAAAATTTTAAACTTTGGTTGTCCAAGTATTATAAATTATCTATTTGTCTGGTCTATCAAATTGATTTGGAAACATTCAGAAGGTTGAGCCATATTATCATTTGTTTTGTTCTTGCTGCTAACTGACAGTGTTTCTGGAACCTAAAATACTTTCTATCATCCTAAGCACATCAAGTTCAGAGGGTTGGAGAGATAGCTTAATAGGTAAACTGCTTTCCTGTATGTCCAAGGACTCAAGTTCAATCTACAGAAACTATGTTTTTAAAAAGCCAGGTATATTGGCAAATGCTTGTAATCCTGGCACAAAGGAAACAGAGACAGGTGAACCCTTGGGAATCCCTGGCCAACTAGCTTTGACCTACTTTGTGAGTTGTATGACAGTGAGAGACCCTGTCTCAACAAAAGTGGACATGAGCAACAGCACCCAACATTGTCCTCTGTCCACAAGATTCATACAAACACATGCATGTGTACCTATATACAGTGCCTTAATCTTCATAAGAGGCTTTCTTTCCTGCTCTCCTGAATACTTTACATTTCTTGATCTTTAATATCTGGCCTTTTCAGTCCTAGGCATTTAATTTGAAGGTAATTCATATTTACACACAAAAACTTGGAAAGAAAAACCTAGGAAAATGAGCTATTATAAAAGTAAGGTATTAATACATGCATGTAGTAAGAACTGACACATTAAAACCTCACTGTGGGCCAGTGAGTACTGTATGTCATCACTCAGTGGGAAGGTAATATTCTGCTTGCACTTTAAAGATGAGAAAACTGAGGCATAAAAGTAGTTAGCTATGCTGGTGAGTGTCAACTGTCCCCTTGACACAACCTGGAATCACCTGGGAACAGAGCCACAGTGAAGAACTGTCTCCATTGGGTGGATCTGTGAGCATGTCTGTGATGGATTTTCTTGACTGCCTTAACTGATGTGGGAAGACCAACCCTATGTGTGGGCGATACTGTCTTGTAGCAACCCTGAAAAAAAGGATATAGAAGAAGGAATGCTTTCTGCTCAATTGGCCTTCATTTTTCATTATTGTTTACTAATCTTTTCTGGTTCCTTCACTGATATGAAGAGCAGCTTCCTCAGGCTTCCAAGGTGAACTGAAGGCCAGTGGCTCTCCAGAAATCCTCCAGATTGTCATTGCAAGAGGGACTGTTGAAGCATCTAGCCTCATGAACTAAACAACTACTCAGCCTCTCTAGTGTGAGAAAAGCATTGGTGGATTACTCCAACTGTACAGTACAGCCAATCTAATACATTCTTTCTTACTATATATGCATTTTATCATTTCTGTTCCTCTACAGAACCCTGACATAAATTGATTTTCTCAAAGCCATAGCATTTATAACTAGCAGAAACTGTCTGACTTTAAGGATTTTTTTCTTAACTACAAGGGCAAAATTCCTGAAGCCAGTGGACATTTGTACTAATTGGTTTCTATCCTAATGATAGAGGGTACCCAAATACTAACATTTAATCCACAATTTCTTGGGTTGAAGAATTTCTTAAGAATTTGCTTTTAAGGGTTTTCCTACTATATGCCAACACATTTGTATTTAGTCCAATAATCTGATTAGACGTTTTTGACTGTAAAGAACATGCTCTTAGATGTGGTTACCAATGAATTGGCTATGCTCTGTAACATGTAGAAAGAAAACATTAACCTCTCTGATGGATTTATCAGCACAGTGAGTTAGATGAGAACCAGACAGAAAACCGAATATAACTATATAACATTTCTAATTACTCTCTTCCTCTAATTCTTCCCCTTCTTGTTCCCATTCTCCCTTCTTACATTTTTGGTTACAAGCCTAACCTTTAATGGCTGAACCATTTCTCCAGTCCACATTCTCTGTTCTTAACTTCCTCCTTTTTTTCCTTTCACTCACAGTCATCCTTTACTATCTTCTGTTATTTCAATGAGATTCAGCAGTCTGACCCCACTTGAAAGGTTTTGCCTTGACTCTGTAGATCACACTGGGCATTACTAATATTGTTGAAATATTAAGTCTGCCTACTGATGTACATGAGATGCTATTCCATTTATTTATGCATTCGTTAATGTATACCAGTAATATTTTGTATTTTCCAGTGTACAAACCTCCATACTCTTGATTTAGTGTCTTCATAACAATTTTATTTTCTTAAATTTTAGTGAAAATGAACTTTTGTTGGTAGGGTGTAAGTGTGTACAGGTGCAAGCATACAAGTGTGTAGGTCAGAGAACAGCCTTGGATGTCATTCCTTACACACCTTCGGGTTCTCCTCTTGGCCTGAACTTTACCAGGTAAGGCTAGAATAACTGGCCAAAAAACTACCAGGAATTCACCCATCTCTGCCTCCCATCTCATCTCAGTATTGCTGGAATTACAAGTTCATGAATGCCTGGGATTATAAGTGCGTGAATGCCACTGCACATGACTTTTAAACTAGCTCTGGGAACTGGAACTCAAGTCCTCATACTAACAAGACAAGTGTATTACCAACTGAGTGAGTTACTGCTTTTGGCTTACTTTCCTTTTGAAATATTTCTTTTGAATTCTGTAGAATACAGAACTATTTTTTGTGGTGATCTTAATGTTGAACTTTTCTTGAAATAATTAGTTCTAGTAACATTCATTCAGGTGCTTGGAAGATTTTCTGTACAACTACTGTTATCCTTTGGGAATGGAGATAATTTTACTTCTTCATTTTGAACTTGAATAGAGTCTTTTTATTTGTGTTAAGTTGCTATTGATAAAACCTCCAACACAAAGTGGACTACAGTTATAGAACAGCAAATTGTGGTTTTCTCAAGCATGGCAGAAAAGCTTTCAGTTTTTTCCTCAGGGAAAGGTTACATTTAGAGCATGTTGCTAACTGTAGATTTTTATAAATGCCCTTCATCAAGTTGAAGATTGATTTCTAATCCATAAATGATTTTGAATTCTATAAATGCATCAACTGAAATTTTCTGTATCAAGTGAAATAATCATGAAACTATTTTTTTCATTCTATTAATATATATTAGTTTGAGTTTTATGTTGGGTCATTCATTTTCTATTTTTTTGGAAGAATTTGAAAATAATTGTTGTCAACTCTTTAAATATTTGATAGAACTCAAAATACAAGCCATCTGGTCCTAAGTTTCCTTTGTTGAGAAAGTTTTGATTAGCATTTCAGCCTTTTTTATTTATTGTTATGTTTGTTGAGACTTTCTAGTCAATCCTGAATCCATTAGGTAATAAGTATGTTCTAGGTAATTTTACTTATACTATATAACTTGTTTTCAATCTTTAAAATATCTTCTCTTTCTGGAAGACCAACAGTGACTCTACTTAATTCTAATTTTCATCATTTGAATCATCTTCAGTTTTTCCTTTGTCAGCCTAGCTAAATGTTTGTTACTTTGTTACTTCTGTTGAACCTTGAAAGACTCAACTTGTAGTACTGTTTTTCTATTCTGTTTTTTCTTTTTCTTTTTGTACTCCACTTGAATATTAAATTCCTCTTCAAGGTTTGTGTTTAGTTCTCCCTTCTGTTTCTAACTGTTGAAGTATAACTATAGGTTATTAATTTGAGACATTTTTCTTTTTAATGTGGACATTTATGTTATAATTTGCTCTCTAAGCACTGCCTTCCTTACACCCTGTAATAAGATATATTGTGGGCACTTTTATTTGTCTTTTTTTTTTCAAGACAGGGTTTCTCTGTGTAGCTTTGCACCTTTCCTGGAATTCACTTGGTAGCCCAGGCTGGCCTCAAACTTACAGAGATCTGCCTGGCTCTGCCTCCCAAGTGCTGAGATTAAAGGCATGCACCACCACCGCCTGGCTATTTATCTCTTTTTTTATTTAGATTAATGAGTTATTTAAGAATATCTTCATTTTTAAAACTCATAGAAATTTGACATTTTCTATGTATTACTAATCCCTAGTATTCCTACCCACCCTGGTTGGAAAAAACATTTTTAATGTTTTCAAACATCAAAATTTATTGAAACTTACTTTACATCTCAGAAACATATTCCAGGTTTAACTGAGGAAAGTATATTCTGCTGCTGTTGGTAGAGTGTTTTGTGTATGTCCAGGATATCAATTTGGTTTAAAATTTTGTTCATGTTCTCTATTTCCTTACTGATCTCTCTGGATTTTTGGTGTGTGTGGGGGGGGTGAGACAGGGTTTCTCTGTATAGTTTTGATGCCAGTCCTGGATCTTGCTCTGTAGACCAGGCTGGCCTCAAACTCAA
The DNA here is from genome assembly GCF_903995425.1 of Onychomys torridus. Classification (NCBI taxonomy): domain Eukaryota; kingdom Metazoa; phylum Chordata; class Mammalia; order Rodentia; family Cricetidae; genus Onychomys; species Onychomys torridus. The sequence continues at coordinate 58,585,059 of NC_050466.1, read as the reverse complement.
CAGAGATCCGCCTGGCTCTGTCTCCTGAGTGCTGGGATTAAAGGCGTGTGCCACCTCCACCTGGCATACACTGTTGTCTATATTGAAAATGGTGCATTGAAAAGTTTTTGTTATAGAAATGTTTCTTCCATCAAGTCTATTTCATCTACTTTGGAATTCTTCTGCATGTTATTAAAATGTTGAACAGTCCTGTGTGCTTTTAGACATAAATTAGTGCTAACAATAGAGGCAATGAGCCAGTCAATATATAAACCATGAACTAAAGACCAGTGTTTAATCATTCAGTTTTGTTTACTTTTGGGTAATGATAGGGTTGAGATTAGTGTTGTTTCAAAGAGGGCACTGAATAGAACCAGTTCAGTGGTGGTAAATGCTATGATTAACAATACTTGTAGAGGGGCTAGAGAGAAAGCTAATCAGTTAAGAGCACTTGAAGACCTGGGTTCAGGTCCCAGCATCCACATCAGGAAGCACACAGCTACCTGTAACTCCAGCTCCAGGTGATACAATACCCACTTCTGTCCTCTGTGATTACAGCATTCACATGCATATCACACAATACACATACACATGAATAAAAGTCAATAAAACATCAAATATTTGTTGAAAAATTAATATTCAGATATATAATTGCATACATTTGGAATTGTTCTATCTTCTTGGTAAAATGACCCTATTTTGAACATATGTCATGTTCTCTTCAAATATTCCTGTTTGTTTGTAGTTACTTTCAAATAATGTTCTTTATATAAATTTATATGTATAATATAATGTATATTTGTATTCACCAGAACTTTCTAAGCTAACAAGAAACATTATATAATTTTAGAATGTCTATGCTATATTTTATTTAAAAGTAAGCATCAAGAAAAGACTTTGTATGACACCAAGACAATTAGTCATTAATGCTTAGTTTTGTCCCAGATATTTTCCAACATCAATTTTGAGAGAAAGATTACTTTCAAGAAAAGAACAGTCTTTGAATTCCGAGATGAAAATGTCATGTTTTTCTCTCGTCACAAATAGATAAGTATGGCATTTTCATTTTTCATTTTATTTCTTGTAAATAATTTAATATGTCTTCAAGTATCACAATTGCTTTGGTATGAGTCCCTTGTATGGAAATGGAAAATTAAATGCTCCATATAGAAGTTAAATTCCCTGTGGAATAAGATTTTTTTTTTTTTTGTCTAACAGACTAATCATTAATGTTGGACCAAGAGATAAAGATTAACTAAATCACAGGTGAATTAAAAAGATGTAGATATAAGGGTTAGAACTCTGATATCTGGTCACAAGTAAGTACTATTTCTTATGATTTTTTATGTTACATGAAAAAAAGGTCATGGAAGATAGTAGGATTGTAAGGGGGAATGTCTTGTCATAGTGGTGATCAGCTGGTGATGAGAGATTTAAAGCATACAATTTGGAAGAGAGTAAAATTGCAAAAGTCATCATACTTTAGAAATAATCTAAGCAATTATAATAACTTAATTGAAAATTCACCATGACTTAACTATATAATATTGGTTATTCTGTCTACACTTTCATGAAGGACAAATTATTCAGAGGTAAAGGATAGCCTTGTTAGTTCATAAACCACTAGTTTAGGACCAGCTACATTGATAGATATGAGGAAATTTCAATTCAGTGTAATGAATTAACTCATATGAAATGAAGGCACATTATGTTCTTCCCACTGATGGCTACCAGTTATCAATTGATTTTATACAACGTTATAGTACGTGGACACATAAGCACATGACTTTCATTGATGGTTCTCAGAAAACTTGAAAATGTTGGCAAATTGCTCCTATTGTATGCTGTAGATTTCTCCATTGTTTAAAGAAGAATAAGGTGGGGTACACCATTTCATGTTGGGTGACCACATTTGTTTTGAGTCATAGTCAATGTGGTCTTGATATACTGCCCAAGGTGGCCCCAAAAGAAAACAACCTTCTGACTGTGCCTTTCAATTACAAGCATGAACCATGAACCACCATGCCTGACTTTAGGGTGAACACTTTAAAGGAAAAAAGTGCTATCAACAATACACAGGAACATCAAGTATGAACTAATCCTGTCTTGAAAAAATGTAGACTTTGAATCATATTAATTAAAAGTGATTTGAAGTATGGTGGCTACAAGTTTGTCTTGTCTTCAGTGCTAGTTCTGATTATTAATTACCAGATGTTGACTGAACAGATCCCAGAAACTTTCTGAATTTGCTACCCTTTCTTTATCATAGGATTAGTGATAATAATTGTGAGATTTAGTAGTATTGTGTAGTGAGTACTTATTTGTTCAATTATTAGTTGTTGCTCTTAATAATAGTAATGCTCATTATATTACTATCATTGTTACAACTTCCTCAAATTTTCAAACTATATTTATTCAGGAAGTACATCACCCAAATCATTAATTTTACTTTTATGTATATGAGTATTTTTCTTGTACGTATGTTTGTGTACCACATGCATGTCTGGTGCCCCCAGAGGTAGAAGAGGGCATTGGATCCCTTGGAACTGCAGTGTGGATGGATCTGAGCCACCTTGTAGGTGCTCAGAATTGAACCTTGGTCCACTGCAAAAACAAGTTTTCTTAATAGCTGAGCTAACTTTCTAGTCCTTCCTCTCCACCCATAAAACATTTTAGTATAAACTGAAATCTTAATACTATAATGTAACAGTCTCTAATGATAATATTCACTGAAATGCTGCTAATCTTATCATTTTTCTCTGTAAATTCACATTTTTTTTCAACTTTACAGACCTTTTTGGCAAGAATTTACCACTTTCTACAGCTTTTTTGCTCCTAGAATTCTTATTCAATGTTGGTTTTGAAATGATTATGGTTGACTTATATTTTTAAAAATATGTGTCAACCTTGGTGTTATTGGCATGTGGGTGTAGAGCATTCTTAGTTGTGGGAGGTTTTCCTGATCATTACAGAATGTTTAGCAGCATCCCTAGTCTCTATCAACTAGATACCAGAAGCACCTTACTCCTGGAAGACATATGTCCTGGTATTTACATATGCTCCTCCAGGAAAGCTCTCCCCCAGTTGAGAACCACTAAAATATAAAAATGAAGGTAAATATAGCAACCCATTGTGTGCTATGTGCTAATGAAATGAGAGAATATTCTTGTACTTTACTAAACAAATGCTAGTGTTATAATTAAAACATTTCTCAGCCATATCACTTTCTCATGACAATGTTTCTCTTTAAACAAAACTTGTGAATTAGGAAGTGTCTATACACACTTTAGGTATAAAGTTAGTAAAACCCTCTTGAGGGCTCAGGAGGCTATGAGGAAGAAGGGGCAGAAAAATTGTAAATACAAGAGACACCAAGAAGAGAGTGACTTCCAGACACAGCAAGACTGATACACATATGAGCTCACAGAGACTGTGGAAGCATGCAAAGGGCCTGCACAATTTCAAGCCAGACAGGGTCCCAGTGCTGAGAGGGGGAAGTGGACACAAGCCCACATCCCTAGCCAAGAAGCTATCTCCAATTGACATCTGCTTTACAAGGGAAAATTAGTTTTCTCTGATGGAGTCTCATTGGATATATAAACTGCACTTAAAGCTAGGCCCCATGTCCAGCATAGATGGTCAACACAAAATGAACTCAATATATTTGCAGGTATCTGTCATATTTTGCTTTGTTTAGGCAATTTTTATCTTAATGGTCTTTTGCTTCTATATTATGGTTTCCGATTTTGTGTTTCTATGGTGTGTGTGTGTGTGTGTGTGTGTGTGTGTGTGTGTGTGTGTGTGTATGTATGTATGTGTGTGTGTACCTGTATCTGTGTCCGTGTTTCTTGTGCTTTTTAAAAAAAAATATTTGTTAATTTGTTCTCTAAAGAGAAAGAAAATGGGAATTGGGTAGATGGGGAAATCAGTAGGATCTGTGAGGAGATAAGGAGTTATGATAAGAATATATTGCATAAGAAAAATTATTTGCAATAAAGAGAACTGTTAAAAACAAGGCAGTGGCATAAACATCACACTTTGTGTTTGTTCATTATGAAATTAAATTCTAAATTTAAATTGGCAGACATTTATTGATATTGATGTATCTTATTCTTAGATACCTCCAGTCCCTCATAATATCAAGTATTTATTGAGTGCCCACTATATGTCATTAAATTCTATCTTCTAGTTCTCATTTATAATTAGTTGGTGAATTGAGGAGCTAAAGATGAGAAATCCAAGCATTAATGATGAGTCAAAAGCAAATTGCAAAAAAAAAAAAAATCTCTTGAATCATTCTATAAGAAATGTCAGCTAAAATAAGAAAAAAAAACCATGCTCCAAATGAAGAATCTCCAAGGGATGTTTCTCATGCAAGTAAAGTGTTGCCTTTCTGCTTATTGCAAGATCATAGTGACCATAAAGTGACTATTAATGTTTGGAGATATTCAGAGTACTTTGTTTGGTGTACAAGGTCCATTTTTTGTTTTTAAGATCTTAGAATCAAAATGGAAGCTTTACGCTTAATTTGTAGATGTAATCTACATATATTTATACTTATGTCATAATAAAATGTCATCTCCCAGAGAAGTGCTGAAAAACATAAGGTTCCTTCTGTCTTGGGATTGTTTCAGATAAGAAGTGAAGATCCATTTGCCCTAAGAAGAAGACAGTTTTAAATGCCATTTTAAATCAGTGTAGAAATAAGGGGACCTGAGAAATTCTCATGAACTCAAATGACATTTCCCTTCATTTTAGGAAGTTACACAAATAGAATTAAACATCACTCTCTTTTGTTAATTGAATTCTCTACTACTTGCAAAATGAATAGCAAGTTCATCAACTTGTCAAGTCTTACAAATTGAAAATAGATTTTTGGTATTCATAATTTGTACAGAAAAAAGTACACTGTGCTTTGCATGATAATAATCATTCATGGATATGATCCATGCACATACACACATTTGCTTCCATATGTGCTGCTCTCATTCTTTTAAATCTAATGATATTTTATTAATTATATTTTTTTATAATTTGATGTGATTATCATCTTTCTTTGTACTTCCCAAATCCTGGATGCTTTTCTATATTGGGCTAGTTTCTATTTTATTTTCTATTTCTCTAAGTTTTTGTAGTATGCTCTCTACAGGTCATGGCTTGTGTTTGACTCATTGGTATGCTCCCCTAAGTACTCAGTATAGTTTTGATCACATAGCAGACACTAAATAATGTATGTTATTGACCAAATGTATGAGCCTTTGTATGAGAAAACAAGAGCTGTATTTATCTCTTCACCTTCAAAGGGTAATTCACCAGAAAGGTAATCCTCATAGCTTAGTGGTGCAGCAAGTGATGAGCATATGTAGAGTTTCCTAAATTCAATTTCTATCCCTCCTCCCCACAAGTAATTCATTTAAATCAATGGGGTTATTTAAGCCTATGAGATCAGAGGAGAACTCTATGTTGTCTCTGCAAAGCACTCAACAGAATGAAGGGATTATGACAAAGCATGAGAATCACCAATGGGAAACATGAAAATGTGCTCCTTTGAAGCCTCTATTGAGCTTCTCTGAGGTGGTGTTGTGATATTTTATTTGTGCTGAAATTGAAATATGGTGATATTTTATTTTTGCCTTGATAAATAAAGCTTGCCTGGAGAATCAGAGGAAGAGAAAGCCATTATAAGCAAAGAAGTCAGGCAGTGGTAACACACACCCTTAATCCAAACGCTTAGCAGGCAGGATCTCTGTGTGTTCAAGGCCACACTAGGGAAGACAGGCAAGCGTGGTGACATGTGCCTTTAATCCAAGTACCAACCATAGAGACTTGGAGGTCTGTACAAACAGACAGAAAGTGACAGAGCTGTGTAGGAAGAGGAAGTGAGGTAGCTGGGCTGAGAGCCAATGAGAAGGCAGAAAAACAACGTAGACAGGAAGTTTTGCCATTTAGAAGCTGCATAGTTGGTGAAGTTAGGTTGGCTGGTGGCTTTCCCTATTTCTCTGATCTCTAAGGATTTCACTCCTATATTTGGCTCTGTGTTTTTTTTTTTAAAGATTTTTATTATTTATTTATGTATATGAGTGCTTTATCTGCATGTACAACTTTATACCAGAAGAGGGCATCAGATCCCACTAGAGATGGTTGTGAGCCACCATGTGGTTGCTGGGAGTTGAAATCAGGACCTCTGGAAGAGCAGACAGTGCTCTTAACCACTGAGGCTGGCTCTGTGTTTTTTAATTTGCTAAGACCATTTAGAAATTGGTCTACAAGGTGGGGATTAGCAAACTTCATGGCTGTTGCTCTCACCACCATGGAATACCATTAAGAAGTCATTCAAGTCATAAAAGCTGGGTTTAATACCATGGCTCTACTATATACTATTTGTGTGACTACTTAATTTGGAAGCTAATTACTCTGGGCTCCAGTTTTTTGTGTTTTAAAAGATAAAATATCTTTTCTTTACCAAATTCTCAGTTTTTCTGGGAAAAGAAAACAAGATCATGTGCATGAAATGTCAGCTATTTCTCTTCTTGTCCCTTCTCCTACCATAGAAGGACCTTCTTCACAAACGTTGAGATTTTTCTCTTGATGCAGTAATATAACCCTGAATGTGCCCTATCTAGGCTGAGATTTTTCCCTTTATGTGACAATAAGTTGTTTTCTCTACTCGGCATTTTTATTTCCCTCACTTCTCCTCACAGTGTTAAGGGAAAGACCCGGAATTTTAAAGAGTGGATTTTCTCCTAGTGGATTTTCTATTATTAAATCTAAAGTCATTAATATTGAGCAAAATTCCCTTTAATGAATAACTATGCATTTTCTGTATCAAACATCCTTTTACCCTTTACTGTGCTTCTATGTAAATATAACCAGCAGGAATGCAAACTATCTCTTGGATATGCAAATCTTGTTCTGTAACCTCTTCAGTAACTTCTTTCCCCCACTGTGGGAGGGGGAATTCTTGCCTTCCTTTCCACATTGATTTCACTATTCTTGTTCTACTCCCTTTCTTTGGAATTTCTTTTGAGCTGGTTGTGCCAACTCTCTGGTTTCATAATTGACTGATAAATTAACTACTATTTAATATGTTTTGATTTTATATCTGTAGTAGAGTCATGGTTTTACATGATTTTGTAAATTTGCCTTTGAATGTAAAATTTTCCAAGCAGAGACCATTTTCACTCTTTGGGAGGCTGAGGCTCAGAGCCAGGCTTTGGAAACTTGAAGACCTAAATTATGTTTGAGGCCATTGCACTGCTAGGCAATACACTACCCTCTATTTAGCTGTCAAATGAAATCATACAGCACCATGTCTGCCAATGAACAGGATCTAAGCTCTGATTTCCCTCTTCTGTTTCTCTGTGGCTTCCACAAATGGAGACCTGTTTTCTCCTTCGGCATCATGCACCATTTCTCTGAGTGTGACAAGATCACCACTGTACTTTTGGGAAACAGGTTTTCTGTGTCAGCATATCTAAAAATAGAAGTCAGAGTTCCTGATATGTACTCTTCTCTTTTAACAAGTAGGACTGCTGCTTTAGAATCACAGTGCCTGTCATGTTTACAAGTGCTCACATTTGACTAATGGGTCCCTAGCACTTGGGGAGCATAGCACTTACAGGTCTTAGCTCATATTACACTCTACTTCTCTCTAATTTGGTCTAATTAAAAGGACATTTACTGGACTCTTATGTATAGAATAATTATTTTTCCTTAAGTCAAGGATTGAAGTGATAGTAGTTTATTATGAATGTAAAAATAGTCAGAATAGGAAATGAATAAGTGAGACTGAGTAGAAAAGGTAGGCAGACAAGGAAAGATGAGTTAATATGTTCATTTTTCTCTGATAGCAAATGAAGCCATTTTTCTGTGAGCATCTCTAGAAGCCATTATAGACATACTCCTGAACTATTATCGCCAAGGAAGAAGTAGTTTGGGTATTTTACCTCAGTTCCCATTGCTCACAGAATGAAAGGTCTCTTCAAAGTCTTTAATTCATCTTTACTTGTCCAAAACAAGAATGTGGCTTAGGTCAGAGAAGGCCCTGGAGCAGTAATTCTCAACCTGTGGGTTGCATACCCTTTGGCAAACCTCTATCTCCAAAAAAATTACACTAGGATTCATAACAGTAGCAAAATTACATTTATAAAGAAACAAAATAATTTTATGGTTGGGGTCACCACAACATGAGGGACTATATTAAAGCATTGCAGCAATAGAATAGTTGAGAACCACTGCCCTATAGCAAACAATGCAGTTCTTACCCTTCAGAAGTCAAGTTGCACATTAATGTAGTAAGGGATTAGAGATATGAATGAAATACTAAAACTGTAACCTATAAGGCTCTGAGAACACCGAAATAGATAGAACTCCTGCATACAGTTAACTCATAATTAGTGATATGCTGGCGTGAATCAGACTAGAATGTAATATGATAATCAGAATGCTGTTTGAAAGGAAAATGTCAATGGAATCAGTGAATATGTGATGGAAAAGGGAAAGGAGATTAGCATAGCTCTTTCTATATAGGTGAGAGGGAATTTGGTTTCATATATATACATATATAGAGATATATGAAACCAAATGTAACCAGTAATTGAAGTCTGGATACACATTATTTGTCTTTATTTTATACTCTCTGTCAAATTTGGAGCATTTCAATTTTGCATAATTAGAGATACTTAAAGTGATAAAAATCTAAATCTTGATATGATATACTTGTATCTTCAGCACAATATGACGTGATCCTCGGTACTGAGCCAAAAACAGCTTTCTCATCAATATAAAGAAGGCAAGTAACCTCTCACTCATCAGATAATATTTACACTTGAAGTGGAGGAAGTCATTCTCTCACTAGATGTTTTCCTATTGTGGGCTCATGATAATAACCAGAAAAATCGTCTTTGAACTCAAGAAGTCTATAATTAGAAAGTATGAAAGTTTTGATATTTTGCCAAATGAACAATGTGGAGTTTGTACCAGACACAAAAAAGCATCACTATAGAAAAGTAAATGTCCTTTGATTAAAAAAAAAAAAAAAAGGTCAATTTCCTAACCTCTCAGGTGATGGGGGTGAGAAGTCTGCTATGCCAAAATGAAATAAATGTCCTAGTAACATCTTCTCTTTGGAGATGAGCCTGGGCTAGAACACACTTCATCAAACAGTCATCTTTGGTCATGTGTGCCATGTACTTGCAAACACTAGCTACTAGTAGCTTGTATAGGCCACTGTAAAGAAATATATGATGGCTGTATGGGGCTTTCATATAAGACTGCCTGAGGTTGACTAGTCCCTCTACTGTGCCAGTCCTAACAATTCTTTTTTTAAAACTTAATTTAATTTTACATATCAGCCATGGGTTCACTTGTCCTTCCCACTCCTGCCCCCAGCTTCCCCCCCCCATTCCCATCTCCTCCAGGGCCAAGACTCCCCTAGGGATTCAGCTCAACCTGGGAGATTCAGTCCAGGCAGTTCCAGTCCCCTCCTCCCAGGCTGAGCAAAGTGTCCCTGTGTAAGCTCAAGGTTCCAAACAGCCAGCTCATGCACTAAGGACAGGTCCAGGTCCCACTGCCTGGGTGCCTCCCAAACAGTTCAAGCTATTCAGTTGTCTCACTTATCCAGAGGGCCTGATCCAGTTGGGGGCTCCACAGCTTTTGGTTCATAATTCATATGTTTCCATTAGTTTGGCTATTTGTCCCTGTGCTTTTTCCAATCTTGGTCTCAACAATTCACACTCTTACAATTGGGCTCTGGAGCTCCACCTGGGGTCTGGCTGAGGATCTCTGCATCCACTTCCATCAGTTATTGGATGAGAGTTCTAGCATGACATTTAAGGTGTTTGGCCATCTGATCACCAGACTAGGTCAGTTCAGGCTTTCTCTCAACCATTGCCAGTAGTCTACAGTGGAGGTATTCTTAAGATCTAGAAAGCAGGGATTGATTAGTCACTGAATTTACAGAGAATAAATGCAAGCAGGCATGGAACACAGCTGGGTTTGTCAACCTCAATTATTAAATTGATGAGATCTAGAATGACCTGTGAGATAGACCTCTGGGCATGCCTGTGGGGCATTATCTTGATTCGGTTACTGATGTGGGAAGACTCATCCAGTGTGGGTAGAGCCATTCCATAGGCTGGGATCCTGGGCTAACTCAAAAGGAGAAAGCAAGCTGAACATGGACTTCTTGACTGTCGATGCAATGTGACTAATTCTCTCAAGCTACCACTCATGTCACTTCCCTGCCATGATGGACTACAATCTTGAACTATGGGGCAAAGCCCTTCCTTCCTCAAGTTGGTATTGTTTGAGGAATTTTATCCCAGCAATAGAAGAAGTAACTAAGACAAAAGCTATCATGTTTCCTGGCATCTGTAACCCTACTCATAGCCAAAATCCTCATTTTCTATCTCTTCTTGCAATTCACCTATTGCATTTCCACTTACTTGGAATGCCTAATATCAGTGGTATATTTCCATATGTAGTTGTAGTTGTATGATTCTATAGATAAGGGCTTATATTGCTCAATGTTTTATGTCTGTTCCTATGTTTGCTCAGAAAGGTTACGCATTTGTATAAGGATCCAGAGTATCTGTCATAGTTTCTAGAAATTTTCACTAATTTGGATGACACTCTCAAATATTTTATAGTCAATGTGCACCTTGTTATGAGGTGTATTTAACTTTGTATACAAGTAGCAAGTGATTCTTCTGATAAATGGAAGACCAAGTAAATTTCCAAGCACAATTTTATTAGTCCTGATAGAATAGGACTCTAGCAAGATCTCTGAGCTTCTCCTTCCTTATTCAAATAAGCCTGGAATCTATGCCTATATGTTCTAATGATTAAAGCTATTAGGCTAAAATATTCCCAAGGCCCATACAGTCAATTCTACTGTAGGATAAACCATTTGAGTAGATCATATTGCCTGATTGGAAAGCATGCTTCATGTTGTCAGAATTTTCCTAGAATGTTTAAGCATACTTTGCTCTGAAAGATGTAATAAATTATTACAAATGCCACTCTTGGAATTTTGACTGCATATATGAAGCAGTAAGATGTACTTGTGTATAGAATTTATATATAATCCATGAAGGCAGCACCATCTGTGTTCCTTCTCCTTTCCTTGACCATGCATGCTCCCTGCCTTCACTATCTCTGAACATACAAACTAGTCCTGATACTTCCCAAGTAGAAAGCTGTTGGGTATTTGGAGATAAATCAGCTTTGCTTGTTCACTTAATTATTCATCAAATATTTACAAAGGATTAATAATATGCACAAATCTCAGGATATAATGTTGAATAATAAACAGATCCTAAGGCAAAACACTCCAAAGTCCTCTACAGGTCTACAGACTCACAAGCCCCTAATATGTCTGTGTAATTAAATAATAGATACAAGACTCACTCATGAAGTCAGTGTACAACACCAAAATCCACTAATGGTAACAAGGGAGATAGATGGCCTGGAATCAAAAGCCATTTCTGTACTCTTATTTGCTGTGTGTCAATGAGTCTGGTGGTTAATTTCTTTTGCCAACCTACTAGGTTTAGAATCACCTACCTAGGATACCAAACTCTGTGTATGCTTGTGAATGATTATCTGGACCAGGTTAAGTGAGGTGGGAGAACCAATCCTAAACATAGTAGGCAACACGATGGCATGAGCTGGAGTACTGGACTGAATAAAGATTTAGAAAGTAAGCTTCAGACCAGTATTCATCTCTCTCTGCTCTTTGACGAAAGATGGAATATAACCAGTCATCCCTCTCCATCTTCCTTGCCTTCCCCACTGTCTTATCTGTTGCTGTGAGGAGACACCATGACCAAGACAACTTACAGAAGAGTTTATTGTGGTACTGCTTTTAGTTTCAGAGAGAATGAGTCCATGACCATCATGGCAAGGAGCATGACAGCAGGCAGGCAGGAATGATACTGGAGCAGGAGCTGAGAGTTATATGTTGAGACAACTGTCACGACATAGAGACCCAAATAGAATGACATGTGCTTTTTATACCCCCAAATAATTCTCATTAAAACCTGAGAGCTGCCATAATGGACCATATTGTCTTTCTCACTCCATGAGCCAAATTAAACAGTTTCTTCCTTAAGTTGCTTTTGTTAGGTATGTTGTCACAACAATTGGAAAAATGATTAATATAATGAGTCACCACTTAAGTTGTACATTCTCTTTCCTGATCTGTATAGATAACTGTAACCATAAATGCACTTTACTATTGTTGTTGGGAGAACAAAATGAATTAATACGAAATACAATAGAAGCTTAACACATAGAAACAACTCAATTACTATAAGCTAAAGATGTTTCTATTCAATACTTTAGGCTCTTCAATGAAAATGATGTGAAATATATAGATGAGTGCAATGATGAAGGTCAAAGAATACAGTTAATGGCCAACTTGAATACTTGAGGCAGGTAAAGCTGAACATACTGGGACATGCCTTAAAAACAAAAAACAAACAGAAAAACCACAGAGCTCTGATATGCACAGTAGTATCCTGAGCCAGAGGAGCCTGAAACTGGACCCCCAAGATGACAACTGTTGACATAAGTCCCAGAGCCAACAGGGAAAATCCATGGCAGCTAGACACAGAGCCCACTAAAAAGTACACACATAAATCCCCTAGTCCTTTGTTTAATAAATGAGATTTCTTACAAACCCCCAGAGCCTGTGCTGTTTTCTGCATCTATTCACTCCATGCCCATGGGATCAGAGACAATGGGATCCTAGGTGCAGAGCCAGCAACAAATACTGAGTCCCTTCATGTCCCTTCCTCTTTTGTCTGAGAATCATGCATAATATTTTAGGATTCATCTTCTTGTTCTTTATACTTAACATGTAAAAAACACAAATTACCTTCCTGATCCACAAGACAACTGGGAGTAACTTCGCTACTAAAAGCTATTTGTAGTGTATCCTGAAAACAGGCAGACAAGTATCAATACATTAACCACCTCATGTTCTTTGTTGACTACAATGACTGCATCAAGAAGACACTTATGCTGTTAGAAGTGATGTCTTTGTGGCAAATGGCAGGGTACTGCTTCACCAAAGATATAGAAGCCATTGGACATGAACTTCTGCTGAATACTTTCCCCTCTACTCCAAATCATTATCACAGTAAGGAAATCCTCTTTCCCCTCTAGAACAAGAAGGAGTCTATCTACTCTAAGAGATTGACTCTTTCTGTTCTTTTTAGACTCCTTTTCCATCATTTTTCCTCTCTCTTGTGCTGTTGTCTCCCCTTTTTGTGTTCAACCTTATAAACTCACTGGCTGGAAGGAGGTAAGAGCTGTCACCAATAGATGACTCACTTTAGCAGAACTTTCTAGCAATACAGGCGTACTAAATATTAATAATGACTACTGATCAGGTCCCATTGGCTTTATTTACTAAATACATGGGATGCTTAGGAAAGGAGTTGCCAGAGTGAGTAAAGTATACTTGGTTAACTAAGATACAATATCCATGCAGTACATGTTTCTTAAGCAATGCATATGGGAAATGAATTCTGTTGCCCCCCCACAAATGTGTTAAATTTTAATACAGTGGGAATAATAAGGTTTCAGGCTATAATGTCAAATGTGTGGCATGTATTTAATAATTGTCCACCCATGCAAAAATAAACTCAGTCAACCTAACCATTTCTTTAGTTCCGCAAAAGATACAGAAACTTGGACCCTCAAAGACCAATTAGATTAAAGCTTTAATAGAAAGGTGTATGGTTGCTTTAAAATACATTCAATAAAGTACTGTAGACAGAGACTAAGTGCCCCTGTCATCCTTCTTAATGACACACATTCCTCTCCTTTCTAAGCTTTAAAAATCTGGAAAAATAGTGTCAGTTTAGGCTCCATAAAAATAACTTCTTCCTCCTTCTAAACAAGAATTCAACAAAATTCTGGCTGTTTTCGATTCAAGGATACATGGTAAAGAGCCAGATGAGATAACACATAGGAGTGGACTTCATGAATTTTAAATGAAACAAATATTGGTGGATTGGCTATTTTAGTTGAGTCGCACATATCCAAGCTTGATCAGTCCAGAATTTGAGATTAAAGATTAGTATTATCTACCTATGTTTACTTAGTAAATATTTATTGGATGCTTGCTGACTGCTAATGTTAGAGGTAGCAGATAGAATGAAATACATCTCATTCCACCCTTCCTACCCTCCTAAAGCTAGTTTATGTGAGAGAGAGATGGCGGGGTGTGGGGGAGAGAACAGAAACAAACATGCTGAGGCAGGAAGACATTAGGGGATTCTAGAACACATTTGGACTACATGAGAAGAAAAGGGATCACATGACAGATTCCATTTATGCATTTATGCACAACTTGAGAATAGACTTTAATCAATAACTAACACAGAAGGAAATGCAAATGTTCAGTTTTTGTTTCCAATCAGGAAAGCTAAGGAATGTATCTTGCACTCCAGATTTCTCTTAAAGCAGAGACCATAGATTTCTCACTCTCTCTCTTTTTTGTTTGTTTTTTGGTTTTTCTAGACAGGGTTTCTCTGTGTAGTTTTGCTGTCTTTTTCCTGGAACTCACTTGGTAGCCCAGGTTGGCCTCGAACTCACAGAGATCTGCCTGGCTCTGCCTCCTGAGTGCTGGTATTAAAGGCATGCACCACCACCGCCCAGCTCATAGATTTCTCTTAAAGGGTCTATCAAAGGCCATAGATTTCTCTTAGAGGGTCTAGCAGAGGCTATTGTCTATTGGATCTTGTCTGAGATGCTGCATTTTCTTAGTTTTCATTCTTGTCCAGTTTTTCCACTCTATTATCCATTGCTCCTGGTTGGTAATCCATAATAAATCATTAACACACAATCTTTACTCTGGGAAAAGTCAGCCTTAGGCAGATAGAATCATGAACCTAACCATGAAGACCATTTCAAACCAATGTGGAGGTGTGTGGAATTGATTTGGAGGTGGGCAGAAGTCCTAGAAGAATTTCAAGAGTCATGAGTAGTCTAAGAACATGGATGAGACTCAGATTTTGAAGCTCTGTACACCTCTAGCTGACAGTTCTGTTTCCTTTCTCTGTGCATTCAGATAAAGATGCAGCCAATCAGGCTTTCCAGAGCAGCTGCACTATGGATTTTCTAAAAAGAGTGCAGGAGCTATTTCTGATCTTCGCTTTCCTGTAGGAGCTATTTATTATCCATTCTATATTTCTATGTCGTCTTGCACCTGCCACATCACCCCTCAGGAGTCAATAATTCTTTGCAAAGGTATCATTTTACAATTTATATGGCATATTGCATAATGTCACTGATGGACACTTTTAGTTAATACCCTCAAGTGCTTTGCCTTATCACTGAAGCAGATAATTTACTCTGGCATTTATATGAAAAGTTGGACACTGACAGCATACCTGCTCACTTGAGACTTTATGTATGCACTGTTTATTTTGGCACATATTGTTAGCACATGGCTCCAAATTCTTAAATAATTACTATATTTTTAAACCTTTGGGGAAAGAAGTAAGTCCTCATAGTGTGGGAACAATTCAGTCAATGGAAGCCTCAACACACCAACCTACTTCCATCAAACTCCACAAAGGCTTCTTAAACCAAGCCACAGTGCTTTTAACTATACATGGGCATTTCTTAAATGAATCCGATGGAAGGATGGGGGTGATGTGTAATATGCTTTGCCTGGAAGGCCTTTGTAAACCCAATTTCAAAGGACACAGGAAACAAATCATACGTGTATTTGTGCTACTTACAAAATGTAGATGACAAAAGTTTAGAATTTCCTCTGTTGGGCAAATATATTCTCCCATTTAAGAGATTTGTATTTAATAGGCTTTGGGGCATTTTACACAAATGTCAGGCTCATAGTTTTCTCAAAGCCCTGTATGTTATAAACTCAGTTGTCATTCAGGAGAAGTATAGAACAGGAAGCCACTTGCTGCATTTTAAATGGAAATATTTATTGAGAAAATTGAATGAAGTTGTGAATAAATGAGGCAGATGTGCATGAGAAATAAACCTGAATCTTGGAAATGTAGATGCTGGGGGAAAGAAAAGGAATAGATATCCCAGACTGTAAAGAATTCTTCCTATTTGGGGAAAGCTACAGAGGATATGTCTGCTACTAGAGTAGGATTAGTTTGCTAAGAATCTGATCAAGCATGTCTGTGTGTCTGATCACAGAGTGGCCACTGGTTTCAAGGGGAAAAAAATGAGGATATTTCTGAGAGAATATTGAATAGCATAATAACTTCGGCAACAGTAAGCTTTGACCTCACCTTTAGAGCAGCATTTTACTAAAACTCCCCTGAAAAAGATGGAAACTGTGGTTCCAGCACTGCTCAGTCACTAGGCATAGCACTGTGCATGCACAGCATTTTCTTTCAGAGGTATCTCTAAAACTGTTATACTTTGAGAAGACTTTGTTTACTTCAGTCAGAAAGAAAATACATCAGATTTCTGAACAAAATGTTACCCTCTTCCTCATATTCTGTGACAGCTATAACTACAGATTTACCTCCATCTCTCCCAGTATCTGATATCCCCTTTGGAAATGGAGATGCAGCTGTGAAATTGGAGGGAAGTGATAACAAGAAATCTGAGTCAGGAACTCGGACTACACAAAACCAAAGCTGAAAACAGGGTAAACAAATGGTGTTCAAGCCAAATGAATTGTTTCTGGTTAATCCTCATTTACTTCCATCCCTCAATCACCAAAAATATCTTAATATCATTCATTATCTGTTAGTTGTACAGCGTGATAGTAGCAATGTTAATAGTGTCACTGTGGACATCTTGAGGCAATACTTTAAATAAAGGGTTAGTTTCCTTCAAAATGTGCAGAGGCTTTATCACCAATGTGTTTTTATCTACTGTAAGAAATAAATAGCACATATCAGGAGCCATTGATTAAATCTAGGTAGCTTCACTGTCTTCCCATTCTATATCTTTGGAAGAGGCAAGGAAAATAAAAAATAAAATAAAAATCATGCTTCCTTATTTAGCAGATCATTCCACAAAAGACATGAGAAGCCAATAATAAGAAAGTAAAATTATATTCTAGAATACCTTGCTAAGCTTTGATACATGGGGGGAAGGGGCTCTGTCCTGCCTCAACTTGATGTGCCAGACTTTGTTGGCTTCCCATGGGAGGCCTTACCCTCTCTGAGGAGCGGATAGGGGGTAGGGTGGAGGGAAGGTAGGGTGTGAGCTAGGGGAGGGGAGGGAGGGATAACTGTGGTTGGTATGTAAAATGGAATAAAAAGACTTTTAAATAAATAAAAAAAGAAAAAGAAAATATGTAAATCATCTTAATATATGTTATATTCAGAAGGATGATATATATGCATATATATGTGTATGTGTGTGAGATGTCCCTTTCCCAAGACATTTAGTGACATTTCCAAGGCATTTCTCCTTCTATATCCATCCAATTGAAGACAATTTTCCATAAATTTTATGAATATATATATATATATATATGTGTGTGTGTGTGTGTGTGTGTGTGTATGAAAAATTTTCATATGTATAGTATGTGTAGAGGGGAGATAAGTGTTCATATCAGTGTACATACATGCATGGGTGTGTAGACACATGTACATGCATGTGTGTAGAAGCCAAAATCAGCCTTTGGTGCCATTCCACATATGATGTCAACCACTTTTTTGACACATAGTTTCTTTTTGGTCTTGCCATTCAAACTCTGCTGGGTTGTCTGGCAACAAGCCTGGGGATCCACATATCTCCTCCTCCCCAGTGCTGGGATGACAAGCATATACCACCATGTCTGACCTTTTTTAACATGGCTTCTGAGATTGAACTTGGGTCCTCATGCTTACATGACAAGCACTTTACTGACTAAGTTATCTCCCCAAATCAAACCATGATCCTTTTTAAGCAAACCAACTTAGAATATTTTTATTTATATTCACATTATCTTAATTATTAACCTATATTGGAGGACACAGCCTATTGTAAGTGCTTCCATCCCTGGTCAGGTAGCCCTGGGGCCATATAAGAAAGCAGGCTGAGCAAGTCATAAGGAGCAAGCCAGTAAGTAGCATTCCTTCATGGCCTCTACACCAGTCCCTCCCTCCAGGTTCCTGGTTTGAGCTCCTTCTCTCACTTCCCTGGCTGATGGACTACAAGCAATAAGCTCAAAATAAACCCTTTCATTCTCAAATTGATTTTGGTCATGGTGCTTATCACAACAATGGAAGCCCTATGACAACAGAATTCCATATAGATTTTATATTCCTTTCCTTTGGGTTAGTCTTCCATTATGCCTCTTGATTTCTAAATGGGACACAACCATCACCAAAGCTCAAGGAACATTGCAGAAGAGGAGGCAGAAAGAATGTTAGATCTGAAGGATGGAAAGAGTGCTCTGAAATGCTGTCTTCTGTAAATGGCATGATGAATGGAATCATGAATTCACTTCAACTATGGTTAGCTACACAAGATCAAATCAGCCAAAATGCCAGAATAGAAGGAGGTCTTACCCATTACTGAGAAGCTTTTTTGGCAGCAGAGAGTTGTTAGGGTAAGTAGAATTATTCTTTTTTGAGGATGTTGGGTGGAATGAGGAGAGTTGGGGTAAGAAAATAAGGATAGATGTGATATTTCATTATATACATTGTGACATTCTCAAAATCAAGAAAAATGTAAGTATGGACTAACTACTTTTCCAGAAACAGCTTTGCACATGAATTTATTACTCCTAAGCCAAAACTAAGGCAAGAATTGTAATTGGGGAAAAATAACCATCTTACCAATATTGAAAACTGAAATAAAAATAAAATATGGACTACTAAGACATTTCTGGGCAGAAGTAATTATTTCACAGAGAAGAGACCAATTCCCGGGTGTACCTAAGATCTTGTGTGGGTGAATCAATAATTTACAGAAGAACACACTGAAATCTATTAATTTGGACTATCACAAATGTTGGAAGAGACCTAAAGAGATACCGTGTTTTTTTTGTTTGTTTGTTTGTTTGTTTGTTTGTTTGCTTGCTTATTATAGATGATACCTGTGAATCAGAGGACACGTTTCAGGCCACAACTGTCAGAGTTGTTGTTAAAAGAGTGACATATGTGATTCAGTTTAAGATTTTTTTTCCCTCTGCGGTGTTTCAACTCTGGGTTTGGTAAAGGCATTATGGTCACACAGTGTCATAGGGGAAACATGATAAAGAAAGCAAGCACCATCCTTTAAATATTCTAGCCCTATAGTTGTTAAACTTTGGAAACTAGAGGATTTATTGAATATTTTAGATACCTCCATCCAGAGATTCAGCAGAGGCAAATATAAGAAGTGTAGAGCACAGAATATGTATTTCAAACTTTAATTTACACATTAAAATTGTACACATTTGCAAAATTTCATATGGCATTTCAGGAGGTGGATATACTGTGTAATGTTCGAATCAGGATAAACATCCCTATTTCCTTGACCATTCCTTTGTGTTAAAAACATCTGTGGGACCAGGATCTGTCCTTAGTGCATGAGCTGGCTGTTTGAAACCTTGGGCTTACACAGGGACACTTTGCTCAGTCTGGAAGTAGGTGACAGGACCTGCCTGTACTGAATCCACCAGGTTTAAATGAATCCCCAGGGGTGCCTTGATCCTGGAGGACATGGGAATGGAGGCGAGGGGCTGGGGGAAAGGTGGGGGTAGGGGCGGGAGGGGGGAGGACAGGGGAACCCATGGCTGATGTATAAAATTTAAAACACATAATAATAAAGAAAAAAAACAAAAAACAAAAAAACATCTGTCTTGCCGGGCAGTGGTGGTGCATGCCTTTAATCCCAGCACTCGGGAGGCAGAAGCAGGTGGATCTCTGTGAGTTCGAGGCCAGCCTGGGCTACCAAGTGAGATCCAGGAAAGGCACAAAGCTACACAGAGAAACCCTGTCTCGAAAAAAAAATTCTGTCTTGTTGCTAATTTGTTTTAATATTTTAAATTCTAAATCCTTTGATCCAGTATATTTCATACAAATCCCATGGGTAAAATCAGTCAATTAAAAGGAAAAACTTGAATACAAGAAACCAATTGTGAAATTATGTGGTATAGCTGTAAGTCATACTGGATCATATAATGTAACTTGAGTAGCCACAGTGAGGTTTACCAAATACTTGAGGCACTTACTGTACAGAGACTTTGAGGTTCCAACCTAAATAAATAAGTTCCTTTGTGCGCAGTGAAGACAAAAAAATATGTTTTCTAAGAGAATATTTGATAAAAAAGAAATCTTGACTCCCTTGTTGGACATGAAGTGGTTCCTAGGAATCAACACTGAGATATTTAAATAGAAACAAATTAGAAGACCAGAGATTATATTAAATTCCACATATACTTGGGTTTTAAAAATGGAAGAAAACGTCCGTGCTAAAGTGGCTGAGGTTTTCTAGAGAATCAGAACTGCAACAATAAATAGCTTCAAATCAGAGAATGGTAAACAAGTAACACTTTCCAGCTCTCACATTTCCTCGAAATGCAGTTTGCTTGATGTCCTCTCAATCCTGTACTTTAATGATCTATCAGATACATGTAGAACTAAGTAGCACGAACAGACAAATGTATCTTGGAAATATTGCCCTGAGTACTTCTGGCATCGCTTCTTGTACCCAAATGTAGGTTCACAGTGCATTTCATGGAATTGTCACAAGGCAGTCACACTAACGTTGGCAAGCCTACCAAATTCAACAGAAAGAAAACTATTCTATTACCAGTAAGAAAACCTTTCACTTTCAATCCCCCACATCAATTGGCCATTCTCTCTCTCCATGTTTCAGTCTTATCTTTCACACATATAACACACACATGTGTTGGACACATAAATATCACACCTCATTGTGTTCATTTATGCTTCCTGAAGTGTTTTATCTATCAGGACCACATATATGAGTAGTATCCCATCTTTATTTCTCTTCTTTCTCCAAACTAATAAAGGAAGGCTCACTAGACTTAGCATACATTTTAGAGGTATTCACTTGACTTCTGAGTGGTGACATGGAGATAAGTTTGCTTATAAATTGACATTTGGGTCAGTTACCTTACATTGTTACCCCTCCTTACTGTCTATCTCTCCCTAACTATCTATTCTTTGTATCCTGGGAAGCTAATCTTCAGGGTTTACTTCAGTGAACTCTCTTAACCTCTGAATCTGGCTGAAAAAGCTCCCACGGGGAATGGAAAACAGAAGACTGAGGTCAAGATATATATCCCCTGGCTTTCTTTGGTAAGGTAGCATGGATTGCCTATGTTGCTTCCCCATTACCAATGGGTAGCTTCTGGCTTCTTTGAATGGGGACCTTATGCTATAGTAACTACTACCTCTCTTACTCTTTCAAATCTCACTATTGGTAGTCCCCAAATACCACACTTTCCCTATAGAAGTTAATTTTCCTAAAACCTCTTATACCCAATTAGAGTATGTCATATCATTTCTATGCTGGACTGTTTACCATCCAGCTTACAAATTGTATCCTAATCTTTATAGAAGTGATATAATAGAAGTGAAAACTGATCTTATTGATACACAAAAATATATGTTTAGACTCAAACATAAAGATAAAAAACACCTTTACAAGTATATTTTTTGTACACAAATGTGATCCCTTATAACAAATTTATTCTATGCTTTGGCAGTACACAGAGGAATTAGACTTTTTACTCCCAAGAAAATGTCTCTCTTTCCATAAAAATGAAGATATAGAAAATAAAAGCTGTCTTGTCTCATATATTACAAGTGCTTTTGAATTTCCCACATTTATTCTCAATCCAAGATGTGTTTTAGCCTCTTGCATGGATGTGTACATGAAAACAGAGCCACTATTTGATGTATTTCTGTTCATAATGGAAAGTTGGGTATACACCTCAGGACAAGACTGCAAGAGAGCTGTGCTTCCCACTTGTATTTGCCTAATGATTGTCCTGATTGGTGAGCCATTATTGACTTTATTCTTAAATGTCCACACTTCTGAATAACATTCAGATACTTAATTCTTTTGTTCCTATAGATCCTTGGGTGGCTTTACATGTTAATAGTGGGAGAAGGGGTGAGAGGGGGAACTGAGATTGGTATTTAAAATGAAAAAAACTTTTTACATAAATAAATAGGAATGAAAGAAAAAATACACATTCTAATAATATGTATAATCAGTCACAAATATCCAGAATAGTACTCTCCGAAGAGAAGTCAATGAACAAATGCTATATGCCATAGTGTCTATGATCAGAATATATTGTATGAGAAAATATTTTCGATGAAAAAATATGAAATAAATGATACTTCCAAAAGTCATGTTAAGAAGCTTGATAGATATGTTTCACCTAATCACTCTAACTAGAATTATTATACTGTCCAATGATAAGCTACTAAGACACCTTGATATTCATGTCATTATCTTTTAATTTTCATTTCTTAAAATCAAACTATAGATTTATCAGCAAAATAGAACAACTTGTCCTTCAGAATAGGAAGGGACAGAAAGCTCTCCTGAACTCAGCATAAGATGTTTATGCTTTTTCAGTGAAGAAAATAAATATATGGGGTTCCTTATCATCAACTAAGAATTTATGCAATACTTTCTCAAAGACTACATGATGGGCCTCTATTTCTTTTGCTCCTAATCTCCTATATTGTAGATCTCAAACACTCTCTTTAAAACACTTATTTTAAAACTGGAAATCAATTACATGTGTTTGTGTAATGAACCTTGCAAAGCCATAGTAGCTTTGGTTAAATTCAGAATCTCCATTTCAAGGACTAGGTGAAATTTATTCTGCAGTTTTTATTTGTTTTATTTTTTAGACAATCCAACATAATAATCCTGGGTGGTATTTTAAAAGGTAAAGATAATGCTCCCTCTTGGCTTCATATTTAGGCATCTCAAATACCCCTTTCACAGTAAAAATGTTCCCACTGAACTAATAAAAGGAAAACTAGGTGAGATACATAGAACCTACTTTTGAATCACTATTAGTAGAATCTAACATACTGGAATGTTTCTAATTGGTGTCTTCCAATTAAAGGAAATCTGACATCTATGAGGATATAGTCACAAGCTCTGATAGTCACACTAAGTGTTAGATTAAAGAATGCAAGAATGGTAATAATAACTCACATTATAAATAATAGTCTTTTTAAAACAAGTTCAACTTGTGATTTATTACTCTTTGATTAAATATATTAACTATACATAATAATGAGTTGTATTAGGACATTTTTCCTACGTGCATTTTGATCATATGCACCACTCTATACCCTCTCATACCTGATGCTTCCCTTTCTTTTCACAACTAATCTGTCCTCTAATTTCATCTTTATTTGTTGTTGTAGTAAGTTTCATTAAGATAGCATGGATGAGAGGTCAGTTATAGGAGCAGAGGCACCTTAACAGTGGCTATAGCACTGAAGAAAATGTTTATTCCTCGTCCACCAACGATTAACTACCAATAGATCCCCAGGCAGCGGTGAGGCCTCATGGCCTCAAAAACCCTTTATCACTCCATAACTGAATTTATTTATTTTTGTATTGTGTGTGTGTGTGTGAGCATGCATGCTCATTGTAAAGAGGTATATAAACATATTGAAAATAATTTGAAAAGTGGTTTTATAATTTGTCCTAAAATTATAATATTCTTATTTTCAGTCATCTAATTCCCTTTCTTTCATTTCTTTCTTTTTTTTTTAAGAGCTGAGGATTGACCCCAGGGTCTTGTGCTTGCTAGGCAAGTGCTTTACCACTGAGCTAAATCCCCAACCCTCTTTCATTTCTTTTGCTTAGTTGTCTTCTAGTTTCCTCATATTTCTAGTTTCTTCTATTTTCAGTATATAGCAAAGGATAAACGATTTTTCCCTTATAGAAATGACAATCATCTTGTAATTTGGCTTAGTTCTGTCCACTTGAAATGACTGTTGCTTCTTTGGTTTAAAAATGGTGTCTCAAAAATATCATATACTGCATTTATATACTTTATATTTTCACACTAAAATTTATAGATATATGGAAAGCAAGCATTTTATATACTGCTAATAATTACTCTAATATGTTTCAACATTGGTATTATTCCATTGGGCTTTTTTCCCATCCAAAAGAGTTTAAATGGATTTACTTCAAGCCTGTTGATTAATTCTGGGAAATGTCAAAGTAAAGTAGAATAGGAATTCTGTGAGAAAGTAACTTTGCAATTACAACATATATGATTCTGTATGTCTTACCAAGGTAACTGAGCCAATGTTTTCTGCAGTTCCTACTAAAATAAGGATCTCAGAATAACCAAGGTTTTGGTATCTTTAGAGTGCCTGAGGGCTTTTGCTACTTTCTACAGACTCATGCTTCATACTTAGAAGCATTGTGTCCTTCCTTTTTAGAATTCACAGTAATGTTAAATGTCTGTGTTATCAAAGACATGATCATGGTTGGCTACATTATCCTTAACTGAGAAAGATATTTCCAACTGTCCCAGCTGGACAGGTGTTGAAATTCATATTTGAACTTCAACTTCATTGAGCTACAGAGTCGCCAAGAAATAAAGCTTGAAAACCTTTGGCTTCACGGAAGAGGATCAATCCAGCTCTAACCATATATGGAATATTTCTTCAGCTACTAACTCATTGGAAATTGCAAAAAGCTATGTTGAATGCAAATGTAGGTGTTAATGTCACACATCACACTTTTAAACATAGATCTCTAGACACGAGAAAAATTAGTTTGCATGGCAAGCACAAAGATGAGGAATGAATATTACCCCCTAATATTATCTACACCAAATCCTATTCCCCAAATTGCTATAGTGAAATGTATTTGTTCACACTGGGATGAGATTAAGGATTTAACTTGAAGTTAATTTTATTTTCAAAGAAAATTGCATTAAAATAGATAAAGGTTTTGTTTCAAAATGAGAAAAATAGAACTAATGCATTTTATCCACGTTTGAGCATTTCATTAAAAGCTTAATGTTGAACATGACATTTTCCAGGTACAATAATAGTGACAGAGGCAATGTGGTAAGGTGATGGAAGAGCACCATGATAAATCAACTAAAATGAGACAAGTCACCCCACTGGAGGAAAGAGGAGTCTCTGTTGATACAGAATCAACATTTGCCACAGTTTTAGGCCGAGGAAATTGTGAATGGGCATACTTGTGTTTTCATCTGTACAGGAAAATTTGAAAATTTTAGTTTTGACAGGATCTGATTCAGATCTCTATGGATCTTATGGATAGAATTCAATTGGCAACTCTGACTCATGATTTTGTTTATACACTTGTGCATCAGAACAGCAGAAAAGCTATTTTCCCCCTATAGTTTCTAAGAATATCTCTCAATTACAGGGCCTAAGACAGAATCATTTCTGGTTTCTTTTCCTAGCTTGCATCTATCTTTCTTAGTATATGTAGGCCCATTATGACATCTTTCAGAGGCCATCAGGGACATGGAATAGACATGTAGTATTTTGCTGACTTGAAAGTACACTTGGGGAAAAAGAAGCTTTCCAGTAGGAAAAAATTATGCATTTGCATTTGGTTTTCCTCTTTCCAATGTAGAGCAGCAAGGAAGACAGAGAACTCTCCTAAGATTTCCTTAGGCTCATGGAGTAACCTTTCTCCTTACCTTAATAGCCCATATTTGACTTCAGTGTTTGTTCTTTTGTGGTAAAAATTTGTCTTTCTCCCTTCTTCTTAATCACTGTTATTGTCACTATCAACATTGTCATCATGTTTATTATTATCACAATCAATTTACTTTTAAGAAGACTCTCACTATTCTAAATGCAAATATAACTCTTAATTGATCCTCATTTCTATGCATTATATAAAATTTCTCACTCATACATTACCAAGAAAATATAAGTGTTGTAGTTTTCTTCCTAGTTTCTTGATGCTCCAAGTTCCCCATTATATCTCCATTTTAATTTCTTTCTCTCTACTAAGTCAAGATCTTTTTTATTTTTCACTGTGTCTACTGCTGTCCAAAGTCCCACCCTCAAGATCTTCTAAGTTAATTAGAAGCATTAATTTTCACAATTTAATTTGCATTTCCTTCTCTCATTCTTTATTTCCTTATTCTACTAAAAAGGATGAGTTTTCGCCTTACATTGCAAAAAAAGCCATGTGTACACATGTAAAATAAGATACCACCCTGCCCTCTTAAGTACAGTGTAGGGTTAATTAACAATCCATAATTATGCGTACTCATCTTATTCGACATACAATGTTTCATTAAAGTGTGAAAGATAAGAAATTGTCTTATCTTGAAATATTAGAGAATTGTTTACATTGAAATACCAAGCTTTCTAGAATAAAGAGTACCTTGGGAGATGTCAAGTAATTGACCTGGTCTGATACAAATGGTCTATCTAAACATGGTTGTGAAGGAATGATAGTGTTTATTGTAGTAGAGTATTAAAGGGAAAACACAAAGCTTGGTGACATTCATTCACTTTAGAACCAAAAGTGATATTTTCTTCATTTACCTTTTATAAGCCCTTTAAAATTATTTATTTTTTCCTTTACGTATTTACTAAATCACAAAGGAATGATTTTCCACTGCTAATCTAAACCTCCTCATTCATTTATCTTTTAGAGCCATAAATATCATTTATGAAGAGTGACATTCACAGCAAAAACAGAAGGAAAAAACTTGTGAAAATGATAATTCTATGTGCATATTAAAATAGTAAGTGGTCACATGAATGATTGTTTTACTACTATTTGACAGTGATTAGCAATAACTATTGTCAGGCAAAGATACTTATGATATTGAACAGTTTTCCTTATCTGGATGAAATGAGGCTTTATATAAATGGCTTAGTAGCAAGTTGTCTCTACACTTTGAGGGACCCTCTTGTATTTTATCCATAGTACCCGATGACACTTAATTCATTTCAAATTCTATAATTATTCATGTAACATCTTCTTTTCCCAGTGAATATTTTTGTGCATACACTCATTTCATTTCTCAGCCTTCCAAAGCACCCAGCACTCAGTATTGTGCCTATGGTTTAGACTCTAAATATGTGAGTGACCAATCCTATTGAAACCTAACTCTTGGCTTGTTACTCATATGCCTTTATTTCAAATATTGAGTTCCTGAGCAGTGGTCATAAAACTGTACAAAATTGAATGAACTTAAAGGTTTTCTACAGAAAAACTGAACTTAGCTGTGTTTTTAGCAACATTTTCAATTACAAAGATTGTTGTTTTGCCAGAAATATTATATACAATTTTATGGAATATGCTCAAAACTGGGTATATTCAGAGGCATTACACTGAAGTGAGAAGTAAATTTAGAATTTAGTTTCCATGCTCATATTTGCCAATAATAGAAATCAAAACTCAAGGAAAGTAATGCAATTAAATTATTAATGAGAAAAACCAAACTGATGCATGAATTACTACATAACAGTTAGATTGAAAGTCTCCCCCCTTTATAAAATATCATAAACACTTCACAGTGCAGTATGTTACACTCATTATTTCAGAAAGAACATTTGTCAGTTAAAATATGTACTAAAACAGAAGCATTAGAACAATTCAGTTCTAGCAACAATTGTTTTTTCCTAAATATAGCTTTTTTCTGATTCAAAGTAAAATGAAACCAAATGGATAAAACTATCACTTCTACAGACTATTGAACAAAGAAAGTATCTATCATCTCTAGCAGGTGCACATTAGATGCCTATAATCTTTCTTTGTGTTAACTTCAGATAAATAACTTCAAATCAGCAATTGGAATATTTAAGTAACAGAGAATTGAAAATATATGCTATATTAAATTAAAGCCTCTTCTCAACCGAATCTAAAAGTTAAAGAGGTCTGATAGTATGTAAAATAGCATGTATTATAATGTCAACTTGACTTTGATATCAATATTTGAAACAACTGAATGTTTTGGTGTAAGCATTGAACTTGGGGTGTTTCCTCATAGATGATCATGCAGACAAACTTTATCATTTGCTCTTGTACTCACTTTCAGGCACAGTCTCACTTAAGACAGAATAGGGATTGTGACAATAATCTCTGCCACTAGGTTCACTTGTAGAATAGAATAAAAATGAGTTTTTGAACATGTGAAGTGCTAAATAAAATTTAAGATGTTTTAATCTAGATATAATTTTTTTAATGACAAAGTAAAACAAGTGATATACGTAGCAATTCTCTTCTACAATATGTGTTCCTCGGTGTAAAATATTCTGACACCTGAAACATTTCACAAAGCTGTAGCATAAGTTTTCACTGAAACCTACCTTTAAAATTTGGCCTGATTCTTGCATCATATCCTGATGTCCTTCCCATTAATTTGTCCAAGAAGTCTGATGGAGATAGGGTCTGTGAGGGATGTTTCCCAGACCTGGAGTCATGGTCTTTGCAGAATGCTTCCCTAAACACATTATTAACTCTTTTAGCAGGAATTTCACTTTCATCCTCTGAGAACTAATTCAGAACATTTGAACTACATTTTAGCAAAGACATTTAATATACTAACAAGAAGAAAAATTTGAAGTCTTTGATCAACTTCTGAACTGTACATTCTCTCAAGTTAACTTCAAATGATAAAAAGGATAAATACGGAGTAATGTCACCCAAGTTTCTAAACTTTAATTCTGTTTGCTTAAGGTAAGAAAATGTATTCATACTCAGGTTCCAGATTTCATGGATGTACAAAGGATTTTTGCTTTTAATATTATCAGAGAACTAAGACAGTTTGTGAAATTCATGTGATAAATGTAAAATCATTTCCTTATAACCATGAAAATTGTTGCATTTCATCTTTAAAAGTATCTTCTATACTTCATGGGAAATGTGTAATAAGATTGACTGAATAATAACATTAATTAATACATGCATATTTTCTCAGTTGCCAATATTCTACTGCAGCTATCATGCATTAGTCTTTTCCAATATGTTGTCCAAAAAAGAACCTTCATTTGGAATTTCACCACCATTTTAAAATAGATCAATTGTGAGTATATTAGTTCAATTATTTTATCAGTTCTTATTCATATATGAACATATGAATTGTTGAGTCTCCAATAAAGCATTAATGAGAAATAATTTCTACACCAGTCTACCTTTCACATTATCAATATCAATAAAGGTGACTGGAAAATTTCTCATTTATTCATATCCATATTAGAAGTCATAATGAGCATGTAAAAATGGTATATTTGGTTTGTAACAAAGTGAATTCTTTCACAATACATTGGTAGTTGACTGAATGTCATTAAAGTGTTTGTGTGCATATGTGTGTGTGTGTGTGTGTGTGTGTGTGTGTTTTAAATAATTTGATAATTCTGGCATTAAAATAATACAACACTAATGCCAAAAAAATTAGAGGTATTAATTATAAGTGCAAAGATGATATGAACATTTGGTAGGAATTAAAAATTGGTATGGTCATCCAGAAATACTCACATTCCCATATGTAGCTTCATCTGATTAATCAGGTATTCTTTTAATTATTATGGTGGTTGGAATGAGGCCAATGTTGATGATGGTAATGATGGTGATGACTCTAATAAAAACCCAACCTACAATTTTTCTTAATGATAGTAAGAGGTGTAAACCTGAAAGGAATATAGTGTGTTTTCCCAGTACTCATAGAATTATTTCTATGTGTTTAATTTCTCTTGGTTCTGTGAAAAAATACCATAAAATCTTGTAAAACTTTAAATGTCCCAAATTTTGTTTTAGTAAATTTTTTTTTTTTATGTCTAGGCTGTCTTAGACTCTATACCATTAACTGGCTATTTCACTCACTGGCAATAAAATTGATATTTTGAAGTATGAATTGATTTCACAATTAGTAAATTATTTGAAAATGCAAGCATTCAAATAATGACTTCTCACTCGTTTTAATTATACACACCCCATTTCTCATACAGGCATAAATACAAAGACGTCATTTTAATTAAATTTTGGTATGCAATCAATTCTCAAATATACTGAACAGTAAGATGGAGTTGTATAAATATATTTAATACTTGAAAAAAATTTCCTAAATCATAGATTTCATAGCATGCTCCTAGTTGGTGAAATATAACAGAAGTCCCAAGTTGGCTGAGAATCAGGGTTCTTATTCATTTTACATTAAGTGAGCATGCTCTTGGGAAATTAATCCAACCACTTTCACCATATGAAGAAAAGAACATTGCACCCAATAAACCCTTTAAATGACTTCAAGAAGAATTTGAAAGCAAAAGATATAAATCTTATATAGAAATGTAAAGAGCACACAACTCACTAGTCTAATCTTAATATCACATTGACTGTGAAAATGTGTGTTCAAATGCACAGAGTACAGCTATGCAACATGAAACTTGCTTTTGTGAACATTTGCCTCCCTCCCACCATAATTAAGCTTTTTAAATGAACAAAAGAAACCAAACTCTCCTCTACAACATTAAAATAGTATGATGCAGGGAAAAAAACAAACAGAGCATTGCATACTTTCTCTTTCAAACAGTTTTCATGAAGAAAATATCAACATGCAAAATTATTTCACCTACCTGAAGTGGTTTGTCCCTAAGAAAAATGCAAACAAGGCTGTCAAAATGTTCACTAGCTGCCGGTTCATTCCTGTTTCTCTGATGCTTGTGGAAAATATCCCGAAATGATTCCAGAAAGAAGACTAGGACAAAGTGTCTATTTATTGTCCAGATTCAAAATCTGGCAGGAACCTAGTTTCCTTGAAAATCAAAAAGAGATTTGGGGTTGTACAGTTTGCTGAGAAAAAACAAAAAGTGCCAGTCTTGGGCATCATGGTCAGGTCAAACCAAGGCTCAGGACCATCAGTTAGCTTAGGAGAGACAAAGCCTCAGAACTGATGAATCCCCTAGCTGCTTTTCCTGAATAATAAAAATGCTGCTACCTTAATCGCATCACCATGCAAAGGGGGCTGGTGACAATGCCATGCTGGAAGTCGGGCTGCTGTAGCTTTTGTTTTATATCTTTTCTATTCAGCAAAGCCCCTTTCTTTAGGAAATGTTCTCTTTTTAAAAGAAGTTGTAAATGAGGGAGAATAAAGGACTCTGTGTGGGGGAGTGTTTGGGAGAAAGAGGAAAATATTACTGAGATCCTGTGCTGGAATGAGGGCTACAGAAAAAGACGGAGACGTGATCTTACCCAGCCTATAAATTTCAGCACTCGGACAGCTCCTAGCTCTGAAGTGCGCATGTTTCCTTTTTCAGTAGCTGGGGCGGGGGTCGGAGAGAGGCATTCAAGAGGAGTTGCGCCTGCTGTTTGAAATGCAAAGAGTGACTGCTCCTCTGATGAGGGGGCTACTGGAAGGGGTGCGAAGACAACAACGGTCCTGGTAGAGGGAAAAGGTGAGAAAGGCTAGGGTCTGAGCTCCTAGAAATGCTAGTCTGCCTCTGGGTAGGCGGGATAGGAGTTTGAAGCAGAAGAGACCGGAATGAGGCTTAGGCGTCGGAAAAGTAAACTAAGAAAACAAAGAACAACATCCAGAGTACTGAAATTATAATGGGTGTGGGAAGTCAACATCTGGTCAGTAGAAGCCAGAGGGAAAGAGAAGTCCTGTGCTGACATGGAGGGTGCATTTCCTCGGCAAAGATGAGCTTTCTTGCAAGAAAAAATAACAGAAAGAGAGAGAGAAGAGAGAAAGAGATCCAAGGGGATCAGCAATTGAATTTAGAATTTCTTTATGCCTTTCTCGGCTCTTGAGTGTTCTGTTTTGATTTTAGCCTCTTGTTCCCAAAGGGTCTATCTCCCTAGTTGTGAAAGTTCGTTCTACTGTTCAGTGGCTCGAAATCTTTGGCCATCCTTAAATCACAGATGAAATTCAGCAAGCGGGGGAGAATGAGCCAGCAGGGGGCAGTAGCAATCTTTTCCTGCTCTGTTTAAGGTTTGAACAGTGTTCCATGATATAAATGGAGCAAAGAAAACGGAGACTTGGGATTTAGTTTCACCTTCCCACCACAGGTGTTAATCGCCTGGAAGGGTCCAGTAATTAAATGTTGCTCTTCTCCCATATTGGCTAAAGAGACTGAACATAATAAAACTTTCTAAGTCCGGTATAAAAGCATATCAGGTAACCTGCTATCGATTTTACCCAGACTGTTGATAACAAGTGGAAAGGGAAATAGTTGAACCATAGTAATTGGCAGCACTTGAAAATGTGTGTCCTATCACGAACTGGGTGAGGAACTTGCTTTTTTTCCGTGAAATATTGCACCTTAAGCACTTTGGTACTCCACCACAGGGGTTGATTTGAGAATACACCATTGTTGTTAAATTTATTCCAGAAATGACATGTTTCTCCTTGGATTGGCTTATTATACTTAAGAGCAAAGTAACAAAGAACCCTATACTTTTTCAAAGGTAGATTGTGATTTTTAAAAATCCAAGTTCTTTTTGCTTTTTAATGTAAAACACAGGAAGATCCCATTGAAATGCAAATTCTGACACTGTAGGCCTGCTTAAGGATCTGAGATTCTGCATTTCTAACAAGTTCTTATTAGCTAAGGGTGATGCTTGTGGCCCATAGTCACACACTGAGTAGCAAGGCTCCGAATGACCTTTCACTAGATTTTTACAACACTCAGACAGTGAGACTTTCTGAGCTTCTTCTGAGATAAAATGGAGCAGTGTCCATGCATTCTGATTACATTTAAAATCAGTTCCATGCATTTGTTTTCATAATGCTTAAACCTAGAAAAAAGTGGCTCACTTTAAACAAACAAACAAAAACCTATATGGTGCTGTGATGAGACATCCCTGTACTCCAGCTTCAAATTTGTCCATTTCCAAGTTCATTGACATAGAAACTCTAGACCTGACTGTATCCCTGCAGGCCTGATACTTCAGCCAAAATAAAATCAATCCCCAGAAATGTATTTCTTCACTTAATTCTATATGGAAAAATCATAGATGAGGCTTATGTGTATGATTCAGAACATTTCCAAAATAGAGATAAAAGTGTCAGAAAATGATTTGTCTCAAATATAAGATTGTAATGATGCCTAGAGTAAACCAATTTTAACCCCTTCTTTCAAAACACAGAGCCATGCTATATGTACCAGAAGGAGGCAAACATAGTGAGTGGTAACACAGAGACACTCATCTACTCACGCAAAATTGTGACACTATATTATTTTAGATCTGGAAGATGATTTAGAAAGGACCAAGTTTCACTTAACTTTCCTCACTTTGGATTCCACACCCCTTTCAAGTCACATCATGTTTGTCAATGAATTCCTTAGATCTGAGCTCAAAGGGTATGTATCTACTTCTATTTTAATTGACATTTCCATGTTATATAATATCATTGTTCTTTTCTTGTTTTGCAAAGGTTTTCCATTTGTGACACAGGGAACTTGCAGACTAACATCTATTCCATCTTTTTGTCAGGCACACCCTTTTATACATGGTCTACAGAAGTTTGATTTCTTAAAGGCCTCCACTTCTACGACCTCACTTCTATTAGGTAATATTTTGATGCTATAACTTCCATTGTCTTTCTCTATAATTATACACAAATACACACCACACACACACACACACACACACACACACACACACACACACACATACACACACAACTTAGTCATCCTTCTACTTGTTTGACCATTTCTGTTCCATATCTCTAAATGTCTTCACACTCCTCTCATGCTAAAATAAACTGTTGCAAAATGCCACTGGTCCTAATCTCCAGTACCTACTCCAGTGTGACCAACCAATGGACAGAGCACACTCTCTGAGATGCGCTTTCCATCAGTCTCCAAACGAAGTTTTCCCAAAGCCCCACTGATTTGTCAACTATTTCTCAAATCTAGCCATTTTTCTTCATCTTAATTTCTCTGACCCCAGTTGAGAGATCCTGATGCTGCAGTGTTAGGCACCACACTAGTCCACTAGAACTGACAACCTCTTGCAATATGCTGCCACCAGAATGAAGGATCAAATTAGAATCTCACCACACGTGGCCTCTAATTAAAGATATGGTTCTCCACTGATCTTTGAGTAAAACAAGAAAATTACTTAAAGTGGTCTAAAGAGACCTCATAATCTGGCTAAACTTATATGAACCAAAAATAAACCTTTTTCTTTTTTGAGTTTACACTCCCAAGCATGTTTTCACAGTGACCAATACACTTATATAAGCTTTATGATGAATAGAAATAGCAGATTCAGTTTGTTATTGCACAACCATATATTCAGTGCTGATGACAATAGGAATAATAATAATATTGATGGTAACTAAGGTGCAATTTTAAATGTACACACAGAAATGCTAATTAAATGAAAATGTAAATAATTATATATGGACAACAAATAGTTATACAAAATTACTTATTACAAATAAAAGATTTAAGATTATGATCATTTGAAAGGAAATCAAGTTCAGTGGATCAGAAGTCTGTGACATGAATTGAAAATCAAAGTAGAGGACTATGAATCTAACCTGCTTGGACCAACTTCTATTTTTAAAAGACAATTGGTTGTGTCATTGTAGACAAGTCATATAATTCCTCTGGGCCTCATTCTCATATTGTGTAACATGCAGAAAGTATTATCACATAAATATTTCTATATAAAATACTCTTGAAAGTCAAGGGTAACCATAGTTAAGCAAGTGTTAGGCTCTTATCCTCAGTTCCTGGCATCTACTTGCTGTTCAGATTTAAGTGTTGACTTTGTTCCTTGGACAATTCCACTTTCAAGGACAGTAAGACTCTAGAGCTTTGAAAAGGTCTTATTTGCAAAGCAGTGAACATCCTGAAATCTAGTCCTCCTATGCTTCTAACTCGCCAAACCACAACTGGTCACAGCATGTGGCACCCTCATTCTGTACTTTTACTGTCAAAAAAGTGAGAATATTTGATTCACCATATAATGCCATAAAGATAAACACACAATGATAAATCCATATTGTTCTATATCTAAATATATTTTAAATAGATATATGAAAGAAACATTTTAGATTAATGTCAGTATTCTCTACTAATATCCAAGTCTAAAAATGTCTCATAAGTAAATAATACTTTAAGGTTTTTAAAACTACTCACACTGTGGGGCAGAACAACAATAGATACCCATGTTTTTCCAAAGAAAAGTGTAACATTTATGTAATTTCATGAATTTTTCTACCATTAATGATTAAGTGACAAAAACATACTTTCTCTAGTTATTAGCAAAGTAAACAAACGTGTATGATTGATGCTATTTTTAAGTCACTGGAAGCACATGTGTACCTATAACTATTTTTAATAACCATATCCTGATGTTTCTATAGCTTAATCACCATTGTATTAACATATGCACACAAATGTTGTTAATGGAAAATCAATATTAGAAGTCTCAGAGACAACTTCTTGAATGAAAGTCCAGGGAGATGTCTAATACATAAATAGCCTTTATCAGTACATTAAGCCAACTCTTCTTATGTAGTCATCATCAGAAAAGAGCATGTTCCTTCCATTTTAAAAGAGAAAGTTGGGGTTATAAAAGATGTTATTAGTTTACAATTGATACACAATGAGTATTTGAGGAAAATTTGAGTTAACAAATCACAAAGTTGTTTCATAAAATCTTTAATTGATGGACGTTGCTACTTCACAAAGAATAATAGAGTTAATTTCAGCTTAATAAAATGATATTCTTGAATTATGGGAATGATTCACATGTCTTAAAATGGTCTCATCATATAGCTCTAACTTAGAATAGATTTTAAGATGAAAAAATTCTTCTGACATAGGATTAAAGGATTGTTATGATATTTATTAAATCATACAGTTCATAATATAAGCATGAGGGATTACCATTGCTTAACTATGTATAATTTTATACGTAAATAACTAGATAGGTGATTTATTAGTCAAATCAATTAATATGATGGTAGAGGCTTAAAGACTTATAACAGGTAACAGGTCATTTAAAGTTGGAGATCCTGAGATACCAATATTATGATTTTTGTTAAAGCTAGAAAGATGCAGAACTAGGAAACTCAATGGTTTAACATTTGGATCAAGACCAAATGTTTGAAAATTCAGAGGACCACTCACTAAGTTCTGGAGTCTAAGACTTGAGACTCTGGAGTTCTGATATCCCAAAGCATGACAATACCCAGCCAAGTGGATGTTGTTCTCCTATATCCAGGGAAGATGTCCCCACTAATTCCACTGACTAATATACCAGTCTCCTCCAGAAATACACTTACAACACATCAAAAATAATTGATCACTTCTATGGAATTTCTTGCCAGTCCAGTTGATACAAAAAATTACCCATCACAAGTGTATTATTGATCAAGTAGAGGGTCTGTCTCTCAGACTGAGCTACCCTATGCAGAGTTCTTGACAGCTCTTGTATTATGTGGTGACTTGCATATACATATGTCCTGTATTTCCTGACATAGTTATATTGGAAATGAAAGGCATTCTGGAGGCTCCATTATTTCATTTGTTGAGAAGACAAGAATGAGAACAGGAAGGTGATGAAGGCACTATAGTCTCTGCATGCTTATTTGTACAGGATGCTGCACACACTAGTATTAAAAAACTGAAGGTAATCTTCAATGGCCAGCATGTCCACTGGGCAGGAATGCCAAAGACTGATGTCAATCTGCACTCAAGCTCTCTTGCTTTCAGAAATACTGTTTGCTTCTCTCCCCTGTGTTTGTTGGACTACACAAAGATAGCCAGCATACAGAACCACAAGTTTTAAGATTAGGGAGCCTAAACGTGACGTTACAGCTCTCCCAGGCTCCAAGTAGACAACTGGATGTCTGTCCAGGGTATTTCTGGATTAAATTACTTGGAAGTCATTTTAGAACTGGAACTCATCAACTTATTAGTGTTCAGTGTTCACAGGCCACAAATCTGCCGAAATTGAAATAATTTCTATTTCCAGCCATGTTTCATGGCAAGTGATTGTGATTCTATTCGCTAAAATGAAAAATGAAGATAATAAGAAGGCAAAGATTAAATTAGAGGAGAAATTCAGTGCAATGACAACTAACCATGGTAGGAAGTTTCCTCCTTGGCTGTGTTGTAAAGATGAAAATAATGGATAATAAGAAAATATACCGCTCCAAGATCACATGCCTTATATTCTCCTAGGTCTGACTTGAAACTACCTTTCATGTTACCATCTTCTTTATAATGCCCTACTAAAATTTTCTTTCAGAGTGTTCTCGGGGTTTGCGTTTTTGTTACCCATGTCACTAATATCTAGTTTCACGCCATGGAATGTCTCTTCTGAACTTGTCTTGTACTCACAAACTTCTAAAAAAAAGTGATTTTAGACAGAGTAAATGCTTCAAACTGAAGGAAGGGTTTGTAATGGAAATTATTGGTAACTGGAGAGGTGTTAGAATCAGTGATGACATTTGTATAACTTGTTAACATATTTGTAGCCAGACAACAAATACAGATGAACACTTATAATAAGTGAAGTTCTGTAAATGTTTTAAAGATAATGAGGTAAAGTGTGGCTTGTGGTGTTTAATGACATGTATACAAAGGTGAAAATAGTGTGATTGAAGTAGAATTTTACAATATCATGTGGAGAGATTAACTTACTGATAAAAAATAAGTTTTACAAATGAAAAATTTTTTATGTATTCTTCAGTCTAAGAAGACTAAGACTTCAGTCTAAGTCTTCTGGTTCTTACTTTGATAAAAAAAAAGTTCTCAAACATAATCTTGTAAGTCCCCCAAATAGTTTACTAATTAGGGATAAGACATAGTAACTCTGTAATACCAAAGAGTACAACATGTAGTCTGGAATGAAAATACAGTGCTTAAGCTTCCTGGATGTATACTGAAGTGTTTCATGACAAACACTGCATTAGAATAATGGACTATGACTTTATGATTAAAATGTGAAAACATTGAGTAATCACAAATCAAATGAACTGATGGAGTCATCCTGTCCCTAGCTTCATAATAGTGAACATTAAAGCCATTTGTGCACATGACTCATTCATGGCAGGAGAGTTTGCTTTCTCTCTCAGATTTCTTTTTTTTTTTTTGTTCTCTATTTGTTGTAAACTCTATTGCTAACTGGTATACTCACTGCATTTTGAAAATGGTACTTTGTGGACTGTTGTACACTTCTAAAATATATGTTTGGAGTATAGGTAACCTGCATATTAGAATAACAAAACAAATATTTGTGAAATCACAGATTGCACAGGACAAAGACAATCAGGACTGACAAGACGTTTGGAGTTGCCTGACCACTTGTGCTTCATCCCTGGAACTCATGGTGCAAGGAGAAAACCAGTTCCTCCAAGGTCATCTTCTGACCTCTACATAGGCGCTGTGGCACACACACACACACACACACACACACACACACACACAAAAAAAAAAAAATTCTAAAAAACAAAGAAAACTACCAACACCTCTTTAAACCCTTGAATGCTAATCCAGTGTTCTCTCTCTCATGTTAATCCATACATGAAATATTTTCCTATTATTCATTCTCTGCTTTGTTATTTTAGCACATACAGCAATCTTGTAGAGTTACTCATATTGTAAAGTATTCATAACTTGTGCTCTTCTGTGTTTTTTCTTTATTTAGTCAATATAATATTATTATACTTAACAAGATTTCATTCTTTTTCATGCTCTGCTGCTCCATTCAACGAGAACCGCACAATTCATTTATCTGTTCCACTGCTGGTGGCATTTGGAGTTGCTTTTAGTTTGATTTTTTTTTGCTACAATAAATAATGCTGCATAATGTTCTTGAGCATTCTTCTGCTGCACATATGCAGTCTTTCTCTAGGGTACATATTTGGAAGGATTATTAAATCTCAGCCTATGCATAGCTCCAGTTTAATTAGATGCTACCAAGTTGTGTCCAAATATGTAATAATAATTTACAGTTTTCCCATAGTGCAGAAAAGGTCTAATTACTTTTTATCCTTACAAATACTTGGCATTTTCAGATTTCTGAATTCTTGCCAAATTGGAGACTGTTAAATATCATTACATACTGATTTTAGTTTGCATTTATCTGATTACTAATCAGGTTGAATGCCAATGAGATATATTTACCTACAGGATTTTACATTCCAAATACCTATTTATTGATTAAACAAAAAACCCTTTCAAATCACTTGTTTCTTTTCCCTGACTCATATGTATAAATTATTTTCTAGTGACCATTTGCCAATTATCGTATACATCTTTTCACAGTTGGTGGTTTTCTTAATTTGTTTGTTGTTTTTGTTATGGTTATTTTATTTTATTACACATATTTTTAAATTTTTTATTTTAATAAAATAATTTTTATGTATAAAATGTTATTTGTAAATTTAATGAATCTTTTCTAAGTTTAACTGTTTTAATTTTTGTAATAGATACATATCAAAAACCAAGTGTTTCATTTTGTTACATCATGATAACAAAGATGCTTGGTTCAGATGTTATGTGTTCCTATGCTTCTTGTCATGTGTCCCTTTATTTTCCATCAATGATCTTAGAATTAACATCTAAAGTAACTGTTATTTGTTTTAATTATCTAAGCAACTGCCATACACATGTAGTGGCTGACAGATGTGTATATATCATATATGAATAAAATATTTAAGTAATTCTCTTCTGAGAGTTGGGAAATCAAGGTGACCTGTAATAGTAGGACATCATATTACAATACATATTGGCAAATTAATGAAAAGACATAAAATGTCTACCCATATTCTAGTAACACATTGTTATATAGTAAACTGTCTTTCAACATACTAGTTTAAGACAATATTTTTCCTTTTGTTTATTTGAGAATTTCATACATCAGTATACTGCATTCGCACAATTTACACCCCTCCAAATTTCCTGGTGTCTCTCAACCACCCTCTTGCTGTTGGTTCCATTGTGATAAGGCATAGAATACATCTGGATCATATCCCCCAATTTTTCTTCCTTGTTCTTCTCTCCTTTCCCCAACATTCTTCCTCTTCTTTTTACAGTTTCCTTTTTATTTTCAAGTTATCTCTCTCTCTCCCCTCTCTTTCCTCTTTCTGTTTTATTAACATTCCACATATGAAACAAAACATATGATATTTGTCTTTAAGAATAGGTGGATTGTTTCATTTAGCATGATGCTCCTTGATTTGATTCATTGTATGCAAATAATGTGATTTCTTTCCTCTTTATGGTTGATTCTAGTCTCCTATGTATATGACACATTTTCTTTATTCATTACACCTGATGACGGGTATTTAGACTGATTGCATAATTTAGCTGGTATGAATAGTGCTGAGGTGATACACAAGAAGATGCAGGTATTTCTATTGTATTCGAATTTGATTCCTTTCAGTATATACTCAGGAGTGGTAGAGCAGAATCATATCTATAACTTTTTTACATTTTTCATGTAGTAGTGTTACAGATGCCTTTAAATGTTAACTTGCCACAATTTAGATTTACCAGAAGGAGGAGCATCAATTGAGAAATTGTCTTGATTACCTTAATTGTTGTGGAAGGACCCATCCCAAATTTGGGCAGTGCCTTCTTTTTACTTGATAGCAGGCCAAGTAAAAAGAACACAAAAGAAGAAAGATTGTTCACCTTTCGTTAGCTTGGTCTTCCTTGTCACAACCAAGTTATTCTACCCTGTTGCTGCTTTTCATAGTACTTTCACTGATATTAAGAGCAGCTAAGGCTTTAATCATCTGTAGGTTCAGCTGGACTAGACTTTCAAAGTTGGCTTGATTACATGATTAGAATGTTATACTGGCTGAAGAGAACTGAGTACGAGTTCAGGTGGAACATGCATGGGCATGCATGTTTTTTCCCCTGAAGCTTAGAATTTTTACACCATGATGGCCAAGTTATGAGAAAATAGCTCCCCACCGTGAACACTGCAAAGTGGCTCTAGAGAGATGGTAATATAAGATTTCTTATAATCTAGCCCTGAGAGTCACACAGACTCAATTTTTCTGCATTCTACTAGTTCTGTATCTCACCAAATTTCAGTATAGAAAGGAGCATCATTAAAATGGAAGAAAGCATGGTTCAATGGGCAGCAGTCTTTTGATGAGTGTGTCAGTTTTTTGTATTTTTTTCGAGTAATAAAGATTAGATGGATTGTAAAGATTCTCACTTTAAAAGGCCTCAAATTTATGGATGAAATGTGTGGCTTTTTTAGAAGATAAAATGGCCATGAAGTAAGGTAAATTCTCTGAGCTCTAAAACACAAAAGCATGAGCTCATAGTAACATCCAAATGCTTTTAGCACAGTACCTTGGAGTATCTTTTGATTTCAGAGACCTGTGACTGAAGTTTTAGTGGCACCTTGGGGAGATGGGAGAATGAAAGACATAGCCTAGAACCCAAGAAAAGTGAAGATCTATTTAAGGGATGAGTCACATAGTGTAGTACAAAAATACAAATTGGTAGAAAACACACTTACCTGAAAATTGACATTAAATATAACATAAAATTGTACAATTTTTACTAGTAGGGAAACATCATGAATGTTTATGATCCTAATTAATACTAAGTCCATAATCAAAACACTTCATGGAAAAATTAATCTAAAATTGCTCAGAGTTGGCTATGTCAAGTATGTCTGTATAAAGAATGATAATTCACTTAGGGGAAAAAAAAACACATGTTTCAAGGTTGTCCTTCAACTAAAGCTATTGTGCAAATCCCAGAACACATATCAGAGAACTCATGAGTATGGGACAGGAGAAGCAATGAATACAGTAAGATACATCAGATTAGAATAGTCAGAGCTCAAATAAATGTATTAAACCTGCTCAACAATTACAAAGAGAAGTGAAGAGGAAGAAATAACTGATCCAAACACAGCCAAATAAACTATCTATAAATAAAAAGTGTAGAAATTGACTTTTAAAAGCCAGCGAACCATCTGAATGTCATATTTGATATGAAAAAAGAGACAATTACTAAACTGGAATAGACAAAAATCTCACCAAGAACACAAGACACAGAGACAAAGTATTCAAAAATATGAAAGAGGCATGAAAGTACAT
Source organism: Onychomys torridus (assembly GCF_903995425.1). Lineage (NCBI taxonomy): Eukaryota > Metazoa > Chordata > Mammalia > Rodentia > Cricetidae > Onychomys > Onychomys torridus. The sequence continues at coordinate 58,543,091 of NC_050466.1, read as the reverse complement.
CAAAGATAAACTGGGACTGGCTATCTCACACATGTTAAATACAAGTTAAAAAGAAATAGAATTCAGGGGAAGCAGCTCCTAAAGATAAAATGACTAAAATTTTTCAGAACTGATGAAAAGTTTGAATCATTAGGGATTTTAGTGAGATCAGGAAGAGTGAAATATTGTCACATTTGAAAACATTGAGATCAGTTGGGAACTGACTTTTCAGACAATACTAAGCAACAACAACTGGAAAGATAAATTATTAGCAATACCACCAAAACAAAAATAGTAAAAACAAAATACTTATTCAACATATTGAAGGAGCATAGCTTCTGACCTAGGATTATGAATATGCCAAGTTATTTTACATAATGTAAAAAAGAATGAAACAAACTTTCAGACAAATAAAACTAAAAATATTTACTAATAATAGCACTTCAAGAAAGAAAAACTTGCGCCGGGCATTGGTGGCACATGCCTTTAATCCCAGCACTCGGGAGTCAGAGCCAGGCAGATCTCTGTGAGTTCCAGGCCAGCCTGGTCTACAAAGCAAGTTCCAGAAAAGGCGCAAAGCTACCCTGAGAAACCCTGTCTTGAAAAACAAAAACAAAAACTAAACAAAAAAAAGAAAGAAAAACTTAAAAGACCATTTCATTTTAAAAAAAGCCACTCAGAAGAAAAAGTAGTGAAAAAAAAATGAAATACTAATTTCATACAGCAATAGGTTTTGAAGCAAAAAAAAAAAAAAGAAAAAAAAAACATTCCCAGGAATTACACTCAAATCAATGCCATTGCAGCTTCTCTATGGTGCTACATTAAAATAAAAGCAGAGACTGAGCCAAAGAAGATATGAAGGAACAAAAATAGGGGAAGTAAAGGTTAGAAGGGAATCCTGTAGAGTTTTGAAATGCCAAAGAAAAGCTCAATAGGAAATCAGAGTCTTCACCTCAGCCCTCCCTCCTATTGATCTCACTCAGGTGTTCTCTGTGGCTTTAATAGGATATAGGCCAATAGAGGGGAGAGCAGATTCTTGGTGAGAAGGTGCTGTTACAAGGTATGGTTTTGAGTGCACATTTTTCTCTGCTTTGTTAGGGCTTTGCATCATGTCTTAAACTCACATATAGACATTAACGTAGGTGTAAGGCATCTTTCCCCTAAATATGACCGAGAAACCTTCCTTGTCATTTCCTATAGCTCCTATGCCAAAAAGAGAGGCAGCGAATGCTGGATTTGAAATTGTAATGTACATCTCTTTTTTCCTTGATGTTCATTTCTTTCTACCATTGCCTCCATCCCCATTTTTCTGCTAGTCTCAATTCCTACAACCCATCAGGTTCCAAGACCCCCCTTTATAAAACCACTAAATTAGATTATTAATGATGAATCAAAATAGTCCAAGCTTATAGCTCTGAAAGCTCTTTGTTTCTTCAATATAACAAAGTCTGATTACTCCACCACCCACCCACTGCTTGCAGGGTACAACACAGAGACCATGTAATTATCTATCTATCTATCTATCTATCTATCTATCTATCTATCTATCTATCACCTATCTATCTATCTATCTATCTATCATCTATCTATTTATTGGCTGGTCACAAAAAGGAGGTCAATTTATTTGGAAACACTATCATGTTTACTTAAACTAAACACTGTTGTTAGTTCTATTACTGTATTAAAAATATGCAACTGAAGGTTGCTTAAGAGTGATATAGTACACAAGACTGTGAGAAACAACAAGGTAAAGGTTTTTAGAGTCATATTTCACTTTTGATTTAAACTACAGTCTTTTGAGCTCCAACGAGTCAATTTGAGTTCTTGAAGGCAAGGCCAGAATACATCCAATATATGAAATAAAGAAAATGAGGACATCTTTGCTCACAGGAAAAGGATCTAGCTTTATTGTCCTAATAAGAGTACAAAAGGCACAGTATCCCTCTTTATGTATTCCTCTTTAGGAAGAAGAGAGAAGAGTGAGGCCTGAGGGATAGGTACCCAAATCAGACATCGTGAGGCCATTCCAATTGTGAAGATCATGTCATTTATTTCTCATGTCAATTTTGCAACAGACTATAATAAGCATGAACTCTAGAATTGAAAAGCTTTGCATATAGATAATGGTTCTGCCATTTGCTAGGACCAGGTATCCTGAACTGAACTACTGATACCATCAGGTTTTCAGAAGTATTTTAAATTTGTTGACCTTGAAGGTCATTTATTCACTCAGCAGATATTTTTACTGAATGTTCAATGCATTCCAGGGCCTATTCAATGAATGAAGGATATTGAAAATAGAAGCATTAGGAAGTTCCTAACCTCATAGGACTTAGCATGAATCTGTAGGCTGGCATCCTCTCTAGCCATCTACTGACCCTAAAATGGCCAAATGGCACATTGCTCTTCCTGTGTCCATAGGCAATCATGCAAAATGCACTAATTAAATGTCTCCATAGTGACTATGTGCTTCAGGAATGGCCTAGTGCCAATGCCTTGAAAAGTCAGCTCCAAATGCCACTCTTGTCCAGCAGCTAATGGATAAAGTGACCACAGCATACACTTGGAATTGATTGTTTGCTTTAGATTTAATCAAGCACTTCTCTCCTCCTCCTTTTACTACAGCCACTATACCTTAACAGAAAAGAATTAAATTTTCCCTTCTGACTTTTAATTATCCTTGGGCAGCTTTGAGAAATGGCATGAGTAACACAAATCAGAAATGCCAGTTGGCTTTGGAATGCACCCCATTTGCCTTGGAAACAGATTTTTTTTGAGCTCTTTTTTTTTTTTTGAACAAATGTTACACTGATTTATGTTTCCTTAACAGATTCCAATGGATGACAATACCGTGAAGACAATGGGTAAGTAAATAAAGATTATTGAATATTTCTTAAAGGGTCTGTAAGTATACATGCTGTATTGTATGTCAGACATTTCTTTAACTGAGCTACCATCTCTATCACTGTGGATATTAGTCACTTTTCAAAAAATGTCAAATCTAAAGGTTTCTAATTGTTAGCTTTCAATACTGTGACACATCCATCCACATTAGAGAGCAAAACAAACAAGCATGGCATACATTGTTATGAAACTCATGGTGAGCAGACCCAGTCTATATAAAAAATTACATTTTAAGTAACATTTGGTGAACACTATAATTGACTATCCATAATGATCACAAGACAGCAAAACATTTTTTGTTTTATATATGAAAACAAGACGTTTAGAGATTTAAGGTAATTTGCTGAGAATCACCCAATTAGGTAGTGATAGGCCATTGCATCTGGACTCATATTGTTTTGCCATCGTGTGTTAAGGCTCAGCAAACAGCAAGATTGGATAGAGTTTAAAACATATAGGTTTTTGACAAAAGATTGACACTGGACAGAATCTCATAGCTCAAAGTCACAAACTAATGCTAAAAACAAAATACCAGAAGAACTTAATTTTGTATGGATCAAGTACTAAGCAGTTGAAGACAACAGTGGTTGAAACTGGTTCAGCTACTGCCCATGAAGAATGTCTCATGAGCAATTACCACAATAAGAATGTTGCTTTCTTCTCAAGACAACCGAATATATCAAGAGCAGTCACCTGATTCTTACTTCAGTTTCCAATGTACCTTGATGATTCTGATCTGTCTACAGTCACCAACACCTATCAGCTGTACTAATAAAACAGAAAGATACATTTTGGCATAATTTGAGCTTCACTTGGAGGGCTATTATTCTGGAGAGGTAAAATTATATACTCTCCAAGGTTGCCCAATTAAAGTACTTAATTCCTCTTTATCATCAGAACATCATCTGTTGCAAAGCCAATAGAATCTTCTAACCTCAAATGTAGTTGATGATGCCCAAGCATGCCAAAATCCAAGGTTAGATCAAATACATTATATATTCAAATGTATAAAATACAGAAATATATACCAACACACACACATACACAGAACAGGAGAAGATAACATCAAACTCTCTTTATCACATAGCAAACATCTCTTTGGACCACTGTTTATAAGTAGCATCTCTAAATTATTCTTGATATTTCATTCATCTTAATAAGACCTTTGTGGATAAACTTAAAGTACAGGATTTCAGTATGCCATCTCAGAAGAATGGTAAAGTACTGGTTTCATTTGACTCAGCCTTAGGTCCTGTAGGGAGAGCCTGGTCACTTTTATTCTGGCCATCTGCCTACTCAAGTCTATTTTAGGCTTACCTCTTAGATTCTCATCTGAATTCTTTTTTTTTTTCAAAGATCCAGACATGTTACTTTTTCAAAAACAAAAGCAAACAATAAAAACAAAATCCTGTTTGGCTCAAATCCATGTCTTTTCTGCTCTCTCTAGCCATAGACCAAAGCACTCAAGGGATGTGATTAGAGACAATAGCACTGAAATTCATGCCATGAAGTATTCAAGTTCAACTATCATATGAGAGATTATACTGCTTTTTCTATTATTCAGTAAAAAGTGAGTTTCTTTTTTTGTTTTGTTTTGTTTTTTGTTTGTTTGTTTTCCCCCCAAACAACTTTTTTTGTCCCCAAAAACATCATTTTATTTCTTCCAAACTTGTGAATACTTAGACATCTTTGAAACTGTGGCAAAGAAATTGTTTCAATTAGCATATTTATTTTCTGGACAAGGAAAAACTTCACTCATGATCCAGAGGGAATGCTTGAAAGAGGAAGCACACAGAAAGAGGAAATGCACTTGCTTTTTTTTTTCTAACTCAGATGGTGACTGTGTCTTTTTGCCATTGGCTGGCTTCAACCTTACAGACTTATTTAAATGGTAATCTGAAAAGAACTGCTGTACAGGAAATGAAAGAGGAAAAGGGGAAAAGGGCACTGGTGTAGGTCATTAAATTCCTGGAAAGTATCTGGGAACCTTTGTGTAAATAAAGATTTTATTGGGCATGGAGGGGGATTAAAACATTTGCATAAAAGTTTTACAAAGTGAGGAAGATAGAAAATATTTGAATTCCTTCTTCTAAACATGTTTTATAATTTGTGATACAAAATATTCAAATTAAATATTTCTTCTAAATCCTTCCTCCTATCAAAAGGCATGGCAGAAGATTGTGGGTTCATCACTCTAGTCATCAACTTTAGAGAACAAAGTAAATCAAAGAGGCCAATAAATGAAGTTTCTTGTGAGTTCATTAAGAGATTCCAGTGAAGTTTGACTTGAACATATTCAAATCTCTTTCCAGATACCAATCTTCCCAACCCCTGACAACTGGGGGCTTTTAGAGGCAGAATATAGCAATGAAGGCCCTTAAGAAAAAAAATCTCCTTATTAAGAGAACAGAATTTCTGGCTTGAATGCAGACCTAATATTCCAGTGGGATCAGACCAATCTTGGCCATCTGAGTAGGATGGGTTCATCTTAAACCATGCTAATGAAATAGATGGGATCATTGATTGTCCTATGGCTTATTGGGTCAACTATTACTAAATAGATACTTCCTCCTTATTGTGTTTCTTAGTCCAAGATATGACAGACAAACAAAGAGAGCCTACATCTTATTGGGTCTGATTGGCATATTTATTAGAGAATCAATATTGATGGAAGAAAGGTTCAAAGCGAGATAGTGCTCCTAGTTTTAAACTAAATTTAGGATTGTAGTTTAGAAACTCTTGGCTTGGGACACATCGAACACTAACATACTTTTCTATATGTGATGAAATTGAAAGGCAAAGAATTTAAAACAGTGGTTCTTCACTCAGGAAACATTAGAAAATGAAGGTGCTTAGAACTCACCATCAGAGCCTGGAAGACAGACTGGCTTTTGGTGGTTGTTTAAAGCCTATCTAGTAGTTCTAAAGTACATCTGGAATTCAGGAACATTGTTTGTGTTGTTGTTTGTTCTTTTATATTTTTATGAACTTGTAAAAGTTAGAATACAATGGAGTGGATTTTGTTATGGTATTTTCATATACATTATCATACTTTGTTTTCATTTGTTCTCGCATCCCACTTCTATCTCTTGTGTCCCTACCTCTTTTATATTACACTCTTGCTTCACTTTGTGTCTCTTCTCCTCTCAGTCTCCTTTCTACCTTCATGTACACACACACACACACACACACACACACACACACACACACACATACTCACACACACTTCTAGAGTCTACACATGAGAAAAAAACATGTGACACGTGCATTTTAAATATTTATTTATTTATTTTGGCAGAGAATGATATGTATATATATACTACAGTAGCCACCTGTCTTTTATACTGGCATTGAACTCAGGTTAGCAGACAAGTACCTTTTGCTGTTGACTCATCTCTCCAGTCCCCAACAATCTCCTTTTTGAGTTTGAATTATTTCTCTTAATACAGTGATTTCTAGTTCCATCCATTTTCTTCAAATCTCATTACCCATTCTTCTTTATAGCTGAATAAAATTCTCCTGTATATATGTACCACAATTTTTTATCCATCTATCTATTAATGAACATCAAGGCTAGTTCTATATCTTGGCTAATGTAAATAATGAATTAATTATAGATATATGTAGCTGAATGTTTTCCTGTGTCCCACCCAGTCTGCAGCTGCTCAGACCCAAGTAAACACACAGAGGCTTATATTAATTAAAACTGCTCGGCAATTAGTTCAGGCTTTCTACTGACTAGCTCTTACACTTAAACTCAGCCCATTTCTGTTAATCTATATGTTGCCACGTGTTCCGTGGCTTTACCTGTGTGCCGTTACATGCTGCTCCCTGGATTGGCATCTCCCCCATCCCCCCCACCTTCTTCCTGTCTCTCCCTTTCTATTTCCTGCCTACCTCTAAGCTTCTTGCCATAGGCCAAATGGCTTTATTTATCAACCAATCAGAAAAACACATATCCACAGCATACAGAAAGACATTACCCTTTACTAGCTCAGTCAGTAGAGCATGAGACTCAATCTCAGCGTCATGGGTTCGTGCCCTGCATTGGGCACCAAATGTAGATGAATTTTTAAATGGTCTTATTAAATAAAAAAAACATGGAGCCAAATATAGGGGTGAAAGCCTTAGAGATCAGGGAAATAGTGAGAGCCACCAAACACCTTACCTCACCAGCTCTGTAGCTTCCAAAACGTGAGCTGCTTCCTGTCTTACCTGTACCTTTATTGCCTTGCTTTTCTGCCCTCTTATTGGCTCTTAGCTCAGCTACCTCACTTCCTTGTCACTGCCTGTCTGTATAGACCTCCAGGTCTCTATGATTGGTACTGGTATTAAAGGCATGTGTCACTACGCTTGGCTCTGTTCCCAGTGTGACTTTGAATATACAGAGACCCTGCCTGCTAAGTGATTAGATTAAGGGTGTGTGCTACTTTTGTGTTAATGGCTTGTTATTTCTTCTGATCGCCAGGCACATTTTATTTATTAACATACAAATAAACTATCACCACATTTCTGCACAAATAAAATATCACCACAGATTTGTATTTTGGTGGTATGTTGACATTAAGCACCCCAAACTGGTATATCTACTGGTATATCAGGTCATATGTCAGTTTTAGTTTTAATTTTTTGAGAAACCTCTACACCAATTTCCATAGTATCCCCATGAGTTAATATTCCTAACAAATTGTGTAAGTGTTCCTCTCCCTCCACATTCTCATCATCAGAGAATACATGTTTTAAACTTTAGTGGCAGGATAAGGGATAAAAGAAGATCATATGTGATAGAAAAGGGTGCATCTTGAAAAACTCTGGTTATTGTCATCAAAGGTGAGTTAGCAACACATTGAAAAGGGGAAATAATATCTACAGAACCCACTTGAGTTAAGGGAAAATGTTAGTTCTATCTCAGTCATGTGAAAGCACTTCCTATAAGCTAGAGGACACATGACAGCATGCTGACCAACTTCAATATTCAGCTTGGGCATAGTTTTTTATTTTTCCTGATGGTGATAACACCTACCCCAGATCTGAAAGAGAAACTAATGATTCAGTAAGTGGAGAGAAAGAGCCTGAGGATAGTGTGATGCTTAGAATCCTCTTCCCTCCCAGAGAATGTATAGAATTAGAATATCCCTGCCAACCCTTTAAGTCACTAAGTCACTCATTAAACCTTTTTTCATCCTGTCATCTTCTAGACAGCAGACATCACTTAAGATACTCACCATTTTTTTCAATGTGCCCTAGATGTTTAATATAGTGCTCAGCATACTGTCAATCTTCAGTATCCAAAGATTCTGTATTTGTGAATTCTCCTACCTACTGAAATTTACATGGAACTTTAAAATCAGTACTCAGAGCACTTTCACAGTCCTTCATGGACATGTGCAGAGCAACAAAAAAAGTAGTCTTCAAATATGCATGCATATTAACAACTGAGGTTGAACAAAGTGCCATTCTACCTTCTTGTATTAATTCTCAAACAAAAATGAAATATCCTGCTGAGGAAAAAATTGATGGCACATTTTCTTTTTGCATTTTTGTGTTCTTTGTTGGTAAACCCACTGTCTCAAATATGTTTTAGGGGCTGAAGGTGTGGCTCAATATCAGAACCCTTGCCTAGCATGTAAAAATAAAATAAAATAAAATAAAATAAAATAAAGTAAAAATGTTTGTCAAGTGTACTGCTTCAATATTATCTACTCTCCTTAAGTGCAAGAAAGCTGAGGTGTACAAAAAGGTGCACTTTATGGAAAAAAATTATAAACTCCCTTCAGTCATATTGATGGTCAGAACATCAATGTTATATATTAAATAAAGTGTCTTTAAATGTGAACGCACATAAAATAATGTTATGTATTGATAAAGTGATAAAAATGTTGTGGCTGGAGGCTTTCAGGAGCATAACTCTGTATTTCCTTTAGGAGCAATTATTCACTATTCACTGTTCAGTATTCACGGTAGCTTTATATAATGTAATCACGAAAAATAATGAAAGTTGATTGTACATAGTCAGTGCTCAATTAGTACTTATGAAGTGAATGACTATCTTCTCATTTTTAAACGTATATAGGCATTCTTTTTTTGAGACATTTCATTGCTTTTATTCTTATTAATGCTTTTGCTTAGCATAAAGGTATAGGATTTAGGGTGATATTTTCTATTTTTTTAGATTTATTTATTTATTACACATACATTGTTCTGTCTACATGCCAGAAGAAGACACCAGATCTCATTATAGATGGTTGTGAACCACCATGTGGTTGAACTCGGGACCTCTGGAAGAACAGCCAGTGCTCATAACCTCTGAGCCACCTCTCCAGCCCCGAGATTTTCTTTTTTTATCAAGGAACTTTTTTATTCATTTTACATACCAGTCACAGGTCTCCCTCTCATCCCTACTCCAACTCCTTCCACCTTCCCTTCCCCAACCCACCCCCACTCCCTCCTCCAACAATGCAAGATCTCCCATGGGGAGTCCACAGAGCCTGGTCCATTCAGTAGAGGCAGGTCCAAGCCCCTCCCCCTGCATCAAGGCTGTGCAAGGTGTCCTACCATAGGGAGTGGTCTCCAAAAAGCCAGCTCATGCACCAGGAATGTATCCTGATCCTACTGCCAGGGGGCTCCTTAAGCAGATTACGCTACACAACTGTCTCACTTATGCAGAGGGCCTAGTCCAGTTCCATGCAGGCTCCACAGCTGTTGGTCCACAGTTCATGATTCCCACTAGTTTGGTTTGGTTGTGTCTGTAGGTTTCCCCATCATGATCTTGAAGTCCCTTGCACATAGAATCCCTCTTTCCTGTATTCGACTGGACTCCTGGACCTCGGCCTGGTGCTTGGCTGTCGATCTCTGCATCTGCTTCCATCACACTTTTATTGATTCTGTGGTTGTTTTGAGATCTCAAAGATACTAATAATAGTTTATTGAGTAACAACCGCAGTTCAGACAATTTTGATATCTATTGTTTTTTCCTCTTCACAATATTTCCATCAGTCAAAAATTTATCTTCTTCATGTTGCAAATAAGATAAGTAAGGCATAAAGAAAATAAATTGTTGCAAGTTCCTTAGCTGGTGGAAATGTAACCTGGATGTAGGCGGCTGAGCTAGTACTTTAGGCTAAACTTGGTTTTTCCCTTACCTGGTCAAATTCCTATGTTGGAGTTGTATTCCCTAGTATCTCAGAATGTGACTGTATTTAGACATTAGAATTTTAAGGAAGTAATTATGGTAAAATGAGGTCAGTGGGTGAGCCTTAGTCAAATGTTCCCAGTGTCCTTATCAAAAAATTAAGACACAGGCAAACTCCAAAGGAAGACTGTGTAAAGGAACAGATTGAAGATGGCCATCTGAAAGTCACAGAAGGAGAGAGAGACATCTAAAGGAAATCAACTCCATTGACAGCTCTATCTCAGATGTTTTTCCTGCAGAACCTTGAAGATATACATTTCTGTAGTTTAAGCCCAGAATGTCGTCCTTTTTGCCTCAGCTGCCTGAGCAAACGAATGAAACTTATGATTGAGATGCTTGGCTGATAAATCAGACAGGCTCCCAGCCTTCAAATCTTTCTGAGTCTCACCACTTGTAATAATCCACTAGGGACCATTTTTTTTCTCTAAGGAGGGAGCAATATAATTACAAATGAGGCTATGACTAGATCTGGAATTTTGGACACCAGTAAGGATGGAGCAAGTGAGAAAAAAATTGCTAGATCTTGAGTCAAAGCCAAGTGGAGTATAAAGGTGGCCAAGCCAGAAGAAAATACTGGGAGCAGTGCCAGATCACAGACTTTCAAGCCAAGGAGGAACCGAATTAAAAACAAGGCAAAGTGTGCAGAGTAGAAAAAGGACTGGGTCACAATGAGAAATGTTTAAAAAGTGAAAGGCAGCAGCATAGACCAGCAGGGAAGTGATCCCAGGAATGCTTTCAAGACCCACAGCTCATCTGGTGCCCAACTGATGAGAACCTGTAGCTGTAGGAACCTCAAGCTCACTTCCACTTACCTGTTTCTTTATATGACTCAGAAGCACAGAGCTAACTTAAATTCTGACATCCCTACTGAAATATGAGTCAGTACTGAACTGATCATAATAACTGTGTCATAGTGAGTTCCTCAGAACAGATGCTGAGAGGAAACTTCCGGGACACACCAGTCTTTGATATTAATAGTTGAGAGAACAAGCCTTCATTTTGTACTTTTGCTAAAGCATACTTGGTAATTTTTGCATACTTTGGTTTCTCACATATATTGTTTGTTTTCTGTTTTGTAAATTCATCCACACAACTATTAGAGGATGTCGATGGGTACAGATTTCTTATATGCACTTAAAAATAATTTTGTCTAGTTAAATCCCACTGGATTTTTGATTAACAAAATTGCACTAAATATATATTGTTATTTGGAAGAGAGTAACATTAGTATTATATTCAGACTTTCTGTTAATGAGCATGGGCTGTCTCTGCAGGTCTTATTTGATGTGTCTCAATAAAATTTATAGCTCTCTAAATAAATCTTATACATTGGTTATCACTTTTTTATTGTTTATAATATCATTTGGTCTCAATTGTTAATGGAGTGTATATGAATATGTTCTGTTTCCATCTTTGTCTGGTTTCATTATAAATCAGCTTATTTTTAAAATTATACTTATTTATAATGCCTATTAAAAGCCATTTTCTCCCTAAATTATTTATTTTATTTGTGTTTATTTTTGGGTGGGGGGCAGGGTTTCTCTGTGTAACAGTCCTGGCTGTCCTGGAACTCACTTTGTAGACCAGGCTGGCCTTGAACTCACAGAGATCTACCTAACTCTTCTTCCCAAGTGCTGGGATTAAAGGTGTGCTTTATCACCACCTGGAAAAAAATTTTATTTTACTCTCTAAAATATTTTAATTTTTTTAGGTTACAAAATAATTATGTGATTTCTCTCTTCCTCCAAGTCCTCCTATATATCCCTCCTTGCTCTCTCCCTAATTCATGGCCTATTTTCTCATTAATTGTTATTACCTATACACATACACATGTACACACACACACACACACACACACACACACATAAATACACCCTGTCTAATCTGTACATTGTTATTTGAATGTATGTTTTTAGGGCTGACTATTTTGTATTGGGTAACCAGTTGGTGTGCTCTGCCTTGGGGAAGACTATTTCCCAACCTCTCAACATTCCTTATTTGCCTGTAGTTCTTTGTATAGGTTTAGGTCTCTTGGGATTTCTCTATCCACTCTGACATGTCTACTATTACTGTCCTTGTTCAGCACATGTTTATGTAGTTATGTTGGTGAGACTTTATGGATGTAGCTTTTGACTGGGAGACACAGGTCACAACAAAGTCCCTCATCCTCTGGCTCTTAACAATCTTTCTGTCCCTCTTCTGAAATGATCCCTGAGTCTTAGGTATAGGAGCTGTGTTGTAGATGAATAATTTGGAACTGAGCTCTGGGTTCTGCATCTGCATTTTGATTGGTTGTGGCTGTCTGTAGTGGTCTCTGTTGCAAAGAGAAATTTTCTTGATGAGGAATGAGGACTACACTTAATGATGGATATTAGGACGAATGTTTAGAATATAGTTGTATGTGTGTACATATGTATACACACACATATATATATACATACATACATATACATATATATATAGTTCAGAATATATTTTAGAATATAGGATTCTGCTGGTTTAATAAAGTGGCAATTACAGGTTCTCTTCCAAGATCCATGACTTCACTAGTACTGTGGGGTTGGATGGGTTTCCAGGATCAGGCATGATTGACCTCTAATTGAGTTGGTCATTGTTGTGGTTCATAGGCATCACAGAGAGCTAGGTAGAACTGCTGGTTGTTTCTCTCCTTTGAAAGTCTGCATGGTGCTTTCTGGTGCCATGAAAGCTATTCTTCAGGGAGGAGGCTTTCAAATCAGTTATAACTCAAGGGCTTCTGAGACCTGTGTCTGAAGTACATGTTGTCTTCAGCAATAGGAAGTTGTCTTCCACCTCTGGAAGCTTTGGGAAAGTCAACCAAGAGCAATTGCAATTTCTTTCAATGTTCTGCAATTCCCTTGGACAACTCTGACCAACAATTCAAAAAAATGGCTTGTCATGCCTGGTGATTGAGTTATTGTTGGAAATTCATTGGCTCTTGATGGGAGCATTGTCAGCCCAGATGAAAACATTTAATTTAAATTACATAAGTATATTTAAACACCACTTACATGTATTAAAGGATTTTCATAGATACTTAATAATATGCTTTTTTGATGACTTTTTCATATATATTTACTCTAATTTTACCCTTCTCTCTCCTTCTTCATTTTTCTCCCTTCTCCTCTAATTAGAGCCCACTCCATTTTTCCCAGTCAAATCACTTGTATCTTACTATTACATTCATTTGCTCCCCCAATTCCCATATAATGGTCCCTTTTTACTTTACTAGTTTCTGCAGTTACTCTGGGATATGTACACTCATCTGGAGATTTGGAGCAATGCACATCCTATAATAGAGGACATGTGACATTTGTCTTATGGGTCTGCATTACCTCACTAACTATGCTTCTTATCTGGTTCCATCCATTTATCTGTGAAGTTCATGATTTAGGTTTTCTTTACAGATAAATAGTATTGCATTATGTATATGTACTACATTTTCATTATCCATTGTCAGTTGAAGGGCATTAGGGTTGTTTCCATTTCCCAGATATTGAGAATATAGTAGCATTGACCATGACTGAGCAAGTGTCTGTGGAGTAGGATGTCAAGTCCATTGGGTATTTGCCAGAGTGGTATAGCTGAATCCTATGGTAGATTTAATTTCAGCTTTTTGAGAATTCTCCACAATAATTTCCATAATGACAGCATCAGTTTGAAATTCAACCAACAAGGAATGAAGATTCCTTTTCCCCAATCTTCCAGCATTTTTTGTCAGGTGTTTTGTTCATCTTTGCCATTCTGACTGGAGTAAGATGAAATCTCAAAATTGTTTTGATTTGTATTACACTAATTGATAGAGATTGGAATGTATATGTTTTCATTCTGTTTCCATATATATCTGATTTTGTAAAAATTCAGTGAGTTAAAAAAGTATAATTTCTTGCTAAACAATATCTTATTATGATTTTGCTTTCAAAACAATAGTTTATATTTAATTAGCCTTTGTTTGATTTGTATGAAACCATGAAATTATTTGCATGCTAGGACAATATGACTTATCAAGTTTATTTAAATTCTTTAGGGATTCTCTCATTAACCAGAACTCTAAAAGAAATGAAATCAATATCATGTCAGTGACAGAGCCTAAGCTACTGGTCAATATTAACTATATGTCAGGATGCTAGGTATTTTTACATGGATTGCATAGTCCTTCAGGGTGTTTCAAGATGGTATGGCTGGGTTAAAACAATTCCCTAAAGAACAACATATGACAAGAGGATTTCAGGGGCCTTTGGGGAAAGTTTTTCTGTTCTTTGGGTTGATGAGGCTTTGAGGGACAAAGAAGATCTTGCAATACAACTATTACTCCACTCATATTTCAGTAGTCAGTGCCACATTTTTAAAACTGCAAATTTGAGCTTTTTATACATTGTAGGTTTGTGTCCAAATACCCACATTATTAAACTAAACAGAGTGGAGTGAGCATTCTTTCTGTACCATGTCTGTGCCTTCTAGGGAGATAGAGCCTGTCTGTTTCTACCTAATTGTGTCACTAAGAATTATACTATAGGCTTGGGGCTCAACTGCTGTTTGAAAGCCCAGGACAATATCACATACCTTTCTCTGCCCTTGAGGGCAAAACTTTCTTCACACAGCAGTTTGTATGGATCCACAATCTGAGATATAACAGTATTTCCACACTGACTCTTCTAAGGAATTCCTTCCTATGCTTCAGAGACAAGTAACTTCAGAACAAGTACAAGTTCCCTCTCTCTTCACCTTTTTGTTTTCTCATATTGAAATGCCATGAAGCCCAGGGAAGCTAAGACCAGTTGCCCTGGTTATTGTATGATTTCTCTCCTCTTGCTTGACCTCTCATCATACCCTTTACATCATTTTTCCACAAGCTACAAGTATTTATTTGAGTGCCTTAGGGTCTAAACTCTATAGAGTAAATTGTCTGTATTTTTCCCTCTTACATGCTGTAAGGTATCTATGATGATTATCAGCTTATAATTAACCAAGTCTATCAGATGCACAGTGTTTGGTCCATCAAAGGGTTTTTTTTTTGTTGTTTTGTTTTTTTTGGCTTTGTTTTGTTTTGTTTTGTTCTTTTTTTGTCTCACATCTGATCCTGGTTGCAGTGACATATTAGGCTAAATTTAACATGTGAACAATGAGAAGGTTTTTCCTCATTTTTCTAAGACTTTGAATGCACTGGTATTTTGAACCAGTCAGACTGTGATAGCTCAAGTTGCCTAGTAACCATCCAAGGACCAGCACCAGAGTGAAACCAAGAGGAACCACGTTTCTTAATAAAGATGGTAACAGCAGGGAAACCAGCAAGGCTGGGCTCACAGTTGGTCTGGATCCTCACTCCTTTGAGGGTGTGACAGACATGCCTCTTATTAAGCTGCCCAGATCCTCCTTCTATAAAATGGGCCTGACATTTGGCAGTGGGCACCTTGGGCACATATGGCTAAGATTAATAAAGAACCCAGAAAAGAGTCTGAACTTTTTAGAATAAGGGTAAATGTGGACTTTGGAGGATTCTTAATAATTTGGGGATAGCATGAACAAAATGTGGGAAAGCAGGGTCAGATAAACTACCAATTACTAAGATTTATTCTCTCTCTCTTTGTGTATGTGTATGCAGATGCATGTGTGTGTATGTGTGTGTGTGTATGTGTGTGTGTGTGTGTGTGTGTGTGTGTGTGTGTGTGTGTATGTGCTTACAGTTGTATGTATGTGGAGACCAGAAGACATGTTTGGCTATCATTCCTTAAGTACTATCCACCACTTCTATTTTTTTTTTTTTTTTTTTTTTTTGAGATAGGGCCTCTCACTGGAGTGGAACTTGACAAATAGGGTAGGTCTGCTGGCCAGTGACTTCCAGTGATGTGCCTGCTTCTCCTCCTTAGGGTTGGGTTCATGAATTGGATCCATGTTGATTTCTTTCCATTTCTTGCCCCAAACATAATGAATTCTTCTCAGCTGAGACTACCAGCTCACAAGTGGCTGCCTTCAAACAAAGGCTTGTTTTTTTTCATAGTTGTCTTTGCTTGTTTGAAACAGAACTCTCCCGATGGCTCAGTTAGAACAGTGTTTGCCACACTAGCATAAGGATCTGAGTTTGGATCCTGAGACCCCATCTAAAGCCAGATGCAATAGTGTACATATGTAATTCCAGGTCTTCTGTGGAGAGATACAGGAAAGACCGCAAAGTGCATAGGCCAGCTAGACTGGCATATGCAGCAGGGAACACCAAGAAACCCTGTCTCAAAACATGATGGTAGCCAGGCGGTGGTGTTGCACGCCTTTAATCCCAGCACTCGGGAGGCAGAGGCAGGCAGATCTTTGTGAGTTCGAGGCCAGCCTGGTCTACATCATGAGATCCAGGAAAGGAGCAAAGCTACACAGAGAAACCCTGTCTTGAAAAGCCAAAAAAAAAAAAAAAAAGGTAGAAGGCAGTTACCAACATATGCCCATACTCACATACACAGATTAAGAAAAAACAAAATGAAACAGACCCAGTTAAATTCTGTACAATGAATTTTATTTTCCAGGCTCACAATAATCATGGAGTCTGAAGATATCATTAGGCAACAAGAACTGCATTCAAGTCTTCTCTCTGCTTTTTTCTGTACAAGCTTAAGGCAAATTATCTCATCTTGCTTTAGTGTAGATCTTCTTTTATAAAATACATACTGACACTCATTGAAAAGATTAAGTATGTATGTATATATATATGTATATTACAAATATATTACAAATATACACACATTTTCATATATAGCTTTATATATTTAGGCTATATATGAAATATGCATATATATGTGCAAACACACCTAACAAAACTTATGTAATTTTTGGTAGGGTTTTGAGACTGCCGAAAGTAACACATAGCATTGGCAAGCCTGCATTAGAGTTTTCTATGATATTTAGAAAATACAGTTACTTTGTCTTCCCAACTACCTCATGTTGAGATCATACATTTAATCACAAGTGCAAAACGTGTGATTATTAAATGTGAGAAATAAGTATCTTCCTTCTTAAAAGTTATGTGTATGCTGTCAGCCTTCCTTAAGCAGGGACGTTTTGAGCTCTCGTATGGAGCATAATTTTAAGTGGCGCACACCTAAGGTAAAAGGGAAACATCAAAAGCCACAATTGTACAAAGAGAGAGTACCTTCCACTGAAACTCTCAAGGGGTCCTGTGCCATTTGTGCCTTTTCTCTTAGAATTGGGAAACACATTGTAGGGAAACCTGTGATTGCCTTGGCTGACTCTGATCCACCAGCAAGAAGCCGATGAAAGACGTCATTTAATCACTTGTCCTGAAGCCACTGCTGAAATTACAGCCCTCTGAAGTGACACAGGAAACCAAGTCCCTGCACTTACCATGGAAGATGAAAAGAAGCCTCATAAAGAAGTGTGATTAAAGGCCAAGTGCTGTGGTGGGCCTCACCTCAGGTCCTCCCAGAATTTTCCAGTGCTGCTCTGACATGAATCAAAGGCCCCCCCTCTCTTTCTCTCTCTCTCTCTCTCTCCCTTTCTCCCCCTCTCTCCTTCACCCCCCTCTCTATTACCCATATCTCCCTCTGTCGACCTCTCTCTCTTCCTCAGCTCTCAGTAAGTAGTAGAAATTTCCTGTAGTTTCACTATGAAACCTATCTGAGTGCTTCTGTGGGGAAAGTGATTCCCCAATATCCCATAACTCCAGAAACCTGTGGACCTCAGAATTCATCTCTTCTAAAAAGAGAAAGAAGTGTGTCTCTTCTGTTGCCTTTCACTTAGTTCAAAACTTTTCCCCTAGTGAAAGCCCCTCCTAGTCTTGGGCAGCAAGAAGAAGCCTTCTTAGAAAATACAGCCAGATCTGGAGAATACTGCAGCCTTACCAGCTTCTCTAAATAGGACTTGATTGAGAGTTCTTGAACTTAGAAAATCCAGAAATGTATATCACTTTTAATCTCAGTGTCATTCAAGATCCATTCTTTCTTCTGGAATTCAGTGGTTACACCGACTTCTGAGAGCCCGCTGTTCTGTAGGATAAGCTCCAACAAAACTCCTTTATAAAGAGTATATATGAGTTAATTGAAAATTCTCCCCAAACTATTGGCTGGTTTTAGATTTTTGCTTCCCATGGGGACAAGTTCACCAATTCCCCTTGGCCTAGGGCACTTTAAGTCATACAAAGTAACCGATATCTCTGAGAGTTTTCTCCTTTTTACCAAGGTTTACTAGCATGAAATCAAGTTCTATTGGACCCAGTATTTCCCAAGGAAAGGAAAAAGGCTTTCTTTATAAAGTATATGTGCATACTTAAAATGTACAAGGGCCACCTTGTCGCCACAACTGATAAAATGCTTAGGTCATATGATGAGCTTTGAAAACCTATTCATCAAACTAGAGTTACTCTCAAAACAGTATTTTACAGCTAAGATCTCAGTGCATGCGCACACGCGCACACCCATACCCACACCCGTCTTGGAGGATGTCTAATCTTTTACACTGCTTCATCCAGCCCTTTAGAATAGTTACTGCCAAAATGTGACTTGCATCAGCATCAGGTAGGGACTGTATAAACACCATGATGCCTAGGCAATTCCTTCTGAATCTTACCTCTGGGGTTAGATACAGGCTCTTGGGTTTTACTGCATTTTCTAAGGGATCTTTGTATATTCTTAAGTTTAAGGATAAATTATTCATAATTTTGACTTAATTATCACAAAACTGAATTAAAAAATAGGAAAGAAGAAATGGGATGCTTCTTCCATTATTTTGAAATTTCTACCAGGAGTTAATCATTATTTTTTCAAAAGTAAAATTACAATGAAACCTACTGGAAACTTCAGGAACTCTATGAAGAAAGAATAAAGATGGCTTTATTAAAGTAGTGAAAAAGACTGTAGGAATATGTAGTCTTTTTTTTGCAATAACAGCAAGGAAATATTATGATGAAATATAGAAAATGTAGGTAAAATACAACCTTTTAAAAAACCTTCATTAATGAATACTCATAATAAATGGAAGTGTGTTGCACAACAACATTCTTACACAA
Organism: Onychomys torridus; assembly: GCF_903995425.1. Classification (NCBI taxonomy): domain Eukaryota; kingdom Metazoa; phylum Chordata; class Mammalia; order Rodentia; family Cricetidae; genus Onychomys; species Onychomys torridus. The sequence continues at coordinate 58,523,991 of NC_050466.1, read as the reverse complement.
GTCTACATGTACTTTGAATGTATCTCCCCTCACTCCCTGTTTTCTCTCCTCTCCTTCCACTAAACCCTTTTATTCCCCTCTCCTTTTGTGTCATATATGTGTATATGATTTTATATGTGTGTGTACCATATAGGGACAACTCATGAGAGAAAGTCTGCAACATTTCTCTCTTTGAGACTGACTTAGTCTGTGTATCTCTGGTTGTATATATTTTCCTGACATAACTTCATTCTTCTTCATGATTTAAAAATATTCCATTGTGCATGTATATCACACTCTGTTTATCCCCTGTTAATAAACATCTAGATTGAGTCCCTCACTTACCTGTTGGGAAGCATGTTGCAATAAACATGGATGTGCAAGTATCTCTATAATATGATGACTTGGAGACCTTTCGGTAAATATGCAAAAGGAAAAAAATGTGGTTCTTTTGAGCCATTTCACAGGAAAATACACATGTTAAAATAATCTTTAGATGAGAACCTCTTTTTAAAAAAAAAATATACTGAGGAAAATATCCAAAGCACACAAGGAATAAACACAACTGTTTATGGTATGTGGCATGCTTCCCTCTGGAAAGATGTTGTTTTCTGATCTTAATGTGGATGCTAAATTAGCATATTTTATAGTGATTCTGATCCTAATCTCAGTCTTGAGCCTAGTTAATGGAATTCTGTGACCTAAAATCAGTTAGAGGGGACTGGTAGGACAAATCAATCAATCAATCAATCAATCAATTAATCAATCAACAGGAGCAATCTCTTAAATTGATTTTGAATGGGTCAGCTGCTGTTAATAAATATTTATGGGGTACTGATTATGTGTGCAGTATGCACTGCTGGCTGCAGCTGGCCATCATTAAACCCATTTGGAAGTATGATAAACTAACCTTTAAAAATGTCCACCCAAACCCACAGATGCAATAAAAAGAGATGGTTCTGTTCTCTCCTGTGTTTGCTTCCAGTACTCTCCAGTCTTTCCACTACTGCTCAAGGAGAAAGAGAGAGCCAGGAGAGAGAGAGAGAGAGAGAGAGAGAGAGAGAGAGAGAGAGAGAGAGAGAGAGAGAGGTTGTTGTTGTTTTACAAAGGAAGTGGCTCCTACTCATTTAGCACCAAGGATGCAGAATTTTCATTATTTTATTTGTTGTAATGGTTGTTGTTTTATTCAGCCACAAGATTCTCCAATTGACACTTCCCCTCCCAGTTACTTTGAGCAACACGACTTTTGCAAGCTAATGAAGTAAAATTTAAGGTGAATACTGTGGAATGGAAGAGAACTAAAGGAGTTCATTATACAAAAGGAGTTTATTTTGAGGAAAATTGCCTGCCCTGGCCATTTAAATGTTAAGCAAAAGATACATATTGGATTGTACTTTTACCCACTCTTCCAATTAATTTCACTGTGAAAACATTCGTTATTCAGGAATGAGTCATCACAGCTTATCTTTTAATCTTGGGAATGAAGCATCACCAATTTTGTCACCTCTCCTATCACTCCCCATCTCCCAAAGACTTCATTCGCAGCAGCTCACTGAAGAAGAACGGATAAAGTTGGCCATTTAACCAGAACTGCAGAGATATTTGATGCATTGTCCATGCAGCCTCTGGAGGAATGGGAGCTGACTGCCTATCTTTATCCAACTTGAACCAGAGAAAGATGAGTAGCCTGAAATGAGTGGCAGGGCTATTTGAAAGGAGAGGAGGCTGAGCGATGGGTGAGCTGAGCACTTCCCTCTCCAGCAATAATAAGAAAATCAAAACCAGTACAAGATAAAGTCTGGGTGAGAGACAACGTGCCTAGCATCTCTAGAGTTCCCTCTAGGTCCTATTATTTCCTTCTGCTTGGAAAGAAATGGTGATTTATTTATTTATTTATTTTTGGAAACAAGAAGGAAGCGATTATTTTAGATAAGCAGAGGGGGTTTTCTTTGGTTTTAAAAGGGTTTATTCAGTTTCAATTGATAAGAACCCAGGGATATGTCCCTAGTTCTGCTCTATAGATCCTTGAAAGTCATGTATGAGGGGAGGGTCGCTCCTGTTGCTCAAAAATTGTATTATAATAATTTTTTACATATTAATTTGTAGTAGGAGAGGACCGAACTCTGCATGATGTAAACCGAGGTTTTCAAACACTTATGAGCTATGGAAGGCAGTATGAGGAACTGTTTATATCATCAGAAAAAAATCCTATATGACTTTACTTATATTTCTAGGATTAGTTGACTGAGAAAATACTTGAACTGGGGTGAAAATTGATTATATATTTAAAAGGAATGGCCTTGTTATTGATTAGTCACAGTATGTGCAGACATCTAAATTTAGCAGTTCATATACAGGAAGATCTTTGTGTTGAGCGTGTAGACAATACTTGAGGAAGAAAATGATTAAAGATCCTTTATACATAGTACATCTATAAAGCACAGATTTGACACTAGTGATTTAGATAATGAATGATAACAAAGAAATAAGTGACTGAATTAAAAACAGGAAAACCAAACCTGGCCTTATCAACATATAGCAAAGTGTGCCTTCTTTGTTGAGGCTAGAATTATAGTTACTTTAGTTGATAAGATAGAAAAACTTTTGTGAATATTCTTGTTGCTGTCATGAAAATCTGCAATGAATTTAGAGTTTTCATTGCTCATGCATCAGTTAATCTCTTAGTAGAACCACCAAACAAAAATATCTCCCTGATAAGTAAATTTTAGTTATTAAATGGTGTTTTTAAATATTTTTCCTCTTTAGACAATCAGGAATACAGACCAAGTAAATATTCATAATTTTGAAATGAAACATTGTCAGGAAAGACAGATGTGTGCTAAATAGCCTGGGCTCATCCATCCTACTCTATCACTTCTACCGTTAACAGAATGATAACTAATCATCAGATGTGGGAAAGCATTTTATCAGAGATGCTAGCACCTACCAGATCTGCCTTGTAACTAAACATAAGACTGTTATGTCCGTAACTCACTACTCAACCTTTAATCTCCCCAACATCTCTTGAGGGTTCTGGTGAGAATTTGAGTACTATTCAACAGAAATGTGATCAATGGATAAAATATCATCTGAATATTCTCTGGAAAGCTCATCTCCTTTCTTCTCCTTAAAATGTCTAAAGATGCCCATAATAGGCAGTGTTAAGAAAGAGGTTGTTGTTTCTATGGCTGAAATACCAAGGAAATATTTCTATGCAGCTGCTCAAAAATCCATGGCTTAGACTCAAGAGGAAAAAGGACAGTTTATTCTGTCCTCAATTCCAAGCCTCACTTTCAATTTTTCACTATCCATATGTCAGTCATATTAGAAACATGAAGCCAGGGTTTAGAACATTCATGTACACTTGTAGCAGAAAACAGAGGAAGGAAACCACAGCCTGAGGCCAGATTCTGCTCCACAGAGGCAAAAGAAACAAGAAACTAACCTATGTATTTGACTCAAGCACATAGTCAGATACTCATGGAAGAATCTAAACTACTCAGATTAGCAATGTATACTTTGAGAAAAACAAGTAGAAAGTAGGAGAGAAGGAGATTTTCTTTCTTTGCAGTGTCTCATTCTGGATGGCCACTGCTCATTTATGCATTCTACCTTGGAGGAAATATAGCTTTAAAAATCTTAACAATGAATATATTTAGCAGATGAAGTTCTGCTCACAATCTTGTTGGCACAAGCTTAACTTGTATGCCTGGAAACCGTCTGTGACTTCCTAAAGCTGAAAAATAAGCAGACTCATGCTGGCACTTGATGAGTTAAATGAGCTGAAATATGAAGGCTGACAAATTTATTAATGTCATTTCTTTTAACAAAGAGGATCAACAAAATCCATAGGAAGTAAATCTTTGCTTCATCTCCTACTGACGATATTGACAGAATTGTAGAGCTATTTTGTACAGAAAGGCTGTGGATTTCTTACATTTATAGAAAGTGGATAAGAACAGGAGATAAGAATGTTCTTGAACAGTGCTTTCAAATAATCTGTAGTGTCTGATATGGTAACAATAAAGGATATAAGATTACTGAACATTTCAAATATGACAATGCAACTTTAGCATCTAACTTAATTTTATATAATTTAAATTAAAATTAAATAAAACAGACTCATGTGTGTCTTGATTACCATAATCAATAGCACAATTCTAAGACAATTTTCCCACTCGGTTATCATATTGTTATTGAACATGGTATTGGCATAGAAAGTATGTAACATACAATTCAAAGAACAATAAATTAATCCATGTATTCTATAATCCAGAGTAAGAGATTGTTACCCAAATACCTGAAATTTCTAAGTACCCACAGAGATTCATTTGTATCCTTCCCCACCACAGAATTAAGTATAACCTTGAATTTTCTGCTTCTCCTTCTTGTATTTTATTTTATACCTTCATCAAAATTTATGTATAAAATTGTATTTAATTCCTCATGTTTTGGATATTGAATACATAGAATTCTATTGTATGCACTCTTTAATGAAAATGTTTGTATAAGGTAATACCAAATTGTTTCATTATTCATCCAGTATTGAGCAGATGGGCTAGTTACTCTCTGATCTTCTGTGCCAACTTTTCTATCCATGAGCACTATTTCAGGCTCTCTCTTTTCACATACCGTTTGTCTGTTTTCATATTTTAATGTATCATTTCTTTCATGTATATGTGAGCACACTCCAGTCCCTCCTTTGCATTCCATCAGTCTGTCTAATCATGAAATAATACCAATGTCTTCATCACTATACTGTTGAAAGAAAAGAGCCACACACAAAATAGCCGCTGATGTATGCTTCCCTTTGCATAATGCTAAAAATATAATACTCTAGTCCAGTGGTTCTCAAGGTTCCTAATGCTTTTAGTTATGCTAATTATTTTCATTGCAACTTCCTAACTGTAATTTTACTACTGTTATGAATTGTAATGCAAAGATCAACTCATAGGTTGAGAACAGCTGCCTAGTACTCGCAGATGACACAAGGAGAAAAGCAAGAGATTCAGGTAGAATGCTGAGAGACAGTCATGAAGTGGTATGGAAACCACTTGAAAGTTGTCAGCAGAGGAGTAACGTGGCCTAACTCATGTCTTTAAAGTGTAACTCTGGAGTTTTGTTGGCAATAGGCCTTTATGATGCAAGAGCAGAGGTAAAGAGACTAGTTATGAAGCTAATACAACAATCCAGATAGGAGATGATGGAGACCACAGGGTGGTTACATGAGGTGAGATTTCAAGTATGTTATGAAGAGAGAGGTATTTGCTGATGAATCCATTGTGTTGTACAGGGGAAGAAGTGTATCAGCAGAAGAGGACTTGGAGCTGTAGTTATGCCTCAGTGGTGGAGAGGATATCTAATATAGGTGCATCTCTGATTTTGATTCCTAGAGATGCACACAGAAGAAAAAAATGAAAAAAATTAAAATGTGAGCTTGGCATGGTGCCATAGCCTTGTAATCCTGACACTTGGGTTTCTGAGGCAGAAAGACTGAAAGTTTAAAGCAAGCCTGGATTACATATTAAGTATGACTCTGTCTCAAAAATTTAAGAAAGATACATAAAGTTGAATCTGGAGTACATTATGCCTGATGAAATGAGTCTGGTGCAGAAAGGAAAAGTACATAATCTCACTTACATGTATATCTTTTATTATAAAAATACAAATATACAGAAACATGAAATAAAAGTGTTTACTATGGGTATAGATAGGATGAAAGGGAAGAATAGGGAAAGGTACATCAAAAGACAGTTTGTAGTATAAATGAAGATAGAATATAATGTAGGACATGAGAGTTGCAATTAATCACATTTATTGCTTCCTGGAGATGTGACCAAAAAGTAGATTTTTGGTTTTGTCACAAAATAAGGCCACAATGTGAAATGATATACATGCTGTCTCTTTTACTATAGCAGTCATTTCACTACATGTAAGTCCACCAAAATACAACATTGTATGTATTAGACATGTAAAATTATACAATAAAGAATATACAATAAAATAAAAAATGAGTTTATTGGGTGTGCAATTGCTAGAGCAGATTACATATGTAACTAAAGTTTATATATTACATACAGAATATCTAGTACAATTTTGGACATAGTATGTCCATACATTTACTAAATAGTCCCTTTCCTTCAATTTTGAGGTATGCATATAAAACACAATCCAGTTCAAAATTTAATTTTCTATACACATTTAAAGCTAAGAATAACTTTATCTCCAAATGACACATTCTGTGTTATGCTGCCAAATATTGAATTGGAGATGAAAGAAGCTGTTTCAGAAGGTGATATTTACAGGCTCTACTCCTAGGAAGGGAATATAAAACAGTAGAGATGTTTGTCTTAGGAAATGATCAAAAGAAACAATGTTGCTGTAACAACATGGCTTACAAGAAGACAGCATTTTTAAGAATGAGTGCTGCTTTTACATGAGCCCACAGCTGGATATTTGAGGTAGAGACCTAGATCTGTATAGAAATAGAATATTTGGGCTCTTTGGATGAAACATTAGGTGTTTACAAAAACAACCATTATTGTTTGTTATTGCTCATCAGTGAAATGCTTTCCAAAGTTGTTTAATTGCATCAGTCCTCAAGATGGATGGCTTGACACAACCTTATTGACTAGGAGCCGTTAAGAGATGGCAATACCCAATCACTAACATGATAAACTGCCTCTCTGCACATCTCAGTCTGCAAAGCCAGTACCAAGCATTTGGTGTTCAGGTCACTATCAACATTGGATTAATCTTTGTGGTTGCTACACAAGCAGTGATTTTGCCCTTTATGGATTTATAATGAATGTCTAATCCAATAACTATGTCTCTTTACACTATGTTCACACCTCTACTTACTATGACTCAGACTTCTAAGGACTCATAAAACTATGCCTAAATACTACTAGCCACTCAGTTGGGGTATTTCTAACATATTATTGCCAACAATATTCATTATCACTGACTCTGTTATTTTTTGAGATTGCAACAAAAATGGATGGTACTAAGCAGCAGGAAAAACTGACTATATGAAAGTGAAATCCTTCCTCAAAACAAGGCATAGCATGTACAGGGTGCCCTTATGATACATGTAGGTCCTTTCTTATTTTCATTATAAATTGAATACAGTAACTACTTTATATCACCATGACTTCACTTTTTAAATTTGTAAAACTATTGCAAACTAGTCTAAAGCTTGAAATAAAAGGTCTGCCTTGTCAACCACACATTTTCATGCACTAAAACATCATTGAGTTCTCACTCATTAAAAAGGCAATTTTGCCAGACATCTGCCATTAAGTAGTTTATTATCACTGGGAGACAGATTTAGAAGCTAATGAATGGTGTTGGACATGGCAAAGGGCCAATCATAATTTCTGGGGATTCAATTTAGTTGTAAGAAATAAATATTGTAGTCAGATAAGAATTAACATTGATCCTACAATAGTATGTTACCTGTAGCATCTCGGGTAATATTTCATACAAACCTATGAAAATAGGATATTGTCTCTTATCATTTTCAAGTGAGGAAACTAAGGACTAGTTAGATTACATGACCTAACTAATCCAGGGGTTATTGAAGGATGCAATCAGACTGTTCTACTCCAGAATCAGCATCTCATTTTGGTCTCTAGCTTTTCTACCTCTCTGATGTCCAGTTAGAAAAATGAGTGCTACCATTCACTACAGTAACAAAAGGCCAGAAACAAAAGAGCTTTTTAGTGTGCCTGTATACTACAAATCTGAACAGTGGGAGCCTTTGGTTGATGGATTTTTAAATCACTTTCTGATAGCGCTTTCATTCTGATCATTCAGAAAAAGGTTACTCTTAAGTCTTTAAATATTCTATATAAGAAGGATACCAAACTATAAAAACTTAGAGTTGTGATTAAATAGCAAATGTCTCCATAGATAATCATTATTTGTATCTTAAAGGTATCTATTTTGCTGCTCTAAGAATTTGTTCTGCTGTAGTACCTATCTCCTAGAGTTTATATGAGAATTAAATATGCTGTGGAGAGTTAAGTACTCATTTTCACAGCTGGCACATGACAAATATGATGACAATAATAATGATGATGACAAAAAAATCTCATGTCAACATGATCAACATGTTCAATTTTGAGGATGCCTGGCCAAGATGCCCTATATTTTATTTTATTCTTATAAATACAATTAATGATGAATTTTCATATATTGCTTGGTCATCTTTCTAAGATCTTATAAAAATAAAGAAAACTTTTAAACAGTAGCCCTGTAACAAGAGATAACTTGAACAATGTGAGGTGACAGGATTTTTGTTTAGATGATATTTGTCCTACCTGTCTTTCAATGCATTGCTCAAGAATTTGAATTTTCAGAACCTATCTCTGAACATTAATTTGAACATATTAGTATTTTCCTGAGATTAAAGTAATAGCATGGAGTGCAGTTCTAATTAGTCTTAATAATAAAACCTGTAGTCAGATATTAAGGTGAAAGCTGAAAGACCAGAGAGGCGGAGCAGCAGCCACAGTGACCTCTTCAAAATCTCAGACCAAATAGGTGGCAATCTTGTCTCTATGAATCCCCAGACTGAATGGGGCTGAGATCCTGTCTCCACCTCCCTAGTGATGGGATTAAAGGTGTGCACCTCCACTGCCATCTCTGTTTCTCTTTTAGACTAGTTCAATCTTGTGTAGCCCAGGGTGGCATTGGACTCCTGATCTTCCTGCTTCCTCCTCCTAAGTGCTGGGATTAAATGTGTGTGCCACCACTGCCTGGCCTCTATGGTTAAGTAGTGACTAGCTCTGCCCTCTGATCTCCAGACAAGCTTTATTTGTCAGAACACAAACAAAATATCACACAACAATAGCACAGTAATGTTGCCTACATAAATGGAATGGCTACTCAGTTCATTATGCACATTTTGCATACATCTACTTCCACCCTTAGTATACCTTATCTAGGCAAAATGATTTACAGTAAATAACTTATTGGACATCCTTACCTAAATTCATATAAACATCATGTTCCATCTGATCCATAATGAACCATCAAGGAAGACTTATTATTTACTATTAGAGAAAGGTTTTCCAACAGTGGGATATTGTATCATGTTTTTAAAAATCTGGGACATATGATTAACCAAATTGTATTTATGCTCATTTTAGTTGTATTCAAGTCTATAAAATAGAAGCATTTCATTGTGCCTTTTTTCCTTTCAATTTATCAAAGCCACACTTACATTTTAGTCTGATATATTAAAGTGAGTTAAAACACAAGCATAGATATGACTAAATCTTATTGAACTGGGAGAGAATTTTACCATCAAGGATTTCTCTGCCTGTACATTTATGTTTGTTTATACGCACATACAATATAATCACTCTTCAGACTCTGAAGTGAAAACAGAACTTTTATGGATCTTGTGGAACTCATTTGAAGTAGTACACTAAAGGAAAATCTCTTATTTTCAGTATATAATTGGCTTATCAGAATAGCCAGTGAAAGGAGGCAATAACGGTCTAATTTTAGTAATGAAGATTGGGTGGTTTTCTAACTTCCCTTCAATTTTACTGCACAGGACTCCCTTTCACTGCCAGCAAATGCCCATTGTTAAACTGTGAAAGAACTCAAGGATGGGCTGCTGGATCTTCACTCCAAATTGCCCATGTGCATGCGGTACCACCTGCCAATACAAGGGCACATCTGTGTTATGACTCGTTATTGACCTCAGCGAAATAAGCCATCAGTCTAGTATTCAATGGGTCTTCTGGCTTTATTTCTGATCTATGTTACAGGATTCCAGTTTTCATCTACTGGCCTAATTAGTGCCAATCATAAAATTATTTTCGTTGTTACTTCATAACTGTAATTTTGTGACTCTTGTGAACCATAATGTAAATATCCGTGTTCTCCAATGGTCTTAGGAGACTCCTGTGAGAGACTCGTTTGATCCAAGGGTTGAAAACTGCCGCTCTAGAGAATAAATGAAGAAGTGAATAGCATTGTTCAGAACCTAGTGTAGTGTTATATTTTCTACTTGCTTCTTTTTTCTCTTATCTAGTTCTTTCCTTGCTCTCCCTCTTCCTATCCACCTTCCCCCCCCTTCTCTTGAAATCTACTCTGTCATCATGTGACAGAAAATGTGCCCATGTTGTCTTTGTTCCTTAGTTAATAGTATCTCCATTTGAAAACCCAGCCTAACTTGAATTTCAGATAATTGGTTCAAATAAGCTGTTCACTTTCTTGCAAAAATAGTGGAGTCAACTAGGAACGAACCTACTATTAATTCTGTAATGAACACAATATCAAACAGCCTTCTAAACACGTATCCCTAGACCCATAGCTTAGTGCAGTTCTCATTCTTTATCAAAGAAGCTTCTTTGTGTAGAGAAACACAGTTAATACAGACTCACAGCTGGTCAGAGTGCAAAGCGGAAGTGTCTGTGGGCTACTCCGCCATAAATGGGACATTTCTGTCCCAAACCTGCTCCCAAGGCTCAGGGAACTCCTCAGAGGAGTGGGTAGAAAGATTGAAAGAGACAGAGGTCAGGGTGAAACAGTGTCTTTCAGACACTTATATACTTTTCTGCTTCCTGCCATCACTTCCTGGGATTAAAGGCATGTATCTTTCCCAAGCAAAGACATGAGATCTCAAGTCCTGGGATTAAAAGTGTGTGCCACCACTGCCTGGCTCTGTTCCCAGTTCGGCATTTAACTCACAGAGATACAGACAGATCTCTGCCTCCTAAGTGATAGGATTAAGGTTGTGTGTCACCACTGTCTGGCTTCTATGTCTAATCTAGTGGTTGGCTCTGTCCTCTGATCTCCAGATAAGTTTTATTTGTTAGAGCACAAATAAAAATATTACCACAGAATCTAACTATTATTAACTATGATTTTGACCAAATCTACATGTCAGTTAAAAAGAAAAACCTTGAAAAAGTATCTGACAAGTATATATTGTATATTTTGTACTGCTCAATAAACTACTTTTTAGATAAATATATGGAAAATTAAATAAGTATTTAGATTAATTTTTTATTCAGTGTTTCATACATTTACACAATGAATTTAAGTCATTTTTTTCTCCCCAATGCACACACTGTTTATCTCCTTTCTCATTGTCTCCTTCTTCCATTGAGACCATTCTTCCATGTGTTCTTTCTGTGTGTGGTCACTGAGCTTATTTAGAGTGTCTTGCCTGAGTGTGGGCAGGAATTTGAAAACTAAATATTCTCACTTAGACAAAAATATTCTGTATTTAAATGGAAGTGATTCCAGATGGACCTGGGCCCTGGGTCCAATTTTTTCTCAGTAAGGAAGTTAAACTGCTCAGTGGTCTCATTGACAATTCAGGAATCCTGCTCTACTCACTATATAAGAAAATTATGGGTATAAGTGGGTTCATTTTGACTTAATGGGAGATGTTAGTATCTGCTTTAATGTTTCCCCAAAATATCATTCTGGCCCCAAGGAATCTTTCAGTTGTGAGTGTGGGAGAGAATGTACCTAATGACATCAAATTCATAAATTATGTTTCCTTGGAAAGTGTCTAAGGGGTTAATCAGTTATCATTACCAGGAGAACATGGCTATCTACAGCAGTGTGATAATGTAAGGTAGGAATAAGATCCTTACCATTTTCATTAAACAATTAAATATGTTCCATTGGCAACTTGGGTAGCGTTGGCAACTTGAATAGCATAGAATTTTCAAGGAAGTCCAGATTTATCTCTGTAGCCTGTACCTCTGCCTCTTTTCATAGAATGAATAGACCAAAAGTCACATTTATGCCTTGGTAGAAGAGAAAGAAATATAATAACTTACTGTATCACACAACTCCCACCACATACATAAAATTTCCAAGAATCATTCTTTCTCTGTTTATTGTAGTCACTTTCCAAATAATATAAAGCACAATAACACACATTTCTTCTTTCCCCCTTGGCCAGTAGGTTCAGGTTGAGGCCTTCCCAGAACAAATGATTAATGTCATCAGAATAACATGAGAAATGGATCTGCTATCACTCTTAACTTCATAGAATAAACAGCATCCTTTAGATTTGGACATGAGCTGTCTTCTTGCATTCTAGACAGAAAAAGAAAAAAACAAAAAACAAAAAACAGAGGACCCAAAAGAACAGCTTTAGCATCACAGTCATGAAACATGCCAGTAAGACAATGGTTGGAGTGCAGTTGGCAGGCTCTAGGGAAACACCAGCTGAATCCAATATGTTCAGTACACAATGAAAGCAAAAGTCTGAGCTAGTGGAAGGCCAGCAGAAATAAATTCAGAAAACAGTAAAAGCAAGTCATGAAATGAAACCAGTGTAGTTAGAGATCATCAATAAAAGTCAGGAAACTTGAGGGTTTCTTTACCTTTTTGAACCAATTAAAGGAAACTGGAATATATGATGGTAGTATTCAAAATTCAGACCTTGGAGCAACAGAGTTGATCTGAATGCTTGTTGTTTCTTACTATATCAGGAACTGGAGATGGAGAAGCTCAGAAGGTTGTCGTTTAAGACAAGTGTTCAGCTAAGAGGATGGCTCATTGGAAAAAAATGCTTGCCTTGCAGGCATGTAACCCCAAGTCTGAATCATCAGCAAGCATGTAAAAGCCAAGTGCAGCACCATGTTCCTAAAATCCTAGATTTGGGGAGGAGGAGAAGGGAAGATATCTGAACCTTGCTGGCCAGCTAGTCTAGCCAAACTGGTGAGCTCTGGGTTCAGTGAAAGTTTCAAATTATAAAGTGCATAAAAATTATAGAGAGGCTCAGAGTTGACCTCTGTCATTCACACACACACACACACACACACACACACACACACGATTCTTCTTTTCTTTTTTAAAACTATAAAATTCACTTCATTATAATGAACTCACAAATAGAAACATCTAGATTGAGGTAGCCAATCAAACACTAGCCTAGTCCCGAATTTTGTACATCTCAATGAACTTCTATACAGTTAGAATAGTCATTCTGAAGACATGGAGCTTAGCATTGGATTTTAAACTTTCACTATCAATTACACTTTTATGGATGTATCCAACACACACACACACACACACACACACACACACACACACACACACACACATACAAAATGACACTGTTGAAACTAGAAAAACAATTAGCTTTATATTCTCTTTCACAACTCACATGTTCTTTTCCCATACATTAAGTGATTGTTGATTTTGAGAAACACCGGTACTAGGGAATGACTAGTAAGATGTATTTGTTAAGGTTAAATGAATGATAAGGCATTATCTATTCACCATGTATAGATGAATGAATGAACAAACAAAAAGTTTAAATAAATATGCTAACAGTGTATTTCTTGAAGCTATGTTTTGCAAGTCAGGTTATGACATATTCCTAGATCATGAAATATATCACAGTTAGTGTCTGTAGATGCAACAGTCTTACTAAATAAGAAACACAGAGCCAAATGCAGAGTTAAAAGCCCAAGAGGTCAGAGCAGTAGCTAAGAGCTGATACTAAAAACCCTTTCTTACCCTTCACTGCCTCTGCCGTCCATCCCCTCAGAAAGATACCTATTTCCTGTGTATCTGTCTTTTTATTATCTTTCTGTTCTGCCTTCTCATTGGTTGTAAACCCAACCACATGACCTCCTTGTCACTGCCTGTCTATACAGACCTCCAGGTTGCTATTGAGATTAAAGGCTTGTGTCCCCATGCTAGCTGTATCCTTGAACACACAGATATCTGCCTGTCATGTGACTGGGATTAAAGGTGTGTGCTGCCACCACTGCCACCACTTCTGCTATGGCTTGCTATTAGCTCTGACACCCAGGCAACTTTAATTATTAACACACAAATAAAATCACATTTAAGTACAAATAAAATATCACCATAAGCATCATCATTTAGAAAACTTAGATTGGAAAATACCTATGCTGCTTGCCTTAAATTTCAAGCAGAGTCACAGTTCTATACCTGTACTTCTTTTGGGAGATGTGGAACCTTCACTATGTGAGAACTATTTAGAGAAATCAGAACATCTAGCATTCTATGATCTTGAAGAGACTATTCAAGCTCTACTCAAGGCCCTAAGCCCACCTGGACAGAGGCTCTACCATTGCACAGGACAGTCCAAGATGCCAAGGGTCTCAAATCAGACAAAGCTGCAGAGCTATAGACTAAAACAATGCATCTCTTCTGGGTAGAAGGATTGGGCTTTGATTGACCATTATGAAATTATCTGAGAGCCTGGTGTGTTGGGAAACTGGATGGTCCAAGGATTCATCAGACTCAATGGAAGTTTAATGGATTCTAAGGCATGACAATTCCAGACTGTTAGGACTAAGGTGGTCACTGTAGATATACAAGGTCTCCTGGGCCTAAGATCTAATTTGAACCACCTTTATTAAGACAATTATGCATATTGAAACAGAGAGAGCCTTTCATAATACTTCAATAATTAATTAATTATTGATATGAACACATCTTCTTTTGTCAGAGAAGCAGAAAACAGCCACACAAGCTTCAGTGTCAGTCCATGATCCCTATGCTTTCTTCACCTTTTCATGCTATCCAGTGTAAAGGGAAAAGTGACTCTCTTTTGCGTATTTTCTCAGTTCAGAACTATTTCTTTTCCTCTTAAAACCTGAAATCATTTTCTTTCATAAAAAAATAACAAATCCCTAGATTGGTCATTGATGAAAGAAAATTACATCCTTGTATAGCCTCTCATGTACAGGAACAAAGCCTAAACTCACTGCTTTATTTATTTATCCAAATGGGAGTCAAAAAGTGTTTATTGTAAGATAAGCTGAAAGAGAATATGGAAGATGACAGATTCACAAATGCCCAAAGAATAAGAAAAATATTTTATACACTTCTGGGGAAAAGGAGAAACCCAAAGAATACAGTAATGCTGGGAACACAACAATGCTGGTTTTCTCCAACAGGTTCCATGGCTAAATTAAGTACAAAAAATTACGTATATGTGCTTTTGTTTGTATGAGGCTTCAGCAGCATCTATCAGATTCCTCAAGCAACCTTTATCCTCATTAGCTTTTGTGAAAACCAATAAACCACTACAGGTATTTTAAAAAAATTAGTTTGTGAACATCTCAATTCATGAGATGCCTTGGTTTATTTGCTTAAGCCAGATCTTGACTGTGTTTTATGTAGGAATGTGTTTCACTTCACACATAATGTGAATCTTTTCTGACTTTGTGAAAAAATTAGTTTTGTGTTTATATGAGTGAGAAAAAAGTCTCACTGTTCTTACTTTTTTGACTCTCTTGGCAAGACAAGGATCAAGCTAAAAAGGGCAATTTCTCTTCCCTAGTACCTACTCTAAATTCTTCAGTCTCCCTTTTATTCCTTATGTGATTATTTTACTTTTAGAATTTTTTCTGACTGTAAGACATAACAGATATTCTGTACCTTTCTCTATTCATTCAAAATAATGCTTAAATGGTTCACATAGCAACCTTTGATAAGAGAAATGCTACATAAGATAAGCAAAGATTTCTGCATCCAGCTATCTCAATGAACTTGGAAAGGATTTGGAAGCAGGAGAGGTTAATAATCTTGGAATTTCCTTCAGGTACAGACTTTCCAGCCAGGGAACCTTAGCTCAGTGAAAGTGGTGCTTTACCGCCTGTATACATGGTAAAAACTAAAACTTATGGGAAACATAGGCAAGCTATTTTATCTGTGATGTCAGTCTTGTCTTATTTGGGATAAAATTTTAGATCAGATGAGGTAGGTCTTTGTTGCTAGCGTAGACTGAAGAAGGATTTTTGTGTATTATCTATCATTGGTTCTTATTTCAAAAACAGTGATATAAAACACATACACACAGACATGAAAACTCATATGAATGCAAACATGCATAGACACAATCAGATCAAGCGTTGTGGTTTTAATCTAAAGTGTTCCCAAAGGTTCGTGTGTGCTGCTGAATATGGAAGTTGTGAAACCTTTAGGAGATGTGGCCTGACTGGTAAGGGCATTTAGTGTTATAGACCAGCCCTGATTCTGGTCCATTCCATAGTTTTCTGATCCATCAAAATATAAAACAGGTGCTTCACCTTCCTGCTGTCTTAGGGTTTGTATTGCTATGAAGAAACACCAGGACCACAGCAACTCTTATAAAAGAAAACATTCAATTAGGTGGCTTACAATTCAGAGATTAATCCATTGTCATTATGGCAGGACATGGTGGCATGCAGGCAGACATGGTACTGGTACAGGAGCTGAGAGTTCTACATTTTGATCCAAATGACAATAGGAAGTGAACTGTGTACCACACTGAGCATAGCTGGAGCAAAGGAGACCTCAAAGCCCACCTCCATAGTGACACACATCCTCTAACAAGGCCATACCTACTCCAACAAAGCCACTCCTCACTATGAATTTATAGGGGGCCATTTACATTCATACTAGCACACCTGCCAGTATGAACAGAGCCACCCACCTCATCCACCATGCCTTCCTCACCATGGAGGACTGTACCCTCTGAAACTATGAGCCAAGATCAACCTCTCTTAGATTGCTTCTGTCAGGTACTTTGTCATGGTGATGAAAAACAATAACTAATACACGAGGACCTCCCTAGGCTTAGTGTGTTGGCCTCTGCCGACTCCACATGAGAGACCTTGATTTGGGGAATGTGGGGATGCGGGGTGGCTTGGGAAAGAGGGCTGGGGGACTGGAGGAGGCAGGAGGGGGCATATGTGGGTGGTATGTGGAGTGAGTAGAAAATTTCTTAATAAAGAAAAATGAAAAAAAAAAATAGAGCCAACCAGGAAAACAACAACAACAACAAACAAACAAACAAAAACTACATCCAGTTACATCAATCTTTGTTGTTTCTCAGATGATAAATTTTGTAATAGGTCAGTGTTTTCAGACAGAACTTCAAATTAGCTGGAAATGCAAGAAAACATTTTCTAGCCAAAAAAAAAAAAAAAAAGTAGTGATGGGATAAAATTGATTGCTCTACCTCATTTAGTAGCTCTGTGACTTCTAATAGCTACATATTTCTAGGTTTTCCTCTTTATGGTGAGAATTTTTGAGATTACTAATCACATGTGTTGCTGGAGAGACAAATATGACAGTTATCCAAAACCACATCTTGATAATAAGTATTCAATAAATATTAGGTTTTAGTAGAATAGATTTATTCAAAATTTATTAGTTCTCATCTTCCATGTTCTATTATCTTCTCCCAAACTGAGAGCACAGATAGAGTCAAATAGAAGAAAAAAGACTCTAATAACATCATTATCTGTAGTTGTCATGGTTAGCTCTTAAATGAGAGAAGAGTTCTATCATGCTTCCAGTCTTGTTTGTTCACATTGGTTGAAGTTGCCCTTGTGAGCCTACTCAACACTGCTGTGGTTTTCTATTACTATCAATCAGGGCAACACATGTTAATTAAGTGCTTTGCAGTTTCCGCACATGATTTATTGGAGCTCTTCTCATTAATGTGTTTGATTAAAATAGAAAAGTAATTAAATGGAGAACAGTAGTAGTAACACATGCCCAGAATCATTTATTAAATAAAAAGGTTCTTAAGATGATAATCTTATCATTTGTTCTTAAGCCATTTGGGGATCATAACTAGTAACAAGACATCTGAACTATTAATACCTCTAATTCATAGAGTCACTGTTTGTAGTCAGAAGTTTTCCTGTATCCCACCTGGCTCCTGCAGCCCTGTAGTCCTACAGCTGCTCAGACCCAAATAAACACACAGAAGCTTATATTAATTTTAAACTATGGCCATGGCAGGCTTCTTGCTAGCTAGCTCTTATATCTTAAATTAACTCATTTATATAAATCTATACTTTGCCACATGGCTTGTGGCTTACTAGTATCTTTACATCTTGCTTCTCATGGCAGCAGCTAGCAGCATCTCCCCTGCTCTGTCTTCTTCCTTCCTCTCTCTCTCTTTAGAATGTCCTGCCTAACCTTATTCTGCCTCACCATTGGCCAAACAGCTTTATTTATCAACCAATCAGAGCAACACATTTTCACAGCATAGAGAATGATATAACCCATCAACTGTTCTTTAAAGAGTGATAAAGGGAAATAGAATTTGATATTTATAGTCAAAATACCAGCAGCTATAAAAGAATGACTGGAATGGCACAATCTTTTCTTTATTCCTAATCATCGAAAATCAGTAAAACTCCTCTCTAGTCAGAAACCTGTGATTTGTCCCTTAAATATCAGTAACACAACTTTGTAGGATAGACTTCTAAGCAAATATCAGTGCACATTTGAAAGGTGAAATACAGCCCACTTTAAGAGAAAAAATAAACCTACATTGTATCTTTCTCAGGTAACTTGTTTTCCTAATGAATGGATTCAAAACAAGTTGGAAGGAGACATTAAAGGTCATTCTATGTAACCCTCATTTTTCTACACAAGTTTATAAACAAAACCTTCTAGAATTTTCAATAAAAGCACCCAACACGAAGACCATTATTCAAGTTCTAAGATTAATATTACCATGTTGATGAATCTGTGCAATGAAGGTCATCATCTCCTACTCTCAAAGACATTAATATACTTTTGGTTTTCAATATTTTAATGCCAATGAGTTATAATTTTTGGAGTCAATTTAAGGACATTTAGACAGTCATCATAAATTATATTTTGAACAAGGTAGGGTAAAAAGATACAAATAGTTGGATACTGCTATCAAGAAATAGATAAAATAATAATTCATCTTTAGACTATTGTGATAACAAAAATACATCTGACTATAATAATTAATCTTATTTTAATATATTTATTTATTAAAATTGTTTTCATTTTACATATCAAACCCAGTTCCCCCTCTCTCCACTTCTCCCGCCTCCTCACCTCCCTCCCACTCTACCCTCATCTACTCCTCAGAGTGGGTAAGGCCTCCCATGGTAGTCAACAAAGTCTGGCATACCAAGTTGAAGGAGAGCCTAGCCCCTCCCCATTGTATTAAAGCTGAGCAAGGAAGGTATCCCACCACAGGGAATGGGTTCCAAAAGGTCAGTTCATGCACCTGGGATAAGTCCTGGCCCTGCTGCCAGGGACCCCACTAACAGATCAAGCCACACAACCGTCACCCACATTCTTATTTTTAACCGTGCAATTTATTACTAATTTTGAAGATATTTACTAGCTCCATTATTCTACCTTTTATTAGAAAAAAATTTCAGGCAAAGGTTATTAAAAATTGGCCCAAAATAGCCAGGTGGTGGTAGCATACACCTTTAATCCCAGCTCTCAGGAGGCAGAGCCAGGTAGATCTCTGTGAGTTCAAGGCCAGCCTGGTCTACAGAGAGAGATCCAGGAGAGGCACCAAGACTACACAGAGAAACCCTGTCTCGAAAATCAAAACAACAACAACAACAAAAATTTGGCCCAAAATGAAAAGGTGGCATTGCCATAAGCAAACTGGAACATGAAACAAACTAAGTGGGAAAGACAAATCTTGACTTAAAATGAAAATAATAAAGTTAATTTGTGAAGAACTTTGATTTCTGAAAAATATCCTTCAAAATATCAATGGTTGTGAATTTCCTGATTATAAATTTTTATGCTGCTATTAAGCCTTCAAATCATATCATACAATAAAAGGGTATTGACCTTGATATAATATGAGAGGAAGTTTTTAAAATTAGATTTCTTTAAAGTTGAAACAATAACAAATTAAAAATAATGTTACTCTCCATCTTTTTAAAATGGGGTTTCAACTTATTCTATAATTAATTTTTGTAATAGGCGA
Organism: Onychomys torridus; assembly: GCF_903995425.1. NCBI lineage: Eukaryota > Metazoa > Chordata > Mammalia > Rodentia > Cricetidae > Onychomys > Onychomys torridus. Next base: position 58,504,268 of record NC_050466.1, on the reverse strand, counting down.
TAATATGTTAAAACTGAAAGTAGTTCTAAAAACATCTACTTTTCCAGAATAATCTCCATTGAATCTTGTATGATGCTCCTATCAAAAATGGTCTATATCAAATGAGTTTTGAGAATATATCCAAAGATAGTTATCTATACTGAAAGAGACTTCACCTAAGGAATTCAAGTAGCCTTACCCTAGTGAAACATGTATAAGTATATTTAACCAAATATCTACCAATCCATTTGGCCATAGGCAACAATTTCCTACAAAACTCCACTTAACCATCCTGTCACACTTTAGAAAACCCTTACCTAGATCAATTCTCTAAAACATTCACATAGCTGTAGCCCCAGATCTAATAGCACTGTTGGCAGTGAAACTCACATACCCTGACTCCTTGCTAGGTGTTCCTTTTTATTATTTACAAATATTCAACACCTTCATTAGAGTATCAAGAGTTGCCCATTTTTTCCCTTCTGTATTGATCCAAGTTACTTTCCTCATGTCAAGAAAACAGAGCAGAACTAAATATCATGGCAGATTTTGTAACTCTTGTACTAAAAATTCTGAAGCAGGAGGTGTGTCACAAATCTGAGTTTGTTCCAACTATAGTGAGATATCAAGATTATGTTGCAAAAAGAGAGAAAGTGAGCAATAAAGAAAGAAAGAAGGAAGGAAAGAGGGGAGGACAGGAAGAGAGAGAAAAAGGAAGAAAGAGAAAGGGAGAGAAGGAAGGAGGAAGGGAGGGAGAAGGAAAAAGTAGCCACAGGATAAATTCCTTTGACATTTCCTTCCCTGATTCAAGTCCACCTAATACTAGTACACTCTGCACTGATGTATCCTCCTGCCTTGGAATATTTGGATATTTGGATGATTATGGACAGACTTGTGCTCATCAACTGACCCTCTTAAGAGGGTAAATTCTATATCTTTGCACTGGCATAAAAACAACAACAACAAAAAGAAAAACAATGGCATCATGAAATTTGCAGGCAAATGGAAGGAACTAGAAAATATCATCCTGAGTTAGGTAACCCAGACTCAGAAAGTCAAACATGGTATGTACTCACTTTTAAGTGGATACTAGTTTTGTAAAGCAAAAGATAATCAGACTACAACCCAGAGCTCCAGAGAAGCTAGCTAACAAGGAGGACCCTAGTGTGATGCATGGATTGCCCTGGGAAGGGAAAGTAAATGAGATTTCCTGATGGGGGGATGGGGCAGGCAACAGAGGGTAGGGTTTGGGGAGTGAGAGCATAAGGGAATGGGATGGGTGATCTAGAACAGGGACAGAGAGAGAAAGCAATGAAGAAGATATCTTCATAGAGAGAGACAACATAGAGATAGGGACTTCCCAGGAACCCAAAGTGATGACCCCAGCTTGGACTACTAGCAATAGTGGAGAGGGTGCCTGAGTTGACCTACTCCAGTAATCAGATTGAGGAATGGCCTACCTGTCATTATAGAGCCTTCATCCAGTAACTGATAGAAACAGATGCAGAGATCCACAGCCCAGAAACCCAGAAGTCCAGTCGAAGAGGGAGAAGAGGGATTCTATGAGCAAGGAGCATCAAGACGGTGATGGGGAAACTTACAGATATAACCAATTCAATCTAGTGGCAATTCATGAACTTTAGACCAGCAACTGTGGAGCCTTCATGGGACTGGACTAGACTCTCTGCATAAGGAAGACAGTTGTGTAGCTTGATCTGTTTAAGGGGTCCCCTGGCAGTGAGAATAGGATCTATCCCTGATGCATGAACTGGCTTTTTGGAGCCCATTACCTATGGTGGGACACCTTACACAGCCTTGATGCAGGGGGAGGGGATTGGATCTGCCTCAACAACAAAGAATGTACTTTGCTTTGCTGACTCCCCATGGGAAGTCACCCTTTTGGAAGAGGGAATGGGGGTTGGGGTGGAGTGGAGGCTAGGGGGTAACAGGAGGAAGGATGAAAGAGGGATCTGTGGTTGTTAAGTAAAATGAATTAAAAAAGAAGGAAAAGTCTGCCTTGCTAATTTCTATTCCCATTCCTGTTAATTTGAAAAGCCTTCAATAATCTTGAGGTAAAGGATTTTTTTGTCTTAACACTAATGCCTCTTGAAGGCCATTTATGTCACATTTCAGGAGTCTTTTCTCATTATCTGAGGAACCACGAGGGAGTGAAAAATCTCTATCCTTATGGGAACTAAAATGAAATGAAATGTATGTCGAAAACATTGGCTGTATCTCATCTAGTTCTAATGTGTTTTCTTTTTAAATTTAATTGTAAATAGTATTGGGACTCCAACATAATCTACTTCCAATTTGTAGAGTTTGTCCAGTGATAGGAAATTATTTGCTCACTTACTGAACCAGTTAGATATAGTTTAAAAATCCAGATCATCACATATTTCTTCCATTGCTCAGCTTCTTTCTCTTTTTTTCTTTCCTAATAGTCTAAGATACTGAAGGTTTAGTTAGCATTTCTGTATGACAATATAACCTTCCATATATTGTGGGTTTTGGCTATCACTTTGAGAGTAAGAAATGTAGAATCTAAGGTCCTACTCAGTCTGAGATGAACTCCATTTTAATATGATCTCCATGTGATCTGTATAACCATAGAATTAGGGAAACAATGATAGAAGATATGTTACAAGGCAGTAATGTATTAGTAATGAGACACAAGCTAAAATCAAGCACCCTATTTTGTTTTGGAACATACATCAAAGATAATGTATTGGACATTTGTGCTTTTACTTTGAGGAAATAGAAGCAAAACTAGAGATTTTTAGAAACATTTCAAACGGAACATCAAAATATACCTCACATAATTAAATGAGTCCATTTGTAACTAACTATTTGTAATTGTTATTAGCTGACAGACAGCCTTTTTTATCTCCAGGAACTGACAACTGAAGCAAGGAATAAAGCTAAGCATCACTCGGAGTAATATAGAGCTGTGGATGGCATTTACAGAACCATCCTGGGTAAGTCATTAATATGCAGACAAGAGATGAAAACAGAGCCTAGCTTCAGCCTTCTTGGATATTTCCACCTGATTTCTTTGCAGCTAGTTTCTTGAGACTAAGCAAGGAATGAGAATCAAGTTTCTAATATGTTCTTGATATAAACAAAGTGTAATTTTCCTTGGGATACTAAAGAGGTGGAGTATGCAACTCTACACTAATCTTATTTGGTAAGGCTTCAATTGATTTCTTTTTCTGTGCATTTTGAAGTGCTGTATCTTATCAGTAGCTTTCTCTGAGGAGACTTACCAGAGAAGCTCATTACACCACACACATAAAAAAACCTTCCAGTGAGGAAAAGAGATCAATGCTTATTATGCTCAGTCTTAGAGCTGATGGGTGTCCATGCATAGAGAGCTATACATGGTGAGTTGAATTCCAGACTACTTGTCCCTTGTTAAAACCCTATGGAGCCCTGCACCCAAACTTCGTTTTTTCAGATTTATGGGAAATTGACTTATTAGTTTCACTCATTTTGTCATCATTCTCAGTTTAAAACAGAATAGATGCATACAAAGAAACTATGAGGATTATTAGTCAACACAAAGTAATAAACAATTTTTTCATACTCTGATAAATTATATTTATAAATTAAACAGTCAATAGATTTTTTCTTTGGGGGAGAAAAGAGCTATTAGTATCTAATTTCTGTCTTAGAGTTTATCAAACACACTATTATTAGCTCTTAATTAATTTATATTTGTTCATTTGTGGACAGAGGACATCTCTACATGCTGAACTCTGCACTTAGTGGGGGGACTGTTGATTTTCTCATTAAAGTATAGTTAATTTGAAGAGAATGGAGATTGTCCCACCTATTTCACAGAGCATATTTGTACTTTACCTGGGAACCTCTAAATGCTTAATTTAAAGTAGTGTCTCTTTTGTGGGATTCTTGATTCTCAAAATATAGAAGAACATGAGGCAAGGAGGTTCTGGATTCCTTCACACCATTTAGACAACTGCCACTTCTAACTGTTAGGTATAAGGTTTTCATCAAGTAGAAGATTCTTAAGAGTTTGAGATCCAACTATTCTCATACCAATGATGGGATATTAGTTTATTAAATCCTGACATTTTTTCATACTCTAACTACTAATACATAGGCTCAAAGTACATCATATAGTGTCATTGTTTTTCTCTGCTGAGTAGTACTCCATTGTGTATATGTACCATATTTTCTTTATCCATTCTTCAGTTGAAGGGCATCTAGGTTATTTCCAGGTGCTGGCTATTACAAACAATGCTGATATGAACATAGCTGAGCAAATGCCCTTGTTGATTGAGCATTCCTTATGAGGTTTGCAGGCAAATGGATGGATCTAGAAAAAATCATCCTGAGAGAGGTAACCCAGACTCAGAAGGACAAACATGGTATGTACTCACTCATAGGAGGATACTAGATGTAAAACAAAGATTACTAGACTGCTACACAAGTCCAGGGAGGCTACCTAGAAAATGGGACCCTAGGAAAGACACAGGGATCACCCAATGACAGAGAAATGGATGAGATCTACATGAACAACCTAGACGGTAGTGGGAGTAATGAAGGGCAAGATTTGAGGGAAAGAAAGCTTAGGGGAGCAGGAGATCCCAGCTGGATCAAGAACAGAAAGGGAGAACAAGGAATAATAGACCATGATAAATAAAGACCACATGAGAACAGGAATAGGCAGAGTGCTCAAGTGGTCCCCAGAAATCCACAATGATATATCCTCTGTAAACTGCTGGCAATGGTCGAGAGAAAGCCTGATCTGACCTAGTCTGGGGATCAGATGACTAAACACCCTAACAGTTGTCTTGGAACTCTCATCCAATAACTGATGGAAGTGGATGCAGAGTTCCTCAGCCAGGCCCCAGGTGGAGCTCCAGGTGTCCAACTGTTGAGAAAGAGGAGGGACTGCAAGAGCGTGAATTGTTGAATCCAAGATTGCAAAAAGCACAGGGACAAATAGCCAATTGAATGGAAGCACATGAACTATGAAGCAAAGGCTGTGGACTATTGGTGAAATTATTAAGGCCACTCCACGTAGTTAAAAGGGAGGTTTATTTTGTGGGGTAACTTACAAATGAAGGGGTAGGTTGCAGGGTCTGGCAAAGGTATATGGTAATCCGGCGGTGTTCTCTGGAGAACTCTGCTAGGTCCACCTCCAGCGTCCGGCATCCCGGAACCAAGAGAGCCACCTCCTCCTGCTCCTCGGTCTTCTGCTCCCTCCTCTGCCCCGCCTTGTGGGCGTGATCATTACTGAAGCCTCAATGGAGGTTGGAACTTCCAGGCCAATGCTGGGATGGCTATCCACTACAGTGGACCTCCAGCTGGATCAGGCCATCTGGATAAGTGAGACAACTGAATAGCTTGATCTCTTTGGGAGGCACCCAGGCTGTGGGACCAGGACCTGTCCTTAGTGCATGAGCTGGCTGTTTGGAACCTTGGGCTTACACAGGGACACATGCTCAGCCTGGAAGGAGGGGACAGGACCTGCCTGTACTGAATCCACCAGGTTGAAATGAATCCCCAGGGGTGTCTTGGTCCTGGAGGACATGGGAATGGAGGGGAGGGTCTGGGAGGAAGGTGGGAGTGGGGGCGGGAGGGGGGAGGACAGGGGAAGCCAAGGCTGATGTATAAAATAAAACACATAATAATAATAATAATAATAATAATAATAATAATAATAATAATATAAAAGTACATCATATAAACCTATAGAATTTCTAAAGAATGAGAATATTATCAAAAAGTAGACAAGTATTTTAAAATTAGAATTTATTCAAAGAAATATACAAAAGAATTATAGTAATACACCCAAAGACTTTAAAAATTACATAATTGGAACATTTTCTAAGAAAGTAAAAGTTATTAAATTTGACATGAGTAGAGTTAGAATGACTTAATAGAGCATTAAAGACTTTTTTGTTCTCAAAATTCTCTTCCCTTTCATAAGCCATTATAACTAGATAATTCTTAGTATTAAGGCTATCAAATCTTTAAAGTAATATCCAGTCTATCCAAGCAGTTCCAATGCTAAGAAAAAGATAAAAGTCCAAATCTATGTCTAAGAGACTCAACTAGCTCTAAGATGTAAATCAGATAATAATAATGTTCCCTTTCTCCAAAAGTTTTTAACAAATTCCATTAATAAATTTAATATTAAAGTAAATTTAGAAGATTACACACGATATGGAGGATATGTCAAGAAAAGTGTATATTAAAAATGTTTTCATATCACTAAAAAAGACTTTTGATTACCCAAGAGATTTATGATCCCTGCATTCTTTATAATTTGTGGGTTAAAATTCATAACAAAATTTTTGTAAGTATTATCATGTTTCATTGCATACATGTATGAAATTTTCAAGAATAATGAACTTTTTAGTGTATGTCCTAAAATAGAGCAGGCACATTCATCAGGACCAAGAACAAACATTTTACAAAAATGTAAATATAAGAATTTACATTATCCAGAGGGCCTGATCCAGCTGGGGGCCCCACAGCCTTTGGTCCATAATTCATATGTGTCCATTCATTTGGCTATTTGTCCCTGTGTTTTTCCAATCTTGGTCTCAACAATTCATACTCTTACAGTACCTCCTCTTTCTCGACAACTGGACACCTGGAGCTCCACCTGCACTGGATCAGGCCCTCTGGATAAGTGAGACAATTGAATAGCTTGAACTGTTTGGGAGGCCCCCAGGCAGTGGGACCCAGACCTGTCCTTAGTGCATGAGCTGGCTGTTTGGAACCTTGGGTTTACACAGGGACACTTTACTCAGACTGGAAGGAGGGGACTGGACCTGCCTGTACTGAATCCACCAGGTTGAAATGAATCCCAAGGTGAGTCTTGGCCCTGGAGGAGATTGGAATGGAGGGGAGCTGATGGAGGAAAGGTGGGGGCCTGGGCGGGAAGGTGGAGGACGGGGAACCCATGGCTGATGTGAAAAATTAAAACACAAATATAATAATAATAAAAAAAATAAAAATAAAAAATCAAGAAACTGGAAAAAAAGAATTTACATTAACAACAGGATCAAGGCAATAATCATCACTGCCAATTCATTTTTCAGCTTCTTTTTGTGCCTTAAGTTGCATTCATACTATTTTCAAAATACTTGTTAAAACACATATTATTACTCTGAGTCAAATAAGTAGGTTTTTTTTTTATCTTAACCCAGTTTCCATCTAAAAAAATTACAAGATAATTTCTTTAATTATCATATTGCTCACTAACTAAAGAGAATTTGTTTCACCTTTTATAGATACATATAATATCTTTGCCCCATGTCATTTTTCGGATGTTCCTCTGAAATCCCGCTGACACTGGTTCTATCTTGTCTTGACATGTAGACTATAATTATCTTCTATGTGTCAAATAAATCAAACAGAAGAGTTGAAAGACCTAACCTCACCCTCTCTTACGGCATTCTACCTTGTGTAATTTTAGAAATAGTAACATCTTTCATTTTCCAAAGCAGGATTTAAATCTTTGATCTACTGGTCTCTGAATTCTCATTATTACTAGAAGTATGATGGTGAATGGTTTAGAAGCAAAGCTACTAGCACCACTGCAATAGGGATGAAAACCCACTGTTCCTTGTGAACAAGCAGAATACATTTAACTGACAAATTAACCAAAAAACAAACAAACAAAAAAACAAAACAAAACAAAAACATATATTACAGGCTCAACATTCTCATAGGTGATACACACAAAGTTCCAATCAGAAACCTATTATTTATAAATGCTGAATAAATAAACTGGGAATAAAATTTACTTTAAAAACTTCTGTTTTCTTGGAATGTTATTCTTAAAGACTCTGATGACTTTAATTTTTACATATTCTTTATTGGTTCTATAATCATAGTAAATTGGAGACAAGTTATAGTCAAACACAGGATAAGCTTATTTCTTGTGTTTTGTTTGTGCTAAAAACAGATGATGTTATTTTGTTCTAATGAAACACAAGCAGTTGGAAAGACAGTCGCACTTCATAAGCAAAACCAGGAAAGCAGATGAGGATCACTACAATAAACACTCCAGAAACTAATCCATATATGCACATGCAACTGCTTTTTGGCAAAGGCACCAAAATTATGCATTAAGAAAAGTGTTCCAATAAAAGATGCTGGGAGTGCTGGATAAATTCAGATTAATGAGACTAGTTCCTCCTACCATACAAAAGTATCAACTAAATATGTCAAATACCTAAATATGAAGACCTAAATCTGTGAAAATATTGTTAGAAAATATAGAGGAAACATTTTAAAACAAATAGGCAAATATTTTTCTGTTTTTGAGCACATATGTATAAATGTATGCATATTATACAGAGTGTATACTATGTTTATGTGGGATGCACACACATATGTGCACATGTTTCAAAGAGTATAACCTTGGGTGCCATTCGCCTTGTTTATTGAGACAGGTTTCTTTCCATTGACCTGGAGATCATCAAGTAGGCTAGACTGGCTGGCCAGAAAGTCTGTGAATCTGTCTCCACACTTCCAGTGTAAAAAAAAAAAAAAAATGCAGGTGTGTGTTACCACATCTTGCCTTCACCCAAGGATCCTGGAGATTGAACTTGGGTCTCATGCTTATATCATGTTCTAGTTTTCTTTCTGTTTTTGTGGTAAAACACTCTCACAAAAGCAACTTAGGGGAAGAAATGATTTATTTAACTTATGGTCCATCATTGAGGGAAACCTGGACAGAAACCCAAAGCAAGAATCTGAAATAAAAATTATGCTTGTTGGCTTGCTTATGTTTCATTATCTTCCCTCTACAGTTCATGACCATTTGCCTGGGGATGGTGCTAATCACAGTGGACTGGGATCTCCTACATCAATTAATAATCAAGGTAATCCCCCACAGACATACCCAAAGGCCAATCTCATCTAGGCAATTCATCAATTGAGATTTTCTTTAGAGGACTCTTGATTGTGTTAAGTTGACCTTTAAAGTTAACTAGTACATGTGGTAAGCACTTTCTCAACTGAACTCTCTAGCCTCCCAAAGATGTTTTATAAGACCCCAAATGGACTGTCAACAAAAGTAAAATCATAGAAATATGATTATGTCAAACTAAGAAATTTCTTTACATCAAAGGAAGCAATCAGTGGCTATAGAAGACAAATTACGAGTGGCTGAAAATACTGTTTTATTAGAAGAGATTCATATGCAGAATATATAAAGCACTAAACATTTTTATACCACCAAATAAACAGTCCAGCTGAAAATGGGCTGCAGATCTGAACTGACACTTCTCAAAAAAAAAAAAGACATACATGGCCATCAGGTATATGAAAAATATTCCACATCATTAGTCATCAAGGAAATGCAAATAAAATCAAAATGAGATACATCTTATCCCAGTTAAAATTGCTATTTCTGAACCCCCTGTCAAAAATTAAGAAAGAAAAGAAAACCTCACATATCAGTTGTCAAAAATAAAATATACAAATCTAGTTGGAAAATGGATTAGAATCAGAAGGATAAGTGGGTAGGGAGTGACAAAGGGCATCAAACACAAAAAGGAGGAATTAATTCTGGATTCCCATGACACTAGAAGGGAAAATAGCAATGGCCTATGACATAATTGAAGCCAATTAGGACAGTATGAAAATCCCTGACACGTAGATTTGAGGAGCTGGCAGCTATTCTTTTCAAGATTTGAACACTACATATTATATACATATGTCACCATACTGTACCCATAAGGGTGTATGAATACTATCTGAGTAGAAAATAATTTAAAAAATTAGAGAACCTGTGTACCTTGCACCTGATTTCACTCAATTATGTCTTGTAAACTGTAGTAGAATAACACAACCAGGACACTAATATTGAATGAATGCTTCAAAATTGTTTAATTGTCCTTAATTTTACTTTTACTCACTCAAGGTTCTGAGCAATTCCATTGGCACAAAAGTGAGTATTCTGAAACCTAGCCCAACTTCCTTATGATTTCTTTCCCCATTTTTAACTACAGGCAACCAGCATTCTGGTCTCTTTTGATATGATTATGTTATATTAAAGATGTTATCTAAATAAAATAAATTTTTTTAAAATAAGAAGCTGCAGAGATATCTCAATGGTTAAGAGCATATACTACTATTGTTGCAGATCTAAATTCAGTTCACAGTACCCACATCAGGCAATTCACAACAGCCTGGAACTCCGAGTGTTCATGGCTTCTCTGGGCAACTACACTCACAAGTACATACCCACACAAACATACATGGTGGTGGCTATTCTTGGTTGTCAACTTGAATACAACTGGAACTACAATCCAGAAATGGAGGGCATACCCATGAGAGATTTTCTGTTTGGCTGGAAGTAGGTGAATCTACTTCTGGTCTGGACCCTTGAGCACATCTATTCCATCAGTGGCTTTGGAGTCTACTTTTTTTGAGATTCCAGCATATACTCAGATTCAAGCTGAGGCACCTAGCCTTGTGAACTGAGCAACTACTAGATTCTTGGGAGTTTTCATTCACAGCCAGCTATTGTTGGATTAGCTAAACTGTAACCTTAAGCCATTTCAATAAGAATATATATATATATATATATATATATATAGAGAGAGAGAGAGAGAGAGAGAGAGAGAGATATTCACTCAATAAGTTCTGTTACTCTAGAGAACCCTGACTAATACATACACACATAAATGCAACCAAATATAATAAAAATAAGTGTCTTAAAATTAAAAAGAATGTTATCTAAATAAGACTTTTGATGTTATATAAATAACCCTTTTGGACTTTGGTGTTTTTTTTCACTCAGTGTAATTTTCAAAAGAATCATTCACGTTGTCTATATTGAAAACCAATTCTTTTTATGGGTGAGTAATGGTCCATGGGATGGATGAAAGAGTGATTTGTTTAACCATGTACACATTGTGGGACATTTGTGTTTCCAGGTAGGGGTTGCTATGGACAGATTTGCTTTAAATATTTGTGGACAGATTTTTGAAGGTTAAAAATGTTCAATTTCCGACTCCCAACTGGACAAGAGGTGAGTGCCTGGGGTTAGAGCCAGAGAGGCAACTGGCCCTGGATCCCACCTCTGGACAAAGGCCATCCCGGGAGGACCTGACCAACTTGGCCCCAGTTTCCGGCCAATCGGGCAGGCCTGTGGGAAGGCTCCCCTTTTCCAAGACTGCAGGCAGACAAAGCAGTCTCCACACCCTGCCTCCATACCCATCTGCCAGAGACCCCCGCCACTTCCTGAGAATCAGAGACCAGCCCCCAGCTTCCATCCTGCCCTGGAACTCCCATCTAGGACAGAGACTAGAGGAACACCCATCTGGACAATAGGAGCTCCCACCTGGACAAAATAAGGAGACCCCAGGGACTTCCCAAGACTCAGAGTCCAGCCCCCCAGCTCCTATCCAGCCAGCACTCTCATCTGGACCAGAGCTCTCATCTGACCTAGAGCTTCCATCTGGACCAGAGAGAGGCTCCCTAAATCTGTCAGCTCTCTCTGGACCAAGTACACTGATAAGACCAAGAACAAACCCAAGAGGAGATGGGCAGACACCAAGGCAGAAGTACATACAACAAAATAAAGAGCAATACAGCATCACCAGAACCTAGCCCTTCTCCAACAGCTAGACCTGAACATCACAGAATGGAAGAAGAAGAAGAAAACAACATTATAAGTAACATCATGAATAGGCTAGAGCCTTATATAGAAATCAAAAATAAAGTAGAGGAACAGACAAACAAAAAAAATGGGAAGAATGCTATAAAAAACTAGAGGAAAGGACAATAAAGCAGAAGAAAACAGGAAGTTCTTGAAAGAAAATCATGAAAAAGCAAGGGAGACAGTCCAAGACCTGAAGAGGGAAATAGAAAAAATGAAGAAGACACTAGCAAAAGGAATGCTGGAAATAGAAAATCTGAGTAAATAAGCAGGAACTTCAGATGCAAGTATAAATAACAGAATGCAAGAGATGAAGAGAGGATCTCTGGTTTTGAAGATACAGTAGAGGACATAGATTCATCAGTCAAAGAAAACACTAAAACCAACAAAGTCATGACCCAAAATGGACAAGAAATTTGGGACACCATGAAAAGACCAAACCTACAAATAATAGGGATAGAGGAAGGAGAAGAATACCAACTTAAAGGCACAGAAAATATATTTAACAAGATCATAGAAGAAAACTTTCCCAACTTAAAGAAGGAAATGCCTATGAAAATACAAGAAGCCTATAGAACACCAAACAGACTAGACCCCCCAAAAAAGTCCCCTTGCCACATAATAATTAAACAACTAAACGTACAAAACAAAGAAAGAATATTAAGGGCAGCAAAGGAAAAAGGCCAAGTGACTTATAAAGGCAAACCCATCAGAATAACACCCGATTTCTCAATGGAGACTTTGAAAGGCAGAAGGACCTGGACAGATATAATGCAGACAATAAGAGACCATGGATGCCAGCCTAGACTAATATACCCAGCAAAACTTTCAATCATCATAGATGGAGTGAATAAGACCTTCCAAGGCAAAAACAGATTTAAAAAATACTTATCCACAAACCCAGCCCTACAGAAAGCACTAGAAGGAAAATTCCAACCTAAGGAAAGTAGATACACCCATGAAAACACAGGCAATAGATAACACCACAGCAGTAAACCCCAAAGAACAGAAGTACACACACACTACCATCAAAAAATAAAAATAACAATAGGAACGAACTATCACTGGTCATTAATATACCTTAATATCAATGGACTTAATTCACCTATAAAAAGACACAGACTAACAGAACGGATATGAAAACAGAACCCATCTTTCTGCTGCATACAAGAAACACACCTCAAATTCAAAGACAGACACCTCCTAAGAATAAAAGGCTGGGAAAAGACTTTCCAATCAAATGGTCTTAAGAAGCAAGCTGGTGTAGCCATCCTAATATCCTGCAAAATAGACTTCAAACTAAAATCAATCAAAAGAGATGGTGAAGGACATTACATACTCATTGCAGGAAAGATCCACCAAGATGAAGTCTCAATTCTGAACATTTATGCCCCAAACACAAGGGCACCCACATATGTAAAAGAAACATTACTAAAGCATAAATCACATATAAAACCCCATACATTAATAGTGGGAGACATCAACATCCCACTTTCACCTCTGGACAGATCGGCCAAATTGAAACTTAACAGAGACATAATGGACTTAACTGATGTTATACCTCGAAAGGACTTAATCGATATCTACAGAACATTCCACACAAACAAAAAAGAATATACCTTCTTCTCAGCACCACATGGAACCTTGTCTAAAATCGACCACATACTTGGCCACAAATCAAATATCAACAGATACAAAACAATTGGAATAACCTCCTGTGTTCTATTGGACCACCATGGTTTAAAGTTAGAATTCAACAACAGAAAAAACTACAGAAATCCTACAATCTCATGGAAACTGAATAATGCTCAACTGAATCACCAATGGGTTAAGGAAGAAATAAAAAAAGAAATTAAAGACTTCCTAGACATCAATGAAATGAATACACCACATAACCAAACTTATGGGACACTATGAAAGCAGTGTTAAGAGGGAAATTCATAGCACTGAATGCCCACATAAAGAAGCTGGAGAAATCTCATGCTAGTGACTTGACAGCACACCTGAGAGCCCTGGAACAGGAAGAAGCAAAGTCTCCCAGGAGGAACAGATGCCAGGAAATTATCAAATGGAGAGCTGAAATTAATAATATAGAAATAAAGAGAACAATACAAAGGATTAATGAAACAAAGAGTTGGTTCTTTGAGAAGATCAACAAGATAGACAAGCCCTTATCCAAGCTAACCAAAAGACAGATAGAGAGCATCCAAATTAACAAAATCAGAAATGAAAAGGGGGACATAACAACAGACAATGAGGAAATCCAGAGAATAATCAGGTCATACTTCAAAAACCTCTACTCGACAAAATTGGAAAATCTAAAACAAATGGATAATTTTCTGGATAGGTACCACATACCTAAGTTAAATCAAGACCATATAAACCATTTAAATAGTCCAATAACCCCAAAAGAAATAGAATCAGTCGTTAAAAATCTCCCAACCAAAAAAAGCCCAGGAACATATGGTTTCACTGCAGAATTCTACCATATCTTCAAAGAGGACTTAATATCAATACTCTTTAAATTGTTCCACACAATAGAAGCAGAAGGTGTATTACCAAACTCCTTCTATGAGGCTACAATTACCCTGATTCCTAAACCAAACAAAGGTGCAACAAAGAAAAAGAACTACAGACCGATCTCCCTCATGAACATTGATGCAAAAATAATAAAATACTGGCAAACAGACTCCAAGAACACATCAAAACAATTATCCACCATGATCAAGTAGGCTTCATCCCAGGAATGCAAGGGTAGTTCAACATATGAAAGTCCATCAATGTAATACACCATATAAACAAACAAAAAGAAAAAAAAAACACATGATCATCTCACTAGATGCAGAAAAGGCATTTGACAAAATCCAACACCCCTTCATGATAAAGGTCTTGGAGCAATCAGGAATACAGGGAACATACATAAACATAATAAAGGCAATCTACAGCAAGCCAACAGCCAACATCAAATTAAATGGAGAGAAACTCAAAGCAGTACCACTAAATTCAGGAACAAGGCAAGGCTGTCCCCTATCCCCATACTTATTCAATATAGTACTTGAAGTTCTAGCCAGAGCTATGAGACAACATAAAGAGATTAAGGGGATACAAATTGGAAAGGAAGAAGTCAAGCTCTCCCTATTTGCAGATGACATGATAGTATACATGAGTGACCCCAAAAATTCAACCAAGGAACTGATACAGCTTATAAACACATTCAGCAACATAGCAGGATACAAGATCAACTAAAAAAAAATAGTAGCCCTCCTATATACAATTGACAAACAGGCTGAGAAGGAAATCAGAGATACATCACCCTTTACAATAGCCACAAATGATATAAAATACCTTGGGGGTACTCTAACAAAGCAGGTGAAGGACCTATATGACAAGAACTTTAAGTCCCTGAAAAAAGAAATTGAAGATGTCAGAAAATGGGAAGATCTCCCATGCTCATGGACAGGCAGGATTAACATAGTAAAAATGGCAATCTTACCAAAAGCAATCTACAGATTCAACACAATCCCCATCAAATTACCAACACAATTCTTCACAGATCTGGAAAGAATAATACTCAACTTCATATGGAAAAACAGAAAACCCAGGACAGCCAAAAGAATCCTGTACAATAAAACAACTTCTGGAGGCATCACAATCCCCGACCTCATGCTCTACTATAGAGCTACCATAATAAAAACAGCTTGGTACTGGCATAAAAACCGACATGTGGACCAATGGAATCAAATTGAAGACTCTGACATTAACCTGCACACCTATGAACATATAATTTTTGACAAAGAAGCCAAAAATGTACAATGGAAAGGAGAAAGCATCTTCAACAAATGGTGCTGGCATAACCGGATGTCAATGTGTAGAAGGCTGCAAATAGATCCATATCTGTCACCATGCACAAAACTTAAGTCCAAGTGTATCAAAGACCTCAACATAAATCCAGTTATTCTGAACCTGATAGAAGAGAAAGTAGGAAGTACTCTTGAATGCATTGGCACCAGAAATCACTTTCTAAATATAACACCAGTAGCACAGACACTGAGAGAAACAATCAATCAATGGGACCTGCTGATACTGAGAAGCTTTGGTAGAGCAAAGGACACAGTCAACAAGACAAAGCAACAGCCTACAGAATGGGAAAATGTCTTCACCAACCCCACATCTGACAGAGGGCTGATATCCAGGATATATAAAGAACTCAAGAAATTAGACATCAAAATGCCCAACAGTCCAATTAAGAAATGGTCTATAGAACTAAACAGAGAATTCTCCACAGAGGAAGTTCAAATGGCTGAAAGACATTTAGTGAATCGCTCAACATTCCTAATTATCTGGGAAATGCAAATCAAAACGACTCTGAGATACCACCTTACACCTGTCAGAATGGCTAAAATCAAAAACACAGAAGACAGCTTATGCTGGAGAAGATGTGGAGCAAGGGGAACTCTCCTCCACTGCTGGTGGGAATGCAAGCTTGCATAGCTGTAGTTAGAGTTTTCCTGCCTGGCCCAGTCAGGACAAATCTCTCTTACCCGCCAGTCTCACAGTCGCTCAGACCCAATCAAGAAAGCACACAGAAACTTACATTGTTTAGAAACTGTATGGCTGTGGCAGGCTTCTTGTTATCTACTTCTTCTATCTTAAATTAACCCATTTCTGTTAATCTATACTTTGCCACATGGCTTGTGGCTTACCAGGGTCTTTACATGTTGCTTTTCATGGCAGCAGCTGACGGTGTCTATCCCCAGCCATCTACTTACCAGAATTCTCTTCTCTCTTTTCCCGCCTATACTTCCTGCCTGGCCACTGGCCAATCAGAACTTTATTTACACAGAGCGATATCCACAGCACTTCCCCTTTTCTTTTTTTTTTTAAGGAAGGTTTTAACTTTTACATAGTACAAATACATATAACGAAACAATTATCAAGCAAGAATTATAGTTACAATATTAAAGAAGATATCCTATCTATCTAATATTTGTGAGTCTAAAGTTTTATATCTAACTTATCTTGTATCATAACTATCTAGTCTTCAACCACATCAAAGACCTCAGAAGGATATAATATTATCTGATAACCGGGAGAAGGATGCAAGCAACTTTCGGGAGTCTTGCAAGAGTAGACAGAGACAGCTGGCAGCCTGGACAGTCACCTAATGTTCCTTTGTAAAGTTGGGACATTTGTCTTCAGCCCACAGGGCTAGAGTCTCTAGGTCACTTCTCTCAGTGTCCTGTAGAATGTCTGGCAGTTTCCTCTGCGAAGCAGGAACCTGAAGGACCATTTTGTCAAGCAAAGTTTAGTGGTCACCTTTCTATGGGTCCTACATGTCCAGTTGATCGAGCAGTCTAGGCAAGAACAGTTTCTTTTCCAAATGGCTATTTTTGTCAAGGTGAAGACAAACTCCATATGAAGTGTCTTCAATGCCCATCCTCCTCTCTGAAGTAAAACGGTGCTGCCAGGAGCAGACATGTCTCACTGTCCAGAAAGTATAAATTTTAAAAGTATGTTAAATGCCATATTCTGTAGGTCTTTGAAGTATTTGAAGATTACCTATTTACCTGAAATATCTCTGTGTATACCTAGTAGACTTAACTAACATGGCTACAAGCATGATTATCCTAGATGACTAATTATTAATCTCTTTTTAATTATCCAATACAATTTAAAATGTGCTATATAAACATAATACCTTAAACATGAGTAGAAATATGCACACAGTACAACAAAATTAACTTTAAGTTTGTATCAATAGACTAAAGTCTATACCAATGTAAAACATTTTAAACACGTTGTTGCTCTTTAGAAGTAAGTTCCTTAATCTACCCTTTTATCCTATTATATCTATATCCTATCCCCTTTTCTTCTTTAGAAAGAGATCGCATTTATAATCAACCCAATTTAAATAAAAATATTGGTTTTTCTCTGTCCCACACCAGAGGGCTCTTCTGATTTGGGACACAAGAATCTCTTAACCTTTTCTTTTAGCAATATGTCTGGGTTTAGAGAAGGAGTGAGCCAGTTCCATTTACAAAGCCAGCTTGATAATTTTGGGAATGTGGGCGTAGTTTTTCTTACTACTTCCTGCTAGAGGGGGGCGCTGTATCTTATGGGGACACAAAGAAAATTTTAGGATTATGCAGTAGTCCATTAGGGTGAACCTCTGAGCCAGTTGCCTTGAAACCATTCTGGATGTCGGATCATCTGGGCTATGGTGTCATTGGAGACCTTTCAGGTGGTCTTGGCTGATCAAACCTGATGTATCTTAATCTGGAACAAATCCATAGCCTCTGGCTTTCTGTGGAAACAAAAGCACAGACTCCTTTCCAAAGCAACATATCCTTATATCCAAATTTTGAAGTCAAGGTACCTTTAAAATTTACATATTTGTTTAACTCAACAGCTTTTACAATCAAATCTTTTTCTGCAGTTAAAAATCCCAAAGACAACATAAACCAGATTCTCTGTGTAATATCCATCTTTGTAAGACTGAAACACCATTGTGGATGTAGGCTCTACCCACCTCAGCTTCCCAACCTGGCGGTGGTACATTTTACTGCCAGCTCTGGGTCTGGAGCCAAGTGTACCATCAACTATCAGAAGTAGTTCTATCAAAGCAGTGCATAGCCCAGAAACCCCCTTTTTTTTTTTCTAACTAGCAAAGGCTAAATCCACCACACAACAGAGTAAAGTGCTGCTTGTAGACTCCTCATTCCCGCAGCACTGCAGGTCAGACACACACGCCAGAAACCTGCCACAGTAGCTCAAACTGGCAGGCTACTGCTAACTTGAGAGAGACAACTAGGAAGCTATTTTTAGCTCTGTTTTAGAATCTTTTTTCTCAGATTTTAGGTGGAAATTCTTGCCAACACGTTGGACGTCATTTGTAGTTAGAGTTTTCCTGCCTGGCCACTGGCCAGTCAGAACTTTATTTACACAGAGCGATATCCACTGCAAAGAGAAAGGGGGAAGTGCTGTGGAGAATGATATGTGTAAATAAAGTTCTGATTGTCCAGTGGCCAGGCAGGAAGTATAGGCAGGACAAGAGAGAAGAGAATTCTGGGAAGTAGAAGGCTGGGGATAGACACCGCCAGCTGCTACCATGAAAAGCAACATGTAAAGACCCTGGTAAGCCACAAGCCATGTGGCAAAGTATAGACTAACAGAAATGGGTTAATTTAAGATAGAAGAAGTAGATAACAAGAAGCCTGCCACAGCCATACAGTTTCTAAACAATGTAAGTTTCTGTGTGCTTTCTTGATTGGGTCTGAGCGACTGTGAGACTGGCGGGTAAGAGAGATTTGTCCTGACTGGGCCAGGCAGGAAAACTCTAACTACACACAGCCAATTTGGAAATCAATATGGCGCTTCCTTAGAAAATTGGGAATCCATCTCCCCAAAGACCTTGGGCATATACCCAAGGAATGCTCAGTCATACCACAAGGGCATTTGCTCAGCTATGTTCATATCAGCATTGTTTGTAATAGCCAGAACCTGGAAACAACCTATATGCCCTTCAACTGAAGAATGGATAAAGAAAATATGGTTCATATACAAAATGGAGTACTACTCAGCAGAGAAAAACAATGACATCATGAGGTTTGCAGGCAAATGGATGGATCTAGAAAAAATCATCCTGAGTGAGGTAACCCAGACTCAGAAGGACAAACGTGGTATGTACTCACTCATAGGAGGATACTAGATGTAAAACAAAGATGACTAGATTGCTACACAACTCCAGGGAGGCTACCTAGAAAACGGGACCCTAGGAAAGACACAGGGATCACCCAATGACAGAGAAATGGATGAGATCTGCATGAACAACCTGGAGGACAGTGGGAGTAATGAAGGGCAAGATTTGAGGGAAAGAAATCTTAGGGGAGCAGGAGATCCCAGCTGGATCAAGAACAGAAAGGGAGAATGAGGAATAACAGACCATGATAAATGAAGACTGCATGAGAACAGGAATAGGCAGAGTGCTTAAGTGGTCCCCAGAAATCCACAATGATATATCCTCTGTAGACTGCTGGCAATGTTCGAGAGAAAGCCTGATCTGACCTAGTCTGGGGATCAGATGACTAAACACCCTAACAGTCGTCTTGGAACTCTCATCCAATAACTGATGGAAGTGGATGCAGAGTTCCTCAGCCAGGCCCCAGGTGGAGCTCCAGGTGTCCAACTGTTGAGAAAGAGGAGGGACTGCAAGAGCGTGAATTGTTGAATCCAAGATTGCAAAAAGCACAGGAACACATAGCCAATTGAATGGAAGCACATGAATTATGAACCAACGGCTGTGGAGCCCCCAGCTTGATCAGTCCCTCTGGATAAGTGAGATAAGCTTGATCTCTTTGTGAGGCATCCAGGCTTGGGACCAGGACCTGTCCTTAGTATATGAGCTGGCTGTTTGGAACCTTGGGCTTACACAGGGACACATGCTCAGCCTGGAAGGAGGGGACAGGACCTGCCTGTACTGAATCCACCAGGTTGAAATGAATCCCCAGGGGTGTCTTGGTCCTGGAGGACATGGGACTGGAGGGGAGGTTCTGGGGGAAAGGTGGGGGTGTGGGTGGGAGGGGGGAGGACAGGGGAACCATGGCTGATGTATAAAATTAAAACACACAATAATAAAAAAAATTTTCAATATCCCTTGAATAAATGCCAAGAGTAAAATTATTACTCTTTGTGTGACAATTACAGGTTTAGTTTTATAAGAATCTGTCAAGCCATTTTCCGTATAGCCCATACCACTGCACATTCCTACAAACTCATGGTTGTTTCTGCTTGGTACCAGCATCTGGAGGATGTCTAAATTTAGTCAATGTAATAGATTTTGAATGCATTTTTAATTAATACAGTAAGTTCTTTAATTGCTACTAATTCAAACACTTAAGGACAATTAACAATGACAATGGCAAACTCGGGACCTAGCACAGCACAATTCAACCCCCTTCTCTCATCCTTTTCTCTTCTTTCTATTTATTCATCTAACAAAAGTTTTTATTCTTTAATTAATTAATTTTTCCCAGTCCAATCAGAGTTTCCCCTCCCTGCTCTCTTCCCAGTCCCTCCCCCTAACTTCCCCCCACCATCCATTCCTCTTCCCTTCCCTTCAGAAAAGAGTAGGCTTTCCATGTATATCAACCAGCAATGCGATGTCAAGTTGCAGCAAGGCTAGGTACTTCCTCTCCTATCAAGATTGGACAAGGCAACCAAGCAGGCAGAAAGGGTCCCAAGAGCAGGTAACAGAGTCAGACAGTCCCCACTCCTTCTGCCAGGAGTCCCACAAGAAGACCAACCTATACATCTATAGTGTATGTGTAGATGGCCTAAGTCAGTCCCATGCAAGTTCTCTGGTGGCGTTTCAGTCCCTGTTATCCCCCTAAGCCCAGGTCAGTTGACTCTGTGTGTTTTCCCATGGCCCCTCTAATTCTTCCTCCCCCTATTCTACAGGGTTTTCTGAGATCCTCCTAATGTTTGGCTGTGGGTCTCTGCATCTGTTTGCATCAGTTACTGGGTAAAAGTCTCTCTGATGACAATTTTGCTGGGCAATCATCTACAAGTAAAACAGAAAATCATTAGGAATCATTTTATTGACTTTTTTTCTTTTTTGCTAATCATGTTTGTATCCTAGGTGTCTGGGTTGCCCAGTCTCTGGGTCCTGTCTCTCTAGTCATTGTAGTGGGTGGTCTCCCTCTCATTGAATGGATTTAAAGCTGGACCAGTCATTGGTTAGCCACTCACATAATTTCTGCACCTCCTTTACCCCAGCATATCTTGTGGGCAGGCCAAATTGTAGGTTAGAGGTTATGTGGTTGGTTTGGGGTCCCAATTCCTCCACTGGAAGTCTTAGATGATTATAAGAGATAGCTGGTTCATGTTTATATCTCCCATCACTAGAAGTCTTAGCTAGAGTCATCCTTATAAATTCCTGGGACTTTCCATTACACTAGGTTTCTAGCTTACTCCAGAGATGCTTATGGTTCCAGTTGTCTTTCCCAGTACTTTCTCTGTCTGACCTCTTCTCCACCTGATCCTTCCTGTTCCCATGTCCACCTCCCCATCTAGACCTCTTCCCCCATCTACTTGTGATGTCTATTCCATTTTAATCAGGGTTTCTCATGTGGAACATTACAGGCCTTTCAAGTGGAGTTGGACAAATGCTTTCTGGTGATTTACAATCTTTAGCAGCATTCTCACTCAACCTCAATCTACAAGATATGTGCAGCATGCTACATCCTCTCCCTTCCATTCTACCAATGTTATGACAACAAAAAAGTGTCTTCAGGAATTGCTGAATGTCCCTGGGGAAGGGGATCTTGTTCATTTAATCTATTCTGACATTTTAAGTCTACATAAAACATGAGTATCAATGCCCATTTATCTCCTTTAGGCTCTCTCTCTCTCTCTCTCTCTCTCTCTCTCTCTCTCTCTCTCTCTCTTTCTCTCTCTCTTTGAAATTAGAGACTTTTCTTAATACCCCGCTCTTCTACTCTTTTCCAGCCAAATCCCTCTACTCATCATTCTGATCTGTAAAATCATAAACCTGCTCTGATGACTTACTGGACTAAGACTAAAATGAAATTGCTTTCATATAGTCTTGTACAGGCTATTAACTCTTAAATTTTCTTCACCATCCACAAATGTACCAACCTCAACTTGTTTGGTGGATACTAGTATCAGGGTGGAAGTAAACTTGAAAGATTTACAAGATGAAAGGAGAAAACAACCCTGAATTATAGGCTTTAAAAAGTGGGACTGGGGTAGATTAGAAAGAAATTATTTTCAAACAGATAATGCTGCAAGTTGGGAAAAACTGTAATTATAGTCCCTATACCTACAGATTCCTACAGACATCTAATATCACTTTGGGTATATGTCAAAACACCAATCCCCCACTTCTTCATCTATTAAAATGCTTCACGTCCTCCAAATCTCAGATCAAGTGCTTTCTCTTCCATAACACCTTCTGCAATCCTCCCAGCCGCAACAAAATAATCCTTTCTCAGGTTTTGCCAACATTTATCTCCACCATGATCATTACAGGGACTCATATCTTTCAGTCCATGCTCTGATTCTGTGCACATCTGTCTCTGTCCTCAGATAGCTAGTTTCTCAGGTTGTGTCTAACAGTGATTTTAAGAGCAGAGAAAAAATACCTGTGGAGGAATACAGTAGGCCCCCAGAAATCAGAAAGGGGAAAAGGTGGAGAAGCAGCAGAGACAGAGCAGAAAGACAAAGAGACAGGGATTTTTCAAGTAAGAATTTTTGAGGGCCTTTGGTGCTAATCCCTCCTTCAAATTTGGATCCAAGCAATCTTTGAGACAGGGTAGAAAACCTGTTAACTTTTGTTTCCTTTTTGCTGTTTATTTTTGAGATTATAATTTTCACTTCTCTTTCCTCCCTCCAAACCCTCTCATATATCCCTTAAAATTCATGGCCTCTTTTTTCACTAATAGTTATTGCATGCATGTATGCATTTATATTTCTAAATATAATCTATTGAGTCTGTATAGCATAACTTGTATTATGTTTTCAGGGCTAACCATTTGGACCCCAGTGCCAATGAATATATCTCCAAAATGTTCTAGCACCTATGGCTCAGACACATTACAGAAGAAAGAGAGAGGAAAGCTTGTAAGAGCCAGAGGATCACAGAGTTTACTGTGAGATTGTGTCTCCTAAGAATGCCAGAAGCTGCACCCATAAAAATTTCACCAGCAAGGATTTTTTCAGTCAGTGGTTCTCATCTGTAATCATCTGGACAATTTCATAAAACACAGGTTTCTGGGCAGCACCCTGTGAACCTTTGTTGAGTCTGATATAGGGCTTGAGAATAGGCTATCTTTAGCAGGTTTCCAAGTGATTCTGATGTTAGCGGTCCAGCACCAAATTATGAGAACCATTGATTCATCTGATTTGTATTGACTGAATAGGGTTACTTTCACAACCTGTAAAGGCCACCAAAGCTGCGTGGCTACTGAAAGCAGGACAAGTAACTGTATAATGGAACAAAACTGAGAAGCACTTCTTTAATGAAACAAGTCTAGAATCTTCTACGGTCATAGGAAATGGAATTGTCTTAATGATTAAACAAGCATTTAGTGGGGGTACTCAC
The DNA here is from genome assembly GCF_903995425.1 of Onychomys torridus. Lineage (NCBI taxonomy): Eukaryota > Metazoa > Chordata > Mammalia > Rodentia > Cricetidae > Onychomys > Onychomys torridus. The sequence goes on along the minus strand of NC_050466.1, from coordinate 58,480,512 downwards.
ATTCATCTATGTATTCCTGAAACACTTTATACACAGTAGTTGGGGAATCATCTGAAGAGTTCATTGCTTTTAATGGAAAGATGAGTTTAAAATCTTTGTAACTCTTGCATAATCCTATCATAGAGCAGTTTCCTAGTAAAATGATTCTTGCCATTGTTGTTCTTGAAGCAAATAGTAATAGCCTTTTCAATATAATGTTAAATAAGGAGTTACAAACAAAAAAGAGGCCATGTTTGGGAGAATGAATAGTCAGTTTTCAAGAAAAAAAGTCTGAGGGTGGAGAGACAGAATGCTTAGTAGAGTACTTGCTGGCAAGCAGGAGAGCCCAGACTCTATGTACCAGTCTTTCCACAAAAAAGCAGGGCAAGCTGGTACACACCTTTCATCCCAGCACTAGGGAAGTAGAGATAGGAGGAGCTTGGGGGGTTGCTGGCTAATCAGTCTAGCTGAATCAGTAAGCTCCAAGTTCAGTGAGAGAAACTGCCTTAAAAAATAGAGTAGAGAATGATGGAGAAAAATCCCAGTAACATCTCTAGGTTTCCATATGCATGCACACATATGTACATGTGTATACACACACAGGTGCAAATGTGCAAACGATGTAAAGATATAGAAGACTGATTAGGCTGAAATACTGCCATTATGGAGTTGGTTGGGGGATGTGCATCTTTATGTTCTCTTTCTCTGTGTTTATCTCTCTCTCCCCCCTTTGTGTGTGCAAAGTGATGTAACTAGCTGTAGTATTGGATAATGCCCCATCATGAAGCCATATAGCAAAAGAAACCTCAGGCTATCAGCTAAGCATGACACTAACAATCTCATATATTAAGCAGTATCAAATCCTTCATGTGGCGCCTTAAGATGACACAGTAGAGCCAGTTAAGCCATATGTGGCTCCACAGAAACTGAAATAATAAATACGAGTTTTTTGAAGGCATTCAGTTTGGGGGTAATTTGTTATGCAGAAATATTTTAACTATGCACATTCTCTTCCACAAAATAATGTTTTCTGTAGTGCATTAAAGACATGGTGGGAGAGAGGGAGTCTTAAAGAGAAAGCAGTGTCACAAAAACATTTCTGACTTCCCCACAGGAATTCTCTTCTTGCCTGTTACACAAACTTGTTGCTAATCTGATTGCCAAAAACAACTCTTAAGATATTGCATGAGCAAGGGTGGGCAGCCCAGATCATGATGGGGAGACCCACAGAGACAGTAGACTTGAGCTAGTGGGAGCTCATGGACTCTGGACTGATGCTGGGGAACCTAGACTGATCTAGGACCTCTGAATGTGGGTGACAGTAGGGTTGCTTGGTCTGTTTACAGGGCCCCAGGCAGTTGGACCGGCATTTATCCCTGGTGCATGAACTGGCTTTTGAGAGCCCTCTCCCTAGGGTGGGATACTTTGCTCAGCCTTGATGTAGCAGAGAGAGGCTTGGACCACCACAACTTCATGTGCTAGACTTCATTGACTCCCCATAGGAGGCCTTACACTCTGTGAGGAGTGGGGGGGGGTAAAGTGGGGGGAGGTGGAGGGGAGTGGGAGGAGAGGAGAAAGGAGAAACTGTGGTTGGTATGTAAAACAAAAAAAAACTTAAAATAAAAAGTTAACACCCAGTTTTTGAGAACTAACTAGAGCTGTCCTTATTATTCAAACTCCTCAAACCTAATTCTGCCACACCACTCACCTTATTTCACATCAAGATGACAAAAGTGTAATATTTACAATAAATGAAGGTGACTTGTCTTACTTACCCTTTCTGGTCCATATATAAATCAATTTGTATTTTCTTTCACAGTTACACAAGACTCATAAATAATGTAGCTATGACCTGTCCATGGTTAGAGTCTATAAAGTACTACAACTACTCAAAAAGTCTCACAAAGAACATTCATTTCCTTATCCATCCAATTTTCATCTCATGTTTATTGACTGCCTATACTGAGAAACACACTGTTCTTTGAACAGCAATGAAAAAATGGCCATAAAATTATTGTACTAGTATTTCCTTTCAAAATTACAGTGGCTGTCCCATGTTTGCAGTGATTTTGTTTTAGCACTATGTTACCCACATTGTAAGAATATTACCATTTCTGGAAAGCTGTCAGTGAAAAAAAGATGATTCTTAAGAATAGAACTCTGCCATTGACAGGTGCTTCAACCAGTTTTTTTGAAAACTGAAATGCTAGCAACACATCCTTTTATTGTTGCTGGTGTGACATTTGACTTGAGATTTGAAACTTTTGGCTGGCTATTTCCCAGGGGACTACAATGAAAGGGCTTTCTCTGTAAAGATGAACCACAATGAGGTAGACACCAATGTGTGTCTGACAGAAATTCAGCTCTGCTTGCACAGTTGAGCATATAGCGCAACAGCTCATAAAATCACACATCCCTTAGGGTTCCTAGAGATCACTGGAAGTAAACAAAGGACAGAATGAGCTCATGAGACAAGTTGCTTGTAATTGGAGAGAGAGAGAGATTGAGAGAGAGAGAGAGAGAGAGAGAGAGAGAGAGAGAGAGAGAGAGAGAGAGAGAATAATTCAGAGGCAATTTGGCAATGCATGTGAGGAGAATTAATTTGTCATTTGTATAATCTTTTGATCTAACAATCTATTTCTAGGAGTTTATCCTAAGGGATAAGTGCTGCAAAAGGAATCAGAGGGCTTTGAAAAATTTATGGCAATGTGAACATTTACTATAAAATGATGCTTATGAGAAAAGAAATTAGAAAAGCCTAAATGTGAACAAAAGAGACCAGATAAATTAATTATTGCATAATTGCACAGTGGGTTGTAATTCAGTCATTAAGATAATATTGTATAAAATAACCAATAACTAGGTCAATATTAATATTCCGTGTGTATTATGGACTTAAAAAGCAAGTTAAAAGGTGACAAATACAGTGTCTTCATATCCATCAGTAGCTCATGGTTCAGCAGGAAGGGTAGGGCCACATGGATTTCTCTCTACTCTATGACTGACTGTTAACGGGCCCAGTTCAGGCTCATTGTAAGGCCACCCTTGCTGCTGTGTGACTGTGATTACATTGGCCATGTCATACTGAGAAGACAGTATTCCACAGCGCCACCCCACACACACCTGACACTCTAGCTCAAAGTTTCTTCCTACTGTGCAAAAAGAGAGAATTTCTTAATTAGAGTTCAGTTGAAGCATATAAAGTATACAAATAGACTAAAATACACAATTTAATAAAAACTTTGAGTCAGTTACACTGCTTCTTTCTAAGAGGCACAACATAAAGAAAAGGGAATTGCAATCTTCTATGTATGACAAACCAATTTGGCCTTCAACCTAATGTATAGAAGCTTTAATGAGCTAAAGTATGCTGTAAAATGCTGTGAATACTATTAAAAACCAGGGGGGAACATTTTAGAAACACCCAAAATTTGAATTTGTGAAATTTCTAAAAGAAGAAAGACTTTTGCTGGATCTTGAAAAAAATGGAAATTTAAGTCAGTAATAAGTAGGGCTCACAAGTGAGGGCAAATGTGTGTCACTGATGAACTGTAGACTGGACAAACACATACTAAAGAAAGAATTCTCAAAGTGTCATAAAACTACTCACTAATTCTTGGTATTTCTACAACAGCATCAAGCAAATAATTAGTCTTAAGAATTTACAAGATTTCCCAAAGATGTTTTATTAGGTTTCTGTTAAAAATTATTCATTCATCTTTCCAATTCAGAAGGCAGAATATACTTACTCATGCCTTAGTTTTCAATTCATCAACTGACTTGTGTTTCACAATTGAATATCAAGAGATGGGAGGCTTGAGACTGGGAAGGCAGCGCTATTGGCAGAGTACTTGCCAAACAATCATAAGGATTGGAGTATGAATCCCCAGTACCCACATAAGAAGTAGGGTGTAGTGGTGTGCATTTGTAATCCAAACACTGGGAAAGCAGATCCCTGGAGCTCGCAAGCCATCCTTGACTAGCAGAGTCAGTGAGCTCTGGGTTCAGTGAGAAACCATGTCTTGGAAAATAAGATGGAGAGTAAACACCTGATATCAGCATCTGGCCTCCACATATACATACTCATATTTGTATACATACATATACCAGAGGGAGAGAGGAAAAGAAGGGAAGAGTGGAAAGGAGAGGAAAGGAGAGGAGAGGAGAGGAGAGGAGAGGAGAGGAGAGAAGAGGAGAGGAGAGGAGAGGAGAGAAGAGGAGAGGAGAGAAGGAAGAGTGGAAGGGATGGAGGAAGGGAGGGGAGGAGAGAAATTAGAAGAGAGGACTTGAAAGGCATTTGTGCAATAGGGATCTTTTTTTTTTTCATTGATATCTCCAAAAGAAGAACTCACTCAGGCCAGCTCACTGCTCTTAGAAGGAAACAGAGCAGAGTCTTCACACATTAACCACCATGTAGCTAATCTCGAAACTTCTGAGCTTACTGTTGTATGCCTCTGAGATTCTATAATTTTGAGAATTTTGGATATGTGAAAGTATTGGGGCCATAGTTGTACCAATTAAAGTAAAGCTATTTCCTGATATAATATGCATAACTCCAGTATAATTTGCATTTCATGAGCAAGTGATTCATCTCAGCTTGTATTTTTTATTGCATGATGAATAGGTATGTAATAGAAAGAGGTGTTGTGTTTAGAATTGTTGTGAAAATAAAGATTCCTACACACCCAAAAGAAATGATAATGATAATGATCCTGGTTTCTGAAGGCAGAAGAGGGCAAGAGTGGAATGTGGTACTGGAGCCAATACTCCAGGATGTATCTGGTACTCAACTAAATGCTTTATTTGGCAAGAAGCAGAGATGTGCTGCATATCTTTAAAACCCTTCCAGATACATTATATTTATGTACTAAAAGACTCTAGATTACAATGGCATTCCAGCCCAAATTGAACTATAAATTTAAGCTCAGTCATTACACAAATGCACAAATTGATGATAAAATGTATAAAGAAATTCAAAGACCAGGAATAGCCATGGAAAGCTTGAAGAAGCAAAAAGTCAAAGGAGATTGTCAGATGGTAAGACTTTGTTAATCTTACAATTAATTCTATATGACACTGTCACAGGGAAAGACAAATAGGCCAACATAACAAAATAGAGTCCAAAATAAGCCACCCATGTACAGGAACATGCTTTGTTACAAAAATTGACCCTGAAGTGCAATAGGGAAAAATTGTACTTATCTATAAACTATATTGAATTATTTAAAAATCCAACTTAAAAAATATTGATCCATATATGCAAATTAGTATCCAAATCTATTTTAAATAGGTAGTAGATTTAGTGTAAAAGTGCAAAAATAAGGATATATAAAATACATTTTTCAAAACTTATGAGTAAGCAAATGCTTCTAAAGAGTAAGCAAAATTGACAATTTTGCCATAATTCTATTTTTTTTGTTGTTTTGTTTTTCGAGACAGGGTTTCTCTGTGTAGTTTTGGTGCCTGTCCTGGATCTTGCTCTGTAGACCAGGCTGACCTTGAACTCACAGAAATCCACCAGGCTCTGCCTCCCAAGTGCTGGAATTAAAGTCGTGTGCCACCACTGCCCGGCTCCATTCTAATTCTTCAGAACTATTATGGTACTAAAGCTTTGATGTACCATTATGGTACCTTCATTTTATAAGATTTCCACACTCTGATTAAAAAAAAAATCAAAGGTTTGCTCACTAGTGATATAAATTGTAGTGAGTGTGGAATGAATGAGCTTCATTTACAAGACATTTTATTCACTAGTATTAGGGAGCAATAGTTAAAAAGTTGGGGTTTTCAACACAGTTTTCTCCAATATCAGTATGCTAATGTTGATAAAGTATCATAGAGCAAAAAGACACTAATACTGCCTCACTGTTTTCAAACCATTTGCACCATGGCATGCAAGGTCCCTATCTGACAAATATCCTTAGTTCATTATCATAATCTGCAGACCATTGGCTACTTGATCCAACAATGGGGTTAAATCTCAAGTCTTCGGAGACCTGCTAAGCAGAACTCACCTGGAGTGAAAATAAAAGACCTTTCAGGAGGATCTGAGTCAAGGCCAAAGATTAAGTCCATAGAAGCAATCCTTAATAGCATCTATCACATATTCAGTTTCAGGGATTTCAAAAGCTGAATGGTTCTACAGGAAAGGACACTATAAAGATTAACTCCCAAGGACACAAGGAGGTGGACCAAGTAAGAGGAAACCTGAGTGGCAACCCGATGTCCCCTCTCTGTTCTGTGAAATTCACAAACATGTAGGTGGCCGAACTCACCTGAAGAAGCCAGGATTCTGCCAAAAACGCTGCTCTTGGGTCAACTATGGGCTATTTTTTCTCCTGCAGATATATGTCAGAATGGATTTGTGTCTGAAAGCAAGAAACTAGAGCATCAGCACTAAAGTCATTCCCCAGAGACTTCAGAACACCCCACAGAGAACCCTCCCTCCCTCTGAGCATGGAAAGTACACTTGCTGGTGTCACACAGCCTGGAAAAAATCAGAAAGTTCTGATTGCAGAGGGTGTGTGTGTGTGTGTGTGTGTGTGTGTGTGTGTGTGTGTGTGTATACTTACACATACATATGCATTATTCTGCCACTCACAACAGATTGAGAAGTATTCTGCAACCTATTGCATGTGGATACTCAGGTCAGAAAAACTTGAGCTACTTACTAGAAGCTGCCTACTATAATTGCTTTTCTTGTTTCACCAGACAAGAAGGAAGTATTCATGCTAGGGATAAAACAACAATGCATAGTATCAGTCTTAGAGAAATGTTTTTCAGAGTCATTTTTCCCAATATATTCTTTCCCACATATTGCTGCTACAAATGATGAATAGTATGAGACAATAGAATCTCTGTTGTTCATCTGGCTCACTCAGACCTTGAATTTAGTTAACTTATTGGTTCCTTTGACTGAAAAATTAATTCGTTAAAAAAAACCCATTTATTGCCTTCTTCAAGGTCTCCTGCAAGTAAAGACTCTATGAACATTTTAAACTTAACCAATTACTTTTTGTTCTTTCAGCTCACTGTATTATGCAACAGCATGCTAATACCCAAATGTACTTAACCTTGCTGAAGACTAATTGATCAACTTTAAATGATTTCAATTTTTATTTTAAAATGCACAAGTACAAAATATTTGTAGCATTACAGAGAGAGCTTTGATGATTTATTTCTGCAGAGCAGAACCAAAAGAATTTTCATTAAAAAAAAATGAACCACTTCTTAATCTGAAAATGACTTTTCCCTTTACTAAAAGAAAAAAAAATCAGCCATTCATTTGAAATTTATGCGTAACTGGTTATGCGTTAAATACACCAAGTAGGCTTGTGATATTAGATATTAGTAATATATTTAGAGATTTTTTTTAGCACAATTAAGGAAACATGTCAACTTCCTTTCCCTTAATGCATTGGAAACATTTTAATTCCCAAATGGAGTCACAAATAGGGAGGAAGACAAGCTGTCAATTCCAAAATGTTTTGCAATAACAATATTCCTTGGAACAAATGCTGGAGAGAGCTATGATTTCAACCTCTATGCCAGGAAGACAGTTCTGCAATGGACAAAGACATCAAAAGTCTAACAATACCCATTGTACAAAGATCTGAGCAGAAAGTACCTTTTCTGCTTTGTCTTATCCATTTAAGTTGGAGTGGCCCTGGGATCCAAATCTGTCCTCCCAGTCAATTTCTTTTCCTACTTCTTCTCTTGATTAAATGGTGTTGGCTATATTCTGATGGGCAGTGGAGATTAATTCTGGATATGTACAGAATCCACCTGGCAAACCTGATAAAGGCAACTTCCAAGAGGAGAGATGAAACAAAGGCCTGAATAACAGCATAGAGGATTTGCAAAGGACAAAATATAGGCCACCATTTAACAGTGACAGTAATTACTTAAGTAAAAGTCAAAACACTTGAAAAAAGAAGAAGAAGGCAAGTCATAAATATTTAAAGCTGAAGCATGCCACTCTATTGATGTGCCACTTGGAAAGAGACCCTCCTCAAGTTAGTTCACAACTGGTATGCAGCCTCTATATCTTTATAATGGGCAAACTGAACTATAATTGATACAAAATGTACATATGATTTCATTAATCTCTTAGTGACTTTTTACTCAAAGTGCTGTCTGTGGACTCAGTGGCACTCATATCCAACCCAGATATACAAAATCAGAACCTGCATTTTAACCAGATCCCCAAGTAGTCTACATGTTTAGGATTCCCCTTCTCAGAACAATTTTAAATGGTCTCCTTTCCTGTACTTACAATACTTTCCTAGATTGTAAAAGGATTGCAATTGCCCCAGAAAATACAACTCTAAATAATTTGCTCACCTATCAGATCTATTCATGAATCAGTAGGGTCCTGGATGGTGCAGTCATATCAAATGTACAAAAAAACAAACAAACAAACAAACAAACAAAAAAAAAAACAGGAGAATGCATCAGCTAGTAGAGGATCATCACAGACTAAGTTTCAAGAAGCCTGAAGTGATTATAGTACTAACTGGAAAAATTCCTGTTGTAAAGAACATCTCCAAACTCTTCATTTCCTTAAAAAATTCATGCAGCATATCTTAAAATAAATTTAGATTCCAGTTACCTATGTGAGATGTTTTCCAAATATTTATGACCTCAGACAGGAGACTGAATCAAGTCAGCTTCAAGGAAAATGCAGTGTGCTCAGAGTCGGTAATGACCCAGCAATCACTTTAGAAAGAAATTAACACATCACTGTGCTATTATTACTCTGTGGAAAACCAAGCCCACGGTAAAATTACATGTACAAAATTTTACAAATAATCGATGAGAGAGTTGGAATTATAGGCCTAGGCTTATGAATCAAATCAGTTCTATGTCTCTGCCCAATGTGCATATATGTGATCTGCAAGATTATTTGAGTTGTGCAAATGTACGAAGTCCTCAGCTTTTCCTGTGAAGACAATTGCATCATCCAGTGCATTCAACAATGCCTTCACCTGCTCATTTGGAAACAGTTATTTTAAAATGAATTTCAAAAGCCATGTCCAAAAATAAAAAGAGGTGTAGCTCTGAAAAAAATAGAGCTGTTTCAAAAGGAGCCAGGTGCCTGTTTGAGTAGTTAATGGATAATTTTAAGCATCTGATTGAAGTTAGCATTATGACAATTATGGGTACCAATGGAAGCTTTACTGGAGAAGAGAAGAGGTGGTTTGAGTAAATTGCTTTCCAACTTGAGACTTGCAAAGTCACAATGAGGTCTGTTATTTTCCCCCTGCCTTTGCCAAGCAGAAAAGAGATTTGGAAGGAAATTCGAAGGGCAAGCAAGTTCTCTGCCCTGAGCAAGTGCTAGATACTGAACACTCAGCCAACAGAATGAGATAAGAAAGCCAGTCAGCATGCTGCTCCAAAGCCTTAGAGGAAACACTGTCAGAAGAAACTCAGAGGAAATCCCTCTATTCAACTTTAGATGGAATTGAATTAGGCAAGATTATTGTTTAGTGTTCTTTGGTACTGCTTTTCCTTAATCCCCAAAGGGTATCCCCTTAGTATGTATCTCCTTGAAATGGTGTGTATCTTTTAAATGAATAAGTTATGTGCTAATCCATAATATTAGCTTTCCTCAAGAAAAACTAAGCTGTCAGCACATCAGCAAGGACTTGTTCCAATGAACATGGTGGTTCTTATCTAAAAACAGTTCAGAGTAACAAGTAACATCCTAATGGTTAGACATGAGAAAAAACTGCCAAAGTAGCCAAGAACCTGACTCTAGATAGGTCATGGGCATGGGGGAAAACCTACTACTATTATTCTGCTAAAGGAATATAGTAATAAAATGACTCCTAATGATATATGACTATACCCATAGGTCAGTGCCTTGCTCAACTCACCTCAAAGAAGCTTCTTCTTGCAGAAGATGGGAATTAACACAGAGACCCACAACTGGACAACATGCAAAGTGTGAAAGACTTTGGAGCACTCAGTCCTAAATGGGATGTCTTCACCAGAGACCTCCTGTCAAGGTTTGGGGTTTTATGAGGAAGAGAAGGTAAAAAGAGAATAAGAGCCAGAGGTGATGGATGACTCCAAGGAAATAGTATCTTCCAGACACAAAAGCACATATGAACTCAGAGACAGAGGTGGCTTGCACAAGTTACACAAGTTCAAGCCAGATGGCATCCCAACACTGAGAGGGAGAAGTAAACACAAAGTACCACCTCTAACTAAGAAGCTATTTGTAATCAATACATGCTGACAAAGAGGAAAGTCAGCTTTCTCTAATAGAGTCTCACTGGGTTACATCAGCCACACTCTAGAGCAGGCCCCACACCCAAGAACAGTTGGCCAACACAAAACAAATTTAATGGTATTTTTGTGAACTTTTGGCTTCATTTTACTTTATTTGGGCATTTTTTGTGTCTTGTTGCTCTTTTGCCTGTTTTGATTTTTGTTTTGTGGGCTTTTTGTTTACTTGATGCTTTTCTGTTGTTTTTGTTTTGCAGGTACGGAGAATGAGAAAAACCTTTTAAAGAAAAGTAAGAAAGAGAGAGAAAGAAAAGGTAGCTAACTACCCAAAGGAAACTGTTTCCCATCAGGTTTTACAGAAAGACTACAGGACAAAACAATCAGTGGCAAAAATCCCCCATTCCAGTACCAGAAAAGAAACTTCTGTAGGGCTAATCAAAGAAACCTAAAAACCTACATAAGTTTCCTTCTCCCTGGAATTTTGCTCCCCAGAACTAGGGTTCAACTACTACTAGTTTTGCCTTCTATTGCTAGAAATAGAATACACAACCAAGATAATGCTACTCAACTATACACATAGAAATCAACTGTGGGTTAATTTGGTTTAGTTTCTCTGTAAGGAGCCAGGTATTTATTTGCCTTGAAAGAAAAACAATGGGTCTGAAAAGAACTCCAGTAGCAAATTGGAATAAAGTTGATAATGGCTTCTTGAGCAGCAAATAACATTTTTCCTGCATTTTTTAAACCACACCATATCATCTACTACCTTTACCAAATAGACAGGAGGCCCTGGTTGGTTGTTAAATAATTTCCCGTAATGAATAGCATATCCCTGAAGTATTTATTGCTTTCTGTAGCCCTCTTCTAAACAAATGTGGGAGTTGGCTGTGTGCCTTGCTTTAGCCAAGAAAACATCAGCAAATGGGATTGGAGCAGTGGTTTCATATGTGCTTCAGCACTGGAGTTTGCCCTCTGGGAGACCCAGGGGCATGCTGTGGAGAAGCAGAGCTTTTCCCTGATGAGTCACTTCTCCACAAAGCATACACGTAGAGAAAGGAAGTAAAGATCTGAAAGAATTTGATAAGAATAAGATGATCATGAATGAATGATACCACCACTTATCCAAATTATACCAACTGACTGTGACATAAGTGACTTGGATGGGACACCAGCATCATTAATATTTTTTAATTTTTATTCATTTTACATACCAACCACAGATACTCATCCCTTCTCCCACTCCCCACACCGCCTTCCCCCTTCTCGACCCACTCCTCATGCCCTCCTCCAACAGGGTAAGGCCTCCCATAGGTGGACAGCTAAGCCTGGTCCATTTAGTTGAGGCAGGGGCAAGCCCCTCCCCTCTGCATCAAGGCTGACCAAGGCATCTCACCATAGTGAATGGGCTCCAAAAAGCCAGCTCATGAAACAGGGATAGATCCTTATCACACTGCCAGCAGCCGCTCAAACAGACCAAACTACACAACTGTCTCCTGTACCACATCAGTAATTCTCAAAAGCTCTCCAGGCTTTTACCTTATATAGAAGGTAACATTTTCTATTATTATAGCAGATAACTAAATTAAGAGATCTTTAAGTTGTTTATTGTCTTAACTGGAGTTAACAGTGTTTTGCTTGTTGATTTTATAGTTCCTCAAGTCATGAGAACACTTGGTCTCAAGAAAGGAACCAGGTATCCAATCAGATTTGATAGTAAATTTAAATTTTCATGATTCACCTTAAGTAATATCCCATGAAACTACACACACTATCGTCATCTTAATTTTGTTTCCTACATTTTAAAAATCACATTATATTGCATTTTATTGTGTGTCGTTGTCCTCACAATTGAGTAATGACTATCCATATATGAAGAGTGCTCTAAATGTCTCAGTTCAACATTTGTGAAGCAGCCATAGTTCAATGTTCCAGCACACAAGTCTCTCATGTTGTTATTTCAAGACTGTGCACTATACTTATACTATCTATGTTTTTCCTAGTTCTTTTTTCTTTTCTGTGACAAAATACTCAACCAAAAGCAACTTAAAGAGAGACCAAGTTCATTTTAGCTCACAGTTCAAGGTTATAACCTCACGATGGAGAAGTCACAGCAATAAGAGCTCGAGGGAGCTGATCAAATTGCATCCATATCAGGAACACAGAGTGATCAATGCTCAGTCTCCTTCCTCCCCTTCATAGGGCAGAATTGAATCTCCAAGCCCTGGAATGATACCACCCACATAGTTAGATTTTCCTATGCCGGTTAACATAATTATGGCAATCCCTCACATACATTCTCAGAGACTCTTCTCCCAGGTAAACTGTGTATATAAGTAAGGACAATATGCTCCATGTTTCAAAAGCTAGAGGAAAGGACTTTGAACGTTTGTATCATAAAGGGATGATAAATAATAGAAGATATAGGTAGATATGCTTGATCTGACATAATTTGGACATTAAACAGACCATATATGTCTCAAAACATCACATGATACCACATTTATATAGATAATGTTCTTTGTATCTAAGATAAATTTCAATAAACATTTTAAAATAGAGTTAAGAAGAAAATATTTTAACCAGAGGTAGAAATTATACATTTATACCGTGATTTATGTCCAAAAATAATTATTGAAGTGAAAAATGATTAAAACCATAAATATTCCAAAAATATTTTCAATAAGGTATAAATGAACATAATGAAGTTAGTTGTGGTGATGAGATAGATTTTGGAAAAAACTGTTAAATGATTTTTACATAACTTCTTTCTGGATTGGAAATGTAGCCAATATATATATATATCCCTAGGTTCAATTACCAGCAACACAAAACAAACAATACAAATACAAATAAATGCAGTCAGAAACCAGTCATGGTAATATTGCACCAGTTGTCACATGTTGAGAAAGTCCAGGAAGAGATGAGGTGGGCATAAGGAGGGTAAATATGATAATTATACATTGTATACATGAAGGAAATTCACAAAGAATAAATTAAAAATAAATAAACAAGGATCAGTTCCTCTTTTTTTCAGGACATACTCAGATACATGTTTAGCTAAACAGTTTAAGGGACTATGACAGTTTGTAAATGACAAAAAGTAAGATTATACTTCCTTAAATAAACTCAATGGTTCTTGTGTGATGCTGTTCCCATGAGTATTACAAACTGGAGTTGCTAGGATTTCTTTATAGAAGCGCAAAACATTTTGCTGTGTATATTATCCACCATCACTCTGAAGGCATGCAAATTCAGAAAAGAAAATTTATTAGATACTGGATGGATTGTGACCCTTTCAGACTATAGAATATGAAGTGTCAATCTTTCATTTATAACCATAGACATGAACCATTGCACCTCTCAGCTCCATATGTAGTAATTTAAAATTGGAGGTACAATCACTACTTAATATTGCTGTGAGATGAAAGGGGGATTTTAGAGTAAGATTTAAGAGAAAATAAAATATAGTCCAAAATTGAGCTATTTGATCTATCTGTGATTACAAAGCACCTTAAAACAAGAATAGACATTTTATTTGTATGGCTTCTTAATACCCTGAGCTAAAGTTTCCTAAAAGCACAGTAATAAACCCACTTAGTTCAATACAATAGATTAGCTCAGTTTGACTTGAATATTGAAATGTGGAAGTTTCAATAGGACTGTTAAATATCATATTTCAAAAGTTTGTATGAAAGAAGTGTGAATTATTTCATAATTGTTATATTGATTGCAGGTTGAAATAGTTGGGGTACATAGGATTAAGTTAAAATACATTTTTAAAAATAGGACTGTTCATCTGTCACTATACAAAAAATCCTGGATTTTAAACCAATTCTAAGACTAGTGGTTCATGTCTGTCAGCTTGTCCTGCTTCAGTACCTGTGCCATCACTAGAAACTTCTCCAGACTACTGCCTGCATCATGAAGCTCCAGGAGTTTTCCCAATTCAAACTCAGGTGTCTTCAGCAATTTTTATTTTCTAAGGAAGACATCATGAAGAGGATAAATGATTGCAAACATTTTCTATGCTTCCCCAAAGGTGAATAAAATCAGTTTATTAACCATTTCTTTCAAGTCCTCTGCCTGAACTTCTCAGGTTATGACTTCCATCATCTTCTTTGGGATCTACCACAACTATTGGCGTTGCTCACGGGACATATTGCCTATTCTGGTTGTTGAGGTTGAGCAGGGAAGATGAAGCAAACATCTATCAGTTGTCTTGACATCAACATGGGCTTGAATCACAGACTATCATTTTTTTTTTTTTTTTTAACCACGGAAAGCATTTTGTCCCGGTAACATCCATGTCATGGAAGTTAATCAGACAGCTTTCTCCTGAACATCCTCAGTAATTAGCTTGACTTTTCTAAATGCAGTTTCATCATTCTCTAGATCAAGGCTCAATTCAAACACATGATCTTTGACATAATTTTGGTTCCATGAGTTCCTGTGACAACTGTTCTTCCAATGTTTCTAATCTTGAGCATACCTAAAGCTTTTGCTGTTGCTGACCACCATGGGTCCACTCAGAGAGCCAAAAAGCAAATTAAAATGTTATTAAAATTATTTTAGGTGCTCGTTTCAGCAGCACATATACTAAAATTATTTTAGATCATTCCTATTTTTCCTTTTTTGTATGGTTACCAGAAAAAAAATATTTTGTATGGTTCGTATTATAATTTATTAAACAACCATAGCATAGAGAAATAGGATCTGAATCGAATATCATATTGTTTGGGGGTTGATGTGGTTTTTTTTTGTTTATATGTTTGTTGTAACAGAATCTTACTATGTCACCGAGGCTGGTTTTGACCTCATGGGCTTCAAAAATCCTCCTGCCTTAGTCTCCCAAGTACTCAGACCACAGATATTTGCCACCACACCCAACATTTTTGCCTGCATTTTAATTCTGGCCTCTGCACAAAACAGCTGTGTGTTCTTTGACAATTTACTAACCTTTTCTATGTCTTACTTATATTAGTAACAATAATACAAATAATAATACCTCATTAGGGTGTCTGAGAAGACAAAGCAAAATTTTGTACATGAGATGTCTCACTTTGTGCTTAGCATACAGTAAGGATTTAATAAAGGTGAGGAATTTTCCAGACTTTTAAGAGTAGCTTTGTTAGTGATTGTCCCCTTGCCCAGAACCTTCCAGCAGTTTCCCATTGACCATAGGATTGTAAGTATCTTAACATTTCTGGAAAAAGGAGCCTACAGATGTTGACCCCAGAGCACCTCCTATATTCCACTGTAGCATCCCAACATAGATGATCTTCATTTGCTGTTATAGACTTGACATTTCTCTAAGTCTTTTCTTCATTCTCTTTGTCTATAAATCTTGTATAATATTAGAGGGACCAGCCTTAATAGTATACATCCCAGGGGCTCAGGAGCGAGAACTACTAACTGTGAGGACTATTTTTGGGAAATAGATTCTCAGCACACCAAGCTCTATAGTTCACTCACTTTAATTCCTCTGGCATAACATCCTATCTACACAGCTTCAGTTCTGTTCTCATGCCTAGCTCCTTTCTTGCCTGATTTCTCTGTTTATCTACTGCTCCCTCTAAGTTCTATCTTAATTCTCTCATCTTAATTCTGCCTCATCTAGGTCTTTTTCAGCTTGTTCTTACCCAGCTAGTTCTTCCATTCTCTTTTCTCTTCTCCATTCCCCTGTGCCCTGGAAGTCCTAGTGTGTGTGTGTGTGTGTGTGTGTGTGTGTGTGTGTGTGTGTGTGTATACGTATATATATATATATATATATATATATATATATATATATATATATGTATGTATGTATGTATGTATGTATGTATGTATTACTTACAAGCAGTAATCCCTTGGCAGTACAAAGCCAGGCTTTCAGGGTCAATCAGAAGGGTGATAAGAATCACATAGAAGGGCAATAACCATTAATTATCATTTGCAACCCCAAAGGGAAATGAACAATGGGGAATAAATTAATTGAAGGCTAAATTCGAGTAATATCTAAGAAGAGGGATCTTATATGCTCAACTATAACCCCAAACGTGATTGGTAGAAAACGTTAAGACTCTATAAGTTACTAGGTCAATGGGAGAAAATAAAACTGCCTTCCTTTTTCCTGTGGCTCCTATCTGTCCAAGCTATCTGCCGTTTATCTGTAGGGTGGGGGAAAGTGTGCTCAGTAGTTAGGCAACCTGTGTACAGTTAGATACCTCTGGTGATAGTTAAAGGGAAATATGGAACTAGAGGTAACGTTTGGGATAGAGGAAGTAAAGCTTAATTAGCACATCTGCCAGACCTTCTCAAACAGTTCTTAGAGAGTAAAGAGGTATCTCTGATAAGGTACTTTTTCCTCCATCTGGGGATGGACCTGGCTGGATGCTGCCAGTGATGATAATTACAGGGAGGCTTGAACTGGGGTTCTGGCTGAGCATAGCTGTTAGTGCAGAAAGTTATCTAAATATTCCTAGAAGTGGTTAGGTAAGGAGTTAAAGGTCTATAAAGTTCGTAAAGCTATAAGAAAGGAGGGTCTGAGCTAAATTGTGTAAAGGTATTACTTAAGGTCCACCTGATCTAGGCGGTGTCTCCTTGTGGAATTTATCTTAAATTAGGAGACATGCATGTGAGCTGTTATTATTGCTAGCCCTTGATATCTCCTAAGGGAGATATCTGATTCCAGAGAAAGCCTTTCCTGAGGCTGTTCTCCAAATACCTGGAATGTGTATGTCCAGAGTGATCAGTCCACACTGTTAGCCCTTCTTAGGGAAAAGTCAATTGGGGTAACTATGAAGGCACACATGATTTTCACAACAGAAGACAGCCGATATATAACAAGCCAAGTAACACCAAAAGCTCCTTGGAATTTGACTTCCTCTGAAGGAAATCCTTGATCCCTCCAGGTAGTGATTTTACCATAACCAGCTGAGTTCTTATGATATATTCCTGTGGCCCGCAGCATGTAAAATTCCTTCCAACACATTTGGAAGGGTCACTTCTTTTACAAATCTCCATCCAATTCTCAAACACATATAGAAATGATTCAGACCTTCATAGTTTCCGTGTAACTTGTGCATATCGATATTGCTGTAAATGATAAACCATAATGTAATCAGGGCTGTATTTTTAATATCACTTATACAACATCAATGTTTTTTGAGGGTAGTGACACACTTTCTATTTTGGGTGCCCAGTATCAAGCCCAAGTCTTGATGTATAATCAGTGTATAATAATACTTAACTCTTGATATAAACTCAAACTCATTGCTGGTTGAGTCGCTAGTATGATCTGTGGATTTCTGAGGTTCTTTCAGTGCCCTAAGTACATCTCTCTCCAATACTCTCTACAATTCCCAGCTATCTTGCACAATTGTCTGTGACTAATTCTAACCAATAAACCAATGCAGAATGAATAAAGGTGTTGTGTTGCCTTTGGTAGCAAATAAATCAATATACATCACACTGTCCTTCTTCACGTTCTCCCCACCCCCAATTGTCACACAAGAAGCAAAAAAACCTGACATTCCAGACTTGCAAAATTAACTCCTTAATCCCTGGGGGCAGCACTTGGAAGAAGAAAGGCAAGAGAAACATGATAAATTTTAACTATACTGTGTTCTAAATGAGGTATGTGCCTTTGTGGTATCAAGCCACCAAGACCTGGAAACTTGTTAGTGCATAAGAGCTTTGCATGTCCTAACTAATAAACCCATTCTGATGAATATAATTTGAAAGGTTCTTTTGATTGTAAATTCTCCTAAGAAGATGAGCAACACATAACAATAACCCACTTTGATAATTGCATCCTTCTTCCCAATCCAGAGAAATCCAAGAAAGAGAAGATGACATACAATTTTAGGAAACTAAAAAGGCATCTCTAAGGGGAAATGGCTGATAGGAAGGCATGTAGAGGAAGCAGTAGCCTGAATGCAGGTTGGCAGAGCTGGTCTGAATAAATGGTTTCAAATTATACCAAAGAAAAACAAACCATTGGCCAAAAATAATTAATATGCGTATGTCAAGTTCATTCAGAAATATAGTGCTGCTTCCTTCTACTTTGCTTTCTCCTAGAGAATGCTATGCAGTTGTATAAATAGACGTGACTGGAGTACTTATATCTACTATCTACAGTAGGGTTTATTTTTATTTCTTTTTTCTTTCTTTCCTTTTTTTTTTTTTTTTTGGCTTCCTGATAAAGCTGAAGGATAAAGTCCTTTTTAGAAAGCTTTTACTTTGGCTCCATTAGGATGTTCTATTCTAAAATATCATCAATATTCTTTAAGGTATCAAAACTAATTTTAGCAAAAAGCCCCAGGAGTTGACTGTTGCTGGTCTGATAATGGATATCAACTATTTAAACTGAAAACAACTAAGAGCCTTTTTAAAAATCCTATAAACCAAGCAGACTTCCCTCCTCAAACACTGTGCTCTGTGCTTTTATCATTCCTCACAGTTGTATTTTTTGTTATAAGCTACAAAGGAGATAGCTGAACCATGGCAATGATATAATCCCTTTCATCTGAGACTTCTTACATTCACCCACGTCATCTGATCTTGTGGTCAGAGAAGAGTGCGGTCACAAGGCATATAATATTTCCATGGTCAGCAACAGATAGCATAAATGATATTAGTCTACTAACATAATAACGGAGCTTTAAAAAAAAAGAAAGAAATGTATTGCCTGGTGATGTCCTAGCTGTTGTAATGCAACACATTACTCACTTATGTGTATTGATGCACATAAACTTGCTGGGATGCCATTTGGAAAAGTGTACCATATGCATAAGACATAATTTTTAATAATTCTGATAAATGATTGTGGATATTGTATGTATTTACCATACTATGCTTTTAGAGCTATCTCTATGAACTCTGTCTACTTATAAAGAAAATATACTTTATGATATGCACATCATGCTATACTGGCAGCAGTTTCAGGTATTTACCACACTTTGCCTCCCAGTGGTTGAAGTTAAGTCCATATTGTTGAAGACTCTATGCATTTTGGACACAGGATCTGGAAGATGTAGGATAGATATGATCTAAAAGTCTCTTCCTCAAGGACTAACTTTCATAGTACAAGAAAGTGCCATGTAAGCATACAAGGGAGGGACATAACCATTAGTCTTACCCAGCTTACATAATACCTATGAACTACAATAATTACCAGTATGTCATGATTTCCTGAATGATGCAATAGTGGCATGCATATCTTGGTGATAACCAACTGCTCTCTGATTGCACTTAAGGCCCACTCAACAGGAAGGAAATAATGCCTGGTACTGGAAGTCTAGCTAAACATCTGAGGCTAGTGGGATCATATATCTTAAAGGATAATCTACTACTGCCATTTTACTAAACCAGCATAATTCCTATTTACATTCTAAATATGTATACTTACACCCACAGATAAGTATAGCTTTTACCGCTCATCAAAGAAACTTCTCTTTGCAACAGATGGAGACCATTATAGGAAACTACAACTAATCAAAATGCAAAACACAAGTAATTGTGTGGTGCCCAGCCCCAGATGATACATCTGCTTTCCAACTCTTGCACTTAAGGCTCAGGGAACATCAAAGAAGAGGGGGCAGAAAGACTGTAAAATCCAGAATATCAAAGAGAGTTTATTTTGGGGAATTGTATCTCCTAGAAATAACAGGGAAGCTATACCCTTAAAGTCTCAATAACATGCTTGCCTAACCAAGACCTGAACAAGGACAATTCAATAGGTATGCCAACAAGGCAGGGACAAATCTTACAGGGCTTCAACTCAGGACAATTAATTAGTCAATTGTGTCTACAAATGGATCTCTACTAAGAATTCTAACCATTAAATCTCCAGTGAGCTTCCCTGGTTGTTAGTATGCACACATCACATATTATTACCTGGAGAATAACACTGGGAGTCGGAATAGAGGACAACAGAAACTTCAAATTAAGGACTTTGAGAGATGACTCATCAGTTAGGAATACTTCTTACTTTTACTGGATACTAGGGTTAGGTTTCTAGCACCCAGATTGGACAGTTCACAAGGGGCTCTGATATCCTTTTTTGGCTTCCAGTAGTAACTACATGTATATGGTGCACATACATACAAATACAAATAATAAAAAATAAGTGTCCAAAAAGAAGTAGTACCTTTATATTTAAAACTATCATGAACTCTATCTCATGTACTTCTTAACTTACTTTAAGCTGAACCCTTGATCTATAATAGACCATAAAATTAATAAACTGTAAAGATAGTAGCTTTCAGGAAAGTCTGTATACTCTCCTTGTGAATTGCCAATATTAAGATTAGTTTTGAAGCTATTGTTAACAGCTTCTTCACAAAGAAACAAATGTTTAAAAAGCTACTTCCATGATCTCAAAAATAAAATAAGAAAATACAAAGTAGGAAGAAGGAAGGTACTTCACAGTTTGCCCTAGACTCCTTGTAATAGTAAAACATATACGCACATGGAAAATTTAGATTGGACAGCAAGTTCAGTAACTTAGCAGCCATGCACACTTGGACAGTTTATGTATTCCTTATATGCCTCGATGGCCTCAACTGTGGAATGGAAAAGAATGCCATGTGGAAAGAAGACTGCTACAAAAATCAAACAAGATAAAGTATATAGAATGTTTAAAATTGTAATGTTTTATATCCATATTAACTATATAAATATCTTCTTGTTGCCTTTGAAATTTCATGTGAAACCATACTCCCTAAACTATTTTCCCACTATATCAGGATTATTTTTTCCTAAACATAAAACTATTTTCAAAGTATTGGCATTACTGCTAACACCTATAATGTTATCTTATAACGGTTATAATACACTTAGATTGAAAAGATACTATTTATATGCTACATTGATATGACATAAAAGACACATATCAGATGAAATGAATGAGTAAGATTGAATATTCATATTATAGTCATTAGATGGAAACTATAATCTTGTTAATAGTGACATCTTAAACTTGCATAGTTCTCTATAGATTTAGTCTTTCTAAGCATACATTTTTCTCTATCCAAATAATTTCCTGAATTACATATCTAGAATTACTAGAATATTTACTATTACCTTATTTTATGGATACCTAAAACTGAAATAGAATTTATGTCTCAATGTGTCAGTTATTTATTCATTAAACAAATAGTTATTTCAGAGTATTTGTCTATCCTGTGAGATAGTATTATAGGTGCACTGTTTCTCAGTGATAAAGCCTTTGTTCTCTTAGATCTTACAGATTCTGTTTTTGTAAATTTTCCATTAACTAAATAACATAGATTAGATCTTGAATGTGACTGTTCTAAAAGTGGTATATCAAATACTCTTTTCTATCATTTATCTTTAATGTACAATTAAAATGGCATTGATTTCCAACATGTTAGCCAGACCACATATTTCATCTCTACATTAAGTTATACAATTTCAAATCATCTTCTAATGTGGTTTTGTAGAGTAGAGAGTGAAAAGATTGTAAATGTCAGAAGTCAGGGTAGGCCAAGCTTTTCAAGGTGTCTTCTGGATATCAGGACTCCTGAACTCATGAACTCACAGAAGCTGTCACTGGCTGAACAATTGCCCAAGAACAAGTTAATAAATATTTCAGCATGGAAGGGGAGGGGCTCTCAAACTCCATCCCCAACTGCATAGCTATGAACAATAGATAGCTTGGAGGACTTGGATTTTTAAGGGAGTGGCCCTAGTGAGATCAATGATGCTTGTTCTGGCTAGTTTTTGTGTCAACTTGACACACGACAGTCATCAAAGAGATAGGAGCCTCAGTTGAGGAAATGTCTCTATGAGATCCAGTTTTAAGGCATTTTCTCACTTAGTGATCAATGGGGGAGCTCCCAGCCCATAGAGGCTCTCTGGGCTGGTGGTCCTGGGGTCTATAAGAAAACAGGCTGAACAAGCCAGGGGAAGAGAGCCAGTAAACAGTACCCCCACCATGGCCTCTGTATCAGCTCCTATCTCCAAGATCCTGCCCTGTTTGAGTTCTCGATGTAACTTCTTTCAGTGATGAACAGTAATATAAGCTGAATAAACCCTTTCCTCTCCAACTTGCTCTTTGGACATGGTGTTTAGTTGCACCAAGAGAAACCCTAACTAAGACACAGGGTGTTGTGGTTTGAATAGATATGGCACCCATAGACTCATGTGTTTGAAAGCTTGGCCCATAGGAGGTGTGGCCTTATTGGAGTAGGTGTGGCTTTGTTGGAGGAAATTTGTGGTGGTATTTTGTTTGTGATCTAACAAATGAAGCTTGCCTGAAGATCATAGAATCATAGTGCTGAGCTAAGCTAATAGTTTCTTGCCCAAATGGCTATTTTTGCCAAGGTGAAGATAAATTCCATATGAAGTGTCTTCAATGCCCATCTTCCTCTCTGAAGTAAATTGGTGCAGCCAGGAGCAGTCATGTCTCATTGTTCAGAAAGTCTAAATTTTAAAGTATTTTAAATGCCATATTCTGTAGGTCTTTGAAGTATTTGATCTAGAAGACTTAACTAACATGGCTATGAGTATGATTATCCTAGATGACTAATTATTAATCTATTTTTAATTATCCAATACAATTTTAAATGAGCTGTACAAACATAATACCTTAAACAAGAGTAGAAATATACACACAGTATAACAAAATTAACTTTAAATTTGTATCAATAGACTAAAATCTATACCAATGTAAAACATTTTAAACAAATTATTGCTCTTTAGAAGTAAGTTCATTAATCTACCCTTTCATCCTATCATATCATCCCCTTTTCTTCTTTAGAAAGAGATTGCATTTATAATCAACCTGATTTAAATACAAATATTGGGTTTTTTTTTTTTTTTTGTCCCACACCAGAGGGCTCTTCTGATTTGGGACACAAAAAACTCTTAACCTTTTCTTTTAGCAGTATGTCTGGGTTTAGAGAAGGAGTGAGCCAATTCCATCTCTACAACTAGAGATAATTTTGGGAAATTGGGCGTAGTTTCTCTTACTACTTCCTGCTGGAGGGGGCGCTGTATCTTATGGGGAAACAAAGAAAATTTTAGGATTATGGAGTAGTCCGTGAGGGTAAACCTCTGAGCCAGTTTCCTTGAAACCATTTTGGATGTTGGATCATCTGGGCCATTGTGTCATTGGAGACCTTTCAGGTGGTCTTGGCTGATCAAACCTGATGTATCTTAATCTGGAACAAATCCATAGCCTCTGGCTTTCTGTGGAAACAAAAGCACAGACTCTTTTCCAAAGCAACATATCCTTATATCCAAATTTTGAAGTCAAGGTACCTTTAAAATTTACATATTTGTTTAACTCAACAGCTTTTACGATCAAATCTTTTTCTGCAGTTAAAAATCCCAAAGACAAGACAAACCAGATTTATTGGTGAAATTATTAAGGCCACTCCACGTAGTTAAAAGGGAGGTTTATTTTGTGGGGTAACTTACAAATGAAGGGGTAGGTCGCAGAGTCTGGCAAAGGTATAGGGTAGTCCGGCGGCGTTCTCTGGAGAACTCTGCTCGGTCCACCTCTAGCGTCCCGCGTCCTGGAACCAAGCGAGCCACCTCCTCCTGCTCCTCGCTCTTCTGCTCCCTCCTCTGCCCCGCCTTGTGGGCGTGATCATTACTGAAGCCTCAATGGGTGTTGGAACTTCCAGGCCAATGCTGGGATGGCTACCCACTACACAGATTCTCTGCATAATATCCATCTTTGTAAGACTGAAACACCTCTGTGGCTGCTGGCTCCGCCCACCTCAGCTTCCCAACATGGCGGTGGTACAGTTTACTGCCAGCTCTGGGTCTGGAGCCGTTTGTACCATCAACTATCAGAAGCAGTTCTATCAAACAGTGCATAGCCCAGAAACCTTTTTTTCTTTTAACTAGCAAAGGCTAAATCCAACATGCAGCAGACTAAAGTGCAACTTGTAGATTCCTCATTCCTGCCACACTGCAAGTCAGATGCACACTCCAGGAACCCGCCATAGTAGCTCAAACCAGCAGGCTGCCGCTAACTTGAGAGAGACAACTAGGAAGCTGTTTTTAGTTCCATTTTAGAATCTTTTTTCTCAGGTTTTAGGTGGAAACTCTTGCCAACACGTTGGGCACCATTTGTAGTTGGAGAGTTTCTCTCCAGGTTCCACCAAACCCCCACGGTCCCACAACCCACATATAAAATAATCATATAGACACTTATATTATTTAAACTGCTTGGCCATTAGCTCAGGCCTACCATTGTCTAGCTCTTACTCTTATATTTAGCCCATTTCTGTTAGTCTATACTTTGCCACATGGCTTGTGGCTTACTGGAGTCTTTACATGTTGCTTCTCATGGCAGCAGCTGGCAGTGTCTCCTCCCAGCCTTCCTGTTCCCCGCCTTCTCCTCTTCCTGGGAAGAACAGCAGAAGCAGTGAAGGGTAAGGTTTTCTGCTCTTGCTCTGACCTCATGGTTTTTAACTCTGCAATTGGTTCTGTGTTTCTTATTTAATAAGCCGGTTACATCTACAGAGTACATACCATGTTTGTCTTTGTGAGTCTGGGTTACCTCATCCAGGATGATATTTTCTAGTTCCATCCATTTGCCTGCAAATTTCATGATGTGATTGTATTTTGCAGATGAGTAATACTCCATACATACCACATTTGCTTTATCCATTCTTAGTTGAGGGGAATGTGGGTTGCTTACAGGTTTTGGCTATTATGAACAATGCTGCTATGAACATAGTTGAGAAAGTGTCCCTGTGGTATGCTTGAGCATCCCTGGGGTATATGCCCAGGAGTGGTATAGCTGGGTCTTGTGGTAGATTAATTCCCAATTTTCTGAGAAACCACCATACTGATTTCCAAAGTGGCTGTACAAGTTCGCATTACCACCAACAGTGCAGGAGTGTTCCCCTTGCTCCATGTCCCCTCCAGCATAAGCTGTCATCAGTGTTTTTTATTTTAGTAATTCTGACAGGTGCAAGATGGTATCTCACAGTTGTTTTGATTTTTATTTCCCTAATGACTAAGGATGTTGAACAGTTCTTTAAATGTCTTTTGGCCATTTGGGATTCTTCTGTTGAGAATTTCCTATTTAGAACTATAGCCCAATTTAAAAATTGGATTGGTTGTTATTTTGCTGTCTAGTTTCTTGAGTTCTTTATATATTTTGGAGATCAGCAGTTTGTCAGATGTGGGGCTGGTGAAAATCTTTTCCCATTCTATAGGCTGTTGTTTTGTCTTATTTAATCTGTCCTTTGCCTTACAGAAGCTTCTTGTTTTTAGGAGGTCCCATTTATTAATTGTTACTCTCAGTGTCTATGCTACTGATGATATATTTAGGAAGTAGTTTCCTGTGCCAGTGCTCTCTAGGGTTCTTTCAACTTTCTCCTCTATCAAGTTCAGGGTAGCTGGATTTATGTTGAGGTCTTTGATGCACCTGGATTTGAGTTTTGTACATGGTGATAGATATGGATGTATTTGCAATCTTCTACATGTTGATATCCAGTTATGCCAGAACCATTTGTTGAAGATGTTTTCTTTTTCCATTTTTTGGATTTTGTCAAAAATCAGGTGTTCATGGTTTGTAGATTAATGTCAGGATATTCAATTTGATTGTATTGGTCCACATGTTGGTTTTTATGCCAATAACAAGCTGGTTTTTATTACTATAATTTCGTAGTAGAATTTGAAGTCAGGAATGGTGATGGCTCCAGAAATTGCTTTATTGTAAAGGATTGTTTTAGCTATCCTACGTTTTATGTTTTTCCATATGAAATTAAGTATGGTTCTTTCGAAGTCTGTAAAGAATTGTGTTGAAATTTTGATGGGGATTGCATTGAATCTGTAGATTGCTTTTGGTAAGATTGCCATTTTTACTATGTTAATCTTACCTATCCACAAGCATGGGAGATCTTTCCATTTTCTTATATCTTCTTCAATTTTTTCTTTAAAGACTTAAAGTTCTTATCATACAGGTCTTTTACTGGTTTGGTTAGAGTTACCACAAGGTATTTTATATTATTGTGACTATTGTAAAGGGTGATGTTTCTCTGATTTCTTTCTCAGCCCATTTATCATTTGCATATAGGAGGGCTACTGATATTTTTTTAGTTGATCTTATATTTCCCCCACATTACTGAAGGTGTTTATGAGTTTTAGGTGTTCCCTGGTAGAATTTTGGGGGTCACTTATGTATACTATCATATCATCTCAAAATAGAGAAAGTTTGAGTTCTTCTTTCCAATTTATATCTCTTTGATTTCCTTTTGTTGTTTTATTGCTCTAGCTAGAACTTCAAGTACTGTATTGAATAGATACTGGGAGAACTTGTTCTGAATTTTAGTGGAAACACTGAGTTTCTCTACATTTTATTTGATGTTGGCTGTCAGCTTGCTGTAAATTGCCTTTATTATGTTTAGATATGTTACTTTTATTCCTGATCTCTCCAAGATCTTTACCATGAAGAATTGTTGGACTTTACCAAAGGCTTTTTCAGCAGCTAACGAGATTATCACGTGTTTTTTTTTCTTTCAGGTTTTTTATATGTTGAACCATCCCTGCATCTTAGGGATGAAGCCTACTTGATCATAATGGATGATATTTTTATGTGTTCTTGGATTCAGTTTGCCAGTATTTTAGCATCAATGTTCATGAGGGAGATTGGTCTATAATTATCTTTCTTTGTTGCATCTTTGTGTGGTTTAGGTATCAGGGTAATTGTAGCCTCATAGAGTTTGATAATGGTCCTTCTGTTTCTATTGTGTGGAACAATTTGAAAAGCATTGGTATTAGTTCTTCTTTGAAATTCTGGTAGGATTCTGCACTGAAACCATCTGGTCCTGGTATTTTTTGGTTATGAGACTTTTAATGACTGCTTCTATCTCCAGAGGAGTTACAGATCTATTTGAATTGTTTATCTGGTCTTGATTTAACTTGGGTATATGGCACCTATCCAAAAAAAATTGGCCATTTCTTTTAGATTTTCCAATTTTGTGGGGTACAAGTTTTTGATGTATGACCTGATGATTCTCTGGATTTCCTCATTGTCAGTTGTTATGTCTCTCTTTTCATTTCTGACTTTGTTAATACGGATATTCTCTTTATGCCTTTTAGTTAGTTTGAATAATGGTTTGTCTGTCTGGTTGATTTTCTCAAAGAACCAACTCTGTTTCATTGATTCTTTGTAATATTCTCTTTGTTACTATTTTATTTATTTCAGCCCTGAATTTGATTATTTCCTGGCATCTACACCTCAGTTGGAACCCCCTGAATCTATGCCCTTTACTATGTCTCTTTGCAGTTTCAATTACGAGAGACATGAGTGTCTGTACTCCTTTCTTTTATTTGCTTTGGCTAGTAGAATGTGATGATGGTAATGGTGTGGCCATTTGTGGTACTCAAGAGACCCTTTGTGTGTCTGTTCTTCCCTTCGCACCTCTTATTTTCCTGGTCAGCTTTAACTGTCAACTTGATACACCCTAGAATCAACTGAGTGTAAAGCCTCAAGGAACTGAGGAACTGCCTAGATCAGACTGGCCTGCAGCCATGGCAATGGGGGATTGTGTTGAGGTTAATTGATGTATGAGGACCCAACCAGCTGTGAGTAGTACCCTCCCTAAGCAGGTGTTCCTGAACTACATAATAAAGTTACTTAAGTATAAGCCATGTTGCAAGCCACCCAGTAATCAGAAATCTTTGTGGTCCCTGCTACTTTGGTTGTCAAGCGAGTTGAAAGTTATGCTATACTGAATAGCAAGAAAGCCTGCCTTCAGGTTTCTGCCTTGACTTCCCTCAATAACAGACCTGGGAGTATATGCCACATATATCCTTTCCTCTCCAAAGTTGTTTTTGGTCAGGTTGTTTTATAACATCAACATAAAATAAACTAGAATATCACTCTTACCATAAAACTATCTCAGGAGGATGAAAGACACACATAGCAATTTTGAGTTGTCCAATTTTCACAGCCAAGAGCAACCAATATTGAGAAATATGCACTCATGTGAGTGAGCCCAGTTTAGAACAGCAGGGCCACCTCAATCAATCATTCCACATTTATAAGCAATGGAAATTTTTTAAAATGTCACTACAGGTTGTGGGCATAAAGTAGTATAACAGCAGAAAAACTGATATAAAATATAAATGACTTATCTCAGTGTTGCACCAATCTATCTTTATAAAGATTAGGAATGTTTAAAAATTCAACAAAAATTGATACTGGAAATTTGGGATGCATAAAAGTTAACCTCAAAAGTTCAAGTAGAGTAACTTTTATCAATTGTCTAAATTCTACCAGGACAACTCAAGAAACACTACTACATTTGGATTATGACGCATTTCATTTTCAATTCAGTAATCACATTACATTTGCATATCTCCAAACCCTTTGTAACTAATTCATCAATGTTTTTGGACCCTATCCCAGAAGTTTTATTCTCTGCATAACATAAATATAAAACTTTGCAAGTTATGACTGTAGAATATTTTGTTGCTATTATCAAATGTTTTATACATTCTTCAGCCCTTCTAACTATATATAGATATGTAATATATATTAATATAGTACAGATAGGTAATAATCAGAACTTTCATCTGCATATCTCAGGAATAGGGCAGAGATACAGCCTTGCACAATTGAAACAAATGTGTTGCATGCTGGGGTTCTCTCTAATAGTCCTGAAGGATACAGGAACAAGTAATTTATTAACTAATCAATAGTCCTCATGGTCCAGATCTTCTGCTCCCCAACAATTTAATTGATTTGGAGGCTACTTGCTTGATCATGGGTGAGAGATTCTTATCTAACACACTTGATTGGCATCTGAGAGTTTTGTGGTTTTAATTACAGGCATCCTGTGTTATTATTGCTGTTCTCAAGGAGACAGGAGTCTCTGGCTTCAGTTTGTCTTCTAAAAGGACTTGATCCTTCCTCTTGTGGAATCTAATGTTCTAGGACTTTTCTTATTTGAGCCAATCTTTCTCCCTGCTTATTCATCCTTTCTTTCTTGTGAATGCTTTTAATTTGTATGCAGAAACTGGAGAATGCATTCCTCCTGAGTATTATAATATAAAATCTTGTATAGTTAAACTCCTCTTTCAGGGTTTCCTCATTTTGAACCATTTTTCATTAAAAGAGTGAATGGGAGGGGGAAAATTGTTGCCCATTCTACCCCTACCTACATCCTATCATTTCAAGTTTGAATTTAAATGGTTCCAGAAAGGGAACAAAAAAGCAGTAGTTATTTCCCCCCAAGATTTCGGGACATCTGGGCTTTATACCAACATTTCCTTCCTTATCTTAGTTTGCTGTATACTACGAAAATCATTTTCACCTACATGTAATTTGGTATTTGACACTTTAGTTTCACTGTCTTGATATAACTTCAAACCATTATGCCTAGCAATCATGGAATTTCTTGGACATAGTAAGGAATATAGTCTGCACTTACTTGATATTCTTACTCATGTTTTTCATGGAATTCATGTAGGTCCCTTCTGAATGTTTCATCTAATTGTTCTTTCTTAGATTTTACCACTAGGAACTTCCTATCTCAATTAAATTCTTTTGACTTTCCACTTTGAGTATGTGGGAAATTATTTCTCAGTCTCAAATTTCTGTATGACATTGGCACATTTTGTAAGTGTCCAAATCATAGTTCTCCAAATGCACAAGCACATCTTGAGCACATTAATAAACAATATATTCTCTACACATGAGCACCACTGAAGGTAGATATGAGATTTACCAGTTTGGTTTTTTTTCTTTTTCAATTAGGGTTCCCCAAGTTAGTAAGAATAAGCATGCCTCATCTCATTTCTTCCCTTCTCACATCTAAACCTTATTTGACCTAGCAATTGCCTCTTAGAAGACTACAAAATGCTTGTTTGAGAAGATACTTCCTTCTTCCTCAGTCTGCCTGCCTTCCTTCCTTCCTTCCTTCCTTCCTTCCTTCCTTCCTCCCTTCCTCCCTCCCTCCTTTCCTTCCTTCCTTCCTTCCTTCTTTCTTTCTTTCTTTTCTTTCTTTCTTTCCCTTCCTTCCTTCCTTCCTTCCTTCCTTCCTTCCTTCCTTCTTTCTTTCTTTCTTTCTTTCTTTCTCTCTCTCTCTCTCTCTCTCTCTCTCTCTCTCTCTCTCTCTCTCTCTTTCTTTCTTTCTTTCTTTCTTTCTTTCTTTCTCTGGAACTGCAAGTTGAAGCTAGCACATGTCAGGCAAACACTTCTGCTAATAAACTCTAGCCCCAGCCCTCTTGGGGCTGCTGTGTCTGATGGTTCTATATTTACTAGGCAGATGTGTGAAGTCACATGGCTCACTGCTTCAAGTTCTTTTTTTTCAGTCTTCAAATATATTTTATTGGAAGGCCATGCATTGCCTTCATTTATTGTATTTGAAATCACTGTACAGTTATTTTTGTGAAAACACTGCCTGCATTTTCTAGTACAAAAAAACCTAAAAATTGTTTCAGGAATGTAGAGAAATATCCAACTTAAATAGTAAAAACAGTGTACCATAATCACTGCTGCACTGCAGTCATTTCTGCCTTTCCATGTTTCTTAAATAACTATCTTATCTGATAACACACAATATAAAGAGCAATCATGAAAAACAGACATTTACATATACTTCTAAAGTCTTATTGAGAATACCCTGTTGGCATTGTATAGCCAATCATAGGCACACCAGCTGCGGTAGCAGGATTTGCATATGCCTGTTGGTTCATACCATTGTGCATGTTTGCAACATTACTTCCATATTGCTGAGTGCTATCATTACCATTCTGGTAAGTTCCTGTTGGAGTACCGGTCCTAAAACTGGCCTGTATATCAGCAGATACAAAATTACTTCCAAAGTTCCCATTGGTGTAATTTGCAGCACTTTAAACACCATTCTGAGTTTTAGGCCCCAAATCTCTCTTACACAGACTAGAGTAACCTCTTTCACAATTTTCCCTTTTGCCCACAGAGTATCTGTCACGATGATGATCATCCTTCATGCCTCCTCTACCCCTTGAACGACCTGAACCTCTGTCTTTCACTGCTTCAAGTTCTGATGAAAATTTCGAAGCCTGACTAGAAACAATGGAGGAAAAATCAAGCAGCTGTAATTTAACCACATTCAAAATTGTAAGCCATTTTATATTTATAGTGACAAGAAACTCAGGGTTAATGAATGGGTAAACATCACCAGGGATAATTCTTCCTTTTTTACTTACTACACATGTGTTTGTTCTGAGGGCCAAGGAAGGTCTTCCTGGACTTTTGACATCAACATAGCTTGTTACACTATCTTTCCCCCATAGTGTTGGTCATTAAGACTGATGTCTTTGTATCAATGTTACTTTTGACATTACTTAGTATTAATATCATAATGGGGCAATAATCTGAGTGATGGAAAGATAGTAATGTTTAGTTAAATGATATCAAGCTTAGTTTGTAGGGAAGATTATAAAGATAAATGAGAAATGGGAGAAACTCCCACATGCAGAAAGAAGCTTCCAGTAGTCACATAAGTTACTCCAAGAAAACTACACACAGAGCAATAATTCTCCAACACTTTAGAAGCTCACAGCATGATGTTCTCAGGTATCTTTTCCAGTTCCTACAACTGTCAGTTCATATCCAAATGCACAGCTGATTGCAAAATACCACACCTAAGAGCACATAACTTGTACCAAAGGATTCCTGTTTATTCCCCAATGTATACTGCTAGACCACCCCTTAGGGGGAAAAGTATAATTTTAAAAGAAGGTACACACACATTTGTGCATATATTTGGAATGAAAATAAAATAAGATCTAGGGCAAATATGGGAAGAACCTGAATGCAGAGATGAATATAGAAAAAAAAGACTATAGAAGAGACTGAGAGGAGCCCAACAAAAGAAAAGCAAAAGCATATGGCAGGTAGTGGGAGCTATCATGGGATTCAAGAAAGAAGTGACATACTCCCAATTTAAACTGCTGTTTAGTTTTTGTTAGCTATCTCTCAGCCTCCTGAGTGCTGATAAGGTGGACAGTAAAAGTAAGGTAGGGTTTGATCAGAAATATGGTGGAGATATCTGCAAGAATATATTATAGAGACTCAGCTGTATATTAAAGCTATACTTTGACCGGCCAAGGGTCTGTCAAATGGGAAGCCATTTATCATGGAATATTTGGTGTTATACAACCTTAATATTTCAGCTGTCTTCTGCTGTGAAATTCTTGCATGCCCAAATACTTCCAGACCATTTTGGCAAACAGCTAACCTTCTCAGACACTGTCCCACTAGGTACCAACACCCCCTACAGAGCCTAGCAGACAAGAGGCATAACTTTGTATCTTGTGCAAACAAAGCTCAGACCATCCTCTTCCTTCCAGCCTAGGGGCCTGGCAGAGAGATTGACTGAGGACAATAGCGCTTTTTGCATAGCCAGGTGCAGTGAGGACTGCAATGGAATTCCAAAGGCAGACACAGAACCACTTAGCCAGAGAGAGGAGTCCTCTCCTAGACAGAGATTCTGTAGAGGGTAAAGCAGATCTGTTATAGAGTTTATCAGGGCCAGGGGTAAGGAGCCAGGAAGGATAGATGGAGGATGAAGGAATAGAGGATGAAGATCAGGTCAAAAGCATAGGCACTTACTAAAACTATGAGGACAGGAAAACTAGGCAGACAGAGGAGCTGAATGTGAGGACAGGGCTGAAGCTGTGTAGATAGAGTTTTGCCATAGAAGAATAAAGTTAACGGACAAAAAAGCATAGTGTATATAGATTCCTTTCCCTCAGATACTATATGCTATAGGTAACATCTTTCACAGGACTCTGGGAGGAATTTTCTCAGGGCAGGAACTTGGGAAAATCCCATTATCTTTAGAGATAGACAGTGACAAAGGATGGAACTGAGAGCTCAAGCAAGCATGAAAATAAAGCTTGAAAGAGTAAGACAAAATAGGGGATGGACTTAAAGGGAGAATTTAAGAGTAGAAAATCAAGAAAGGAGTGGTCAACTAAGTAGATTATCACCCAACAGTCAAGTAAAAGAAAGGGGCTGAAATAAGTTCAGTAGATCAGTGAGTGGCATGGAGCCTATCTCCAAAAAACACAGCTCAAGGGATGAGACTTACTGGAGAACTGAGAGAAATGCAAGGAAACGAAATGTGAATTACATTTAATTTTTAGTGCCCAGAATGAGAGGAGATTAGAGAGATAGGATCTTGACTAGACAATTGCCTAAGATCAAAAACAGATTATATATATGTATGTATGTATTTGTAAGATTGTTTTGTTTATAGATTGTTGTTAGGGATTATGCTGGTTTAGTACATTACTAGTTATAGATTCTCCAAAAATAACCATGAATTCACTGGCCCTGAGTAGTTAGCTAGGTTTCTAGTACCAGATGTGCTATCCCTCTTATTGAGAGGGTCTTAAGTCCAATCTTAGACTGCAGCCTTAAGGTCATCATGCCATGCTGCTTATTAGTGTGGTTCACAGGCCTCATAGCTGGGTAGGACTACTGGTTTGGAAGTAGTCCCCCGTCCTTTGGAAGCTTCCATGGTGTATTCTGGTATTATGACAGCTAATCCTTAGGGAATGGGAATTTAAGTCAGTTTCATCTCAGTGTCTCTGAGCCCTGTTTCTGGAGCACATGGTGTCTTAAGTAGTAGAGATTTACCTTTTACCTCTGGGTAGTAACCAAAGGTGACAAGAATAGGCTGTACATTTTAGAAATCTCTTAGGTAGCTCTAGCCAACAGTGCAGAATGAGACTTATCATGTATGGTATTTGGGGTTTTATCATTAGCCCCAATGAGAAAAGTTCATTAAAACTAATATATGTGTATTTGCTTCCTTGTGGCTTTTTTAGTCGTCTGTATTGTTATTTTACCTACTACTTACTTACCTACATCATTCTCCTGTATTTACTACCCTCGTCCTCCCTAAGGATCCCTCATTTTTCCATTTCCCCTCACATCACTTTTATCCTGCTATTACCCTTTATATTCTTCCCACAATCTTCTGCATTTACCTCATTCCCCCTCTCTAAGAAAGCCCTCTACCCCTCATTTCTCTGACTAGATTACTTGAACCCTGCTATTCTCTTCTCTATTGCTTCCCAACACCCATTCCCTGGCCATGGTTTTGTTTTCCGTTCCTGATTTCTGTCGTTAGTACAGGCTATGGGTTCAAAGTTGAAGATTTGAAAATAGGAGCCTCCAATAAGACAACATGAAATGTTTGTCTTTCTGGGTCTAGGTCACCTTATTCAATGTGATCTTTTCTAATGACATCCACTTACATACAAAGTTCATGATTTGATGTTTCATTACAACTAAATGGTATTCTATAGAGTATATGTAAGACATTTTCATTATCCATTGGTAGTTGTAGAACATTTAGATTCTTTCTATTTCCTACCTATTGTGAATACAACAATGAACATGGCTAAACAAATATTTGTGGAGCATAATGTCAAGTCCTTTGGGCATATGCCAAGAAGTGGTATAGCTAGGTCATAAGGTAGATTTACTTTTGGCTTCTTCAGAATTCTTCACACTGATTTCCATAATGGCTGAACCAGTTTGCAGTCCAACCAACAGTGAGTAAAAATTCCTTTCTCTCTGCATTCCATCTAACATTTGTTGTTGGTTGTTCCATTGGTCTTTGCCACTCTAACTGGGTTTAGATAAAATCTCAAACTTACTTTGATTTGCGTTTTCCTAATTGCTAGTGATGATAAACATTTTGGAACTATTTCTTAGCCATTCTTTTTTTTTTCTTTTGAGAATTCTCTACTCATGTTCCAGACCCAGTTTTAATGGGTCATTTGGGGTTTTTCTTTGGTTGGTTGGTTTTGGTTTTAGTTTTGTTGTTTAGTTTTGTTTTAGACTCTGTTTCTTTGGGTTCTTTGTTTATTTTGGACCTTAAATGTCTGTCAAACATATAGCTAGTGAACTTCCTTGTCACCGGATTGATTGATTCTCTTGCTATGCAGAAGGCTTTTATATTTGTGAAGTCCCAGTTGTCAATTGTTGACCTTAATTCCTAAGAAAATGGAGTTCTATTCTGGACATCCTTTCCTACACTTATATCATGTACTGCTTCTGTTTTCTTCTAGCAGTTAAAGTGTCTCAGGTTTTAGGTTTAGGTCTTAGATCCCTTTGGAGTTAGCATTTGTTCAAAGTGATAGATATGGGCCTAATTTCTGTCCTCTGCATGTGGATATCCACTTTTACCAGAATCATTAAATAAAGGTACTTTCTTTTCCCTAGAATATGTTTTTTGCATCTTTGTCAAATATTAAGTGTTAAAAACAGATACTTTCAAGAAAGAAAAGGACTTCAAATGTCTAAATTGTAAGAGAAAAGAGATAATGAAAATGAATAAAATGAAGACCCAAAAAAGAATAAACATGACAATTAGCTCAAGATATTTTAGTAGAAATAAGAAGATTATTTGTCGATTATTGAGATGTTTCTTCTACTACAGTAGAATGGAGAGTAAATTTATAGGATGTATGGTTGAAAGCTAAAGGTGTTTCATCCAACTTTACCAGAGCTAAACTAAAGAATGAGTAAACATCAACAGAAAGTAAGGGAAACAACTAGTAAGATTTGATGATTTGAGAAGACTGGTGGTATAGTCATTTTACAAAAGAAATGAATAACTATGGAGGAACCTAGATGAGGATTTACAGGCTGACAGGCTGGGCTTATAATTGCTGGTGATCTAGAAATTGTGACATGTCCTCAACCTGTACTACTATTTGGTTTTTGTTTGCTAGCTCTCAGCCTCCTCAGTGCTGATAAAGTGGATAGTAAAAGGAATTCTAAGTAGTATTTTATCAGAAATATAGAAGAGAAAGACAGTAACTAAAGAGGGAATTAAGACCTCCAGCATGGAAGTTAAGTTTGAAAAAGCAAGAGGAGATATGGATGGTGTTGACAGGAGAATATAAGATTAGAAAACAAAGAAGTAATTTGATCACATTGGGAATTAATACATTTTTTAAAAATTTTGACTCTGACTATAAGATTCCTGGAAGAATGGATACTGAGGATTTTGTTAGATACTCTATGGCTCTTGGGGAAAGCATTTTCAATTCCAAGTGGTGTTACTTCATTTAAACTATTATATGTACATAGACATATACTTACATGTATTATATATGCATTTAAGTAAACAAAATGTTTTCCTACAGGATTTTATTTTTTAAATTAAAGTAGAATCCCCCCTTTTTCTTCCCCACACTCCAATTCCTCTCATGTACCTCTCCTTGCTCTCTCAAATTCATGGCCTCTATTCCTTTAATTGTTGAGATATATATTCTGATCAATCTGTAAAATGCTACTTGTACATATATGATTTCAGATAAACATTCCTCCTCTTTCCTCAATTTAAGCCCTGTGCTCTTCTATAGAGCTCATTTCCCTTGTACTAGCTCCAGGGAATCCATCATTCTCTGCCAGAATTTACACACATACATGTATGCATGTACACACACACACACACACACACACACACACACACTCACAAAGACCCACATACATACACATGAATAAAAATAAAATAAATATGGTACCATGAAAGATAGTCCTTAGGGAAGAGCCATTGGGTCATTTAGAACAGCTCCAGCTCCGGGATATCTAGGACCACCAGTTCCTGCAGTGCATATTGTCTTCAGCAACAGAGACTTACCTTCTTCTACCCGTGGAAGGACAAAGAAAGGAAATATCAATAGCCTGCAATATTTTGAGAGTCTCTTGGACAACCCTGACTAACTTAGAAGAAGGCTTTTCATGCCTGGTCTTAGGATTTTATTAGAAGATCTTTTGGTTCTTACAGAGAGTGTTGTCAGCCCAGATGGAAACATTTCATTTAAATTATATATCTATATTTATACATAGATTTACATGTATTATAGGCTATTTTTAGGTACATAGTTAATAGTTTGTTTCCTAATGACTTTTTTCCCAGACATCATTACTGTAATTTTACCATCCTCTCTCCTGTATTCCTCTACCTCCCTACTCTCTCATCACAGCTCCCCATTTTTTCCCTCAGATCATTTTCCCCTGCTGTTCACCTTCTTCATTGCTATCTCAGCACCCCCAACCACCTTGGCAATGCTTACTTTTTACTTACTTAGTTTCTACAGTTACTCCAGAATATGTACTCACATCTGATGATTTGGAGCTAGGAGTCTCCCATGAGAAAGAACACATGATGTTTGTCTTTCTAAGTCTAAATTATCTCATTCAGTATCATCTTTTCTAATTTTATTCATTTACCTGAAAGAAGTTCCTCAATTTACTTTTTAACAGTTGAATGTTATTCCATATACACACACACACACACACACACACACACACACACACACACACACCACATTTTCATTATCCATTCATTGGCTTAAGAACATTTTGGATGTTTCCATTTGCTAGCTGTTATGAATAAGGTAGTAATGAATATCTGTAGAGTAGGATGTAAAGTCCTTTGGGCACATGCCAAGGAGTTGTATATCTAGGTGATTTAATTTTATCTTTCTAGAATTCTCTACACTGATTTCCATAGTGGCTGCACCATTTTGCAATCCCAACAGTGGATGAGGGTTCACTTTTCCTCATATCCTCATTAGCATATGCTATCAATTATCATGGTAAAATCCCTAAATTTATAATAATAAAAGGAATAAAAATACTATCTATCTAAGGGAATCAACCAACAGTTATAGCCACTTATGATGCTTCTAACTACAGCAATGACCAGCATAGCATATTACCATAATGGTGCAGTGGTGGCATGAATGCTTTAGCAGGAACCAATAGCTCTCCAATCAGACCTAGGATCTGCTCAACAAAAGAAACCATGCCTAGTCCTGAAACTTAGCCAAATACCAAGTGAAATCACAGTAGAGAACAGTGTATAACCACACTTCACTAAATCAACATAATCCCTAACCACATTCTAAATGTCTGCCCTTATACCCACAGATAAGTTTAGTCTTGACTCATAAGGAAAAACAAAAACAAACAAACAAACAAAAAACCTTTTTGCAACACACAGAGACCATTACAAGAAACCAGAACAATCAAAATGTAGAATTGTGGATCCAATCCTTATGGATACCTCTACAAAGGCTGAAGAATATTGAGGAAGAGCAAACAGAAAGATGGTAAGAGGCAGAGGATCAGGGATTGTGTTTCCTAAGCTATACCAATAAAGTCTCACAAACATGACTGCCTAAACATGAGCTGAACAAAGACAACAACAGACATGCTCAAGTTGACAAGGGAAAGCTTAGGAAGCCTCAACCTTACACAAGAATTACAGGCAACTAAAGAAAGCTGAACGTTGTTAAAATAGTCTTCCCCAATTAGTTATCCAATACCAAATGGTCAGTCCTGAAAATGTAATACAAGTAACATTATACAGATTGAACATGTTCTAGTTATGAATATATTTATATAAATATATGCATGTAACAACAACTATGGTAAAAAGAAGAGCATGTGAAAGAGAGCAAAGGAGGGATTTATGGAGTGTTGGTTGGACAGAGGAAAGCAAAGAGGGAAATAATGTAATTGTATTAAAATCTCAAAAAGTAAAAGAAATATTTTTTAAAAAATTAAATGAATTGGGTCCCCAGCTAAGGCTGGGGCAGCCAGGAAGATGACATCCAAGC
The DNA here is from genome assembly GCF_903995425.1 of Onychomys torridus. Lineage (NCBI taxonomy): Eukaryota > Metazoa > Chordata > Mammalia > Rodentia > Cricetidae > Onychomys > Onychomys torridus. The sequence continues at coordinate 58,441,686 of NC_050466.1, read as the reverse complement.
ACCCATCCTGGCTCCTGAAGGCTGGGGCAACAGGGGCAACTATTATGAACAAATATGTGATGAAGACATGGGAAAGATAGAGTACGTGGCAGAGAGATGGGAGAGAATGGAAATGATTTGTGCCTGTGGAGAGAGGTGGAACTGGAGACTCAATGGTGGTGAAGAACAGGCCAGTGTAAGGAGCTTATGCTTCCATCTGAGGCCATGTTAATGACTGAGGGCCATGCTGCCACCAGGAGCCATACTGATCTGAGTGGCCTGCGCTGCTGCCTGAGGCCATAGTGACATCTAGTCCCATGCTGCTGTGGAAGGCCATGTCTGTAGCAAGGTTTTTTGTTGGACTATCTTCGGACCACCAGCCCACAAATAATGACCTGGAGATTTATTATTAATAACGAAAGCTTGGCTTTAGCTTAAGTTTTTCCTCAACGAATGCTTATAACTTCATTAACCTATATTTTTAAATCTACATTCTGCCGCGTGGATCAGTTACCTCTTCTTAGAAGGGCACATCCAACTTTCTCAACAAATATCCCACAACATGCATCTGGGTCCATAGCCCTACCACAGCCAGGGTCTGTATTTGTGTCAGTGGCATGCATTGCCACTGAGGGCCATTTGAATTGTCCATGGTCTGGGCTGTTGATTTCTGGGCCTGACCTGCCACTGAAGGCCATGTCTGGGTTGATTCTACCACAGCCAGGGTCTGTGTTGATATTTGAGGCCTATGTTACCAGGAAAGGCCATGCAGAAATCTCTAGTCTGAGCTACCACCTGAAGCCAGGTTGAGGTCCAAGCACTATGCTTGACTGGCCCCACTGATCACCAACCACTGCATTCTGCACTCAGGGGATCTGGCCCAGAGTGAAATGGGTATAGGAGAGCTAGCCCCACCCCTTGCTGAAGGGAAGGGGAGACCCAGCCAGGACCTGAACTGACCAACTCAGCTACCACTCAGGTCCAGATCCAGGGACTTGAGTCGGCCCACCCTAAATATCTTCCATCTTTGAGCTACTGGAGAAGGTGAAGGGTCATTCCTGTGGAACCATAGCCATAGGATCTCCATGACTCTGGGCAACAGCAGGATATTTGATAAGAGTCTTGGTGAAGGTCCAGTGTTGATGGTACAGCAGAAGCCAGAGACCTTGAATCAGACCAACAACACATTGCAATGAACATTTGCAAGTAAAGCTGTTGGAGGAACAGGGTATACTGTGTGCCACAACAGAGCTTCTAGAGAAGCAGGTAATTTCCCAAAGGGATGGTTTTTTCTTTTCTTTATTTAAATTTAAATTTTTACTTCTTATTTTCTTTTGTGGAAGAGGTTACAAGGGTGGAGGGCAGATACAGAAGAACTGGAAAATGAGTGGGATTGGGATCTATAATATGAAATTTCTAAAGAATCAATAAAAAATACATTTTAAAATAATACATATATAATAAAATGAATCTAAAAATATGTAATGAATTAATATAAATGCAGAAATCTAATACAGAAAACTTTGTTTTGTATAATCATCATTGCAGCTCAGTTTGGGGCATGAATATGCCTTATGCCTGAGAAACAAATGTTTTCTATTATTAGAAGATGGTGGGTGGTTCTTATGGCAGCATAAATGGACATATCCTGAATGGTTAAATTGTCTTTACTATGAATATATAATGCTTGATGGTTAAGATATTTGAGTTCAATATATGGAACACACTTATGTATATATCAATAGAAGAAATTTTGATATGTACACACATACATATAAGGCAATTCTACTCAGCTATAATGAAGAACAAAAATATGTGGTAAGTAAAAAAATGTATGCCATAGAGAGCATAATATTAAACTAATTAAGACAAGCTCAAAAAATCACATTCTAGGTCTTTATATAAATACACGAAATTATATTCACAAATATGACACTAAAGTAGAACTAAAACTGTCTAGGCAACAAAGGGGCATAATAGAAGAAGAAAGGGAGAAAAGATAAAGGGTAGATGGTATGGGACAGGTAATCAAAGTGCTTTATGTCCATAAACAAAATTATCCTTATGGAACCCAGTATTATGTACAATGACTATATTATGCCAATAGCATATCAAAAATCTGACATAGAGCTTAATATCACTAAACATTAGCCTTTTTTTTCTAGGAGTGTCATAAGTATACCTCAGATGGCTTCTTAAGCAAGTTCAATAGCACAGTGCATGCCACATAGCATATTCTTCAGAAATGATTGTTAGTAATAGAAAGGGTATGAATTGAAGAAGTTAGCTTGATGTAGAAAGTGATAAAGCAGATATTGGGAAAAAAACACATAGAAGCAGAGAGACAAAGAAAGGAGTGATAGGTTTTCTCTGGGTAGTTAGTTTGGGCTTTACATCAAGCTTCCCTAATAAGAATTGCTTTTTGTGTAAGAAGCATACCAATATAACCTTCTTCTGCATCTTGATTTTTGTTCCCAGAAGATATGAAATGGCTACAGTGTTCTGATTCATTTCACAGAACAAGAAGCACACACTATGGAATGTGATTACATTGCAAATATGCTGGAAAATGATTTCATGAATCTGAAATTTTCAATCACTCTTCAGAATGACAGGCAGAGGGGAAGATGCCGAAACAAGTTCCCTTGAGAACATTTAAAATCAATATGAAGTCTTTTTTCCTCTATATGCATACTTTCCTTGAGATTTAATGAGGTAAAACATAATCAAGAAAATTATTTATGGCCGTGTATATGTTTTTATACATAGTAAGGGGACAAGTCAGTAAACCAAAACAGCCATTACCATCCATATGAGCATGGGAAACCACTTATTTCCTTTTTCCTGGCTTCCTTCCTTAATATTCCTTCCTTTTGTTAACTGGTCTTCTCTCTTCCTCCATCTGTTTAAATATTGGTATTCTATGCCCATATTCTTAGTGGTATTCATCAGCCTTATTCTCTTCTAACCCTAATAACATCCCTTCTAAGTTCCCATGTTTGCTATGGTTTTTGTTTCCCTGTAAATAGATACCTTCTTCTTCTGCCATCTTGTCTCTACCTGCTTCCATCTGTTTTACAGAAACCTCTACATAGATGTACTACCATATGTATCATAGCCTGTTCCTATTCATTGCATCAGAACCATTATTCTTTTATTTTGGCCACTATAATTCCTTTGGATCTTAAAAACAATGTATTACGATATAAGGGAGGCATTGTTCTTTGAGACTGAGATGACTCCAAGCCTCCTTGTGTATATTCAAACAACCTATTGTTTTGCCTTCAGCAATCCAAGCCATTTGACTTAAATTATACATATTTAAGATTATTTCACTTTATCTCTTCCATGCTAGATTTTTTTAAACCCAGAAAGGCTAGTGTAGTACCTGTTTTTATCACTTCCCATTCTCTACCATATGGTAGGCATTCAATAAACATTGTTAAATAAATGACTGTGTTGGTAGAATCAGAGCATATAATGTTCCCCAACTTTCTGTATTCTTAAAAATAACAAATAGTCTTGAAAATCACCTCATTATTTCTATCAGAATCTAGGGAGCTCATTAGGTATCACCACCTCCCTCACTCCTGACCTCTACACATGCATTATCTCCTAGCACTATTACCTTGAGAATGCATAGCACATTTCTCCATCCCTGGTATTACTTCATTGTTTAGGTTCTCATCATTTTTTTTCTGAATTCATTATGCTCTTCTAATCCTTTGCTATCACTGCAGGATATTTTCTCAAAGTGCAAAACTAACCACTTTACTCTGGTGCTTAAAATCGTTCAGCAGACTCCCTATTGCTTTGAAGATGCAATTCATGTGTTTAAACCTATCTACAAAGCTCTCCACAAGCTAGCAATCTCCTCTCAGCATTCCTTGCCCTATCCCCTTTGTCCATCTCCACCCTCTCTTAACATCCAGAACTAACAGTATCCCAAATCATGGTCTTGCCTTTGCACATAATCTTTTTGTCTATAAATTTTTTTAAACCTACCTAGCTCTTCACTCATCAAAACAAAATGAAAAAGACCCTCCTCTGAGAAATCTTATAAAACCCTCCCAGACAAAAAGCCTTGTACTCTATAGTTAGAATTCTAAAAGGTCTTGATTGTAGCCCCAAATATCTTCAACAACTATTTCTTACTGTCTTGGTTCTTTTTGTTCATTGACCTGTCCTATAGGGAAGGTCCAAGTCTTATTCACCATAGGTTTCCTTGATTTCCAGCCCCATATCTACAAGTCATTTCTGCAATAAAAATGTATGTCCAAAATACATAATGTATGTCCAAAATACATAAAGAGCTCTCAATAAAAATTAAACACATACTCAATATAAAATAACCAAAAGATATTTTAAATGTCATTGTAAAAGAAGATATAAAGATAAGACCTCTGATGACTCTGTATTATTAATCTTAAAGGACATGCAAATTAAAATCATGAAGAAATAGTGTATGCATTTATTAAGAGGTTTAAAATAATAAAGTGAGCCATTCAAGTATTGACAAGGAGGCAAATGGAAAACAGATGGCAATTTGTCAAAAAGTTAAGCTAATTGCCCCCATATGATATGGCCATTCTACTCCTACAATTTTTTCCAAAGAAAGAAAAGCATATGTCTATACAAAGATTATCATAGAACCTTTTTTCATGATGACCTAAAAGTTGAATCAACCCCATTGCTTATCAGCAGGTTGTGCAGCAAAGAATGAGCACACAACAAAATTTCAAAATGATGATATTGTGGGGAAAACAGCCAAAAATGAACTCATATTATATGATTCTATGCATACATACTACCATAAAGATGCCAATCAACCTACAGTGATAGAAAGTAGAGCAGCTTATCTGTGGGTATGGTGGCTGGGATGGAAAGAATAAGAAAAGGAATCACAAAATGGCACAAAAATTTTGAGGGGTGATATTTTTATTATTTTTATAGCAATAATGGCTTCAAAGTATATACTTGCATGGTACTCCTTTAATATTTATTCATTTTACCTCAATATGTTTTAAAGCATCCTTGATTATCTTAATCATGATGTCAAAAATTAGTCTGCTAAATTATTATAGTATAATGATTTTTAACACATTTATTTTAATTCATTTAACAAGCTCAGTGAAGCTTGCACTCACTTGTCAATTGACATCTACTTAGCTGTCTGGCTCAACAAAGGAACATTAGACCAATTCCTCTGCCCTTTGTCACATTCTGCCCATTCTGTTCTTTTGATTGTTCTTATTCTCTTTCCTAGAATGTCTTTTGTGTAAGTGGTACCTAACAGGACACTTCAAACATATGCATGGAGTCATGGAGAGCATATTGTCATGAATGGAATGGTTCTGATTTCCCAGTTGACTAAAATGCATTAACTCTCTCAGTTCCAAGGATGCTTTTAATCTCATGTATACTAGCATTGCATCTTTAAATACAGAATAATGACTGTATAAACTACATTATATGTTATTAACATTACATCTGTATTTGAGACTGCATAAATTCCCTAAGCATATAAAATGTTACCATTATAAGGAAGAAATAGAAATCTTGAAAAATGAGACAATGAGTAGGAAGAGAAGCAAAAGTGGCATATGGGTGAAAGCAAGCCTTTAGAAATGAGGCTCATTTACAGTTACTGAAATGGAGTAAAATGATAGAACATTGAAAAGAAGAGCTCATTTCCTTAAAACAAGACTCCGTTGTGTTTCTAGACCAATGAAAAAGGAGCAAAGCACAGCAAGCACACACAACATTGAGACTAATAGCACTTCTACTAGGAAATAATCAGCCTTTGCTTTGTGCCTGGAGGAGAATGTGGCGTGATTCACCGCCTCTTGCCATTCCTGGACAGCTCTTTTCCAGAGGGAACAATGTGGTGTTAAGGCTTTATGCTTAAGTGGTAGCTTCCTCCTCAACTCCTGGTGGCAATATTTTTCATTTCTATATTTCTTCAACCATATTATGACTTCATTTTTATAACTGAAAGCAAGCCACAGATAAGACATGACCTGTGTCTACAGAATTTGTGGAAAAACCCCACTGTATCATTAAATACATTAGCTAATGATTCTCTGCTATCCAAAAGTGGTCCTGAGATTGGAAGTATCAGAAGTTCCTAAGATTAGGCTGGATGGCTGTAATCTCAGCAGTCTGGGGGCTGAGGAAGAAGGATTAAAAGTTCTGCCTCAGCCTGAGTTATGTAGTGAGTTCCAGGATAGCCAGGGCTGCATAGCAAGACCTTTTCTCACAACATGCAAAATAAGCATGCATTATGAGGCTCCATTCCAAAGTTTCTGAATCAGAATTTGAATTCCAACAAGATACCCAAATGGTTTATGTGTGTGCATATTCAAACCAAGAAGTGCATGCCTAATACTCACATATCCCATATAAGATGACAATTAGCATTCTCATTACTCACTTGAGAAAATGGGAACAGGGAGGTAAAATTTCTTGATATGGATCAATAACTAAAAATTGAGATTTCAAAGTTGTTTCCATAATGTTAAATGTCATTCTCTCCCGCTTCCCCCATTCTTTTCTCCATATACATCAATTTAGCAGTTCAGGGCAGTACTATACATTCCTAACTTCATCTATTTCCTATTTCTGATACCCAAACTCTTACTCTCACATGTATAGAACTGAAGTTAAACATTACCTGTCTCATGAAACATATGGAGACCTGCAGGCAGGGTTTTTCTGTGTCCTGGCAGTCACTCCCAAGTAACCACAACAGACTTATTAATTATAAATGTTTGACTGATAGCTCAGGATGGTTACTAGCTAATGTTTACATTTTTAATTAATTCATAGTTCTTATCTACCCTCTGCCATGTAGCTGTAATTTCTTTCAACACTACACATTCATCTTGCTTCTCTATGTAGCTTAGGCTGATGCAGAACTTGTAATCCTCCTGCCTCAGTCCCCAGACCACTGAGATTATAGCCATCCAGCCTAATCTTAGGCACTTCTGATACCTCCAATCTCAGGACCACTTTTGGAAAGCAGAGAATCATTAGCTAATGTATTTAATGATACAATAGGCTTTTTTCCCCCAAATTCTGTAAACACAGGTCATTTCTTACCTGTGGCTTGCTTTCATTTATAAAAATGAAGTCTCCCACAGACGCCTGAAACTTTGCCTTACTTCTTTCAAGCATTCTTTGTCCCCAAAATTCTGTCTAGCTATCGGCCAATCAGCTTTTTATTAACAATGAGAGCAACACATTTTTACAGTGTACAGAAGGATTGTTCCACAGCAAAGACCGACTCAATAAAACCCTTAAGCCTTAATATTCAGGAATTGACCAGAGTGTTTCCTTTACTCACTAGTGAAAAGATCAAGAAGTTTGAGGCAAAGAATGTATTGAAGAAGTGAAGAAAGATGAAAGTAAAGTACCCTTGGCATGAATCACCCCTTCCATAGACCCTGCCTGTCCTTGAAGTTTGTGGCACTACAGTTTGAGCCTAATTCAAAGACCTCTACCATGAGCCTCTGGATACTTTGAATCAGGCATATGTCCTTTCTCTACAGTGTTTCTAGGAAAATGAGCACAGAATGTCCCTCAGAGATTTAGCCCTGTGATCCAGAGCAATGGAGAAGAAATGTGAAACAGCTGTGCTCTCCATGGCTCAAGGCTAGAGCATCACCAAAAAAAAAAAAAAAAAAAAAAAAAAAAAAAAAAAAAAAAAAAACCATTTCAAAGATGCTTCCAGTAGTGACTATTTTAGAGTCTGTACCATGTACTTAACAAATATACCAGTAATTGTGTTGAAAGCATTATTTATGAGATGCACCTTGTTAGGGATGGAGAAAGGCTTCTTTTTAAAAACTAGTAGCATATTTTCTTGGTACAAAGTGATAGGTTTCATCATGAAATTTTCATACAGTTACAACAAGTACTTTGACTATATTCATTCCTCCAATGCTCTCCTGCTTACCCCTAACTAGCCTCTTACCTATCCCTTTCCTCCTCTTACTACAACAGAAAATGTGACACGGGTCTTTCTGAGTCTGGCTTATCTCACCTCCTATGATTCTCTTCATTTCTATTCATTTTCCTCCACATGCTATAATTTCAAATCTGGCTTCTCTATCAGGCATGTAGGAGGCACAAATCAACTCCCTTCCTACCCTAACACACTGCTCTGACATTCTTACATTAACTTCATGTTCTAGCATCAGTGCTCAGTTCAAATCACCTCTGCAGAAGATAGCTTATTTCCTGGCAGTGGTGATATCTTGTTTCTGTAGTCCTAACTTTGTACTTTTCAAATCATAGTTCACTCTTGTTCCCTTTTTTAAAATTCACATTCTTTATCATCTAACTTGAATTTAAATCTGTTTATGCCTGTGTCCTACCTCCCCATTCAAACACTTGAACCCTTCAGAACCCTTTAGGCCATAGACTAGAGCATCCTAGCAGTTCAGTAGTATTTTAATTGTTCTATAAACTAGGCGAGACATAAAGCTCGCCTAATGGCAGCCTCTGACGGTGAAGTAGTCTACTTGTTTATATGTAACTTGCAATAGCTGACAGCCCCTTTTTTGAAGCCAGTGGCCTTGGGCCTTTTGTGTTAATTTTTGAGTTGCATTTGCTTTTGTTTTGTGCTGCTTTAATGTTGCCTCATTCTCTTCCAAGATATGAACACAATTTGTATTTCCTTTATATTTGGTTTATTTGGATTCTTGGAAAATAAAGAAAGATAATAAAAGTTTTGCCAACATTTTATTTTTTATATACTTGCACATGCTTATTCTCTAATATTTGAGAATTTACTGTATGTTAAATGTTGTGGTAAGCATCTTATACATAATTTGACCTTTACAGAAATAATCTAATGATATACTTGCCATTGGTATCCTTATTTTGCACAGGAGGACCTTGGAATATAAATAATTAGCTTGTATATGATTATACTCACAATGTGGGCTATGTCTTACTCATAAACACTGTATTAGTCAGGATTCTCTAGAGGAACACAAACAATATAATGAATACATATTATAAAGGGGATTTATTAGATTAGCTTAAACAGGAGGGGCTGGGTACTCCAGTAATGGCTGTCTGAATGCTGGAGAGGCCGAGAACTAGGTAACTTCTTACTCCGGAGGATAGATGCTTCAGCAGTACTTAAAGACTAGAGAATTCCTGAAGAGCCGTTGGTCTTTAGTCCAGGTTGGAAGGCTAAAAGAACTGGAGGGGGTGACAGTGAAGGGTGGTGGCAGCAGCAGTGGCAACAGCAGCAACAGACACTGATCCACTCATCAGCAAGAAGCAAGAGCAGATGGGCAAGCAGCACTGATTTTCCCCAGACCTCTTAATATATGGGCATCTACGAGAAGGTGCTGCCCACTCAGGAGGTTGGAGGGGTCCTCTTTCAACTGTCCTGGAATCTCTATACTTTTCTCACAGTACCCACCTTTCTGTCTTCTGTGACAGATACTCAGCAAACATAGATGAGTCCTTATTAGCCTCGGCTAAGCTATGAAAATTACAATATCTTAGTGACTGTTGGCATCAGTATTATTTTTATAAATCATTCATTAGAGAAAGACTGCAACTGCTACTAATATCTTCAAAACTCAATATAAAATATTTTTGAATATTTCAAATGTTGGATTATTCATAACCACTTGACCTTCTCCAATAGCAGAAATCTCTGAGAGTTGACATGTTACAGGCATTTGAAGAATCCATTATGCAAATAGAAGTATCATGTCTGCTCAGATATTTGTTATAGTCATTATGGCACATACAAAAATAGCATAATGCATCCTCTCAAAGAGGTCACCAACTTTGGGGAGAGAATAACCTAGATACATTGAATAACAATGATGATTTTAAATGGATCTTTGAGAAGATGATGACAATAACAAGTTAATGCACGATTATACCACAACATTCAGAGAAGGGGCACAAAATACCAGGCTTGGGTAAATGATCCAGAGAGCTCAGGGAAGAAAGATGGATTTAAAGCTACAGTAGTAAAAGCCAATAGAATTAAGTAAGGAAGTGCATATAGGGCTGATTAAAATAGTGTGGTGGACTAAAGGATGTACTTTGGCAAGTATCTTCATTTTGCTTGGTTTGGGACTCAGTGTTGAGTAAATATACTGTAACTTAGTTTGAAATTTGTGATTTTTTGATTTATTTATTTATTCATGTAGTCTAAGGGGAAACATTAGAAGATGGAATTAAGATGTCTGCTATATTCTTAAGTATATGAAGTTTACACTGAAGGTAAAATGACAACTATTACTATTCAGTGGACTTTTAAAAAATTATAATATAATCACATCATTTTTCCCTTACCCTTCTTTCTTCCAAGCCCTCCCATATATCTTTCCCTGCTCTTTCAAATTCATGTCCTCTTATTTCATTAATTGTTGCTACATATATAATATGTGTTAGTGCATACACATATATATTTCTAAATATAATCTGCTCAGTCTGTATAATGTTATTCACTTATATGTTTTCAAGGGCTGACAATTTGCTACAAAGACAACAATAGACATGCCAAAATGGAAGGAGGAAAGTTGCCTCAACCCTACACAAAGAACCACAGATAACTAAAGAATGCTGGGATTAAATAGGAGAAATAGTCTTTCCCAGAGAAGAGCATATCAACTGGTTATCAGTGGACTTTCTTTGGGCATCACAAGACAAGGTTTTGAAGTACATCTTATGTATCAGCTTTGCAGAAACACTACTTGGCAGAGCCCAATCTTATTCTCATAAGGCTCTGAAGGTTTTTTCAGCTACTGCTCCAAAGTGAGACATTTGAATCAAAATATGCTGCATAGTGAGTGGACCTTGATGATTCCACTGAGACACTGATAGGGGCTATACTCTAAAGTGAGCAAGAGAAGCCACCACTACCATAGGTTCTAAGAGTAGCTTTTAAATATTGGACCTTTTCAGAAGGGTAAGAAAACTCAAGACTTCAGAGAATCTGTCACGTGAGAAATAAGGGTTTGCTTGAGTGTGTGTGTAATGCATGTACACAATTATGTTACTCTCATGAAAATATGAGAAAAGGAATTATGGTTTTTTTATGTATGACAAAAGCTAAATTAAATGTTTGATACATTGACAGAATCAAAGCTTAGCAACATAACCCTCTTAATCAACTAATGAATTTAGCCTACAAGAAAGGAAAGAATATATATACTATAGAATAACTTTCTGGCTAACATTTGCGTTATTTCACACAGCCATGTTTTTGTTTTGTTTTGTTTTTTAACAACATAATATGTTGCATGCAACAAATGCAAATGATATTATCTACCATTGAAAAATAGTGTTTCACTTCACATGGAAAAATAAAATAACCCAGGATAGCTAAAACAATCCTGTACAATAAAGGAACTTCTGGAGATATCATCATCCCTGACTTCAAGCTCTACTATAGAGCTATAGTAATAAAGCAGCTTGGTTATAGCACAGAAACAGACAAATGGATCACTGGAATTGAATCAAAGACCCTGACAAAGAATCTATGTGTTGCTGGGTCCTAACAGCTCCCTTGGGGGAGGGGGTGAGAATGTACAGCATCAGCAGAAGGCAGAGACACCAGGAATCAGACAACTTATGTTGGAGAGGATGTGGATCAAGGGGAACACTCCTCCATTGTTGATGGGAGTGCAAACTTATACAGCCTCTTTGGAAATCAGTACAACAGTTTCTCAGAAAATTTGGAATCAATCTACCTCAAGACCCAATGATACCACTCTTGGGCATATACCCAAAGAATGCTCAGTCATACTGCAAGGACATTTGCTCAGCTATGTTCATAGCAGCATTATTCATAATAGCCAGAACCTGGAAACAACCTAGATGCCCCTGAACTGAAGAATGAATGAAGAAAATTGGTACATATACACATATGGAATATTACTCAGTTGTTGAAAATCAATGACAGCATGGAATTTTCAGGCAAATGGATGGAACTAGAAAAAAAATCATCCTGAGTGAAATAATACATAACCAGAAAGACAAACATGGAATGTACTCACTCATAAATGGAAATTAGATGTAAAGCAGATGATAACCAGACTATAATCCACAGTCCCAGAAAAGCTAGGTAACAAGGAAGATCCTAAGAGGGAGGCATGGATTTCCCTGGGAAGGGAAATAGATGAGATCTCCTGGGTAAACTGGAAGTGGGAGGGGGAATGGGGAATAGGAACACGAGGGATCTCGATGGCCAAGTTGGGGAAGAGATGGAAAGGGAAAGCAATGAAAGAGATATCTTGATAGAGGGGGCCATTATGGATTTAGGGAGAAACTTGGTGCCAGGGAAACTCCCAGAAACCCACAAGGATGACCCCAGCTAAGACTACTAGCAATAGTGGAGAGGATGCCTGAACTGGCCTTTTCCTATAATCAGATTGTTAACTACTCTAATTGTCATTATAGAACCTTCATCTAGTAATTGATGGAAGCAGATGCAGAGATCCACAGCCAGGCACTGGGCTGAGCTCCGGGAGACAAATTGAGGAGAGGGAGGAGGGATTATATGAGCAAGTGGGGGGTCAAGATCATGAGGGTGAAGCCCACAAGGACAGCTGACCCAAGCTTGCGGGAGCTCATGGTCTCTAGACCCACAGCAAGGGAGCCTGCATGGGACCGACCTAGGTCTTCTGCATGTGGATGACAGTTTAGCTTGGTCTGTTTGTGGCTCCTAGCAGTGGGACCAACATCTGTCCTTGATGCATGAGCTGGCTTTGGAACCTATTCCCTATGATGGGATGCCTCATTCAGCATTGATGCAAGGGGGAGGAGCTTGGTCCTGCCTCAACTTGGTATGCCTTATTTTGTTGACTCCCATGGAAGGCCTTATCCTTCCAAGGAGTGGATGAGGGAGGTAGGAAGGAGGGGAGGGGAGGGAACTGGATGAGGGGAGGGAGAGGAAACTGTGGTTGATATATAAAATAAATTTTAAAAATGAAAAAAGAAAAATAGTATTTCTAAAAGGAGAAGAGATGAAAGGTCTCAGAAAGGTCATGTGTTTCTCTGTGTGCAGACCTGAAGCATGCTAGCTAGGCTCCCAAAAAGTGAGAGGATAGAACAAATACAAACCTAAAATCTGGCCACAGTTCAAATTGAATAGAAAACCTCAAGGAAGCCAAAATTTAGAGGCTAAAACATAAGCACCTGGAATAGAAAGCTTGCTGAAGAACAGCCTAACAGAAACACCTTCAGTCTACCCCAAAATATGAATCATAGCTTACCCAGAAGTCAATGAGGAATAGTCTGTCTTCTTGTTGAGGTACCCATGGGAAGGGTATCGAAGGAGAGTGTACCAAGGACTGGTTGAGACTTTCATCAAAAGAGAAAAAGTCCCTTACAATAAACTGCCTCCAAGTTCTCAGTGCAAACTGTAACCTTAAAAAAGAAGCCATATGTGCATATATTTAATAGAAGCACATTGTATAAGATTCAGAAGGCATATTAAAATGAGCTGTCTTGTCAGTGAATGGTGTATATGATTAACAAGAAGACTATACCAGATGGGGAAAAAAGAAAGAAGGGGGGGGAAAAAGCAAACCAAGTTCAGATCTGTTTTGACACAAGCAATAGGTCCTATTATGTGTATAAAGGGTATGTAAACCATTACCTCTGCCAAAATATCATCCCAAATGAGATCCGAAATTTACCTTTTGATGCCAAATTTTATTCTCTGGCATTATATTTACAAAACGGAAATGTGATTGGGAAAGAATACTCTGGAATTAGTTGTCACTTTTTTCTAAATTATTTCAGTGTGTTTCCTACCTTAAATTTTCTAACAATAAAATGATTTAAAGGAATTTGTTCCATAGAACACTTGTTATAAAATAATTTGTATATAATGACATATTCTTCATTTTAAACATGTTGCTCAACATGAAAGGACAATAAGAAACAGTGTATGTCTACCTAAAGAAGCAGCTGTATTCTTACTAGCATTTACAAGCCATGCCCACTTGTCTCTAAATGGAATAAAAGAACCCTTCATAAATATAGATACTTTGGACCTAAAAATGCATCCATTTTACTATTATCTTTGTCTCTTGCATTTTGTCTTAAAAGGGATAAGGAGAAATGGAAAAGAATAAGACACAGAAATTCAACTCAGAGTCAAGATATCGATAAATAAAATTTACCTAAGAAGGCATAAAAATAACAGTAACAATGAGCAAGTGTGTGTGCTGCACCAAGAAGGGCAGGTTATTAACCATTTAGCTTCCAGAAATAAGTGGAGAATGTGCTATTGCTTGGTTGGTTATGGTACATTAATTATTAAAGAGGTAGAATAAGTTTAAAGATGCACAAAGACAGCAGAGTTCCCTTGGTGCCAACAGCATGGATGACCATGAGAGACAGTTTCTGCTTACATCTTTAAATAGATTGGCTATTAACTGAAAATATCAGTAAATAACAGTATTAAGATCAAGAGCAAATGGGGCTGGAGAGACTGCTCAGTCGTTAAGAACACTAATTGCTCTTCCAGGAGACCTAAGTTCAGATGCCAGCACTCACATCAGGCAGCTCACAACCACCTAGAACTCCAAATTCAGAGGATCAAACACCATCTCTGGCTTCCAGAGGCACCCAACCGTACATGGCAGACACTCATACAAACATGAAAATAAAAATAAATTTTAAAAACATTAAGGAAAAACATAAAACAAATGAAATTTAGAAAGAAAAGACAAATGTGTACTTTTTGAGGTAAACACTATTAATACTGATTTTTTTAATTCATCATTTAGTCAACAATTTTCACTAACCTTTTCAGGCAGCCAATGTAGAGTTATAGGTTTTTTGAAAGAAAAGAAAATCTCTTTGGCTATATCCTTGTAGAACATAAGCAGTTCATCCACAGGACAGCACCACATCCAAAGGAATTAAACAAATGTGTTTCTTCCCTTGGATAATGAGATGTAACTTAAAATTTGTAAACCTGAGAACATAAATATTTACTAAAACTAAAAGCTGAGGTAAAAGGGTTTTTTTTAATGAGTTATTTTTAGTTATTTTGCTAGACCACTTTCTACTGTGGTAGTAAAAACAGCAGGAGCAGGGGCATGTTTTCAGAAAAGAAAGATAGGAAAGGCTCATTGGGGGGAAGTCAGAAATAAATGACAAAGCTTCACTCACAAAAATATGTAAGTAAAAATAAATCTGAAAAATATTAAGGACACATTTAAAACAAATTAAGTTTAGTAAGAAAGACAAACATGTACGTTTTGAAGTAATTTACTCTTTGAAACTGTACACCCTCAATAAACTCTTTGTTCTATATGCCTTGATCAATAGGTCTCTTCACAGCAATAGAAATGTAACTATGTCAATATGATTTAATTGAGCGTGTTAGGCAAGGTAATCCTCTGTTCCTCTGAATCTATGCTTTTCAATTAAAAAAATCATGTTGCTTTTATTAAAACAACATTCAATAAGCATTGTTTTGGTTGGATTTACTATAAATATGGATTAAAATTTACTGTTATGCCTATGAGATTTTTTAGTAGTAAGTGATAAAAGTAACCTGTATTCTTTTTGTCGTTTTAATTAAAAATTCAAGCAACATTACCTTCTCACATGTTTTCACCTCTCCTCAGGGATTCTCCTAGCTTTTTATTAATAAATGCATTATCCAGTAAGATGTTTTAAAAGGCTATTTGTAAATATCATTAATACAAATAAAAACATAACCACGAGGGTTGTAAGTGATATATTACAATGTAAAGGCATAATTAGTTGAAAGATACAACAGTTGCTCCTTTATTTCACAGTAGAGAGTCATAGAACACATATTCCCTAAGAAAGATGCTATCTATGGAACTGGTAATAATTGTTCTGAGTAAAGCAACCCCGATGCAGAAAGACAAATGAAACGTATTCTCTTTCATATGAGGATGTTAGCTTTGAATATTTAGATGATTACAGTTAAATTGGAATAACCACAGAAGACCAAAAGCAACTTAGGGAGGAAAGGGTTTATTTGGCTTCCATTTCCACATCACTGTTCATCTTTGGAGGAAGTCAGGACAGAAGCTCAAACAGGGAAGGAACCTGGAGGCAGGTGCTGATGCAGAGGCCATGGAACTATCAGCCCAGGACTATCAGCCCACAATGGGCAGGGCCCTCCTCCATCAATCACTAATTAAGAAAATGACCTACAGGCATGCCTGCCCAATCTTATGGAGGCATTTTCTCGGTTGAGGCTTTCTCCTCTCCAGTGACTATAGTTTGTGTCAAGTTGACATAAAACTAGCCAGCAAAGTATGAAATACCATAATGCAATTCATTACTTTGTATGTTAATTTACAAAAATTAAAAAAAAATTCTCTTCAGATGAGCTCAGCCTCTAGCCCTCCTCATTGTATATACTTAAAGGGCAAATATTGACAATGGAGAAGAGATAATTCTAAGCCCAAGCCAGGTGCCTTGAGGTACACTACCATTGAAAATTAAATCCGTACCTTTCAGAGTCAAAAGAAACTGAAACTTTACTCTGAACAAATCTAATCTAGCTCTTTATGTAAACTTAATTGGCTAAACCTAGAAGTTTATGTATGACAAAGAAGACACCACATCAGATGTTCATAAAAAGTTAAGGAAATTCTTCAAATTATTGGATCTTGATATTGAATAAAAAGAATGAATTATTTTAGTTCCCTCTAGGAGGGACTTCTTGTAATAAATATGTAGATTTCTTATATGGTAAGATCAGTAAAGAGACTTTGGTCTTTGTCTTTTTAATTGTTTCTCCTCATTCACGTAGTCATGAGGAATGTCAGCTGAAAGGATACTATTCATGACAAAGAAATCTTTCCTGCTCCCCACCCCTTTTTGGCCCACTTAAAATAATGAATGCATTAGTATGAATAGGAAGAGCATGTTGGTGATTGATTTGCTTCCAAATATAAGGGCAGTATTATAATGTTACTCAGTTGCATAAAATATATCATTAGGAGAACAGAAAGTAAAACAAAATTTAACAGACTTAATATCAATAATATGTTATCATAAGTATTTGGTTCTGCATTACATGACTACATGCTTCTGGGTTCTTGCATGCGTGCGTGCGTGTGTGCGTGTGTGTGTGTGTGTGTGTGTGTGTGTGTGTGTGTGTGTGTGTATTTGTGCATGACTGTATGAGATGTGTGAACGTATGGGTTCATGTACTCTTGTCTGTGTGAAGGCCATAGATTTATGTCTGTCATCTGCCTTGATTGCTCTCCACTGTTTTTGAGACTGGATCTCTCTTTGAATTTGAAGGTCAACAGTTTTGCTCGATTATGGCCCCAGAATTTGCCTATCTTCACCTTCCATTGCTGGGGTTACAAGCATGGCACTCACTCAGCTTTTCCATGGGTGCTAGGTGTCTAAATTCAGGCTCTCATGTTTGTGAGGCAAGCATTTTACCCTATGAGCCATCCTTCCAACCTCAGAACTGTAATTTCTTTGAGATTAGTTTGTCTGTGTATGATTTTTGTGACTTAATAATAATCAATGTTGTGTAATTTTAAAATTTATTTTGAAATATTAAATAATATTATAAGGCATTGAGATCATACAATATGCACATATGTACCTCTCACCCAATTCAAGAAATTACATATACCAAAATAATTGATACTCCCTGCTGATATCACCTTGATCAAACTTCACAACCTTCCAAGGGTCAGCACAGCCTAGGATTTGGTAGATTTCTTTCATTTATGATTTATATATGTTTAGTTGAATATTCCCTGATTTAAAAAATATTTAAATTTTTTGTCATACAACATATTTTGAGTTTTTTCTTTTGTTTATTTTGATTCCTTGTTTTAAATATTATATAAATGATATAGTCCTTATATGCTTCTGAAACTTACTTTCCTCATTCATTATTAAATTTGAAATTTCATCCATATGCATTAACATATTTCTGGGCCAGTGTCCTTTACTTTTATATATTATTCTATTGTATGACTAAACAACAACTGAAACATACTCTTGATGATTGATATTTGAGTATTTTCTGACTTTAGCTGCCACAATAGTATTTCCAATAATAGTGTTGTATTTGTATCTATATGTGATAAGAGAATTGATTCAGAACACAGACTTATGAATAAAGTTACTTGTTTTACAATCACTGAGGACCTGAGTTTAGACATCCAGCAACCATATAAAAGCTACCTAGCATGCCATTGAGGTTCATTGAGAGACCTTGTTTCAACAAAAGGAGCTGTTAAGATGGCTGCCAAACTCAATATTCTGAGTTCAATCCTGTAATCTACATAGTGGAAGAAATAAAGGACTCTAACAAGTTTCCTCTGACCTCAATACACACTGTGGCACTTTACCGTGCAAACACATGGAGAGATAAATAAATAAATGGCCTAGCACAGTGGCAAATGCCTTTAATCCCAGCACTCAGAGGCAGCCTGGTCTACATATCTAATTCCATGTCAGCAAAAGCTATGTAGTGAGAGAATGACTGTAAAACTAAAACTAACTAAAAGAAATATAATTTTTAAAAAGATGGTGAAATGATTGAGGAAAACAATTTTGTTTAAAGTCTACTTTTGGTTTAAACACACATACATGTATACACTTATAAGTAAAATTTCTAGGTACTAGTAGAGACAACATATTAATATGTACTGCCAGACTGATCTCTAATATTTTGAATAAAGTTATACTTATAAAACCAATGTATGTTTATAACAAATAGTGTGAATGTGTTTTGATTTGAATTCACTTCATTACTAGTAAATTTGCGACAACTTTGTGAATAGCACAGATATTTCCTATTCTGAAAATTGCTTATGTGCATATACTACTCTTTGTTCTCCAGAATTCTCTTTATTCACTAATTCATATGATGAAGGGAAACTTAAATAAAGTCATTCAATAATGACACAGATGTTTAAGTTCTGGCTAACTTTGGTGAGAGAACAATTGTATAAATAAAATGTGATGGTTAGTATGGGATATACAAAAAGTTGCCAGTGTTCTGGACCCTTAGAAGAGAAGAAAAACATCTTCCACAGGAGCAGAGTTAATATCAGGTTATGTTATGTATTCTTTCTTTTTTTTTCAGAGCTGAGGACCGAACCCAGGGCCTTGCGCATGCTAGGCAAGTGCTCTACCACTGAGCTAAATCCCCAGTATTCTTAGAAATAATCACAGCAATATTTGTGTCCTTGCCTTACATTTAAATATTATTTAACCTATTATATGTGTTCAGTAACTGCAATATTTCTAAGCAACTACTTAACTACTTAGTTCTACGGTTAACGTATGGGGAAAGGAAATGGATGAGAATGTAGAGGGTTAACTCCTAAGTCATTGATTTAAGTGAGACACAATAATTAGGTATAATCAGTGCTCTCACATGAACTTACACACACACACACACACACACACAGAGAGAGAGAGAGAGAGAGAGAGAGAGAGAGAGAGAAGAATTCACTTAAAAAGGTAAATTTCAAAAAATGAAGAAAATAAAGATAATTTCCTTTAAAAGTTATTTGAATTTTCAGTAAAATGTGTGGAATTGTAGAAATTTTCATTCAATGAAATGAGTGAGACACAGAGAGGCAAATGTCTCAAAGAAGAGTATAAATCAGTGAGTACGTGAGGTTGGGAAGGATATGAGAAGAACATAAGAAAAGTTTAGTGTCTAATCGGATGAAGAAGTTCCAGTACTCTGTATTATAATATAGTGACCACCATTCACAATTATTGTATCATGAAGAGCTAAAAGACAGGAATTTTATAGACTCAGATACAAAAAATGAAAATGCTAATTATCTTGATGATTGTATGTCATGCATATGTATTGACTTATTACATTCTATCCCATTACTATACACAATTATTATATATCAGCTTAAAATAGGATGAACAGGCTAAATATGTGGTGGTGTTGTGTTCCCCAAAATATTGTGCACTCTAATAAACTTATCTGGGGTCAGAGAACAGAACAGCCACTAGTTAGACATATAGACCTGAAAATGGTGGCACACACACCTTTAATCCTATCACTTGGGAGGCAGTGATCCATTTGGATCTCTGTGAGTTTAAAGCCACACTGGAAACAGCCAGGCATGGTGACTCACACCTTTAATCCCAGGAAGTGATGGCAGAAAGCAAAAAGACATATACGGCATGAAGACCAGAAATTAGAAGCTTTTACCTGGTTAAACTTTTAGGCTTTCGAGCAGCAGTTCAGATGAGATCTATTTGGATGAGGACACAGAAGCTTCCAGTCTGAGGAAACAGGATCAGTTGAGGAAGCTGTGGCTTGTTCTACTTCTCTGATCTTCCAGCATTCACCCCCCAATACCAGGCCCCAGGATTGTTTTTATTAATAAGACCATTTAAGACTCATGCTACATAAATACAACTTAAAATAGGAAACTTGGTGAGTATAAACCATCACTCAATTTAGAAAATATATTTCTTTATTTTAATGGACAGGAAAAAATGGATACATTTATCATGAACATGCTTTAAAGTATGCTGTACACACATTATGGCCATTTGCAAATTGTTGTGATCATTTTAAAACCACTTACATTGTGTTTGGATTTTTCTCTTTCCTTTTCCTGCTTTATTGAGGTAAAAGTGATTTTTAAAAAGTAGTGTACACTTGCAGTATAAGAATAAAACACAAATATTTCAGAGAGATGGGAAAACATCCATTTCTATTTAGCTATAAAATGAAGATAATATTATTCATCTTGTCGGATTGTCATAAACATTAGGGATTAGGGATGAGTCGGCTGAGCATAGGGCCTGGAGCTGAGCAAGTACTTTGCAAACACTGTCTCTCTTTATTCTGTTTTTTTCCCCCCAGAATTACAGGATTATGGCATTCTTCTTTTTATAAAGAAATAGCAATATGTTGTTGTTTTTCTTTCCTTTTGTTGAAAGAAGTCAACCATCATTATCTATTTACTATGCTTGCAGTCATTGTAACTCACCGAACGAGCTGACAACTTGGAGCAATGAGTTGCTTGTTTTACTTTGTGCTGAAAGACCCACAAGACAAATTCAAACACGATGCAGGGTTAGAGTTCACATTTGTGGGGGAGCAATATGTCACTAACAATGTTTCATGAGGTTCCTTACATAAGAATATCTTCCCAGACCACCCATTCGCTGCCTCTAGGCTGTTTTGGACTTGAAAGTCAGATAGCACAGGTATTAGAAATGCCTGCAAAGTAGGAGTACAGTCGAAGGTGAATCTGGTTAGCTTTCTTATGGTAAAGAACTGAAATATGGGTACTTTGGTAACCTTGATGGTATTTTATAGTGCATTTCTTGTTCTTCACTATATTTCTGAGAGGTGACAACTTGGGAAGCCCCTTCCAAATGAGAATTTCTTTCTTCACAATGCTGCTTGATAAAAAAGCTTCTTCTCCAAAAGTAAGCATTAGTGTATAAAAGCATCCAGGAGATTTTTTTTCTTTTCTCCACACCCAAGGAGTGGATTTACTGAGACTTTCAAAAATAAATTAAAAGAAACAATAATGTTTCAGCCTCTAGGTATCTTACTGTTCACAGCTTCAAATTTTGTTTTCTAAAATGAACCGAGAAAATGTGTGTAGTGGCTCATTCAGGACCTGTAATGGCAAAGGCCTAGGTATATTTCAAGATTTGAGCCTCAGAATACCTTTCCGATACAATATGTTTAAATGTTGGCCAAGTCATATAGGTTATTCTAGAAAACTCTGTAAATCAAAATTTAAACAGACTTTAATATAAATGCTGTATTTCTGAATGCCATTAAGAAGATTACAGTGTCCTTTACTTTAGTATTTTTCTTTGGGGCACTGATTTTGCCTATTTTGCTCCTCTTTTAAGATCTATATCTTGGTGTTGTCTCAAATCTTCCATTTCTTCCTCATCACAGTTTCAAAACATTTTATAAAGTTGAAATAATATGGAAGTAGTTGGAACTAACTAGTGCTAATACAAGAATGACTCCTAATCCATCCAAAGAATTTCAATGTTTACAGCATGATTTTTATAACAATGAATCTTTATCATTATAAGTAAAGGATATTAACAAAGTAGCAAAATCAATCACTTTTTGATAATATGCTGCAATGAAGGGAGATGGGAGTCACCCTTGCCTTGAGAATTGCTATTCACTGATAACTCTCTACTATCTACTTCCCATGCAGTAGTAGCTTAATCTCCAGAGCTTTAAAATGGGCCAATTTGTAGGTTATAGGCTATAACATATAAGCTTCTTTTGAAAGATGAGAATGGTCACCTTTGAAATGTCTATGTTTTATTTACATTTATCTCTTACAATAAATCCTTAAGGCTTTTATTTATATCTTTCTGGTAGGTTTGATTGGGAAGAATATCTAATATACCCCTAAAAGTAAATACCCCTTCTCAGTATTCTGTCTCTTTCTGACTCCACCACAAAATAAACACATGGGTGGGGGAAAGGATGGGAGAAGAGAAGCAAATGCAAATCTACACAACTGGGAGTGATTATTAACCCTGACCTTGACATAAGAAAAGGCTTGCCTATGCATCCTACAGTCAATGTGAATATTAATCTGAAATCACATTATCTACAAATGCAGCTAAAGATTAACACAATTAAATGAAAATTGAATTACCTTCAATTTCCATAAAAAATACTAGACACAATTACAAATTCTAGTCATTTGGTCAGTGAATACCAATTCTTGAAATAAATAGTTTGGGGAATAGCAATGTGAGGAATATCTTCAAACAGTTGTTATGCTGTCTAAATTGTATTATTGACTCATAGTTCAGGAATTCCATTATTACTCTGTGCTTGATGAGAGGATGATATCTTTGGTAACACTGTAAAATGTGCCCTTAGCCTCCTTTGTATTCTGCTGGTGCTCATTAGTCCATGAGAACTAAAACAATTCATCTTGGCCACCTTTAAAATTTGTTTTTCTTGCCCTAGCAATTTCACTGACTAAATCTCACTACTGTGCCTGCAATAATATTCTTTGCACAACTTATATATTTCTCACTTTTGTCTTCTTAGATTCAAAACCTTCTTTACATAGAGCTGTATTGATAGAAAAATGTTTCTATTCACTTTTGCCTTTACTTCTCAAGAATCAAAATTCTAGCACATCATTGTTTTTAGTAAGATGTTATATTCTTCAACCTTCTGAGATCAGTAAGATAGTCAATAAAGCTTTGGCTGGTGAACCCCATTAAAAATAGTGTGCTTAATTTGTTCATTTCTTTGTTCACAACAATTTACTAAGTCATTACTGTATGCCCAGGGCTAGACTAATTGCTAAGGCAAAATTAGTGAATAAGATAAAGTCTTGCTTCAAGTGAATATTACCAGTAGTATTGATAGACTTCATAATACTTATAAGAGTCAGGATGCTATGAAGTGTCACATACATGTGTCACCAATGGATACTAGGCAACTAGTGAAGGTCATCTGGAAGAAGTGGCATTTTAGCAAAATATGAAAAGTTTACTAAGAGTTCAAAATGGTAAAGGTGGGAAGAGGTCATACAGAAAGAACAATACATGAATGCTTAAAGGCAAAAGAAATAATTACTCACTTTTAGAAAAAATGGTTTCTTATATCCATCCTGTAGAAAATGAAGCCATAGTAATGAGGGAAACTTCAAATACATGCAACTCATATAAAACAAAACATTTAATTGAGAGAGCTTGCTTATAATTTCAGAGACTTAAGCTATGATTGTCATGGTGGGAAGCATGGAAGCACATAGGTAGATATGGTGCTGGAGCAGTAGTTGAGAATTCTACACCCTGATCCACAGGTAGAGAGAGAGAGAGACAGCTTGGACCTGGCATGGGCTTTCAAAACTGCAAAGCCAACCTTTAATGACACACTTCCACCAACAAGGCCACACCTCCTAATCTGTCTAATCCTATCAAAGAATTCTACTTCCTGGTGACAGATTACTTGCTATATATGAGCCTATGAGGGCTATTCTTATTCAAACCACCACACATAACATGGAGCTGGTGTTTTTCGTAAGGGCTACAGAATATTTTTAAGTTGGGGAGTAAGATCTGCATCACAGAACTATCTCTGGCTGTAATTTACAGACAGATCTGAGAACTGAAAGAAGTGCAAGGGAACTCAGTTATGGAGTTACTTCAAAGCTCAGCTTCCAGCGACATGGCAGTCTAAGACAACAGGAGAAATATCTTAGTGCAAATATCTAAGCATTCTGAAAATAGATAGCTTAAGATATTATGTGTGGTCACAAGAAAAAATGACAGAAATGAAAAAGGAGCTAAAATCACAGAGAATCTAGCAGGATGGCTTCTTTTATGACTTAACTATGAGCTTGAGTTTAATGCCTAAGTAGGAAGAACAAGTGTTGTTGTGGGATGTTCACCAGAGAAGACTATTCAGACATGGGTTTAAGCCAATAGAAAGTCTTTATTAGCCAGCTGGCAACTATTGGTGAAATTATTAAGGCCACTCCACATAGTTAAAAGGGAGGTTTATTTTTTGTGGGGTAACTTACAAGTGAAGGGATACAGGGTTTGGGAAAGGTGTAGCACAGTCCAGCAGTGTTCTCTGGAGAACTCTGCTTGGTTTACCTCCAGCGTACAGGGTCCAGGAACCAAGAGAACCAGCCCATTCAGATCTCTGGTCTTCAGGGTCCTCTCTTGGCCCTGCCTTGTAGGCGTGACAGTTACCAAAGCCTCAATGGAGGTTGGAACTTCCAGATCAAAGCTGGAATGGCTACCCACTACAGGCAACTACATTGGGTGCTCAGGATGGCAGTGTAGCACTGACTATTTTTCAGAATGAGCTTTAGTATAAAAGCCATGTCTGGGTTGACATACTTCAGTTAACAAGAACAGTTAGCCAGAAGCAGAACTGCAGAAATCAAAAAGCAAGGTTAGTACATTTAGAGATTTTCCCATAATTACAGACTTTAATAGATTACGTCTTTATTTTATTTTTTATTTTTGACAACTGGTAGTGTCTATGTGCTGAGTTTTATAACCTGAATGGCACTTCTACCATGGAGTTAATTGTGCTAATGTCTGGCGCTCTGTTACATTATGAAGATGAACCTCAATGAAATGGAGAAACCAATAAAAGTTTACCCATCAATAGGAAGACAGAAGAAACTTTGAGGGGGTGGTTTTGATTACTGCTTCATTAATGAAAGCAAGTTGTACCCTAAAGCCTGGACTGATCTTCAAAATGAGTATTCAAAGATAAGATTAAATACACTTTCTTTATCAATATACATTCTAATTTTGAAAAAGACAAAATATTAAGTAACTTTAGACTTTGTTACTTGAACACATGCATAACAGGTATTGAAAAGTGGCAATATTTCCTAAGTAGAGCAAGATGACTTAGAATAAGATAATACTATACATAGAAAATTAAAATTAATATTTAGTTTGAATAAGTTTAAATATACTATAAAATAAGAGCATTTGAATAAGTCTGAATATATCAACAACCACACAAAATGTAAAATGACTAAATTTCCCATGGGCAGAGAATGTCAATTTGAGTTAAGTCAATGTGCATAATATATGAGATAAATTTTACCCAAACACGGCAAACATGACAATATATTAACATTAATCAAAATGGAACTTCAAAAAAGTTATTATTTGGTGGGTTAGTGAGAATTACATTAATTTAAAACTTCAATAGGATGATATAATTCTCAGCTGGATTTTACAGTGCATCTTCAAAATTCTTAAAATGGATAATTACTGAAATATAAGGACTTTAAAATTTTATAGTTACAATGAAATATTTTTTACACTTTCTAAATAACTGGTAGATCAAGTGTATCTAAAAAGTTGTAGGATGCAGAAACTTGAGCAAAATTGTTTAACCTTTAATTTATTGGGTAAACTTAAATTTACCCTTTTCTTTTTACTCATTTTATTAGTTCTTTGACATTTTTGTACAATATATTTCAGTTGTATTTACTATACTCCTCCTGGCCCACTCTCCCTTTCCTACCCATAAAATTTATAGGCTTTTTGTTAAACATTTGGTGCTGCCCATAAACTGAAAGTATTCTTTTCTTGACATTTAGGTGATGTGTAGGTCTTTCTAGGATGCAAGGAACATTTGTTAATATTCAATATAAAATGAATACTAAAACCATGACTCAGCAAACATTGAGGAGTTTTACACAAGTGGCCCTTCAGATAATGTTGAAACAAAATTTCCCTTTGGTTCTGGGTAATTTTAACATGTCAGTTTGACATAAGCTAAAGTTATCTAAGAGGTGAGAACCTCAACTAAGAAAATGACTCATAAGATCAGGCTGTAGACAAGCCTGCAAAGCAATTTCTTAAATAATGATTGATAGGGGAGGGCCCAGCCCATTACTTGCGGTGCCATAAATGAGCTGGTGGTCTTAGGTTCTATAAGAAAGCAGGCTGAGCAAGCCATGGGGAACCCTCCATGATCTCTGCATCAGCTCCTGCCTCAAGGTTCTTGCCCTGTTTGAATTCTCATCCTGATATACTTCAAAGATATGTGATGTGATGTGGAAGTGTAAGCCAAATAAACCCTTTCCTCCCTAAGTTGTTTTGGTCCTAGTGTTTCATCACAACAATAGTAACCCTAACTTAACACACCTTCTTACATGTTCCAGGACATTTACAAACACTATTTTCAATAAATCCATTGCCAAGGAGTGCATGATCTGAACTGGGAGCAAAATGAGTCACTCACTATGCCATATATCAACAATAATTGCCAACCTGCTAGGTCGACCATGAGGGTACTATGAGCAAAGATTGATGAGTTGATACATATGTGAAATAGTAAACAGCAAAGTGTTATCAAGGTAAGCAGCAGCAACTGCTTCCCTTCCCTTTTAAAAACTTGCAGTATAATTTACGTATTTTATAACCATTATATACATGTATGAAATTACCAAAGAATAAAATACATTAAACTGATGAGATGCACAGAAAATAGCTTATTAAATTCCAATGTAATTCACAAGTCATAAAAAATTCTCTCACTTAAAGTGTATATTGAGAGCATTATACAACTACCACCATTATCTAATTCTAGAGTATTTCATCCAGAATGAAATCCTATCCACATTAGCAATCACTCTGCATTCTACCACCCCTCCAGTTCCTAGCAACTTCTAATCTCTTTTCTATCTCTATGGATTTGTTAATTGTAGACATTCCATTCAAGTGGCAATTATGAAATGTTTGGTCTTTTATGCCCAGCTTCTTTCACTTAGTATAATGTTTCAAGAGTCACCAACATGTTGCAATACATATCAGTATTCATTTCATTTTATTTTTGAATTCCACTGCTGTAGGATGTTCTGTTTGTTAAATGTGTTGCTCTGATTGGTTAATAAATGAAACACTGATTGGCCTGTAGCCAAGCAGGAAGTATAGATAGGCAGGACAAGGAGAGAGGAGAATTCTGGGAAGTGGAAGGCTGAGTCAGAGAGACTCTGCCAGCCACCATGATGAGAAGCAGATGTTAAGATATTGGTACGCCACAAGCCATGAGGCAACTTATAGATTAATAGAAATGGGTTGATTTAAGATATAAGAACAGTCAGCAAGAAGCCTGCCATGGCCATGTAATTTGTAAGCAATATAAGTCTCTGTAGGTTTACTTGGTTGGGTTTGAGCAGCTGCGGGACTAGCGGGTGAGAGAGATTTGTCCTGACCGTGGACCAGGCAGGAGCAGGAAAACTATAGCTGCATTCCACAGTATGAATAAGGTTCATGTTACGCAATCATGCATCAGTTCTTGAATGTTTGAGTTGTTTTTATATTGTGGCTATTATAGATGATGCTCAGTGCTCATTTACAACATGTGTTTTCCATTTTCTTGAGTTTAAATCTAAGAGGGAAAGTGCTGGGTCATATGGTAATTATATATTTAGCATTTTTAGGAACTGCCAGACTTTTCCAGAGCAGCTGTGCCATTTCACATTCCATAGCTATGTAAAGCTTTGCATGTCAGTGTGTGCAAGCATCAAAGAAGGGGACAATTATTCATATAAGAGAAGTAGCCATGGCTACTACTGCTAAAGTACAGCAGCTTTGGAGCCAAAACAGCATGAATAAAAGCTCATAGTTAGACAGCTGGGTTTAGTTTGCATAGAGGGAAATAGAACTCAGGGGACCTAGAGACTTAACAAGCAAGTTTGTTCCCAGCTTTTAACCATGTCATGCCTGCATAACACCTTTAGATACCATGAAAGCTGTTCTCATAGAGGGCACCTTCAGGTCAGTTCCAACTCAGGGGCTTCTGGACCTTGTTTTTGAAATGCATAGTGCCTTGGGCAATGGGGACTTACCTTTCACCTCTAGGGTGGGGTGGTTAAGGAATGGCAGTCACAATAGACTGTATATTTTGGGAGTCTCTTGGACAGCCCTGACCAACATCTCTAAAGAGAATGCCTCAAGTCTGGTATTGGGCTTTTTCTTAAGTGGTCTTTGGCTCTTGAAGGAACCACTGTTGGCCCAAGTGAGACCAATATATTTTTAAGGTTATATTTTGTAGTAGAATTGGTAAATGAGGAGTCACTTAATATTTTATATTTGTTAAAGATTGTTTTATGGTCCATTGTATGATTAATATTAGAAAAAAATTCATGCACCACTGAGAATAATGTGGGAAGATCTGTTAGATCCATGGTATAATTTAGTTTTAACATTTCTTTGCTGAATTTTAGTTTACAAGACATATCTAAAGATACAAATTAGAGATTGAAATCTCTATTATTGTATTAGGGCCTATATAACTTTCCATATATGTTAGTATTGATTTTTATGAATTTGACAATCCCAATATTTGGCCCATAAATATTTACAGTTTGCATATCTTCTTAATGTATTTTAATTATTTACATATAGTGGCCTTATTTATTTCATCTACTAATCTGAAATCTACTTTAACTGATACAATAATAGCTACCTACATCTACTTGTTTATGACTTCTTTTTAAAAAATTCATTCTTCTTTCACATATTGTATCCCAACTATGATTTCTCCTCCCTCTTTTCCTCTCAGTCCCTTCCCCTCCCCAGATCCCCTTTCTCTCAGATCCACTCCTCTTCCTTTCCCTTCAGAAAATGGCTGCCCCTCCAGTGATATCAACCAAATATGGCACGTCAAGTTATAATAAAATTAGGCACATCCCATCATATTAATACTGGACAAGGCAATTCACTAGGAGGAAAAGAGTCCCAAAAGCAGGCAAAACGGTCAGAGATACACCCACTCCCATTGTTAGAAGTCCCTAAATTGAAACCCATGCCACAAGAGGCAGCCTATGCTAAACACTGCCTAGAGAGTCAAGAACCAGAGTCTGGATAGCCCATAGACCAAGGACAGAAGCAAACATGATCAGCAAAATAAAAAAATCAATGAAATGATTACTAATGGTAATCTGCTTTACTCTATACTTGTAGACCAGAGCCTAGCCCCACAATTATAAGGGAAGCTTCACCAGCAACTGATGGAAGCAGACACAGAGACCCACAGCCAAACATTAATCCTGCAGAAGAGGATGAAGAAGAAATATTTATGACTTCTATTGGGGGCAGTAAATTGACTTCCATGCTTTTACTCTCTATTTTCAAAGGTCTGTGCCAGTGAGATGTGTTTCATTAGACAACAACTTTTTGAATCTTGGAATTTTCGTCTAGTCAGTTAGCCAGTTGAAGCCATTTGCATTTGAGGTTATTACTGATAGAAGCTTTGTACTTATAATTTTATTGGCTGCAGTTTTGGATGGTTGGATTATTGTTAGATCTTTTCTTCCTCTCCTGTTCAGTGTGTAGCAATGATGAATAACTACACCAGTCTTCTGTACTCATCTATTAATCTCACAATATATATTTTCCTATGTTCTTATAATTGATATTTTCTTCTTCTATGTATTATATTCTTTTCATTATTTTCTACAATGTTGGTTTAACTGTCATGAATTTCCTCAATTTGTGCTTCTCTTGACATTTTCTTTTTCTTCATAAATTCTAAGAAGTAACTTTTCTGCATATAGCAATCTTTGTTGAAAATTATTCAGTTTTATAGATAGAAATACATCATTTCATGCTTTCCTGGCTTTTAAGGTTGATGATGATAAATCTTTTTGTAATTCTGATGTTTCTGACTTTGCCTGTGATATGATCTACCTTAGAGATTTGTATTGAAGATGAAATTAAATAATACCCAATAAGCCTTCATAGGACAGAGAATCAGCAATTGTTTCTTCATATCCCTTCCTCATTCATTTCAGCTAAAATATTTAAGTTTTTTTGGAGGAAGGCAGTAGAAATGAAGAAAATAACCCAGAGTATGAAATACATATAATGTGAAAAGTGTGACAATATGCCTTAGGGACATGTAATTAATACAATCATAGAAGTATTCAATATATTCATTTTCACATAGGGAGGAAAGTGGTTAAATGTCTCATCTAAGGTATTATGATTTTTTAAAGCTATTGTGGAGCAGACAGTGTGTTTTATATACATCAAGATATTTGCCTACTGTTTCAAACAGTGGAGTTAGGAAGATACCATTTTAATCTTTATTTCATAAGTAAGTATATTAAGGCATAGAGAGATTAAGAACAAAAGATAGAGAACATCCATAGGAAAAGGTGAAGGGGAAAAACATAAAGTGTGAGGATCAAGAGAAAAGGCTATGATAGCTGTTAAATGGTAACAAGAACAACTGAAGAAGTTACTTGGGCTTGTAAGATCATACCAAATGATGGGTGCTTTAAAATGTTAAATTGACTTGTTAGATCCAGCATGAGTAGTAGGTATCTGCTTCCCAGAGAAATTAGGTGTGTGTGTGTGTGTGTGTGTGTGTGTGTGTGTGTGTGTGTATAAAACAATCTGTGATCTGTTATACAATTAGGTGCAGTCTTTGCTTATGAGGAGCTTTCTATATCATAGGCAATGTGAGGCATATAATATTAAATAAGTTCAAAGACATGAGATGACATGTGATGCTAACGTCTTGAAAATTCCAAAGAGGCAGGTTCTATGGCTGGCAATGGTCTGTGATGGCTTCCAGTATAAAGATGAATCACTTTGCTAATAGAGAGGTATTATATGAAGTGGTAATGCAACAAGTACAATTCTTGAAGTAGGAGGAGATGCTGATTGCAAATGAAATGAGTATTCTTTAATTTTGTAATTGAACCAAAATAGTGACATGTTAACATTAGAGGAAACTAGCTGAAGATTATAAAAAGAGCTTTTTGTACTATCTTGTAACACTTACATGAATCTAAAAACTTGTTTTAAGTTTTAGAACAGTTGTATGCATGCATGTATGTGGAAGACAGAGAAAGTGTGTGTGTCTGGTGAAGAACATAACTGAAGAAGGAAAGGAAAGAACCATTTCTTGCTCTCTTGTTGCAATCGAGGCAATTGATGAAGCTAAAACAGGAACTGACCAGATAGAACCAAAATTGTGACTAATTTACTTAAATGCTCCTGGTATATAATGAAATAAAGAATGAGCTTAAAGTATGAGAAAGAGGCATGAAGAGTATTTAGTACCAAATCTATTGTTAGCAAATCCATGCCTGTTATGATTTCAGTGCATACAAGTTAAATTATGGAAAGCACATTTATAAAATGTATTGAAGTCAAATTTAACAAATTAAGAATGAAAATATGCTCTCCCCTTTAAATACTTGCAGAATGATTTACTTTACCATATGGGAATAATGCTCTGGCTTTAAGCAGCAGCATATTGCATGGTGGATGTTACTTTGTGACTTAGTCCATTAAAATTAATTGGTAAGTGTGGCTGTATTTTTAGAATGTAATTGCAACATTTATTAACAAAAGCATGAAATGACCTGCCAGGGTTTCATGTCTGCTAATGGAGAGTTCAGAAAGTCATTGAATAATATTATTCCAAAGTCCAAGGTTGGGCCTGAATATCACATTTAAAATTATGCTATTTTTACATATTCTCAAATGGAGATAAGAGACGATATATGTTGAAAAGTCAGTAGAAATTATGCAGGGAGGAAAATATATCTATATGTGTGTCATAAATACTTACATGTATATACTTGTCTATTTGTAGATTTACATGTACAATCTGTATATTTAATTCCTGGTTTGACTAGTCACTGAAAATATTAGTATTAATAATTTATTTTATTATTTTGTATTCATTTACTCAACAACAGCCATCACATCTGCTGGCCTCAGTTTTAAGTTTTTCAGGTATATCAATTCATAAACTATAGAAAGTGTCAGATTTACAAATAATTTGTTTTATAGATAAAATCTTCATTCCTTGTGCACAGGACACCATGCAGAAAATTGTAAATTCCTACCTCCCATAGAAAAGTGACAAATGCAAAAACGTAGGCAGGGAAGTACGAAGGCTTGATTAGGAGCATAACTACAGATGATTGTATCTCCACAAAGCTCCTACCAATCACTACACTTCCTGTAGTCACATAACCAACTCCTCTTAGAAATTGCCCTTGCCTTCCAAATCTACCTAAGCTTTTCAATTCCACTATTTTTGTTGTGAAGATTTTCCAACAAGAAAATATGTGTTCGTAATAATAAGGATCCTATTTAAAAATACTTCTTCTGGGCCAATGAGATTATAGAGCAAGGAAGAACACTTTCTGTGTAAGCCTGATAACCTGAGCTCAATACCTGGACCCACATTGGAGGGAGAGAACCAATTCCCAAAATTCCCGATAGTTTTCCTTTCTGCTTTCTCTCTCTCTCTCTCTCTCTCTCTCTCTCTCTCTCTCTCTCTCTCTCTCTCTCTCTCTCTCCACCACCACCCCACATATATGATACACATATCCGTACATACATCAGCAATAACATAATAATGAAAAATACTATTTTCTTAGTCTAGGATACTAATAAAATATGTTATTATGGATTCATTCAAGGAGAAAGTAACTCCTACCAGGCCAATGAGGGAAAAATAGGAGAGCAATAATTGAGTTATGGTCTTGAGGACTTAACATTTGTTCTTCAGAATAGGCCAGTAAAGAACAGTCTTATCATGATAAACTTAGGAGAGTGTCAGCCTTATGAATACCATAGGAAGAACATCCCAAGCAGAGAGATTATGATAGGAGGTGGCCTGGGCTGTTGAGGGGACAATGATGATTCATCAGTGCAAGAAGAAGAGATTCAGAGAGGCAGTCAGAGAAGAAAAATCAGAGAACATGGAACATGAGTGATGATAGTAGATAGGTGATCACTGAGCTTTGTAAGAGACTAACAGTTTTTGCTCCTTTGTGTGAGATGACAAATCTTGGAAGAATTTTGAGCAGCTTTTTAATATAAAACTTGCAATTTTTTCAAGATCACTGTGGCAGTTTCAATGGGAAATGACTATTAAAAACAAGGTGAAAAGAAAGGAATCCATTTGGGCCACTGTTACTGATTAAAAGAATCAGATAGGAAGTGTCTATGGCTCTACCAAAAGAGAAGGCATTTCCAGGTCAAGGTAGTCAGATTTCCTGTGGGACCAGATGTGAGGTATGAGAGAAAAAAGAGTCAAGGATACACTGAGCTGCTTTGGCCAAGGGACTAAAGTGCTTCAGTTATTGTTATCTGAGATGAAGTAGAGAAACTACTAGTAGAATATTAAGGCTCCAATATTTTATAGGAACAATTAGAAATGCCAGTGAGATGCCAATTGGAATGTTTAGAAAAGAGTTAAAACTGGGAGCAAGAGTGATTTTAAAGCAGCATTTCCAGCTTAAAGACTTTCAAGATGAACAGACAACAATGGAAAGAATGATTGTTTTCTCCTGGAATGTTTTTGTTTGGAGATGTATAATGCATTTAGGGGTGGGATACCATGGCCTTTAGTAGGGCACTGAATGGATTGGATACTTTCCTAGTATGTGGAAACCTAAAATGTAAGATAAGGAAGTTAAGATAGAGATACAAAAGATAAGCTCCAGCTATTTTACATACTGCTCTGAAAGAAAATGAAAAAAATAACTCTGTCTTGTACCTTATCTCTGTAGGCCAAGAAGTTTGGCACCTTCTTACCTACTTTCCAAAACTAACCTTAAAAACACTATTTCAGACATTGAAGATCCTTACCTCTGAAAGAAAATAATCACTATTTGTAAAATGTTTCAATAGGTAATTCTAAACTGTGACTATCTCATTTGAAAATACAGTACCACTTCATTTTAAAACCTACACCCTCCCTAACTAAAGAGTATAGTTGACAGTTTCTGACAACATTCCTTTCACAATTGTTTGCAGTTTGTTCTTTACATAGCTATTACTTGCTCTTAAAGAATGTGAATTCACTGCAAAATAGGAGGATCATGGGGTATCATCATTGGGCTCTAGAAGTCATAATGCCATTTTCAATAATTTCTAACTCTCTGGAAATTGGAATGCTGAAGCTTGATTCTGTGACAGCTCAGCCTCTTCCATACAATCCTCCTACCTCCAACATTCTTGCTCTTTAGCTATCATTTTGTCTAGGGAGAATATTGTCGCTCCTTGAAACAAATGTAGATATCCCATTGAGTTGCAGATCCCAAATCAAGAATCTCTGAGACACTTCCATCTGAAAACATGAAATTCACATACAAAAATAAACAATATATAGAACTTGACTGAGAAAAAGTCTCTGTTGAGAGAACAAGAGTCTGATGGTACAGATAATTAATGGTATGTAATTATTAAATGAGTTCTGGTGAGCTTCTAAACAAGATGGGGGCTCGGGTCTCAGGGTCATGTACAAGTTAAACTTGTTCCACTAAAAGACACATGGAAATGAGATTGAGGAGGCATTATATAGCCACTTTGTCTTGAGCATTTGGAAGACAGTTGAGAAAGTCATTGGTATTATAGAATGGATGACAGGAGGGTAGATATTAACAAGCTAATACTTCTTCCTTTCTTCTCAAATGTAAATATGGCTACTCATGATCCATGGTTGTCTGTTAGTAGTTATATTTCACTCCTGCCTCCATCACAGCAGTAGCCAGTACCCCATAAAGAATTAATAATTGCTAACCTGGAACATGATTTGCAAAGCTTTCAACTTTTAGTTTGATGGCTTCTGGAAAAAAAACATAAATCATACATTTTAAAACAATTTAGACTGCTTTGAGAAGCTTCCCTTTGCTATGACCTCAACTTTGGATCTAGCCCACCAAATATTTAAGCTAAGCCAAATAGCAAGTGATTAATCTCAGGCAATAAAGCTAACTTTGATGTGTGGAAGAAAGTCAAGAGCATTATCATGCAAACCAAAGTCTAGCTCCAATAATCATTTATTAAATACAAAATCTGGAATAAAAGAATCAAATGTTCACCTCACACTGGATGCTTGCTAATCCTCACCTGTTGCCTTGTTGTGGCCTCCTGCAACAGTTTTGTTTCATAATCATAAAATATGATGTAAAACATAACATTTCCATAGGAAATGAGAAAGCATGAAATAAAAATCTTAGTATAGAAAAATATCAGTGTCATTCATTTAAAGTCTCATTTTGTACATACTGAAAAAGTAAAGTCAAAGAGAAATGAGCAACTTGACTAAAAATCCTGGCTAGATAGAATGCTACTAAACAATGAAAAGGAAGGAATAATACGTACAATAATCACAGGTGTGTGGGGCAGGGTAGTGGATTTCCAAGGTATTGTGCTGACAAAATGATGCCAATCTCAAACAGTTACATACTATATTATTTTACTTATATGGCTTTCTTAAAATGACAAAAATGTGAAAGTAAGGAAAAGATTAGTGATTTTCAGTGACTGAGATAATTAAGTAGATGTTTCTACAAAGGAATCAGGGATTTTTGTGGCAATAGAAATTATCAATATCTTTATTACAATGATAGCAATATCAAACCCGAGGCCAGTTATTGGGGTGAACGCTGAAAGATCAGAGAAGCAGAACAAGCCACAGCTTCCTCACCTCACCAGTTCCTCAGCCGGTCTTGTTTCCTCAGACTGCAAGCTTCTGTGTCCTCATCCCAATGGCTCTCAGCTGAACGGCTGCTCCAAAGCCTAAAAGCTTAACCAGACAAATACTTCTAGTTTCTGGTCTTCACGCCTTACATAATCTTTCCCTTTCTGCCTCCACTCCCTGGGATTAAAGGTTCACTTTCTGGGATTGAAGGTGTGTGTCACCATGCTTGGCTGTATCCAATGTGGCCTTGAAAACACATTGATCTGCCTAGCTCTGCCTCCCAAGTGCTGGGATTAAAGGTGTGTACCACCACCGCCCAACTTCTGCTATGGCTTACTCTTCCCATTTTCTAGCCACTATTTGTGGCTCTGTATCTAGTGGCTGTCTGTTCTCTGACCCCAGATAAGTTTATTAGGGTGCACAATATTGTGGGGAACACAATACCACCACATTTGTCATTTAAAATCATCCCTAAATTTTCCTATAACTTGATTAGGTGATAGTTACAAGGTTGTATAAATTTATCAAACTTATCAAATGTTTTTGCTGCTGGAAGATTTCCTGTGTCCTACCCAGTCCCGTGGCCACTTGGTACCATGTAAACACACAGAGGCTTATATTAATTACAAACTTTATATGGCTCAGGCTTTTTATTAGCTAGCTCTTACAAATTAATTCAACCCATTTCTATTAATCTGTGTTTTACCACATGGCTTCATGGCATTACCTGTTCTCTCATATCTTGCTTCTCCTTGTGGGGGCTCTCAGCATGCTATTGATTCCACCCATCTTCATCTCCATCTTCCATTTGAATGTACTGCTTAACATTATTCTGTCTCACCATTGGCCAAACAGCTTTATTTATCAACCAATGAGAGCAACACATATTCACAGCATATAGAAAGACATCCCACAGCTCTTCCCCTATATAATCAAAAAGGAAGGTTTTAACATAGTAGAATTATATACAACAAAACAGTTTTCAAGCAAGAATTACAATTACAGTGTCTAATCTAGGTATATTTGGTAAAAATTAATGAAAAATTTCTATCATCTATCCTATATTTGCAAGGCTAAAGTTTTACATCAAATTTACCTTTTATCATAGCTAATGAAAACTATATAATTATCTGGTCTTCAACTCTATCAAAGACCCCAGGATATAACATTACCAAAGTAAACAGGAAGTGCATTGCAAGCAACTTCCAAAATTATAGAAATGACAGTGACAGGTGGCTATGTGGACAGTCACCCAAAATTTCCCTGCAATATTTGGGCATCTGTCTTAGGCCTACAGGTCTAGTCTCCAGCAGACCTTTTAGTGAAGCAGAAAATTTGAAGGATTGTCCCACATATTGGTAAAGTTCAACAGTTGCTTTCCTATTGTCATGCAGACCATCTAGCAATTTCTTCTGTGAAGCAGGAACCTGAAGGAACCTCCTACCTTGATTTGGCAATGTTTAGTGGTCACTTTTCTATGGTTTCTGCCTGTCCAGTTTATACAGCATATTGTCAAGCAGGCCAACTTTTGCCATAAAGAAAACAAACTCAATATGGAGTTTCTTCAATGCCCATCATCTACTCTGAGGTAGACTGATGCTACCAGGATCAGACATGTCTCAATGTCCAGAGAAGTCTAAGTTCTTAAAACATTTTAAGTGCCATATTTTGTAGGTCTTTGAAGTGTTTGAAGATTACCCATCCAAATAAAGTATATCTCTGCATAAGTATAAAACCTAATTAACATGACTGTAAGTTTGGTTATTAAAATGACTATTAAGCTGTATTTCTTAATTATATATTACATTTTTAAAATAAGCTACATAAACACAATACCTAAACAAGAGTAGAAATATATATATATACACAGTATAATAACTTTGTATCAATAAACTAAAATCTATACTAATGCAAAATATGTAAGATTAATAGTTGTTTTTGTATTAAAGCATATCCAACAATGTACCCTTTCATCCTATCATTTCTATATCATACATTTCTATATCATATCCCTCTTTCTTCTTTTAGAAAGAAATGGACTATGACCAATAACAATTTGTAACCAACCCCCTAAACAAAGACAAACATCCATAATCCATTTTTTGGGAATGTGGGCATAGTTTTCTAGGCTACATATTGCTGATTGGGGGTGCTGTTAATCTTATGGGACCCTGAGAAAATTTAGGATAATGATTGAGTCCTGACTGGAGTAGTCTGTGAAGCTGGATCATCTCAGCCAGAAGCCTAGAACCTGTTCTGGATGCAGAACTCAGAGGAAACTGCACTAGAGGTATTTTGAGATGCTGGATCATCTGGGCCATTTGTTTTCATTGGTGTCTGGTCCCCTCATCCTGAAAATACATAAACTTTTAAAGGTAACATACATATCTGCATTAGTATAAGTACAGACTGCATTGTGCACAAGTCAGCCAAAGATAATTTCTTGTTATGTATTTGAGCAGGTAAAATATGTATCACGTGTTTTGAAGATCTTTTAGGTTTATGTTTTTATGCCTGTAGCCAGGATTTCAGGTGGTCTTCCTTGATAAAATCTGATTATCTTTAATTTTGAATGAATCTATAGCCTCTCATTTCCTGTGGAAACAACAATCTCTCCCCCAAAGTGGCATAATTTTAGACTTAAATTTTAGAGTCAAGATATTTTTTAAATATGTAGGTTGGTTTAATTCGGCAGCTTTTAAAATCAAATTTCTCATAGCAGTCAAAACTTTTAAAGGCAACATAATAATATACATAATCCACACTGGGCACCAGATGTAAAATGAATTCTTAAATGGCCTCATTAATAAAGAAACCCTGAGCTAGATATTGGGGTGAAAACTGAGAGATCAGAGGAATAGGACAAGCCACAGCCAACCTCAGCTTACCAACCCTCAGCCTCCAGAGAGAGCTACTTCCTGTATTATTGGTGTTTCCTGTACAATTCAAGGCAGGATCCAGTTAGTCTCTTTATCAGTTTAATTCTATAGATTTGTTGTTAATATCTCCCAAAAAAATTATTGCAAGCTCTTTGCCAAGATTTGCTTTCTGCTCATAATTAGTCAATTTCATCATTAGTTAAAGGTACTACAATTTCTGCTCGGTCTATTTCTGCTAATTGATGAAGTCTCAATTTCCCTTTTAAAATCAACTCAGAGATATTTTCCACATAAGTTTTTAATTTTTACTTTGTTTACTTGGTAGAAATATCCATTCTAATATAATATCTTCCCTCTGCATTAAAATTCCAGTAGGAGAAGGATTAGAGGGTAAAACAATCAGAATGCAATCCAGCTCATGATCCACATGTGCATCCTGTATGTTCTTTTCTACCACAGCCAGTTCTCTCTCAGCTTCAGCTGATAATTCTGTTGGACTATTTAAATCCTTATCACCTTCTAAGGTTCTGAACAAATTACTCAGTTTATTCTTTTTTACCCCAACAGTTCATAGATAGAAATGTCTCCAAATAATCTTTGAAAGTCGTTAAGAGTGTATAATTGAATTTGCACCATTTGAGGCCTAATATTTGTAGACCTATTTTATATGCTAAATAATTAATAGAATCCCCTCTTTGTATCTTTTCAGGAGCAATTTTTAATCCCCAACAAGGCAAAATTTTCTTTACTTGTTCAAAAATTCTTTCTAAGGTATCTGCATTTGAATGAGCTAGTAAAATATCATCCATATAATGATAAATTACAGATTAAAGAAATTGTTTATATATCACTTCCAATGCTGTCATACAAAATATTGTCAAAGGGTTGGGCTATTTAACATTTCCTGTGGGAAAACTCTCCATTGATATCTCTTAACCAGCTATGTATACTCATGCCTATATACATTTCTGTGCCTTGCCGTCTTACTTCCTCTCTCCTCCCTGCTCTATCACTTCCTTTCTGTTTATATAGACCTCTACACCTCTGTGATTAATTAGTACTGGGATTAAAGGTGTTTGGCTCTGTTCCCAGTGTGGCTTTGAACTCACAGAGATCCAGATGTATCTCTACCTCCCGAATACTAGGATTAAAAGCATGTACTACCACTGTCTGACCTCTATATTAATATAGTAGCTGATCCCCAGATAAACTTTATTGGGGTACACAAATAAAATATCACCACATTTCTCCTTTTTTCTCTAAAATAAAAAAGTTATAACTAATATACAAAAAACTATATACAATAAGTACAATAACTATATACACTATATACAGGCAATAAATATATCAACAATGTCTAGTCCATTTGCATTTGACAAAGCAGTGAAAATATTCCATTATCCATCCTATTTTTGGTGAGTCCAAAATATACCTAATTCACTTTCTATCATAACTTATATTACCAACTGAAAACTATCTTTGATGTATGTCAAACTTATACACTTTAAACCTCTTAGTGAATTTTTTTCTGAATTTAACAAGTTTTTCTGAAGTTAACAAGGAAAACTATAACTATCTAATCTTCAAATAACTATAACTATTGAATCTTCAACTCCCTCAGAGACCCGAGAAGGAAATAATATGACCTAGTTAAACAAGAAGTGCAAACAAGCGACTTCTGAAAAATGTGAGTTATGACAGAAATAGCTGACTGCCTGGACAGTCACCTGAGGTTTCTCTGCAACATTGGGACACACTTCTTCAGCCTACAGGCTTAGCATATCTGACAGACTCATCTGTGAAGCAGTATTTTCTAAAGAGCTTTCCTATCTTATCCTGGCAAGGATTGGAAATCCTTTCTTTTGTGTCCTCTTGTCCATTTTGGACAGCATACTGTCAGCAGTCAGTGTGAGGGCACTTTCTTGCCCAGTGGCTAACTTTTGCCACAGTGAAAGTAAACCCCATATAGAGTTTCTTCAGTGTCCATCATCTTCTCTGAAGTATATTGGTGCTACCAGGGGCAGACATGTCTAATTGTCATAAAAAAGAAAAAAATCTGTTATTAAAACATCTTAAATGCCATATCCTGTAGATCACTGAACTTTTTGAAGATGACCTCTATGTCTAAACTATATTTCTGCTTGACTCTGAAAGCATACCTAATATGACTACAAGTTCGATTGTAATGACTATTAACCTGTATTTCTCCATTATCCTAAATATTTGGTAATAATAACTTTCAAGGACTAGAAAATTGCATTACATTGTTAAATGAACTATATAGGTACAATACCTTGAACAAGATTAGAAATATATGTACAGTATTTTCTAACAAAATCAATCTCAAATCAATATACAAAATTTGTACAAAATATACAAAAATCCAATCCAGTGTAAAATATTTAAAACTAGTAGTTGCCTTCTAAAAGTAGGTTCAATAATCTACCTTTTTATCTTACCATATCCATATTATCTATTTTTTTCTTTTCAGAGTAGATTTGATAACCTACCTCTTATCTATATCCTCTTTTTTTAAAAAACAAGAACCCTGAATCTGATTTCCTTTGTTTAAATTTTTCCTGACCATTAACAATTAACAGCTTGTAACCAAAAATCCTAAACAATGACAATTATCTATAACCCACTAAATGACCAAAAACTACCCACCCCACCTCTTGGGAATGTGGCATCCTGTTCTTAAAATTAATTCCTGATGTCTGGGGGCAAAGGCATCTTTAGGGGATTCTGAAAAGAAAAATTTTGGGGTTAATTGCCAAGTCCTGGAAGAGTTAGCTGTATCATTTGTCTAGTCTCTGCATAATGGGAAAATGCAGGGTTTGTCTCAAGTCCTTGCTCAAGTAGTCTGTCAGGCTGGATCATCTCTGCATATCCTTTCACCAGACAGGGTTCTATAGGTGCATTCTGATATCCAACAAGAATAAACATGTCTTATAAACTGAATGTAAATGTTTAACACAGGAGACATGAAATCGCTTCCCATGAACAATCCAGGGAACAAAGTGCACTTGACGTAAAAAGCCCTCTGCCTTCTTTTCCCTGGAGCCTCTCTCAGTTCCCCAAGGCATGGATTACCATGTGTCGTTCTTTTGACCATGTTATGACAATGGCCAAAGTAACTTAAAAAAGAAAATACTGGAGTCAGTGACAATCATGGTATGGAACATTGCAGCAGGCAGGCAGACATGGCACTGGAGCAGTAGCTAAAAGCTTACATCCTGATCCACAGTAGGAGGCAGAAGGTAAGAGAGACTGGAATTGGCATGGGATATTGAAACCTCAAAGCCCAACCCCAGTAGCTCACCTCCTCCAACAAGGCCATACCTCCTTATCATTCCCAAACAGTTCCACCAACTGGGGACCAAGTACTCTAACATAATGAGCCTGTGGGGGCCACTCTCATTTAAATCAGCACATCAATTTATCCTTGAGTACTGACACAAGGGTTTTCCTTTAAAGAAAAGAAATATTTGACTGTAAAAGCTATTTCTGTAGTAATTTGTTGTTTCAGTATTTGGTCTTGAAATGTGTATTTTATATATATATATTTTTTTTTTCAAGACAGGGTAACAGCCCTGGCTGTCCTGGAACTCACTTTGTAGACCAGGCTGGCCTCAAACTTACAGAGATCCACCTATCTCTGTCTCCCAAGTGCTGGGATTAAAGGTGTGCACCACCACAACTGGGCCAAATAAATTTATGGAAAGATGTTTTCTTCTGGTTTGCTTTCTTAGTCAGGACAAATGAATATTGTCTGTGTAACTAACTTCCTCCAAGTCTTCCACAAAATGAAATTGGATACAGAGAAGGATCCACATCATTGATAATATTAGTAGAGTATCACAGGACTATAACAAAGCATCTCAAAAATGATCCTATCCTTTGAGATATACCCTACAATGTGGCAGGCTTTTAAGTGAAAGGATGATAGAGTAGCCCTGAATTAAAACAATATGGAGAAAAATAAATGTATATGCTCATATATGTGTGTTTTTTGTTAATGACTCCTACATTAGTTACTATCCTTCCTGCTATAAACAAATACATAACAAATACATGACAAGAAGCAACTTAAGGAAGGTTTTATTTCAAAAGGTTCATTTCAAAGGAATGCAGTCAGTCATGACAGGAACAAAAGATGGCAGGTCATGTTATATCCACAGTAAAAGAGTAAAGCACAATAGACAAAACGTGAGCCAAGCTATGAATTTCAATGTCTTATCCACAATGACACACGTCATCCAAATTCCATATCTTTTTTTTTTTTTTTTTGAGACAAGGTTTCTCTGTGTAGCTTTGCGCCTTTCCCAGATCTTGCTCTGTAGAGCAGGCTGGCCTCAGATTCACAGAGATCTGCCTACCTCTGCCTCCCAAGTACTGGGATTAAAGGTGTGTGCCACCACCGCCCAGCCAAATTCCATTATCTTAAAAGTTCCATGGCCTTCCCAAACATAGCCTTCAGCTAAAGATCAAGGGTTCCAACATGAGGCTACTTGGGATATTTCACAATAAAATCCCAACTACAGAAA
Source organism: Onychomys torridus (assembly GCF_903995425.1). Taxonomy (NCBI): domain Eukaryota; kingdom Metazoa; phylum Chordata; class Mammalia; order Rodentia; family Cricetidae; genus Onychomys; species Onychomys torridus. Next base: position 58,398,316 of record NC_050466.1, on the reverse strand, counting down.
ATTGTTTTGGTAGGCCTGACGTTTAAAACCCTTATTAATCTACACTGGTCTTATCTTCAGTATGTTGATTGTGTTATCAATTATCTGCACTGGTAACTGGTCCTATATGTAACTAAAAATTCCCAATATTTGTGAGGATGTGAAAGAAAAGTTCATGAAAGACAAAGAGATTTAACCTCAATTGTGGTTTTGTGGTGGGTGATGACAGCTTGCCCAGTGGCTTTGTCCCAGTGGCTACAGGATGTCCTACTCAGTATGTCTATCCCTAGCAAAAAATGTCTCCTTTTGCTGCCTGATCTTCTTATTACTATAGCTTAATGATGCCTGTGCTAGGATCACTGTTATAGTTCAAATGTGAAAGTACTGGTGGGATGTGTCAACTTACTGTGGTTTGCTTGGAAATACTACAGTTTTACTAGAGCATCCTGTGTCCCAGGAACCCAACTTAGACCCAGATACACCAGGGCCAGTTGGTCACTCTGGATGCTGGCTGAAGTCAGAGGTCAGTAGAGAAGGCCATATATCACTAAAACATTTCTCACAGTGTCATTTAAGATGATGAATTCACCCTTGACCATGTACAAAAATAGGATGGTTATTGTCTGCAGTGAAAGGAGATCCATCTCACTGGCAGATATTTTGTTCCTGTTCAGTGAAATTGGCACAAAATGCCAATACTGCTGGAGGCCTGGCTGTGGCAAAGCAGGGCATACTTTTCTCGCAGGAAGCTTCCTGCAAAGACAGTTGGTAGAAAGTTATCAGATAGGTAAGAGAATCAGAAAAAAAGGGCTTAAAATTGAAGATTTATGACAATTGGCTGAATTAGAAATAAAAATGCCCAGAGTCCAATGTTGTATGAGTGAGCATACATGTATATGTGTGCCACACAATCTTCTTTTCTTCACATGCCCCTACAAAGAATTACATAATTTCAGATATTTTCAATTTTATTACTATTTAATGGATCCTTTAAAGTGTCTCAGATGCACTTTGATCAAGCCTGATAATCATATGTTCAGTCTTTCTCCAAACAAGATAGATGCAATCATGTAGTAGGAATCTTAAAAGTTCTTATTAATGAAACCAAACCTGAGGCCAGTTATTGGGGTGATTGCTGGAAGATCAGAGAAGCAGAACAAGCCACAGTTTTCTCACCTAACCAGTTCCTCAGCTGGTCTTGTTTCCTCAGACTGTAAGCTTCTGAATCCTCATCCCAATGGCTCTCAGCTGAACTGTGCTCGAAAGCCTGAATGCGTAACCAGCCGAATGCTTTACTCACTACATGCTTTTTTCTCCTCCAATTCCTGGTCCTCACAACTTATACACTTTTCTCTTTCTGCCCCCACTCCTTGGGATTAAAGGTTGGGTTTCTGGGATTAAAGGTCACCATGCTTAGCTGTTTCTAAAGTGGCCTTGAACTCAGAGATCCACCTGGCTCTGCCTCCCAAGTGCTGGGATTAAAGGTGTGTACCACCACGGCCCAACTTCTGTTAGGGCTTACTCTTCCTATTTTCTAGCCACCATTTTTGGCTTTGTTCTAGTGGCTGTCTGTTCTCTGACCCCAGATATGTTTATTTCAGGGAACACACAATATTTTGGGGAACACAATACCACCACACAGTCTGTTTTTGTTACTAAATTGTGTTCATTTTCCTACACAGTCTCCTTGTACACTCGTGTCATTGTGATTGAAGTTTGTATGTTAGAACTCTGTAGTCTAACATTTGCAAAGCAAGTCAATGCCTAGCTCTACCCCTGAACATCCTCTGTGTATAATTGCAAAGTGAGTTCTTGTTTGTTTGTCTGAGGTTTTTTTCTGTTTTGTTTAAGACAATGTTTCTCTGACTGTCCTCACTCTGAAAACCAGGTTTGCCTTGAATACACATATCTACCTGCCTCTGCCTCTTGAGTGCTGGGATTAAAGGCATGTGCCACCACTGGTCATTTTAATTGAAGTTTAATTTAATATGATTCATGTTCATAGATACACATTCTCTCTGAACTCTTTTGGGAACAAATAATACTCCCAAGGAATATCCTATGTTTATATTAACAACTGATTTTTCTAAAACCTGACAAGAAGCTAGGTGCTTTCACATATTTTATTTGTATATACATGTGTCTAGATTTGTTTGTGATTCTATAACAAAATACCACAGAGCAGATACACATTTCTATAGTCAAAGAAGTCTTTGATCAAGGTATCAGAAGATGTGGTGTCCAGTAAGAACTGATTCTCTGTTTATAAGATGCAAGTAATGTATGCTATGTCTTCATAGAAGAGACAGAGGCACGGACAACTGTTTTCAGTCTCCAAAATCTCATTCAGGAGATTAGAGGCTTCATAACTACATGTTCAAAAAAGATTCCCACTCTTAACACCATCACAGTAAGTGATTAGATTCCAAAATAAGTTCTGGGGAGATAGCACACACACACACACACACACACACACACACACACACACACACAATCATGAACTAGATTAAGCAACAACAAATTTGTTGTTTTCAAATTTTACGAACATAAAACTAAGGCACATTGAACTTAAGTGATTTCCAAGGTGACTGATATGGTGATCCATGCACAGGATCAGAACCAAAATGACAGAAGATATGTTAGAATTTCTATTTCTGTTCCTCCAAATGGGTACATATCTAGACACTTCTTTTGTCTTCCCTACTCCAAAGAACACCCCTGCAGATCAACACCATGTAGAAAGATGGAAGAAGAAAACAATTTGCGGACATCCTCATGGTCCAGCCCCGTTTCTCATATCAGCCATCCCTTTATTCTGTCTAACTTTATTCCCTTAGTCCCATTTCAACATTCAGTATCTACTTCACTTTCAACTTGCTCTTCCTTTATAAAAGTTTCTTTTATTTTTATCAACCTGTTTAATTATGGAACCATAGTCATGGGCAGAATTTTCCAGTACCAGTGAGAGTCCAAGTTCACAAAAGCCCAACACTGAATTATCTATCATCTGGGTGTTAGAGGCTATATGGGATTTTACAGATTTTCCAGAAATAAGGTCATATGGACTACTGTGTTGGTTGAAGAAAGGCTAATGGATTGGGCAGACAAAACATACAGAAAATTGTCCTAAACAAGCCTCTCCTCTTACTCCTGTAGTATTGATGATACTCACTATCCCATTGCCTCCTGACTTACATAGTTCTCAGCCTTCAAGTTTCTAGTTCTCTCTATCAGAATGGGCTCTAATGGGGAAGTTTATTACTGCCCATCCTACTAGTATCTCCAAGATTTAAGAAGTCAGGTGTTCAACTGTACACTCTTCTTGCTAACAGATGACTTCCCAGAATTTAGTTTGTTCGACTTCTTCTGTGCTTGCTACCTTAGCTTTTTAATCCTGCAGATTGCCTCCAATTAGCTTGAGAAGAAATGAGAGACTGTTAATGTGATATTAACTGTAACTTACAGATGTACAATTTGTTTTCAGGGGAGAAAAGGATGAAATCAAATCAAACTGTATTAGTACCTTGCAACTTCAAACTGCATAGGTACAGCTCTTTTGAAGGACTATGACAATGGCATTTTTAGGTTAGAGAATGGTGCATGGTGAATGTATGGTTTGAATGTAAAATGCTCTTATGTTTGAACACTGTTTGGGAAGGTTGTGGGACTGTTAGGAGGTGGAGACTCTCTGCAGGAAGTTGGTTACTGGTACAAGGCCCTGAGGTTTTTATAGCCCAGACCTACCTCCTGACTGTGGATGCCATGTGACCAATTAACCTCTCACTCCTGCCTCTCTGCCTTCTCCATAATGATGAAATGTATACCCTCCACCATGAACCACAACAAACCTCCCTTCCCTAAACTCTTCCTTGTCAGGCATTTTGTTACATCACTGAGAAAAGTAGCTAGCTAACACAGTGAGTCTAAATATATATTCACAATAGTAAAGTAAAATACTTATGTGCAGAAAGCCTATAGCCTATTCAGTGCTCACTAGCATATTTGAAGTCTCTTGATTGTCAGAATTCACTGTTCCATAGTTAAAGGATTGATTAATAACTATTACCATGCACTACACAGAGAAGAAGTTTCCTAGGATTGAGTTTCTAAATGCTAATGGTATATAAAATGCATGTTGTATATTCTTGGGTAGACTTCTGCCCTAGTATGATGTCAGCTAGGTAAAAATCAAACAGAGCCTAAAAGGAAATGATTGTCTCTAGAAACATGCATATGCAAAATATGTAGACATGTACTCTCAAAGTGTTCTATATGATATTAATTTTAATGTAAATCCTTCACTGTAAAATCTCCCCACATAAACAAGGCCAAAATTAAAAATTTAAAGGTTCCCTCTGATTTGAGTGTACATAATCCAGAGAATTTTCTTCTTGGAGGCCAGAAATTTAAAATCGAGCCATCAAATTAAAGCAATGGTTTAAAATGTCCTTTAATCTTCTCTTGTGTGTTATGATTTAATTTACACCCCATGTATCTAGTCATGGCTAAATATTAATAAATAGAGATATAAAGAACTAGTTTGGTACCCTGAATCTTCTACAGTTACTGATTCATTCTATCTTGCTCATGATTTCACCTCAAAGATGGATGATGATAGGCTCTAATTTAAAAACTATTATAAAATGGAATTGACTGAACATATTTATGGCTCCTACCAAATAAAATGAGCTCAGTAAATGGAGGTTATACTTATTTTCCTCTGTAAAAGAAAAGTACTTTGAAAGCAATACTCATTCATTTCTTAAAGTACTGGAAGATAGTATAGCAATCATTTGACATCCTATAATCTCTTGTCCTCCTTCTGGGTTCCTTTCTAATTTAAACCAAGCTATTTGGTATATTGAGACAGGGGGATCATGACTGTCAGGTTACATAGTAAGACACTCTCTGAAAACTAAATAGCATATTTAGATCTTTTATTTTTCCTCACACAATTTGTATCTGTGCTAGGATTTCTGGGTGTCTCACTCCTGATCTAAGTATGCTATTGCAAGTATACAATATAATATATTGAACTGTTAATCAGAGTTTCATTCTGGGTCTGGTGAGATGGCACAGAGGGCAAAAATCCTTACCACCAAACTTGACAACCAAGTCTGATACTGGGGACACACATGATGGAAGCAGAGAACTAACTCCCCCAAGAAGTTCTCTGACCTCTACATATGTGTCCTGGTAAATACACACACACACACACACACACACACACACACACACACACACACACACACACACACAAATAAAGTGATTTTAAATATTTTAATAAAAACAAAGGTTTTATCCTGGATTCCCCATGGGAGTTTTCACACTAGGAAAGTCTCTAAATCTCCCTTTGCTCTGAATATATCTTCAAAGTGTGTGTATTGGCAACTCAACCCCAATAGGACAATGTTGATAGACAGGACTTTCAAAAGGTGACTGATTTCAAGACATTGGGCTCTTACCTTGGAAGGGGGATCCTAATAAAAGGGTGAGTTCAGTCTCCTTCCCCTCTCTTTCTGTACTCATGACCTTTTGTCTTGAGATGGTACATCATGGCGTCCCAAAGGTAGATGTCTCCATATTGGGCTTCCAGCCTTCATAACTATAAGCAATGAATTTGTGTTCTTTGTAAATTCCCCAGTCTCCAGCATTCTGTTATGGCAGCACAAAATGGACTAACACAGCTATCTCACCATTTTGCTTATTAAAAGGAAAGTTGTTGATTGGAAAGAGGAATAAAATAGGAAATAAGAAAATGTGATTTGTTTACCAGAGAATGGCTCTGCAATTATTAATGGCAGCAAGGGATAGAGTAGAACTTACAGCTCTAGAAATATTTTCTCAAAGATAATGCTTTCTTAAAGCAGTGTTTGAAAACCTCATTTAACTTGTGAGCCACTTTCTTCAAAATGAGCAATAATCCTGCAAGTTACTTAAGGACATTTTAGAAATCACTTAGGAGAAATTTTTGCCTGGTATGAGGAAAATAAATAGTTTTAAGGGAAAATGTGGACATATACTTTAAAATCACTATATGTTTAAATAATTTAACAAAGTTTAATTAAGATAGAATAATAATTCATAAAGACAAATTCTACTTTTTGACATTTAATAATGGGTATTTTATTTGTTTTAAATATTATTTAAGAAAAATATGTAATTTATCAACAAATGAAATTAAAAGTTATATGAATATTTCATATTGGCGACTAAATAGACAAATTATGGATTATAATTGAACAATGAATTATGGTACTTAGAAGTGGTGAGAATTGTATTAATGTCCTAACATTCAGAATTCCTGCATTTTATAGTTAAAAACTCAATTTACTGATTTGTACAAATGTAAGGTTCATTGCCAAGTAACAATGAGCAAAGGGAGAGGTAGATCGTCTTTATCAAGCATGAATAAACATTGCCATTATTGTAATTTTTATCACTCACTTTTTTTACACTGCCTTGTGAATGCTTGAGTAATCTAGATGCACAGATTGAGAATTTGGACCGAAGGAATGCAATTCACAGAGGTCACCTTTAGGCTTCTCACACAGATACTGTCCTTTCTGCATATCTCAGAAGTCTTTCATCACCAGTGTGCTGTATACGTCTTGTCTTACTTATTAGTCCACTTTTAAATTTAATTGTACAATATTTGATTCAAAATAGAAATAGCTGGAAAGTAACTGAAGAGCTCAGTAAGAGGGGAAGTAATAAATTGGTGGTCATTTGAGTGAGTACTGAGGGCACTCAGAAAATTTTCATTAATTGTTATAACTGCAAGTGTTGGGCCAGTGAGACAGCTCATCAGATAAATGAACTTGCTGCAGAGCATGTCAACTTCAGTTTGAAACTTAGGGTCCAGATGGCAGAAAGATAACTCACATCTTCAAGTTGTCCTCTGACTTCCACACAAATGCCCAGGCACTTATAGTCTGCCTCCACCCTATGCTGCACACATGGACATACACACAGATAACAAAAATGTAATTAAAAAATAAATATAAATTTTGTGCATTAAACATTATCATAAAGACAATTACTTTCAAACACTACCCTTTCAATAAAAAAACTTATATAATGACTTCAATCCTTTCAATAATGGATAGATGCCAATACTCTATTAGAAAGTATGGGCAAGACAAACGAATGGAAGCACATGAATTATGAACCAAAGGCTGTGGAGCCCCCAGCTGGATCAGGCCCTCTAGATAAGTGAGACAATTGAATAGCTTGATCTGTTTGGGAGGCATCCAGGCTGTAAGACTGGGACCTGTCCTTAGTGCATGAGCTGGCTGTTTGAAACCTTGGGCTTACACAGGGACACTTTGCTCAGTCTGGAAGGAGGTGACAGGACCTGCCTGTACTGAATCCACTAGGTTTAAATGAATCCCCAGGGGTGCCTTGATCCTGGAGGACATGGGAATGGAGGGGAGATGCTGGGGGAAAGGTGGGGATGGGGGCAGGAGGGGGGAGGACAGGGGAACCCATGGCTGATGTATAAAATTTAAAACACATAATAATAAAGAAAAAAAAAGAAAGTATGGGCAAGAATATGCTCGAGGAACAAATATCCCCAAACTCATAGTGACTCAGCATATATAGAAATGTTTCTTATTTATAGTACATGGTTAAAACAGCTCCTCACAGCCTCACCACATAGTTGCTGAAGACTGTTGCACATGTTGGTTTTAAAGCTGAAAATTTGAAGAAAAACACACAAATTACTTCTGTTACATATTATCAACCAAAGCAAATCACATGGATATGACAAAGAGGCAGGAATAGTCCTAAACAAAATTAGTAACTTACATATGTCATAGATGGGACACTTCATAAGTTGAGAACAGAAAATATTGTTCCCAAGAATCCTCTCCTTTCAATGTGACAGGTTTGAACATTCCTTTTGCCATTATCAAATTATTTTCATGCTTTTTCAATAAGTTCTGAACTTCTCCTTCAGCACTTATGACAGCTACATATCAGAAAGTATATCATTTAACTTTTTCAAGCCATTTTAAAGAGTATGCACTGTCTATTTAGGATCAAGCTATAAACTCAATTCAAGACTGAAAACAGAGCTGTCAACATGGATATGAGCCACTTGTCTGATAATCACTGAATGTCTTTGGCTAATTGTCAGATATAACCTGACCCAAGAGACATTGTTAGTATACAGCTGGAATTTCCAAGTTATTTTATGGACTATTAACTTTATTTTCCTGGCATGTTTAAACTAGTGACATACATCCATACTGTATGATTTCATTAATATAGTGTTCAGAAGCATGCACAATTTAATTCATAGTGTCAGAAGACAGGAGAACTGTTACATTTGAAGAGAAGTGACTGAAAAAGTGGATGGAAATTCAGCTTGTATGTATGTGTGTGCGTGCGTGCGTGCATGTGCGTGCGTGCGTGCGTGCATGCGTGTGTGTGTGTGTGTGTGTGTGTGTGCGTGCGTGCGTGTGTGTGTGTGTGTGTGTGTGTGTGTGTGTGTGTGTAAGGGGGAGGAAGAGACCTATTCTGTTAATGTTGATACTGATTACATAGGTATGAACTGTACAAAAATGCGTTGAGTTTGATCAATTTTATGTAAGATATATTTGAATACAAATCTCACTTTAAAAGAACTAATTGAATTTCTGTGACAGCTCTGTGATTTCTATGGCAGTATTTCCCTCCTTAGGAAAGACCGAGAAGAGTCTCAGTGACTTCCTTTGCTCTTTTCCTTCCCCCTCCATCATTTCCATAAATGGCACTTCCTGATATTTTCTGTCATCTATTTTGTGTGTGCCTGAGAGAAGATGAGGCAAAATCTTGGTGAGGGTTCACACTCAGTTATGCAAATCCTTTCTACTCTTGTATGTGCACACAAAACTGCTAATTGGTGAACTACCCAAGTTGAACTCTTCTATTATGTCATTTACCCACACCACCTAAACCAGTATTGCCATCTCTCCTGTCCCTGAATGTATGGCTCTCTCCATAAATATTCAATCAACTGGTTGTTCTGCGACATCAGCTCTCCAGTAGGTTAAGAAAGTCTGAGTTTAACATTTCCCCAATGTGTTTTCATTTCACAAATGAGTGGTAGCAACATTCTTTTCCAGTTTACTGTATCAGACAATTTAATGATGTTTGAGATTGTCTCTCATGTTTCCTAGTGATTAAATTCAGATTATTCTTTTTAAAAAAATCTTAACATTTATTTATTTTTTAATTAAAAAATGACTTAAAGGACAATTATATCACTTTCCCCTTCCCTGTTCTCCCTCATCCCAATACCTTCTACTCCTTCCTTCATTTCCTCCCAAATTAATGGCCTCTTTTTTATTATTATTGTTCAAATATAGGCATTAATACATACATACAAAACCTGGTGAGTAAGTTTAGTGTGGCACACACACACACACACACACACACACACACACACACATAAATCACCCTAACTGTCATGATAGAACTCTCATCCAGTGACTGATGGAAGCAGATGCAGAGATCCATGGCCAAGCCCCATATGGAGCTCCAGGAGTCCAACTGGTGAGAGAGAGAAAGGAGGCATTGTATGAGCAAGAGATATTGAGACCATGATTGAAAAAAGCACAGGGACAAATAGCCAAACTAGTGGAAACACATGAACTGTGAACCAATAGCTGAGGAGGCCCCATGAAATTGGATCAGACCCTCTGGATAAGTGAGACAATTGAATAGCTTGAACTGTTTAGGAGACCCCAGGCAGTGGGACTGGGACCTGTTCTTGGTGCATGAGCTGGCTGTTTGGAACCTGAGGCCTATGCTGAGACACTTTGTTCAGCCTTGGTGTAGGGAGGAGGGGACTGGACCTGCCTCAACTGAATCCACCAGGCTGGGCTGACTCCCCAAGGGTGAGACCTTGCCTTGGAGGAGGTGGGAATAGGGAGTGGATTGGTGGGGGAAGGCTGGAGGTGGGAGGAGGGAGGACAGGGGAATATGTGGCTGATATGTAAATTATTTATAAAATAAAAATATTTTAAGAAAGAAAACAAATGACCCAATGAAAATGGGCTATAGATCTGAACAGCGAGTTCTCAAAAAAAAAGAAGTTAAAAATGGCTAAGAAATTTCTCAAAATGTGTTCATCATCCTTAGCAATTAGGGAATGCAAATTAAAACAACTTGAGAAATCATCTCACCCCTGTCAAAATGGCAAAGATAAACTAAACAACTGGCAACAAATGCTGGTGAGGATGTGGAAAAAGAACCCTCATTTACTATTGATGAGAGTGCAAACTGGTGCAGCTACTATAGAAATCATTTTGGAGAATCTTCAAAAGCTAAAAATAAATGTACCATATGACACAGACATACTACACATTAACATAGGCCCAAAGAATTTGACTCCACATACACTTGCTCAGCCATATTCATTGTTGTTATATTCACAAATAACCGGAAATGGAACCAACATAAATGCCCTACAACCATCAAATGGATAATTAAAATATGGCACATATGCACTATAAAATACAGTCATTCATATCTATAATGAAAAATGAAATCATGAATTGTATAGGTAAATGGGTGGAACTAGAAATGATCATACTGAGTGAGGTAACCAGACCCAGAAAGACAAATGTAACATATTCTTTCCCATGAAAGGCTCCTAGCTCCAAATACCAAGACATGAGTTTAAATCATGCAATAACCACAGACAGAAACCAGAAAGGTAAAAAGGGACCATTGAAGGCAGGGCAGAGTGGTGAATAGCTGGATTTGGGCAATATGGATGGAGACATGGAAAAACAGGGAGGGGGCTCTTATTGTGGAGAATTGAGGGAAATTAACCTTTATTTCTTCTGCTGCTGCTAATTTCCAGTTAGATTCTTATATATACGTCCAAAGTCAGAACTATGTAGGTTCTTTTTACTTTTAAAAGTTAACAAAATACACTTTATTCTTTAAATATCCATTCAGTAGTACCTCCCTCCATCTTTCTTCATTGTCCCCACCTTGCCTCCTTTCAAAATTCAAGTAAGCTTTTAAAAAATGGTGTTAATAATCACTGAGATCTATTACTGTTGCCCCCTATGTGAATGGATATGGAATCATCCAATGGGGCCTGAGCAACCTTACCAACAGCCACATCCTCAATGGAGAGAAACTTATCTTCCCTCAGAAGTCACCAATTCTCAATAGTCCTCCCTCCATCCAAACTAGAATGGTGACTTTCTTGACCCTATGAAAGTCTTGTGCTGTGAGTTAATGTATGTAACAGCCATGTCATGTCCAGAAGTCAACAGTTCACAGCTCTGCCCAATCCATGAGCTCTTACATACTTTCTGTCCTCTTTTCCATGATGTTTCCTCAATCTTGGATGAAGGAAGACTGATAAAAATAATCTAGTCCCAGCTGAGCATTCATAGTTACTTCTGCTGTGCACTTCGACCAGTTTTAGTCTGCATTACCTACTACAGAGTGCTTCTACCACAGAAGTTTCTCTAAGCAAAGTAGAGAAGCCCAAATCTACAGGCATAAACATGAATATTTCAAAAGCAGTTTGACAACATGACCATTTAGCAAAACAACAGTTTCCCTCTTAGGGGCTATGATCTCCCCAGCCATGAGCTTTCTACCAGGTTTACAGTACTAGGCCCAAATTCCCTCCTATGGAACTAGCCTCAAGTTCAATCAGAATATGGTTGATGACTCCCATACATAATAGTCATACCACTATTGTATCAGTGGGCACATCTTGTTAGTCAAATCAACATACGATTTTTAATGCAAGAATAACATAGAAGAGATAGCATGCACAGAATTCTTGGTGTATGCTGTAAGGAAACACAGGAGATTGGCCCTAGCTCAAATAGTCTTAACTTGGACTCTTTCATTAAGATGATTTCTTCCAAGCACTCCGTTATGCACCATTATGAAGTTTATATTTTCCCCTTAGTATTGATGAATAGTTTGTGGTATACTCATGAAATATTTACCTATTTTTATGCATTCACCAATGTTTTTCCACCCTAATAATCTGTATTTATTGACTGGAAATTTTCTGTAAATAAAAGCTAATTCATTTTATTGGAACACAATATTTTTAAAAAGTAAGATCTAGGTACTACATTTCTTACTTCTATTTATTAGATGTATTTGAATTTATGCCCCGATACCCACAGTTCTAACCCAATCCAATACTTTATACTCTAGATTTCTCCCCCATGTTAATATCTCCCTTGTCTATCAGTGAGAAATTCGACTCTAATTATCTTCAGTACATTGACTTAAATAAAGGAGCAATGTTCTGCTGTAAAATCAAACTTATCACTAAAGCCTCTGCCCTCACGCAGACACTTTTCTCAAATTACTCAGGTTATAACACTTGACCCTGAGCTACTGTTCTTTTTCCATAGAATTCCATGTAGGGACCCATGTGGAGAACTTTTCAAATAGGTAGGGAGGAAGAGAGGGAAGGAATGGAGGGAGAGAAAGGGAAAAGGAAGGAATATTTTAGCAGATTTTTGCATTGACTTATTCTTTCACACTTAAGGACTTTAACAATCTTCTGTATGAGAACCTCAGCATTTCTTGAAGCGGTTAATGTGTCAAATGAATCATACCTTTGTGGCTGCTTTGAAATTTTTCTTATATTTGGTTTTCAGCATTTGACTACAAAACTGAATGGGTACAGCTCCTCTTTGTATTTTTCCTGTCTAGGATTCAATTAAGTTGCATGCGTGTAATTTTTAAAAAAAAGTGTGTGGAAATGTTGAATTCTATTGCATTTCTTTGAACAGTGATGATACTTCCCTAGTGAGCAATTAATATTGGTAGACTCAAATACAGTACCCTTTTTGGCAGTGGGTAGCAACTGAATCTGCTCATTCTCAGCTCTCCAGCCACTGCCTGACTCTCACACAGATTTTGGGTACCATTGAGACACAAATTTCTCACCTTCCTCTTTTGTAGCACAAATCTTAAAAGGTCTTATTAATAAAAACAAACCTGAAGTCAGGTTTTGGGGTGAACGCTGAATGATCAGAGAAACAGAACAAGTCACAGCTAACCTTGCTTTGCCAATTCTTCAGCTGATCTTGTTTTCTCAAACTGGAAGCCTCTGAGTCCTCTTCCAGAATAAATCTCAGCTGAACTGCTGGTAAAAGCCAAAAGCTTTAAAAAGGTCTCTAGTTCCTGGTCCTCACGCCTTATATACCTTTCTGCTTCCTGCCATCACTTCCTGGGATTAAAGGCGTGAGATACCATGCCTGGCTGTTTCCAGTGTGGCTTTGAACTCACAAAAATCCAGATGTATCTCTGCCTCAAGAATGCTAGGATTAAAGGCGTGTTCTACCACTGCCTAACCTCTATGTTTGATTTACTGGCTATTAGGTTCTCTGACCTCCAGATAAGTTTATTGCAGTGCACAATATCTCAACTACACTCCTTGATGGTTATAGCACTCTCCTAGATAAGAGCTCTAATTTCCCCACTGCTCTAGTAACTCAAAACTTTCTCCCAGGATTCCTCAAGTGGATGAGACCATGGTTTTCTGTCTAAGTTTTAGTGGCCTCACAATGGGCAGTAGGTCATAGCAACACAAACACAAATTTAACCCATGGTTACTTTCAAGGAGTAACTACTGATTAATTTCTTCCAGTTTTGTCTTATTATTTTCCACTTATTCTAAATAAAAATTTAATTATATATTCCTAGTCTCAAATTGTGATCTATTAAATTTTTAACTTTTACTTGGATATGAGTGATTCTGCTGTGGCATTGAATAGATCTCTTTTTAGTTTTCATTCCTTTCATTTTCTTTCTTCCATTCTACCTTTCTTCCTTCCTTCCTTCCTTCCTTCCTTCCTTCCTTCCTTCCTTCCTTCCTTTCTTTCTTTCTTTCTTGTTTTTTTTTTTTGGTATCTTGAGACAAGGTTTCTCTGTACAACAGTCATGGCTGTCCTGGAACTCACTCTGTAGACTAGGCTGGACTAGAACTCACTGAGATCCACCTGCCTCTGCTGGGATTAAAGGTGTGTGCCAGTAAGCCTAGCTTCTTTATAGTTTCCCAATCCTTGCAGTTTGTGGTATTAGCCTCACATAGTTTATTCATATGTTTATTTATCTAGATCTCATTACTCTTAATATTAATTATTTAAATTGTTGGCACTGTTGCCATATTAGTCTTCAATTTCTTTTTGGATCTTGGAAACTAGAATTTAATTTTCACTGTTATGAACCAAAATAAACCAGTACATCTTTCCTTCCCAAAATAAAGCCTAAGTCTCACCAGTTTTACCTTCTGTCTGTACCACCCTCTTCAATTTTAATAGCAATACATAACAAAGCATGTCCTTAGTTCCAATACTTGGAAAACTTACATGAGTTAGTTTGAGCTACATAGCAAGACCCTGTCTCAAAAGAAGGAGAAAGGAAGGGATAGAAGGAAAGGATAAGGAAGGGAAGGAAGGATCCGAATATATTATTATTATTATTATTATTGTTATTATTGTTATTATTATTATTTTCTATTCATTTTACATACCAACCATAGATTTCCCTCACCTACCACCAGAATATATTATTTTTGAAATTTATAATTAACACTTATTTTGACTAAAGAAGTCCTACTAATTTCTGTGCTGAGTATTGTTATGGTTTTTAATATCACTGTTACCTGTAGCCATTTTATTCTTGCTAGAAATTTTAATAATCATTTCAAAATATAATCATTGCTGTTATGAGTAAAGCTTAGAGCAGGAGAGAGAGGTAGTCCTCCTTAGGGAAGAGCACACCAATTGGTGGTCTAGTGTCAAACAGTCATCCCTGCAAACAAACATGCAAGTAGCATTGTATGGACTCAACAGCTAATATTTCAGAATATGTGTATATAAAAATTCATATAGGCATAATATTTAAACAAAAAAGAGACCATAAATTTGAAGGACAATAGGGAGAGTATATGGAAGGGTTTGAAGGGGGTAACTTAAAGGGTAAAATACAATTAAATTATAATCTCAAATTTAAATAAAAATAAAAATAGATCCTAAAAAACACTATTGGTAGTACTTCTGAATCATGTTATTTTTGATAACAGATGCAATTGATATTTTCACCCCAAATAGCTATTGTCAATGGGACTCTTGCTTTTTTGTGTTGAGGATCCTGACTCAAGCATCTAGAATGCATGGTTTTTGATATTTTTATTCTGCCAATATAATTTTTATACTTTCATGTATTTTATTCACTCAATCACATAGGCTTTTCTCTTCAACACCAATGATATGAAATTTTATTATGAAGCATTTAAATATGAATGTGTCTGCAAATGTGCATGTTTTGAGAGGAGAGAAAATCTTCAATTTTTTTCAGGAGCTAGTTCGGCTATAAAATCCTTATAAAAGAGAGATTTGTCCACTGGGCCAGGCAGGAAAACTCTAACTACAAATGGCGTCCAACGTGTTGGCAAGAGTTTCCACCTAAAACCTGAGAAAAAAGATTCTAAGACGGAGCTAAAAACAGCTTCCTAATTGTCTCTCTCAAGTTAGCGGCAACCTGCCGGTTTGAGCTACTATGTCGGGTTCCTAGCATGTGCGTCTGACCTGCAGTGTGGCGGGAATGAGGAGTCTACAAGTGGCACTTTACTCTGCTGCGTGGTAGATTTAGCCTTTGCTAGTTTAAAAAAAGAAAAAAAGTTTCTGGGCTATATGCACTGCTTTGATAGAACTGCTTCTGATGTTGATGGTACACATGGCTCCAGACCCACAGCTGGCGGTAAACTGTACCACCGCCATGTTGGGAAGCTGAGGTGGGCGGAGCCAGCAGCCACAGTGGCATTTCAGTCTTACAAAGATGGATATTACACAGAGAATCTGGTTTGTCTTGTCTTTGGGATTTTTAACCACAGAAAAAGATTTGATCATAAAAGCTGTTGAGTTAAACAAATATGTAAATTTTAAAGGTACCTTGACTTCGAAATTTGGATATAAGGATATGTTGCTTTGGAAAAGAGTCTGTGCTTTTGTTTCCACAGAAAGCCAGAGGCTGTGGATTTGTTCCAGATTAAGATATATCAGGTTTGATCAGCCAAGACCACCTGAAAGGTCTCTGATGACACCATGGCCCAGATGATCTGACATCCAGAATGGTTTCAAGGCCACTGGCTCAGAGGTTCACCCTAATGGACTACTCCATGATCCTAAAATTTTCTTTGTGTTCCCATAAGATACAACGCCCCCCTCCAGCAGGAAGTAGTAAGAGAAACTACGCGCAATTTCCCAAAATTATCAAGCTGGCTTTGGAGATGGAATTGGCTCACTCCTTCTCTAAACCCAGACATATTGCTAAAAGAAATGGTTAAGAGATTTTTGTGTCCCAAATCAGAAGAGCCCTCTGGTGTGGGACAGAGAAAAACCAATATTTTTCTTTAAAGCAGGTTGATTATAAATGAGATCTCTTTCTAAAGAAGAAAGGGGGATATGATATAGATATAATAGGATAAAAGGGTAGATTAGGGAACTTACTTCTAAAGAGCAACAACTTGTTTAAAATGTTTTACATTGGTTTAGATTTTAGTCTATTGATACAAACTTAGTTAATTTTGTTATACTGTGTGCATATTTCTACTCATGTTTAAGGTATTATGTTTGTATAGCTCATTTTAAATTATAATCGATAATTAAAAATAGATTAATAATTAGTCATCTATGATAATCATACTCATAGCCATGTTACTTAAGTCTCCTACATATACATAGAGATATTTCAGATAGATAGGTAATCTTCAAATACTTCAAAGACCCACAGAATATGGCATTTAAAATACTTTTAAAATTTAGACTTTCTGGACAGTGAGACATGTCTGCTCCTGGCAGCACCGATTTACTTCAGAGAGGAGGATGGGCATTGAAGACACTTCATATCTTATCTTCACCTTTGCAAAAATAGCCATTTGAGCAAGAAACTGTTCTTGCCTGGACTGCTCGATCAACTGGACATGCAGGACCCATAGAAAGGTGACCACTAAACTTTGCTTGACAGCACGGTCCTTCAGGTTCCTGCTTCACAGAGAAAACTGCCAGACATTCTACAGGACACTGAGAGAAGTGACCAAGAGACTCTAGCCCTGTGGGCTGAAGACAAATGCCCCAACTTTACAAAGGAACATTAGGTGACTGTCCAGGCTGCCAGCTGTCTCTGTCTACTCCTGTAAGACTCCCGAAAGTTGTTTGCATCCTTCTCCCGGTTCTCAGGTAATATTATATCCTTCTGAGGTCTTTGATGTGGTTGAAGACTAGATAGTTATAATTTCCTCAGTTATGATACAAGATAAGTTAGATATAAAACCTTAGACTCACAAATATAAGATAGATAGGATATCTTCTTTAATATTGTAACTGTAATTCTTGCTAGATAATTGTTTTGTTATATGTAACTGTACTATGTAAAAGTTAAAACCTTCCTTAAAAAAAAAGAAAAGGGGAAGTGCTGTGGATATTGCTCTGTGTAAATAAAGTTCTGATTGGCCAGTGGCCAGGCAGGAAGTATAGGCGGGACAAGAGAGAAGAGAATTCTGGGAAGTAGAAGGTTGGAGGGAGACACCGCCTACTGCTGCCATGAAAAGCAACATGTAAAGACACTGGTAAGCCACAAGCCATGTGGCAAAGTATAGACTAACAGAAATGGGTTAATTTAAGATAGAAAAGGTAGATAACAAGCAGCCTGCCACGGCCACACAGTTTGTAAGCAATATAAGCTTTTGTGTGCTTTCTTAGTTGGGTCTGAGTGACTGTGGGACTGGCGGGTAAGAGAGATTTGTCCTGACTGGGCCAGGCAGGAAAACTCTAACTATACTTATATACAGAATCTGTTCTGTCTTTCTAGAGATATATACTGATATTGGAATTTCTATACCTTCTGATGTTTTACAATTTTGTGATTTTGAAACAAAAAAAATCTCATATAATTTTCTCCATGTTTCTATCTTGCTGAATGAGGTTTCCTTTTATGTTGCTGTGCTTGTGTGCTTGATTAAATAGTAATTCACCTTATTTTTTATCTTTTACCCTCCTTTCCCTCTTGCCTTCAAAGATTATACATTTAACCATTTTTTAAATATTAAAGAAATGGAGGATATAGGTTTGGCACAGAATTTTGAGAACTCTGTCACTTTTTTCCTCTTTTGTTAATGTATTTAGTGTTATATGATATTTAATACTATTTAAATGTTATCTGAAACAGAAGAATCACCAAATATAAAAGGATTTTTCAAGGAGTCTTTGTTCTTTCAAAAAGGCATGTTAATCATTTTCCATATGGTAATATAACAAAAGAAGGCCATTCCAATTCTGGGTTACAAGTGAATTTTTATCAGCAAGTTAATGAAATAATGCTACCAATATAGTAAAACTACTTAATTGTTATAATTAATTGAACCTAAACATAATCATTGCATAATCAGGTAATGTACACTTTGAGATGTTGTTTCATTGATTTTTTTTTTTATGGTAGTTTTTCATTCCCTGAACTTAATGACAAAATTGAGCAGTTCACAAGATGCCTTGCAGCAATTAGTTTCAATTATCCAGATTCAAATCCTGTCATGAGTTGTGCATGCTATTTCTTTAGTTATATTCCTCCAGTGTGTCTAGAAGTGCTTAACAATGTATGCCAGCTAATTAAGAAAATTATATTTATTTGCCAAAATACACCTCCCAGTAGTTCTAATTGTGACACTTATTCAACAGTATTTAGTGAATACAAATTACTTTGATATTATACAAAATACTAATAAGGCAGGCTCCTATAAACCACCTAGAAAATTAATAATTACAAATACTTTAGTCTTTTGTCCCTTTGTTTCTTTCTTTAATAATAATTTCACAGAGTGCTTATTATTCAAATGTAGTGTCATTTCTCTTTAGAATATAATGGTGCATGTAGATATAGACACACATTATTTAAAGCACAAATGATTTAGTAAACCTGTTTTTTTATATTTCTTGACAAAACAAAATTCATTAGAAATAGGGGACATACTGAATTGGTAACAAATTTTGCCTAGGAATGAGAGTGGAGTATGATAAGGCAAAATTTCAGCTTGTTCTTTTTCTCTCTGTGTCTCTTTTTCCCACTATCCCTTTCTCTACCTTCTTCTCCTCTTTTGCTCTTAAATATATAGGCACCTGATTGACAATTGGATGTTCACTTGACCCAGAAACCTCTTTTATGAATTAAATTTTTTCTTTGACAATGTCATACACACATAGAATGTATTCAGACCACTCTCTATGCTTTCTTTCCTCCCTTCCACCTGTCAACCCTGCCTCTTCCCTACATGTCCCTTTCTTGTATACATACCTTTTTGTTTTGTTTTGTGACCCACTGAGTTTAATCATGGTTGCCTGAATGACCATGGGTTTGGAGCTATCCACTCGAGTCTTGTGGGCTAACAGTGGGTACACAACTGCTCCCCTAAGCTTTCTTTCCCTCAAAACATGCCCTTCATTACTCCCACTGTCATCCAGGTTATTCATGTAGATCTCATCCACTTCTCTGTCATTGGGTGATCCCTGTGTCTTTCCTAGGGTCCCATTTTCTAGGTAGCCTCCCTGGAGTTGTGTAGCAGTCTAGTAATCTTTGTTTTACATCTAGTATCCTCCTATGAGTGAGTACATACCATGTTTGTCCTTTTGAGTCTGGGTTGCCTCACTCAGGATGATTTCTTCTAGATCCATCCATTTGCCTGCAAACCTCATGATGTCATTGTTTTTCTCTGCTGAGTAGTACTCCATTGTGTTTATGAACCATATTTTCTTTATCCATTCTTCAGTTGAAGGGCATCTAGGTTGTTTCAAGGTTCTGGCTATTACAAACAATGCTGATATGAACATAGCTGAGCAAATGCCCTTGTGGTATGATTGAACATTCCTTGGGTATATGCCCAAGAGTGCTACAGCTGGATCTTGGGGGAGATGGAGTCCCAATTTTCTAAGGAAGCACCATATTGATTTCCAACATGGCTGTACAAACTTGCATTCCCACCAGCAGTGGAAGAGAGTTCCCCTTGCTCCACATCCTCTCCAGCATAAGCTGTCTTCTGTGTTTTTGATCTTAGCCATTCTGACAGGTGTAAGGTGGTATCTCAGAGTCATTTTGATTTGCATTTCCCAGATAATTAGGGATGTTGAGCAATTCCTTAAATGTCTTTCAGCCATTTGAACTTCCTCTGTGGAGAATTCTCTGTTTAGTTCTATAGCCCATTTCTTAATTGGACTGTTGGGCGTATTGAGTCTAATTTCTTGAGCTCTTTATATATTCTGGATATCAGCCCTCTGTCAGATGTGGGGTTGGTGAAGACCTTTTCCCATTCTGTAGGCTGTTGCTTTGTCTTATTGACCGTGTCCTCTGCTCTACAAAAGCTTCTCAGTTTCAACAGGTCCCATTGATTGATTGTTTCTCTCAGTGTCTGTGCTACTGGTGTTATATTTAGAAAGTGATCTCCAGTGCCAATGTGTTCAAGAGTACTTCCTACTTTCTCTTCTATCAGGTTCAGAGTAACTGGATTTATGTTGAGGTCTTTGATCCACTTGGACTTAAGTTTTGTGCATGGTGACAGATATGGATCTATTTGCAGCCATCTACACATTGACATCCAGTTATGCCAGCACAATTTGTTGAAGATGCTTTCTTTTTTCCATTGTACATTTTTGGCTTCTTTATCAAAAATTATATGTTCATAGGTGTGCAGGTTAATGTCAGGGTCTTCAATTCGATTCCATTGGTCCATGTTGGTTTTTATGCCAGTACCTAGCTGTTTTCATTATGGTAGCTCTATAATAGAGCTTGAGGTCGGGGATCGTGATGCCTCCACAAATAGACTAGATATTATAAGTGTAATTCTTGCTTGATAACATGTAATTATACTATGTTATAGTTAAAACCTTGCTTTTTGATTAGACAGAAAAGGTGGGGGGGTGCTGTGGGATGTTCTGTATTCTGTGTTGCTCTGATTGATTGATAAATTGAATGCTGATTGGCCAGTAACCAGGCAGGAAGTATAGGTGAGATAAACAGACAAGGAGAATTTTGGGAAGAGGAAGGCTGATTGAGATGCCAGCCTGCCATCCAGGAAGCAGCATGTAATGGCACACAGGTAAAGCCATGGAAAATGTGGCAACATATAGATTAACAGAAATGGGCTAAGTTTAAGTGTAAGAGATAGTCAGTAGTAAGCCTGAGCTAATGACCGAGCAGTTTTAATTCATATAAGCCTCTGTGTGTTTACTTAGGTCTGAGAGCCTGTGGACAGCGCGGGACACAGGAAAACTTCCAACTACAGGAAAGCAACTGGCTAACATTTTATTGTAGCTAGTTTTCTCAGAAGCCTCATTCCTTCCACACCACCTCACCTAAAAAACCCACATTGTTCCTCCTTGATACTTCCTGTCAACTAGTTGCTAACCCAACCTCTCTGAGCCCAGGATAATATTATGTAGTTAACAGAAATAACACATCTTTCTATAGTTAAACAAATGCAACATAAAGAAACGTAACATGTTTGCCTATTTAAACAAATAGTCTACAACATATATTTGTAGAAACCTAACTTTCTCTGGTCCTGCCTAGCCCCATGGTGTGGACGAATCTCTCTCACCTGAGCTCTTGCATCTGCTTATAAAATAATCACTAAGAGGCTTATATTAATTATAAACTGTATTGCCTATGGCTTCAGCTTCTTGGTAGCTAGCTCTTTCATCTTAACCCATTCCTATTACTCTATATATTGCCATGTGACCATGGCATTACCAGTCTGTTGGCATCTTTTTGCTCCTTGGGCAGAGGGCTGGCATCTCCCCAGCCTCTACCTTTCTTCTTCCTGTCTTTTTCTTGGATATCCTGCCTGGCTGTAACCTGACTTGCCTTAGGCTATAGCAGCTTCTTTATTAACCAATCATAGCAACACATATTCACAGCATATAGAAAGACCATCCCACAGCACATATATATGTACCTCTTATGTTGTTATAAAAGTAAATTTATCAAGATATCTCTTTCATCACTCTCCTACTCCATCCCTCCCCCAGCTCAACCATCCCATTCCCTCATGTTCTCATCCCCCATCTTCTCCCTTCTACTGCTCCCCATCCCCAGTTTACTCATAGAGATCTCATCTATTTCCCCTTTCCAAGGCAATCCTCTTAGAGTTCTCTTTGTTTCCTAGCTTCTCTGGAGCTGTGGGTTGTAGTCAGATTGTTCTTTGCTTTACATCTAGTCTCCACTTATGAGTGAGTACATAACATTTTGTCTTTCTGAATCTGGGTTACCTCACTCAAGATGATATTTTCTAGTTCCATCCATTTTCCTTCAAATTTCATGATGTCATTGTCTTTTACAGCTGAGTAATACTCCATTGTGTTTATGTACCACATTTTCTTTATCCATTCTTCAGTTGAGGAGCATCTAGGTTGTATCAAGATTATGGCTATTATGAATAATGGTGCTATGAACATAGTTGAGCAAGTTTCTTTGTGGTATGATTGAGCATGCCTTGGGTATATGCCCAAGAGTTGTATCATAGGGTCTTGAGGTAGATCGATTCCCAATTTTCTTAGAAGTTGCTATACTGATTTCCAAAGTGGCTGTATAAATTTGTACTTCCACCAGCAGTGGAGGACTATTCCCCTGGCTCTACATCCTTTCCAACATAAGCTGTCATCAGATATCTTGATAGAGGGAGACATTCTGGGGTTAGGGAGAAACCTGGTGCTAGGGAAATTCCCAGGAATCCACAAGGAAAACTTCAGATTAGACAGCTACCAATAATGGAGAGGGTGCCTGAATTGGCCTACTGAAGTAATCATATTGGTCAATACCCTAAATGTCATTATAGAGCATTCATTTAGTAACTGATGCAAGTAGATGCAGAGATCCATACCCAAGCACCAGGCTGAGCTCCGGGAGTCCACTTAAAGAGAGGTAAGAGGGATTATATGAATGGGGGAGGGGTCAAGATTGTGATGGAGAAATCTACAGAGACAACTGAACCAAGCTTGTAGGAACTCATGAACTTTAGACTGACAGCTGTGGAACCTGCATGGGACCAGACTAGGCCCTCTGCATACGGGAGACAGTTGTGTAGCTTGGTCCATTTGATGGGTCCCTGGCAGTGGGATCAGGATCTATCCTGGTGCATGAGCTGGCTTTCTGGGGCCCATTACCTATGGTGGGATTCCTTGCTCAGCCTTGATGCAGTGGGTAGGGGCTTTTTCCTGCCTCAACTGAATGTACCAGACTTTGCTGACTCCTTGTGGAGAAGGGGATGGAGGTGGGATGGGAGGAAGTTGGGGGAGGGATGAGATGGGGGATCTGTGGTTATTATGTAAAACGAATAAAAATTTCTTTAAATAAGTAAATTTAACACAGAGTTTACAGAATTGATCCTAACCATCTAGAACCAGCAGCTCCTTTAGGGTCAGAAAGAAAGTATCTTTTAAATTACCATGCCTAGTTATTCCCTGTAATGATTATAATCCCCAGTTTCCTAATTGCATAAGAGTCCAGGACAGGGTCCAGGGGAAAAATTGGGCTATAGCTTCTCCTCATTGGTCATACCAAAGCATGGTTCCTCTTTGATATCTTCCTAGGCAGACCATTAGTACACAAAGGGCTAAGAAAAACAATAATTACTACATCTCAACTCTCCTGGTAAAATGAGCTATCCCTTGATGTGGAACAATAACATGCACCCCCAGAGTTGTTATTGTGACTACATTCTATGAAAGGATTGGGTGCAAAGGATGAAATACTAAGATGAGGCATGCAGGAGGCATGAATAGGCAGGAAGGGTGTTTCAGTTACTTGACCCTACCATGTGGGTTCAGAACTCATTTGAGGTATAACTACCAAATCTCTTTCCAGATCCATATAATAAAGGAGTGATATGATTTTTTTTTTTTAAAAAAGGGAGTACTGATTGCTCTTCCAAATGACTTGAATTTGATTCCTAGCATTCACATAGTGGTTCTCAACTATCCATAACTCTATTTTCAGGGAATTCAATACCCATTTCTGGTCTCTGAGTGCACCAGGCAAATATACACTGTACATACATGCAAGCAAAACACTCATACACATAAAATAAAAATAATTTATAAACAAATAAGTAAATAATACAAATACATTCACCTTTATTGAGTGATGCAGTTCTTCTACCTTGTTTCCAAAGCTACTTGTTTCACTTAACAAGAATTTAATTGTGTATTACTTGCTCATTCATATTATCCTCCCTTCAGTTTTGCTGCACAGTAATATCTACATGGCTTCCTTCCTGTTACTCTTACTGATTTTATAGGTCAGGGTCTCTCATTCTTGTTCTATACAAAATTTTCAAGTAGGAAAATGTCTGTCAGGTCTTTCATTGTGTTTCTATCAAGTCTACAAACCAATTTGAGAGGATATGATGTATGTGGCATATTTCGACTTTCTAAAAATAAACTTTGTTAAAGGAAGCTTTAAAGGTTCTGAATAAGTTCCCTAAATATTCCATAATTAAGTTTCATTCAACTTTTACTTTCAGACTTCATGGCATACTTCTGACTTCATATTTGTAATCTAATATAGAAGTCATAAGCTGTGTTGTATCTGGTTTTCCATGAGTTACTGGGATCTAACATCAGGTCATCAAAATATTGAAGCTAGGCCCCTAGCTCTAGAACTGTTTTCTTTTATTGTATGTGTTTATTATTACTGTATCCTCAATTAAGAGTCTATTTTTCTCATATGATATTTGTCTGTTAAATCTTGACAAAAAGAAGTAGCATCTGGTCTTGGTACCATATGTAGAGTTAGATCTGCAGAAAACAGTTGAGCAACAGACACAAGTTGGAAAATATAGACAGAAAAGTCTATTCACAAGGGCATATTTACATAATGACATATTTACTGCATGAAAGATTAAACTCCTAGTTGGCTTCAGCTGTCCAGGAAAAATACATTTACTCCAATATTTATTTAATAATCACTTACATAGTGTTTACTTTTTAAAATTTTGTGTGTTTGTGATTTGTGTGTGTGTGTGTGAGAGAGAGAGAGAGACAGAGAGAGAGAGAGAGAGAGAGAGAGAGAGAGAGAGAGAGAGAGAGAGAGAGAGAGAGAGAGAGAGAGTTTATGCCACATGTGTGTGGGTGCCCATGTAGGTCTGAGGCATCAGATATCTTGCAAGTGCATTTTCAGGTAGATGTGAGCTGACCACTGGGTGTTGGAAAGTGAACTTGGGTCTTTTTCAACAACAGTAGCCTCTTAACTGACAATAGACAGTTATTTCCCTCAGTAATATCTTTCCTGACATTTTTTCTCCACATAGCTTCAAGATCAACTATGTCCTAATGGAGAAAAGAAAATTTTAAGGAAATGCTCTTCATGTTCTAATACCTTCAATGTTGGGATATTGTATATCTCAAGTTATCTTAAAATCTCTTGGTATGGTTGTATAGGGTTTTGAAAAGATATTTTAAAAAGCTCAGAAGATGCTATATCTACCTCTCTGTGAATAAAAATATAGAAGCCAACATGTAATATATTAATATGAACAGTGGTTAAAAGAAAGTGGCAACCATATGAGCTCTGTGTGAGTATCATATGTGGGAAGAATAAATGAGGAAAGAGGAACTGAGAGAACATCAGCCCCCATCTCTCATTCTATCTGTCTCTTTTCATATATTGAATGCCTGTTTCTTTTATGATGGGAGGAGAAATGGAGATGTATGTACATTTGTTTGTACTTTGTACCTTGACCTTGAAAGAGGGCGGTCTTTTGCCTCTCCCTTGCTAGTATATAAGAAGCCCACCAGAAATGAACTCCAGGTGACTGTGGTATTGACCCAGAGCCCTCCTGATGCTATTCTATGTCTCTTTTTCTTTTACATTGGCTACACTGGATGTTATCCTTTATGGCTCTAATTTTTGTATCTATTATATCTTAATCCTCACTCCTCCCTTCAAGGACTGTTCAACAACAGGTCAGGCTGGTCCTCAACAAATAACCATCCCACCTCTCTTTTCACCTCAGTCAGCTGTTGAGGTAAACTCAAGAGGATCATTTTTGTCTTTAGTTAGAGAGGACCAACCTTTAGGAAAACTATTCCAATAGACTTACAATACAGTTTAATTTACATTAATTTATCATAATTTTATCTAGTATATACATGCATAAAATATAAATAAATTTGATGCTCAGAATGCTTTCTAGGAGCCAGAAATTCTTATAAGGACTTTAGTGAATAAGCTTGCTCAGCATCCCCAAATCCCTATAAGGTAAAAAATAATATCACTCCTCCTTTATAGACTTCAGTCTTCTAAAAGGTACAGTCATTAAAGACTGTATTCTGTATTTAAAACAAAAACAGTAAACTATACATAAACTTACATATGAACACTGCAATAAAACCAACAAAATTATAATGCCATCTCCATAACATTAGCCTTGCCAAATTGCCCATTTCCATCATGTATCTGCTGCCACAACATATCTGGAAGGCCCCATATTGGGACATAAAAAGTGAATTGCTGTGGGATGGTCCTTCTGTATGCTGTGAATGTATGTTCTTCTCTTTGGTTGATAATAGAGCTGTTTTGGCCTATGGCAAGGCAAAATAAAGTTAGGTGGAACAATCAAATTGAGAACTTGGAGGAAGAGAGACAGAGTTGGGAAGACACACGCCAGCCAAGAACCAAGATACCAGAGGACCGGTAAAGCCAAGTGGCAATACACAGATTAATATAAATGAGCTAATTTATATGTAAGAACTACTTAGTAGTAAGTCTTTGCCATCAGTCAAGCATTTACAATTAATATAAGCTTCTGTGTGTGTTTATTTGGGACCGTGTAGTCAGGACAGAAATAAATAAACCCTATTCCAGGAAAATCTCTAGCCATTCCTTGAATTCCTCACCTCCCACTACCTTAGCTCACGCATAATCCTCCCTCCCATTAAGGTTTACCCATAAAATGAACTTCACTATACAAGATCTCAACTCTTTTGAAAAGTTCATACCCACCCATTGTTCTTGGGTATATACTACTGTCTTTTCCTTATGCATCTCTCAAAGACATACTTAATTCTTAATAAATTCTTTACTCTTAATAAACCCTAAGTTTGCTTCATACCTATTATGCCTGCCTAGATGATTGACAGGCCTACTTTGATTGACTCTTATAGGAGAAGGCCATGACATGTCTTTGTTCTTTAACAGCCTTGGCTAGAGAGAAATCTTTTAACCTTCCAGACAGTTCTGACTGTCATGTCTCTACCCTGAGTCAAAGTTATAAATCAGAAAAATGAAGATATAAAAAATAGTCATGCCCTCAGCTACATAGCAAGTTTGAAGTTAGCCTGGGCTATATATTACCCTGTCTCAGATAAAGAAAACCAAGCTTTACCAAGAGGAAGTAGCCTTCCCTTGATGAACCTCAACAAAGCCTGGTCACCTCCACCTTCTTCTATGTGTCTAATCTGCAGCTATTTTACATTATAAGGTAGAGCAATTGTGATTCATTCCCCCTTCTACAGGTTATTTCAAATTATAAGGAGGGAAAATTGTGATAATTCCTTATTTACCAGTCACAATTTTTCACTTGCAGTTTTGCTGTGTAATAGAGTCATACAAAATGGGATCAGAAGCTGATTTTCCAGAAAAAGGCTTCAGCACTACAGACCTGCCAGTTCAAAAACATGACTGTCAACAAAGAACTCTGCTAGGCTAGGCAGGTGGAATTTTCCATCCATTGCCCACCCCACCAAAAAAAGTAATTGAGCCCTTTCTCTTGTGGAAAATGGAAATGCTTTTCTTTGAGATAGTCTTCATCTCATTTTACAAAGCCTGGACTTAAATAAAGCTATCTCCCCCTCCAGTCTCTGTCTCCCAACATGTTTTAGCAGAGAGGAACAAATAAGACTGCCAGCATCCAGTAACAAGTAGAGAACTGCAATTTCAGTTCTTGGTTATCAAGACAATAGCTTAATGAAAGGAGTCTATCATCAATCACCTACAACCCCTGCTAATGTTTGCCTAGCTACCCAACAATACCATCACCACAAAGGTTCATAAACAGAAATAGAATTTGCATCTTTAAGTTTCACTTTATCAGAGGGCCAGGAATCTATGAATGCAACATGTTAACACTTTAATAACTATCTTCTGTTTCAACTCTTGTCAACATATTCTATAAGGAAAGTGTTCATGAAAAGTAGGGGCAAGGACAAAGACAATCATTCTGGAGCTCAAATTTTGCCTCTAGTCAGATGGTCAGCAATGTTTCTGAGACATATGGTGCCAGTACTTCTCTTGTTATCATCCCTTGCACTTTCCTTCATTCTGTGGATGTTTGGGCTCAGGTATTTCAAGAAGTGCTGAGTCTAGTTAGTGTCTACTAGTATCAACCTTGTATTCTTCCAGAATCATCTAGGCTGGATGGAGAGTTATCTTAGAACAAACCAACCATCTATAGTGTGACTGCTATGCTATTAATAATATATACATTCAGATTCCTTTCTACACATGGAATATAGGTTTGTCTCATACAGAATAGAAAAGTGCCTCTATCATTCCCTCTTGACCATGTCAATGCTGACTACATACCAAGTAATACTGACTTATCCTGAAATTCTTTTCTTAGGCATAAAATAAGATTATGGTCTTAATAGAACATAGGTCTCTCAAAGGAACTCCTCAAGTTAGATAGCTAACAATGTTGAGTTTTCTCCCATTGTCACTGATGAAATCCAACAACCATATTTGAATCTCTTGCTTACACATTGTCTACCTTGTGCTACGCTGTACTCCACTGGCCACAGTAAATTATGAAGTAAAGTCCAGAATCAGTGGGACAGAAATGTGTAGTCCTCAAACAAAGAAGCAAAGGAGTGGATAACTATAAAAAGCAATATAATAAACAATATCTTGACATGTTTGAAGATTGCAAGACTAAATTCTGTTATCAGGTACCCCACATCACAGTATCTTAATGGTGTTACCATAGTCCATACTTATGGGCTAAGTAAGATAACTCATACAGGAAAAAGTTTCTCTGAGTAAGTCTGTGTGCAGTGCTTTTATCCTTCCATTTAATTGTGCATTATCAGCATGCTTTCTTGAAAGAACATTAGAGGAACTGAAATATTTTTTCAAAAAGCTAATAGCTTTTTCCTTTCTATATTAGCACAACTTATTCTGCAAAGGCTCCAATAAGGCAGGGAGGGAAGGCCTTCTAACCAAAGAGTTTTAATATATGTTCAGAGAATCATATACTTTTATATTCTTTTTGCAGCTCCCTAATCACCTTTCTATTTGCATTCTAAGTGCTACTATATTGAAATGCAATTCAAATTCAGATCATGGTCTCTGCATAAGTGTGAGACACTAACCTGCGATTATTGTTAGAAATGGCCCTTGGAGAAGCCTCTGTTATACTGCCTAACAAGGGGAAGGGATATTCTTTTGATCCAGAAAGAGGACAAGTTGAAGTAAAATGCCTGTGGCATTATGAAGCCAGGGTTCTAAAGAAGTGTGTGATTTATGTAAAGCTCATTTGTTTGACTATTACAACACCATTCCTGGATCAATTTGACGTTAATGTTTAATTCAGAGTATCCATTTCGCTAGGCGAACTAGAGTTCTGCTGCTAACTTTTTTGGTAATTCAGCTTTCTACAATGGCTTTTCCTTTCAATGGAGTCTGACTGGTCCTTAACTTCAAATATCCCCCCCCCCCATTTCTTTTTACTTTGCTTGGATCATTTGTTCCCAGGTAAGATAAGACAACCTACTAAAAAAAGTTCATTGCACTGCTGGTCATTGTCTCAAATTCAGGGCTTCTGTCTCAGTATAGATGAACACTCAGAGACTTCACATTACTGAATTGAAAAACCTGAGTTTACAGTGGAATATGGCTCTGAAAGTACAAGTGAAACTCGAAAATTTTATTGAGAGTTACACATTTATTCAGATATTGGAATGTAAGGAAATATGTTATCTAGTCACAGTCAATCTTTAATTAACAGAGTATTTATTGAATTTCAGTATTTGACTCATAGTTTGGAGGAAGATGTTAGGCAACAGCATGGAAAAATAGCTGATTTCTCTTAGACAAAATGTTCAAGAAATTGGCTCAAATATTTGCAAATACTCTTAGCAGTACTGAACTTTTAAAAACAGGAGTCTAAATATTTAAGACCTCTAAGGGTGTATTTATTCTGAAGTGTGACTCAGAGATAATCAGCCTTTTTGTTTGTTTCCTTGTTTGTTTTGAAACAAAGTTTTTAGGAGCTATTGTTTTGGATGAGCCTTGTGTACTATGCCCAAGCAAAGGCTATCAAACCAGAGGCACCAGTATGAATGCCACTTAATCAAACTTTATTTGAAATGGCTCAGTTTTCTAAAAAGGAACTCAGTTGACTTCAGTAAATGGAATAAGGAAGTTGCTCAAACCTCATAAAGATAATTTTGAAACCACCAGTTCACATTTTGTTCTATCTCTGCTTTCTCCACATCTTTCCTGCCTCCTTCCTGCCAAAGTAGCCAGACTTTTCTGCTCAATCAGAACATTCATTCATTTTACACAATGAGGTATTACCTGATTCTAGAATCACAAATAGAAACCAGCCAGATCCCTAAACTAAATTCATTGTAATTTTGTCTTTTGGCTGTAATTAAAATCAATAATCTTTCAAAATAACAACAGAAGCAAGGCATACCCTCAAAGAAGTTGCCAAAGACATAGGTAGCCCTCTAACCCAAAGACATTTCTAAAGAAAATCATTGTCACAGGTATCTTATTGTCATAGGTAGTTAGGCAATGAGGAAAGAGGGGCACCCTGGTAGGTTTGTGGAAGGGGAAAGAGAAAGAGTGTTAAGTTCAAGAGAAAGGCATGGAGTCCAATCGCCCTTCAGGTATGAGATTTATCAACATTGCAGGGACTCCAGTGGGGGGGTCTGAAGGACAAGTCTTCATTCCTATCAGACAAAACAGGAGTTAGAAGGTACAAGGGAAACTCAAAATCCTTGAAAAGAAAACCTCTTATGAGTTTCTGAAGTCTGGGGAGGTCCTGGACTTCAGGGAAAACATTTTAATGTAGTCTCTATGCTACCTGATTGTATCAAAGAGACACTGGCTAGGAGACAGAGACTTTGGCTTGTGTTACCCTGAGTGACATGGGACTGGGTAGGTTTCCTGCCATGCTTTGAGCCCTATCTTCTTAGGAGCTTGTTACTTTGATTACCTTGGAAACATGGGTTTTGAACTAACTCCTTGAGAGTTGAGAAACGTTAGCCATGAGCTATAAATCCCATGCTTCTGTATTGTGTACCAACTTGATATCTGGTCACTTGTAGGAATAGGCCTAGCAAACTGTTTCTCTATTATTCCCTCCCATGCCAGCAGACACAAAAGCCAGAGGCACACTCCTCTTATTGGATATAATCCAAGCTCTCTGGATACAAAAATCAAGCAATCAGGAATGCAGCAGGCTTTCTTGGACTGCCAGCCCCCAAATCATGAAATTCAGCCTTAGATTAGGCTCGTTTCTAACTAGCTCTTATAACATAAATTAACTCATTTATTTTAATCTATGTGCTGCCATGTGGCTTGTGGGTTTTATCTCCTTCTACATGTCCTACTTTCTCTCCATTTCCTCTGGTGTCTCTCCCATGCGTAGATTCATCTCCTCTCTTCTCTCTCTGCCTGGAACTCCTCCTAACCTATTTTTAACTAGATATTTACCATTTATCTCTTTATTAGAAAGTCCTTATCAGAAGGCACCTTGGCAAAGACACATCTTCACAGTGTACAAAAGGATGATTCCACAACAGAGGAAAGCACTGAGCATTCCTGGGAAGGAATACCAAGAATCATAATACCCAAAGAACTAGTTCTTACAGGATCTCTCATAATGAGCAATGTTTAGAAAGAAAAGTCTCTAATCACACCCATGTTATCCAACTGGGATCAGAGCTTTGGAAGTATGTTTGTTTTAAGTGTACATAAATCAATCAGCTGCAGTTTTGTTTGTTTCTTTTGTTTTTTTGTTTTGTTTTGTTTTGTTTTTCTTACTCTTTGCTCTTTACGGGCCTGCCACCTGGCTCCCAAATAAATACACAGAGACTTATTCTTCCTTATGAATGCTTGGCCTTAGCTTGGCTTGCTTTTAGCCACCTTTTCTTAACTTAAATTATCCCATCTACCTTTTGCCTCTGGGCTTTTATCTTTCCCTATACTATATACCTTTCTTTATTTCTTACTCTGTGGCTTGCTGTGTAGCTGGGTGGCTGGCACTTTTCCTCCTTTTCTTGTTCCTCCATCTCTCTTCCCAGATTTCTCCTCCTATTTATTATCTCTGCTTGCCAGCTCCACCTTTCCCTCTCCTGCCTTGCTGTTGGCTGTTCAGCTCTTAATTAGACCAATCAGGTGTTTTAGACAGGCAAACTAACACAGCTTCACAGAGTTAAACAAATGCAACATAAAAGAGAGCAATACATCTTTGCATCATTAAAAAAATTTCCACAACATAAATGAATGTAACACATCATAAACTAATATTTCATAACAATTAGCTGCAGTTTGCAGAGATGTGTGGTACATCAGTCATTCCATCCTTGTTAACTAACTATTGTGTGTGTG
Source organism: Onychomys torridus (assembly GCF_903995425.1). Classification (NCBI taxonomy): domain Eukaryota; kingdom Metazoa; phylum Chordata; class Mammalia; order Rodentia; family Cricetidae; genus Onychomys; species Onychomys torridus. The sequence continues at coordinate 58,365,685 of NC_050466.1, read as the reverse complement.
GGGGAAACTCTTCTACTCTTTTATGGATTTGAATGAGGAATCTATAAACTAAACTGACATTAGGCAGATTGACAAGAGAAAAGATTATTTTTAATATTTCATATGTACATATGAGAGTTCATAGAAAAATCTTAGAGCTGAGGGACAATATACCATCTTATACTCTACTCCTCACTGCTCCATAATAGAGGTGAGAAAGGAATGGGTTCTTCGAGCAAAATGTATAACTTTAGGAAACATGAATGGGGCTTTTAGAAAAGAGATGGGAAATATGATTACCTGAGAATGCCTGCTAAGCATTATTCCTGGTTGTTTAATATGATGATTGAATTCATTTTTGAAGTGCTGCTTTCAGACAACGAAAAGATTTGGGGAACTCAGATGATGTCTTCTGATCACCATGAGTTTTGTGTCACAGTGGTACATTCTGGACCATTTTGGTATACTGTATAAGTACCATCTGCAAAGCAACAGCAACAGACTCTGTTAGAAGAGAATCATCTCAGGACTGACCGCCAACCTGCTGAATCAGAAGCTGAATTTTTGCAAGTTCTCTGGGAATTTACAGAACACTAAAAATATAAGAACAGCATACAAGATACCTCATTACATCAAATATGATGACAATGCTGAATTTCCAAGGTGAACATTTTGTTCATTTGGTAGAAGTTGTCTCTGACACACCTACCAAACTCCTCTCCCACTTGTGTCTTTCCCTTTGTCCCTGCTCCAAATCACACCCCATGCTACCCTTATCCCACTCTAACCCTCTAGTTTCCAAAGCTTTCCAGCTCTTTTCACCAACCAAGGTCTCTACAAAGTCCTTGTCAAACAAGTCTCCAACTGAATTACATACTGAAGTCACCACTTATAGCTAAGCTAATGTATTGACACTAATTGTCCTGGTTAGTTTTGTTTTCAACTTGACACAAGCTAGAATCATCTGGGAAGAGGGACATCAGTTGAGGAAATACTTCCATCAGACTGTTTGTAGGCAAGTCTATGGAGGCATTTTCTTGATTAAATTTTGATGTCAAAGACATAGTCCACTGGGAGAGGTGGTTCTGGGTTGTATATGAAAGCATGTTGATCAAGCCACAAGAAGCAATCTAGTAAGCAGCACCCCTCCATGGCCTCTGCATCAGCTCATATCTCCAGGTTCCTACTCTTCATGAGTTCCTGTCCTCACTGTTTTTGATGATGGATGGTTATATGGGACTGTGGGTGAATAAACCTTTTCCTCCCCAAGTTGAATTTAGTCAAGGTGTTTCATCATAGCAATAGTAACCCTAATACAGCTGCATTCTTCCATTGGTTTCTGCTTCAAGATCCTGCCCTGAGTTCCTACCTTGGCTGCCCTCAATAATGGACTGTGACCTGTGAGGCAAATAAACCCTTTCATCCCCAGGTTGCTTTTGGTCATGGATTTCATCACAGCAACAGAGAAATCTAATTTGGACACCAATCTTGCCACAGAGATTCTGAGTTAATAAATGTGTAGAACTTCTAATGTACAGTTAAAAAGTGAAGACTGGTGTACTTGGGTGCCTTTTAAACTTCTTAGAGGATTCCAGAATTGATTTTCACTGATCTATTAAAAGAGATAGCTTAGAGGTTAAGATCATTGACTGCTCTTCCAGAGGTCCTGAGTTCAATTCCTAGCAACCACATGGTAGCTCACAACCATCCATAATGAGATCTGCTGCCATCTTCTGGCACACAAGCATACATGTAGGCAGAACACTATACATAACAAATTAATAAATCCTTTAAAAAAGGGATTTATAGATGTTATTTACTTAATCATTTACTTACTACTTAATTATTTACTTAATAAATTAATTTTATTAAACAACTTAATTATTTATTTAATAAATTCATTTTTTTCATTTTTCTTTATTAAGAAATTTTCTACTCACTCCACATGCTATCCACAGACCCCCTCCTTTCTCTTCCCACCCACCAGCCCTCTTTCCCAAGCCACCCCACATTCCCACATCCCCCAAATTGAGGTCTCCTATGGGGAGTCAGCAGAACCCAGCACACTGAGCCTAGGCAGGTCCAAGCCCTTTCCCACTGCACCAAGGCTGTGCAAGGTGTCACACCACAGGCACCAGATTCCAAAAGCTTGCCCATAGACCAGGGAGAGATCCCAATCCCCCTGCCTGGGTGCCCCCCAAATAGTTCGAGCCAAACAACCATCTTCTGTATCCAGAGAGCCTAGTCTAGTCTCATGGGGGCGCCACAGCCACCAGTCCACAGTTCATATTCTTCTACTAGTGTGGCCAGTCATCTCTGCATGTCCTCCCATCATGATCTCGACATCCCTCACCTGCAGTATCTCTCCTCTCTCTCATGAATTGTATTCCCAGAGCTCAGCCTGGTGCCTGGCCGTGGATCTCTGCATCTGCCTCCATCTGTCACTGGACAAAGGCTCTATGATGACAGCTAGGTTATTTGTTAGGCTGGTCACCAGGATAGACCAATCCAGGCACCCTCTGGACCATTGTGAGCAGATCAAGGTGGGGTCAACCTTGTGGATTCCTGAGAGCCTCCCCAGCACCCTGCCTCTTTCCATTCCCATGATGTCCTCATCTATCATGGTATCTTCCTCCATGCCCTCCCACTCTGTCCCTGTTTCAGCTTGACCCTCCCATTTCCCTATGTTCTCATCCCCTATTCCTCCCCTTCTGCCACCTCCTCAGTCCATTCTTCTGGCACACAAGCATAAATGTAGGCAGAACACTGTATACATAACAAATAAATAAATCTTTTTAAAAAAGGATTTATAGATGTTATTTGCTCAATCATTTACTTACTACTTAATTATTTACTTAATAAATTAATTTTATTAAGCAACTTATTTATTTAATAAATTCATTTTATTTATTAAACAAAATAATTTACTTAATAAATTCAAAGAATGTTTGCATTTTAACTAGGACTGTCTCAAGCAAGACTAATATCTGCTGAATTTGAATTTCACATACCTTGGGGAAAATGCTAAACAAACAAGGAATGGGGTGGGAGGGATTCCTGAGTGCATTCTTGTAGTGGGTAGCCATCCCAGCCTTGGCCTGGAAGTTCCAACCCCCATTGAGGCTTCGGTAATGGTCATGCCCACAAGGCAGGGCTGAGGGAGGAAGCAGAAGACCCAGGAACAACAGGAGAGGCTTCTCTTGGTTCTGAGACCCTGGACGCTGGAGGTAGAATGAGTATAGTTCCCTTCATTTGTAAGTTAACCCACAAAATAAGCCTCCCTTTTAACTACCGGGAGTGGCCTTAATAATTTCACCAATAATGGGGCAAATTCCAAAGGCCTAGGTGGCTCCCACCCTCAGCCTCCTCCCCGGCTGGCAGGTACCGAAACCTGCCTGCAAAGTTCCATTTAACCAGGGAATGCCTACATGGTTCCATTCCCGAAAAAGGGAGCAGCTAGTCTGGTCTCAGTTCCCTAGCTTAGCTCCCAGACCAGCTAAAACCTCTGTGAGTGAGGCCTTCCCACTCCTTCCTGAGTGCCGCCATCTTGGCTCCTGCCTTCAGCTGCCGCCAGCCAAGGTCACCAGCAGGCCCTGCTTTGGAGCTATACCAACGCCTCCTACTGGCTGAAAAGTGCTACTGTACCCCCCAAAACCACAGAAAGGTAAGCTTTCAAGTAAAAGTACTTGATAATTTTACACCTTAAAACGGACTAACAAATTTTGAGTAATACTTGTAATATGGCTGACAACATTACCTCACAAGAATTTAAAAACCTTTTTGCCTGTATGATGAATGGCATTTTTCTGGAAATAAACGACCTCTCTAAGGCATATCTGGCCTGTACCATTTTGGCATTCATCGTAATAATTCACACAGTGTTCACACTGGTTTAATAATAAGAACAAAGATGAATCATTATTGGGACTGATACAGGCTTTAAAAGATAGCAATGAAGGCTTACAGAAGAAGATTCTCTCTCTGGAATCTGCTAACCAGGATTTATAGGCTTTAAAAGATAGCAAGAAGGCTTACAGGAAAAAGATTCTCTTTCTGGAATCTGCTAACCAGGATTTACAGGCTTTAAAAGATAGCAATGAAGGCTTACAGAAAAAGATTCTTTCCCTGGAATCTGCTAACCAGAATTTACAAAACAAGCTTGTACCCAAATTTGCTTTTACTGATAATAAATATTAGTATTTAATGGATAGAACACTAACTCTCCAGAGTGAAGTTATAGCTACTCAGACACTATATAAGGAAGAAAAATTATCATTAATTGATAAGATAAGGTCCATGGAATCATATGTTTCAGAAGAACATAAAAACTTCCATGGTTCCATGAGAAATCTGGAATTCCTTACAAGAGAGGAGGTTTACTCCCTGGAACAGACCCTAGGTGCTCGTTTACAAGCCCTGGAGGAAACTCTCAATAAACATGACAAGGGACCTAATAAGCAGAAGGGCAAGAACATACAGGTTGTAACATCTCCAAATGGCTCTCATACAATGGCTTATCCTGTTATCATCCATGAGAAGCCAGCAGATGACACATACCCTGAGCCATATACAACATATACATTACAACCAAGGACTTTAAAAATATAAAGGAAGCAGTAGTTACATATGGCATATACTCCACATATGTTAAACAGATGTTAAATTCATGGTCTACCTCACATAGAATCATTCCAGATGCCTGGCATCAGTTAATTTCAGCTGTTCTAGAATATAGCTAGCTTTTACAGTGGAAAAGCTGGTTGAGAGAAGAGGCAAGAAATTTAGAACAACAAGATAAACTCAGAGGTTTTGAGATCTCCTAAGATCAAATACTTGGTGAGGGATGTTTCGCTGACAGGAATGTACAAGCCATTTATGATGAGCATACAATATCCCTATGCCAGACAGCAGCTCTAAATGCTTGGGAAAAAATTTCAGAACGTGGAAAAGCAACTGAGGTATACACAAAGATATTTCAGGGACCGCATGAACCCTTCACTGATTTTTTACAAAGGCTGAACACAGCTATAACAAAAGCTGTCAGATAAAGAATTAAGAAAAGTATTAACTGAGTCCTTGGTATTCATCAATGCTAATGCACAATGCAAAAGAATACTTACACCATTAAAGATCAGATCAGCTCCTTTGGAAGAATGGATTCAGTATATTAATGATGTTGAGTCTCTTAACTACAGTAATGAGGCTTGGATAGGAGAGACAAATGCCACAGGTGAAAGAAGGCCCCGTGGTACCAAATGTTTTAAATGCGGTACACCAGGTCATATAAGTAAAAACTGTAATGGGGTAATCCTAGAAGTAATATTCCTTCTAGGAATAGCCTAAACAGGAGACCCCAACCACCTCCTGGATTATGTGGAAGATGTGACAAAGGCCAACATTGGACCAGTGAGTGCAGATCAAAAATAGATATACGAGGCAACCCTTTACTGGCAGGAAATGCTTCAGGGGGCCTCTTGTAGGCCCCCAAATCAAATGTGGTCAGAACATACCCAGCCACTGTGGAAGACATTCCTCTCCAGGACAACTGAATAAACCAATGCCTAATGTAAAAATCAATGCTGCAATGGATGATAAAACAGCTCTGATAGATGAATCACAGTTTACAAAGAACACAATGAAACAAATATTTTGGCAGACTTCCATAAATGAACAAAGACCAAAGCTTAGAATTCAAATTAATAGCTTGGTTCTGGAGGGCCTGGTAGACATAGGTGCAGATGTGACTATAATTACACCAAAATCATGGCATCCGAATTGGCCTCTTCAAGAGGTAGATGTCCAACTTTTAGGAATTGGCACCCTATCTCAGATAAAACAGAGTTCGAGATGGGTTGAATGCATAGGGCCAGAAGGACAGAGAGGAAGGCTGAAGCCACATGTAGCAAATGTAGCAGTAAGTCTTCAGGGCTGAGATCTGTTAGAAGAGTGGAATACCCAGATTAAACTTCCTACACTCTCAGAAAAGGAATACATGTTTCTAGGAATAATATCATAACATGCTATAAAAAACAGTCACCAACCATTCAGGCTATACACAAACAGAACACAACTGCTGTTGAACTCTCAGAAGTGCCAACTGCCTTACCTTTAAAATGGCTAACTAATAAACCTGTCTGGGTTGGACAGTGGCCTTTGACAAAAGAGAAGCTACAAGCTGGTTCAAGAGCAGTTAAATGCTCAACACATTGAAGAATCTACCAGCCCTTGGAATTCTTCTGAATTTGTTATTTTTAAAAAGTCTGGTAACTGGAGAATGCTGACAGATCTGAGAGTTATTAATAAAGTAATTCAGCCAATGGGCTCTCTACAGACTGGGATGCCCTTGCCCTCTCTGCTACCCAAAGAATGGCCTATAATAGTTATTGACTTAAAAGACTGTTTCTTTACCATACTCTTAAAAGAAAATGATAGAGAAAAATTTGCCTTCACAGTTCCTAATTATAACAATTCTCAGCCCATCAAGACATATCAATGGAAGGTCCTCCCACAGGGAATGTTAAACAGCCCTACCTTATGCCAATACTTTGTGCAAAAACCATTGGAGATAATTCATGTAATATTTCCACAATCCATAATGTATCACTACTAGCTGATTCAAAGTTAGACCCATTAGAAAGCATGTTTGAAGAAGTGAAAAAAAGTTTTGCCTCCCTGGGGACTGCAAATTGCTCCTGAAAAAATACAAAGAGGAGATTCTATTAATTACTTAGGATATAAGATAGAGCTACAAGAAATTAGACCCCTAAAGGTACAACAGAGGAAAGACCGATTAAAGACTCTTAATGATTTTCAAAAGTGGGTAGGAAACATTTCCAACTTATGGACTACAAAATTTGGCTAATACTCTAGAAGGGGACAAAGAATTATATAGTCCTAGAGAATTATCAGCCAAAGCTGAGAAGGAATTGGCTCTAGTAGAAAAGACAATTCAAGAAGCACACATGGATCGTGTGGATCCAGAACTTAAATGCATTCCTGTCATATTCCCCTCCAGACATTCTGCCACAGGTATTTTGATGCAGAGGGAAGATATTATATTGGAATGGATATTCCTACCACATAAACCAAATAAGAAATTAAAGACATATAGAAAAGATCTCTGTTTTGATTCAAAAAGGTAAATTAAGACTTCGCCAGTTGACAGGAATGGACCCAGCAGAAATTGTAGTACCTTTAACTAATGAGGAAATTTCATCACTATGGAAAGATAATGAATACTGGCAGAGAGCCTGAAGTAACTTTTTGGGAGAGATTAACAACCATTATCCCAAAAGCAAGGGTATAGAATTCATAAAGAAGACTGAATGGGTCCTTCCTCACATTGTACGACACAAGCCAATTTCTGGAGTCCTCACATTCTATACTGATACAAATAAATCAGGGAAAGCAGGATACAAATCAGGAGACTTAAGTAAGGTGGTACAAAGTCCATATAGCTCTGTACAAAAGGCAGAACTGTATGCCGTTCTTATGGTACTGATGGACTTCACAGAACCCCTCAATATAGTCACTGACTCTCAATATGCAGAGAGAGTTGTTTTACATATTGAAACTGCTGAATTTATTCCTGATAATACAGAACTAACTTCATTATTCATACGATTGCAGGAAATCATGAGAAAAAGGGAAAAATCCTATATATATAACACATATCAGATCCCATACAGGTCTGCCAGGACCTCTAGCACAAGGTAATGATGAGATTGATCAGTTACTAATAGGTAATATGCTAGAAGCCTCAAAATTTCATAAGAATCACCATGTAAATAGCAAAGGTTTGAAGAAGGATTTCTCCATTACTTGTCAACAAGCTCAGGATATTGTGAAATAATGTCTTACTTGTTCCTTCTATAACCAAACTCCATTACTTGCAGGGAGTAATCCAAAAGGTATACAAAGAAATGAAATTTGGCAGATGGATGTGTTTCATTTTGCAGAATTTGGAAGATTAAAGTATGTACACCATACCATTGACACCTATTCAGGATTTCAGTGGGCAACTCCTATGAGTTCTGAAAAGGCTGATTCTGTGATTACACACCTATTAGAAGTTATGGCCATCATGGGAATACCTGTACAAATTAAGACAGACAATGCCCCAGCATATGTCTCCAATAAAATGAGACACTTCTTTGCTTATTATAATATAAAGCATGTTACAGGTATACCACACAGTCCCACAGGCCAAGCAGTCATAGGAAGGTCCAATCGAACTTCAAAGGATATGCTAAATAAACAGCAACAGGTAACAATGACTCCTAGAAATAGATTGCATAGTGCTTTATTAACCTTGAATTTTCTCAATGCTGATGAGAAAGGAACAACAGCTGCGGAGAGACATTGGATGACAGACAAAACTACTGAGCTAAACCAACAGGTTTATTTCAAAGATGTGTTGACCTCAGAATGGAAACCTGGATATGTCCTACGTTGAGGAAGGGGTTTTGCTTCTGTTTCCACAGGAGAAGAAAAGCTATGGATACCAACAAAATTATAAAAATTCGATTCGAACAGGAGAAACCCCAATTTAACAATCAAAGTTTGTAGTAAGGTTCTGTTTTTGTGTTTCCAGGATAATGGAAATACCCATCTTTCAGAAATCATAAAGCCTTGGATATCCGAATGTTTACAGCAGAAAGAAAGAATCTATTGGTACCAATCTACACAGGGTAAAATATCACTGTCTAACATCTATATCTCTATCAATCTAGAATAGTTGTGGTTCCAATTCAATTATAAACCAAGCTGGCTTTGGAGACGGAATTGGCTCACTCCTTCTCTAAACCCAAGCATACTGATAAAAGAAAAGGTTGAGAGATTCTTCAGTCCCATATCAGAAGAGCCATCTGATGTGAGACAGAAGGAAACCAATTATTAGGGACCATTGTCTTCAAGATTCTAATTCTCTCCATGCTTACTCTTGATTTCTCAGAATCCTTTCTTACATGTCATGTCATCTTTAAATCCAAACCTTCCATTCTGATAAAAATAAGTTTATCCAATAGCAATCTCTGAAGTCTCCAAAAGGAAGATGGGGCCCCAAAAACAACAACTCTACCCAGTCCAGAATGATGTCATGGTAATCATCATACTACACTTCTTGCCAGAATTTCAGACAATCTTACCCATTACTCTAAGAGTTGTTGCAGAATCTACAGTTAGTATAACTGAGATTTAACTATCTGAGCTTTCTCACAATACCCAACAGAGATAACATTGCCCCCTAAACAGCAGGAAGCAGTTCTAAGAAAACTACGCCCCTTCTCCCTAAGGTTTCATATTTTTCATGGTTATGGATGATGGTTCTAGGGTTGGGGGTAGAAGAAACTGTTAAACTCAGTACTTTCCTTAATGAAAGAAAATATGTCTCAAAAAAAAGGGAAAAGAAGAAATGGAATGGATAGGTATAAGATATTATGGTAGACTATCATATACATTAGTAAACAAATTTAGTAAAATAGCATCCTTAGATAATTTGCACTGTAATTTCCCCTGTTATGAATTCTTATATGTTGATACAAATATAAACTTTTTATATTCCTATTTAAGATAATTTGTATATTGATACAAATACAGAACTATGTCTGTTGTAATGTACACATATTTTTACTCTTATTTGCAATATTTGTATATTAATACAAATGTAAATTTATATCTGTCATACTGTATGTATGTTCTACTTCTGTTTAAGATATTATGTATACTGATATATATTTAGGATTATTAGCATGTTGCATATTGCACTATACATTCCTACCTCTGTTAAAGATATTTTGTGTATTGTCACAATTTTAAAGTCATTGTCCTTTTACTGTACATTTGCTTACAGACTGTTGGCCTTGTTTACATGAAGCTTTAGTCCTTAGGTTGTTTAGGTAGATAAGACTTATAGATTTATTGTCACCTATGCTTGTCATCTCTATAATTATGTTAGTTAGGTTATCCAGATTTATATATACATATGTCAGATGGACAGGTAATCTTCAAACACTTCATAGACCTAGAGAATATGGCATTTAAATAACTTAGAATTCTGTTGACATGAGACATAATTGCTCCTGGCAGGACCAATTTCATCCCGAGAGAATGTTGGGCTTCTAAGACATTTCCATTTGGAAGTTTGTGTTCTTGGCACAAAATGGCCTACTGGGCAAAGAACTGCCTTTGCCTCAACTGTTGACAGTACAAATGTTGTCCTTTCTGGACAAGCAGGACACAAGGAAAGTGACCACTGTACTTTGCCAAGACAAGGTAAGATGGTCTTTCAGAATTCTTGCTTCTGAAAATGGTCTGTCAGATACTCTAGGCCTGTAGCCAGTTTGAATGGACCAATGATGCTGATAAACATTAGGTGACTGTCCAGGCTGCCAGCTGTCTCTATCTACTCTTACAAGACTCCCGAAAGTTGCTTGCATCCTTCACCCATTTCTCAGGTATTATTATACTCCTTCTCAGGTCTTTGATGAGGTTGAAGACTAGCAGTTATATTTACAACTTAATATATATACATATATAATATCTTAGATTGAATATATTAAGTATTAGACTCAGGTTCTTTAGGATAGGACACCTTTTGGAATGATCTTTGTAACATGACACCTACCCATGCTCTAGACTTCCCTGGATTTTAGTATGTGTTTTTTGCTTGATATTGCTTGCATTTATTGTAATTCCAACTTATCTAGGTCATTACCCCTCATTACTCCTGGACAATATTTGATAACCATTTCTTTGTATATAGTCTTGTATTAGGTTAAAACCTTCTTATTTAGACAAAAGGGGGAGATGTAGTGGGTAGCCATCCCAGCCTTGGCCTGGAAGTTTCAACCCCAAATGAGGCTTCAGTAATGGTCACACCCACAAGGCGGGGCTGAGGGAGGAAGCAGATGACCCAGGATCGAGAGGAGAGGCTTCTCTTAGTTCCAGGACCCTAGATGCTGGAGTTAGACTGAGTAGAGTTCTCCAGAGAACACTGCCTGACTGCGCCATACCTTTCCCAGACCCTGCAACCTATCCCTTCATTTGTAAGTTATCCCACAAAATAAACCTCCCTTTTAACTACATGGAGTGGCCTTAATAATTTCACCAATACATTCTAAAGATAACTTTGTTATCCTATTAATGGAATAAAGAGTGCCCATTTCTTTTGAATTTAGGAAGTAGAATCTGCTTCTTGGGTCTACAGATGAATTCCTGACTCACTGGAACACTCTGAAGGAGTGGGTTGAAAGTACCTGTGTTCCTCTCCTCTTTCTAACATGGCATAGAAGACAAGAAATCTTAACGAAGAAAAAGAAGGAGGAGGAGAAGGAGGAGGAGGAGGAGGAGGAGGAGGAAGAAGAAGAAGAAGAAGAAGAAGAAGAAGAAGAAGAAGAAGAAGAAGGAGAAGGAGAAGGAGAAGGAGAAGGAGACGAAGGAGACGAAGGAGAAGGAGACAAAGGAGAAGAAGAAGAAGAAGAAGAAGAAGAAGAAGAAGAAGAAGAAGAAGAAGAAGAAGACGAGGAGGAGGAGGAGGAGGAGGAGGAGGAGGAGGAGGAGGAGGAAGAAGAAGAAGAAGAAGAAGAAGAAGAAGAAGAAGAAGAAGAAGAAGAAGAAGAAGAAGAAGAAGGAGAAGTTACTTGACCTAGCTGATCCTTAATCTGCATGGTTTATAACTTGAAAACAAGTATAAAAACCTCCTCATTTTAGGATGAATGAAAACTTTTTTTCTACTCTGCTACCAATAAGAAATCAAAAAATAATCTGAAGCATCTATATTATCTATATTCTTCAGTAGATATTTGTTGATTGCTTAACCAGCACTCATTTCTAGCTTTTTCCTTATTAACCGGTCCCACTCTTATCATATTATGGAGCAGTCTGTCTGCTGAGTGGAGTTATCCTAACTCCCAGCACTACTAGGGAGTCTACTTAGCCTAACCTAAATATTTGTATTAATTCTGTAGTCAGAAAAAAGTTATAATCTCATTCTAAGCTAATTAGTATAAAAGAGATTTCTGGTCACTTAGTTAGTGATTGTTATAGCAATAAGGCAACCTAAGCTAATCAAATAAAAGTAAAGACAAGATGTTGTCCAGTAATTCAGAGAAAGAAAGCTGCCTTTCTAGGGATAATTTTGATGGGAAAATATGTAGCCCTACCTAATTCTAGAAAACTCTTGTAGAACCACCAATAGTAGCACTATGGGTGGCAACATATAGAGACAAAATGAATACCAACATTGAATTGTTCATTTACGTAAGACTACAGCTGTCCTTATTGCTTGTTCTGGCTTATGTTAGGTTTTCTGTTACTCTGAAAATGAAAACATAGGACCACATATACTCAACTATTACAGTGTGGTAGTTATGATACACAGTATGCCCGTTTGCCAAGAACAAGACTTAGAACAATGATTCTCAAACTTAGGTTCAGAGTGATCCCTGTATCTCATTATCTAGCTCTCCCCAAATGGTTTGATAGATTGCTTTAGGATGGGGCTTTGTTTGCCTGCCTGTATTATCTTATTTTCCTGATGAGAAGACAGCTAACAACCAGAATATAAAGTTGGGACATTTCAACATATCAAATAAACACATTTTAATTGTTTAAATCTTAACGTTACTATGCCCAGGATACTGCTGCTTCATCTAGTCATGAAATTTAAGATTCTGGAGAAAGGGAAACAAAAAATAATACCAGTTTATGTAATCATAGGGAAATTTACTTACCTTGTGATATCCAGCAAGATACTTTACGTTACTGAAAGATGCAACTTCCTGATTAATTTCCAAGCAGCAATGTTCACAAAGGCCTTATAGGTCCCAACATGACAATATATTCTCTAATCTTTTGTCTGATCTCTATCCCTTTGCCAATCACCATGACAGCTCATACAGATGTTAACCAAGATACCTGGAAGGCATACTTTGGGTCTTTCACATGTTCTTTGTTAGACATTTCATGTAATGATTAAAAGTTCAGAATTTCCTGGGATGGAACACTAGAGACTCTCAATTCCAAGATTACACATGTCAGATTTGAGGGAGGAGGACATTCCTGTGAGAGCCATTGAGAATCATAAAATGTGAAGATATAGGAGAGCTATACAAAAGCAAAGATCAGCTGCAATAAAAGGGATAGAAGAGATTTTTATGCCAACGTATGACTATTTGGGGGAGGGGATGCCAAAAGAATTATTCAGATATCAGAAAAGGATAAAGAGCTAAAAGACTCCTGGCTAACTTCACTTTCATTTTGTTTACCTACTGGGCTTCCGTGTGACTAATATAATTTTTAACTTTATGTCCCTAGTAACTGTCTAACAGCTTTTAACATTTGCTTAAAATGGTGTGTAACTTTACAAATGGTGTTCCCACTCAATAGTTACATAAAGTATGAGTCACTCAGTACTGTTTAATAAAAATTACAAAGTTCATTGATATACACCAATAAACATGTACTGATATTAACAAGTCTCAAACTTGTTTGGGCAACTTTGCTTAAGACTTTGAACATGAAATTCACTTGAGATAGTTCTTCTCTGCTTTCCTGTGCTATGAAGGGTGTGTGTCCTTCTCATAATGTTGTTGACACAAGAGAGAGAGAAGTAAAAACATGTGATTTCTATTACTGGCAAGGCTTGGTATAGGTTTATTATTGCTTTCTCCCATATTCCACTGTCCAAAGCAAGTGACAAAGTGAAGCTAAACATCAGTGAAGCAGAACACATCCTACTCCCACAAATGAAGTTCAAAGTCACAATGACAGAGTGTAGATTGAAGAGAACTGAAGAACGGAAACAATAATGCAGTCTAGTACCCAGACAACATTCAGGCTCTAAATGTGGGAAGGAGTTGGCAAGCTTGTCTGTGAGGAAACAGTGAATATTTTAGCTTTTTTTGTGAGCCACATAGCTACTCTGTCATTGTACACAAAAACAGAACAGGCCACATGTAAATGAGCAAGTGTGGCTATAATCCAATAAAACTCAATTTCTTGACACTGAAATTTGAATTTCATGTAATTTTCATGCACAACAAAATAGTCTTTTGATGTTTTCAACTACTTAAAAGAAAAAAATGATTATTTCATAGGTTGTATGAACATGCATGATAGTCTAGATTTGGTAAACAGACTATAGTTTGCTTAGTCCTGGTCTAAAAGGTTCGAGTAGGTTTGTAGATCAGCTGTACAAAAACTGCAGTCATTCTGAAGTATGGTTTCCCTAACAGCCCATTCTGTTTAGTAATATCTTAGCCACAACTCCTATCACACCCTCAAATTCCCTGTTCCATGCCTGTCAGCAAACTTCAATTCTGCTGTCTACCCCACTGAGTATTTTGAACATCAGCAATGTGGTCCCACATCCCCCAAGACCAAACAAAGCTGAGTATGGTAATCCAGCATCTGTTTTCCCATTGCATTATCTGTATATGCTGATCTGAGCAGAATAGCTGTTGCAGCATGTAATGCTAAGATTTAAGAGGTTGGAACATTAAACCTTTATTTCTCATGTATGTCATGGGGCCATGGGGTCAGGTAAGCATTTGAGCTCTACTTCAGTCATTTAAGGATTTGGTCTCTTATCTTGTAGCTCAAGATACTTTCTGGAAGATCCTGCTAATATGTTCTGCTGTACAATCAAATGGGAGGACTATGTCTTGGTTAAAGTTATCATTGCTGGGATGAAACACCATGAACAAAGCAACTTGGGGAGGAAAGAGTTTTTTCAGCTTACACTTCACATCACTGTTCATCACCAAAGGAAGTCAGGACAGGAACTCAAACAGGGCAGGAACCTGGACATAGGAGATGATACAGAGGCCATGGAGGGGTGCTGCTTACTGCATTGCTCACCACGGCTTGCTCAACCTGCTTTCTTAGAGAACTCAGGACATCCATCCCAATGTTAGCACCACTGACAGTGGTCTGGGCTCTCCCCCTGGGACCTCCCCCCATCAATCACAAATTAACAAAGTGCCCTACAATCTTATCTACAGCCCAATCTTATGGAGGCATTTTCTCAGTTGGAGTTCCCTCCTCTCAGATGACTGTAGCTTACATCAAGTTGACACAAAACTAGCCAGAACAGGCTATATTTGGGAGAGTTTGGCCAAGCCTAGAGAATATCCCTTTATGTTTATGCTCCACTGGGAATACGCCCACTCACTGACTACATGTAACAGCAAAGGAAACTGGTAATGAAGTGAAATGAGTGAGTGAATGAATTGTATGTTTTGAAAAATTGTACTTGTTTTGAGCACACACCCAGTGTTCTTCATAGGTGACTAGAACTTTAATTTCAGTTGAATGTTAAAAAAATAAGCAAGACTAGCATCCAGCCAGCTACAATAAATTCCATGTTCCCATTTTCCTTTGTGTTTTGAGAGTTATTGTAAGACTGTTTTCTAAACTATGTCCTTCTCTGTGATAAATATCTTTCACTAGGTTAAAAAAAAAAAGGCATTTTCCCGAGGCCTGCTTCAGCTTTGCCCATCTGTTGGCAGTGTGTTTGCTCTCATTGGGAGCCACAAAGGACTCACAGGCGTGTTTTTGTTAGGTGTCTTTTCCTCTACCCTGCACCCATGTTGTGTACTGACCTGACTTGGGCCTTACCTCTTCAGACCATCTGCACGCACTCTTGGATGAACCAGAATCAATGCCACTCACTGTTTGCCTGTTCACTTTACCTACCTGCCTCTAAGATGTGTCCCTTTGTCTCTGAATCAGCATGCTGGCTTGTACAAGAGCAGCTTCTTTCAGCCATGCCTACTGAGAGAAAACAACAGTGTTTCCTGTTGAGATGATTTCTTTGCTTGGGATCAAAGGAAACATGTTAAAGCCACGGAGTCCTTTTTAATATTGTCTCTGGGTACTATGATCCTAGGCTTGTTAGGATTAAATTCAGCATGAATCTTAAGAGTGTGGTTCTGAGAGAGGCTGCTGAGTACAATGGACACAGAAAAGAGAAATAACAAGGTAGCATTTCCCTGCTCCTGTGGTGAATCCATTCCCTACTTCTCAGGTTAGCCATCCCACGGAGCACAGAACAGACAGCAGCTGGGATTTATGGGCCTTTATTTACTTGCAAAATGTCATGGGAGATTTCAGAGAGCCATACTACTTTCTCTTCCTAGTTTCTGTTCTATTTGATAGAACCCTTCCTTATTTTTGTGCCTAAACTGGCATTCTGTGCTACTTCCTTCCTTCCTTCCTTCCTTCCTTCCTTCCTTCCTTCCTTCCTTCCTTCCTTCCTTCCTTCTTCCTTCCTTCCCTCCCTCCCTCCCTCCCTCCCTCCCTCCCTCTCTCCCTCCCTGCCTCCCTCTCTCTCTCTCTCTCCTTTCCTTCCTTTCTTTCTCTGTTGTTGTTGCTTTTATTTATTTGTTCATTTTTACATCACAAACAAAGTTTCCCCTCCCTCCTCTCCTCTAAGCTCTCTCCTCTGCTTGTCTCCTCCTCCTCCATCCACTCCTCCTCCTCTGTTTTTCTTCAGATACAGGCTGGCCTCCCATGGATATTAGCCAGCCATGAATAAATATCAAGATGCAGTGAGACTAGGCATTTTGCTGACTATTAAGGCTGAATGAGGCAATCCAGAAGGAAGAATGGGTCCCAAAAGCAGACAACAGAGTCAGACACAGCCAGTGCTCCCACTGTTTAGGAGTCCAACAAGTACACCAAGCTACATAACTGCCATGTATATGTAAGTGCCTAGGTCAGTCCTATGCAGGCCCCGGTGAGCCCCTGTGAGCCCAAGTTAGCTGATTCTGTAAGTTCTTATGGTGTTCTTGATTCCACTAGCTCCTATGATCCTTCCTCCCCCTTTTCTGCAGGATTCCCTGAACTCTGCCTAAAGTTTGGCTGTGGGTCTCTGCATCTGTTTCTGTCACTTGCTGGGTAAAGCTTCTCTAATGACAATTGGGCTAGACACCAATCTGTGAGTATAGCAGAATATCATTAGGAATCATTTCATTGACTTCTCTTGCCAGTCCTGTTCTATCCTAGTTCTCTGGGGTATCCTGTCTCTGGGTCCTGGCCCTCTGGGATGAACTCAGGATATGGGTCTCCAGCTTGGCTAGTCATTAGTTAATCACTCTCACAAGCCATCTTTATTTTAGCACATCTTGTAGGCAGAACAAATAATAGGTTGAAAGGTTTGTGGCTGGTTTGGTGTCCCAGTCTCTCCATTGGAATTCTTGCCTGGTTATAGGAGATGGCCGGTTTCAGGCTCCATATCCTCTCTTGCTAGGAGTATTAGCTAGGATCACCCTCATAAATTCCTGGGAGTTTCAATTGCTCTAAGGTTTCTTTTCTGTAACTCTGAACTTACAGTTCAGAAGTAATGCTACTGGTAGCGACCCCCTGGTTGAAGTCCCTTACTCCTAATAACACCCAGGCATTCCCACATAGGATGCCTGTTTGGAGTTATAGGAGGTTTGATGGTCTCAAGGCTTATATTCCAGACACCATGTTAAATGATTTGCCTGTGCTATATGTTTCAATTCTTGCAACAACTCCAAATTCTTCTTGGTTTGGTATATGGAGAAACTGGTCCCATGGTCAAGGTTACCTAGACAGGATGTCCAGAGCTTAGACTTGAAGCCTATTCTAAGCAACTACAGTCTTTAATCCAGAATTGTATACTCGCTGCCTATCAAACTACTACAGTGACAGTGAATCAGAGACTATAAATACTCGTGTATGTGTGCTCCATAGACCAGTGGTAACGTTACCTAAGAGCTGACATTCATAGTATAAAGTACAGTGTCTCAGGAAAATTCAAATACACATTTTAGCAAGGTCCACGTGATTCAAAGGCATATTAAAAATTTAGAATGTCTGTTCTATAATATCATTTCATAGAGAGGTCAGCATGTCAAATAATGAGGCTCAGCTGCACTAACTGGTACAGACACAAGACTGAAATCTAGGTTGCTGTAGTTATGAGTAAAGGATGCATTCTGTGGGGAGGAAGGAGATTTTCAGATAACTTTTATGGGAAATAGTCTCTAAAATGGAGATTATATTGGACTACCAGAGGTTGTTATGTCAGGGATTTAAGGAGGGAGAGAAGAATGGAGTGGAGATTATTAACTTCAATATAACTGCACATAGAGATGACCTAACATGCAGTGTAGAGAGCTAGAAAGTCAGGCCTTAATATATTCCACTTTTGACAAGCTTTTGGATTCCAGTCACACATAACTGGGCAATTTATGGTAAAAGACACCCATAAGCCAGCAGCATCTAACAGGGAGATGAATGCCTGAGTCCTGAGAACAAGTCTGGGCACGGTGTCACTGTTTACTGCAGGGAGTGGGGGAGGGGTAGATGCCTCATAAATATTTTAATCCATACACCAAGGATGAAAAATGTCATTTAGAATGACATAATGAAATCTACATTTATTTTAATAGTCTCTTTTGGCTTCTATATGGGAATTAACTAGAAGATACAAAGGTCAATAATAGGAAATTCATTAGAGGAGAGTGTTGTCTTGGACAAAGAGAACAGCCAACTTTAGAAGTGGGCAAACTCCAAAGATACTTTGGCCTCAAGTCTGCTGTGAAGATATGGAGAAGGAAGTGCTCAGGGGGATCCTTTGCATCTGAAATGAAGAACAGGAAGGACCGGAGGTAGACTAGGGAAATGTTATTTATGAAGATTTGTAAGGAAAGAATATCACCTTCCTTGGTATTTTAGCTCTCAGTTTACCATAAAAGTTTAGATTTCTCTTCAACCCCTCATTTAGAACAATCATTCCAGAAACTACGATTTCTGTAGCATCTATGGCCAATACTTGTTAGCTGTTCTCCAAATGGCTCTTCAGAAGTTGGAGCTGGAGCCTTTGTTTGTTTGTTTGTTTGTTTTTTCAATTTAGTGTCCAACACTTTGTCACCCTCCCTCACCCCACCCTCCAAAAAAACAGACCTGTAAATAGAGGTCCTAAAAAATATTGGGCTCATATACAAATTCTGCCTGGACATAAGTGAATGAGTGTGTGTGTGTGTGTGTGTGTGTGTGTGTGTGTGTGTGTGTGTGTGTGTGTGTTCTATTATATATTCTGGTTTTCGGAGCCAGGAAGTCCGTTTCATCAATCAATGAATTAATTCCATTTATTTATTTAACTACATACTCTACTTAAGTTTCTAGGTGTGGAAGAGAGAATAAGATTTATTCTTACATTTGAGGTCATATAATTAAAGGCAATAAAAATAAATATTCAGTAAGAATTTACAATTGAACTTAATAACTACTGTTATAAATCAATTAACTTTAATTCACAGTAGGCACTCTCAGATTTTATTTCTGAACATTCATGTTAAAGTTATATTGGAAAAGACTTTAAATGCTAAGTTGTTGCTGTTTGAATACTGGAAATTATACATGTGCTAGAGGAATCTATCAATCTTCATCAAGTTACTTGCTTTGAAAATAACTGATATTTACTTCTTTGTCTTTCTTTAAAAAACCTTTTATTTTAAAATTTACCTTTACAAGAAAGTTGTGAATGTGACACAAATTATTGTCACAATCTATCAGAATGATATTTAGTGAATGAATTATATATTACATTATATAAATACATTATTATTAACTAAAATATGCATCCTGTTCATTTTCTAAATTTTCTCCTAATGTTTTTTTTCCCTTTAGAATCCCAACCAAGTTCTCACATAATATTTAAGTTGTCATATTGTCTTAAATTGTAGTTAACTGTAACAGTTTTTCACACTTTCTTTGTACTGAGTGATATTCACAGGTTTAAAGTTTTTGAAATTATTATTGTTGCTAGTGTATGTATGATGTGGTGGTGTTCACGCATATCACAGCACATATATGGAGGTCAGAGAACAATATGGGTTCCAATAATCAAACTGAGCTTGTCAGGCTTCCCCAGAGAGTGACTACCTGCTCATCCACCTCCCTGGCCCACAATCTCTACAGTTTTAAGGGGGATTGGTGAATCGTTTTGTAATATGTCCTGACTCATTATGAATTTTGGAGAGAACTTCTGCAAAGATAAATTATTTTATCCTGTTTATCAAAGGTATAGGTTATCAACATGACATAAATGGTTGAAGCTAGCCTTGGTCCCCTGAGGTAATATTTATCACGTATTTCACTGTGAAATTGGTTGTTCCCCCCTCTCCTTTCTGTACTGTGTTCTTTGGAAAGAAGTCATGATGTGCAGGTCATATAAGCACGCAGTGAGGAATTATACATCACCAACTTGAATGAAGAGTGCTTGCATAAATTGAGAATTGACTCTTCTCTAGTTAGCTAGTTAATGATTCAAACATTTATTTACACAGATGTGCCCTTATGAATATTTTATACAGTGGATGATAATTCCATAGAAATTTATTGCTCAAATACTTCAGGTTTTTATTGGGAGATCTTTAAATTGACTCTGTATATCCTGTACCCCATGGTTGTGAGGGTTTAGTTTAGTTTGTTTGGTTTCAAGCATCTCTCTCTCTCTCTCTCTCTCTCTCTCTCTCTCTCTCTCTCTCTCTCTCTCTCTCTCTCTCTTTCTCTCTCCTGATATCACAAGACTCTCTAGGCTTGTCCTATGAAGTTCTTGCCCCAACCTTAGAATCAATCATTTCACCAAGTTTCTTTCTTTGGCAAATGGTATTTTGAAAAAACATTTGAGCACTAAGTATCTTGCTTGTATTTTTTTAATGTTTTTAAAAAATATTCTACTCTCCTGATGCATTGTAAAAAAATAAGTTATTGTACAAATATATTTTTGTGGAATATCAATACATGTAATCATAGTAGAAATCAGACATTTCAGAAAAGGCCACAAGATCTGAAAGCCAGGAATAGTTGATGTAGCTTATACATTTGTGACAAAAGAGTATTACCCAGATAGCAAAGGGCTATTGATCCAAAGCTTCTGGCCGATGTTCAAGGAAAGCTAAATCTCTTCCAGCAACATGCATTTTGATTAGAGAAAAGAACTAAACTAGATTTTAACCAAATAAAAAAATGTAGGCACAGCACTTCACTGCTTACCTCCTCCTCCAAATATGTTGTCATCCCCAAAATAGTGGAAAGGCCAAGTCTAGCAGCTCAGATTTTGAAAAGGAAACCATCACAGGGTCCTGTGTGCCACTGAAAGCTGGTCCAACTGAGGCCTAATAGTTTTTGGTCCTTGCAGTGGATTAATCCTGATGTTTAGACAAAGTTTTATAGTGAAAAGAAAGTGATGTGTGAGTATGAGTACGTATTATACTTTTTACATTTTAATTGTTTGAAAAAACTTAATTTAATTTGTTCTTCGTTAACTTCCTACAGCATTCGAATTCACATAGCATTCTAATTATTGTAATCACCGCCTGCTCTCTTCTGTCTCCTTCCCTTTTCACTCCTCCCCTACAAGTCTGTTTCTCACATTCTTGTCTTTTTGTTTTGTCTTGAAGCCTATTGAGTCTCACCAGGACCGCATATGTGACTATGCAATTAGAAATATCTGTGGGAGACTGATGGACTCCTCAGTGAGTACACAACTGAAGGCAATGACTGCCCCTCCCCCATAATACATGAATAGCTCAATAAAGAGGAGTTGTACTGTATCAGCCTCTCCCTGGTGCATAGTTGATTGGCCCAGTCTTTTGTAAATAACTACAGCTAGGTGAGGGCATGACTGCATTGGTTATGCCAAGTCCAGAACAGAGCATTTCACACACAGCCTTTCTCCTTATTTTCTGGATCTTACTTTTTTGTTTCTAGCCTACCTTCTGGTGATGTTACCTGAGCCTTAAAAGGGGTGGCATAGGGGTTGGGGATTTAGCTCAGTGGTAGAGCGCTTGCCTAGCAAGCACAAAGCCCTAGGTTTGATCCTCAGCTCTGGCAAAAAAAAAGTGGGGGAGAGTGGCATAAATGTCCTGTTCAGGGCTGAGCACACAACCACCACTTAGCTCAGCACCTTGAGCAGTCAAGAGTTTCTACATTCACTGTTGTTCAGGGATAAGAGACACTCGTCTGGTCAAGGCTGGGAATGGCATTTGTCTGCTAGAATAAACATAAATATTTAGAAGGCAGCTTAGTACAATGTCTATTTAGCTAAACAATATTACTGAGTTCACCTCTAAGACCTAAGACCTCCTCAGATATGATTTTTTTATTATTATGAGTTTTAATTTTATACATCAGCCATGGGTTCCCCTGTCCTTCCCCCTCCCGCCCCCATCCACACCTTTCCCCCAGTCCCTCCCCTCTATTCCCATGTCCTCCAGGACCAAGACACCCCTGGGGACTCATTTAAACCTGGTGGATTCAGTACAGGCAGGTCCAGTTCCCTCCTTCCAGGCTGAGCATGTGTCCCTGTGTAAGCCCAAGGTTCCAAACAGCCAGCTCATGCACCAAGGACAGGTCCCAGTCCCACAGCCTGGATGCCTCCCAAACAGCTCAAGCTATTCAATTGTCTCACTTATCCAGAAGGCCTGCTCCAGCTAGGGGCTCCACAGCCTTTGGTTCATAATTCATTCCTTTGGCTATTTGTCCCTGTGCTTTTTGCAATCTTGGATTCAACAATTCACGCTCTTGCAGTACCTCCTCCTTCTCAACAGCTGGACACCTGGAGCTCCACCTGGGGCCTGGTTGAGGATCTCTGCATCCACTTGCATCAGTTATTGGATGATAATTCCAAGACGACTGTTAGGGTATTTAGTCATCTGGTCACCAGACTAGGTCAGATCAGGCTTTCTCTCAACCATTGCCAGCAGTCTACAGAGGATGTATCATTGTGGATTTCTGGGGACCTCTCCAGCACTCTGCCTATTCCTGTTCTCATGTGGTCTTCATATATCATGGTCTATTATTCCTCGTTCTCCCTTTCTGTTCTTGATCCAGCTGGGATCTCCTGCTCCCCTAAGCTTTCTTTCCCTCAAAACTTGCCCTTCATTACTCCCACTGTCGTCTAGGTTCTTCATGTAGATCTAATCCATTTCTCTGTCATTGGGTGATCCCTGTGTCTTTCCTAGGGTCCCACTTTCTAGGTAGCCTCCCTGGAGTTGTGTAGCAGTCTAGTAATCTTTGTTTTACATCTAGTATCCTCCTATAAGTGAGTACATAGCATGTTTGTCCTTCTGAGTCTGGGTTACCTCACTAAGGATGATATTTTCTAGATCCATCCATTTGCCTGCAAACCTCAAGATGTCATTGTTTTTCTCTGCTGAGTAGTACTCCCTTGTGTTTATGAACCATATTTTCTTTATCCATTCTTCAGTTGAAGGGCATCTAGGTTGTTTCAAGGTTCTGGCTATTACAAATGAAGCTGATATGAACATAGCTGAGCAAATGCCCTTGTGGTATGATTGAACATTCCTTGGATATATGCCCAAGAGTGCTATAGCTGGATCTTGGGGGAGATGGATTCCCAATTTTCTAAGGAAGCGCCATATTGATTTCCAACGTGGCTATACAAACTTGCATTCCCACCAGCAGTGGAAGAGAGTTCCCCTTGCTCCACATCCTCTCCAGCATAAGCTGTCTTCTGTGTTTTTGATCTTAGCCATTCTGACAGGTGTAAGGTGGTATATCAGAGTCGTTTTGATTTGCATTTCCCAGATAATTAGGGATGTTGAGCAATTCCTTAAATGTCTTTCAGCCATTTGAACTTCCTCTGTGGAGAATTCTCTGTTTAGTTCTATAGCCCATTTCTTAATTGGACTGTTGGGCATTTTGATGTCTAATTTCTTGAGTTCTTTATATATCCTGGATATCAGCCCTCTGTCAGATGTGGGGTAGGTGAAGACCTTTTCCCATTCTGTAGGCTGTCGCTTTGTCTTGTTGACCATGTCCTTTGCTCTACAAAAGCTTCTCAGTTTCAACAGGTCCCATTGATTGATTGTTTCTCTCAGTGTCTGTGCTACTGGTGTTATATTTAGAAAGCGATCTCCGGTGCCAATGCGTTCAAGAGTACTTCCTAATTTCTCTACTATCAGGTTCAGAGTAGCTGGATTTATGTTGAGGTCTTTGATTCACTTTGATTTAAGTTTTGTGCTTGGTGAAAGATATGGATCTATTTGCAGCCTTCTACACATTGACATCCAGTTATGCCAGAACCATTTTTTGAAGATGCTTTCTTTTGTCCATTGTACATTTTTGGCTTCTTTGTCAAAAATTGTATGTTCATAGGTGTGCAGGTTAATGTCAGGGACTTCAATTCAATTCCATTGGTCCACATGTTGGTTATTATGTCAGTACCAAGCTGTTTTTATTACAGTAGCTCTATAGTAAGGCTTGAGGTCAGGGAATGTGATGCCTCCAGAGGTTGTTTTATTGTACAGGATTCTTTTGGCTATCCTGGGTTTTTTGTTTTTCCATATGAAGTTGAGTATTATTCTTTCCAGGTCTGTGAAGAATTGTGTTGGTAATTTGATGGGAATTGCATTGAATCTGTAGATTGCTTTTGGTAAGATCGCCATTTTTACTATGTTAATCCTGCCTATCCATGAGCATGGGAGATCTTTCCATTTTCTGACATCTTCTTCAATTTCTTTTTTCAGGGACTTAAAGTTCTTGCCATATAGGTCCTTCACATGCTTAGTTAGAGTAACCCCAAGGTATTTTATATCATTTATGGCTATTGTAAAGGGTGATGTATCTCTGATTTCCTTCTCAGCCTGTTTGTCTATTGTATATAGGAGGGCTACTGATTTTTTTGAGTTGATCTTGTATCCTGCTATGTTGCTGAAGGTTTTTATTAGCTGTATCAGTTCCTTGGTTGAATTTTTGGAATCACTCACGTATACTATCATGTCATCTGCAAATAGGGAGAGCTTGACTTCTTCCTTTCCAATTTGTATCCCCTTAATCTCTTTATGTTGTCTTATAGCTCTGGCTAGAACTTCAAGTACTATATTGAATAAGTATGGGGAGAGGGGACATCCTTGCCTTGTTCCTGATTTTAGTGGTATTGCTTTGAGTTTCTCTCCATTTAATTTGATGTTGGCTGTTGGCTTGCTATAGATTGCCTTTATTATGTTTAGGTATGTTCCCTGTATTTCTGATCATTCCAAGACCTTTATCATGAAGGGGTGTTGGATTTTGTCAAATGCCTTTTCTGCCAGATATGATTTTTTGGCAACAGGAATCACAATACCAGGCATGCATTCCCTCGTATGGAACAAACTCCAAATCCAGAGAGTTATTGGTTACACTTCTAACATGTGAATGCCACACCTTGCATGGCACATTTTTATTGTAGTTCTTAGTTCCCCAGCAACTTGCACAGTTTCTTCCAATACTTAGAGTGAACAGGAGAAATGGCCCAGTTCAGTTTCAGCTTGATTTCTCTATATCTTGCAACCAAGATACATACTATCTTCAGATTGAGTCTCGTCAATTAGCTTTGGTGGGTAATAAATGGAATTAGGAGCCTGTATTGTTTAGGATGGGAGCTTCTGGGACCTCCCTGACCAACATAATGAAGTACCCTCATCTAGCACTGGGATTTTTGTTTAATTACTCAGCGGATTTTTGGAGTATCATTAGTCAATCCTACAGGATATCTCCTGTCTAATTCTCTTGTATCGTTAAGTTACAGTTTTTAATTAAGTGTGTGTTTTCTTTTATTGAATACATTAGATGTATTTTGCTTTCTTCCAAAGCAAATGCTATTTGTATATTCAACAGTGATTCAGAATCATGAAAGTACTTAACTCCATGAGGCCATTCGTCCCTGAAAAATGGAGAGCTCCAGAAGGTTCAAGGGCTTTTGCTCTGCTCAGCATGAACCAATGCTTTCATTTTCCTAGCATCAATCTTGCGAAGTCCCTGTGAACTTGTCAATTTCTCTTGGTCTCCTTCCCCCACACCTTCTCCTTTTCACAGTCTCTCTCTCTCTCTCCCTCTTCCTTCTTTCTCACCAGTTTGTGAAAATATTTTTGACTGTCAGAAGTGCTTCTCAGCATTACTCTAGCTTCTGGCTTTTTTTTTTTTAAAGTTCCTTTTACCCTCTATTTTCTGGAACACTCTCAAATAGCTTAGAAATGTCTGAATCTTAATTATTTGAAGAATGCACTCCCAATTTCTTCCATTGCTCACTTTTTATCTATTTTCAAAATATCTCTCTATTTTATTAAAGCTTTTAAAATCTATTAGCATCCATTCATTTGGCTATTTGTCCCTGTGGTTTTTCCAATCTTGGACTCAACAATTCACGCCCTTACAGTCCCTCCTCTTTCTTGACAATTGGACACCTGGAGCTTCACCTGGGGCCTGGCTAAGGATCTCTGCATCCACTTCCATCAGTTATTGGATGAGAGTTCCAGCTCGACTGGTAGGGTGTTTGGCCATCTGATCACCAGACTAGGTCAGATCAGGCTTTCTCTTGAAGCACATGAATTATGAACCAAAGGCTGTGGAGCCCCCAGCTGGATCAGGCCCTCTGGATAAGTGAGACAATTGAATAGCTTGAACTGTTTGGGAGGCATCCAGTCTGTGGGACCAGAACCTGTCCTTAGTGCATGAGCTGGCTGTTTGGAACCTTGGGCCTATGCAGGGGCACTTTGCTCAGCCTGGAAGGAGGTGACAGGACCTGCCTGTACTGAATACACCAGGTTTAAATGAATCCCTAGGGGAGTCTTGGCCCTGGAGAAGATGGGAATAGAGGGGAGGGGATGGGGGGAAGGTGGGTGTGGAGGCGGGAGGGGGAAGGACAGGGGAACCCATGGCTGATGTGTAAAATTAAAACACAAATGTAATAATAAAAAAAAAGAAAACAGGACCACAAAAAAACTATTAGCGTGTACGTATGTATGTATGTATGTATAATATTTTATGATTCTGTACTTTTTGATTTGTTTTGGTTTTTCAGACATGATCTCCTGTAGTCCAGGCTGGGTTTGAACATGCTATGTAACCAAGGGTGGCCTTGACCTCTTTATGATCATGTTTCCACCTCATAGGTGTTGGAACTACAAGGCTAGATCAACCATTATGCCCAGATTTGATCCATCCTGACTTTGATTCATCATACTCTTCTTAGATGAGCTAGTGGTTTGTCTATTTTTCTAATAGCTAAACTA
Organism: Onychomys torridus; assembly: GCF_903995425.1. NCBI lineage: Eukaryota > Metazoa > Chordata > Mammalia > Rodentia > Cricetidae > Onychomys > Onychomys torridus. The sequence goes on along the minus strand of NC_050466.1, from coordinate 58,338,659 downwards.
AATATTCCAACATTATCTACATTTTCATGTCTTAATATCTTCTCAATTGCATTAGCAAATTTATTTGGTTTTCTTTGGCTTGTATTATTCTTAAGTTAGCTACTAAATTCACTATTTCAGCTTTATTTGTTTAATGGGTAGTTTCTAATCTGGAAACATTGTCTATATCCTATATCAAATCACCATTTTCATTATTCTTAGGTGTTTTGTTCTTGCTGACTTTGTACATTCTCTGGCATTGGTTTGGTGTTGTTTCTTATTCTCAGTTTAATTTTCTTTCCCTAATTTTACAACGTGTAGAGCTAGATCATTTCCCCTTTCATTGGATTTCATTGCTAATATAAAGGTCAAATTGTGTATGGCACTATAGACTGGATATCCAGCACATATAGGGTGTGTGTGTGTGTGTGTGTGTGTGTGTGTGTGTGTGTGCGCGCGCGCATGTGTTCATGTGTGCATGTGTTTGTGTGTGTGTGGGTTTTAAAACAAAAGACATTTTATTTAATCAACTTACAACAAGAATGAAAGTATTCATATAACTATGCCACTTTCAGTATCATAATGATACACTTCTAAGCTGATGCCATTGCAACCTTAGGATTTTCCCCATGATTAATACAACAATCATAAACTTTTCCAACTGATACACAACCTAGTTTAACATAAGATGAAAGATAAGATATCCATCCCCATACCATCAAACATATTGTTCTACTGTGTTAGGATTGAACTATGATTTCCTGGACTGTAGTGTTTAATGTATACATCTGCAGGTTAGATCAACTCAGAAATCTTTTTGGCACCTCAAAGTGTAAGTCACATCCTAGATCAATTAGATAGTTGCCTCTGTGGTGGGACATGGATGTAAATATTTACAAAGCACTCAAAGGGATCTCCACGGACAACAGAGTAGAATCCATCACTCCTTGTATACTATCTGAGACACACCCAGCTAAACCTTATTAGTTTGTATATCAGTGCCTTAAATCTATAGTTCTCAAACTTGAGCTGTAGATCAGACTGGTCTCACACTCAGAGATCTGTCTACCTCTGTCTACCCAAGTGCTGGGATTAACGGTGTGCACAGCTACCATCCATCAACTGAAGATATTTTTAAAACACAGTTTCTAGGCTCCATACTTCAGTGGTAAAAGTCTGGCTAAAATAGGCTGAAAGTTGACACGAACATTTCCTGATGAGGCTGATATTGCTAGTCCTTAGACCACACCTTGAGACTCATTATTGTATATACTTGAACTTTAGTTTCAGAATAGTGACTATATTTAAAATTTAAATGCAATATTGAATACTTTCAAGAAGCCTCCATGACTAGAGCTTCCAAAAGGAAAGAAAACTTCATACACGATTCAAGACCATACAAATTTGAATTTTATAAACCTACTGTGATCTCACTTAATAGAAGTCTTTATAAAGTATTTATTAACAAGTACTTTATAGGCAGCCAAACTAATTGCCATATTAACAATTCAAGTGTGATGTAGTTGCTTCAATCTAAGAACTTCATTTAGCATCTCAGCATTAATTTCTAATTAACTGCTAATGTTTTCTTATGTTTTCATGGGCTTGCCTATGTGTAGATTATGTCTTAATCAGCATCGATTTCTGTAGTAAAATGACTCAATGTTTTTTCTATCTCTCCTGGATAGGACACTAATACAGTGTAATAGATTCTAGTAACTTTAAAAAAAAAAGGAATTGCAGTTCCAGATCAGAGTTTTGAATTTTAATACTGTATGAGTAGCTAAATTCCCATGAAATAGTACAAATCCCTGGTGTTATACAACTTAAGACAGGAATTAACAAATTAAGATCCATACACCAAGGTCAGTCATTTTATATTGTCTGCAGCTGCTCTCATGCCAGAGTGGCAGACCTGAGGAGTTAATGCCACAAAATATAATTTTTATATATTTTTATTTATTACCCAGCCATTTTCACAAATATGTCCTTTATCCCAAATAAGCATACAACCACAGCATCATCCTATTCATATTCTTCCTCACATATGGCTCACAAGGCTATTACTGTAAAGCCCTGTCAAACATTTTACTGGGTGCTTGATCTTGTGAACTTGTCTGAAATGTGAATCAGCTACTCTGTAGTGTGTATTATGCACACTATGTCTGTTATAGAATGAACCAGTGGTGATTCCTTTAGAGTTCATCCTATCCTTTTGGCAATTTGGGATTATTCTTGCTGAATCAGAGACCTAGATTGACTAACTTGAATATTCATTCTCTTTGGAAAGTTTCTGAGGCATACTTTTTTTATAGATTGACACCGTTGCTAAATTGCTCTTTGGGGATAAGTAGCAGTTAACCTCAGGGAAAGTTTGCAAAAGGTCAGTAGAAACCATAGATATAGGTACATTTTTGAAGAATTTTGGGTTTAGATATATAAATTATGCTGGTGTCATTAAAACTTGCAATTGAAATGAGATATATCATGATGAGAGATTAGTATTTCCCGTAGAATCACATATTTAAAGTAATAATGATAATTTAAAAGAGAAGAAAATATGTGAAAAGGATACCAAAAGAAGAATGAGAGAAGGAAATAAAGAAAGTAACTAGAAAATCAATTCTGATATCATAGGAGAATACAGAAAAAGATTAGAATTAGGGGTAGTGTGGCTGAGGAAACTAAATTAAAGAGTGAAAAATGTATTTAAGAAAGGTCAATCACAACATAGAATTAAACATGATGAGATGGCAAAACAGAAGGCATCCATGTGAGAGAAGCTTCAGCACCACATACCTCACTGCTCTTGAGACTGTTTCTTAAATACCAGTTTAGCTTTGCTAGGATGCATCAAAGATTTGGAGAAGACCCATGACAGGATGAAAATTACTGAGCCCTGCCTGACAAAAAAGTAATTTACAGATAAAGCACAATAATACTTCTTATCAGATTAATGGTGAGTAAACAACAGTGCAGTAATAAAGAAGAAACACATACTTCTGTCCCATGAGAAAATCAGGTAGATTTGTACCTACTATATTCTCATTCATGCTGTACTTCTATGAAAAGTCTGTGCCTTAGTAAGGGTTTTATTGCTGTGAAGATATGGCATGACCATAGCAACTCTTCCAAAGGATAATATTTAATTGGGCTAGCTTACAGTCCAAAGGTTTAGTGCATTATCACCATGGCAGGAACATGGTGGCATATAGGCAGAAATGGTGCTGGAGAAGGAGCTGGGAGTTCTATAACTTGAACCACAGGTAGCAGGGAGAGACTGTGTACTGGGCATAGCTTGAGTATATATGAGATCTCAAAGCCTGCCCCCATAATAGCACACTTCTTCCAACAAGGTCATACCTACTCCAACAAAGCCACATCTCCTAATAATGCCACTCCTTATGGGCCAAGCATTCAAACACATGAGTTTATATGAGCTATATTTATTCAAATCACTACATTTCACTCCCTGACCCCCATAGTCTTGTAGCCACGCCATAATGCAAAATGTATTTAGTCCAACTTCAAAAGTCTCCACAGTCTATCACAATCTCAATGATATTTAAATGGCCAAAGTTCAAAGTCTCTTCTGAGAGTCTTGCAATCTCTTAACTTTAAGCCCCCTAAAAAAATAAAATAAAAAACAGATCACATACTTACAACAAAAAATAGCGCAAAATATACATTACCATTCAAAAATGGAAGAAAGGGAGGTTGATGAGGAAATACTGGACCAAAGCAAGATAGAAAACAAGCTGGGCAAACTCCAAAGTCTGCATCTCCCTATCTGATGTCAAAATGTTCTTCAGATCTCCATCTCTTTTCTGCTTTGCTGAATGAAATGCACTTCTTTCTCTTGGCCTGGTCCTACTCCCTGTTAGAAGCTTTCCTCAGCAGGTATTCCATGGCTCTGGCATCTCTATTATCCTAGAGTCTTCAAGGTAATCCAAACTTTACCTTCACAGTTTCACAAAATGGCCTCTCTGGGTCTTTTTGCAGTGACACCCCTGAAGCATGCCTGGCATTGTGGCTTTCCTTAGTCAGAAAGGGAGATTCCATAATGCCTTTCTTCTGTTCTTGATTATAAAGCCAGAACCATGTGGCCAAAGCTGCCAAGATCTGCTGCTTGCTGGGGCTGGAACATGACCCCCTTGTTCAATTATGTCCCCACCAGCTTTCTGTTTTAGATGGTTTCTGTTATGCCCAGATCATGGAAACCCCCAGAAGACCACCATGGATACTGAGTTTCATATGTAAAGGCTAGGAGCCTTTATTTCAAGCTCAAGCTTGGTCTCTCTGTATGCCTGATGCAGCAGTGAGAGCAGAGAGCCCCAAGCCCAAGCAAGGTGGGGTTTTATCATAGTAGAGGTAGGGATGGGGAATTTCTAGGGTTTGGGACCCTGATTGCCTGACATTTATCTAGGGGTAACTGTAAAAGGGGAATAGGTGTGTGCCTAAAATGAACACAGGACTAGAAGGAGAGAGGCCATTAAAGTTGATTTGTAGTAATCCAGGCTAGAGACAGAATAGAAATCAACTGTCAGGAAATATTATTTAAGAATCATACAGGAAGAATGAGGGACAGAAAAAGCCCAGAGTTGGTGCTTGGTGTCTAATTTGTGCAAATGTAAAGAGGAGAATGAAGTTAGGATGAGGTAAAAGAAATGAGTAACATAGATTGAGTTTTCACAACTTTGAAATACCAATGATGTAGATGAAGACAACCAGGTAAAGAGTTGCTTATGAAGACCTGATGCTCAGGAAAGAACCTTAAACTGGAAATAATTTTGGAATTTGACAGCATGCAATTGACACTTGAAGACACATGTTTTCTGAGTATTTATACATGGCATGTACTATACTCCATCCTTGAGTGATAGTATGGATGTTAGCAATAAAAGTCAGGCTGTGTAATGCTTTGGAGAACAAACAACACTAGTCAAATGTCACAAATAGAAATGTAATCTTCTAAACTCTGTAAAAGCATAGAAACCTACATAAACATCTAACAGAGATTGATCCAGTCTAAATAATAAATGAAGGCTTCCTTAAGCAAAAGAATGCTTACAACGAGATCAGAATCATGTAAGAAGTTTTTCCAGGTTATAGACAAAGATAGGATGGGTAAAGAGAAAATTTCAGAAGTGGGGATACGAGAAACATGTTTGTTTTAAAGAATTCAATATGGCAGGATCACAAGAGGCAAGGGAGACCTTTATAAAATGTGTACAGGGCCGGGCGGTGGTGGTGCGTGCCTTTAATCCCAGCCCCTGGGAGGCAGAGGCAGGCCAATCTCTGTGAGTTCAAAGCCGGCCTGGGCTACAGAGTGAGTTCCAGGAAAGGCGCAAAGCTACACAGGGAAACCCTGCCTCGAAAAACAAACAAACAAACAAACAAAAATGTTATAGGAAGGACTGGAAATATGGCTCAGCAGTTCAGAGGACTTGTTGAACTTGCAGAGCACCCAGGCTCAGTTCTTAGTACTGACATGGTAGCTCACAACTACTTGTGACTCTAGTTTCAGGCAATCCAATGACTTATTCTGACACCCATGGGCAATATGCACACATGTAATACACAGTACACATACATACATGCAGGATAAAAACTCATACACACAAAATAAATTTAAAAATATTTTCAAAACCTCAGCATGGAGGAGGGGAGTGAGCAAAAGTCCCACTTCTAGTCAATAATCTCTTTGTAATTGATAGATGCTGGGAGAAGTGATTTCTTCAATGAAGTGACACTGGGTATGTCAAGCACCACGCTCTGGAGAAGTTTGCCAACACAAATCCAATACCATGTTTTTTCATGTGTGTGTGTATGTTTGTGTGTGTGTGTTTCAAGAGAACATGGGAAAAACATGAAGTTGGGTGAGAAAGGAGGTGGGGAGGATCTGGAAGGAATTGGCAGAGGGGAAAGAACATTATAAAAAATATATTGTATAAGCCGGTTGGTGGTAGCACACACCTTTAATCCCAGTACTCGGGATGCAGAGCCAGGCTGATTTCTGAGAGTTCCAGGCCAGACTGGTCTACAGACCAAGATCCAGGACAAGCACCAAAACTACATAGAGAAACCCTATATCAAATATGTGTGTGTATATACATATGTGAATATGTATATTTATGTAAGTATAAATTTCTTAAAGAACAAAAACATTAAAAAGATATATCTAGAAGTGAGAAGAGTATATTGCATTGTGGAGACAAATATGGTATATTGCATTGTTGAGAGAAATATTCAAATTTGGAATGTGCTTTACAGAAAAAACTAAAAATAAAAAATCAAGCAGACAGAGAAATACAAAAGGTAGTATGTAAGAGACTACCCAGGAAACTAGTTTGCATACCTGGATGAGTGATGGTGCCCTTCACTGAAATTGGAAACCCTAGAAGAACAATCTACATTTAGAGGCAAAAGTGAAAAGTTATCAATATTTGAAATACTGAACTACAGAACTTTCAAAATATCCAAATGTCAATAATGTAGGGGAAATTGAACACATTGAATATGGAGCTCCGAAAAGGTATCAGGTCGAATACTGAATAAACTTGTAGATCATTGGGATATAAATATTTTAACCAATGAAAAGCACAGGGAAAGCTTGACAGAGACAAAAGCATTCACAAGCCCAGCCTTTGAAGAGTCCACTATCTATAGAACAGATCATTTGAATGGAACACAGAGAGCATCAGAGACAGAGCATTCACAGTGGTGAGAGCGAATCTGTGGGGTTAAAGGATCAACATGAACTTCAAACAGGGAACATACTCACTCTATAGTTTGTATGCTTCTAAGATGTCAAGAAAAATAGCTTCAAATATGCAGTGAGTTTAGGAATGGGAGGTTGCCAATGACTTTGTCAAGAGCTACCACAGTGCAAAGATAAAAGCAGACACTTTATGGGAGAGTGAGATAAAGAAAAACTGAAGGCTAAAGAAGTCAAAGACCACATGGGGCAGTTGCGAGGAAATGTAAGTTCTCAAGAAGGAATTGCAAAGTAAGCATAACCTGGACTGGGAAGTTGATATTTGTGGTGGTGGTGATGGTGGTGGTAGTAGGGCTCACTTTTTTGATGTGTGTTTGATTTTGGTGGTAAAAGAGATTTGAACTTTGAACTGACACTGATTCAGTAAGGAAGAATGCAGAAGGAAAAATAACGATCTAAGAAAGTAGATGACATCACTGAAGAAAAATATATGCATGAATATTTCTCCAAATATATTTCTTGAAATATGTATATATGGCGAAGAACTGGAAAATATTTCAGAAATATTGTCATTTAAGGAAGTATAGAGAGCTGGGCAGTGGTGGCACACGCCTTTAATCCTAGCACTCGGAGGCAGAGGCAAGCAGATTTCTGTGAGTTTGAGGCCAGCCTGGTCTACATAGTGAGTTCCAGGACAGCCAAAGCTACACAGTGAGAGCCTGTCTCAAAGAAAAAAAAAAACTATGGGGACAAAATTGCTAGCAAGGTTCTGAAAAAGCAATAGGAGTAAAAACAGACTGTGGTTCCATAGAAGCCATTAGAAATGTTCTAAAAATTGGCAGAGACTCCATGGAATCAAAGAAGCTGGGATTTCAAATAGAATAAGGACTAAAAAGATCCATTGGCTTAAACCAATGTTCATAATGGCTTTGGATATAATTTATTCCCTGCAATAGTGGGATGGAATCCAAATTACAGTGGGTTATAATGCAGGTGGTAAGTAAGGACACAGAGGAAGCAAATGTGGGTGGCCATTTCACAAATCATTCTGCTTCCCCAGTTTACCCAGGAGATCTCTTCTATTTCCCCTTTGTATGGAAATTTATGTATCTCTCTTTGGCCCTTCCTTGTTACCTAGCTTCTCTGAGGCTGTGGATTATAGCCTGGTTATCCTTTACTTTACAGCTAATATCCACTTATGAGTGAATACATACCATATTTGTCTTTCTTGATCTGAGTTACCTCACTCAAAATGATTTTTTTTCTAGTTTCATCCATTCACTTGCAAATTTCATGATGTCATTGCTTTTTACCACTGAATAAAACCCATTGTGTAAATGTACCACATTTTCTTTATCCATTCTTCTGTTAAGGGGCATCTAGATTGTTCCCAGGTTCTGGCTATTACAAATAATGCTGCTGTGAACACAGTTGAGCAAATGTCTTTGTGGTATGATTGAGCATCATTTGGGTATATGCCAAGATTGGTATAGCTGGGTCTTGAGGTAGAGTGATTCCCAATTTTCAGAGAAACTACCGTACTAATTTCCAAAGTGGCTGTACAAGTTTACACTCTCACCAGTAGTGAAGGAATGTTCCCCTTGCTCCACATCCTCTCCAACATAGACTGTCATTAGTGTTTTTTATCTTAGCCTTTCTGAGAGGTGTAAGGTGGTATCTCAGAGTCATTTTGATTTGCATTTCCAGGATGGCTAAGGATATTGAACAGTTCTTTAAGTTTATGTTGGCCATTTGAGATTCTTCTGCTGAGAATTCTCTGTTTAAATATGTACCTCATTTTTAATTAGATTCTTTGGTATTTTGATGTCTAGATTCTTGGGTTCTTCATATATTTTGGTGCTGGCATAATTGGATGCTGGCATGTAGAGAAATAGATCTATATCTATTATTCTGTACAAAACTCAAGTCTGAGTAGATCAAAGACCTCAATATAAGTCCAGTTATATTGAACCTTATTGAAGAGAAAGGATGTAGCCTTGAATGCATTGGCACAGGAGACAACTTCCTGAATAGAACACTAGTAGCATAGATACTGAGATCAACAATTAATAAATGGAACCTGTAGCAGGAATCTCAGAAAGTCTTGCCATTTCCTCAGCTGCTCTTGTTTCCTCAGACTGGAAGCTTCTGAGTCCTCATCCAAATGAATCTCAGCTGAACTTTGCTGCTCTAAAGCCTGAATGCTTAACCAGCCAAATGCTTCTAGTTTCTGGTCTTCATGCCTTATATATCTTTCTGGTTTCCGCCATCACTCCCTGGGATTAAAGGCTCACTTTCTGGGATTAAAGGCATGAGTCACCACGCCTGACTATTACCAATGTGACCTTGAACTCACAGAGATCCGCCTGCCTCTGCCTCCCGAGTGCTGGGATTAAAGATGTGCACCACCACTGCCTAACCTCTATGTTTAGTATTGTGGCTGCCCTGATCTCTGACCCCAGATAAGTTTATTAGCATGCAAAATATTTTGGGCAACACAATACCACCACAGGAACCCCCTGAAACTGAGAAGCTTCTGTAAGGCAAAGGACACAGTCAATAACACAAAATGTCAGCCTACAGAATGGGAGAAGATCTTCGCCAACCCCACACCTGACAGAGGGCTGATTTCATTTTCTTTATTACTTCCTAAGAGAGAAAAGTCAGTAAGGGGCTGGGGAAATGGCTCAGCAGGTAAAGTGCTTGCTGCACACAGGTGAAAACTTAAGTTTGGATCCCCAGCTCTAACCTAGAAAGCTGGTCTTGTGCCTGCCATCCCAGCACTGAGATTCAAAGACAGGAGGATCCTAGAGGTTTGCTGATCAGCCAGTCTAGTCAGTGAACTCTGGGTTCAGCAAGGTACCCTGTCTAATAACAAGTTGAGAGTGACAGAAGAAGACACTCAACACTAACCTTTGGTGTGCACCTGCACCCACACACATGCATACAATAGAGAGGCAGGTGGGGGAGGATGTGAAAGATGAATGACAGATGAAATGTAGATGATGATAAAAATAAAGACAAACATTACCACCTCATCTTCAAAATGGTTTATTTTTAAGTGAATGGTTGGTAGCTGTACAAGTGACATTTATTAACTGTAGTTTTGCAGAGCTAAGATACTATATTTTTTAAAACAATTTGAGAAGTATGGTGATGTCTGTGGTTGGGGGAGCACCAACACTTAAAATATTTGAAGAGCAAAAGCTGGCATGGTGACTAGCATTTTACTTACTATGAGTGGACAGTTACTCAACAAACCATTTCCCTCTACTCTAAGATAGCCATCTGGTGTTAATTTTCAGGTCTATGATGCAGCCAATAGTTGAGTCTGGACCAAAAGCATGGACAGCGAAGAAGGAATAGCACCCCTCTTTATGACCCTATCTCCATAATTTTTGCATATGTGCTATTTTCTTTTCTTTCTTTATTGGACAGCTGGATGCAGTGAACTCTATCAGTTTACAGGAAGGATGAAGCCACAACATGGAAGGAGCCTGGTTCTGAGCCCAGTGTCTGAAGAAGAGACTCCTAAGAGAACCATCTAAGAAAGAATCCACAGATATTTCTTCTTGTATTAGTGACCTATTAACTTTCACTATGTTAAGCTGATAAGATTCGGGAATGATCTATTACAAGAGTTTCCCTGTCTTTGTAAATGTCTTTTTCCTTATAGTGGTGAACCAACCCTATGCAGATTCTGAGAACTGGTAACTACTTCCTCTGTACTAAATAGTTCAAAGTCATCAATGTCCCAGAGGGCCAACAAATGAAAGGAGTAATGAAGAAACAATTGAATTTGTGAATAATTACATTCATTAAATAATGAGTACATAATTAATTAGGATCCCTGCTTAGAGGTAAGGGATCTGAAAGCCTTCAACAGCATGTTTGGTAGTTCATAAATCTAACGTGCACCCCTATTCCATGGAAGACACTAGGGTAAATCCATTTGTAAATAAGAATATTAAGTTCCACCTAGACAGAATCTCTGAGTAGGCTGGGCCTATGTAACCATAAAATATCCCTGTAGAGAATCAAAATGAGAATAGATACTTTTTCTAGTTTTACCTCAATGTTGCTTTGTGCTGGAGGCTCACCCCTTTGCCTGCAGGAAAAGGCTGCTATTTCAAGAAAAGGGTTTTGAAGCCACTGGTCCTAGGAGACTTCATCAAATGAGACAATCTTTGTTATTGATGACCACAAACACTTGTAATAATGGTAGTAAAGAAGATGGCATGTGGAACTCAATCTTACAAGCAGGAATCATGTACAGTCTATAACATCACAGACCTAACATTCTTCACCATAGCTTACCTATTCCACATATACTTTCTGTATAGAAGTGAGATACCATTGCTGGGTTCTAATGGCTCCCTTGGGGGAGGGAGTGAGAAGGCACAGTGTCAATGGCACAGACACTGGGAGTCAGTTAAAGGCAAATAATGAACTCCTTTATTCAATAATGGGAAAGGCCTTATATACCTTCCTTCCAGCACCCAGTGTGCATGGTCATCCCTCATTGGCTGGGCATGATCAGGAACTCTGACATCGATCAAGACCTCTGACACCACCTATTACTAGGCCTTCAGGTAGACTCTAGGTTGGCTCATAAGGAAGGACATTATGTACATGCCTTAGCAACTTGTCTGAGCCAATTTCCTCTACCCTATGGGCTTGTCCTACTACAAGATACTTTGCATCTAGGTGTTCAATCCCAGGATACCAATGAAGGAGTAAAGAAGATGGGTATCCTCTGTTTCTTTCTGCAATGTCTACCACTATGTGGCCACTGTTAGAGCCAGAGGTAGGACTCTGAACTTTGCAGGAAGTGATTCAACAACTTTCTGTGACATATACATCTTCCTACCTAAATAGTCCTCCCTTCCCATCTTCCTCATTTCTGACAACTGAATCTTCACCCAAGCCTCACAATCTCAGGATAGCTGATAAGAAATAAGAGGCTGAAGCTGAGAAGTCTGTTAAATGATGGACATATCTTAGGTTAGGGAGTGCCATAGACATTAGTTCAAACTCTCTTTTGCCATTTACTAGTTCTGCTTTTTTGGTTCAAGACATGTGACTTCCTTAAAGGTAGAACCAAACACCAGCTTCTGGGATCACCATCATTTAAATTAAATTCTCTGAAAAATAGTAGATAATCATAAATAATAACTTTGTGGGGTGGAGAGAAGAGGAGAATATTTTTGATTAGGTTAGGCATCATGCTTAAGTTCTCTGAAAAAGGGAAGGAAATATGACTGAGATGGCAGGCTACCCTTGAAGGAATTCCTGTCTGCACTAACCCAAGAACTATATCTAGCTCTAGAGTAACCTGATCCCAGTGACTTGCAACATGCTTTTACATGTCTTCTCCAACGTCAGCACATAACTCATTCTTTGGTTTCTAAGTCTTGCCCCCAAAATGACTTCCTCCAGAGGTCTTCTCTCAAACCTATCTCTTTACAGGAGTGTGGAACTTTGAATGTAAATGGCCCCCAAAAGGCTCTCATATTTGAATAGTAGGTCCTTAGTTGGTGGAACTGTTTGGGAAGGTTTAGGAAGTGTGGCCTTATTATAGGGCATGTGTCACTGGGTGAGCTTTGATGTTTCAAAAGCCCATGCTACCACTCGGAACCACATAGGCCAAAGAAGCAGGTGGGCTAACTACAGATTTCCACCTCTCTTTCCTCTCCTCAAAAATCCAGTCCCCTAGTTTCATCTCCAGCTCTGTAGTAGAATACCTGCTGAGGCCTCCCCTTTCTCTCAGACTCTAGTGTATAACACAGATCTTCTCCAACCTTCTTTCCCACACATCTCTTTGTCTCAGCCCCCCGACTCTAGCATGCATTCCCTGGGACCCTGACTATCAAGCCTGCTGGAATCAAGTAGGTCAGTGAAGCAGGAAAATGAGCTTCAGATCTTCACTCTCCTACTTTTCCTCCAAATCCAATCCCCCAGTACCATCTCCAGCTCTGTAGTAGTCTAACTCCTGTTGGCTTCTCCTCACTCTTTGCCCCCACTTCCAGGAAATGAATTCAACAGCATCTTTGGCAGTTCTTTGTCTCATGATGTCATAACAAGGCTTTTCTCCTCATATTTTTAATTTTAATTTTACTTTTATATTTATTTATTTGTATTTATTTTTACCTTACAGGTCCTTTGCATCTCTGTTTCTTGTGCCTTTTCTTGGACTCCTTTCTTGTTTATTTGTTGTGTCCTATACTGATTTGTTTGATTTTGTTTTATCTTATCTTATTTTATTATTATTCTCATGATTCCTATTTGTTTTTTAATGAGAGACAGAAAGGGTGTGGATCTAGATGGGAAGGGAGATAGGGAGAAACTAGGAAGAGTAAACAGAGAGGGGATTGTATTTAGGATGTATTGTATGAAAAAAAATCTATTTTCAGCAAATAAAAAAGTAACAAAAGCCTGTTATCCCTAGTGTGTTCTCTGCTTCCTGCTTGAGATTTTACAATGTGATCTCTCAGCTGATGATGTCAGGCTTTTTCTTGGCCCACATGGACTCTACTGCTCTGAAACCATATGTCCAATTAAATATTTTCTCTTATAAGTTTCCTTGACTATGATGTTCTGTCTTAGCAATAGAAAAGTAGCTAATATAAATCATATTGCCTACTTGTCACTTTCTCTCCCATTACCCTGCTTTAATTTGCTCTACAGAAGTGTTAACAACACCAAAGTTATATCTGTGTTTGCTTGTTTATTCATCACTAATTCAATTTGAGCTCCAACAAGGAAGGAACCTCCTATACCTCAACAGTATCCCCAGTATGTGGCATATAGTAGTGAACAACAAAATTTTTAATCAGTGAATGAAAATTGGAAATGTACCACGTTGAATGTATCACTTTCATCAAAAAATGTTGTAAAAGTATTATTAAAGCATCTATTATTCATAAAATTTTGTCAAAATAACGATGTATCTAAAACGAGTTTTCTCAAAGTGATTGAGCCTTCCATTCAGAAAAAAAAAAGGAAGAAAAAAACAAACTCTTGATTTTTCTTCAATTGGAATTCCTGCTGGGGTCAGGTCTTAAAGGTTGTTATACTGGGGTGTGAATGAACTGCAGTGCTTTACACACATGAGCAAATTTCTGTGGATAGAATCTACATATTTTCTTGGGGACTAGAAGTAAAGAACATATGTAACATTATCTGCAAGTTGAGTTACATACTGTGTTAGGTGAATTTTTCCTAGGAATGTATGAATCATTGTCTAGTCACCCCAGATAGGACACCAACAACATGCCAAAGGAATAATTCCACCTAAGTCTAGTTTGGTAAACCAATGAGTTTATGAAGGAGCATAGATGAGGAGTTCCTTACAGAGCTCAGATGACTCAAAGGCAGGTGCATCATGAAAAAGTCCCCCATCGGTCTAGGTAATGACTCATGAAAGCTGCATCCCTAGAACTCCTTGTGACTTGCAGGCAGCTGAAGCTGGTCGAAGAGCCTTTCTTCCTTACATAACCATGGAGAAGGGCCTCATGGAGCTTGTTAAACTTTAGAAGCTTCTGAAGTCCAGTATGTTTTGTGTTTCCTAAGTATTATAATCCTCCCTCTTCCCTCTAAATAGTGCAAATGGCTTGGCTGAAAAGAAAATAGTCTAAAGAGACATTTCTGTCTCTCAATCTGACTATCAGACTATTGAGACAATGAACCACAAAGAAATGGGAATTTTATTTACACATCTCATGCTGGGAGAAGAAAATGGCCCTTGTCAGAGGGGAAACTTGTGTTTGGAAAGAGGTTTCTCCCACCCTCTCCCAACACAATGTTGAGTCCATGATGAGTAGAACCACACCTTGATGGGGACTGCTTAGATATGCAAATATTTGATCTTCTTTTTAAACTTCATCTCATTTTCACACCCTGAAAACAATTTTGGGGGTGAATCTCTTTGTCCCTTTTCCCAATATGGCCATGTTGAATAAATTTCCTTTTTCTTCCCTCCACTATTAATTTCACCCCTTTAATGGGTAGCCAAAGCTGATTTTGGAGCACAGCCTGTGAAACCCAAGTTGAATAACAGGAGAGGATGTTTCTATATGGAGGGCATGGCTATGTGACATATGTAAACACTAGAGAGACCCCAATGGAGGGCAGGTTGTAAGAGAGCTGATCAGACACAATAAAAGAAGTGGAGATTATGAAGAAGAACTTGGAACTAACCCCAGAGGGTAGAAGGAGAAAGTGACATGAGCGCTGGGGACAGGAACATTCATAGGAAAATGAGACCAGAAATGCAGAAATACCATGAGTAAGATCAAAAGCCTTCGGATTCTCAAAACTCCGTATCACTTTAGAACCAAAGTTTTTGGGGAAGGGATCAGAGACTCCTTCTCATACTAGAAACATTCAGTACCTGATAGGAACAGATCTTGGAAAGCAGTAACAACATATATGTTTTATGTGAGCAGCAATGATACATCTCTTAAGAGCTTTTAAGACCAAGTGGGATCATGGGAAGATTGAGATGTGCAGAAACTGATCAACACTGAAGTGAGAGACACAGCTATAGTTGGGGTAATGTCCTGAGACCTTTTGTTGTTTTATGGGATTGGGGGCTTGTTTTTAGTTTTTGTTTTTTGTCTGTTTGTTTGTCTTAGAGCCACAGCAATCAGAGGATAAGCCTGATAAATGGACACCAGAAAGGTTGCCCTGAGGACCCTTTAAGTACCTGAGAAGGGGAAACTAGCAAGGTACTGATGTTTCTGCATAAGCACATGGAAGCTGGGAGAAAAGGGAATCCAACAGTGAGAGTAATAGAATCATATTTGTCCTTACAAGCTGGTAGAAAAGAGAACATCCAAGTGGATTTATAGCCACCAACAAGACTAAGCTCCTGTGACTGCTGCATCGCCAGACTGGAAACCATGATTAACAAGTTCTCCTACACCCATGGCACCAATCCCAGAGGTTCAAATTCATTTGGAAAAGGTCTTAGAGCTCATACAACATTTTCTGCCCTGAGAAAAAAATCAACACATTCTAATGAGAGTCTAAAAAATTAAGGCAGTTTCAACTTTAAAGGCAAATGCAGACATTTAATTCTCTATTAGGTGCAGTTCAGTTTTATTAAACTGAAAACAATTTGAAGGAAAAGTCAATAAAATTGGAATTTTTCTTAAATTAATGAATAGCACTTATTGCTCCTCACCAGATACACAGCTTTGTTAATGAATTGTTTTCAGGATGGCAGACATTTAGCAAGGCTATACAGCAGCAAAATTAGAAAAGATGTTAGATAGAATATATCATAATGGAATGAATGTATTGGACTGAGATTTTATCTTATTAAGAAAAGGTGTCTGTAAGAAAGAAAGCCTGTTACATCTCCATTACAAAAGTATAGAAAAACAACTGAAGTTCTCAGTGAGGAGGAAGTAAACTTACTCTATAAAGGACTAATAGCAAATATTTTCAACTTTGTAGTCCATATACACTCTGTTGTAAATACTCCATTCTATTAATGTAACACAAAATTAGTCACAGACAAAACAGGATCAAATGAATGTGGCTGTATTCCAGCACAGATTTCCTTACCAATGCTGAAATGTGAATATCAATATATATATATATATAACAAAATATTGCTCTCATTTTGTTTTATTATCAGTTAAATCTATAAAAGTCATCATTAGCTCTTGAATCATATAGAAACAGATGGTAGGGATGGGTAGATGGCTCTGTGCACAAAAGCTCCAGAAGCATGAGGTCTAGAGTTTAGAGTCTCTGAGCTCATGTAAAAGCCAGGCAGGCATGACATTGCTTATGATCCCAAAACTCAGGAGGCAGAGACAGAGGATTTCTGGCGCAAACTGCCTAGATAGATAGGCCAGAATGGACAAGCTCTAGTTTTGGCAACAGACCCTATCTCAATAAATAAAGTGGAGAGTGCTCAGTAAAGACGGTGTCAACTTGGGCCCTCTGCACACATGCGTGGACACACACACACACACACACACACACACACACACACACACACACACACATACTGGTATCTATATGAACAAGCACACAAAGCCATACAAATCATAAAAGTAGGTAACAAATCAAACTTGGCTACTATAGGCTGCAGTGTGTTCATTCATGTTCAAAATGATGACCTGCTGATGATGATCTCCAAAGAAAACGTTGCAGACTTTCTCATAGTCACACAATGTAGGCAGCTATTTACACCAGTCTGTCTGTTTCCTGCTAATGTTAATCTCAAAGTCTATTTCGAAAACTAACATGATGTGTGAATTCCTTCTAACCACCCTTTCATCTGCCTTTCAACTTCTACCCCAAAGCTCTTGGGTTTACTTTACTTACAAGCTGTTTCCTCTTTTCCTAGAGTACAGTTACTCCCAATGGTGTCTTTTATCGGATACTCTACATTATACATTAAGTTGCAATCAATAGCATTGATGGAGAGAGCCATTCTGAATTATAGAGATGAAAGAAATTACCCTTTGCTTTGGAAGAGTCAATTTGCCCTGATTGGGCTTTCCTGATAAGAACAGCAGCAAACACTTCTAGCTCTTTGTTATTTCTCCTTCCCTACTTTGTTGCATTTAGTGTGCAGACAATATGGATTACTAGGGCAACAATGAAGTTATGGAGCAGAAAAGATGACTTTCATGTTCATTCCCCCAGATAACCACAGATGCGATTTCTCCAAAATGAACTGCTTCCTTCACAATACTAGTAGGTGAAAGAGACAAGAGGGAGGGGAGCAAGGGAGAGATGGGGGGGGGAAGGGAGAGGGAACTCTGCTGCAACTTTCATGACAGCACTGAGCTTTTCCTCAGGTCAAGATCTGAGCTTGACATAGCTTGTGCGTCAATGGCCTGATTTTAATTCCTGAGGACATATTTGGGTAATATATTAAAAAGTGACAGGCTATATAGAGTAAAGACTAAAGCAAATTAGGGTGAGAGTCCCAAGTTCTGGTGCTGGTGTTTCTAGTTTTGAATATGATAGTGAAGTTAGGTTTGGGGAGAAGTTGGCATTTGAGCAAAGGCTTCAGGAAGGGGAAGAGTTTGATATGTTGATATCTCAGTTAAGAGCATTCAGGCAAAGGAGCAGCCGAATTAAAGACTGATATAAATGTATATTGTTATGCTTTAGGATCAATCTTCTTAGAAAATAAACAAGTTTAACCTAAAGAGTTACTTTTAAAAATTACTACTACCTCTACCCTTCCTCAAACAAAATAGCAAAACCAGTTTCTTTGACTACATGCTTTTTGCTCATTATCTAATTCATTCACACCATAGGAAAGATTTCTGGCTCCAAGTTTAATTGGCTTCTAAAATGTCCTCTCTTCTCCTGTGATAATAGGAAGTACACGGAAGAAGTTAAGATCTGAAAATTGGATAATTAGACATCTAAATCCAAGCTGGGAGTGGTGGCACACACCTGTAATCTCAGCACTTGGAAAGTAGAGACAGGAGGATCTGAAGTTTAAGGTCAGCAGCTACATATTGAATTTGAGATCACCTTGGGCTATATGAGACCTTGTCTTAAAAGAAAATCTTTTTTAAAAATGTAATAAAACTTATATCCTAATTCAACATATTAAAATAAATGTGGCTTTGACCAAGATTGCCTCAATTACCTGAATTGAAAAGAGAGAACATGATAATAGCTTAGTTATAGGGACTTCTATGAAGATTAAACAGAGTGCTCAGCAGAGTGCTGCATGTAAAAGAGTACGGGTCAGACACAGTATCAACTATCACTTTTGTACTTTCTACCTAGATGGAGGTGACTTAGCTAATTTGTACAGAATTTCATAAGGGGAATTTTATTACCCAACTTTGTGCATTGAGATTTGTCCACATAAATGTATCCCAAGACCTCTTCCTGATAAAATTACACAAGATAAAAATTACCCTATCCATAGAAAAAGGATACGGTTTGGAAATGCTGTACAATAAATGTGGTAAAGTGTAATGAGAATTTGTTCTAATGTGGTAAAAACCAAAAAATAAGACCTATCTACCATGGTGACAGCTGCAGGAAGAGGAATAAAAACTTACTATGTCTTATAAATAAATAGGATGATTTGAAGTACTAGGCATAATTATAAATTCGTGCCTCTGAGAGTGTTATTTAATGAAGCAAACAATAACAAAACTCCAGTCAGGACCCAGTCTCACATTGTTAGCAATTTCTTCTGAGAGGGAAGGAAGGAGCCTGAGTAATCATTAGACTAAGATAAATTAGTGTTTTCATTTCTAGTGAGTCTTCCCACGCACATTAGACTTGTCTCTCTCTGTACTTTTAAAAATGGAATGACCAAGCACAGGAAAATATTTTCTTTTCATCTTGTATGCAACAGGATAACTGTATTACATGAACAGAAACAAATAACCTCCCTGAAAAGATGCTTGAACCTTCCAAAACAAAAGCCTCAATCCATGATGTCAATGACTCCTCTCCAAAGCCAGGTGTTCCCCACTGTAACAGGAAGAGTGGAGAAACTGTCTCGCAACAGACAAAGGGTCCAGATTTCCAGAATTTTTCAGTTTGTCAGCATGATCTTGGGCAATTTACTGAACTTTCTGCATTTTTGCCCTCAAATGTGAAATGGAGATTGGTGCTGTCTTACAATGACAATCTGGCAAAGACAATGTAGAAAGCATACCCTTAGAATCCTTTGTAATTTCCACAAAGGACCACCACAGGGAAAGGCCATCACAGGCAAAATAAACGCAGCAAAAATAGCAAATCACAGGACTGGGAGATGACAGCTCATCTGGTAAAGCATGAGGACCCGAGTTTGGATCCCCAGAGCCCATGTGAAAAACCAGGCATGATTATGCATACATGTAACCCCAGTGCAAGAAGAGAGAGAGTGGAGACAGGTATATCCCTGGAGCTTTCTGGCCAGTCAGTGTAGCCAGTGTGTGAGCACTGGATTCTGTAAAAGACCATGTTTCAAATTATAAGGTGGAAAGTGATCTAGGAAGATACCTGATGTTCATCTCTGGTTTCCTCAGGCACACGAGTGTACAGCCACATATACATGCACACATGCACACACTACACTACACACACACACACACACAAGTACAATAATACTAAGAACATAGTTTCAAGGAAAATCCTTATAAACTCCTTAATATTCGTCCATGGGACTAAATTAGTGTTTCTAAGACCTCCCAAGGAAACAAGTACTTAGTCAAAGTATTTAGGTTGTAAATTATTGGAGACTATCCAAGATATTTAAATAGAAAATTGTTGTGATATCTGTTCTTGCAAGACAACTAGGGTGTTGTGACAAAGAATGTTTCCCCTTCAAGTTTCTTCCAGTGAGGCTAGCCTTCTTGCCCACAAGTTAAAACTAAGAAATGCAATGACTTTGGTAGTTTTTTCTTTTAGGTAATAGAGAATGTGTGATCAGTTTAAATCTCAGACCATAGTCCCCAATCAGTCCAATATAATAATGAACCCTTCACTCTTCATTTGAAAGTTCTTGCCCAACTCCCCTGGGGCTGACTACTATAGGATAAAACAAAGGACAGTGCCTGTCTGGACTTCTTCTGCAAGTGAAGATTTGCCCCAGCACTCTGAACTCCTTGATGCTGCTGAGAGGCTTAAGGAGGTTTCATTCTTTGCAAATGCTACGTGATGGGCTTCCTCACAGCCTCATTTGGAACTGAATCCCATAGTTGATGTTATTGATCTCATGGGTCCCTTGGTCAGGGTCACATGGTCACCAATGCCTTTCTTCATTTCTGGAGAATTACTCTTAATAACTACAATGGCTTTGGGGGAGGTGTCCAGCATTGAACTCCTCCAGCCACAGTTCTTCAGAACTGTTTGACATTTGGAAATAAATGTCCTTCTGTTGTCATGACATGGCAGATTCTGGAGTACTTTTTATGGTCCACATCTCCCCAAAGCTTTGAACCCAGGATAATCTGTCCATGAATCCTTCCTATTTCATCTCACTCTTTCTTTCTCTCATTTTCCCACTTTGTTACAGATTCTCTGGAAGCACTTTCTTCAACTTTATTTGTGCGTGTGTATGTGTGTTGTGAGTGTGATCTATGCACGTGTGTATGCAGTTGCAAGTACCTGTGCCCACAAGTATAGAGTCCAGAGGCAGACATTGAGTCTCTCTTCTATCTCTCTCTGACTTACTCATTTTGGACACCATCTCTTCCAGAATTTGGATCTCTTGCTTTGTGGCTAGACTAGAAGCCAACAAGCCCCACCTATTCCTCTTGTCTCCACCTGCTGGGTTACAGGTGCCTATGGGACTATTGTTGCCTTATTATGTGGGTGCTGGGATCTGAACTCAGTCCTCATGATTACACAGCAAGTCCTTTTAACCACTGAGCCATTTCTCCAAAACAAAATCACTCTCTTAATTGATTATTTGTACAAACAACAACAAAAAGAAGAAAGCCCTGTCTCTATGTATAATTACAGGGCACCTAGTTTCACACATTTACATTTTATACATTAGTTCCCCATTACATAATTTTATTTAGTGCCTTTTCATACCAGAAACTGTTCAATAAATATTATCCTAGTCTTCTTCCATCAGAATAATAAGAAATCACCTGAAGACTTTTTAATAATCAATATTGCTTTGGCTCAAAAAGGAAACTTCCAACTCTACAACCATATATATATTTGTCTTTTGTCTCTGATGGATTTCTGCCATGAAAGAGAGATGAGTATGTTTCCCCCCCTTTGAAAATTTTACATTTCAGTGTCCAACATCTAACCCTGAATACTAGTATTTTCCAGTAAATCAGAAAAGAGGATTATCTGTCACCTCCATGAGGAAAAAGAAAATCAAGCCAAGATGCACAAACAGAAAAAAAAAATCAATTTTCTCCAGGTCACTCACCTACATAAGTCCTTCAGAAAAGAAACAAAGCAATCTGGCCCAAAAGAAAGCAGACAGGGAAGGATGAACTCCAAGTAATGTCAAGTTTAAAAAAAGCTTTCTTGTAAGTAAATAATGTGCATTAAAAGGTCACTTCTGA
Source organism: Onychomys torridus (assembly GCF_903995425.1). Classification (NCBI taxonomy): domain Eukaryota; kingdom Metazoa; phylum Chordata; class Mammalia; order Rodentia; family Cricetidae; genus Onychomys; species Onychomys torridus. Next base: position 58,316,939 of record NC_050466.1, on the reverse strand, counting down.
CTCTTTTCACTTAGTCCTGACATCGAAAAATGTTTGCTTGCCATGAAGAGCGTACTGTCCTCATATGATTCTAGCTCACAGAAAGGCAACATTAATCAGGACAACGTAGAGGGGCAGTGGCAGTCTTAAATGCCTCTCACCACCAGCCATAATTTTAGAAAAGATAAAGTGAGAAAGAAAGTTCTCTAAACCACTCCAGGTGAGTGATCATCAATATTTTTGGGGGGAAATTACCAGAGAGCAAATAGTTTAGCAGTTGCAAGCTACCTGGTCTCTATCATAGCTACTCAACTATGTCATTCTAGCTTGAGAGCAACCACTGACAATAAGTAAAAGAATGAGAATGTATGCTTTCCAATAAAGTATTACAAACAGACACAGAAAATTGAATTTTGTACAATTGTTATATAGCCCAAAATAAGTCTTCTTTTGATTTTTTAACTATTTAGAAATGTGAAAATATTCCTAGCTCATGGGCCTTATTCAAACGAATGGAAGCACATGAATTATGAACCAACAGCTGTGGAGCCCCCAACTGGATCAGGCCCTCTGGATAAGTGAGACAATTGAATAGCTTGAACTGTTTGGGAGGCACCCAGGCTGTGGGACCAGGACCTGTCATTAGTGCATGAGATGGCTGTTTGGAACCTTGGGCTTACACAGGAACACTTTGCTCAGCCTGGAAGAAGGGGACTGGACCTGCCTGTACTGAATCCACCAGGTTGAAATGAATCCCCAGGGGAGTCTTGGCCCTGGAGCAGATGGGAATGGAGGAGAGGGGATGAGAGGAAGGTGGGGGTGGGTGACGGAGGGGGGAGGACAGGGGAACCCATGGCTGATGTGTAAAATTAAAACACAAATATAATAATAATAATAAAGGAAGAAAAATGCAAAAAAAAGAAAAAAAAGAGGAAGTGGACTAGATATGGGCTATGGTTTGATTAATCCTGGATTGCTCTTAGATTATAAACTACAGTAGTTCATTCAGGACTGGATGTTGATTAGTGTTCTGAAAAGGTTAAAGAAAGGAATTATAATGAAAGAATGTTTATCTTAACAAACTGCTTTAAAGTGCAAACACAGACACACAGACACACACACACACACACACACACACACACACACACACACACACAAAGAGAGGGAGGTTTTTTCCCCTGCATGAGATCATGACTTTTATTTTAGCTGAAGCCTACCAATTATAAATCAAATGGCCTCCTTTAGCATTTTGACTTAAGTTCCTAGCCAAATGAGGATAGAAGCGACATGAAAATTCATTCAAAATGAAGAATGTTTCTAGCTTTTACAAATCTCCCTGGTCTTTTATGGTTGTGCCACCCACACTTTTTGACAGCAATTTTTAAATAACTTGCTGTTATAAAGGTTTTTCCAAAATAGCCAACTCTGCACTTTTTTTCCTCATTAAACTATGTAGACCAGTGGTTTTCAACCTTCCTAAAGCTATGACACGTTAGTAAAGTTCTCCATGTTGTGATGTCCCCCACTAATCATAAATTTGTTTTCGTTGCTACTTCATAAATGTAATTTTGCTACTGTTATGAAATGTAATATACATATCTGATAAGCAGGATATTTGATATGCAATCCCCAAAGAAGTCCTAAGCCACAGGTTGAGAACTGATGATATAGAGACTATGACAAAGAGAAGAGGCATAGGTAGCCAAACACAAATGTCTTGAACACTTGATAAGCATAAAAATCAATGGTTGAGGTAGGGGTGTGTGTGTGTGTGTGTGTGTGTGTGTGTGTGTGTGTGTGTGTGTGTGTGTCTGTGTGTCTGTGTGTCTATGTGTATGTTTGTGTGTGTGTTTATGCCTATACATGCATATGTATTGTTGAGGTTTTATAATAGAATCAGTCTATCAGGCATTGGGCATCCAGTGGGCACTGGACAGTAGTGAATAATATTATATATATATATATAGTATACAGTATCGGTGAACCTAGCAAGCAGTTGAGCAGCAAAGAATATCCTACTTTCTGATCATGTTTCTTTAAGTTTCATCTGAGGAATGAAGATGGTGCAATGACTTTAAATATTTTCATTTAAAGGAGCTTGTTAGTGGAATTACATTTCCCACAACCTACAGCATGCCTAGCTTCCTGTAAAAGACATATACCTGTTATTGCTTTCCTTAATAGAGATATAAGATGCATTTCAATGTTTGGCCATGAACTAGGAGAGATGTGGAATCCTCCCAGATGGCAACAGTGCTCTACTGCACTCATGGAAACTAGTACAGCTGTTCAGAGAATGTTATTGTGATTTGAGTATAATCATTATTAAAACATAGTCAAAATATAGAGAAATGAGGCAAAGTCAGGGAAGAAGAGAAACAAGAGTGGTCCCAATGAAAGAACTGCCACACTTTCCAAAACAAATGCATTGCTCCTCTAGCAATTCAATTTGAATGCTTTTATCTTCTCTGATGAGTACACTCCAGGTTTAAAAAAAAAACAACAAACCTGAATCACACATTTGAAATATATATATATATTCCTAGATCTCTGCAGTAAAAGAATTACTTCCTCTGTAGTTAATATTTACTCTCTTTTCATGAAGCAAAAGTACATTTATCCTTCATTTCATGTCATTTTACATGTTCCTACTGAAACTTGAGTGCTACTCAACAGATGCTATGCTAAGTCTTACCTGAAAGGATCGTTCTGTTCATATTGTCTTTAATACTGATGGAACCTGAGGTGCCCACTAAGACAATGATGAACACTTAACACACCTCTAATTAGACCTCAATTCTCACATGATTTTTAAGTCTTTGTAGTTTCAATTGTAGCATTACTCTGTTGTAATACTTTCAATAAATACGTATTATAATACCCATCAAGCTATAGTAAAACCTTTAGATCCAGCTGGATGTGAGGAAGAAGAGAGAGGCAAAATGCCATCATTTGATCTTATAATGCTTGTTGTAGTTATTTTTCTGGTTGCAGTAATAGAATATACTAACACAAGAAATTTAAAAAAGAGTTTAATTTGGCTTACCATTTGAGGACTATTATAAGTCTATCATGGCAGGACAAACAGGGTGACAGGAGCTTGATAACAATGACTGTTTGGGTTTAGCTGGCTTTCTTATTTTTTCTTTCTCTTATTTTTTGAAATTATACAGTAATTACTTAATTTCTCCCTTCCCCTTCCTTCCTCCAAACCTTTCCATATAACCCCCCTTGTTCTTTTTCAAATTCATGCTCTCTTTTTTCATTAATTGTTGTTATACACACATATCTATATGTATATTCATATATCTTTCTAAATATAATATGCTGAGTCTGTATAATGTCACTTGTATGTATGCTTTCAGGTCTGACCATTTGGTATTAGATAATCAACTGGTGTGCTCTTTTCTGTGGAAACCATTTCTCCTACTCTCAGTTGCTGTGGATATCTCTCTGTGTAAATAAAGTTCTGATTGGCCAGTGGCCAGGCAGGAAGTATAGGCAGGACAAGAGAGAAGAGAATTCTGGGAAGTAGAAGGCTGGGGGGAGACACCGCCAGCCGCCGCCATGAAAAGCAACATGTAAAGACACTGGTAAGCCACAAGCCATGTGGCAAAGTATAGATTAGCAGAAATGGGTTAATTTAAGATAAAAAAGTAGATAACAAGAAGCCTGCCACAGCCATACAGTTTCTAAACAATGTAAGTTTCTGTGTGCTTTCTTGGTTGGGTCTGAGCGACTGTGGGACTGGCGGGTAAGAGAGATTTGTCCTGACTGGGCCAGGCAGGAAAACTCCAACTACAAATGACGCCCAACGTGTTGGCAAGAGTTTCCACCTAAAACCTGAGAAAAAAGATTCTAAGACGGAGCTAAAAACAGCTTCCTAATTGTCTCTCTCAAGTTAGCAGCAGCCTGCCGGTTTGAGCTACTATGTCGGGTTCCTGGCGTGTGCGTCTGACCTGCAGTGTGGCGGGAATGGGGAGTCTACAAGCGGTGCTTTACTCTGCTGCATGGTAGATTTAGCCTTTGCTAGTTAAAAAAAAAAAAAAAAAAAAAAATTTCTGGGCTATGCGCTGCTTTGATAGAACTGCTTCTGATAGTTGATGGTACACATGGCTCCAGACCTCAGAGCTGGTGGTAAACTGTACCGCCGCCATGTTGGGAAGCTGAGGTGGGCGGAGCCAGCAGCCACAGCGGTGTTTCAATCTTACAAGGATGGATATTACCCAGAGAATCTGGTTTATGTTATCTTTTGGATTTTTAACTACAGAAAAAGATTTGATCATAAAAGCTGTTGAGTTAAACACATATGTAAATTTTAAAGGTACCTTGACTTCAAAATTTGGATATAAGGATATGTTGCTTTGGAAAGGAGTCTCTGCTTTTGTTTCCACAGAAAGCCAGAGGCTGTGGATTTGTTCCAGATTAAGATACATCAGGTTTGATCAGCCAAGACCACCTGAAAGGTCTCCGATGACACCATGGCCCAGATGATCCAACATCCAGAATGGTTTCAAGGCAACTGGCTCAGAGGTTCACCCTAATGGACTACTCTGTAATCCTAAAATTTTCTTTGTGTCCCCATAAGATACAGCGCCCCCCTCCAGCAGGAAGTAGTAAGAGAAACTACGCCCACATTCCCAAAATTATCAAGCTGGCTTTGGAGATGGAATTGGCTCACTCCTTCTCTAAACCCAAGCATATTGCTAAAAGAAAAGGTTAAGAGATTCTTGTGTCCCAAATCAGAAGAGCCCTCTGGTGTGGGACAGAAAAAAAACAATATTTTTCTTTAAAGCAGTTTGATTATAAATGAGATCTCTTTCTAAAGAAGAAAAGGGGATATGATACAGATATAATAGGAAGAAAGGGTAGATTAAGGAACTTACTTCTAAAGAGCAACAAGTCATTTAAAATGTTTTACATTGGTATAGATTTTAGTCTATTGATACAAACTTAAAGTTAATTTTGTTATACTATGTATATATTTCTACTTGTGTTTAAGGTATTATGTTTGTATAGCTCATTTAAAATTGTAATGGATAATTAAAAATAGATTAATAATTAATCATCTGTGATAATCATACTCATAGCCATGTTAGTTAAGTCTTCTGGGTATACATAGAGATATTTCAGATAGATAGGTAATCTTCAAATACTTCAAAGACCTTCAGAATATGGCATTTAAAATAATTTTAAAATTTAGACTTTCTGGACAGTGATACATGTCTGCTCCTGGCAACACCGATTTACTTCAGAGACAACGATGGGCATTGAAGACACTTCATATGTTATCTTCACCTTGGCAAAAATAGCCATTTGGGCAAGAAACTGTTCTTGCCTGGACTGCTTGATTAACTGGACATGCAGGACCCCTAGAAAGGTGACCACTGAACTTTGCTTGAAAAAATGGTCCTTCAGGTTCCTGCTTCTCAGAGGAAACTGCCAGACATTCTACAGGACACTAAAAAAAGTGACCAAGAGACTCTAGCCCTGTGGGCTGAAGACAGATGCCCCAACTTTACAAAGGAACATTAGGTGACTGTCCAGGCTGCCAGCTGTCTCTGTCTACTCTTGCAAGACTCCCGAAAAATGCTTGCATCCTTCTCCCGGTTCTCAGGTAATATTATATCCTTTTGAGGTCTTTGATGTGGTTGAAGACTAGATAGTTATAATTTTCTCAGTTAATGATAAAAGATAAGTTAGATATAAAAGCTTAGACTCACAAATATAAGATAGATAGGATATCTTCTTTAATATTGTAACTGTAATTCTTGCTTGACAATTGTTTTGTTATATGTAATTTTACTATGTAAAAGTTAAAACCTTCCTTTAAAAAAAAAAGAAAAGGGGAAGTGCTGTGGATATCTCTCTGTGTAAATAAAGTTCTGATTGGCCAGTGGCCAGGCAGGAAGTATAGGCAGGACAAGAGAGAAGAGAATTCTGGGAAGTAGAAGGCTGGGGGGAGACACCGCCAGCCGCCGCCATGAAAAGCAACATGTAAAGACACTGGTAAGCCACAAGCCATGTGGCAAAGTATAGATTAGCAGAAATGGGTTAATTTAAGATAAAAAAGTAGATAACAAGAAGCCTGCCACAGCCATACAGTTTCTAAACAATGTAAGTTTCTGTGTGCTTTCTTGGTTGGGTCTGAGCGACTGTGGGACTGGCGGGTAAGAGAGATTTGTCCTGACTGGGCCAGGCAGGGAAACTCTAACTACACTCAGTATTCTTTAGTTACCTGTAATTGCTTGTGTAGGGTTGGGGTCTGTGGTCTTTTCCCATCCACTTTGGTATGTCTATTGCTATCCTTGTTCAATTTATATTTAAGTAGTCATGTTGGTGAGACTTTATGGGTGTAGATTCTGACGTTATGCATTCTCACAACAAACTCCCTGATCACTTGGTTCTGTAACTTAATGTTCTTGTAGGACTCCAGTAGAAGTGGTGTGTGTGTGTGTGTGTGTGTGTGTGTGTGTGTGTGTGTGTGTGTGTGTTTTGAGGGAGTGTCTGACACCTTTGCCTGCTCTTGGGACCCTTTTCTTTTTATGGGGTTGTCTTGTCCAGCCTAGGGGATAAAGGGATGTGCCTGGTCTTATTGTGTCTTGTGCTGTGTTTGGTTGATGCCCCTGTGGAGACTACTTTGCTCGTTTTTTGAAAAGAAATAGAGGAGGAATTGATCTGGGGGTGAGGGGAGGTGGAGTGAGGGACTGGGATGAGTGGACAGAGGGGAAACTGCAGTAAGGATATAACATATCAGAGAAGAATTTTTTAATTAGAAAGAAAGAGAGGAAGGAAGGAAAAGGAAGGAAGGAAGGAAGGAAGGAAGGAAGGAAGGAAGGAAGGAAGGAAGGAAGAAAAGATGGATAAGCTTTCTTGATGAGGGGTGGGTAGGACAAATATTTAGAGTGTAGTTAAGGATTATTTAGTAAAATAATGGATATAGGTTCTCATCCAATGAGCCATGGATGTTGTGTTTAGCTAACTTTCTTATTTTTACTCAGTGTGGAACCCCTGCCCAGGAAATGGTGCCACTCGCATATATGGTTGGTCTTCCCATCTCACTTAACATAATTTAGAGAATGGTTTGCAGATATGCCAATAAACTAACCTAATCCAGATAACCCACCACAGGTACACCCAGAGGCTTGTCACTTCAATGACTCTAGGTCATGTCAAGTTGACAATCAATATTAGCAATGACAAATACTTTCAACAACTTTCATACACTGTGAACTTCAGAGATATTTAAAACTATGTCCTGAGACATGAAAAGTCTTCTTCATTGTTTCCCTTATGATCTAGTCCATGCTGAGTGCCTTGGAATAGAAGATATACCAACATTCTATTAGAACCTCTTGACACTCCCACAGCGGGTTGCTTGCATTCTCTTCCAGCCTCAAACACCTTTTACTCAAATATGTTATATCACAAACTGATAATTTAGGTCACCTCCAGAGAGTTCTCTGTTGGCTCTGGAAACAATGCAGCTGTTTTTAGTTAATTATTTAGCTTGGACAGTTATGACCTCAGTGTTTCTTTGTTTTGTTTTGTTTTGTTTTGTTTTGATTAATACACATTCATTGGGTAGAATAGTAAAAGCACCAATATATTAGACTAATCAATCCAGAATGTTCAGAAGCAATAGAAAAATATATCTAATGAATTATAGAATCAGTATGGATTATTTCATGATATTTATCTTATAAATGACAGGGAAAATTAAAACACAAACTTTTTTGTTAGAAAAATATTACTTTAATTGATTTTCTTTCATGCAATAGACACTGCAATCACATTTTCAGGATTTTTGAAGACTGGAAGTCTGACCTGAAGCAGAGTTAATTCAATTAATTACTTGCATGATTTTAAATTATTTGACCTCCGTGTTTTTTATCTTTCTTCATTAGGCTCCATCCTTCCTAATATCAAATAAATTTGATTCAAATAAATCAAATTCACCTGCTGCTTTCCTTCATGGCTCTTGAGTAGGAGGAGATTATAGTAGCATTATTTGTAATATCCAGAACATGGAAACAATCTAGATGCCCTTCAACTGAAGAATGGATTAAGAAAATGTGGTACATATACACAATGGAGTACTACTCAGCAGGAAAAAAAAACCAAAAAACAAAAAAAAAAAAAATGACATCATGAGGTTTGCAGGCAAATGGATGGATCTAGAAAATATCATCCTGAGTGAGGTAACCCAGACTCAGAAAGACAAACATGGTATGTACTCACTCATAAGTGGATACTAGATGTAAAGCAAAGGATAACCAGACTGCTACTCACAACTCCAGGGAGGCTATCTAGTAAGGAGGACCCTGAGAAAGATACAGGGATTGCCAACAACAGAGAAATGGATGAGATCTACATGAACAACCTGGATGTGAGGGGGGTTAATGAAGGGCAAGGGTCAAGGGAAAGAGAGCTTAGGGGAGTTGGAGATCCCAGCTGGATCAGAGAGGGAGAACAAGGAATAAGAGACCATGATAAATGAAGACTACATGAGACTAAGAAGAAGCAAAGTGCTAAAGAGGTCCCCAGAAATCCACAAAGATACCTCCTCTGTAGACTACTGACAATGGTCGAATAGAGTGCCTGAGCTGACTTCTGGTGATTGGATGCCTTGAACACCCTGGCTGTCATGATAGAACTCTCATCCAGTGACTGATGGAAGCATATGCAGAGATCCACGGCCAAGCCCCACATGGAGCTCCGGGAGCACAATTGGTGCACGCGCCAATTGTGTGTGTGTGTGTGTGTGTGTGTGTGTGTGTGTGTGTGTGTGTGTGAGAGAGAGAGAGAGAGAGAGAGAGAGAGAGAGAGAGAGAGGAGGGATTGTATGAGCGAGAATTGTTGAGACCATGGTTGGAAAAATAAAAGCACAGGGACAAATAGCCAAACTAGTGGAAACACATGAACAAATCAATGGCTGAGGAGCCCCCATGGAACTAGACTGGGCCCTCTGGATAAGTGAGACAGTCAATTAGCTTGAACTATTTGGGAGGCCCCTAGGCAGTGGAGCCAGGACCTGTCCTTGGTGCATGGTCTGGCTTTTTGGAGCCTGGGGCCTATGCTCCAACACTTTGCTCAGCTTTGGTGTAGGGAGGAAGGGGACTGGACCTGCCTTGGCTAAATCTACCAGGCTGGGCTGACTCCCCAGGGGAGACCTTGCCTTGGAGGAGGTGGGAATGGGGCGTGGATTGGGGGTGAATCACAAATGTATTTAACTCCAACAAATTATTGAATTTGCTTTATTTTACTGTCATTTTATATTTACGGAAAAGTAACAAAAATAGCACATATGGAGTCCCTTTATATACTTCACCTCTTTTCCAATCTTTATATCTTTCCTAGACACAGCACAATTATCAAGATCATGAAACTGACAACATAAGTCTACTAACTAAACATCCACACTTACTCAAATTTTATCATTTCCCCCTTATTTCTTTCTCCATTCAAGTAGCTTATCTAATATCCTACTTTGTGGAACTAGGGAAGTGCACCAGAGGCACTCATGGTCACCCCTAACTCTGGTTCCAGGGTGATTTGACACCTCTGGCCCCCTTAAACACCTGTACTCTTGTTCAGATAAACAGAAACATGCACACATGTACATGATTAAAATTAAAAATAATCTTTAATAAGGAAAAAGATCCTCCTTTGTGTACCCTGAATTCTTCCATCTATAACAATTTTTAATGTTTCCATCATTTATGAGCTTGGCTTTTTGGAAAAAGTCTGATTGGTTATTTTCTACAAATCTCCTTCAATAAGAGTTTGTCTGACATTCCTAACAACTGGAATGAAGATACATATTTTTGAAAGAATGTATGCCAATGGACTAATAATATCAATGTGCATTATTGTTAGTATTATGTACCATGGGTAGATATAAATGTCATTTTAATGTGACAGAATGATACAAATAGTATTTTTAGGGTGTCAGCCATATACTAAGCCTAATGACTTTTCTATTTCCATAATCTTTCTAAAGAGTTTGCAAAATAAATCTCATTTTGTTTATTTTATTGAATATCTAAAAATATGGAGCTCACCCAAAGTCATAAATGATCTGTCTCATTCCAAAATTAGGGCCTTTTCCAATGCAAGATAAGCATTTCTGTGACGTGAGAAATCATTAAATCAAACTCAGGTACATGTGAATGGGAGTTGTTATTTTTTTAAGAGTTTGATTTTCAGTTTTGCCTTCTACATGATAAAAGTCTACAGAGTCATATTGCAAGGCAGAGTCTTTTATTGTGTATTAACAAAATAAAAGATCACCAATTTTTTAAAAAGTATTCCTCTATCTTACATAGAATCACAGCTTTTAGCCTTTCGTCTATATTGATTTGTGAAAATGGAAGTGTTAAGCAGGCATTATGCTTCGGGTGTTCTACCCTGGAAAGCAAACTATCCAATGCTCAGTCATTCAGCTTGATGCAAGGTGCATGATAGCTTTTGTTTGAAGGCTATTATAACACAGAGCACAAAAAATTGATAAAATAATCTATCTTGAAAAAATAATTTTCCAACAATTAATGCACATGCTTCTACAGTGCCATCTAAAAGGTTGACACTTCAGTCTAATGTAGTGGCTGATAATGAAAGAAGAAAACAGAAAGTTCAACCTCTGAAGAAGCAACACAATGAGATAACACATGGAAAGTGTTCAGCATTGTGCCTGGTACACAGTGAACACTCCATAAATCTTACCTCTTTCTGCTGCTCAAGCTGTCTGAGGTGTCACTGTTATTTAACCTGGGGAAGAGAATATGTGGCTGCCTCATCCCCTGCTCTGTGAGACAGAAAATCACACTGCTATAAATTTAGAAAGGAAGATGGCTGGTCTCTGGCCTGGTTGGCAGCTCTTTGTCTTCTGTAAGTGTTCCTTGTGCTGTTCTACTGCCGTATAATCAAAAAGCACCATTATGAACCCATTTGGGAGCAAGGCTGAAAGCTAAATCAAGGCAATGTGGCAGAGAGTCAGCTAACAGTGTACAATCACTTTTTCAGTCCCTTTCCTTTGGGCTTCCCATCTGAGAAAGGAGCTTCAGAGTTGAAGTAATTATAGTGGCCCTGTCTGTAAGGCAGACTTTTTTAGTGTTGGCACTGTTGTTACTTGGGGCCTGTATATCATAGGATATTTAGAAGCATCCCAGCCTCTGTTCCACTCCAGTTGGGACAACCAACAAATATCTCCAGACAATCCCAAGTATCTCCTGGAGAGGTAGGTTACTCCCACTGAAAGCCACTGCTAAAAGGTAGTCAAACACTCAAATGACCATTGATTAAAAATGGAAACATGGGAGCTAGAAAACACACTTACTGGGTAATAAGTGCTGTAAAAAATGTTACCATGTGTGTTTCATGTATTTTCACGGCAGATATTTAAGGTTGTTTTTATTCTCTAGTCAAGGAATGGAAAACCAAGTTTCATAATGGATAACCTACCCAGTCTCACATAATTGTTCTGCTGTAGGTGTTCTGAGTCTTGACAACAATACCCCTGCTTGTCCTAGCATGGCAATGTGATCCTTGCTTCAAATAGAAAGCCTAGTGTTAGGAACGTTCTTCTGCCCAGGAAGGACAGAATACATTTACCAAATACAGATGGTTGGTAAATTGGTGTGTTTTGGACCTAATGTCACCAATCTCGATTCAACTCCCTGAAGCTTCAGTGTGGCATTTCTCCCTTAGCAATGAACTTTCTGTTAGGTTTTGCCCATGGGAGGCCCTAGATGAATACTGGCTTGCAAGAAGAGAGCAAAGAGACTTCCTTATTCTGGTGTGCTCTTGTACCTGCCACAAAGGCTGATCCAGAAACTGCTATGTCTTAGTGCCTAGATTCCTAATACTAGAAGCCAACACTAAGTGTCATTCACACACACACACACACACACACGCACACACACACAGAGAGAGAGAGAGAGAGAGAGAGAGAGAGAGAGAGAGAGAGAGAGAGAGAGAGAGAGAGCTGCATTCTCCCAGGGGACCAGCCAGCCACCTGGTGGCAGGTTAATTACACTGGATCCCTTCTGTCACCAACAGAGAAGTGTTCTTTCTTCACTTGAGTAGACATGTTTCCTAGATATTGATTTGCTTTCTCTGCAGATAATGTTTCTGTTATCACTACCATCTGTGCACACTGAATGCTTTTTTTTCCCTATCATCATGTCCCACATATCATTGTTTTTCTTGCCCAATGCTCAGTACACAAGGAGAGAGATGTGACAATGAGTGTATTCTCCTGGAATTCCTTGAGCTTATCTTTTGTTGTAATGGAGAATGAACCTAGAGTTTTGTGCACGGTGGGAACAGGTTCTACCACTGGTCTCCACACCCAAGCCCTGAGTTCATTGATCTTAACTATATACTCCATCACCTGGAAGCACTACCTTTTAGGAAAAGGAAAGTTCAAATACAGGTTTAATGAAGATCAGCTGAGAGATACAAACAAAAATGCAACAGGTAGAAAAGATGGGATAAGTCAACAATATTTATGTCTAACACCCATATACAGCACTTGGGTCCAGAAACCTGTAGATGCCAATGAAAGTGGCTCCTCTCACCAACCTAATATCCTACTCACAGAAGTTTTGCTTTTAAAACCTATTACTTAGTTTCTGTCAATTTGGGAGCCTTAGTTCCAAGTAAAGCACACAACCATGTTTTCATTGAATTGGAAGTTGAGACTGTCACTGGACAATTGATTTTTATTTTTGAGGCTCCTGATGGTCTTGAATCCAAAGGCAAAGAATAAAGTAGCAAAGTCCTTGTTGAATGACTGACACAGATTACCAAGAGGAGGTTGAGATACTACTACTCAATAACATCAGGATAGACTCCATCTACAAATCTATGGAATTTTTTTAGAATCCATCTGGTGCTATGTCTGAGAATAAAAGTTAATTGCAAGATCCTCCTCAAAATAAATGAACAACAGCAAACGGTAGGATCATCCAAGCTGATAAAGTATCACAATCTATTTGGCTCAGAAAAAGAGAATATGTAATGGTAATTGGAAGAAGAGAACTAAGTTAGTTTAAAAAATCCATTCAATAGTAGCACTGTGAAGGGCTGGAGAAGATCAGCTGGAGAAAATAAAGTCCTCAGTTACATTTTCCTCCTGCATAACAGTTTTGCTTGCACCTATGCCTGTGCATTCCACATACCTGGCACCCACAGAGAGCATCAGATTGTCCAAAACTAGAGTTACAAAGAATTGTCAACCATTATGTAGGTGCTCAGAATTGAATCTGGGTTCCCTGCAAGAACAAGTACATACTCTTCACTGCTGAGCCATCTCTCTAGTCCCCAGCTTTGTTTCTTATTTTATTGTATTAATGGCAGGAATTAACATCAACACTGTCTTATTTCTACTTTGAAATAATTTTGGACCCAGAAATTACAAAAGTAATAACAGTTTAGACTTTAGGAAACATAGATCAAAGTATAAAAACACTTGCTGCTCTTCCAGATGACCTGAGTTTGGTTCCCAGCACCCAAATTGGATGACTCACAACTGCCTGCTACTCCAGTTCCAGGATATTTGACACTCTCTTCTGGTCTCTGTGAGCACATATGCATCATCCACTAAGACACATGAATACACATAAATAAATACAAAAATAAATAAATCAGGCTGGCACAAGACAGTGGCCAGAGGCCAGCCACCACCATATGGCATAGGCTGCTGGGAGCCACTCTGATGAACAACTATGTGGTAGAGAGATGGGAGAGAAATAGAAGTAGAGTGGGTCATGTGCTATGGAGAGAGGCAGAAATGGAGACACACTAGTGTTGAGGATGAGTCTGATGTGAGCAGCCTGTGCTGCCACCTGTGGCCCTGTGATATCTGGGCCTGTGCTGCCTGAGGGCCATGGCTAGGTCCATGGCCCAATGGCAGCTGGAATCTGTGTTGATGTCCATGTGCCATGTCACCCACCAAAAGCCATGTAGATATTGTAGTCTGGACTGCTTTCTAAAACCATGTTGATATCTGAGGGCCATGCTGAGCAGGTGCTATCCATTGTTGACCCTGGGATATCAGGTCCCACCCCTCTCTGGCTTCCACTAGGAGTTGGGTGAGTGAGGAGATGTCTCCTCCTTTTGCCTAAAAGGGGGGTGAGTGTTCTGGCAGAGGACCACAGTAACCAGCTCAGATACCACACAGGCCCAGATCCAGGGACTTGGGTTGGCCTACCCCAATATCCACCCCATCTATGAGCTGCTGGAGCATGTGAAGGGACCAGTCCTGTGGAACCATACATAACCACAGGATCTCCATAGCTCAGGGCAATAGCAGGATATCCAAGAGGAATTTTGTTGAGGGTATAAAAACCAAAGGCTTCCAACTGGACCAATGACTCATTGCAATGAACATTTATTTGCAAATGAAGTTATTTGGGCAGAAGGGCATACTGTATGACACACTGCAGCTTCCAATGCCACTATGAAGAACAAATATAAGATGAAGAGGTGGGCAAAATGGAGGAGAGAAGTGGGTTTCTTTTTTCTCATTATTATTTTTTCTTTTCTTTTAAGTGGGAGGATGTAAGGATGGAGGGCAGACATGAAGGACTGGGAAATGACTGGGATTGGGGTTCATGATGTGAAATTCTTAAAGAATAAAAAAATTATGTTAAAAAATAAAATGAATCTTGGCTAAAAATTAAGTTAGTCTTTAGTTCATGGCATATTCAAGTATGATTGTAACTAAACAAAAATGTCTAAAATAAACTTTCTCCAGAAAGAGGAAGAGCAGCTGCCAAACACAACAAAATAACCAATGACCAATAAAATAACTGGGACTTTACTTTTCTTCTCTTTGAAAAGAAAATGAGAATGTGTTTGCTTATTCAGTGAATATGTATCACTAAGCAGAAAAATATATATTACTTACTTAGATTGAACGTAATTTAAGATGTGTAAAGTATATGTACCAGTGCTGAAATTCTGGTTATTACACTCTGTTTCGAGACTAGAATGCAGCTAACTACACCCTCCTTTGCCAGTGGTTCCTTCTAAACTTCTAATAGTGGTGGCTGAAGGGGATGGGGGTCAACAAAGTTGAAAAATATTGAAGAAAGAAGATAATTCTTTCCTCTATTAACTTGTTGTCAATGTGTCATTGCAATGAAAAAAGACCTTTATCTCAACAATAGAGTTGGCTCCAGCCTCCAGCCTTTCTTTTTCTCTTTCAGGACCAATGTTATCATGTAATAAGTAGTCAGGTTAAGGTCTTCCTTAGTGGAGTGTATCCTAGATCCACCGAGCCTCCTTCAAGCCTTCTAGTCCTCTTGTTAAAGCACTTTGGTGGTGTGAGCATTGTATCTGACACCCCATTTAATTGATCTACTTAAGGTCAATAGTTTAGATGTTTTCTTATAGTCTCAAAGTTGAGCACTGATGAATGTAATCTAAGTTTAGTAGATTTTCAATATCCCCCAAAGAAACCTAGTACCTATTAATAGTCACTTCCCATCTTCTACTCTTCCAAGCTCAAGTAACGACAAACCTACATTCTGTCTCTACTGATTTGCCTACACTGGGCATTTCCTATAAATGAAAGGATACAATCTGTGGCCTTGGCATAATTGTTTCAAAGTTCATCAATCTTTAGCATGTGTCATTTTTTTCCTTTTGTGACTACTGGTCCATCATATGACTATACCATATTTTGTCTATCATTTTATGGGTTTTTCTCCTTTGAGGCTATTATGAATATTGCTATGAATAGCTGTGCAGAAGTTTTGTGAAAACATACATTTTCATTTCTCTTTAGTACATAATTAAAAGTAAAGTTACTGGATCATATGGGTTTTTTATTATATTTGTGTTTTAATATGGTTTTTTTTATAAAGTTTTTAATTCTTTTTGGTACAGGTCTCACTGCGTAGCCTGGAACTCACAGAGCTCCACCTGCCTCTGACTCTAGAGTACAGGGATTATAAGCATGTGTCACTATACCTAGCCTAGTTTCTTAATTATGGTCATCTGTATTTCTCCATTGTGTTCCCCAAATACCAGGAATACCAGCTCCTTCCTGAAGTTATAAATCCAGGATTATTTCAATGTTCCTTTTTTTAAAAAAACCTTTTTGTCCTCTAAAGCTTTGTAATCAGTTTCCTGGGTTATTTCTTTAGTACCTAGTATGATTTCTATTTTCTGAGTAAACATTTAATACTATGTTCATATAAAAATTACAAATAGTTTTATTCATCTTCACTAAGCAAGAAGCATGGCTCTAAAGTCACCAGATCATATAAAAATGACTCAAGCATAATAACACTTGGTAACCTTAGCTTATACCTTATTAGCTAGTACCAAGATTTCATTCGAATGTATTGAATGAGTGGCTCCCTGAAGTAATATTTTAACCATTTGTCTGAAATGGTTCAGAATCAGTATCAATCCTACTGGAAAGTTCATTCCTTCAGTTTCTTTCCTTCTTTGCTCATTCACTCATTTAATAATTATTAATCACTTATGTTGCACCAGGAAGTGCTACAGGTTCTGCTGATGCAGCAGGAAATCAGAGACACAAAAATCTTAATAATCATAATATGTATCCTTTAGTAGAAGAAAGAGTAAGCAAGTAATTATAAGTGCAGGTGTGGAATAACAAAATAAAAACTTAAAAATGAACAAAAAGACAAAGGGGACTATTGGGTTTTTGGAGGGTTGTCAGACAAGCAAACACCCAAAATAGATGAGGGAGAAAGGATATGGATATTTAGGAGAAAAACTGCTCCAGGCAGAGGAAACACAAAGGCTTGCCTCATGAGGCTTTGAGTTGGGAGGATTCCTAGTTTGTTCAAAGTATAGGAAGGAAGCCAGTGTGACTGGACTTGAGTCCAGTGAAAGCATGCTATAGCAGCAGGTGAGAAAGGCAATAAAGGGTCGATCTTATTGGGCTCTGTACACCATTATAAGGACTTAGGCTTTAATATGGTGTGATAAGAGGCCAGTGAAAGGTTTTAAACCCCACAAACACCATAATAACATTACTCTAGCTTCTAATGTTGAAGGTACATTGTGGCAGTGCAGTTAGAAGTCAATAATCCAAACAGGGAATGTTGTGAAAGCAATGAGGAAGTAGCTGGCTTCTGAATTTGCTGACAGATTGAATGTGTGAGATGAGAGAGAAGAGCCGAAGATGACTTGAAGAATTTTAGCCTGAGTAATTGGGGAATAGCTTTGTCTATTACCATGACAAGAAAGATTGGAGGAAAGCAAGGTTTCTAAGGGAAAGATCATAATCTTTAGTGCCCTTATGCTACAGCCAATATCCCTGTTAGATATCCAGATGGAGATCTAAGGAAGTCAAGTGATATATACAAATCTGGAGTTCATGGTAGAATTTGAATTCCTTGATCTATATGGTTGAGCTCTTGCAGCCATGAAAATAAGTCAGACCAATCTAAGATTTTATGTAGAAAAGAGAACAGATCCAGATACTGAAGTCTGAAACATCAAACCTCAAAGAGGTAAGAAGAAGCAAGAAAAATAGGCTTAGAATTAGCAGATGTTGAGGCTGGTGGGAAAGCAAAAGAACACCATGTCTTTGAAACTATGTAGGAAAATGGCCCATGAGATATAACTAATACTAGAACAACTTCTGTTCCAGGACCTGAACACATCATGAACAAAGTAGAAACGTATATGGAACAGTTACAGCTCTCCTCTGTCAGGATTTGTGTTTGTAAAAATTTACTATGTAGCATAAAATAGATCAATTATTCATTTATTGTTGATACATTATAAATATAACAAACTAGAATGAATGATGTCAAAGGAATGTTTCATAGTTTATTATCATTCATTTTGTTATAGAAAAAGATTGTAATAATTTCTCTTCAACAACTTTTAGATAGATCTCTGCATTGTTTTTATTAATTACATCTTGGACCAAAATATAAGGAACAAATAAAAATGCAAAGCATTGTGACTATGGTGATAAAAATAAAAGATCCAGATTGCTTTATAACATCTAAAATGCCCAATGGTTTGAGTTTTTTTTCTCACTTCTATTAAAACTCCCACATAGGGAAGTCAAGAGAAGGCTCAGTGACTAAGAGAAATTGCTGTTCTTGTAGATGCCCCAGGTTGAGTTCTCAGCACTCTGTAACTCTAGTTCCAGAAGGGTCCCCTTCTGCCCTGTTGGGCACCAATCATGCACATGAACACATGGTACACATACATACATGTACACATAAAAATAAAACTGAATGTGCCAGGCTTTGCAGTCCACCCACTGAAGAACTTACCCTTTTGGAGGAGGGGATGGAGGGGAGGCTAAGCAGCGTGGGGGAGCAGGAGGAGGGATGAGAGGGGCATCTGTGGTTGGTGTGCAAAATGAATAAAAAAAATTTAAATAAAAAACCTGAAAAATAAAATAAAATAAAAATGAATCTTGCATAGTCATTGAGGCTCTTCTCCACAGAGTCTTTCAGGAGTATGACAATGGAAAGTGCACTCACTACCTTGTGACTATGCCATAAACAGCACATGGCCTCCAAGGATATGGAAGCAGAAGATTGGAGAGTTAGGCAACTGTATGGATACTTTAAATAATGTAGTTTGGAAATGGCTTAAATATCTTCATGCTATTTAACCAACATGCCATTGCTCCAATCTGAATTATGTAATCATGATCACAAGAATCTTCAGGAGACCTTTCCTCTGGCAAACAATGTGGTTTAAAGAGACTTAAGAATTTGACATTATTTACAAACATATGAATTATTTGAACTAAACCATAGTTATTATAAATTTATATAAATTAGTTGCTTTTCCTCATACTTTTGGGCACATCAGACATGGGTGTACAACATATTGAAATAAGTACTGAGAAAGACAGTTGCCTGGGATGACTTCTGTTCTCTGTGGTGCATAAAGTACTGAGAAAGCAACTAAAAGCTTCAGAGCAGGATGCAATAGCTTGCATGTGGTGAAAATAGGAGAAACTGTGCATACGTGTAACAGGCAATAGTTACAGAAATCTAAACTATTTGTCAGCTACCTTGTGGTCTGGTGAAATGTTTAGAATCATTGTAATGGGAAAAATACAACAGCAAGCTGCAATGGTTTCTTTCCTATTATTTTTACTCTGATCTTAAAATATCTTAAGTGTTTCAAAATATTTTAACCCATCATTATTTAAAATTAGAGCTGCATGTTCCTTAAAAAGGCAAGTTTGCTTTAATTAAGAAATCCGATGATAGTAATAGAGAAGCCTTGGCTTGTAAAACTTTGGCAGGGCCGATTTCTTGCTAATGAAATCCAGGTGTAATCCACACTACAGTCACAGCTGCTGTTCTCCAATATACCCAAACCATCATTCTCAGTGCCGAGAGCCATTCAATAAGACAAACGGAAACAACATTATCATCTGTCGTATTTATATCTCCCTGTTTCCCTACTGATAACAACAGTGATGCCATAACCACAGTTGCCATGGAAACTAAAGAGCCACAAAAATACACCATTGGGGTTTTGAGGACTCCACATGTATGACTTTGAATAAAAAGGGAATTTCACAAATACGGTCCAAAGAAGTAAAATGGCCATTGAGTGTAGACATGAATTAAAGGTTTCATGCAACTTGCCCTCATCAATATCCCCAAATAAATTAATCCATGAACAGAATTAAAGGTTTATTAGAACTATGAAAATTATCAATGGTAGCTAGTGCAGTAGCAGCCCTTTGAAACTTGGAATAATCTCAACTGAATACTAGCTGAGATTTCTATGTATTTCTGTCCTTCCTTTCTTTATTCACTTATTTATTTACTCTTTTCAAGTATATGTTGACCATCTCTGCATTCTGGACACAAAAATGAATAAAACACCAGTGTCTTGTTATACACACATTATACTAAGCTAACATATGCATAAGGGTCTTATTTGCACATGTGCACTTGCTTGCTACTTTTTAAAAATTGATACATGAAAATATGAACTTATGAAAAATAAATGAGGAGACGATGCTTCTGGCTTCCAAAATATTACCATGACATAATTCATTTCTGGGTTCTTTCAAATAAAGCATCTGCTTAGGGCATTTATGAGTCACTGATGATTGATCACTTGATTAAGGAATTAAGAGGGAATGTAAAGCAGTGGTTATCAGCATCAAATCACTTGGGGAGCCTTTGGAACGCACTACTACCCAGGCTTCATTGCAAACCAAATTATTATCCATCTCTAGAAGGAGGAACTGGGCTTTTCAGGGCTCATCTAAATGTGCAGACAGGCTTGAGAATCACTGCACTCAAGAGCAAGAGCTGGCAAACTATGGCTCTTGTGCTCAACCAACCTTCCAGATGCTTTTATAAGTAAATTCCTGCTGTAATAGAAGCAGGCTCATAATATTGTCTATCACTGCTTTCATTTGGCAATGGTAGAGGTGAGCAAGTAGGACAACTACAGAGTGAAGAAGGAGTGGCAGAGTAGTGCAACAAAGGACATATGGTCCACAAACCTAACATATTTACTATCTGGCTGTTTGTTGTAGGGGGTAGGGGTAGGGGAGGATCCAACCTCTGGTTTGAAAACTTAAAATGTCCAATAATCCATGATTTGTAGCCTTTAAAGAATTCTGATGCATCTCTTGAAACAATTCTGAAAAAGAGATGCAATGTTTTATTAAATTTGACAAACTTTTATTTACACACAACTATTCAAAAGTGTGCTCTTAAATGATTGGACAGTGTTTACGCTTTAACTCTTGGCTTCAAAACTGCTCTTCTAAGTTTCTGCCAAGTCTAGGACTCTGTAACTCATGTTTCTTCTTTGCCAAGTGCTCTTTGTTAGATTCTGCCAATAGGGGCCTCCAGAAAATGGTGCAAGGTGAACCCAGAAGAAGGAATATATTTCTTTCTGTTTGTTTTTATTTGGTTCAGACAACTGCTTCACTCTAACAGTGACAATTCATTCCACTAGCAACTGATTCCAATTGAAATTTTGCTGGCGCTCTCAGAATCAGTTCATAATGCACCCTTGAAAATCTTATTGCTGGACTGGAGAGATGACTCAGTGGGCAAAAGTGCTCAGTGTGTCAACATGAGGACCTGGCTTCCAATCCCCAGATCCCATGTAAGTTTATAAAATCTGGGTTATGGCCACCTGTGCCTGTAACCCCAATGTTATGGATTGGAAACAGGTGGATCCTGGCAGCTCACTGGGCAGACAGCCTAGCAAAAATGGCAAGTTTTAGTTTCATTGAGAAATTCTGTCTAAGGGAAAACACACACACACACACACACACACACACACACACACACACACACACACACACACATGATAGGAGGAGAGGAGGATTGAAAGAGAGAGAGAGAGAGAGAGAGAGAGATTATCACTAACTAGGAAAGGTCTAAATAAGAGGTCTAGGTCTTGGCCCAATAGTCTCTTTCTCCAGGTTTAGAGACACCAACACAAAACAAGTAATGGTACTCCTCCTTCCCATGTCTATATTTTATAAATTTCAACATTTTTGAGTGTTGAATTGCTGATATCATGGTGCTTCCTGCAGTTGCTACCTCTACAATGTCCTGATGTTTCTTTTCAGTTTTCCAATGCCTAAGTATTCTATTTATATTAAAGTTCCTGTTACTATTTCTGCTATGGTTTCTCTCTATGTGTGACAGAGCTTATGTCTGCTAAAGGGGCTTAGGAATCACAAATTATTGCTATACCCTAAAGTCCATAAAGATTTATGAATCCAAGAATTATGTAGGAAATGAAATGTTAAACTTGAAGATATTATGATGTTCTCTCTAAAAAAAACCTGCCTACATATCTACTAATAATATTTTACTTAGGGGCTAAATAAAAGAATAAACTTTGTCACCACACATGGTATAGATGGATACTTCAAAGGAAATACTTCTTTTAGACTTGTTAGGAATTAACGAATAAGAATTCACTATACACTTCCAGTAGTATACACTGCCAAGATATTATTTGGGACCTCTTATCTTAGCCTGATTAGTACAAGATGTTGAGAGAGAAGACAAGAATGAATTATATAACTTCTATCCATTTACTCAGCACAATCCAGGTTATTTCATCATTATAAATAGACTAAAATCAAGTTTTATAAGATGGAGCTAGAACCAAGAAAATGTACAAATGATCTAAACAAAAGTCTATCTATCACTTCTGTTTGTTTCATTATTTACTAACATTCATGTTCCAAGCTGATTTATATGTACTCATTTGCTTTAATTTAGTAAAGTTCTGGTTTTCCAAATGGCTGCATTACCAACATTGAATACAAAGGGAAAGAGGAGCGGCAGTAAAACACCACATTTATAGACTAGAGGAGTTAGACAGTCCTCAGGTCAAATATGACTTAACACTTGCTTTGTAATAAAAATTTAAAAGCACATAGACATATTCACTCATTCATTCATTCACAATTGGTCTGTCACCACTTCTGCCACAACAGTGACAGAGATCTGGTGGCCCACAAAGCCAGAAACACTGACTCTCTGGCCCTTTACTGAGGTTTAGTGGCCTCTGCTAGAGAGGAACAGCAGGTATATGTCATTACATTGTGTTGTATTAACAGTCATGTGTGAGCCACAGACCAGAGAGGAGTTTTCTTTCTTTCTTTCTTTCTTTCTTTCTTTCTTTCTTCCTTCCTTCCTTCCTTCCTTCCTTCCTTCCTTCCTTCCTTTCTTTCTTCCTTCCTTCCTTCCTTCCTTTATTTATTTATTTATTTAAATTTTATAATTAATTTAATTTTACATATCAGCCAGGGATTCCCCTGTCCTCCCTCCTCCCACTCCCAGCCTCCCCTGCCCAACCCACCCCCTATTGTCACCTCCTCCAAGGCAAGGACTCCCTTGGGGATTCAGTTTAGCCTGGTACTTTCAGTTGAGGCAGGTCCATTCTCCTCCTCCCTTCACCGAGGCTGAGCAAAGTGTCCCAGCATAGGCTCTAGGTTCCAAACAGCCAGCTCATGCACTAAGGACAGGTCCTGGTCCCACTGCCTGGGGGCCTCCTAAATAGTTCAAGCTAATTGACTGTCTCGCTTATCCAGAGAGCCAGATCCAGTTCCATGGGTGCTCCTCTGCTATTGGTTCATAGCTAATTGCTGTGATAGAACTCTCATCCAGTGACTGATGGAAGCAGATCCACAGCCAAGCACCAGGTGGAGCTCCAGGAGTCCAATCGGCAAGAGAGAGGAGGGATTATATGAGCAAGAGATATTGAAACTCTGATTGGAAAAAGCACAGACACAAATAGCCAAACTAGTGAAGTATGAACTATGAACCTAGAGGAGTTCTTATTCTCAGGTTTCACATTGCCTACATGCTCAAGTTAGAATGCCCCACTAGTTCCGTTGCTCTATCAACCATCTGATGAGTTTCTAAGACCCTCTGTACCTTCCCTTCTGTGCCATCCACACTCCTTTTAACTAATTGTACCCTCTTTCACCATTTTATCTTCATGGATCTTAAGCTCTTATCCAGTCCTTGTTCCACCCTTATAGAGAGCTTTGCATGGAGTAGCTAATTAGTAATTATGGTTTGATGGATCCCAACTACCCAGAGGGACCCAGTGTTAGACCCTGACTCAATGCCTTTGCTTACATTAGGAGAGAGCATTTGAGTTTCCATAAACTGCTTTAGAGCATTTTATATAACAGAAGAAACCCTCACATCATTGTCACCAAATTAGATGACAAATTCAATTTATTAAAGACTGGAGTACATAAAAATAAAGGGTAAGTAATAGGGCTTGTTATTTCTATAATCCTCATTTTCTAAATAATAACTGGTTAGAGTGAGCATAAAGATATTGTAAAAGAAATAAACCACACTGATAAATGATAAGTCAATCTAGATGAAAATTTTGAACCTTAGGAAATGGCCTAAATACATTTTTATTTGCCCAAAATTATTTTTATTTTATTAAGAATTTTATTATTTAAAGGCATGGTGGTGGGTATCTGCATTCCTAGCCAAGGTCACATAGCAAGATAATGTCTCCAAAAAATAACATCCAAACAAAAGAGTTTTATTTTATTGGGGTAATATAATACTCATGGCATAAAAACAGAAGAAAGGCTATTGATGGCTGGTGACAGAGGGACAAGGGAGAAGAAGCAACAAGAGCATAGTTAGTATGGTGGCTGTTCTTGGATGTCAACTTGACTACATATGGAGTTAACTAAAACTCAAAAATGGAGGGCGCACCTGTGACAGACTTTTGCTTAATTAGAAGTAGGAAGGTCCACTTCTAATCCATATCTTAGAGGAAGGATGACTAACCTTTAATTTAGATCTAATCTGGGCCATGCCTTCTGCTGGAAACCTCTGTAGGGACATAGAAGAAGGAAGCTTGCTCTGCCTGCTTGCCTTTGCCTTGCTAGCAAGTCCATTTCTTCAGTGGCATTAGAGCCTACTTCTTCAGGATTCCATCATATACTGAAGACCAGCTGAGACATCCAGTCTTGTGAACTGAACAACTACTGAACTCTTGGAGTTTCTGTTCATAGCCAGCCATTGTTGGATTAGCTGGACTGCACCCTATAAGTCATTCTAATGGATCATTCTATAAGCTCTGTTATTCTGATTAATATAGAATGTATGAAAATGCCATCAGGAAATACTTTACTTTGTATGCTGATTTTTTAAATCAACAAAAAATTTAATTCTTTATAATACAATGTGATCTATCTCAAACACTGTAATATCAGATAGAGCTAATAATGAAAGTTAAAGCTACATACAGTATATAAAATATGTTCAGTAAAACACCTCAAAGATTAGGGAGAATGAACAATACAAGAGAAGGAAGGAAATTCAATTTATGCAATTTTGTCAAGAAAAGAGAGCCTTGAAATAATAAGTGATAATCCTCCTAAATGAGAAATGGGGTGACTCTTGAAAATATTAATTCACATGCCTGGAACCCCACCAGAACAGTGGAACACAGCCTGCCCTAGGTGTTCCATGCCACTCCACTGAGGCCTCATTTGCTACCTCTTATTGTTTCCCCTGTGAGATCTGCTAAGGTCTGTTTCCTTTAATAGTTTATCAAATATCTCCTGAGTCAAGCCTATGGCTCCTGGAAACACGAATGGTAGGCCTCTGTATTTCTTTTTCCTACAGGCTCAACCAATACTAGAGTGACAGGAAAGAGAATTAATGGTATTAAGAACAATTTTGAAAATAAGATGTTCTTTGCTTTAAAAGTAATTTTACCACATCTGTTCAAGTAATACCTGAAGCTTTCAGTAAATATCCTACAATTTAAATAATAGTATTCCAAAGAACTGTGTATGTGCATGTAGACAAAATACATTTAAATATTATTTAACAATGGGGTGTATTCTGAGAAACGCATCATCAGTTTATTTGATTGTTGTGTGTGCAAAAGAGAGGGTAATTACACGAACTAAGATGACTACAATATCACTAGGTGACAGCAGTATGTAAACCTTGGTCACATACACAGTTCATCACTGTCCAAAATAACATTGTGGAATACATGGCTATGCTTAAATATCAGTCTGACTTTGTTAAAGAGAAACTATAGAGCCAAGCTTTCTATCAGCAGAATGTTACTTGCCTTGTTCATCATGGCACTCATTGGCATAGTATCTGATGCAAAGGGCTGCAACCATTGGATGTATAAATGAATGGAAACCATTGCCCTCCCTGTACAAAGGTTCTTGGGACAGTGGCAAACACATGAAATTCTTAGTACTTACAAATGAGTAAAATCTTCAGATTTTCTTTATCCCTAAAGGTCTAGATGATCATCATTAAAATCCATGGGAAGATAAGCGTGTGGACTAGGGACACATGTATATGTCTTCTCATTTTTGATACTAAGGGAAATTATATTGTTATCTTCTCTTGGAGATTTTCTTTTCAGAGTAAATAATGAACAGATGCCAAAAAAAGGCAGCTGAAGTGGGATAAGAGATTACTTTCACTGCAGACACCTTCAAAGACAAGGGAAGAAAGTAAGCTGTTGAAACTTTCATATATGGTGACTAGTATGTGAAATGAGAAATTCCAAAAGGAAACTTAGAGTATCCCAGACCAGGGAGCTATGAGAATACAAAGGAATAAGAAGCAACTTTTCAGACATACACTGCAAGTTTGTGTTAGTTCTTAGCTGCACATGAATCACCCAAGTCCCATCCACAGTCTTTGATGCAGTTGATCTGGAGTGTGGCCCATGATTCTGACTTTTCAAAGCTCTCCCAATGACTGCTGTGAAGTCACATGGGGACCAACTGTCTCTGCTTGCCTGGGACTGAGAGGTTTCTAGGAGAGACTTCTAAAGTGCAATCCTTACCAGGATATGTTGCTTTCTCTAACCACTGTTCTTAGAGATATGGCCTTGGGGGACCAGGAAAGGGAAGCAATGCAACTGTCTACTGCAGAATCATAGAGGGCATCAAAAATAGATTTGTGTCAGATGGCATGTTCAGAATTTTATCACATAAAATTGCTTGGGAGGGCAAATATAATTTATATTTTATTTTCCTTTGACATTTGCAAATTGATGTCATTCCTAATATGTTCTCTTTCCCTCAATCATAAAAAGAAATTTTCTATAGCAACTGGATTAACTTCCATAAGCCTGTGCTGTGAGAAGGTGAGCCTGTTTCTTGTATTCTGACAATGGTAAATTGACCAGAGAGATGTCAGTGTATCACTTCTTCAGGAAATTGTCTAATTCAGGTTTTGACAATATTTTTAATAACCTCTCCATGTAGGTTTGGCTGCTCTAGAACTCCCTCTGTGGATCAGGCTGACCTGAAACTCACAGATACCCACCTACCTCTGTCTGTCAAGTGCTGAGATTAAAGATGTGCGCCACTATACCCAGCTTGGGTTTTGACAAACTTCAGTAACAATTAGCTAGTTGTAACCCCTTATTCAGAACACTTTCATAGGGAGGATAACGAGGTAAATTACAGCATTCAACTTCCTCACCCAGTTAGACATCCCACTTCCAGGTCTAGCCTCATGAGTCTCCCTGACCTCCCATCTCGCCTTCTCCCCAACTTGCCAAGTCTAGTATGAATCCCATACCCAGTGCCTGAGCTTTGTCTAGCCACTCTGACTGCACTAATCAGCTTCTGGGCTTCTGGCAGGAACCACCTTACCTGCCACCACCTAAGGGTCCCTCCTGTACGACACCCAACCTCTCCATTAAGCTAGTTCTCCCACATCTTTATCCAAAGATTTTGACAGTGAGTGTCCCTGATTTTCCCCATCCACACACTCTCCCCCACCTGCAAGACCTAGCCTGGGTCCCACATTCAGTGCTTGGGCTTAGTATGGCCTCCCCTGCCTGAGTCAGAGCTGATACCTAGAATTCTTCCCCTCCCTAAATATCCGCCAAACCAGAAACCCATCCCATGCCAATCCA
Organism: Onychomys torridus; assembly: GCF_903995425.1. Classification (NCBI taxonomy): domain Eukaryota; kingdom Metazoa; phylum Chordata; class Mammalia; order Rodentia; family Cricetidae; genus Onychomys; species Onychomys torridus. The sequence continues at coordinate 58,289,540 of NC_050466.1, read as the reverse complement.
ATCTTTCCATCTAGCCAAATCTATCTCCATATTCCACGGTTGGACCAGGAGGCACATTCTATATACCACCCCTATGCCAACCTGATTTCCTTACAGCCAAGCCATATCCAACCTCTAGACCCAACCAGTCCATGCTCTTGTGCCCCCACCTACTTTGTCTGCATCAGGCACAGTGCTATCAAAAGAAATCAACATGCCCAGATCTCATCACAAAAATATCAACAATATGAAAGGCCAAGCCAGTATCTTCTCTCCAAAATCTATCAGTCCTATAGAAATGCTTGTTGATGAAATGACATCAGGGCACAGAATTTAAAATAACAATCAAGAATGTCATCAAATAATTCAAAGTTTAACGAAGGCACAAAGAAACAGCCCAGTGATATTAAGGGAAAAATTAATAAAATAAGAGCCTACATGATGCCCAGGAAAACACAAACACTAGGCTGATGGAAATGATGAAGGCAATCTAGGACCTGAATATGGAATTCAATAAAAAGATAGAAACATTGACTGACACTCAAGCTGAAATGAAGATGGAACTAAAAAACTCAGAAAAAAAACCAGAAAGCACAAAGGAAAGGCTTACAAGTAGAATCAACCACACAGAAAGTAGAGGATCTAGAACAAGTAAGAAAGGAATACCTAAAAAATTAACAAAAACACAGGAAAGAAACATACAGGAAATGTGGAATACCATGAACAAAATATAAACCTTCAAATTATAGGCACAAGTGAGGAAAAAGAATCTGAAATCAACAGCATAGATCAGCTCTTCAACTAAGTCATAGAAGAAAATTTCTGGGAACTAAGGGAGGGCACACCCACCCATATAAATCCAAGAAGCACATAGAACACTAAATAGAGAACACCAGAAAGAAAAACTCCACAGCATTCTATAGTTAAAACACTGTTACACATAACAAAGAAAGGGTATTGAAAGCAGCAAGAGAAAGAACTCAAGTCACACAGAAAGGAAAACCCATCAGAATAACAACTGATTTCGCAATGGAAACTGAAAGCCAGAAGAGCCTGGAGCAATGCATTCCAAGTCATAACAGAATATAATGGCCAGCATAGACTAGTATACCCAGGAAAAATAGCCACCATAATAGAAGAAAAAAAAAACCCATGAAATAAACAGACTAGAAACTTTATCCAACAAAACAAACCTAAGAAAATATAGAAAGCAACCTTTTAGACTGAAGAGGAGTATGAGTATAGCAGAAAGACTATGGAAAGAAATATGAAGCCATAGTTATTAAAACACAAAGTACCACTGAGAACACAAACACCAAAAGTCAACAACACAAAGACCACAATTAACACATACAATTCAATAATTTAAAAATCAATGGCTTCTGGGCTGGAGAGATGGCTCAGAGGTTAAGAACATGGACTGCTCTTCCAGAGGTCCTGAGTTCAATTCCCACTACCCACATGGTGGCTCACAACCATCTGTAATGAGATCTGGCACCCTCTTCTGTGTACATAATAAATAAATAAATATTAAAAATAAAAAAAGCGGGGGAGGGGGGACGCACACCTTTAATCCCAGCATTCGGAAGGCAGAGCCTGGCGGATCTCTGTGAGTTCAAGGCCAGCCTGGGCTACCAAGTGAGTTCCAGGAAAGGCGCAAAGCTACACAGAGAAACCCTGTCTCAAAAAACAAAACAAGAAAACAAAAAAACAAAAAAAAAAAAGAAAAAAAATTCAATGGTCTCAATGGCCTCAATTCTCTAATCAAGGGACAAGGCTGACTGAATACATCAAGAAACAGTATCCACCTATCCTCTACAAGAAAAACATCTTAGGTTTAAAGATACATACACATAAATTTACTCATTAGAGTAAAATGATGAACAAAAGTATTCCAATCAAATAAGTTCAGGAAGTAATCAGGCATCATTCTGACAAAATCCAATATGATTTTTTTAAGTCCTAAAAAATATAGGGCTAGAGAGAACATACCTCAGCATATTAAAAGCTATATATAAAAACCCACAGCCAACATCATCCTTAATGGAGAAAAGTTTGAAGCAACCCCACTAAAATCAGGAAGGAGACAGAAATGTCTGCTATCTCTTATAGTGATATTTTATTTGTATTGAAATGTGATTTTATTTGTATGTTAATAAAGTTGCCTTGAGGTCAGAGCAAGCCAGAGCAGAAACTGGGCTGTAGTGGTGAAGCCTTTAATCCCAGCACTTGGGAGGCAGAGGTAGGTAGATCTCTGTGTGTTCAAGGACACAGCCAGCATGCCAGACACACGCCTTTAATCTCAGTACCAACCATAGAAGACCTGGAGGTCTGTACAAACAGGCAGTGATGAGGAGGTCATGTGGCTGGGTTTACAACCAATGAGAAAACAGAACAGAAAGTCTATAAAAAATATAGGACACACAGCAGAAGGTCTCTTGCAGAGAGGAAGGACAGCAGAAGCAGTGCTCTGACCTCATGGTTTCTAACTCTGCAATTGGTTCTGTGTTTCTTATTTAACAAGATGGTTACATCTACATTTGGCACCCAATGTGGCAAGAATTCATTAAAAAACCAATTGCCTTGGCAGTGGGTCGGGCTTCCCACCTGGGTGGGCCTGGCTCCCTAGCTCAGGCCTAACCCGGGCCTAGCTCAGCTTAGGATTCAGGCCCAACCTACCTTAGCTACAAGTGGTTACCACTGCAGCTGGAGTTACTTGCTTAAAAAGCCGGTGCTACGAACAACTCAGGCCTGGATTGCATTTTGGTTATTTTACCTTCTAGGCATTCTCCTACAGGAATATTAATGCAGAGAGGAGATATTATATTGGAATGGATATTTTTACCAAATAAACCAAATAAAAAATTAAAAACTTATGTGGAAAAAATCTCACACTTAATTTTGAAAGGAAAATTGAGACTTTGTCAATTAGCAGGAACAGACCCAGCAGAAATTGTTTTCCCTTTAACTGAAGAGGACATTGAAAAATTATGGACAGAAAGTGAACCTTGGCAAAGAGCTTGCAGTAACTTTTTGGGAGAAATTAACAGCAAATATCCTAAAAGCAATAGAATTGATCTTATAAAGAGAGCTGATTGGATCTTGCCTCGAATTGTATGTGAAAAACCCATATCTGGAGTTCAGACATTTTATACAGATGCCAACAAACAAGGAAAGGCAGGTTACAAATCAGAAAATTTAAGTAAAGTGGTTCAAAGTCCTTATAATTCAGTTCAAAAATCGGAATTGTATGCTATTCTGTTGGTATTAATGGATTTTTCAGAACCTCTCAACATAGTTACTGACTCTCAGTATGCAGAAAGAGACTACAGAATTTATCCCTGATGCTTCAGAATTAACTTCATTATTCAATTACAAGATACAATCAGGAGTCATCCTTTATGTATAACTCATATCCAATTCCATACTGGTCTGCCAGACCCTCTAGTACAAGGTAATGATGAGATTGATAAATTATTGATAAGAAATGTGCTGGAGGCCTCAGAATTTCATAAGAAACATGATGTCAATAGTAAAGGTTTAAAAAAGGATTTTTCCATAACCTGGCAACAAGCCAAGAAAATTGTAAAGAAATGTCCTACTTGTTCCTTCTACAATCAGACACCATTACCAGCAGGATGTAACCCAAAGGAGGAATGAAATCTGGCAGATGGATGTGTTTCACTTTGCGGAATTTGGAAAATTGAAATATGTACACCATACTATCTTTACTTATTCAGGATTTCAATGGGCGACTGCTTTGAGTTCTGAAAAGCTGATTCTGTAATCACTCATTTGCTAGAAGTTATAGCCATCATGGGTATAACTGCACAAATTAAAACTGACAATGCTTCAGCATATGTCTCTATTAAAATGAAACAGTTTTTTGATTATTATAATATAAAGCATATTACAGGTATACCAAATAATCATACAGGCCAAGCAGTTATAGAAAGATCCAACAGAACTCTAAAGGACATGATCAATAAACAGAAAGGGGTAACAAAACCCCCAGAAATAGACTGCACAATGCTCTATTAACTTTGAATTTTCTCAATGCTAATGAGAAAGGAACAACAGCTGCAGAGAGACACTGGTTAATAGAAAAAACTACAGAATTAAATCAGCCTATATACTTCAAGGATGTGCTGACCTTAGAATGGAAACCAGGGTATGTGTTACGCTGGGGACGAGGTTTTGCTTTTTTTTCTGCAGGAGAAGATAAGCTGTGGGTACCATCAAAATTGATAAAGGCTCGATTTGAACAAGAGAGACCTCTTAATTAGAGGAGGTGATAGTTCATCAACCAACATGACCATCCAGTTTAAACTCACTTATACCATTAATACATGTCTTTTCATTTAATCAGATGTAATTTGCCAAAAGGGAACCTCCCCAAATTAGTCTTGGGGAAGGGATTTTATTTTTGTCTTTTAGGAGAATGAAGGCTAAGGAATCTGAAGAACACTGGACAAATGAGACAACTGAAGAAAAAAGACAAATCATCTGTCCCAGGAAAAAGAGTAAAATGGCCTATTGGTATATCATCTACAAAATTTCACAAATCTTCCTAAATGTTTGTTTCTGCTCTTCTCTAAAAAGTTAATACTATTGGGCTTCTTTTAGTCCCAGTTCAATTAAATCTTAAAGCTGACTTTGGAGTTGGAAAATGGCTCTCTCCTCCTTTAAACTCAAGCATGATGTTAAAAGGAAAATGCAAACTCCCTGTATCATACCAGAATAAAGAGTCATCTTCTGACATGGGACAGGAGAAAAACCAAATTAATTAAGGGATTATTCTATTACTAATCTCAATTCTTTGATTCTATTCTGATTCTTTAAACTTTTCTTAAGGTATGACTTTTATATCAAAATTTACAAGATATATATATTTTAAACTTTGTTAAGATAATAATAGTCATATAGAATACTAATTAATTCTAGAGAAAAGGCTTTGATTAGCTGCCTATACATGTCTTTGTGTTCGAGTCTCTTTTCAGTTTTCTGCAGGAAATCACGGCCAGGCCTAACATCAACTGAAATCTCCAGGAAGAAGATGGGGCCCCACAACAACAATTCCACGTGGAAAATAATATCACTAAGCTGACAAACATCATCTACAGATCAGCTTTGGACTACAAAGTGCTTAGAGCAATTCTGAGATGGCTAGCTGAGATGATCCAGTTTCAAAGACTACTTGAATAAGGACTTGAGATAAACCCTGAACTTTGTCATTATGGATAACAAAGAATATAGTTACCTTTCCTAGAATTTGTCAATTAACCCAAAATTTTTCTTTTCAGAATAAAGATTACTTCACCCATACCCAGCAGGAAGCAATTTTAAGAATACGACGCCCACATTCCCTAAGGGGTGATGTGGAATGGGTGGTTTTTTGGTCTTTTTATGGGTATTGTGTCTGGGATAGTTTTCATTGTTTAGGAGGGTTGGTTACAAGTTGTTGTTAAGGGTTAGGAAAAGGGCTAGGCAAAAGGTGTTTTAAAAAAAGGAAAAGAAAAAAGAAAAAGACAATTACTAATTTTAAATACTTTACATTGGATTGGATTGTTTTATATTATATACAAATTATTATTATTATTGAGACTGAGATTGTTAGAATATACCATACACATATTTCTAATCTTGCTTGAGATATTGTATTTATACCATTCATTTAACAATGTAATGCAATTTGCTAGTCTTTGAATGTTAGTAATACCAACTATTAGGATATATAGAAATGAAAGTTAGTGGTTAGACATTACAATTGAACTTGTAGTCATATTAGGTGTGTTTTCAAGATCAAACAGATATATTTTAGATAGACAGGTCATCTTCAAACCCTTCAGAGATCTACAGAATATGGCATTTAAAATGTTTTAATAACTTAGGAATTTTTCTTTTTTGCTATGACTATGAGACATGTCGGCTCCTGGCAGTACCAATCTACTTCAGAAAAAATATGGGCATTGAAGAAACTGCATATGGAGTTAACTTTCATTGTGGCAAAAGTTAGCCACTGGACAACAAAGTATCCTTGAATCAACTGCTGACAAACAGGACAGACAGGACATGAAACCAAGGACTACCGATTCTTGCCAAAACAAGTGTGGTTGTGGCTTTAACAAAAGGCATCTTCTGAAGCCAGGACAATATGGTACCATCCCTGAAGTGAGAGGTCTTTGCAATCTGTAAAAGGTACCGTGCCCTTTTCTTCGAAGGCAGCTGAACAGGGAGTGGGCCAATGGCTTCTGATGTGCAATGGAACAGCAGAGGAAACAGTTATTCTTGAAGAATAACTAAGCTCACCCCTCTCAATAGTAGAGTGGCGTTTAATAGAGGGATGTGGAGAAGAACAGGATGCCGAGATGAAGCCACACATACACAGCCAAGAAAAATGGACAGCTGAATTGAAGAAAAAACATCAATAATTTCCAGAACTTAAAATCCTGAATCATGACATGACACTAATGGAATTCAGGTGTTTCTGGTACATGGACTGCTCTCACCAAATGTGAGGTCAAACTGTTGACCTTGTATACATCCTAGTTCACAAATGAGTCTGTCAGATACACTAAGCCTATAGGCTGAAGATGATGCCCCAACACTTTGGAGAAACCTCAGGTGACTGTCCAGGCAGCTGGCTGTTTCTGTCAACTCATTTTTTTTTTTTTTGTTTTCTTTTGGAAGCTGCTTGCATGCACTTCCTGTTTTTATTTTTCATTAGGTAGTATTATTTCCTTCTTGGGTCTCTGAGGGAGTTGAAGATCAGTTAGTTATAGTTATAATTATCTTTGTTAAGGATTTCAGAAAAACTCACTAAGAGGTGTAAGTGTATAAATTTGAAAGACGTTATAAGACAGTTCCGTTAGCAATATAAGTTAGGATAGAAAGTGAATCAGGTACATTTTGGACTTACCAAAATAAAATATATAATGGAATTATTTTCTCTGAATTTGTCAAATGCAAATGGACTAGACATTGTTTAGGTATTTATTGTTTGTATATATGGTATATATAGTTATTGTACTTTTGTATATAGTTTTTCTTATATTAGTTATAACTTTTTCCTTTTTATTAAAATAGAAAATGGGAAATATAGTGATATTTTATTTGTATTGAAATGTGATTTTATTTGTATGTTAATAAAGTTGTCTTGAGGTCAGAGCAAGCCAGAGCAGAAGCTGGGCGGTAGTGGTGCACACCTTTAATCCCAGCAATTGGGAGGCAGAGCTAGGTAGATCTCTGTGTGTTAAAGGACACAGCCAGCATGCCAGACACATGCCTTTAATCTCAACCATAGAAGACCTGGAGGTCTGTACAAACAGGCAGTGATGAGGAGGTCATGTGGCTGGGTTTACAACCAATGAGAAAACAGAACAGAAAGTCTATAAAAAAGATAGGACACACAGCAGTAGGTTTCTTGCAGAGAGGAAGGACAGCAGAAGCAGTGAAGGGTAAGGTTTTCCGCTCTTGCTCTGACCTCATGGTTTTTAACTCTGCAGTTGGTTCTGTGTTTCTTATTTAACATGATGGTTACATCTACAATCTCTGTTCTTTTTCAATGCCTCATTTGAAGTAGTAGGTGGAACAATAAGACAAGAGAAGGAAAATAAAGAGATACAAGTTGGGAAAGAAATCAAACTATGTCTATTTGTGGATGACATGATACTATCTATACAATAGAGAACCCAAAAATTCTACCAAAACATACCAGAAACGATAAATTTATCAATCAGTGTGGCAGGATGCAGAATCAACTTGCAAAAAATATAGATATATATATGTAAAACACAGAGAAGGAGACTGTGGACATACTCTGATTCACAGAAGCCTCAGAGAAAATAAAATATCTAGCAATAAATATAAATGAGAAAGTGAAGGACCTTTACAATAAATATTTTAAACCTTCAAAGAAAAAGATAAAGACCCTAGAAAATGGGAGACTTATCATGCTCATAGATTGTTAGAATTAATGTTATGAAAATTATATTCTCCCAAAGCTATATATAGACTCACTGTAATCTCAATCAAAATATTTATCTCATCTCCACAGAAATAGAAAAAAATTCATAAAATCCATATGGAACCACAAAGGATCCTAAATAGCCAAAACAATCATGATCTTAAAAACTCCAGATCTTAAAAAAATATTGCAGAGCCATAGTAATAAAAAAAATACAGTACTGACACACAAACAGACATGTAGACCAATAGAACAAGACAGAAGACCCAAATATGAGTATATGTAACTTCAGCCACTTAATATTTGACAAAAATGTTCAAAACTTATGCTAGAGGAATGAAAGCATCTTCAACAAACGATGCTGGGAAAACTGGATGTCCACATTGCAGAAGACTGAAATTAGACCCATATCTATCACTTTGCACAGAAACTAACTTTAAATTAATCAAAGGCCCAAATGTGAAACCTGAAACACTGAAACTGCCAAAAGAAAACATATGGAGAACCCTATGGCATATAGACATAGGAAAGGATTTTCTGACTAAGACTCCATTTGTCCAAGAATTAAGGCCAACAACTGACAAATGGGACCTAATGAAATTAAAAAAGCTTCTTCAAAGCTTAAAAAATCAACAAAACAACCAACAACAAACACTAGAGGGGATGTGCAAAAAGGGAACCCTCTTTCAGTATTGATGGGATTGCAAACTGGTGCAGCCACTCTAGAAAGCAGTGTGGAGAATTCTCAGAAAGCTCAAATTAAACCTATCTTACAATCCATCTACACCAGTTCTTGGAATACGCCCAAAGGATGTATCATCATGCTCCACAGATACTTGTTCAGCCATGTTTATTACTGATCTATTTACAATAACTGTAAGTGAAAACAACCTAAATGTCCTACAACCAACAAATGGGTAATGGAATGCACTGTGGAATACTATTTTAGCTGTAAAGAAAAACAAAATCATGAACTTTACAGGTAAATAACTGGATGGAACTAGAAAAAGGTCATATCAAGTGAGGTAACCCAGACCTGGAAAGACAAATGTCATATCTACTTTTCCATAGGAGGCTCCTAACTCCAAATCTGAAGATGAGAGTACATATCCTGGAGTAACTGCAGAGACCAGAAAAGAAAAATAAAGACCATTGCTGAGCTGGTGGCATAGGAGAATTAGGGGAGCAATAGAGGGGAATACCAGGACATGTCTATTCTGATTAGCAAGCCCATCTCTAGCACTAAATTAAAAACGCACTTAGAGGAGGGTCCATTGTGGGCACTGATCCTTGACCATAGTTCAAAGAACTTTCCTTCAGAACCTGTATGATAAAAAAAGTAATCACTCACATATTGTTGTAAGGTTGCTCTTTTCCAAGCTAGAGGCTTCATTTTTTCTGAGTAATCTTTCTTGGACTCCTTTTGTGATTTTATCACTTTGGTAGCTTTCCTGTGAGCTTGCTTGCTTATAGGCTTTTAGGCTGGAAAGACAGGCCATAAAATTGTAAAATGAGATGACAGAATTGGCTCTGTATTTTGTGAGCTGAAGCACATAATCCAGGATGAACAATGCTGAGGTAGTGGCAAGGGTTAGCTGCCACATCCTATTGCTAGTTATGGTTGATGGTGCTACAGCTTTATTTATAGCTAGATAGACAATCCATTCTTCAGTTAATCTAAAATACAATATATATATATATATATATATATATATATATATATATATATATCCTTTAAAATTGTCTCAAGTTACTTAGTACAATGACCTGAAGTGAGCTGCTGGGCTTCTCATACTACATATCATATTGTCACATAATTTGCATAGCAATAAAAAAGGATGGCTTCAGCTGTGCTTGCTATTTCATGGCACCACAGTATGATAAGGTGACTTAAGTTGACCTTCCTCATATGTGGAAAATAGAAAGATTTTTATGTAGGTTTGAAGGTTTCATATTCTTTTACCTTAAGGTCAACAGCTTCAGAAAATGATTGAGAATAATTAGGAAGGTAGGGGGTCTTTAAGCTGTGCCTGGCACCTATGCAGAGTAAATTCAGTTATACCTGAAAATTTTCTAAGTCATGAATCTAAGCAGGGTAACTTGTTTAAGATGAGCTCCAGGGGAGAGCAGCACTGTCAGCCAGGCAGCCTGTCAGTGCCACTGAGCATCACCGCCTGTTCTTACACTAAAGGGCCCCCAGGACAGCAGGGAGAGGAGAAAAAATAAAAAAGAAAGCTGTACCAATCAGAAATAAGAAGAGATAATCTAATTAAAACAGAGTAACTGGAGAGATTGCTTCCATTGCATTAGGGATATTTTTAGAATCACCATGCTAGTATTTTATACAGGAAAACACCCACTGTTCTCACCAATATATTAAAAGTCTCTAGGTGCCTGCTCAAAATTGGACATTGGCCAATTCCTTCCTGTTCTTGCTTCTAATAGAAACTGGTTATGCTGTGTTTGCTATTTGAAATTTCTTTCTCCATCTTTTCCATCCAGGTTCATAATACCATAGATGCTGTTTTGGTGCCCTTCCATTATGTTAGTTTTCCCTTATTCTCATTTTTATTTCCACCAACTAAAAGCACAGAACACAGCCCATCAACACAATAATAATTACATATGTATACTAGAGGGGAAGAATGCAAGTCTGATGCTAGTTTTTAATTTTATGAAAGAACAGAAGCTTTAATTAAGTGCTCTTCCTACTTAAAGCAATTTAATTTGAAAAGCTAAAGTTATTGATTTAAAAAAAAAACATTAAAAGGCATCCATAGTTCTGGTTCCAGGCCATTGCTGGCAGACCATTTACTTGTGGAGTATAATTTCCCATTTCCTCCAGTACAATGAAACCCTTTATTAAATGCTTTCTCACTGTGGACAGATTGGTTTATAGTTGAAGCAAGCAGGGATTTATAATCCCTTGCTGCTATTTGCTTGCCCTTCAACTCAGACTCTGCCAACACTACACAGATTTATCTCTTTAGCTTTGAAAGGACTTTGGATTTTGGGTGGTTTTATTACACAAACTGAAGTAGATTCAACACAAGAGATTGTGGCAACCAAGTAGAGCTCGGAAGGACTGATTAATTTCAATTTGATCAAGATCATACATAAGCCAGATGTTAATGAAAGACATTACCCTCAGGCTGCTTTGTGTCCATACAACATGGATGCTGGCTTTCTTTGTCTTGAGTGACCAAGAAATAAGTCAAGGAAAAAGCTATAAGGTTCTTTATGCCCTAGTCTCTTAAAACACACACCACCACTTCTGATGAATGTATTCTCATTCAAAGAAGTGAGTCACTAAGCCAGGCCAAATTCATAAGGATGGAAATTAAGTGCAATCAGTATAACAGAGAATTTGTGGGTGTATTTTAAAACCACTGTGCACTTGCTTTTCAGTCTACTTGTTTCCTCTTCTATAAATATTCAAATATCTCAATCTTCCACTTTATTCAAATTATGATTCAAATGCTACCACTAAAGTAAGGTCATTTTGACTGCCCTCCCCATAAAACAGTCTTCTCCTAATGCTATTTTCTGCTTGAATTTCTTCAAAGCCATCCATCATAATATAATATTCTATCCTGGATCATTTTATATCCTGACACCATAGAAAAGTCTAAAGGCAAGAGCTTCTGTGATTTATTCACTACTGTAGTGCCTAAACTATCATTATTCCTAAACCAACAATGATCATTAAATGGTTGAACTCACTTATTTTCTAATTAAGAAAAATTCTTGATATCATTCATTCTTTATTTTGAAACAAGACAATAGAACAGAGGAAAATAGTTTATAATGGGAAATACAATGAAAGGATTAATACAAGTTCTCAAACTTCTAAATAGTCAAATAGTGATTTCCACAATGAGTTGTCCCAATGAGTTCTTGGGAAAGAAGATTTGAGTTAAGTAGGAATAAATATTTGAAGTAGTGGGAGAGCTATAGTAGCCTGGAAGATGGAAATGAGACAATTAATCAAAGAATTCTGGATGTTATACAGAATATATGGAGCAACTCATCTAATCGCATTGAAGTAGACAAGATTGATACTGATAGCCAGAGAGCAGGGGAAATGTCTAAAGAAAAGACAAAGGATATATAAAAGAACCATAGATGGTTGTGAGCTACCATGTGGTTGCTGGGAATGGAACCCAGGTCTTCTGGAAGAGCATCCAGTGCTCCTAACCCCTGAGCCATCTCCTGATGTTATTGGAACCATCTCTTCCAATTTTCAGTCCATGTGGTTTAGACAGTTGTTGAATCTTGTGCTGGACAAGTTATTCCAACTTCATCAATCATCAAAGTCCATCTTGACTCTAGTGATTGGTTCAGGAATAGATGCATGATTCAAGTTTGTCCAATGATAGTCAGTCCTAGGCATTTTACTCAGTTTTGGAGATGTTCTCTTTACTTAGATGCTTTAGCTTTGTAGAAGAAAAACTCAAAACCAACAGGGCCTACTATGTTGAATGAGCCAGGCAGAAAATGAAAATAGTACAGAGAGAAATAGAGCCAAAAGAGGAAAAGACTTAAGTTCTGATGACGTTTATGCCCCCTGGATCCAATTGTGCCTGAAGCTAGTGGTATATCCCCTGGACATTGCAGTTATGTGAACCAATAAATACACTTTTTTGTTGAAGTTAAAAAAATAACCATAGAACTACCAGAAGGGCCAAGCAGAAAACACATAGGGTGGATCTGAAGCAGTCCCAGCCAATATATTTTCAAAGGTTTTTTTTTTTTTCACATGAATGTACAGCATTGAGTGGGGAAAGCAAGGAAAAGTTGTAACCAAAGGGTTTGAATTGGCCTGACAAAGTTTAAATTATCCAAAGAGAAAAGAAATTCTAATAAGAATTAAGTATTATCCTCAAAAAATTAAAATTGGATTTACCATGTAATCCCATTTTACCACTCTTGAGCATGTATCCAAAGCAATCCAAATAAAGATACTACAGAAGTAATTGTGCATCCATGTTTATTGTCTCATTACTCACAATAACAAAAATATAGAAGGAGTCTAAATGTCTCTCATCAGCTGAATGGATAAAGAAAAAGTTATACATACATATATATGTTATATATGGATGTTTATATATGATGGGATTTGTATACATAATTATACATATAATATTAATATATGTATGTATGTAATGAAATAATAGAATTGTATTTATCCATAAACAAGATTAAAATCATTATTTGCAGGAAAATGGATGCAGCAAAATGTCATCATGTTAAGTGAAATAAGCTATACTCAGACAAGTATTAAAGGTTTCCTCATATGTGGAAACTAAAAGGCAAAAAAAAAAATGTCCTCAGATTATAAAAGGTACTTGAAAGGGACCAGGAGATAAAGAAAGGATACAAAGGAGGGCAAGAAAAAAATAGGGAGAATGGGTATGATTAAAACACAATATATGCATATGTGGAAATACCACAATGAAATTCATTCATTTGTAAATTCAATGTGATAATATTTTTAAATATTCATAAAAACAAGCAAAGAGCTAGGAAGATGACTCGGTGGGTAAAGTGCTTACTGTGCAAGCATGATGACCTGGGTTCAATAAATAGCACTCAGGGTTTTTTTTTTTAAAAAAAGCCAGACACAGCTGCACACACCTGTAATCCCAGCACCAAGAAATTGAAGAAGGTGGAAGAGACAAGAGTATATCTGGGGCTTTCTGGCCTGCCAGTCTTGCCTAATTGGCAAGCTTGAGGTTCAGTAAGAGACCCTGTCTCAGAAACTAATGTGGACAGTGGTTAAGGAAGATGCCCAATGTTAATGTCTGGCCACTTTTGTAGCTGGAGAGTTTCCCTCCAGCTCCCACAAAGCCCCAGGAGTCCCGTAGCCCACTTATAAAATAAACGCACATACTGTTATATTATTTAAATTGTTTGGCCTAATGGCTCAGGCTTCTAGCTATCTAGTTCTCACATCTTAAATTAACCCATTTCTATAAATCTATACCTTGCTACATGGCTCATGGCTTACCAGTATCTTACATGTTGGTACTCATGGCAGCTGCTGGCAACATCTCCTGATTCAGCCTTCCTGTTCCCGGAATTCTCTTCTGTGCTTGTCCCGCCTGTACTTCCTGCCTGGCTACTGGCCAATCAGCATTTTATTTATACAGAGTGATAGCTACAGCACTTCCCCTTTTCTTTTTTTTTCAAAAAGGAGTGTTATAACTTCCACATAGTAAAATTACATATAACAAAACAATTATCAAGCAAGAATTACAGTTACAATGTCTAGTCTATTTATAATATCTAGTCTATTAGTATTTGGCAAAATTAAAGAAGATATCCTATCTATCCTATATTTGTGAGTCTAAGGTTTCATATCTAACTTATCTTTTATCATAACTAAGGAAAATTATAACTATCTAATCTTCAACTACATCAAAGACCTCAAAAGGATATAATATTACCTGAGAAATGGGAGACGGATGTGAGCAACCTTTGGGAGTCTTGCAAGAGTAGACAAAAACAGCTGGCAGCCTAGACAGTTATCCAAAGTTCCTTTGTAAAGTTGGGGCATCTGTCTTCAGCCCACAGGTCTAAAGTCTCCCAGTCATTTTTCTCTGTGTCCTGTAGAATGTCTGGCAGTTTCCTCTGTGAAGCAGGAACCTGAAGGACCATTTATTTTGCCAAGCAAAGTTCAGTGGTCACCTTCCTATGGGTCCTGCATATCCTGTCAATCAAGCAGTCCAGGCAAGAACAGTTTCTTGCCCAAATGGCTATTTTTTCCAAGAAGAAGATAAACTCCATATAGATTGTCTTCTATGCTCATCCTCCTCTCTGAAGTAAATTGGTGCTGCCAGGAGCAGACATGTCTCACTGTCCAGAAAGTCCAAATTTTTAAAAATATTTTAAATGCCATATTCTATAGGTCTTTGAAGTGTTTGAAGATCACCTATCTATCTGAAATATATCAATGTATACTTTGAAAACTTAACTAACATGGCTACAAGTTTGACTATCATAGAAGACTAATTATTTTTTTTCTTTATTATTATGTGTTTTAAATTTTATACATCAGCCATGGGTTCCCCTGTCCTCCCCCCTCCTGCCCCCACCCCCACCTTCCCCCCAGCCCCTCTCCTCCATTCCCATGTCCTCCAGGATCAAGGCACCCCTGGGGATTCATTTAAACCTGGTGGAGTCTACTGAAGACTAATTATTAATCTGTATTTTTAAATTATCTATTACAATCTAAAGGAGTTACACAAACATAATACCTCAAACAAGAATAGAAATATACATACAGTATAACAAAATTAAGTTTAAACTTGTATCAATAAATTAAAATCTATAACAATGTAAAACATTTTAAACAAGTTGTTCCTTAAAAGTAGATTCAATAATCTATCCTTTTATCCTATAATATCTATATCATATCCCCTTTTCTTCTCTAGAAAGAGATTCACTTATATTCAACCTGTTTTAAATAAAAATATTGCATTTTCTCTGTTCCACACCAGAGGGCTCTTTTGATATGGGACACAAGAATCTCTTAACCTTTTCTTTTAGTAATATGCTTGGGTTTAGAGAAGGATTGATCAAATTCCATCTCCAAAGCCAGCTTGGTATATTTGGGAATTTGGGTGTAGCTTCTCATATTACTTCCTGCTGGATAGGGGCACTGTATCTTATAAGGGCACAAAGAAAATTTTAGGATTATGGAGTAGTCCATGAGGATGTATTGTCTGAGCCAGTTGCCTTGAAACCATTCTGGATGTTGGATCATCTGGGCTATGGTGTCATTGGAGACCTTTCAGGGGGTCTTGGCTGGTCAAACATGATGTATCTTAATCTGGAACAAATCCATAGCCTCTGGCTGGCTGTGGAAACAAAAGCAGAGCCTCCTTTCCAAAGCAACATATCTTTACATCCAAATTTTGAAGTCAAGGTACCTTTAAAATATACATATTGGCTTAACTCAACAGCTTTTATAATCAAATGTCTTTCTGCAGTTAAGAATATCAAAGACAACATAATCAGGATTCTCTGTGTGATATCCATCTTTATGTGGCTTATTTTTTTTTTATAATTTTACTGTCTCTTTAAAGACTTTATTTTTTAAAACTATCTTTTTTATAACTGTATATTTTCCTTTTTCTCTCTCTTTCAAGCCTACATACATTTTTACACACATTGTAAACTATTGTATCTGAATCTGACTTATTGTGAACCTATTGATTTAAACTGCAGCGTTTCTAAGACTGAAATCACAGCTGTGGCTGATGGCTCCGCCCCATCAGCTTCCCAACAAGGTGGTGGTAGAGTTTACCGCCAGCTCTGGGTCTAGAGCCATGTGTACCATCAACTATCAGAAGCAGTTCTGTCAAAGCCGAGTGTAGCCCAGAGGTTAACACTAACTTGAGAGAGACAACTAGGAAGCTGTTTTTAGCTCTGTTTTGGAATCTTTTTTCTCAGGTTTTAGGTGAAAAGTCTTGCCAACTCATTGGGCACCATTTGTAGCTGAAGTTTTCTCCAGTCCTGCCTGACCCATGGTCAGGACAAATATCTCTCACCCACCAGTCCCGCAGCCACTCAGACCCAACTGAGTAAACACACAGAGACTTATATTGCTTGCAAACTGTATGGCCGTGACAGGCTTCTTGTTATCTAGTTCTTCTGTCTTAAATTAACCCATTTCTATAAATCTATATCTTGCTACATGGCTCATGGCTTACCAGTATCTTACATGTTGGTACTCATGGCAGCGGCTGGCAGCATCCCTTGACTCAGCCTTCCTGTTCCCAGAATTCTCTTCTGTGCTTGTCCCGCCTATACTTCCTGTTTGACTACTGGCCATTCAGCATTTTATTTATACAGAGCAATATCCACATCAAGCTACCATACACATTCACACTATGTGAACACATACTTCACACACACACACACACACACACACACACACACACACACACACACACCCCACACGGTAAATCTATCATGAAAAATAGAGAAAGAAGCCACATGACAGCACAAAGGTGGGAAATGAGCAAAAAATTTAAATATATACCTAATTTAATTATCTAGGTTGAAGGCAACAAAGTGGGATTCTGAGTCACAAATACGATGTGACCATACTTGTGGTTGAGGATAAGCTCTATATTGGGACTCCACTTTGGAATGGCTATGAAAGAAGGAACAGGAAAAGGCCTGAAAGAGAAAGTTATAAATCTCTTTGAATCTTTGTATGTCCATCTGTTCTCCCCTGATATCCCTCAAGTTCAGGAATTCTGTCTGTGAGTCCTTAGCTCAAAGCTTCATGGCTTAAACACGATAGGGTAATAATAACATGTAATAGATGAATGGATGAATAGTTGTATAGAGAAACATGTAACAACGCAGTTATTAAAGTTGCCAAGGAGAAGGCTAACGCAAGATTTTGCACAAATATGACTGATGAAATGCATCCAGGTCTGTGCAAGTTATAAACTCTTCATTCAGAGGAAGATGTTCAAAAGTCATTTTCTATCCATATATCTGAATGCTGGTGTCTTTTTTTTTTAATGAGCAGGACTCCTAACTACAGCTGCTATTTGATTTCTCCATGCTTTTCTTCATATCTATGCCACGTCCATGGAAACCTATGTAACTTATGGTTAACCAATAGCCTTAGGAACACTTTGGTCTCTTGATTGCCCAAGTCCTACTCTAGGCTGAGAACAATGACCAAGCTGGGAGGGAAAGTATGAATCTTAAGGCTTAATAGCAGGGTTTGGAATGAACAGTGATGAGAAAATGATTTCTTGGGGAAAATCACAGATAACATATCAAGACACTCTCCCTCCCTAGCATTACTAACCACTAGAGAAACTTCATGCCCTTTAAAAACCAACAAGCCTGTCTCAGTCTTGAGCGTATATAAGAATTATGTGACTATCTCACCCATGCATTCCAGTACAGTGAGATTGAGTAAGGCATGGGCATCTGCATTTTAACAAGCACCCTTAGTGACTGTCATGCAGATAGTATTACATGTTGTTTAACATGCCACATGAAGTTTTTGAGCAATGGATTTCAGCCCTGATGAGACTTAGGGACAGCA
This sequence comes from Onychomys torridus, assembly GCF_903995425.1. Lineage (NCBI taxonomy): Eukaryota > Metazoa > Chordata > Mammalia > Rodentia > Cricetidae > Onychomys > Onychomys torridus. Next base: position 58,271,514 of record NC_050466.1, on the reverse strand, counting down.
ATCTGGACCAGAGGGGGCTTATGAAGTTTTGTGAAATGTAGCAAAAATCACCGGGGTTTCCTAAAACATTGATTTTTTGATGGGGACTTAGTGAGACAAGATGGAGGCAACAAATACCAAACCAGTATTATATGCCAGAGACTGCCTTTTAATTAACCCCTCTAATCATAGCCCATAATACTCCTGAGTGGAGTAATTTAAGGAGAATCCTACAGAGGTTGCTCCACTAATGACAGAGACAAAGTGAAGAAAGGCTTTATACAATATAGGATACAGCCAAGTTCCACAAAAGTAGCTTCTGGCACTTGGAAAGTATGTTTTGTATCAGATAAAATGAGCCACATAAATGCAACATAGCATTAGTTGAGAATATTTTATTGTGAGCATCAAGTAAAAATTATCAACTGTATTAACAAAAAATGCTATGTAAAAGGCAAAAATTTCATGCTCATTCCTAAAAATGGGCTCTGCTATTCCTGGGCTCTCACAGTGTAGCAGGGCAGAAATTGCCTCAGGGAACACTCACACTCAGCTAAGAACCCATACCAGGCCTCTGTCCAATGCTTACATTTCTTTTTTTTTCCCCAGAAACTCATAAAACACCTTGGCTGACCCATCTCCATCACCTCCTAAAAAGACAAAAATGCTGTCACCAGCTTAGCCATTAACAGGCACACGATCAATTATTTGATTTTCTTTAAAGCTGGTTTATATATGCCCTAGAGAAGAATTAGCAATCTTGGCACGTGTGAACCTCATTCTCTTTCAATCTCTCTCACCATGAGAAAAACCCCTCCAGGTCCCAGCATCTATTCAGAAAGACACTAAGTTTCCAGCATCCTTGAAGTTTGCCCCAATTCACCTGCAACAAAAACGTCCAAGACACTAGTGGGCTTTTTTTTTTCTTTTTTTTTCTTTTTTGACAGGAACTATATTTTTTGATACACAGAAAGCATAGGGAAAGATGGAAGCCCTACTCTAGGAAGAAGGTATTAAAGTATAATCAAATCTGTTACTGGTCTCAGACAGAGAGCCCAGGACTAGCCTGAGCAATCTTCAGTGGCCTCCTCTTTTATCTAAGAAGTAGACAATAATTGATTTGACCTGCTTTATGGGGACAATCTCTCAGGCATGATTGAGTGCTAATTGCTACTAATGAGGTGGCATTTGAAACTGGCTGTGGTTTTCAGCTTTCTCTTCTCTTTACTCCAAGCAGCATTCAAGCCACTGGCTTGTAAGTACAGCTTCCAGCAAGCCCTCATCCATAGCAAGCTACACTTCCCCCAGCTGCTGAAGGTTGTGTTAAGAAGGGCAAATTGCACTGACTTTCAAAAGGACGATCTGGCTGAATGAGCAGCTTCTCGAGATGCACAGAGGCAATGCAGCTCTTGAGGAAATGATTTCTAAATGTTACAAGATTGCTGGAAATTACTTTCATAATGACTTTTTACAGGTTTTGCCCATTTACAATCATCCTTCTCTCTTGCCCAGAGGAAAACCCACAAGACACTTCCATGAGAGAATATTTTCCTCATGTTCTGCATCAATTCCCTGGTGTTACAATATTAACATGTGGTGCCACCCTTATAAATGATAGTCACTTGTCAGATTAATTCTGTCTCTAGAAGAGCAAAAATGCAATCCCTTTGATCAACTGTGAGATAAAAGCAACATCAGATAACACAAAGATTTGGAGCAAATGGAAGCAACACTCCTTATAAAGGACCAGATGGGAAATATTTTAGTCTTTATAAACAATAGACTTTCCATCACTATGACTGCTCATAGACCACGTATAAGGACATGGATATGCCTTTGGCCCATCCCTGCCAACTCCTAATCTTCAGTAAGATTTTGATTAATATATCAAATTTAAATATATAAAAAATGCAGTTCAAAATGTCCTAATCCTGAAGTCTCCTATAATTACATATTTTAATTGATATGGTGAAGGTATAATGAGAACCATATATTGTTTATGAGCCTTTGTTTCCTCACTGATAAAAAAACGGGAGGTGGACTCTTTCCAGTGTCTATCAGGTAAAATACTCCCGACTCTAATCTCAATATTTTTACTATTTCATTCCTTTTCCTTTTCTTTTCTTTGATACTAAGAATTGAACCCAGGATGTCATGCATGCTAAGCAAGCACTTTACCATAAACTATATCCTAGCCCTTGACCATATAGGTTAACTTCAGAAGTATGGCAGATGAGGCCATAGAGAGATTTCATATCTTCAACATTAATACTTATTATTGAATACAAATGGCATTCAGAACATCTTCTATAAGCCAGAACCTCTATGGATAAATGCTAAAATGAATAAGACCATGTGTGGCTTCTACTGCCAAGGAACTAACAAAATCCTCAATTTCAAACTAGGAGTTCATTCCTTTGTGGTTGCTGCCAATGTCTACATTCTTTCTTCCAGTCTCTCCTCTGTGAGTCCTAAGACAAATTCCAGTTTCGTACTACATCTCACAATTGTTCTACTTTCTTTAGTACTTAATGATTCAGCCAGCACACGTTGTGTGCCACTATATAACTGAAGTTATTGTTTAATGTGTTACTTTTATATCTTGTAGTTTGGGGAAACAATTTAAAACCTTCTAGATTTCTGTGAATATGAGCAAGCTATATGTACAACCTAGATGGAGACAAAAGAACTGGAATATAATTGAGAATCATTTGTGCAGTTGTTTTGTGCTAATTGAAAACAACAAGAAGTAATAGATTGAAGTGAGTGCCTTAGGTGATGCTTCTATGAGTATAGTAGAGAAATTATGTTCTGTAATTAAGACTCTATGCTTTGGGTTACATTTAATTTCTGTCTTAATTTTACTATTTAGCTATCAATGCTAATAAATTACCGGGAACACTGAGTTTGGAAACCACAGGGCTCTTATGCTTACCACATATCTGTTTTGTGTTAGTCAAGGACAAATTCCTTTCTAGAAGTTCAGGTTCCTTTAGTGCTACTAGTATAACAAATGTAGGAAGGAATATGTTCAATACAGTAAAAGCAAAATGAATTTGTCAGTGCACACATAAGTCCTACTGGATACATATAGAGAGAGAAAATGTTGTACAATAACATAAAAATATACCTAAATAAATGTACAGGAGATCAATACAATACAACTGCCAATTCTTCTTAGTCTGAGAAGTGGAGCCAGGAAGTCCTCTAAAGAGTGCTTAATGCACAGAAGGGAATGAACTGATATTAGCCCACATTTCCCACTGAGTGCATAATAATTCCTGAATAGCTATCATTAGCAATCTTGTACAGGAAAAAAAGATCTTTTTTTGGTCCCTTGGCAACTGTTATTGTATGTACCTCATTAATTGGTTAATTCCATCAGACTGTCTCAAAGTAAAGACTCTGTAACTAACTCATCTTTCATTTCTCAGAATATCTAGCTCAATATTTATAAATGTTGAATATTTATTAAATAAACAAAGACTGGATATTGGTCCAGACTATAAATGCTTGAAATTGCTTGAATACAACTTCTTTCCTGTACATACAGAGCAAATGCTCTAAATCAGAAGCAGTGAATTTGATTCTGATTTTACAAGAAATAGCTCTTTCTTTTACTTGAGGTGGGTTTCTATGGTTTAAAATTTCTCTGATTTTAATGTGAGGATATTAAATTAGATGATATGTGTAACAGGTCTTACTTAGGACCACCAGCTCCTGAATAATGACACAGAGATTTTTTATTAATTATTAAAGTTTGGCCTTAGCTTAGACTTGTTCCCAACTAGCTCATAAAACTTAAATTAACTCCTTTATATTAATCTATGTTCTGACATGTGACGGCTCATTACATCTCCTCAGTACCATACATCTGATTTTCTCCCCATCTGGCTGGCAAATCCTCTGCCTCAGATTCTTTTCCAGAGTTCCTATGTCTGCCCAGACGTCCAGTCTATCCTCTCTTGCCTAGCTATTGGCCATTCAGCTCTTTACTAAACCAATTAGAAGGTGCTTTAGGCAGATGAGATTAAACAAAGAGGCATCATTACATGGTTTACAAAAAGATTATCCCAACAGATACTGAAGGTCATTTCAAGACCTAATATCTTATGAATAAGACAGACTTGTGTTTATGTTAATTCATTCTCAAGTTTTCATTCTTTATTATGATTATCAATCAAGACATATTTTGGGTAGTAGGAAAATGATGGTCAAGGAAGATCTTGAGATGAAAAATGAAAGAAAGTTCTTTGGAAAGCTTCAAACTGGCCATATATGGTAGGTAGTGAAGCTGCTCATCAACAATCTAGCTTTCTCTCCCTTCCCAGGGACATAGAAACTGAAATTAGGTGTGGCTGTATCACTAGCTTTGGCTAAGAAATTATCAGCAGCAACATCATGTATGTTTTTTAGAAGAGAGCTTTAAAATTATAAATGTAATCCTATTGGTGAAATTATTAAGGCCTAATCCTGAAAGCATACATGTAAGTAACAGCATACTTACTGGACATGTTATGTTTAGGTACATATATGTATATACATAAATGCATGTAATAACAACTAGCAAAATAAGGCCATGAATTTGATGGTGAGTAAAAAGAGGTATGTGGGATGGTTCAGATGAAAGAATGTAAAGGAAGTGATATTGTAATTATAATCTCTCTGTGTCTGCCTGTCTCTCTATACGTGTGTGTATGTGTAATATATATATATATATATATATATATATATATATATATATATATTATATATATATATATATATAATGTAATGTGTATGCATATATATGGTGTATGTGTGTGTGTGTGTGTGTGTGTGTGTGTGTGTGTGTGTGAGCATATATTTTGCCATGTTTTCTGTGTCTGTATCATAATACTATAGAATGCTCCTTGGCAAAGATGATCCCAAGTTGAGGATAAAGTGAAACAAAATTCTCAGCCAATTCTCAATTAACATGCATCAAAAGCAAGAAATGAGTTTTCATTGATTTCTGCCTCTGAAGCTAGGGGATAATTTTTGCCACTGCAAAGCAAAGCCTGATCCAGATCATCCCACTCCATTAGTATCATTCTTGGATTTAGCAATGGTTAGTTAACTACTATGATACATTGGTCATCCGTATTAACTGGGAATATGCTGCCAATGTTCAGGCATTACAAATGTTGTAAGATGTCTTTTTTTTTTTTTTTTGAGCTGAGGATCAAACCCAGGACCTTGTGCTTCCTAGGCGAGTGCTCTACCACTGAGCTAAATCCCCAACCCAGATGTCTTTTGAAAGGGGATATAATCCAGCTAGTTTGCCCTTAGGTCTCCAGAGTTTGAAATGATTTTCCCTTGCTTTGAATTATAGAGAATACAAAGTTATCTCTACTACAAAGTAATGCTTGCTTTCTTATATAGACCTAGAGTTTTTTTAGTAAGGAGAAAAAATAATTAGTGGTAAAGATATTGACTTGAAAATTGGATATAACTTTGAGTTCACTGATCCAAACAGGTGAGGAAAAATTGAAGACAGCTAAGACATTCTTTTCCTGCTGGTATACAAACCAGCCACTTTATCAAACTCACTCTTTTGGATGATAGTATCATATCTCAGGCGGGGGTGCATATTTTAAAGGTACAATATTTCAGTCAATATGCCAAGCTTTAAACTATAATTTGTTGTCATGTTTGTATTAACATGCATTATTTATTATTTCATGATAACTACATAATGGCAATTATTCCCACACAAAATCTTCTGGGGAATATGAAGGGGAAAGATAAATATTTGGCTGTCTGCTGTAAATAGGAAATTTTAATTATGTTACCTTTATAAATGTTTTAATTGACATGAAGCATTAATACATAAATTTGCTTAACTCATGAGACAACAGCTCAATGAGCTGTCACAAACTAAGTACACCTTTGTAATAATCACCCAATCGAGAAACAACCATGATCAACACCATGAAGTTTCCCCTCTGCTTTGCACCCATTTCTAATCCCTTTCATCCCAAGAGAAACCACCATCCTCATGCTAATGGAACACATTGACTTTGCGTGCTTTTGAAGTTTATTTTCCTCTGAGCATTATGCTTGTTAGATTCATCTATATAACTGTCCATAGTTGTAGATAGTTCATTTTTATTACACACAGCATTGCATAGCATAAAACACATAATATATTTAGGTATTCTAAGTGGCCAGGCTAATGGAAATATAGGTAGTCTGCCCTTTAGTGTTTATTATGAATAGTGATACTGTCAGCATTCTAGTGGTATGTGTGTCTGTATAGCATAACACACACAACTGTGTCTTTTAGGCATATGTCTAGGAGCAGTATGGATGGGGCAAAAAAATATGTGTTCTATTTGAGAAAACACTAAGAAACACTTTTACAGAATGGTCGTGTTATAGATGGTAAAAGTTGCCACAATTTTCTACCTCTTTTTTATTCATATAACTTTTAATATGATTTTGCAATATTTTTCTTTGATATGTGGGAGTGTTTTGTCTGAGATAATTGTCCTGGAATACTGTTCAACATCTATATAAACAAGCTTGAGCTAGTATTCTGAATGGCAACGGTGACATATGTAAAAGGCTATTGTATGAGTGGGGTTCTCTAAGACAATCTTAGACAAACATTCCCCAGCAGATGATAGATGCATGTGGTAGCAGCAAGCAAAGGATGGAATCAGTAATCAAATCCTGCTTAAACCTTAAGCCATTTCTCCTACACAACACCATAAAGTTAAAAGGTGCAAATAAGTATAAGTTTAGAACTTCTAGTTTGCCCATGATCTCAATCTCTCCTCTCCTCTGAGCAAAAAAGTCCAATTCTAATTTTCAGTAACCAACATTGGGCAATACTGTCATTAGGCCTCCAGACATCTATCTCAGAGGCTGACTGTCCTAGGGAAAAAAGGTTTCCTGGAGGTACGCTTTAGTGTCACACTTTGAAATGTTGCTTAAAGGTACATATCCACATTCTTTCCTCCAATGTAATTGGAGTGTGTGTTGTATTATTACTTTTCTCATTGTTGTGACCAAGAAACAAGTTAAAGGTACAGTGTATCATGATGGGAAATTCATGGTGTCAGAAGTGGCTCTTGGATATGGAGACAGGAATATGGAGCTGACTGCTCACATCTCAGCAACAGAAAACAGACGTGACAGGAAGTAGAGGCCAGGGTGCAAATCTCAAAACCTGTTCCTTAGAGATCAAATTATTTCACCTGGGCCCCATTTTCCAAAGGTTCTACAACATCCTATACAGAAGCTCCCAACTGGGAACTAAGTGTTAAACATGCAAGCCTGTTTGGAACATTTAACGTTCAAACCATATCACTCCACTTTGGCCTCCATAGGCCGATGGTCATCTTATAACATAAAATGCATTCAACCTATCTTCAAAAGTCCTCAAAGTCTTATGGATGCAATACTGTTCAAAAAGCACAGAGTAAATATCCCCATTCCAAAAGTGAAGAATGGGATCATACCAAGGCCAAAACAAGACCAAAATACATCCAGGCATGCATCAAACCTTACATACCCATATCTAGCATTGGAAGCTTATGATGCTTATCATATAGATTCCAGCAGACTCGGGTAATCCTGCCTCTCCAGCTCAGTAGCCTGCAGCATTGAGACCTTTCTTTTAGGTTGACTCCTACTTGGTATCTCCCACTTTCCTTGGTAGACATACCACATTTGTGACATATCCAATATCCCAGTGTATTTATTGCAACATAGGCTTTACCTTCACAGCTCCATTCATCCTACTCAAGATCCATGCAGGTAATTGAACCCTACTACCTGGTGCCTGATTTAAAAAGTTTTCTGGAACCTTAGTATAAGCCCCCATGGCCCATAATTCTTACATCTTGCCTATCTGAACAACCAGCACTATGTAGATGATGCTAAATTCTGCCAGCTCAAATTGTGGCTTGTCTCCCCCAGATTATAATTGCAATGACCTCTGTGCTTCACAGATAAACCTGGAAAATACTTCTCCAATTAGTCCAACTCAAACAATATGGCTAAGGTGTTATCTTTGTTCAGGAACTCTCTTTTCAAATAAAATTTTTATAACTGAGCTTGCATGTTTACACTCTGAAATCGTCCATGGATAAGACCTTAACTTCAAGGCACCTTTCCTATGATCTCAGGGTAAAGTGTGTGGTTTCTTTATATGGTGGTAATTTGATTTTCAATTACAGATGCTCTATCTATTTCACACTTTTCTGCAAACTTAAACTCACTCATGCTCCATTTCTCACCAAATTGCATAGTTCTCATGTCATTTTACTCAATTTTTTTTTGCTCTATCATCAAAAATCTGGTGAAATACAGTGAGCAATGTCCATGCCACAATAAAAATAAGCTTCTGTTTGGAATTTCCCTTCACCATACAAGTTAGTCCATTACTTTTGGACTCAGCTGTGTTCAAATGTTTTGGACACTGGCAGAACATTGCCAAATGCTTTGCTAGAATGTAGCATGAATAGCTTCTAGTCCGGCTTCCAGTAGAGTCCTTGTTTTCTGAGGACTTGGAAGCACAGGCTTTCCTGTTCTGTCATCATTCTGGTCTTCTGAACTCCCCCCCGCCAAAAGATTGTTCAGTAAGCTCTGCTTATATCATTTTCTACCCTGAAGTTCCAAACCCTTCATCATCCCTCCTCCAAGCCAATTGCAAAGGCCTATCAATCACGTGCTCAGGTTTCTTATTTCAGGAGCAATATCTCCACCTAGCAGTGTGGTGGTATTGTGTTCCCCAAAATATTATGTACCCTAATAAATTTATCTGGGGTCAGAGAACAGACAGCCACTAGAACAGAGCCAAAAATGGTGGCTAGAAAATGGGTCAGAGCAAGCCATAGCAGAAGTTGGTGGTGGTGCACGCCTTTAATCCTAGCACTTGGGAGGCAAAGCTAGGCGATTTCTGTGTGTTCAAGGATACAGCCAGCATGGAGACTCACACCTTTAATCCCAGAAAGTGTGCCTTTAATCCCAGGGAATGATGGCAGAAAAAGAAAAGATATTTAAGGCATGAAGACCAGAAACTAGAAGCATTTGGCTGGTTAAGCATATAAACTTTGGAGCAGCACAGTTCAGCTGAGACCCATTCTGGATGAGGACTCAGAGGCTTCCAGCCTGAGGAAACAGGATCACCTGAGGAACTAGCAAGGTGAGGTGGCTGTGGCTTGTTCTGCTTCTCTGATCTTCCAGCATCCACCCCAATAACTGGCCTCAGGTTTTATTGTATTAATAAGACCTGTTAAGATTCCTGCTACATAGCAGTACCAATTTTCTGCATTGGTTACTTTTCCCATTGTTCACACAAGACTCAGGCCATGAAGGAATTTAAGGGAGGAAGGATTTCTCTAGGTTTATGATTGAGATTCAAGCCCATGATGATATGGAAGGCATAGTGACAGAAGAAGGTCTATGTTCTAAAGGCAAATGCATGAGGCTGTTTTCTCACATTGCAGAAGACCAGGGAAGAGAGACAGGACAAGAAGAGGGCTGGACCTGTTCTTCAGAGATCCACTTATTTTTGATAAGTCCTCATTTCGTAAAGGTTCCACGGCTGTCTAAAACAATGCCACCAGCTGGAGACCTAGGGTTCAAACACACAAGCCTGTGGGGAACATTTCACATTTAAACTATAACATAGGTTGGTCAAGTTTTATTACACTTGGTATTTACAGATCCCTTGACCTTTAACACTCATCTTTTATCACATTTCTGAGTATAAACTTTGAGTTGATGCCAATATCATGCACATATAAAAAAAGGATATGAAAAATGTCAGGCTGGAAGAGCCAATTTTAGGCATACTGAAAAGGTTTCAGGCCTTACACAGTGGGAAGCAAAGAGTATATTACGATCCTTTAAAGCAAATGACACATGGGCATATAATTTTGACAAATTTTAAATGGTTCTAAAAAGAACTGACAATGGGTTGGCAGAAGACATGGAAGGGTCAAATATTCCTCCCATCATCATCAAGTATTTCTGTGCCAGTTGTATCTTTGCAAATAGCAGATACTAGAAAAAATACTAGATTTGTTTATAAGGAGACCAGCACTAAAATTCTAATAAGCATTGTTTCACCTTTCCTAGGTATAATTTACTGATCCTTTACTGAGTAGTGAAGGATTAGGATATATACATAAAACTGTACAGGATATCGGGGGAGGGGATCCAGACCTGAACGGGGGTGCCAAGGGAGTTAAGAAAGAACAGATACATAGATATACATACAGAAAGCTCAGATCAATGTGTGTTCTCTAAAGGAGCTGCACCAACTGCACAACAACTTGGAACCTCAGTGTGTTTATTAAATACACCACATGAGAGGGTAGCTAGTCTCAGCAGGAGGCTTCTAGGAGAGTAGTTTCAGACTCTTAATTATCTGGGAGGAAGAAGCTAAGGAAGCCACATTGTCAGCATTCCCACCAAGACCTGAGGAAGGTTTTGCCATCCCTTTGAGTGTGACCTGTGAGTGGGGAGGCTCTGCCAGTTTCCAATGGCTCTGAGGGATTGGTCCTTGACATAGCCATGCAAGTGTCAATGATACACATTCACTCATGACTTCATCCTCTCTCAAGGATTCCTTGGCTTCCTTCATGAGTGTGTGTGTGTGTGTGTGTGTGTGTGTGTGTGTGTGTGTGTGTGGTGAGACACACACAAAGAAAGAATCATTAAAAATCCTTAAAAAGCACCTGACAATGGAACACACTTACATAACTATATTGTTTCACTGTTGATATTATAGATTTTCCTACCATGACAACTGACATACCACAACATTTTGTTTCTTTCACAGTCCTAAAAAGGCTAGTCTAGAATAAGCTTTCCAAAATGCCCATCTCAATAAGTCACCAAATATCTCTATTCTGACCACTTCAAAAATACAAAGTAAAAAATAAGCTAGCTCCTATTTTGAGAAGGAAGGATAAAATAATAACCCAAAAGCCTCACATAAAGTGTAGAAGGGAACCTGGTGAAGGTGCCTTTAATCCCAGCACTCTGGAAGGCAGAGACAGGCGGATCACAGAGTTCAAGGCCAGCATGGTCTATAGAGTGAGTTTCAGGACAGCCAGGGCTACACAGTGAGACCCTGTCTTGGGACCAGGGGTATTTGGGGGGGGTAGTAGAATGGGGTGTGGGCTAAAAAACAAGAAGGCTTTCAAAATGAGTGGATGGAATCCTTATAGAAAGCTGAGGTCAAGAAAGGAGTGAAATAGCCAAGGGAAAAGTAATTCCAAGTAGAAATCATGGACTATGAAGTTTGCCACTGGGAATGGGAAATGCATGCACGGGAAACAATTACATTGACTAGTGCGGGGTAGAGATTGGAACCATGAGAAAGAATACTAGGATTTAAGACTAGCAAACCAGGAGAACACATCTAGCACACGCTAATGTGGTAGTGGAAAATCTTAGGCAGACAGTTGAATAAGGATTGTGAGTTCAGTTAGAAACTTCAAGAAGCAAAAGCAGACCAAAATGAGCAAATTGGATCAAAGAGGGCAGGGTTTTATTAAGTTGAAAGAGACAACTTACAAGAGTTAGCATGGGCAGTTGCCATAGTAAATAGGATATGTGTTAGGAAGAAAGCCTTTCAGTGACAGAAGTAACTAGACTTGACCATTGAGGTGAAGGAAAGAAATTAAACAGGACTCCAAAGCAAAACCTTGTGTGAAGAGTGATGGTGAAGAGTGGGCCTATCAACAGGCAGCCTCTGCCTGTCAAGGGAAAGGATGATATTTCTATGACCACACTGAGGTTTGAGACTATACTGAAGGAAATATTTTTATATACCCAAACTCAAAAATTGTATTGGGGAAGAACCGCATGCTAGAAGAGGAATTGGGTATCATCCAAAAACATAGCTCAAATAATCTTACATCATGGAAATTAAATATTCTGTGTCATCTAGGGAAGTGGGAAAGGGGGAAGTGAACTTTTAACAGGCCTGTAGCAATTTATAGCACTAAATTAAAATATCACACACACACACACACACACACACACACACACACAACACACACACACACACACGAGTTGTCTAGGAAAAACACATCAGTGATCAGCAACAAGAAAAATTCTTGTCCAGGGCACAAATCTTTCTTGCTTGTGTTGCTTCAGGCTCTAAACCTCCTTCCTAATTTGGGGCAGCTTCCAGTTCCTACCCAGTTCTTTCCAGCTCTAACTTCAAAGCCTGGATCTCTTTTCCAATTTTTTTCCAATTCACAGTTTCAAAATGAAGCCCACATTCTCCTGTTTTTATGCTCTGACTCTCCTTTTTTCAGGCACAAAACCAGATGAGTAATAAATGGTATGGATATTGTAGACTTAACATGAAATCTTTAAAATGTTGACATTCATTATCACTGATCTCCATGCAAATATCAGGTTGTGGCATATTGGAAATGGTTTGTACTGGCTTGTGGGTGCCAGCTGTCAAACGCTGAGAACTTTTACAAGCTGGAGGTTAAACATAGATTTTATTAAAAGTTAAGTTATATAAATTGACACCAAATAAGTTATCAAAAGCAAAGGTAATATTCAAGTTAATCACGTCCTAACCATCACACTATCATCTAGGTGCTTGAAGTTATTTCCATCTCTCTGCACAGCAGAAATACCACATAATGGTGCACTGCTGTGCATCTCTTTTTAGCTCCCCATGAACTGGGGAGACTGGCAGCCGTGGCAGAATTTAATGCAAATTGCAGCTTTTTCATTTCACTTGGAGCAGTGGTTCTCAACCTTTCTAATGCTGTGAACTTTTAATACGGTTCCTGGTGTTGTGGTACCTCCAACTGCAAAATGTTTGTGTTGCTACTTCGTAACTGTAATTCTTCTGCTGTTATGAATTGTAATGTTACTAATATGGGAGCTAGAGGTTTGCCAAAGGGGTAGCGACCCACAGGTTGAGAGCCACTGCCTTACAGATTTAGTTCTTAATTAGCTACCAGTTACTAACTGCTGTCATATGTGTGAAAAAGCATGGCCAAAGCAAAGTATCATAGATGGAATCATTTAATTAGAATCTCTGTTCCATGCTTTGCTGATAGAACAACCCTGAGCAAAATCGCTAAATCCCTCTTGAGATTTTGAGAAAGGGCATCTTGATACCCTTTTCCCAGGTTATGTCTTAAAACCATTGTTCATATAGTCTTATGAGAATTCATCTTCATCATTTGTTTTAGGAATTAGATTACCCATGTGTGTCTGGGTGTTACAATTGATCAAGGTATGCCTAATACAGTCTAATATATTTAAGTTGTAACTGCTATGATATTTGATGAGATGTTTGATGCTTGTAGAATCATCACCTTAATCTCTTCTGGACAGTATACAGTCCACTCAGAAATGTTATTATATCCTAAGTTTATGAGGGAATCATGGCCCATGTCAGACCAGCAATACTAACCCATATGATCTCATTTCTTCTTCACATCAGAATACAACCTATATGATCTCATTTTCTTCTTCACATCAGAAGAAAGCCTCCTGAAAACTTGTCATGAAAACATTATAATATCATATATTTTAAATAAAATTCATTTTTTAACTTTCTTTTTTATTATATTTGTGTTTTAACATCAAATCAGCCATGGGTTCCCCTGTCCTCCCCCCTCCCGCCCCCACTCCTACCTCCCCCCCTCCCCTCCCCTCCATTCCCATCTCCTCCAGGGCCAAGACTCCCCTGAGGATTCATTTAAACCTGGTGGATTCAGTACAGGCAGGTCCAGTACCCTCCTTCCAGTCTGAGCAAAGTGTCCTTGTATAAGCCCAAGGTTCCAAACAGCCAGCTCATGCACTAAGGATAGGTCCCAGTCCCACTGCCTGGGTGCCTCCCAAAGCAGTTCAAGCTATTCAATGGTCTCACTTATCCAGAGGGCCTGATCCAGCTGGGGGCTCCACAGCCTTTGGTTCATAATTCATGTGCTTCCATTAGTTTGGCTATTTGTCCCTGTGCTTTTTCCAATCTTGGTCTCAACAATTCACACTCTTACAGTCCCTCCTCTTTCTCGACAATTGGACACCTGGAGCTCCACCAAAATTCAACCAATACACATGCTTTCTAATAAGGGAAAAGGCAAGTGTGTATGCATGTATTTTCAGGGTAGTATCATGAAATGCATAAGACAGACTGTAACTATTGTTAGTAGATGTATAAGCTAAAAGAAATACCTAAGATGAATTTTTTTCCAAACAAAAAACAAATATATTGCAAGACTGTAGAAAATGATTTGCATTCTACATGGTGACATTTTGCCAAACTATCTGTAAAATTTATTTTGGTGGTTTTCAGAACCCATGTTTTGAGTCTGGCAAGTACATTCAACTGATTTGTGTTAGCTTGTCTGATTGGATGGCTGGCCCACTTAATTTTACCACCTGTCTCAGTCATCAGTTCTTATTAATTCCTATTTGATAAAGAATGTTATATAACTTCCAAATACCAATGATGTCTCATTTTTATTTAGAGATTTATATATATTTCAATTTACTGAAGATTTTTGTAGTTTATCTTCATAAATATAATATACTCCATAGCTTATCAGTTCATGCAATTCTTTATCATTTGTGTGATAAAATGTGTATATTTTATTATAAAAATATGAAAACTGAATGTATTCTATAGATTCCAGGCATTTGAGAAATAGTTAAGAATGCAGACACTTGGGATACCATTTTGATAATCTCAGATTCCTAAAATACCCAATTCTAATATTTTAGGATGGAGTTGTGGCAAATGACATAAATCAGTCAAAAGCAATGACACCATATAGAATTCAAACTAAAGGTAAATGTGTTAGACAAATATAGTGTTACAGAAAACCCCCCAGGTGACAAGTAAGCTAGAATCCTTGAATTAACTGGAACCAGAAGTAAAGGTTAAAGGTCTTGAAAACAAATATATATGCATCAGGTTCCAATGAGAACTTCATAGTTCATATATACAGAACTGAGTGAAGAAATTATAAAAATCATTGCCTTGTATAGACTACAGGTATCCAGACCTATGAAATCTGTCTCAGAGTCTTGATATTTTATTCAATGGGCTATCATTAAAACTAGAGGCCCAATATTAACTTTATCTCACATCTCAGAATTTAGGATATTGGCCAAATCCTTGAATTCTTACTTAGAAGGTCAATACTCACATAAGTGCAAAAAATGAAGTATGAATATGATGAATCTTTAAAATTTATATTTTCTAGTCTCTTTGTGAGACCTGTTTGCAAGTGATGCCTTACTAATTGCCTTTTTTATATGCAGCATAAGAAACAATGTGATATAAAAAAGAGTCTAAATGTACTTAAATGAAGAACTGTGATATAAGACAAAAAATATAATAGATAAACAGTCCTATAGAAGAATCTTCATATTTTTAAATGCTATTCAAAGAGTTTAGTTTATTTTCTGTGAACATTAGAAAGATTTCTTACTATATAGGTTTTAAACTATTTTTACTGCTTTAAATTTTCATTTGTGCATAAAATGTTTTGATCAAAATCAGCCCTCATTCTCTCCCCTACAATTCTTCCCTTATTCCCCTAGCCTCTTTTTCCCTCTGTGTGTGTGTGTGTGTGTGTGTGTGTGTGTGTGTGTGTGTGTGTGTAACACACTGAGTCCACTTTGTACTGCCATCAAGTGTAGAGCCATCTACCTCTCAGGATCACCATCCCTGAAGAAAACTGGCTCTCCCTCTCCACCCAGAAACCTCCAGTTGCTAATATCTCCTCAGTTAGGAGTGGGACATCATGACTCTATCCTCTATCTATACTAGGATTTTGTCTGGCTTGATCTTGTGCATGCAGTATAGTCCCTGTGAGTTTATGTGTGTGCCTGTCCTATAGTGTTTGGAAAACACTGTTTTGCTGTAGTCAACTACCACCTCTGGCTCTTACCATCTTTCTGACACCTCTCCTATAATGACACCTGAGCCTTGGAAAGATGGGAGTGTGATACAGATTTTTTTATTTAGGGCAGAACTCTTCACAGTCTCCCATTCTCTTCATGTTGAACAGTTGTGGATCTCTGTATTAATCACCATCTACTGCGGAAAAAGAAGCTTCTCTGATGAGGGTTGAGAGATGCACTGATCTATGGGTATAAAGACAAGTACTTAGGAGGATATTTAATAATATGCAGTTTTAATTTTCCTTTACTTCTGTAAATGGAGTTTGGATAACAGGTAGCAAAATATAGAAAGAAACACAAGTCATGATGTTCCACAACACAGATGGATGACTATAGTTTGTAATAACCTCATATGTAGCTTATAAAAATTGAAAACAGAGGCAATCAAAGGCTTAAAATACAAAGAATGATAAGGAATTAGAAATGCTAATGACCCTGATTTGATCAATGCACTCTGTGTGCATGTGTTAAAATATCACACTGGAGTCAATTAATATGCATGCAATTAATGCATGTTAATTAGAACGATTTTTTATTCTCTAGGGTTTGAAATTCAATTTGCATTTTCAAACTATTTTTGAGGCTTTCAAAACTGAAAATTCTATGAGGCACAGGAGTGGAAGTAAGTAAGGCAAAAGGCATCTGTGGAAACAGATGGGACTGGAGTGGGGAAAGACTAGGCTGTGGGGGTCTTTGGAGCCAGTCCTTCTCCCTACCGTGCCCTCATTTCCCTCTTCAAGCAGATCAACTGGTTTCAGGCTCCGTTCCAGTAAAAGTAAACTCAGTGAGTTTCAATAGAGCTGTACGTGCTCATGAACATAGATCAGCACCATCCAATGTAAGGCCAGGTCAGAGCTTCTAATTGTTCAACATCAGCATTAAACCAAAAATGAAAATCAGGCTCATTTCACCGAGTGACTATCAGTTAATGCTTGTTTCTTTAAGACTTCTTGAAATTGACTCAACTTTTTACAAGATTGCTTTTGCTTCAGTATAATTACCTTTTTTCATTTCCAAGCTCACTAAGTAAATACACAAAGAAAATAATACATAAACATTGAAATTTCAGAAAAAGATGTAGTTTGCTCAGAACTGTAATTTCAGAGTTAGAAAAAATAATTGTATAGGACTGAAGTTCCTGTCTTATAGGGTTAAACACAAATGCTGTGTTTTGAGTTCATATACGCTTTAAGAAAATATGTTTCAGATCTTTCCTTCCATCTGTTGGATACACAAGCTCTTTCCACATGTTTCACATTCTTCTTGTAAGATATACTTTATTTCAACTTATAGGTAGTATTTCTGTACTCTAACATTTACTTTCAAAATCTTATTTCCTATAGAAGTTTATTCCATTGTTCTATTGAAACATTTCTCTGCATAAAGAATGAATTGATGTCTTGGATTTGGATGGAATTCAAAATAATTTTTCATATTAAATATTAATGAAAAAGTTTTTTCATGCAAAGACTTTTTCATATTCATTTTTTTCAACAGGTACCCCATATTCAGCCTTTTTATTTTCTGTCCACCCCAGAACAACCAGTTGCTATCAATAACTGATGTGTGTTCATTTTTATCTTTCTTTCTTTTCTTTCTTTCTTTTTCTTTTTCTTTTTTTTTTTTTTTGAGACAGGGCTTCTCCGTGTAGCCCTGGCTGTCCTGGAACTTACTTTGTAGACCAGGGTGGCCTCAAAACTCAGAGAGATCCACCTTCCTCTGCCTCCCAAGTGCTGGGATTAAAGGTGTGCACCACCACCACCCAGCCATTCTGTCTTTCTTGAAGTAGCTGAACATTAATGTGATCTTCAAGGTGGCTGACATTTTCAGTTAAGCTCTGCTCAGGGGAATAACTCCAAGAGGAAGTGGACACACAAGAGGATGCTTCCCTGAAATAAAACACTCCAGCTGTAAAGATGGCTACATGAAGATGGAGTCTCAATATTACTTACAATTATTATCTATGTAACATGTGGATAGGAGATAAGTCCTTTCAGCTTTAGTGAGAAGTCTTGTCTAACTTTTTCATATTCAAATCAAGACTTCGAGTATAGTTTAAAATCAACAAGAGAGATATGTATGTGTTTACTGAGGAACTGCTATGTTCCAGAAATTTGTGGAGAAGACCTGTGTAGTCCTTGCTTTCTTAGTATTTGTAGTCAAGCTAAGAATATTTCTGTTATCCGAAGATAACTGCTTTCTACTAGTTAACCAAGATTTGATTGAATTCAGGTCTGATGGCATAGTTCAGTGGTAGAATGCTTGCCTGTCATGTGTAGTTCCAAGGTTCTATTCATAGCATTTCAAAAATCCATAATGAATTTGTGAAGCCAGATTTAGGGTAAAGTATTATTCTAAGATCTTGAATTCTTTATTAGGCTCTGTCCTCTAGGGTCTTCTGAAATTGGTATTTATCTTACAAAACTGAGTTAATGATGCTTCTAATATTACCTAAAGGTATAATTAGCTCTTAAGAAAATCTTGTTCAGTGTTCAATGGTCATAATAATTATAATTTATTGAACACCTTTCTGAATCCATGGACCTGAACCCTTTGAAAAAGAACTCTTGCTTTGAAGCTCCTGTTTGAAGTTTAAATCCTAGAGTCACCAGGTCTTTGCTGTCCTGATACTGACTATACAAAGGACTTTCTGAATCAGTCTACTTTGTGCTTTGGCATTCTAGACTCGTGATTACAGGGCTGTAACCAGAAGGAAATGTTATATCCTCAATGGGAGGGAAAGACATACAAATGAAGGCCCACACCTGTCCCAGCCAGCTGAAACAAGCATGGAGAAAACTGGCGTGTTGCCTACCATGCTATGGTATCCATCAGCCACTGGGAAAGGAAAAAATGAGATGCACATCTCAAACTAAGATGTAAATGCCATCATTGCTCTCACAAAGCAATAATGTATCGCCCATGCAGCTTGCATGAGTAAGGTGAGGCAAAAATAGGAGACACTTAAATCATAGTTCATCTTCAGATTTTTGTCTAAGAGTCGCAAATGCATTCTTCTTTGCCTCTAATTCACTTCTCAGGTTAGAGAAATGGAAAATGGGAATATGGTAAATCAATAAATATATAGCCATCCTTGGCAAGCATGAAAAGGAACCTGTTTTCTTAAGGGAAACAATGCTGAATTAGGTTGAGGAAATGATATTTACCTAAAAAAAAAAAAAAAAAAAAAAAAAAAAAAAAAACCACTTCCTTGCTCACCAACTATTTCTTTATAAAAGTGACAGAAAGTAAAGAATCAAATGATAGTTTCTATAAGGATAATACAGCTACACTCACTGTTCTTGTCCTTCATGAAAGGTCAGATAGCAAACATTTCTGGCTAACTCTTCAAATCTGCTACCATTGTGTATGTTCAATGAAAAATTAAAAGGTACAGTTGTATTTTCAAATTTGTTGAAAATAGCTGCTAGATTTTGCCTATAGGATATAGACTGCTAATCCCTGATCTATGGTCTTGACCACACATACAGCCAAATGGTATTCATGTTTTGGAAGGAAAGGAGTCTTCTCAGAAGAAAGGAGAGTTATTCTGAGCAAGTATTCATACAAAGGTGATGGAAGGAGCACATCTTGGGGAACAGAAAAGAAAATGAAGAAAATAATTCTATCTTCAGTCCTAGAAGAGACTTTGGAATTCTAATTTCTAGCATTTTCCCCACAGTTAAAGAAACTGAGGTTTAGGAGAGAAAATGACTTGGCAAGAAAAAAACACATATATTCCAGTTTAATTATTTTCCAATCCAGGGCAATTTTTTATACACGTTTTCTTTCTACGAACTAAGATTTGCATTGTTCAACCCACAACATCATTTCCCATTTCTAAATTCTAAATTGTTAAGAGATTTTGGTGACAATAAATTTTCTTTCCATGGGCATGCTCTGAATATAGCCATTGTTTAGCACAGCTACATAGGGAAAAAAGAAAATAGTATTGAGAGGTTTTTTTTGATGGTGATATTATCCATGGGGCCATAAAATGGGAGTTCTGAACACTAAACTTTACTGCTTAAACTTTCAGGTTTACTGGCTATAAAGACTTGCCCTGCCACAGGGAGATAGAAAGTAATGAGCAAATAGTTTCTTTCTCTTCTAGCCATTTGTAGGAACTAGGATATCAGAACAGTGAATATAATTTCAGTTCACAGTTGGCTATGGGGACATAGAAATTCAAGTCAATTAAATCCCATTTAACAGGTTGACATTTCCTGGATAAACATTAAATAGTATATGAAGAACATTTGAAAACTCTTGCATCAAAATGCAGTTTGAGGACAGATAGGAGTTGCTCCACAGCTAAGCATAGTCTGACCCAAAAAGTAAATTCACTGTTTGCTTAGAATTAATTGGAAGATTAGTATGCCCAATGCTCACAAATAATTGATATGCATGTGTAGACCTGTTCTCAGAGTTTCCATTGTAGACAGCTAAAAAAAATTCATCATTTTTAGTCATGTCTTATTTTGATGTATATTGATTGCTCTGATGGTCTCATTTCTCTACTGTTTTCTCCCATAGATATACTCCCTTTGTTTGGGTGGTTTTAAAGCTCTCTCTAAAGAGGTAGATCTTATTTTTTGAAAATGGAATCTAGACTCAATCATGTGGCTTATTTTCATGAAAATAATAGGGGAGGTACTGGAGAGGTGACTAGGTAGTTAAGAGCCCTTGTTGCTCTTGCAGAGGACCCAGGTTCAGTTCTCAGCACCCACATTGGGCATCTCAAAATTACCTGTAACTCCAGTTCTGCAGTATCTGATGCAACTCTTCTACCCTCTGTGGGCACTAGAATACAAGTGGTGTCCATGCATACACACAGATAGGCACACACTTGTGCATATAACATAGAAATAAATCCTTAATATATTACATGCAAAGGTATGCCTAAACTTCTCCAACTCTTTAGAAAGTCGATAAGAGATATTTAAATCAGAAGCAAGTCACCCTACTTGAACCCAACCTAGAGAAGTCACATCTAGCCAACTGTGGATGTATGAAACAGTGGGCTGATATCAGAATAATCATGAAACAAAGTCTAACCCTAGATTCAATTGAATACAATAAACATATGAAACAAAGATTTATTTATGCATACTTACAAGGGTTTCAGTAATTTCTCACACTGCTATATTTTAGCAGTAGATAACATGCATATGAAGACAGTAAATATAGAGATGTTTTCTTTGATACAATATTATAATATTTTAGGTACTAAGGCATAATAGTTAAAATAGCAAATGTTAGAGCTAAATGATAGCAAGTGGAATCCTACCTTAGCCTCTTAGTAGCTATATCCTTGTGTGTGACAAAGTGTCCTAAAGTGACAGACAGTGAGATACAACCCTGAGGAATACCTTGATCTTTAATGTAGGTGGATCCTACAATCAACAGGGAACAGCACTGTTGATCAACTACCTTGTTGATCAACTAGTTGAACAAGTACCCTGAATGGATTATAGTATATAAACTTCACTCTTAACAAACTGAGCAGAGATGTTCATGCTAGCTTTGAGGAAATAAACTACCACATTGAAAGAAGACCGTATGGCAATAAACTCCAGAGAGGCCCCCAAAGCTGAAAGTAGATTCAAAACAACAGCCAGAAAGAAATAAACTCAGTCCTGCAATTGCAAAATGATGGATTTGGCATTGTTCGTGAGCTGGGAGGTAAATCTTCTCCTACTATAGCCTTCATATAAGAATGTAATGGAACCTTGATCACATTCACCTCCCAGGCTTCCAAGGTCAACCATCAATCCTTATGACCTTCCCCTCAAAAAAGGAAGAAGAAAAGAAAAAAACAAGTCCAATTTGAATTTTTGCTGCCTGTATACTCACTGGAGCATGTGAAACTCACAAATAATCAATGAAAACATTATGTTGTAAAAACATTGTGATAAAGATGATGGAATGTAGGTGGAGTTTTTCATCAGAACTACCAGCCAGCTCCCAAATAACCACACAGAGACATAGTATTAACTGTAAATGCTTTGCCAATAGCTGAGGCTTGTTGCGAATAGCTCTTACAACTAAAATTAACTCATATTTCTTATCTAAGATCTACCATGAGGCTCATGGCTTGTTACATTATTTTCTACACATCCTGCTTCCTCTGCATCTGGCTCATGACTCCTTAAACTCTGCCCCTCTTCTTCCCAGCATCCTCCTATTCTGGCTCTCCCACCCAATCTCTTCCTGACCAGCTATATGCCAGTCAGTTCTTTATTAACTAATGAGAGTAAGATACATTTACAGTGTACAAAGATTGTTGCACAGCGATGAAATGTAGCTCTTCACAGTTGATGGCTTCTGATGGGAGTGTAGGTGGAGAAGGACTCAGTTTTCTTTAAGGGGCTGACCACTAGGAGTTTTACCATGCTCCACTAAGTATATGAGCAACACAGTTGAACTTGATGTTTGTTTTTTCTTTTCTTTTTTGGGGGGTGCAAGGGTGAAAGGGTGGAAAGCAAGTGTGACCAAGGTAAATTGTTTGAAATTCCAGAATAATTAATAAAAATATTATTTTGGGGGGAGGGAAAGAGGGTAAATTATAAAGCTAAAAAAATAAAATTAAAAAAAAAAGTAATGCAACTGGACCACACCTAGATTACAACATGGAAACACCCTGAGAAGAGACCTCAGTTAAACTATGCTTGATCGTTTGCCCCATGGAAACTGACACAGAACTTGTACATTTTCATTAAACTACTAATTGTGTTGGAATTTGTTGACAGCATTGAAAGTTAATACATTGAGAAAATAACTTAATCCTTTCTGTGGCTGATTTCTTCATAAAGAAGAGAGAAAATGGTCTTGGTGAGATTAGTATGAGAACTGGGTAAATTCATAAGAATAAAGCACAGAACATAGCCTCTACTGTAAGAAACTCTGAAAATGTCAGTTATTGTGAATATTGCTCTCATTTGTGTCAATCATCATTAAAATGATGTCAGTAGTTGGTGTGATAGCACATTCACCATTTCAGTCACTGAATAGCAAAGTTTTAAGATCCTAGTTGAGAATTAGAGTGTCATCAGTTAATTACTCAATCAACTTTCCCTGGAAACAGAAATATTCCTACGAAGTCCTGAAAAAGAAATAGAATCTTTTTTGAAAAAAAAAAATGCTTCCCCTTTGATGCAGTCCTGGTTACTCTAGAACTCATTATGCAGTCTACACTGGCCTTGACCTCCATGGTCCTCCTTTCTCAGCCTTCCAGGTACTAGGATTACAGCTGTGCTGCTACATCCAATTTAAACATGGAATGACAAAAACAGCCTTGGATGAAGAAATTGTGACACAATCTCATGACAGAATTTAGTTGGGTAGTTAAATAAATTGGAGCTACATATATTAGCAATGATAATATTTAGGGAAATATTGGGGAAAAGGAAACTATGTTAGCATCCAAATTAATACTACTTATTCAAAATTTCAAATTATGCAGCACTGTATTTATAAAGACTTACATACATCAAAAGTGTGAGGATGCACGTATGCTTCTGAATGGGGAAAGATGAGGAATGGAATAGGACTAGATTGCAATAGGGCTTTGTTTGGACAAGTAAATCTCAATGTTGACATTAGCTAAGGATGGGTAGTAAGGATCGACATTTGTAAAATTGTTTTGTGCATTCTGTGTGTTTTAAACACTCCTTTCACCAAACCACTTCTCTCTACAGGTCTGTACATAAAAATACCTACTTTCCAATGACCTAGACAGAGCAGACCATCTTACTTCTCCAGGTTGTTTATTTGTCAAAGGGAGCAGGAAGCAGGAAGCTGAAAACTTACTGAACATGTTCCTTCAACTTACCAAGGTTCCATAATGCTTTATTCTTTACTTCCAGAAAGAGCTACTCAGAAAAACTTCCCATATCTACTCATTTTTTTCAACATAATATTCTTATTGATTCTTCATGAATTTCGCATCACATACCCTCATGGCACTCATGGCCCAGCCTTTCATGTCCACTCTCCTACCCTTTGGTCCTCCCCCCACCAACAAGAAATACAAAAATAAAATAAATCCATAAATTAAAAAAAAATCCAAATTGTCTTATCTGTATACTCACTGGAGCATGGTCAAACTCTCTGTGGCCTGACCCTCAAATAGAAATGAGTCCTTCCCCTCTCACACCCCTGCCAGAAGCCATCAATTTTGGAAAGCTACACTTCAGCATCCTTATCACACTTTTTATGAGTTCTTTTCAGTGACTTCCTGTTTAGGCTGTTACTTTTATGCGGGGGAGATGGGGGGTAAGGGTTATCTCAGAAACCTTCTATGTCCCTCTTTCTCAACTACGAACCTGCAGTCATTGGTGCCATTTAAAAGGTAGCTTTTTTGCTCTTCACAGTCAGCAGAAACATGGATCACATGGTCTCTGGCAACAGCATAGACCACAAACACACCTCCAGATGAGGCCCCTGGAGGCAGCCCAGACCATAGACATCAACATGGCTTCACGTGGTGATACAGGCAGGCCACTCAGTTCATTATGGTCCCCAGTGGCAGCATGACCTGTGGGCATCAACATGGCTTCAGGCACAGACCACAGACAGCTTCATGACCCTTGGTGCTAACATGGACCACAGACATCAACATGACCCACAGCCATATCAGAACCACAGATGTAGACATATTGCTCAGTGGCAGGATGGACTGTGGACCCCACGTGGTTACAGTGGGCACTCACATCAGCTTGGCCCTCGGCAGCAGCATGGCTCATGGGCGTCAATATGGCTTCACGTTACAGCATAGAACACAGACATCCCAATGGCCTTCGGTGGTAACACGGGCCACTGGCATCAACCTAGCTGGTGGCATCAGGACCTCTGACCCATACATGGCCCTCAGCGACAGCGTGGACCATAGATACAAGCATAGTTCCAGGGATTTCAGGGGCCACACACTTCAACATGGCCCCTTAAAAATTGATCTCGAGCTTCATCATGACCTGAGGCAACAGTATGGACCACAAACACCAACATGGTCTCAGGTGGCATTGTAGATGGACCTCCATCATTGTCCAGAGCCAGAGCTGAGTCTGTCAGCATAAGCTACAGACTGCTACATACCACCCAGCCAATTCCATGGGGCAATGACATTCCATTGTCGACCTCAGTCTTGTCTCACATCTGTCACTACCGTTGCATCCCCAGTCCCGCCTCTCTCCACACCACACACTCTGGTTTTCTATCTTTTCCTTCTTTCCATCACATATTTGTTCATTATAGCGGTGCCTGCCTTGTGAGGTGGAGTGGCCTGGCTGGCTTCCACCACTGCTTTGTGAAGTAGGGCCTCTCATATCTAAATGATACTCTTAAATGCATGTAGAATCACTCAATCAAATATGCTAGCCACTTGTCATATGTACCTTTTAAAATTCTGTTCCTCAGTTATACTAGCCATATTTCAAGTGCTCATATTTCAAGTCACTTAGATGTAGTAAGTGGCCACTTATTTATCAGGAAAAATATTAAAAGATTTCCATCAGAATTTTCCAGGGGATATAGCCATTTGAAACTTCCAAGAATAATTTGATACTCTATTGTAGCATATTTATCTCCTTAATGATTAAGTATAAAACTAATGGGTTGGGTTATTTATGAGAGCCAAAATTTCAAAGTAGAATTTAAGTTCTTTTAATCTGGAAACACACTTAGAAGAGTGGAAAAACTGAGAAGGATTAAATACAAGTTTTTACCAAACTGTAGATTGTAAGATGCTATAATGAAAAGGTTTTTTTATTTTCTCACTTTAATCATTCCAAAATCTTTTTAGTTTCTCTCCCAGTTCCAATATCTATCAATTCCCAACTAAACCAGGTTCTTACTATAGTGCTTTCTTCAAAGCACACATAAAACTTTGAAACTGGTAAACCCAGCATAACGAAATACATGTTTGAATATGTCCACCCTAAATTTGAAATTAATAATGTCCTATGCAGTCATTCATTTGCCCATTCAACTCATGTTTACACATTACCTACCCTGCTTGATGGCCTTCCAGGCATTTGAAACAAATACCCAGAAAGAGCAACGCAGAAAGTGAAGCACAGTGTCAGCTTTCACACATGGATTAGGAAAGGAACTGAAAGGCAGGTATCTGGATATTCTCTGCACCTTGAGTACAGTCTAGTGGTTCTCAAAGTTAACTGTGCACCACAGTCTGAACTTCCCAAATGGATTGTTAAAACACGCATCAGTGGACCCCAATGCCTGAAGTGCCTCATTCAGTAGGCCTGACCAAGGATCCAATAATTTCTATTTCTAGCAACCATCCTGGCTGTTAAGATGTGGCTGATCTTAAGACTCCATTTTGGGAGCAGGGATACATTAATTTTTCTAAAGTATGTGATATAGGAATTACTACTTTCATTTTAAGACAATGAAATGGTTCCTCAGAGATTAAAAATATATAAGCTTTTCTATATGTCAGGAGGAAAAATTCAAAGTGGCTTTTGGACCTTCTCATGTCATATCAGTGCCCCTGTTATTTCATCTAAGTGACTTCACAAACTGATCAGAATAGAGCTGGTAGAAAATAAACAGATAGGCTATAACCCCCAAGTGTCCTTTATCTGATGTCCTTCTACTTTGTTTTTATGTCAGAGGTATGACTTTTGAGAGACAAATTGCTAGTTGATTGTGAAAAATGTGAGTTCCTCAGTCAGATATCATTGTTTTGTTTTGTTTTGTTTCTGCAGCACACCACATAAGAAACAATACAGCTAAATTTTGGCTTCTAATTTATTTTCTGCAACCTAAATTGATCTCATATTACCTAACATTGCATTATCAGAGAAATCAGACTCTTAAAAGGATAGCTAGCCTTTCAAAAGTCAGTTTATTCTGCTATATGCTAGAAAGTCAGTGGTTCTAGCTTACCATATAAACCTACCTGAGAGTTATGGGACTGAAAGTTAAGAAGAATAGTGGAATTTAGTGATATTTTCCAAATGTTTAAAAGTAGTAGTAAGTATTTACAGACCTTTTTGGTGGGTATTGGTGTAATTATTAAGGCCACTCCATAGTTAAAAGGGAAGTTTATTTTGTGGGGTAGGTTGTAGGGTCTGGGAAAGGTATGGTGCAGTCTGGCAGTGTTCTCTGCTCGGTCTACCTCCAGTGTCCAGGGTCTCTTGGTTCTGGGTCTTCAGCTTCTGCCCTAAGCCCCGCCTTGTGGGCGTGACCATTACCAAAGCCTCAATGGGGATTGGAACTTCCAGGCCAATGCTGGGATGGCTACCCACTACAGCTACCTAGCACTCATTATAAATATAATGAAGAGCATCATTAATGATTAGTCACCTGATTGTTTCTTATTGAGGGTCAAAACTTGAAGCCATCAGTTTTCCTTTATGAAGGCCAGTTCTTCACCAGAACAGACCATAGGTCAGACCTTCAAGAAATTCAGTTTTCTAAAAAGATGTAGTTCTCTAAAGATGAGCTTATAGACCTCTCAAAAATATAGGAAAACTCAAGTCACTTTTTCTCTACACATTTTTTTCTTCCAAGATATTACTCATACATACACAACACACTCTAAATATATCTGCCTCTCTCAGCAAAGCCATCTGTTGCATGTAAACATCAATGATGTATGCATCTAGTTAATTATGGTTCTCAAAAGAAATATGACAACTAGGGGACATTAAGTGTTAGGTGTT
This sequence comes from Onychomys torridus, assembly GCF_903995425.1. Taxonomy (NCBI): domain Eukaryota; kingdom Metazoa; phylum Chordata; class Mammalia; order Rodentia; family Cricetidae; genus Onychomys; species Onychomys torridus. Next base: position 58,243,912 of record NC_050466.1, on the reverse strand, counting down.
GATGCTGACATTACAATGAAAAAAGGAAAAGGTCTTAGTGTCATATAGATATATAATAAGCCTAGCAATAAAGACAGAAATTGTGAAAATAGAAGAAAAATAGGTCTCATGGAAGGAGGCATGTACATAAACACAAGTACAAAAAACAACAACAACAAAACTAATTTTCAAAAGCACCATTCATTCAATAGGAAAAAAATTACTCTAAAATTATTCAAGGAAAATAGGAAAATACAGGAAGCAAAATGTCAAGTTTCCAAAATATCATGCTCATACACACAAATCTTTCTTTCATGATTCTTTCAGGCAAATTGTCCATAGTGCAAACATGTGTATGGGTAAATCTCCAAAGAGGAACAATCCAATAAAATATGTTTTATATAGCACTTGTTCTTTCAACAAACAATTTAATATGAAATATTTGTTAGCCTAAACTATACTATTACAGCAGAAATAAATTGAAAATTTATTATTTATTATAGTAATTGCAAAATCAACATTATCTCTAACTTAAAGATATCACCAACTTACCTATTAATGTTTAAATTTTATTTGTCTTCCTTAAAGTAACAAATAAGAATTATTCTCTATACTGCACTAGAAGAGGAGTATATAATCAACTTGAATAACCTATCACTCACATCTCTTCATAAATTTAAATACAATAATAAAATACATGAAAGTGATTGACCCTAATTCTTAGTAGATATAGTGGCACCTGGTGTCAAAAGGTGTTAGAAAATATTGTTTTAGATAGGTTTTATTGCTGTGAAGAGATAACACAACCATGATAACTCTTATAAAAGAAGATATTTACTTGGTGCTGGCTTACAGTTTTTGAAATTTAGTCCACTATTGTCATGGTGGGACATGGTGGTATGCAGGCAGACATGGTGATAGAGAAGGAGCTGAGAGTTCTACATCTTGATCCATAGGCAGCAGCAGCAGGAGTCTGTGTCCCACTGGCCAGAAATTGAGGAGAACATATATGTGTGGTTGAGATAATGTCCTGTTTATCCATTTTATACATATTAATTTTAAGATTTTTAGATTTGTAAAAGATAGAGATAGTTGCCTACATTTATAAACATTCAAACAGTAGGGCTAGTGAGATGGTTCAGTGGATAAGAACACTTGCTGCTCTTGTAAAGGATCCAAGTTTGGTTCCCAGTACCAAAGTCTGTACCTTCAGTTCCAGGATATCTAATGACCACTTCTGGCTCAAATAGGCAACAGACACATTTGAGATATAAACACAAGTAAACAAACACTCATATACATAAAATAAAATAAATTTTAAATGAAATTGTGTCATATTAAAATTATGAAAATAATACCTATTCTGGTTTAAATGTGCAGATATATTATGTTAGGCCAAATAACGATCAGAAATTTTTTTAAGAATGCAGACATTTGCATTTCTTTCTTTGGATTTAGTTTTCATGACAATTTGTACAAATTATTTGACAATAGATAGTCTCTGTAAAGTTAACAAAGAACATTCACTACATGTGATTTCTGTGGCTGTTTATACACAATGCATTGGAGTTTCATTTGTCCTAATGGGTTGTGAGTAATTAGACAGTCATGCCTAGAGAACTTATTGGTGAATCAAACCAGATTAGAGTTCACTTTGAAATTCATGTGGTTGCTTTTGAATTGACTGATTTGATTTAGAAATGTAAGATCAAAGTATATGATATGCTTATGTGAAGATGTTCATGATTTTGTATCTTCATTTTTTAAAACAAATGTATGAATATTGATGAGGAGATATTGAAGGCTTCTGTAGAATAGAATGATAACTAACTCTATATCTACAAACCTATTAAATAGCTTAGAAACTTCATTAAGCTTTTTTGAGCAACTTCCTTAAGGGAAAGTATAATTATACTTTGAAGCAGTGATAATGGTGTTAATGATCTCTTCCTTTGGGTAAACTGATTTTCCTCTAGAAGACCAGCCAATGAATATTCTTAATCACTGAGTCATGTCACCAGCCTGAGGAGGGAGATGGAGAAGAATAGAAAGGGGGATAGAGAATGTTAATGTGCTACATGTCCAACAAGATTAATTTATTGTTTTGTTTTTGTTGTTTTTTGAGACAGATTCTTAATGTGTGGCCCTTCCTGACCTTGATCTTATCTATCTCTGCTTCTGAAGTGCTAGGCTTAAAGGTGTATGCCACCACTCCCACCTGGCATCCAACTTTTAATTATGATGAGACTAAAGGTTAGAGAGGAGTCATATCTGTTTATTTGTAGCATATCCAGATACTTCTGAATGAAACAAAATAGGAAGAGAGGGTGAAAAAAATCCTATAGTCATATGTAGTAATTGGAAGACACTGAATTCAATTACCTATTCATAACTTAAACTTGTGTGTGTGCATGCATGTATATCCATGTCATGTATATCACTCCCCATCCTCTTAACAGATGATTACCATAAGCTCTGGCTGAACTAATCTAGAAATGCAGGATTATAACCAGCTATGATCAGTTTTTTTGTGGAGTAATGACAACATATCTTAATGAGTTACCAATAAGTCTTCAAACAGATAAACACAAACTTAAGGAATAAAAATGTTAAGTAGCAGTAGTTACACATGTATCTTTGTTTTCTCTTTGATTTTTGTATATGATACACAGAAACCCTGAGTTGTCTTCAAGGAGTAAATTTTTTTCTTTTTCCACAAGAATCTGTATAAATTATTTATTAGACATACTCTTATTTACTTGTGTCAAAAATTCATATTTTACAACATAAAGTTGGGACAATATTGCTGACACTTTTAGTAAAGTTAATTCTACTCTACAGATTTCATCACAAGTAAAATACATTAAATTTTCAACATGATTTGTTGTGATTTATATAAATCATCCGGCCCACACACCCCAAATCCAGGGGTTCATAACCTATAATCCATAGACTAATAAACTCATGGATAAAAAAATATCAAGGCATCTGTGGACTTGATGCCACCTAATGATATGCAATTTATTTTATGCTTGTAAAAACATTATTTAGAGAAAGGAGCTACAAATTTCAACAGACTGTTGAGGAAGTGCCTGCCCAATTTTAAAGAAAAAATAATTTAAATGGGTCTTATTGTATAAGAATACCACAAGAATATATTTCACACATGTTTAACTGAATTCCATCACATAATTCAATTCAAAAAATAATCAGCTTAACAAATAGTTAATGAACTTGAACCTTGTTTAGATCCTTGTTGTGGGTGGTCAATCTATCAATTTATTCTTGTCCACAAAGTTTTCCATTCTCTCTCAAGATGTTTGCTGTTCTCTCACAAGTTTACTATTTTTACAAATGATTCATAATTTTATAATATGTTAAGACAGTTTTAGGGCTAGGGCGATGACTTAATGGGAAAGAATGCTTGCTGTGTAAGCATGAGGAACTGAATTTGAATTCCTAGCATTTACAAACAAAGCTGGGAGAAGCTGAGCATGTACCTGTAACCCAAGCAGTGGGGTAGAGGATAAACACAGGAGGATCACTTGCTGGCTGCTAGCCTAGACCCGGACCAATAAGAGACTGTGTATCAACAACAACTTGATTGACAAGTCATACCCACTGAAGCAATAGAGGTATGGATTTCTTTAGAGTAACCAACCACTTTCTGATGGTTTTTAAGGTCTGCTTTACATGATGAAGACCATACCTGGCTAGCAGTAGTGCCCACAGGTGCCAGAAGACGGCATCATGTTTCCTGGAACTAGAGTCACAGATAGTTGTGAGTCACCATGTGAGTGCTGGGAACTGAGCCTTGGTCCTCTGGAAGACTGTTGCTAAATCAACTCTCCAGCCACATAGATAGATAGATAGATAGATAGATAGATAGATAGATAGATAGATAGATAGATAATAGGCCATAAGAAAGAACCTGTTATTATTATACTATATGGACATAATATTAAAGCAATTCTTAGTGACCTCTCATTATACCCAAAGATCTTTCAAGCTTCATCAGAGAAGCTTTTCCCTATAGTAGATGATGATCAACACAAAGGTTCAGAGAATAAAAGACTACAGAATTTTCATTCCTATATATGTATATATACATCACAATGCCCCTCCAAATGTTCAGGTATCATTGCAAAAGAAGTGGCAGAAAGAGTGTAAGATCCAGGGGTGGTGGATGACTATAAGCAAGCAGCGTCTTCTGGACACAGCACATATAAACTCAGAGCAGTTATGACACCATGTACAAGACATGTCCAAGCCTAAATCAACCCAAATCCCAGAACAAGGAGGCAATTTTTACATGAGGTTCCACCTTTAGCTGAGTAGATATTGACAATTCTTAGCTGCTGAGAGAGGAAGATCAATTTTCTCTAAATGTGTAGCCCCTGATAGGTTGACCATGCTCAAGTAAAAGGCCACACATGCGAGAATATTTTGGCAGCACAAAATGTCCTTGATTGGGGCATGGGGAATGAAAGGATAAAAGGTTTCGTGGAAAGGAAAAGAATAGTAGATCTGGGAAGAGTTTGGGAATGGAGGGTGAGTATAGTCAAAATATACTGTATGAAATTCTCAAAGAGTTAATTTTCTTTAAAGTGAGACCTTGTATCAAAAGAATAAGGCAGAAAGTGATAGAGAACACCAGATGTCCCCTTCTGGCCTCACAATCATATCCAAACATGTGTACTCATTCACATATATCATATACATCTGCAGTATACACTTATACCACACACACACACACACACACACACACAAATGCCCATAAAATATTTTTATATTTTATATTTATTAGAATATATTAACTATACATGATTTCATTGTGATTTTAATATGTGTGGTAATGTATTCATGATTAAATATTGTAGACAGATTGCTAAATGGTCTTATAAATGGAATACATGGAGGTAGGTATTGGCGTAAATTCTGAAAGATCAGAGAAGCAGAAAAAGACCTCTAGTTCCCAGTCCTCATGCCTTATATACCTTTCTGCTTCCTGCCAACACTTTCTGGGATTAAAGGCATGTGTCACCATGCCTGGCTGTTTCCAATGTGGCTTTGGACTCGCAGAGATACAGATGGGTATCTACCTCTGGAATGCTAGGATTAAAGGCATGTGCTACCACTGCCTAAACCTATGTTTAATATAGTGGCTGTTCTGTTCTCTGACTCCCGGATAAGTTTATTGGGGTGCACAATATATCAACCACATTTCCCTTTTTTTTCCTGGAGCTGAGCACTCTATCGCTGAGCTAAATCCCCAACCTCCCCTTCTTTGTTTAAAATAAAAAAAGTTATAACAAATATGAGAAAAAGTATACACAATAAGTATATACAATATATACAGTCAAGAATTGCACTAACAATATCTAGTCCATTCACATTTGACAGATTCAGACAAAAAAACTCCATTATATACATTACCAATGACCAGTCCATCAACATTTGATAAATTCAGACAAAAAATTCATCTCTTATCCTATTTAAAACAAGTCATTCCTTTTTAAAAGTAGATTCAATAATCTACATTTTATTGTATCAATATGATATCTACATTAAGTACCCAAAAGAATGCTTTGAGACAGGGTTTTATTATACAGCCCTAGCTGGGATGGAATATACAGAGATCTGCTTTTCTCAGATTCTACAGTGCTGGGATTAATGGATTGCACCACCATGCCTAGCAAGCTAAAAAGAAATTTGTATAGAAAAATACAAATCTTGAAATCAGTTATCTTATTCTTATTTCTTCCTTAGATTTAAAGAAAGATATTTTTCAACAGAATAGTGGAAATAATTGGCTGGAGACCAGATTTATAAATGAATACTTCTAGTAGAAAATACACTAACACTAACCAGCTGTTAATAGAACAGCACTTGTAGTTTTTCCTATGTTTATCAGAGTTGTGTAACTAGGTAATATTTTATTTTACCTGACATTGAAAGCATTAGTATTCTTTAAAATGAGTAGCCAAAAGTCATGGTGAGATGCTACAGAATGTGATAGATGTGTGAATTTTGAAAGCCATAATTTTTATAAATTATTAACTACCCTAACATGAGCTTCAAGATTTAGAACAATTTTTTGTAATTGTGGTCTTGAAATAAGCCATAAAATTTCAATGAGTATAATAAAAGCATATTTATATACACAAGTATGTATATTGGTTCTATTACTTAATCAAATATCATACATTGGCTCTAATTCTTGAATAAACATGTTTACTGAATAAATAAATTGAATATCAACTTGCTATCACCACTAAAGCACTAAAGAGGATATATACAATAATTATGAAGTAACTCTTAGCTTTTCAACCAACTCAATTGCCACACAAGAAAAATACACTGTCAAATACAACCCAAGTTTAAAGATGATTACTTCAGGATGCAACAAGTTCCACTGGAGCTCAAAGAATAAAAAGATCACCGTGGTTTAAGATGCCCAGGGGAAAGATTTGGTGAGAGAAAACATTTTCAGTGAGCCCTTGAGGTTAGATATGAATTAGCAGTCAGGATGAATAAGATGTTAGGAGAGATAAGAATGGAATAAAAAGGAGATAGTATTTTAATTTATAAAATGTGGCCCACAATATAAACAAATTTCATTATGATTTCCTTATAGATTGCAAAGAAACAATTCTGACATTCAATAGCAAGGGAATTTCAAGCCTACTGTGAATTTGCAACTTACAATATGTGTTTATGAACAGGATAATAGCTTTTCAAATGCTTCAAATAAAATGTGAGTAGCAAAATAAAATAACTAAATACTTTAAGAAGTCAAAGTATTGAGGCTCTCTCTCTCCTACTGGACTCCTGGAGCTCTGCCTTGGGGAACAGCTTGGACTTGCTTCTACTGAATGTTCCTCCCCATGGGAGGCTGTGCCTTCTTGGGGGGGAGTGGGGGTGGGTTGGGGGTGGCTGGGGGGTGAGAAGGGGGAAGGTGGGGATCTTTGATTGGTATGTAAAATGAATTGAAAATTTTTCTTAATAAATAATCATAGTAATATTAAAGTATTGAGGCTAAGTTGTTGGCTAAGCCAGTATATGCCTACTGCACAAGCATGAGGACATGACTTCAGATCCCCAACACATCTGTAAAAATGAGGCATGGCAACATGCATCTGTCAGCCTCACACTGGCAAGGGGTAGACACAGGAGGAAGCAGGTGGTTCTCATTGGCCAACCAGCCCAGCTAAATTGATTAGCACTGGATTCAGTTAGAAACTGTATCTCAAAAAATGGCATGGAGATTGATTAATGAAGATACCCAATGTCAACCATTGGCCTCTACATACATATGCATACATACTGGTACACACATATACATGCATGAATATATAATATATACATTACCCAAAAAAATACTATTGCAAAGTGATTATTATTAAATGCTACACTATAATCCTGAAAATGCTTATGTATCAGTGAAGTGGGATTGTATAGCCTGCTTCTATGGGAAGAACATAGAGCCAGAACTAGGCAGAATATAGGTTACAGGGATAAGGAAATAGTTCATGGCCATTGTGGAAAATCTGAATATCTGAAACTATTATCCAGGAGTTGCAACAAACATGAGTTCTAAACAGAGGTGGGATGACACAAGATAGCAGCCCAGGTGCTAGATAGTAGACCAAGAAACTAATACAAATCATTCTTTTTGAAGAGATACTGAGTATGGTGTGAGAAAATAACATAAGGGACAGGAATCAAATGCTAATGCAAGAAATATAAATAAACTATGCAAGAACTGTATTTATTAATTTGCTAAATATTCCCTCAGTATTTTCTACTCAGGTGCAGAGCAGTAACCAAGACAGTGTTACTTACCTGTGTAAGGCTTACATATTAGTCACTCAGCTGACTTGATTTAAAATAAAATGATAATAAAAACTAAGATATCTGGATTCTAATCCAGCTGACTTGCAGTGAAGCGTGGACAATGGCATCTTTTCAGGGGTCCTTTGGTGAGTCCAGTGTTCAACGAGAGCTGGGACCCAATGCACCCAGATTAGTCAAGTTAGACTGTCTTCTGCTACTGGGTGAAAAAAGCATTTCTCAATTTTCAGAGGTCTATATTCAAATGCATTTGTGTCTCACTCATAATATATATCCAGAAAAGAGACATAGAGATGATCTGTTCATAACACTTATGCTGAGGAAGAACCTATCACTACAGATGTTTCCAGGAACTACTCAATATAAAAAGAGTGTCCTGAGGTTTACACAATAGGGAATAAATGTTTGGATATAAAAGTGACATATGTCTCTTAAAGTCCCTTAAAGATAGCCAAGTGGTATCACCCTATTCTAAGGGATCAAGGAAGGGGCCTCCTATCATGTTACAGAAATTAATGAAAGTCATAAATGGTCATTGGTCAGCATTGAAGATAACCATTTAAAATAGGCACTGTTGAACAGTATTAGTGAAAATCATTGTTCACTACCATTAAGGATAGCCATTTTAAAGCATTAAGACTAAGCATAGGGATAAGAATTACACTAATCAACACTAAAAGTAACCACGGTTGACCAATGTTTTGGCCAACACTATAATAACTATTGCCATTGCCAATCAGTATAAGGATAAGCATTACCTTGATGTTCAGAATTAAGCTGGTTATTTGTGACTAACATTAAGGATTGCAACTCAGGCTTTTAAGTTTTTAAGCTTTGAGCAGCAGTTCAGCTGAGATCCATTCAGATGAGGACTCAGAGGCTTCTAGTTTGAGGAAACAGGATTGGCTGAGAAATTGACAAGAGCCCACTAGCACCAATTGGACTAAAAGCTGCTCCCTGAGACACAGAATCCATCAGCACTGATTGTACCAAGAGCCCCAATTAGACCAAAACTCTAGATCAGACCAAGAGAGACTCTCTCAGACACAGACACCACTTGCACCAAGTGGAGGAAGAGATGGGTAGATGCCAGTGCAAAAATACAGTCAACAACATAAATACCAACATGGCACAATCAGAACCTAGTAGTTCTACATCAGCAAGACCTGAACATCTCAATGATAGAGACATTTAAAGAGAAAATGAAAAATCCCCTTAAAGAAATTGAGGAAAAGACAAACAAAAATTTGGAAGAAATCAATAAATCCTTTAAAGAAAGCCAAGAAAAAAACCATTATACAGGTGAAGGAAACAGTTCAAGATTTGAAAAATGAAATACAGGCAATAAAAAAGACACAAACTGAGGGAATGCTGAAAATGGAAAATATGAGTAAATGAACAGGAACCACAAATGCAAGCATAACCAACAGAATGCAAGAGATGGAAGAGATAACCTCTGGCTTTGAAGATACAATAAAAGAAATAGATTCATCAGTCAAAGAAAACACTAAAGCCAACAAAATCATAAAACAAAATGTCCAGAAAATTTAGGGCACCATGAAAAGACCAAACATAACAATAATAGGGATATAAGAAAGATAAGAATATGAAATCCAAGACACAGAAAATATATTCAATAAAATTATAAAAGAGAACTTTACCAACCTAAAAAAGGAAATACCTATGAAGATGCAATAAGCTTACAGAACGCCAAATAGACTGGATCCAAAAAATAGGTCCCCTCACCACATAGTAATTAAACCACTAAACATATAGAATAAAGAAAATCATTAAGAGCTACAAAGGAAAAAGGCTAAGTAACATAAAAATTCAGACCCATCAGAATAACACCTGACTTCTCAATGGAGATTCTGAAAGCCAGAAGGTCCTGGTCAAATGTTACGCAGCCACTAAGAGACCATGGATACCAACCCAGACTATTATAACCAGCAAAACTCTTAAATTTCCATAGACAGAGTAAAAAAAGTTCCATGATAAAACCAGATTTAAACAATACCTATCCACAAATCCAGCCCTATAGAAAGCACTAGAAGGAAAACTCAAACGTAAGGAAGTTAGATACACCCATGAAAACAGGCAACAGATAATCTCACACCAACAAATACCAAAGAAAGCAAACACACAAAACTACCACCAAAAAATAACAGGAGTTAACAATCACTGGTCATTAATATCACTTAATATCAATGGTCTCAATTCATGTGTAAAAAAGACACAGGCTAACAGAATGCATACAAAAACAGCATCCATCCTTCTGCTGCACACAAGAAACGTATCTCAACTTCAAAAACAAACACTACCTCAGAGTAAAGGGTAGAGAAAAGTCTTTCCAGTCAAATGGACTTAAGAAGCAAGCTGATGTAGCTATCCTAATGTCTAACAAAATAGACTTCAAACATATTCATCACAGGAAAAATCCATCAAGATGAAGTCTCAATTCTGAACATTGATGCCCCAAGTACAAGGGCACCCACATTTGTAAAAGAAACATTACTAAAGCTTAAATCACACATCAAACACTGCACACTAGTAGTGGGAGACTTCAACACCCCATTCTCACTAATAAAACAACAAAAGGAGATCAAAGGGATAGAAATTGGAAAGGAATAAGTCAAACTTTCACTATTTACATATTATGTGATAGTATACATAAGTGACACCAAAAATTCTACCAGGGAACTCCTATAGTTGATAAACTCCTTCAGTAATGTGGCAGGATACAAGATTAACTCAAAATAATCAGTAGCCCTACTATATATAAATGATAAATGGGCTGAGAAAAAAATCAGAGAAACCTTGTAGTTAGAGTTTTCCTGCCTGGCCCAGTCAGGACAAATCTCTCTTACCTGCCAGTCCCATAGTCGCTCAGACCCAACCAAGAAAGCATACAGAAACTTATATTGCTTATAAACTGTATGGCCGTGGCAGGCTGCTTGTTATCTACTTCTTTTATCTTAAATTAACCCATTTCTGTTAATCTATACTTTTCAACATGGCTTGTGGCTTACCAGTGTCTTTACATGTTGCTTCTCATGGCGGCGGCTGGCGGTGTCTCTCCCCAGCCTTCTACTTCCCAGAATTCTCTTCTCTCTTGTCCCGCCTATACTTCCTGCCTGGCCACTGGCCAATCAGAACTTTATTTACACAGAGCGATATCCACAGCAAAACCTCACCCTTTACAATAGCCACAAATAATATAAAACACCTTGGGGTAACTCTAAGTCCTGTGTGATAAGAACTTTAAGTCTTTGAGGAAAGAAATTGAAGAAGATAGCAGAAAATGGAAAGATCTCCCATGGCCATGAATAGGTAGTATTAACATAGTAAAAATGGCGATCTTACCAAAAGCAATATACAGATTCAATGCAATCCCCATCAAAATCACAACACAATTCTTCACAGACCTGGAAAGAACAACACTCAACTTCATATAGAAAACAAAACAAAACAGGATAGCTAAAAGAATAGAGCAACCTCTGGAGACATCACAATCCCTGACCTCAGGCTCTGCTATAGAGCTACAGTAATGAAAACAGCTTGGTATTGGAATAAAAACTGACATGTGGAATCAAATTGAAGACACTGATATTAATCTGCACACTTCTGAGCACCTGATTTTTGACAAAGAAGCCAAAACTGTACAATGGAAAAAAGAAAGCATCTTCAACAAATGATGCTGGCATAACTGGATGTTTACATGTAGAAGACTGCAAATAGATTCATATCTGTCACCTTGCGCAAAACTCAAGTCCAAGTGGATTATATTAGACAATATTTTCTTATACATAGTTCAGAAAACCCTTGGCAATGCATTGTGTATTTTCAGATTCTGCCTCTTTGATGTGTTCTCTCCCTCTCCCCCATCTCTCTCCCCTCTACTCTGTGTGTCTTTGTACCTCTTCCCTGTCCCTGTGCATGTGTGTTTCTTTGTTTCAGTCACCCACATCTCTCCTTCTACTCCCCATGTGTCTCTCTTCCTACAATCCCACCTTTCAATGTCTGATAACTGAGGACCACTTTAAGGATGCATCCTCCATCTCTACCTAGATAATAGAGTGAAAAGCAGGAAATTGCTCTCAATTAGAACAAAACTCATTTATAACCAATAAACTGATGCTGATGCTTGATAACAACACTATCTATCTGCATATTGAAATATTTGTGCAATGTTATGTTAATTTCAAAGTACAGTAAACTAAGAATGAGAATAAGAATTACACTGATTGATATTAAAGGTAACCACAGTCAACCAGTGTAAGAAGGATAAGTAGTATGTTGATGGGTATTAGAATAACCATTGTGAACCAGGATAATGAATAAACATTATATTGATGCAGATAAGGATAGTCATTTGTCATCAGCATCAATAGATGTAGAGATATGGGTTGAAGAGGAGGTTTAAAGGAGCAAAAATGACATCTTCTAAAACTGAAAAAATACAAATAGCTACCTTACCTCTAATATACTCATGGTAGCGATCTAGATATATTAGACAGTTATGAAACATCTACAGTCTGACAAAGAAAAATCAGGCTAAGAAATGAATTCAAAAGGTCTGAGTGGCTCAATTCCTCTCCAGTTGTATATTGCTTTAAAGATTTTTTTTATTGTTAATTGTGTTTCTGTGAGTGTGTGTGTGTGTGTGTGTGTGAGAGAGAGAGAGAGAGAGAGAGAGAGAGAGAGAGAGAGAGAGAGAGAGAGAGAGAGAGAGAGAGAGAGTTCTGCTACCAGTGGAGGCTAAAGACATTGAGACCCCCTACAACTGGAGTTACAGGTAATTGTGAGCCACCCAATGTGGGTGCTAAGAACTGAACTCGGGTCCTCTGTAACAATAGTGTGTTTTCTAAACTGTTTAGCCATCTCTCCAGCACCAACCTGCATGTTTCTTACATTTGAAATTACTTTTTTTCAACAAGGCAATTAAAAAAATACAATAGAAAACTTTTAAAGAATCTGACAGAATAATTTAATGAAGTTTTATCATGTCTACCAGACAGGGAGTTTAAGTATTTCTTCTCCAAATCAACCTCTAATCTCTTTCTATATTATTTTCATGGTAACTGGTACCATTATTCTTGAAGTAAAGCAAGAATATAGATTTAGGGTTGAAGAGATAGCTCAGTGGTCATGAGCAAATCGTTGTCCTGCAGAGGACCTGGGCTTGGTTCCCAGCATCCATATATATGGTGGTTCACAGCTCTGTAACTCCAGTCCAGGGAATCAGACCCCTCTTCTGGTCTCCACAGCTCCTGCACACAAGTGGCACACACACACACACACACACACACACACACACACACACACACACACACAAAATTAAATTTTCAAAAATGCAGTCATAAATATACATATACAACAATGAAAAATCCTATCAGCACATAAGAAATAACTCTGATCATACACCATCCTCCAACTAAGTGTTCTTTGTCTCAGAAGCATATTGGCTTACTAATAAAATAAAAACCAGCTTCCTTTACTTAAAATACAGCTCTTAGAGACCCGTGATGTCATTTACATTACCCTATCCCCACAATTATAGCTTTTCTAGAAGTAGGCACTGGATCTAAGCCAGGATAATATAAGTTCTCTTTCATGATTTTTCTAACTAGCACTACAAGCAGATATCCCAATTTTATGTTGAAAGTTACAAGTTATGGTAATTAAAATAAATTTGCAGCCATGATTGCTGACTTGTAGAGTAAAGTGGTATGTTAGGGAAATGGGAAAGCCAACGAGTAAGTAACAAAGACAATAATAATGTAAATAATTTTTGTAATGGACATGTAAACATCCCACCCAGACCCCTCTGGTAGCCTCTTTAACTACTTCTGCATAACGCCTCCCAGGTTCCTGTTTATTCTTTCATCATAACAGTCTATGTCTAATGTCCTTGACTCTGTTAGGGTGTCATCCTAAAAGAAGCTAGAGCTTTTTTGACTGATATTTGGAGCCCAAAGTGCCTGGAGGTATGTTTCTCTAGGCTATGGTTAGTGAATGACTGTCTGGCACAGGTATGCGAAAACCAAACTTTTTTTTATTTACTTTCAGTGAATAAATTCTGAGTTCCAATTGACACTGCAGAATTCCTCTGCAGGATCAGGTTGACGATGGAGCTTGACTAGAAGCTCTTTCCTGCCCTGCTTCCCACTCTCTTTTATTGGTTTGCCTAAAACACAAAATTGGACAGCATTCAAGTGAGTCACTTCTCTAAATGATCTCTGAGCTCTTCTGCCAGAGTGTGATTATTAAAATGCCCTGTGCCAATTTCTTTTTGTTTCACTTTTATTTTTATTCACAATTTGACAAGTTATGACTGTGTATATTTATAACACACAAAATGATGTTTGATTTATAATAAAATGGGTAATGATTAAATCAAAATAATTACCATTATCTGTCACTTTAAATACCTGTCACTTTTTAGTGACAACATTTGAAATTATTCTTTGCATGCTGTTTCCTTTTCACAGACTCACTCAAAGAGGGATTCTTTCATTTGGAACCAAGAGACCTGACTAATTCAACAACTGAAGCCTACTGTTCAATGAAATACAATGTTGCCTAAAATGATAATTTCATGGACCATGGTGATATGAGCAGAACATTTGTGAGCTTAACTAGATGAATAGTTTGTATTGAATGGCTTCTTGCTTTTGACAGACAACTTCATGAATAATCAAATCAATTTATACATCTAGATAAAATCATATTTACCACTTAACAGCCTTTGAGACAGCACACTATAGAATTGATTCTGTTGATCCATATACTTTTACAGAAACTAGTTTACCAATGCTAATTATGAGAAACATTTTGACAGCCACCATCTGGAGTGAAGCTTAAGTGAATATAAACTGCTAAAAATGAGTTTAATATTTCTAAGATAACCAGTTGATTGAGCAGGTTACAGAAATATCTCTCTACAACTATTCATCAGGCACTTAGATCATTTACTCCATCTTTTCTAACATTTCCCCTCCCTCTTTGAAAGAAGAAGACACAAACACTGAAGGCCTAGCCTAAATGAGTTATAGATTCAAGACTAATTAGTGTCTGATTAAAGCTATTCCACCATGACCATGATTTAAAGTAGAAGCAAAAAATGGGGCTCTGGCAAGAAATTCCATAATTACTATGACAAAGAAACAGTGTCTCAGTGCCAAATTAAAAATGTAAATGTTTCACATTTTCCCATGAGAGGAAGTTCCCTACAATTTCCTCTTGCTTATATGAATAATCTGCAGAGTAGTTATTAAATACTAAATTTAATATCAGAAAAAAGACTTGTGCAGAATTTCTGTCTAAGTTGTTAATGACTAATTAATCTGATACAAGGTTAAATGAACAGCACACATACAAGAGCAGTTCACAAATTCAAGCTACAGTATTACTTCCTATCAGGTTACACAAACTCTACTTACTGTACAATTTACAATGGAAGTGAATATGTGGGCGTGTGGTCATCTCTCTATTGTAACTAATTTGGAAATAATTCTCCTAGTGGAACAGATATAAGACAGTATGCCAATGCCTAATATCTGATTCACTTGCAAATGTAATTCCTTCCTACAAAGACTTCACCCAGTTCATATGTTTCCCCCACAGGGGAAACAGTCAAAGGTATTGATGCATTTCTCTGTTCAGATGGTAGTATCCCATTTCACACAATCTTTCATTCCTTTCAATCAATGTTTGCTATATGACCTTCTATCAGAACTTAGAGCATTTTGATTGGAAGGAAAGGTGGTAATAAATGAAGCAGAACACACCAAGAAGAGGTGAAATTGGTTGTTTTGGCTCTTTTATTCTTTTGGCTCTTTTGGGGGCCAGCCATCCAGGTCCTAAATAAATCACTCATGGAGGCTTATTCTTAGTTATGAATGCCTTGCCTTAGCTTGGCTTGTTTCTTAACAGTTTTTCTTAACATAAATTATCCTGTCTACTTTTTGCCTCTGGGCTTTCCTTTTCTTCTGTATATCTTACTTTCACTCTTACTCCATGGATGGCAGTGTGGCTGAGTGGCTGACCCATAGCACCTTCCTCTCCTTGTTCTTTTGCTCCTCTTCCTTCTCCTTCCCCCAAATTTCTCCTTCTATTAATTCTCTCTGCCCATCAGCCCTGCCTATTCTCTCTCATATCTTACTATTGGCCATTCAGCTCTTTATTAGACCATCAGGTGTTTTAGACAGGCACAGTAACACAGCTGTCACAGAGTTAAACAAATGCAACATAAACAAAAGTAACACACTTTAAAATAATATTCTACAACAAAGAGGAATGCCTGAGACATTGTTACCATTTGATCTTGGGCTGAAGTGAAAAGCAGGAGTTTGCCAGGCACACAGAAATAATTAATTTCTGCAAGACAAAAGAACTTTACAAGCAAATCAGGAAGATGTGGAATTATATGAGACAAAAACAGAAACTCAAGTAGGTGTTTCTTGGGGATTGATGGCTATTCCGACTCCCGATATCTGTCTAGTCAGCACTGTGTATTTGCAATATAAATTATATTGTATTTGGCCTTGCAAGATAAATTACTTTAAATTATAATAAAATATTCTTATTTCATCATAAATGTCAATATATTTCAGTATAAAACGTCAGAGTAAGGCCAGCATATTTGCAAGGTAAATTAAATTTTGTTTTGTGTCCCCAGAATGCACCCAACTGCAGTAACCTATACATTAGGAAAGTTCTTCTACCCCAGAGAGAGAAGAAGTATAGTCCTAATGTTAATTGGCATGGGAAGGAGGAATGGTTTGTATCCCTATTCTGTACTTGAACTATGCTTTGCAGGTAGGACTTCTAGGCCCTGGACACCACTGGCTGGTATGAATAGGCCTTCTAATGCAAAGGCATAAAGTCCAGTCTGGTTTGGATGGACCAAGTGTTGAGACTTGACCTCATTGAATAAAACTGTTCAGATCTGTAACTCAACAGAAGAAAGAAAATAGGTTTAAGCACCATTTAGCATGTCTTAAGGAATGAAATGTTCCTGCAAAGTTGTAAAAGCAAGATATAAACCTCAAAAGTTTGAAATTGCTCTCTGATCTTTTGTTTATTTGAAATGCCTTCTATTCAAAAGCCTCAGAATTCAATAATAGTGTTATTAAGGCTGTCCTATATGTGAATCCTGACAGAACACTTTCAACTCTGCCTTTCTCAAGAGAGCATGGAAGAATCATCTCTGGACCACAGGGTAAAAATGGTCCATATTCCTAATATGTCCATTTCACTTCATAGAAACCCATTTAAGATATTTCCATAATAAAATTGTAGTGAGTATAATATGAATTTATGTATAGAATTCACTTGACATTTTATGATGAAATAAGAAACTTGAAAGGTTTGAGTTTTCTATAGCGCCCCTTGTACTCACTGACATTAGTTGAATACTAATGAAGAAATTTGAAAGGCATTTCTTCATTTAATCTTAACCAGTGTATGATGCCTTCTACATTTGTAGAGGCTATGACTTTCTCACAGAAGTTACTAATTCACCCAAAATGTTACAGTTTCCATAATTAGAAATTTGCTACTGATGTTTAAATCTCAGTTTGAGCAGAAATAAATTTAAGACAAGAAAATGAGGGCCAACCTTAACTTCTCAACAAGTATTATTATATATTAGTGCTGATGTTTCAAACTGTCATCTTATTCCAGCATCTGTCTAAAAGAATTTTTAAAAGCTTTTCAAACTCTGTACTACACACATACTAAAAACTGAAACCTTGAAAGTTTCTTATATAGAACCATTTTAGGCTTTAAGATTTATCCTAAACATTGACTTGCCTTTAGAGAAGCAGTATTTTCTTCTTCTCTCATACATTACATCCTGACCTCAGTTTCCCCTCCCTCCACTCCTTATAGTCCCTCCCCCAACATCTACTGTCCCCTAGATTTACTCCTCCTTTGTTTTCCTTCAAACAAAAAAGAGCAGGTCCATTATGGATATCCACCGAACATGGCCTAACAAGATATAATAAGACTAGGCACAAACCCTCATATCAAGGCAGAATGAGGCAACCTAGTAGGAGGAAAAGAGTCCCAAGATCAAGCAAAAGAGTAAGAGATACCCCCCCCCAAGTCCTACTGTTAGGAGTCCCATAAGAACACCAAGCTACACAACCATAAGATACATGCAGGGGACCTAGCACAGGCCCATACAGACAGGGTCCATATTTGTTGCTTCAGTCTCTGTTGAGCCCTACTAAGCTGATTTTGTAGATCACGTTCTCATGGTGCCCTGACTCCTCTGGCTCCTATACTACTTCCTCTCCCTCTTTCTGTGGAATTTTCCTGGCTCCGCCTAGTGTTTGGCTATTGGTCTCTGCATCTGGTCCCATCAGTTACTGGATGATGCCTCTGATCTATAAGTATAGCAGAATATCATTAGGAATCATTTTCATTAACTGTGTGTGTGTGTGTGTGTGTGTGTGTGTGTGTGTGTGTGGTGTGCGCACACACACCAGTCATGTTTGGTTCCATCCTGGTTCACTGGGCTGTCCTGCATCTGCTTCCCGGCCATCCAGAGAGGGTAAGGCATGGGCTCCCTCTCTTGGCATGGGCCTTAAGTTGGACCTGTCATTGGTTAGATGGTGAACTATGCCTGGGCAAGGCAAAGCCAGAGGAAATTCTGATAGAGGTCTATAGCAGTCCTGATGTGCAAATTAGTCCTCCAACCTGGATATAGGGGCAAAAGCCTAATCAAATATTCTAGTAGCTGGTTCCCTCCAAAGTTTCCCTCAGGATAGCTGGAGCTCTCACAGCGGGGGTGGGGGTGGGGGTGGGGAGAACCCTGAAGTTTTATCTGTTAAAGCAAATTCTTAGAGGTCTTGGGGCAGAAATGGCAAAGTGGTAGTTTTGTTTTGTTTTGTTTTGTTTTGTTTTGTTTTGTTTTGTTTTGTTTTGTTTTGTTTAAGACAGGGTTTCTCTGTGTAGCTTTGGAGCCTGTCCTGGAACTTGCTCTGTAGACCAGGCTGTCCTTGAACTCAAAGAAACCTGCCTGCTTCTGCCTCCTGAGTGCTGGATTAAAGGCATGCTTATCATACAGATGCCAACTTCTCAAATGTTGACTTTGCATTCTCAGGGAAGTTAAGTGGCGAGCCAGTACAATCACAACTAACAGAAGAACATCTGACTTATAAAAGTTATGGAATGGTTGACATAAGGCAAATACTCCAATGAATTGTAGGCCAAAGATGAAGCTCAAAATTTATATTGTTGAGGTCACAAAAATGAACAGCATAATAGGTATGATGTTTCATTTCTTGACTCCTACACTGCAGTCACATTGATATGCGACTTTAAACTCTACCTACAAGGAGGTCTTCTGAATTTGATACCTCTAACTCTTCCAATAATTTTACAATTATTTTTCTGTACTCAATTTACTTCTGCTCAAAATACCTAGAGAGCTTCCTTTTGAGGAACCTGCTAGAAAAGGTATGACCCCAAATTGCTATCAGCAAAAAGGAGACATAAGTAGCCAGACCATAGAGATCTGAATTTGTGTCTTCCCTGTCTGTTATTGTTGTTGTTGTTTTGTTTAGCTAACAGGTGTACAAGCAACTAAAAACACTGCTTTCCTCAAGAGTTTAGATGACCTTGGTGTTACATGAACCGGAACACAAATTAATCATCCTAAGTAGGGAATCCTGTGACAAGAAGAGACGTTATATCCTAACAGGTTTCTCTGACTCATGTTGAGGCCTTCCCTTTATCATATTGTATAAATTAATTGTTTTCTAGAGATTATTTTTTTTACAATGGTGACTCCATTCCATTCTATCTGAAACAAGACTGTTGATTTAGGCTATATAATTGCATCACACAGGAATCTTAGAAAGTGACAGGAAAGGCTTAACTTCTAGACAATATGGTATAACTGTATTTTGTGGTACCTAGGTTGCAATACATTTTTTTAAATTTATTTTATTATTATTATGTGTTTTAATTTTATACATCAGCCATGGGTTCCCCTCTCCCCCCCCTCCCACCTCCACCCCCACCTTCCCCCGACCCCCTCCCCTCCATTCCCATCTCCTCCAGGGCCAAGACTTCCCTGAGGATTCATTTAGACCTGGTGGATTCAGTACAGGCAGGTCCTGTCCCCTCCTTCCAGACTGAGCAAAGTGTCCCTGTATAAGCCCAAGGTTCTAAACAGCCAGCTCATGCACTAAGGACAGGTCCTGGTCCACAGCCTGGATGCCTCCCAAACACTTCAAGCTATTCAATTGTCTCACTTATCCAGAGGGCCTGATCCAGCTGGGGGCTCCACAACTGTTGGTTCATAATTCATGTGCTTTCTTTCAATTGGCTGTTTGTCCCTGTGCTTTTTGCAATCTTGGATTCAACAATTCACACTCTTGCAGTCCCTCCTCTTCCTTGACAGTTGGACACCTGGAGCTCCACCTGGGGCCTGGCTGAGGATCTAAGCATCTACTTCCATCAGTTATTGGATGAGAGGTCCAAGACGACAGTAAGGGTGTTTAGTCATCTGGTCACCAGACTAGGTCAGATCAGGCTTTCTCTCAACCATTGCCAACAGTCTACAGAGGATGTATCATTGTGAATTTCTGGGGATCTCTTGAGCACTCTGCCTATTCCTGTTCTCATGTGGTCTTCATTTATCATGGTCTGTTATTCCTCGTTCTTCCTTTCTGTTCTTGATCCAGCTGGTTTCTCCTGTTCCCCTAAGCTTTCTTTCCCTCAAATCTTGCCCTTCATTACTCCCACTGTTGTCTAGGTTGTTCATGTAGATCTAATCCATTTCTCTGTCATTGGGTGATCCCTGTGTCTTTCCAAGGGTCCGGTTTTCTAGGTAGCCTCCCTGGAGTTGTGAAGCAGTCTAGTCATCTTTGTTTTACATCTAGTATCCTCCTATGGGTGAGTACATAGCATGTTTGTCCTTCTGAGTCTGGGTTACCTCACTCAGGATGATTTTTTTCTAGATCCATCCATTTGCCTGCAAACCTCATGATGTCATTGTTTTTCTCTGTTGAATAGTACTGCATTGTGTATATGTACCATATTTTCTTTATCCATTCTTCAGCTGAAGGGCATCTAGGTTGTTTCCAGGTTCTGGCTATTTCAAACAAAGCTGATATGAACATAGTTGAGCAAATGCCCTTGTAGTATGATTGAGCATACCTTGGGTATATGTGCAAGAGTGCTACAGCTGGGTCTTGGGGGAGATGGATTCCCAATTTTCTAAGGAAGCGCCATATTGATTTCCAAAGTGGCTGTACAACCTTGCATTCCCACCAGCAGTGGAGGAGAGTTCCCCTTGCTCCACATCCTCTCCAGCATAAGCTGTCTTCGGTGTTTTTGATCTTAGCCACTCTGACAGGTGTAAGGTGGTATCTCAGAGTCATTTTCATTTGCATTTCCCTGATAATTAGGGAGGAATGTTGAGCAATTCCTTAAATGTCTTTCAGACATTTGAACTTCCTCTGTGGAGAATGCTCTGTTTAGTTCTATAGACCATTTCTTAATTGGACTGTTGGGCATTTTGATGTCTAATTTCTTGAGTTCTTTATATATTCTGGATATCAGCCCTCTGTCAGATGTGGAGTTGGTGAAGTACCATTCTGTAGGCTGCCGATTTGTCTTGTTGAGTGTGTCCTTTGCTCTACAAAAGCTTCTGAGTTTCAAGAGGTCCCATTGATTGATTGTTTCTCTCAGTGTCTGTGCTACTGGAATTGCGTTGAATCTGTAGACTGCTTTTGGTAAGATCACCATTTTTACTATGTTAATCCTGCCTATTCATGAGCATGGGAGATCTTTCCATTTTCTGGCATCTTCTTCAATTTCTTTTTTCAGGCACTTAAAGTTCTTGTCATATAGGGACTTCACATGCTTAGTTAGCGTAACCCCAAGGTATTTTATATCATTTGTTGCCATTGTAAAGGGTAATGTATCTCTGATTTCCTTCTCAGCCTATTGTATATAGGAGGGCTAATGATTTTTTTTTTAGTTGATCTTGTATCCTGCAATGTTGCTGAAGGTTTTTATTAGCTCTATCAGTTCCTTGGTTGAATTTTTGGAATCACTCATGTATACTATCATGTCATCTGCAAAAAGGGAGAGGTTGACTTCTTCCTTTCCAATTTGTATCCCCTTAATCTCTTTATGTTGTCTTATAGCTCTGGCTAGAACTTCAAGTACTATATTGAATAAGTAGGGGGAGAGGGGACAGCCTTGCCTTGTTCCTGATTTTAGTGGTATTGCTTGAGTTTCTCTCCATTTAATTTGATGTTGGCTGTTGGCTTGCTGTAGATTGCCTTTATTATGTTTAGGTATGTTCCCTGTATTCCTGATTGCTCCAAGACCTTTATCATGAAAGGGGTTTGGATTTTGTCAAATGTCTTTCGTATGTTGAACCACCCTTGCATCCCTGGGATGAAGCCTACTTGCTCATGGTGGATAATTGTTTTGCTGTGTTCTTGGAATCTGTTTGCCAGAATTTTATTGAGTATTTTTGCATCAATGTTCATGAGGGAGATCAGTCTGTAGTTCTCTTTCTTTGTTGCATCTTTGTTTTGTTTAGGAATCAGGGTAATTGTAGCCTCATAGAAGGAGTTTGGTAATACACCTTCTGCTTCTATTGTGTGGAACAATTTAAAAAGTATTGGTATTAAGTCTTCTTTGAAGATATGGTAGAATTCTGCAGTGAAACCATATGGTCCTGGGCTTTTTTTGGTTGGGAGATTTTTAATGACTGATTCCATTTCCTGAGGGGGTATTAGACTATTTAAATGGTTTATCTGGTCTTGATTTAACTTAGATATGTGGTAACTATCCAGAAAATTATCCATTTCTTTTAGATTTTCCAGTTTTGTGGAGTAGAGGTTTTTGAAGTATGACCTGATGATTCTCTGGATTTCCTCATTGTCTGTTGTTATATCCTCCTTTCATTTCTGAATTTGTTAATTTGGATGCTTTCTCTCTGTCTTTTGGTTAGTTTGGATAAGGGCTTGTCTATCTTGTTGATCTTCTCATAGAACCAACTCTTTGTTTCATTAATCTTTTGTATTGTTCTGTTTATTTCTATTTTATTGATTTCAGCTCTCAATTTGATAATTTCCTGGTGTCTGTTCCTCCTGGTAGACTTTGCTTCTTCCTGTTCAAGGCCTTTCAGGTGTGCTGTCAAGTCACTAGCATGAGATTTCTCCAGCTTCTTTATGTGGGCGTTCAGTGCTATGAATTTCCCTCTTAGCACTGCTTTCATAGTATCCCATAAGTTTGGGTATGTGGTGTATTCATTTTCATTGATCTCTAGGAAGTCTTTAATTTCTTTCTTTATTTCTTCCTTATCCCATTGGTGATTCAGTTGAGCATTATTCAGTTTCCATGAGATTGTAGGATTTCTGTAGTTTTTTCTGTTGTTGAAATCTAACTTTAACACAGGAGGTTATTCCAATTGTTTGTATCTGTTGAGATTTGCTTTGTGGCCAAGTATGTGGTCGATTTTAGAGAAGGTTCCATGGGGTGCTGAGAAGAATGTATATTCCTTTGTTTGGGTGGAATGTTCTATAGACATTAAGTCCATTTGAGCCATAACATCAGTTAAGTCCATTATGTCTCTGTTAAGTTTCAATTTGGCCAATCTCTCCAAAGGTGAAAGTGGGGTGTTGAAGTCTCCCACTAATAATGTGTGGGGTTTTATATGTGATTTAAACTTCAGTAATGTTTCTTTTACATATGTGGGTGCCCTTGTGTTTGGGGCATAAATGTTCAGAATTGAGACTTCATCTTGGTGGATCTTTCCTGCAATGAGTATGTAATGTCCTTCATCATCTCTTTTGATTGATTTTAGTTTGAAGTCTATTTTGCTGGAAATTAGGATGGCTACACCAGCTTGCTTCTTAAAACCATTTGATTGTAAAGTCTTTTCCCAGCCTTTTATTCTTAGGAGGTGTCTGTCTTTGAATTTGAGGTGTGTTTCTTGTATGCAGCAGAAAGATGGGTTCTGTTTTCATATCCGTTCTGTTAGTCTGTGTCTTTTTATAGGTGAATTAAGTCCATTGATATTAAGGTATATTAATGACCAGTGATTGTTCGTTCCTATTGTTATTTTTATTTTTTGATGGTAGTGTGTGTGTACTTCTGTTCTTTGGGGTTTACTGCTGTGGTGTTATCTATTGCCTGTGTTTTCATGGGTGTATCTGCCTTCCTTAGGTTGGAATTTTCCTTCTAGTGCTTTTTGTAGGGCTGGGTTTGTGGATAAGTATTGTTTAAATCTGGTTTTATCTTGGAAGGTCTTGTTCACTACATCTATGATGATTGAATGTTTTGCTGGGTATATTAGTCTAGGCTGGCATTCATGGTCTCTTAGTGTCTGCATTATATCTGTCCAGGTCCTTCTGGCTTTCAAAGTCTCCATCGAGAAATCAGGTGTTATTCTGATGGGTTTGCCTTTATTTATAAGTCACTTGGCCTTTTTCCTTTGCTGCCCTTATTATTCTTTCTTTATTCTGTACATTTAGTTGTTTAATTATTATGTGGCGAGGGGACTTTTGGGGGGGGGTCTAGTGTGTTTGGTGTTCTATAGGCTTTTTTTTATCTTCATAGGCATTTCCTTCTTTAAGTTGGGAATGTTTTCTTCTATGAGCTTGTTAAATATATTTTCTGTGCCTTTGAGTTGGTATTCTTCTCCTTCCTCTATCCCTATTATTCGTAGTTTTGGTCTTTTCACGGTGTCCCAAATTTCTTGGATATTTTGGGTCATGACATTGTTGGTTTTAGTGTTTTCTTTGACTGATGAATCTATTTCTTCTAATGTATCTTCAACACTAGAGATCCTCTCTTCCATCTCTTGCATTCTGTTGGTTATACTTGCCTCTGGAGTTCCTGTTTGTTTACTCAGATTTTCTATTTCCAGCATTCCTTCTGCTAGTGTCTTCTTCATTTTTTCTATTTCCCTCTTCAGGTCTTGGATTGTCCCCCTTGCTTTTTCATGATTTTCTTTCAATGATTTATTGTTTTTTTCTGCTTTAATTGTCCTTTCCTCTAATTTTTTATAGCATTCTTCCCATTTTTTGTTTGTCTGTTCCTCCACTTTATTTTTGATTTCTTCTATTTAAGGCTCTGGCCTCTTCATGATGTTACTTATAAGGTTGTTTTCTTCTTCTTCTTCCATTCTGTGATGTTCAGGTCTAGCTGTTGGAGAAGCGCTAGTTTCTGGTGATGCTGTATTGCTCTTTATTTTGGTGTATGTACTTCTGCCTTGATGTCTGCCCATCTCCTCTTGGGTTCGTTCTTGGTCTTATCAGTGTACTTGGTCCAGAGAGAGCTGACAGATTTAGGGAGCCTCTCTCTGGTCCAGATGGAAGCTCCGGGCCAAATGGGAGCACTGGTCCAGATGAGAGTGCTGGCTGGATAGGAGCTGAGGTACTGGACTCTGAGTCTAGGGAAGTCCCTGGGGTCTCCTTATTTGTCCAGATGTGGGCTCCTCTTGTCCAGATGGAAGTTCCTCTGGTCTCTGGCCCAGATGGGAGTTCCAGGCCAGGATGGAAGCTTGGGGCTGGTCTCTGATTCTCAGGAAGTGGCTGGGGTCTCAGGCAGATCAGTGTGGGGGCAGGGTTTGGAGACTGCAGGGTCTGCCTGCCTGCAGTCTCGGAAAAGGGGAGCCTTCCTCCAGGGCCCACCAATTGGCCAGAAACTGGGGCCAAGTTGTTCAGGTCCTCCGGGGATTGCCTGTGTCCAGTGGTGGGACACAAGGGCAGTTGCATCTCTGACTATAACCCCAGGCACTTACCTCTGGTCCCACAATACATTTTAAATATTCCAAGTAATTCAGAAATATAGCCAGGACTGCCAACTGGATGGAACCACCCTCTAATACTGCAATTGAGTACATAAAACAGTTTCCCATGGAACAGATAAATCTCAATGCAAAGCCATGTAAAATGCTGTAATGAGAATTTAAGTACTCAAAAGAGTTCACTGTAAGGTGATAGGATTGAGGACTGGGGTTATCTAGAAAAGGATTAGTATAGGAGTAACATTGACTTTTAAGCAGGGAATAGAAATTTCATGGGTGAAAAAAATGGGAGAAGTAACACAAGGCAGCTATGAGCAGGTTATGTGATTTCAGACCTGAGAGCCAGCCTACCAAGTGGGAAAATTGAAGGCCAGCAAGTAGCGAGGGACAGATTTGAATATAATACAGTTGGATATAATTATAGAGCATCTCAGAAACCTTGAAAGAGGCTAAACTGGCTACCAAAAGCAAATGGAGGATCAGTTAAAAAGATGCACTTGGCCTTCTGTCATGACCAATGATGTAGTTTTGTGCTTCTAAAACTCCAACAATATGCATTTATTTGATCTGTTTTTGTATGTCTCATAGATCCCTTGGGTTGTTTACATTTACCACTCTTTCTTCTTTCTGTTCCTGAAGCTCATTGTCCCATCTTCAATTTCATTGACTCTTTCTTGTACCAGCTCATATTTTGAATTTTGAATGTCACTAGTGACCTTTTAATTTCAATTTCTTTTCTTGTTTTTGTTTTTGTTTTCAAGACAGAATTTCTCTGTGAACCCTTTTCTGTCCAGGAACTTGCTCTGTAGACCAAGCTGACTTCTGACTCCCAAGTGCTGGGATTAAAGGCTTGTGCCACCACTGCCTGGCTTAGAATTTCTTTTCAGTTTCTCTTTTGGGTTTTCTATCACTGGATTGATGTTTCTATTTTATTCATACATAGTTTTCTTGATTTTTTTCTCATGTCTTTTTTTAGTTATTTGACTATCTTTAAGACAACTGTCTTTCAGAAAGCCTCTCTCTGGTCCAGATGGAAGCCCTGGGCCAGATGGGAACTCTGGTCCAGATGGGAGTGCTGGCAAGATGGGAGCTGGGGGCTGGTCTCTAAGTCTCAGGAAGTGGCTAGGGTCTCAGGCAGATGGGTGTGGGGGCAGGGTGTGGAGATTGCAGGGTCTGCCTGCAGTCTTGGAAAAGGGGAACCTTCCTGCAGGGCCCACAGGATGGCCAGAAACTAGGGCCAAGTTGGGCATGTCTTCCCTGGGATGGCTGGTGCCCAGGGGTGGGACCTAGGGGCAGGCCTCTCTGGGTATGACCCCAGGCACTCACCTCTGGTCCAGATGCATCAATAGAATTTCTGATGTCACCATTTAACCTGCCTCTTTATCTGTACCTCTGTGTACAGGAGATCATAGGACAGTATCTGATTCTCTGCTAAGAGCTGAAATTGACCAAAACATATTACTGAAACTTTTCCCTATGTGTTATAAAACTTCAAGAGTTTCAAAACAGTAATCAGAGTGATTCTGCAAGTGTAATTTGATCTGACTAGGAGACAGATTCCTAGAACTTTCAACTACGTCACCTTCCCAGAATCCTCTGCTCACCCAGTTTTCTCTATCTCCATAAAAAATCCCCTTCTGTTTTATATTCAAACACTATTATGCAAATAATTTTCTTAATATTATATTAAGCCAAATCTGCCTGCATTTCTTTACTTGGTGACAGTCAAAAGTATTTGCAAACCCACACTTTCCATCCTTTGATAAACAGAGTTATCTATGAAAAAGTTTGTATTTCATGTTAAAATGCTTAGCTTAGTGTAAAACATTTGATAGGTGTGTAAATGGAAGTACATTTTAGTTTGTCTTATTAGAAAGTCTGTTGTTTCCTCCATGCCCCGTTTAGATTATGAAGAAGGAAACACCATACTCAGGAGAAGGCTACAGTGCAGCTGGAGTCCTTCCTAACAGAAAAGAAGTGGAACATACACTACATCTCCTCATATAGGCTACAATGTGGAAAAGAGGAAGGAAGACAAGTTGTAGCTATTTCTTAAAGCTACCATAGTCACCACCCTATTCCATACTAGTGAGTCATACTTAATTGCTAGGAGCCAAATGAGGCAACCTCAGGCTTCTGTATCACTAAGCTGCAGCTGTGTTGTCAGGTACAGTGACATAATATTAATGAAATAGAATGTATTTCAATTACACAAAGAACAAGATGATTACTATGGTAGTTTGAATAAAATCCCCCCACAGGCCCATAGGGAGTGGCACTATTAGGAGGTGGCCTTGTTGGAGGAAGTATGTCTTTGGGGGTAGGCTTTGAGGTCTCATATATGCTCAAGCCAGGCCATGGTGTAAGTTTTTTCCCACTGCCCACAGATCAAGGTATAGAAGTCTTGGATACCTCTCCAGCACTATATCTGCCTACATGCTGCCATACTTCCTATCACGGGGATAATGGACTAAGCCTCTGAAACTATAAACCAGATCCAACAAAATGTTTTCTTTTATCAGAGCTGCCCTGGTCATGGTGTCTCTTCAGTGCAATAGAAACCCTAAGGTAATTACCAAAGTCATCAAAGATGAAGAAAAATATGAGGTAAATGAGAATAAAATAGTGGTATTGCCTTTGTTTACTTGACTGATTTTGTTAGAGTGACCATGCTTTCTGCTTCATTATCTTCAGAATTTTGTTTCATCTATCCAAGTATTCTCCACCTGTTAATGAAGAATTTTCTGCACATTTAAGCATCTAAAACTAATGAAACCTATCTGGGAAAATCTTGGAAAACATAAAGCAAAAATAAAAATTAAAAATGTGTAAAATGGTCAAAATCTAACACTTTTAAATCATTTTTAATGATTTTTTTGTTCCTAATAGAAATTGTTTTTATGGATGTATTTACTCATTAACAAAAGAAAACCTTTATAATTCAGGTTATATAACAAAGAAGCTTTCTAATCTTATATACTTGTTTTAAACCATGAGCTCAAGTGATATTCTTGTAGAAAGATCAAGGCAAAACCAAAAGCATATAGCGTGTGAGTCTCCTTGGCAGCAAATTTTATTCTTTAACTATAATGAGGAAGGTGAGGAAAACACTTCACCTCTCAATTGGTTTTCCAACGCAATTTATTATTTTGACTGTCCTTGCAGCTGACCACCTGATTGATAATATATTTTTCTCAGGCACTTCCTGTTCTTGTACTTGTCATATCTTTTCATTTTATCCACTGTTGAGTACCACCTACACACCTAGATTTACTCCTACTCTTTAGCCACTCATGACTTGGACATCACCCAATTGTTCTGATTATTAAAAGGTAAGAATTAAATAAAGATGCCTATACCATCAACAGTCTTATATAGTAGAACTGAGCCCAGATATCTAGTGAACACCCCAAAGGCATAGCTTACTATCTACCTTTCCCATGAAAAGTCTGTAGTGGTAGTTAATTCAATATAACTTAACTAGGCAATAGGATGCTCATTATAGGTGAGAGTGTTTTGTAATTTTTTAATTTTATTGCTTTTTTTGAATTTTTATACATGTATGCAATGTATCTTGATCATATCTTGCATTATATTCATCCTTAACTTCACTCCCAAACCCCCATCACGTTTCCCTCCCAAGTTCGTGTTCTCCTCTTATGGTGCCAGTGTTTTATAATATTTGAATTGACAGAGTGAATAAAGTAAAGCAAATTACCCTCCCAAGCATTGGTGACCTTCATTCAACTCTAGTATTCCTACTTAATGTTTCTCATCTTTTATCCTTTTGTTTTTAATGGCTGCTTTATCATTTTACAATGTGATCTTCATATTTGACCTCTTCTTTGCTAAGACCAAAACTGTACCAGGAAGTTGGAAAGAGTAAGAAGTATCACTTTCTAAATATAACACTAGTAGCACAGACACTGAGAGAAACAATCAATCAATGGGACCTGTTGAAACTCAGAAGCTTTTGTAGAGCAAAGGACACAGTCAACAAGACAAAGCGACAGCCTACCGAATGGGAAAAGGTCTTCACCAACCCCACATCTGACAGAGGGCTGATATCCAGAATATATAAAGAACTCAAGAAATTAGACATCAAAATGCCCAACAGTCCAATTAAGAAATGGGCTATAGAACTAAACAGAGAATTCTCCACAGAGGAAGTTCAAATGGCTGAAAGACATTTGAGGAATTCCTCAACATCCCTAATTATCAGGGAAATGCAAATCAAAATGACTCTGAGATACCACCTTACACCTGTCACAATGGCTAAGATCAAAATCACAAAAGACAGGTTATGCTGGAGAGGATGTGGAGCAAGGGGAACTTTGTCCACTGCTGGTGGGAATGCAAGGTTGTACAGCCACTTTGGAAATCAATATGGCGCTTCCTTAGAAAATTGGGAATCAATCTCCCCCAAGACCCAGCTGTAGCACTCTTGGAGATATTCCCAACGATGCTCAATCATACCACAAGGGCATTTGCTCAACTATGTTCATATCAGCTTTGTTTGTAATAGTCATAGTCAGAACCTGGAAACAACCTAGATGCCCTTCAACTGAAGAATGGATAAAGAAAATATGGTACATATACACAATGGACTACTACTCATCAGAGAAAAACAATGACATTATGAGTTTGCAGGCAAATGGATGGATCTAGAAAAAAATCATCTTGAGTGAGGTAACCCAGACTCAGAAAAAACAAACATGGTATGTACTCACTCATAGGAGGATACTAGACATAAAACAAACATGACTAGACTGCTACACAACCCCAGGGAGGCTACCTAGAAAACGGGACCCTCGGAAAGACACAGGGATCACCCAATGACAGAGAAATGGATTAGATCTACATGAACAACCTAGACAACAGTGGGAGTAATGAAGGGCAAAATTTGAGGGAAAGAAAGCTTAGGGGAGCAGGAGATCCCAGCTGGATCAAGAACAGAAAGGGAGAACAAGGAATAACAGACCATGATAAATGATGACCACATGAGAACAGGAATAGGCAGAGTGCTGGAGAGATCCCCGGAAACCCACAATGATACATCCTCTGTAGACTGCTGGCAATGGTCAAGAGAAAGCATGATCTGACCTAGTCTGGTGATCAGATGGCCAAACACCCTAACAGTTGTGCTGGAACTCTCATCCAATAACTGATGGAAGTGAATTCAGAGATCCTCAGCCAGGCCCCAGGTGGAGCTCCAGGTGTCCAATTGTCAAGAAAGAGGAGGGACTGTAAGAGTGTGAATTGTTGAGCCCAAGATTGGAAAAAGCACAGGGACAAATAACCAAACAAATAGAAGTATATGAATTATGAACCAAAGGCTGTGGAGCCCCCAGCTGGATCAGGACCTCTGGATAAGTGAGACAATTGAATAGCTTGAACTGCTTGGGAGGCACCCAAGCAGTGGGACTGGGACCTGTCCTTAGTGCATGAGCTGGCTGTTTGGAACCTTGGGATTACACAGGGACACTTTGCTCAGCCGGGAAAGAGGGGACTGGACCTGCCTGTACTGAATCCACCAGGTTGAATTGAATCCCCAGGGGAGTCTTGGCCCTGGAGGAGATGGGAATGGAGGGGAGGGGCTGGCAGGAAGGTGGGGGAAGGGACAGAAGGGGGGAGGACAGGGGAACCCATGGCTGATGTGAAAATTAAAATACAAATATAGTAATAATAATAAAAAAAACTTCTATCAAAAAAATAGTAAGTAGCAAAGCTGAGAATAAGTACAAATTTTTAAAATGAGATGAGAGTTATTTTGTACCCAACCTGATAAAATAAAATATATTCATTTCATAAATATTTAAAGCAAATTTTTAAAAGTTTATTTCTCTTGAAATAGGACAGTTTGTATACATTATAAAGGACACTCTTATAACATAGTTCACTGACTCTAAAGTGACTGTTGGTGAATTTATTTAGAATCAAGTCTGGAAAATCCTGTTGATATAGAAAAGCCGTCTGCTAATTTATTTCTATAATAGATTTTAATTTTTCTACTTATGTAAGTCTGAAGATTATACATGTTAAAATCTACCTATGATTTTTTGTGATTGTCTTTCATTCCTACTTCATGTCTTGAATTGTTTCAAACATACTTATTTTATCATCATAATCAAATGGATTTATTTCCCAAAGTTCTTGAGGCTATGAGCATGCACTGATTATCCTTTTGAAATTGTTTTCTTTATTCTGAGAATGGCATACATACATACAATGAGATATGATCATATGTAGTCCCTTCTCTACTTCCAATTCTCATCTTCTCCTTAACAGGTCATCCACATAATTTCATGTCTTTTTTATAACCCAGTAAATCTTCTTATTACTGTTAATATGTGCAAGAGTATTGCTGTATCCACTGGAAGAACATGGGAAATCAACCAGTGGCCACACCCTCAAAGAAGAAGAAATTGTTCTTCCTCCAGAAACTATCAATTCCTCAGGAAGAGGTGAGGCCTAAAAATCTTCTACCAGAATTTTGCCAGAATTTTGTCTGTCTTGATCTTGTATGGGTATTGTGCAGGTAACCAAAGTTACTGCAAATTTATGAGCCATATCATGTCCAGAGGATCATGTTTCACGATACTGCCCCACACCTATTATCTGTCTCTTAAGTTCTTTCCACCTCTTCTTCCTTGATGTTCCAAGTCTTGGAAGTGATAGAATGTAGATGTCCCAATTAAGGCTGATGTTCTGATCATCCTTGATGGTCCTCAGTTATGATAGACTATTATCCTGTGAGTTTCATCATGTAAACTCACATCCAATAGTATTGTGTGTTTAACAATTTGTGAAGCCATAGGTGAGAATATGGTTTGTTTTTTTTGTTTTGTTTTGTTGGGATTTTGTTTTATAGCCCTAGGGAAGGAACCCAGAGGCCCAGATAAAGGCTGCAGAGGTAGCCCCAGGAGCTTTCTCATGGTGGTTGATCCTAGCTAACTAAAATATTTCAGGCTCAGGTCCACATCTCCTGCCTCTGTGATGGCATCAGAAAACTATATGCAGGCTCCAGAACCCTATAATCCAATAAAAACCTACTACATCAGCTTCTGCTTAATACTATGGTCTTCTTTTCTCTTCAATTCTCTTTTCGGGGCATTTCCACTGTTTCTTTAAAGCTCAGCTGTATAAAATGATTACTACATTTTCTTCTAGCATCTCTGCCTATTTTTAAATGTAGAATTTTCTGTTCCTTATCAGCTCTATCATATTTCTGGAAGTTGAAGGCTTTTCTACTTTATCTATAAAGGTCAAAGAGTAGTAATCTGCTAAGTGTTCTTTACAGTAAATAAAAGCTTGTAAATAACAGCTAAAATATGATTTAAAAAAAGATAAGGGTTATAAAAGAAGTCTATGACATTTAAAATATCAACAATGCTTTTGAAAGAGATGTCTCAAGTTCACATATTTTAGTTTAATAAAGAATATATATCTTTTAAAATATTGATAATTCAAGAAAGTAGAGGAATCAGAGTGGTGCATTTTCAGGTCAACATCACATTTAATAAACTATTTGTGATATTTGTGTCAAGTAGGTGATTTGAGGGATATTCACTGAGGACTAATATGCTTAAGAGCATATTAAGGAGCACAAATGTATTTTATGACTGATGGCAGCTTGAAACGAGGTAGAAGGCATGTTTTCAATATTTATACTGATAATTGAATAAAAGTAACAAATTCAAGATACTGTTAACAAATAACAAACAAGGAAGAAGAAAATGTAATATCTAACCCACTCTGATATAATAAAATGTCCAACAAAAACACAAGATAATTTTGTAAGTAAAGGAGAACTTATGGTATGTTTTTGTCTTCAGTGTTTCCCACACCATTGTTCTGGAAAATCTGTTCCAAAAACACCTAAGGTTTCCCATTTAATTACTAAACATGCCCAACCCTGCTTAGCTTTTGAGATCAGATAAGTTTGGGCATGTTCCGGGTGGTTATGGCCATCCTGGTCATAGCAAGTTGGTTTCACATTTACTCGCAATAGTTGTGGCAGTGTGTCCAAGACCTGTGCAAGCTCAAACCAGACAAAATCCTTGCATGGAGAGAGGAGGTGGACATGAAGTCCACCCCTAGCTAAGAACTAATTGGCAATCAATAGCTACTGGAAGAGGGAGATTCAGTTTTCTTTAAAGCTATTGTCCCTGGTAGGTCCAGGCTCCATTGGAAGGCTACTTATCCAAGAGTATATTACCAGTTCAAATTGGCCTTGATGGGTTTAAAAACAGACAACACAAACTTGGCTGGGAAAGGAAGGAAGCACCAATGTGGGAACAGCTTGAGGAGAGGTGAATATGATCCAAATACATAGTGAGAAATTCTCAAAGAACTACTTAAAAATGAGACAAATACATGTGTTAAAAATCTAAGTTCTAAATACTCTTAAATTATTTATAGAGGTATAATTTACATATAATATAATCACAACCAAACTGGAATGCTGATAATGGCATATATCTAGGTATACTACATCCAAACATGGGATAGCATATTCCAATCTTCAATTAGGCATCATCCCAGTCAGTCTTCTTCCCCAGCCAGAGACAACCACATTCTGATTGATTTGTCCTGACCAGAACCTCACATATGTCAAGCAATATAATTTGTACACTTTCTGCCTGCCTTCTGTTGTTCAGGATAGTTATTTTAAAATTCATCTAAATGTTGTGTGAGTCAATCATACAGGATTTCTTTGGCTTTGTTTTGTATGTGTGGTTTTTATTTTGTTTGCTAAAAAGCAGTTCAACACATGAATACACTACAATTTGCTTGTCTCCATTCCCCATTAAAAGAGCCAAAGGGAAACTCCAAAGTGCGAGGTGAGAAAATTTTAACATATCAAGAATGGTCTAGGAGACTGCAACTGTTCCCTGAGACAGAGCCTGCCAGTACCCGACTAGACTAAGAGGTGCATCTTTATCCTCATACCCGAACACCCCAGCCCCATTGCAGTTCCAGTTTCAGGCGAGTTGGCAGGCATACCTCCTGCACACAGGTCAGACTACCCTCATCCCCCATCAGACACTGTAACCCAAGGCCCACCTCCCCCAAATCCCACCCATCCTCTAAGACTGCAACTGTTCCCTGAGACAGAGCCGGCCAGCACCCAACTGGACTAAGAGGCCAGTTGGCAGGCAGACATCCTGCAGACAGGTCAGACTACCACAATCTACCACATGGTACGACTGGAGCTACTCCCTGAGACAGAGCCCACTGTGCCTGTTGGACTAAGAGATGCTCCCTAAGACAAAAAGTCCATTAGCATTGACTAGACCAAGAGCTCCCATTGGATCAAGAGTATCAGACCAAGAGAGGCTCCCTCAGACACAGACCCCACTTGCCCCAAGCGGAGAAAGTGATGGGTAGACGCCAGTGCAAAAATACAGTCAACAACATAAAAACCAATATGGTTCCATCAGAACCTATATTAGCAAGACCTGAACATCCCAACACAGAAGAAACAGAAGATATCTATCATAAAATGACTTTAAGAAGGTATTAGAGGTGAAGGAGAAGTGGAAGAGATCTACATGAGTGGGCTGGGTGGTGGGGGGTGGAGGTGGCAGAGGGTAAGGAGTGGGGGATGAGAACATAGGGAAATGGGAGGGTCAAGCTGGAACAGGGACAGAGTGGGAGGGCAGGGAGGAAGATACCATGATAGATGAGGACATCATGGGAATAGGAATAGGGTGCTGGAGAGGCTCTCAGGATTCCACAAGGATGACCCCACTTTGGTCTGCTGGCAGTGGTCCAGAAGGTGCCTGGACTGGTCTACTCTGGTGACCAGCCTAGCAAATAACCAGCTGTCATCCTAGACCCTTTGTCTAGTG
Source organism: Onychomys torridus (assembly GCF_903995425.1). Classification (NCBI taxonomy): domain Eukaryota; kingdom Metazoa; phylum Chordata; class Mammalia; order Rodentia; family Cricetidae; genus Onychomys; species Onychomys torridus. Next base: position 58,208,434 of record NC_050466.1, on the reverse strand, counting down.
GCTGATGGAGGCAGATGCAGAGATGCACGGCCAGGCACCAGGCTGAACTCTGGGAATCAAATTGATAAGAGAGAAGAGAGATACTGCATTCGAGAGAAGTCGAGATCATAATGGGAGGACATGCAGAGATGACTGGCCACACTAGTGGAAGCCCATGAACTGTGGACTGGTGGCTGTGGAGCCCCTTGGGACTGGACTAGGCCCTCTGGATAAGGAAGATGGTTGTTTGGCTCGAACTGTTTGGGGGACACCCAGGCAGGGGGATCGAGATCTGTCCCTGGTCTATGGGCAGGCTTCTGGTATCTGGTGCCCGTGGTGTGACACCTTGCACAGCTTTGTGCAGTGGGAAGGAGCTTGGACTTGCCTAGACTCAGTGTGCTGGGCTCTGCTGACTCCCCATGGGAGACTTCGATTTGGGGGGTGTGTGGATGTGGGGTGGCTTGGGAAAGAAGGCTGGGGGGTGGGAGAAGGGAGGAGGGTGTGATCTGTGGATAGCATGTGGAGTGAGTAGAAATTTTCTTAATAAAGAAAAATGAAAAAATCAAATGGTCTAATATAATTATCATGGAAACCATGGGAATATTTTTAACATTTTGTCTACTTGTCACACATATGACAAAAATAGAGTCAAGTCAACTGGACTTTGTTAAAGCCAAAATGTCCTTTTCTGACAGGAAAACAATTCACTTAGATATCCAAATAGGCAAGATTTATTTGAAAACCCATATTAATACATATTAGTAAGAGTGAGTAAATTCCTATTAAACAGTTGTACCTGAGCCAGTTTCAAATTTTATACCTTGAAGGTAGTAGTATCTGATATGATTACTGAAATTCCTAAGTAATAGCAACTAATTACTATAACTATAACAATCAGATTGTGCAGAGTACTATGAAAGTATCATTTCATTGTACAACATTCAAATAAATTTACAACATAAAAATTTTTCAGTAAACAAGCTAGTAACATTGAGTTTTCCATGTTTTGTAGAAACATCACCTCCAGAGCACCATCATTATTCAGAATTAACACTACAAATCACTAAACAGTATCTCCAATCCCTGACATTTCACAGCTCCTTAGTTCCATTGCTCTATCTTTGTATAAATCATATACATGTATACTTTTTCTGTAATGTCATATATTGAATATATACTTGAGTATATATTCAGTTATATGTATTATACATATAAATACATATTTAAAATGAGCATACATATAATTTCCTCTATATATATTATATACCACATTCTATTGATACACCCATCAATAGCATTTGGGCTGTTTCCATACTTGGGCCATTATAATGGTAAATGTAAAATGATTGGTTGCAGAAGACATTGATACACAATCACCTGTTTGCTCTTCTATTTACTAATGTATATTATGCACATTTGAATGCACACTATAAATCAGCAAGTAAAATTTCTAAACACTATTCCAATTTTCTATTTAATTTATTTTATATATTTATTTGTGAATTTTACTTATTTGGTGATGGGCTGTGTCAGATGCCACAGTGCATGTGTGAAGGTTCTCTTCTAATTCATGGATGATGAGGCTAGAACTCCAGTTACTGAACTTGGCAACAAGCAGCTTTACCTACTGATTAATTAACTGGCCCTATGTGTAATATATTTATATTAAATTTCATTAAAAAAAGAATGGTCTAAAAAGTAGGAATTAATAAAGCAGAGAAATGTCTCTTCAGAGAATATGGTGCTTTTTGTGCTTCCTCTCACACCTGGGGACTAGAAGGGGATATTGCCCAGCTCACCACAAGCCATGTCTGTAGAGCATAAATGGAATTGCACTATTGTATCAGTGATTTAAGATTACCCTAACAGTGGCTCCATCTTTTATGCAGGAGGGTCTGAAAACTAAGGCTAGCTCACTGAGTAGAGAAGAGGATATGGAGCTATTAAAGAAAAAGGAAGCCAGAAGTCTCTTCAAGTCATATCTCTGTACCCTCCCATACCAGCTCATTCCTTAGCTTTTAAATGAGAGGTAGGTCAAAGTTGGGGGAGGAGACTTTTGACTAGCAACATCAAATACTAAAATGAGACTATTCTAATAATTGGATGCCTATATTATATGTTAGCAACTGGATACATTATGGGGCTTTTGGAATCTTCTTCCAGGAAAAAAAAAAAAAACCTTATCCCTGAGTAATTGAAGGAATGAATAAAGTTGCTTTGGCTTCATGTCTAATTGAGTTCCATGAAAAAAAATCTATTAAATTTTTATAATCTGTTCTCCAAACATTTAATAATATGAATACTGTTCAAATTTTAAGGCTTGTGTGCAATGTTTTGAGAAAACCATATTAACTTAAAGCTACAAGTAATTTAAAAAAAAAAAAAGATCTAGGGAGAGGGCACAGATTGCTCCCCCCAGACTTCTTGGTCTGGGGCTGGCACAATCAACCAGGAACCCGCACCCTCATACCAAGGGCCACCCAGATTTCCAGGCCTGAGCATGGGAGAGAGGAAAGGCATCAACTCTACACCATGCCTTGAAGCTTGTGTGGTCACTACTCAACCAAGCACCATCTGTGACCCTACCAAAATCCCTGGAGCCAGGTGATCAGGCACCACTGTGGTGAGAGAGTACAGGGTGGGGAGGTAGAAGAGAGAGAGAGGTAGAACAGTTCATGGGCTGGAGAAAGAGACTGATCTGTAGAGGTGAAGGTAGTGAGGAACAGGCTGTCCTGAATGACCTACTGGCTACCTGAATCCAGGGTGATATTCAGGCCTGGGCTATGGCCAAGGGCCGGGTCTTATTCTTGGGCCTTGAAGCAGCCAAGGAGGCATGTGTTGATGCCTGGGGGCCTTGCAGGAGCCTGTGGTCTGGACATCCACATGAGGCCCTGCTAGTATCCTAGGACAATGCTGCCTTTGGGGGCATGCCAATCTGGATAGCCTGTCCAGTCACCTGGGACTTTGGTGACATCTTGACCCAGGATGCTGCCAAGGATCATGTTTGGGTCCATGGTCCAGCCATGACCAGGTTCTATGTTGATGTCCCTGGCCCATGTTGCCTCCAGGGGCCACTAGGATGCCCAGGGTTTAGACAGTGGCCCGTGACGAGGTTGGTATCTAAAGGCTGTCCTGGTACTGGGGTCAGGGAAATTTGGGAGATCTGTCAATTGGAACTATGGTTTTGTCCAGACCAGGGCTGTGGCTGAGGGCCATGTCTGGGTCTGTGGCCTTGCCACAGCCAGGGTCTGTGTTGGTATCTATCACTTCTGAGACTACCGAATACCAAGCTGATTTGGGGGTCTGAGCCACAACTTGGGCCATGTAGATGGCAAAGGGCCATGCTGCCCCAGGGGCCATGCTGGTCCAAGTGTCCTGCACTGCCCCCTGGGACCATGCTGACATCCACTTCTGGGCTTCTGCATAGGACTATGTCTATATCTGTGGTCCTACTACAGGTAGGGTCTGTATTGATGTCCACAGCCTATGTTGCCACCAAAGACTGCATAGATGACAGGAGTCTGGGTTACAATCTGTGGCCATAAGGGTGTCCGAGGGCAATGTGGCTACCAGGGACATGCTGATTTGAGAGGCCTGCACTATCACCTGTGGCCATGTTGTTGTCCAGTCAAGGGCTGGGTCTGTGGCCCTGTAGCATCCAGGGTCTGAGTTGATGTCTGTGGCTCCTGTTAACACTGAGAGCAGTGCAGATGACCTGGATCTGGTCAGCTACCTGAGACCATGTCAGTGTCCAAGGATCATGCTGCTGCTGGGGCCATGGTAATCTAGATGGCTAGTGCTGCCACCAGGGGCCATGGAGACATATGGGCACAGGTCACTGCCTAGGGCCATGTTTGAGTCTGTGACCCTGCAGAAGCAGGGGCCTGGGGTGGTGTCCATGGCTCCTTTTACCACTGAGGGTTCTGCAGATGCCCAGGGACTGGTCAGGCACCTGAAACCAGGTTGGTGCCCTAGAGCCATGCTGCCACCAGAGCTACATAGATCTGGGTAGCCTGTGCTGCCACCAAGCAGTGGTGATGTCCAGGCCTCAGAAGCTGCCTAAGCCTATGTCGGGTCTATGGTCCTGCTGTAGCTGGGGTATGTGATGATGCCCATTGCCTGTGTTAGCATAAGAACTCATTGGAGCAATGCTGTATTGAGCTACCCATGTTTTTCACCTGCCCTGGGATAGCTGGCCCCACCTCTCACTGGATAATGCAGCAGGAGAACTGGTCCTGCCCCCGCAGGGGAGAGCTTGCCCCCACACTTGGGAAAGATGGTTCCACCCCTCACCTGGGCAGCACACTAGAGCTAATTCTGTAGTTGAGGACAAAGGTATGCTGACTCTGAGGGCCTGACCACTAGAACTGACCCTGATGTCAGGGATGCAAGTAAGCCAGCCCTGAGGGCATGAGAGCAACAGAGAAGACCTTACCCCCACACACACCCCTTTTCTTCCATGTACAGGCAGAGATGAGGGAAAGATGCCTGCTCCCCTTCACCCCTTGCTCCCTGTGGCAGGCCAGAGAGTTGGTCCCAGTAAGAAAATTAGCCCTGCCCCTCACCAGTTGCAGCACACAGGAGAGTAGGCCCTGTACCCTACCCGGGAAGCACACTAGAGCTGACCCTGTTGTCAAGTGAGAAGGTGAGTAAGCTCTGAGGGAGTGAGAGCTGGAGAGCTGACCCCACTCCCACTAGTATGTCCCCTACAGCAGTTAGGAGAGGGGGGCCCTGCACCTTGCCTGGACAAAACAGTAGACTGGCCCTGGTGATGTGACTGTAGGTATGATCTAAGGACCTGAGAGCAGAACTGGCCCTGATCCTTGCTGCAGGCTGCATTGCGTGAGCTGGCCCAGGCTGTGCTGGAGAGTTCATCTAGGCAATGACCATAAGGGAAAACTGATGAGCTGACCAATCCAGCTACGACCCAGGCCCAGAACCAGAGCTATGAATTGGGCCACACCAACATCCACTGAATCTATGAATTGTTGGTACATGTGAAGGGGGTGAACCTGCAGATCAAAAGCAGCAGGATCTCCATGACCCAGGACAGCAAAGAGGAGCCCCAGTAAGAGCCCATTATCAGTGGTATAGCAGGAACCAGAGGCCTCAAGCCAGACCAATGACTCATGGCAATGAGCATTTACAAGTAAAGATTAATGGACTAAAGGGTAAACTGTGAGATTCAGTACGCTACACCACAGCTTCCATGACAAGACTCTCCTACTTTTGTTTTGGTGGTGGTGGTGGTGGTAGTGGTTTGTTTTTGTGTGTTTTGGGTTTTTTATTTCTTTTTTAAATTTGGTTTTGATTTGGGAAGTAGAGGTTGCAAGGGCAGAGGGTGAGTAGAGTGGATGGAGAGGGCAATGAGCTTGGAATGCATGATGTGAAACCCACAAAGATCAATAACCGTTTGAAAAATAGACCTAGGATGTATCATTGGAATGTCAATTTGGGAAAGGTGGGATAGACTCACTCATGGTCTCAGTACATGTGAGCCATATATGTATAAAGAAGGATGAGTGTTTTGTATAGGAAGTATTTCTTGAAATTGTGACAGCCCATTATTATCCTAAAAAATGTTTCAACAAAAAAAAATTTAAGGTCATATTTTCAAAAGAAGCAGGTTTGAGAAAGTATAATTCAAAGCTGAAAATTGTGGAGTGCAAATATTGACATTGGCTTTTCATCCATTTTTGATCAGTGGCCCTTCACTAATGGAATTGTACTATAAATATTATTTAAATGCATTGCTAACCAAAAATGCTACATTGATAATTGAGTTACCTTGCTATTTGAATACTGCCAAAGTGAAGTCTTCATTTACAAAATGATCAAATCTAAGTTTACGAAATTTGGTATTTCATAACAATTTAGAAATGTCTCTCATTAGTAAGGATGGGGAATTGTACTTACTGTCTGTTGCTTCATTAAATTAAATTATACCTTTCCAAATAAAAGACATATGTGGGACTGCAAAGCACTATGCAAGCATGGGGCCTTTCTAGTAGTGTTTGGAATTCAGCGAGCTGGTCCTTCAAGCTCTGCTTAATACTTCATAAACAGTTCAAACTAATCTACTGTCTCACTTATCCAGAGGGCCTGATCCAGTTCTATGGGGGCTCCTCAGCTATTGGTTCATAGCTCATGTATTTCCACTAGTTTGGCTATTTGTCCCTATGCTTTTTCCAATCATGGTCTCAATATTTCTTGCTCATATGAAAAATCAAGGCAGCAGGACCAGTTTCAATGATCAAAACTCCTCAACTAATTCAATGATAGGTAAAATACAAAGTGAAGATTTGAGAAGTGTACTGGTAAATATGATCAGAACTGAAAGGGGATATGAACAAGTGGGCTAATTCAATCCAGACCCTAGAGAGGAAAGTCAATAGCATAGAGGAGAAATTCGGGATGTGGATGAAAAAACAGCAATACCAATGGGAAAAAAATCAGCAACATGGAAGAAAAAATCTACAAGGAAATTGAGATTTGAAAAAAATATAAAAATTGGAAATGAATAACTCAATGAATCAAATTAAAAAAAAAACAAAGTAGAAAGTCTCACTAATGGACTCAAACAAGTAGACTTTTGAAAGAGTATCAGAGATGTAAGACAACATCAATAAAATGCTTCATTCAAACATAATACAGGAAAAAAAGAAAAGTAAGCATGACCACAATGTCCAAAAACTCTGTAGACTACCAAGCAAGCAAAATGAAAAATCCACATGATTAAAGAAGGAGCTTAGGTAAACACTGATGGCATAGAGAATCTATTCAAGAAAATTACAGCAGAGATTTTGACAAATATGGAGAAAAAATACCCATCAAATACAAGAGATATTTTGTAGTGGGTAGCCATCCCAGCATTGGCCTGGAAGTTCCAACCCCCACTGAGGCTTCGGTAATGGTCACGCCCACAAGGCGGGGCAGAGGAGGAAGCGGAAGATGAAGGATCAGAAGGAGCTCTGTCTCTTGATTCCCAGACTCTGGACGCTGGAGGTAGACCGAGCAGAGTTCTCCAGAGAACACTGCCGGACTGCGCTATACCCTTGCCAGACCCTGTAACCTACCCCTTCATTTGTAAGTTACCCCACAAAATAAATCTCCCTTTTAACTACGTGGAGTGGCCTTAATAATTTAACCAATATCTGGTGCTCACATGGGGCAAATTCCAAAGGCCTAGGCGGCTCCCTCCCTCAGCCTCCTCCCCGGCTGGCGGGTACCTAAAACCGCCTGCAAAGTTCCATTTAACCAGGGGACACCTACACGGTTCCATTCCCGAAAAAGGGAGCAGCTAGCCCAGTCTCAGTTCCCTAGCTTATCCCCCAGACCAGCGAAAACCGCTGTGAGTGAGATCTTCCCACTCCTCCGAGTGCCGTTTCCCCGCCATCTTGGCTCCTGCCTTCAGCTGCCGCCAGCCAAGGTTGCCAGCAGGCCCTGCTTTGGAGCTAGCTATACCAACGCCTCCTGCTGGCTGAAAAGTGCTATTGCACCCCCAAAAACCACAGAAAGGTAAGCTTCTTTCAAGTAAAAGTACTTGATAATTTTACACCTTAAAACTGACTAACAAATTTTGAGTAATTCTTGTAATATGGCTGACAACATTACCTCACAAGAATTTAATAACCTTTTTGCCTGTATGCTGAATGACATTTTCCTGGAAATATACGACCTCCCTAAGACATATCTGGCCTGTACCATTTTGACATTCATTGTAATAATTCACACAGTGTTCAAACACTGGTTTAATAATAAGAACAAAGATGAGTCATTATTGGGACTGATACAGGCTTTAAAATTTAGCAATGAAAGCTTACAGAAAAAGATTCTGTCTATGGAATCTGCTGACCAGGACTTACATAAAAAGATTCTCTTTCTGGAATCTGCTAACCAGGAATTACAGGTTTTAAAAGATAGCAATGAAGGCTTACAGAAAAAGATTCTCTTTCTGGAATCTGCTAACCAGGATTTACAGGCTTTAAAAGTTAGCAATGAAGCCTTACAGAAAAAGATTCTGTCTATGGAATCTGCTGACCAGGACTTACATAAAAAGATTCTCTTTCTGGAATCTGCTAACCAGGAATTACAGGTTTTAAAAGATAGCAATGAAGGCTTACAGAAAAAGATTCTTTCTCTGGAATCTGCTGGCCAGGACTTACATAAAAAGATTCTCTCTCTGGAATCTGCTAACCAGAATTTACAAAACAAGCTTGTACCCAAAATTTCTTTTATTGATAATAAATATGAGTATTTAATGGATAGAACACTAACTCTCCAGAGTGAAGTTGTAGCTACTCAGACAATATATAAGGAAGAAAAATTATCATTACTTGATAAGATAAGGTCCATGGAATCATGTGTTTCAGAAGAACATAAAAACTTCCATGATTCCATGAAAAATCTGGAATCCCTTACAAGAGAAGAGGTTTACTCCCTGGAACAGACCCTAGGTGCTCGTTTACAAGCCCTGGAGGAAACTCTAAATAAACATGACAAGGGACCTAATAAGCAGAAGGGCAAGACCATACAGGTTGTAACATCTCCAAATGGCTCTCATACAATGGCTTATCCTGTTATCATCCATGAGAAGCCAGCAGATGACACACACCCCGAGCCATATACGACATATACATTACAACCAATTTCAACAAGGGACTTTAAAAATATAAAGGAAGCAGTAGTTACATATGGGATACACTCCACATACGTAAAACAGATGTTAAATTCGTGGTCTACCTCACATAGAATCATTCCAGATGACTGGCATCAGTTAATTTCAGCTGTTCTAGAATATAGCCAGCAGTTACAGTGGAAAAGCTGGTTGAGAGAAGAGGCAAGAAATTTAGAACAACAAGGTAAACTCAGAGGTTTTGAGATCTCCCAAGATCAAATACTTGGTGAGGGATGTTTCGCTGACAGGAATGTACAAGCCATTTATGATGAGCATACAATATCCCTATGCCGTACAGCAGCTCTAAATGCTTGGGAAAAAATTCCAGAACCTGGAAAAGCAACTGAGGTATACACAAAGATATTTCAGGGACCACATGAACCCTTCACTGATTTTTTACAAAGGCTGAACACAGCTATAACAAAAGCTGTATCAGATAAAGAATTAAGAAAAGTATTAACTGAGTCCTTGGCATTCGACAATGCTAATGCAGAATGCAAAAGAATACTTACACCATTAAAGATCAGATCAGCTCCTTTGGAAGAATGGATTCAGTATACTAATAGTGTTGAATCTCTTAACTACAGTAATGAGGCTTGGATAGGAGAGACAAATCCCAGAGGTGTAAGAAGGCCCCGTGGTACCAAATGTTTTAAATGTGGTACACCAGGTCATATAAGTAAAAACTGTACATGGGGTAATCCTAGAAGTAATACTCCTTCTAGGAATAGCCTAAACAGAAGACCCCAACCACCTCCTGGATTATGTAGAAGATGTGGCAAAGGCCGACATTGGACCAGTGAGTGCAGATCAAAAATAGATATACGAGGCAACCCTTTAGTAGCGGGAAACGCCTCAGGGGGCCTCTTGCAGGCCCCCAAATCAAATGTGGTAAGAACATTCCCAGCCACTGTGGAAGACATTCCTCTCCAGGACAACTGAATAAACCAATGTCTAATGTAAAAACTGATACTGCAATGGATGATAAAACAGCTCTGATAGATGAATCACAGTTTACAAAGAACACAATAAAACAAATATTTTGGCAGACTTCCATAAATGAACAAAGGCCAAAGCTTAGAATTCGAATTAATGGCTTGGTTCTGGAGGGCCTGGTAGACACAGGTGCGGATGTGACTGTAATTACACCAAAATCATGGCATCCAAATTGGCCTCTTCAAGAGGTAGATGTCCAACTTTTAGGAATTGGCACCCTATCTCAGATAAAACAGAGTTCGAGATGGGTTGAATGCATAGGGCCAGAAGGACAGAGAGGAAGGCTGAAGCCATATGTAGCAAATGTAGCAGTAAATCTATGGGGCTGAGATCTGTTACAACAGTGGAATACCCAGATTAAAATTCCTACACTCTCAGAAAAGGAATACAGGCCAATGCATGTTTCTAGGAATAATCTCATAAAATGCTATAAAAAACAGTCACCAAACATTCAGGCTGTACACAAACAGAGCACAACTGCTGTTGAACTCTCAGAAGTACCAACTGCCTTACCTTTAAAATGGCTAACTAATAAACCTGTCTGGGTTGGACAGTGGCCTTTGACAAAAGAGAAGCTACAAGCTTTAGAACAGCTGGTTCAAGAGCAGTTAAATGCTCAACACATTGAAGAATCTACCAGCCCTTGGAATTCTCCTGTATTTGTTATTAAAAAAAAGTCTGGTAATTGGAGAATGCTGACAGATCTGAGAGCTATTAATAAAGTAATTCAGCCAATGGGCTCCCTACAGACTGGGATGCCCTTGCCCTCTCTGCTACCCAAAGAATGGCCTATAATAGTTATTGACTTAAAAGACTGTTTCTTTACCATACCCTTACAAGAAAATGATAGAGAAAAATTTGCCTTCACAGTTCCTAATTATAACAATTCCCAGCCAGTCAAGAGATATCAATGGAAGGTCCTCCCACAGGGAATGTTAAACAGCCCTACCTTATGCCAATACTTTGTGCAAAAACCATTGGAGTTAATTCGTGTAAAGTTTCCACAATCCATAATTTATCACTATATGGATGATATCCTATTAGCAGATCCAAAGTTAGACACATTAGAAAGCATGTTTGAAGAAGTAAAAAAAGTTTTGCCTCGCTGGGGACTGCAAATTGCTCCTGAAAAAATACAAAGAGGAGATTCTATTAATTACTTAGGATATAAGATAGAGTTACAAAAAATTAGACCCCAAAAGGTACAACTGAGGAGAGATCGATTAAAGACTCTTAATGATTTTCAAAAGTTGTTAGGAAGCATTTCCAACTTATTGGGTATCATGGGAATACCCAAAGATGGACTACAAAATTTGGCTAATACTCTAGAAGGGGACAAAGAATTAAATAGCCCAAGAGAATTATCAGCCAAAGCTGAGAAGGAATTGGCTCTAGTAGAAAAGACAATTCGAGAAGAACATGTGGATCGTGTGGATCCAGAACTTAAATGTATTCTTGTCATATTCCCCTCCAGACATTCCCCCACAGGTATTTTGATGCAGAGGGAAGATATTATATTGGAATGGATATTCCTACCACGTAAACCAAATAAGAAATTAAAGACTTATATAGAAAAGATCTCTGATTTGATTCAAAAAGGTAAATTAAGACTTCGTCAGTTGACAGGAATGGACCCAGCAGAAATTGTAGTACCTTTAACTAATGAGGAAATTTCATCACTATGGAAAGATAATGAATACTGGCAGAGAGCCTGCAGTAACTTTTTGGGAGAGATTAACAACCATTATCCCAAAAGCAAGAGAATAGAATTCATAAAGAAGACTGAATGGGTCCTTCCTCACATTGTATGACACAAGCCAATTTCTGGAGTCCTCACATTCTATACAGATGCAAATAAATCAGGGAAAGCAGGATACAAATCAGGAGACTTAAGTAAAGTAGTACAAAGTCCATACAGCTCTGTACAAAAGGCAGAACTGTATGCCGTTCTTATGGTACTGATGGACTTCACAGAACCCCTCAATATAGTCACTGACTCTCAATATGCAGAGAGAGTTGTTTTACACATTGAAACTGCTGAATTTATTCCTGATAATACAGAATTAACTTCATTATTCATACAATTGCAGGAAATCATCAGAAAAAGGGAACATCCTATATATATAACACATATCAGATCCCAAACAGGTCTGCCAGGACCTCTAGCACAAGGTAATGATGAGATTGATCAGTTACTAATAGGTAATGTGCTAGAAGCCTCAGAATTTCATAAGAAACACCATGTAAATAGCAAAGGTTTGAAGAAGGATTTCTCCATTACTTGGCAACAAGCTAAGGATATTGTGAAAAAATGTCCTACTTGTTCCTTCTATAACCAAACTCCATTACCTGCAGGAAGCAATCCAAAGGGTATACAAAGAAATGAAATTTGGCAGATGGATGTGTTTCATTTTGCAGAATTTGGAAGATTAAAGTATGTACACCATACCATTGACACCTATTCAGGATTTCAGTGGGCAACTCCTATGAGTTCTGAAAAGGCTGATTCTGTGATTACACACCTATTAGAAGTTATGGCCATCATGGGAATACCTGTACAAATTAAGACAGACAATGCCCCAGCATATGTCTCCAATAAAATGAGACAGTTCTTTGCTTATTACAATATAAAGCATGTTACAGGTATACCACACAATCCCACAGGCCAAGCAGTCATAGAAAGATCCAATCGAACATTAAAGGATATGCTAAATAAACAGCAACAGGTAACAATGACTCCTAGAAATAGATTGCATAGTGCTTTATTAACCTTGAATTTTCTCAATGCTGATGAGAAAGGAACAACAGCTGCGGAGAGACATTGGACGACGGACAAAACTCCTGAGCTAAACCAACCGGTTTATTTCAAAGATGTGTTGACCTCAGAATGGAAACCTGGATATGTCCTACGTTGGGGAAGGGGTTTTGCTTTTGTTTCCACAGGAGAAGAAAAGCTATGGATACCAACAAAATTAATAAAAATTCGATTCGAACAGGAGAAACCCCTTGATGAGGAGAAGTAAAAGATCATCCACCAATGTGACATCTCTTCAGGTTGTAAGAAAAATTTAACAATCAAAGGTTGGGGTAGGGTTCTGTTTTTGTCTTTCCAGGATAATGGAAATACCCATCTTCCAGAAATCATAAGGCCTTGGATATCCAGATGTTTACAGCAGAAAGAAAGAATCTATTGGTACCAATCTACACAGGGTAAGATATCACTGTCTAACATCTATATCTCTATCAATCTAGAATAGTTGTGGTTCCAATTTAATTATAAACCAAGCTGGATTTGGAGATGGAACTGGCTCACTCCTTCTCTAAACCCAAGCATATTGATAAAAGAAAAGGTTGAGAGATTCTTCAGTCCCATATCAGAAGAGCCCTCTGGTGTGAGACAGAAGGAAACCAATTATAAGGGACCATTATCTTCAAGATTCTAATTCTCTCCATGCTTACTCTTGATTTCTTGGAATCCTTTCTTATGTGTCATGACATCTTTAAATCCAAACCTTCCATTCTGATAAAAAAATAAGTTTTTTCCAATAGCAATCTCTGAAGTCTCCAGAAGGAAGATGGGGCCCCAACAACAACAACTCTACCCAATCCAGAATGATGCCATGGTAATCATCATCATATTACACTTCTTGCCAAAATTTCAGACAATCTTACCCATTACTCTGAGAGTTGCTGCAGAATCTACAGTTAGTCTAACTGAGATTTAACTATCTGAGCTTTCTCACAATACCCAACAGAGATACCATCGCTTCCTAAACAGCAGGAAGCAATTCTAAGAAAACGACGCCCCTTCTCCCTAAGGTTTCATATTTCTCAGGGTTATGGATAATGGTTCTAGGGTTGGGGGTGGAAGAAACTGTTAAACTCAGTACTCTCCTTAAGGAAAGAAAATATGTCTCAAAAAAAAAGGGAAAAGAAGAAATGGAATGGATAGGTATAAGATATTATGGTAGACTGTCATATACATTAGTGAACAAATTTAGTAATATACCAGCCTTTGCACTGTTATGAATTCTTATATGTTGATACAAATATAAACTTTTTACATTCCTATTTAAGATAATTTGTATATTGATACAAATACAGAACGATGTTTGTTATATTGTACATATATTTTTACTCTTATGTGAAATATTTGTATATTGATACAAATGTGAATTTATATCTGTCTACTGTATGTATGTTCTACTTCTGTTTAAGATATTCTGTATACTGATATATATTTAGGATTATTATCATATTGCATATTGCACTATACATTCCTACCTCTGTTAAAGATATTTTGTGTATTGTCACAATTTAAAGTCATTGTCCTTTTACTGTGCATTTGCTTACAGACTGTTTGCCTTATTTATAGGAAGCTTAGTCCTTAGGTTGTTTAGGTAGACAAGACTTACATAGTTATTGTCACCTATGCTTGTCATCTCTATAATTATGTTAGTTAGGTCATCCAGATTAATAAATACATAGGTCAGATGGACAGGTAATCTTCAAACACTTCATGGACCTAGAGAACATGGCATTTAAATAACTTAGAATTCTGTTGACGTGAGACACAATTGCTCCTGGCAGCACCAATTTGTTCCCAAGAGAATGTTGGGCTTCTAAGACATTTCCATTTGGAAGTTTGTCTTCTTGGCACAAAATGGCCTACTGGGCAAAGAACTGCCCTTGCCTCAACTGCTGACAGTACAAATGCTGTCCTTTCTGGACAAGCGGGACACAAGGAAAGTGACCACTATACTTTGCCAAGACAGGGTAAGATGGTCTTTCAGAATTCCTGCTTCTGAAAATGGTCTGTCAGATACTCTAGGCCTGTAGCCAATTTGAATGCACCAACGATGCTGAGAAACATTAGGTGACTGTCCAGGCTGCTAGCTGTCTCTGTCTACTCTTGCAAGACTCCCGAAAGTTGCTTGCATCCTTCTCCCATTTCTCAGGTATTATTATATTCCTTCTCAGGTCTTTGATGAGGTTGGAGATTAGCAGTTATAGTTACAACTTAGTATATATACATATATAATATCTTAGATAGGCTATATTAAGTATTAGACTCAGGTTCTTTAGGATAGGACACCTTTTGGAATGATCTTTGTAACACGCCACCTACCCATGCCCTAGACTTCCCTGGATTTTACTATGTGTTTTTTGCTTGATATTGTTTGTACTTACTGTAATTCCAACTTATCTAGGTCATTATCCCTCATTACTCCTAGACAATATTTGATAAGCATCTCTTTGTATATAGTCTTGTATTAGGTTAGAGCTTTCTTATTTAGACAAAAGGGGGAGATGTAGTGGGTAGCCATCCCAGCATTGGCCTGGAAGTTCCAACCCCCACTGAGGCTTCGGTAATGGTCACGCCCACAAGGCGGGGCAGAGGAGGAAGCGGAAGACGAAGGATCGGGAAGAGCTCTGTCTCTTGGTTCCCAGACTCTGGACGCTGGAGGTAGACCAAGCAGAGTTCTCCAGAGAACACCGCCGGACTGCGCTATACCCTTGCCAGACCCTGTAACCTACCCCTTCATTTGTAAGTTACCCCACAAAATAAACCTCCCTTTTAACTACGTGGAGTGGCCTTAATAATTTAACCAATAACATTTAGAATGCCAAGATGTTCAGATGTTCAAAATACAAAGCAAAGAAACAATATTAAGAGCTTAGTGCTTAGAACACACTAAGAAGACTGAAGACATATGGAATAGGCATGACTTAACCCAGGGTAGGGTTCACAGGTACGCAGGGCCTATGACACACAGGGAAGGCTATGGAAGCAGAGATCAGGTTGGAACTGGCATAGGAGAAGGCTCCCTGGTACACAGGAACCTACAATAGGCAGTAGAGAGAAGGAGCTAACCTAAAAATCCATTTTAAAAAGTTTTCAAGAACAATTTTCTCTTGGATTCCTCATTCTCAAACTAGCTCACCAGGATGAACAAAGTTTCTGTAGGACTACCTTTCTTGGTAAACTATGACTGGGCTACTCAATATCATGTTCCTGCTAGAAATATTCTGTTAAATTCCATCCACAAGAGACCTTAAGTGTCTCTAAGTCCACGAGTTCTTGGTCCTTGGTAAATCTAATTTCTAGTACCACTGTGGCTCACAACACTGTTGATTTACCCATTTCAAACTCTTCATTTGAAACTTGGTTTGGTGACGTCTTCTGCAGATAACAGTGATCCTGTTGCTCCTTACCTTCCACCTATCAGGAGCTAAGTAATTTATGTACTCATTTATAAAGACCCAATATATATTCATATCAGATGAAATTGAACAAATTGGGGAATGAAGAGAGGTGCTGTGATTATCTTTGCTAAAAAATATGCATAAGCTGGGACTATCCTACCATAATAAAAAGATATCCTCCTCATGGAACAAGCATGTAAAGGGGATAAAGAGATGGCTCAGAAGTTAAGAGCAATTTCTGCTCTTGCACAAGATGTGGGTTCTGTTCCCAGCACACAATGGCAGCTCAAACTCTCTCTAACTACATTTCCAGGGGATCTGATGCCCACTTTTGGCCTTTGTGCCTACCAGGCAAACAAGTTGTGCAGACATACATGCAAGCAAATTACCCATAAACATACAATTAAAATAGTTATTTAAACCAGCATGCAAAGCAAAAAGGCTGAAAACCCATTTAGAACATGAAAATTTAAGCCATCCCTGTTATGACTCACTAAGCCAAATATAGAACTAATCTTCATGAGTTGAAGTCTGGTGATACATAGATTATGACTTTCAAAAAAACAATGAGACCTAATATTTAAGTATTTGTAGACTACTTGGAAACAAAATCAGTTCAGACTAACAGACTTATTTGGGCTAAACATACATATGCCTTTACATATGGAAATTTCACTTCTAAGAATATTTCTCAGTATAATATTATGGATATGTACAGACATTTATCTCAATGATTTCATTTAGTTCTACTTAAAGATTAAGGATGATAATTTTCAAAAATACTAAACTGGATTATATTATACATTGTTGTATCAATAGAATGAAATTCTATATAAGTAATTTTTAAAACTCCATGGAGAAATACTAATAGCATAAAAAGAAGCACTCGCTATATTAAGAATATTTTAAAGCAAGTGATGACATACAATCTTTAGATAGTCTTCTTATTTCTAGTTTTTTAGCCATAAGGTATATATTATTTCTGATGAAATTTACATCCCTTCAAGGTAAACTATGGCAGTAATTATGAATATCAGGAAGCTTACCATGTCCATATAAATGTAAATGTCTAATAAAAATAAGTGTTTTAATGTTAGAAATAGTGGATGAGAAATGATAGACAAGGCACAGATGACTTTCTGACATCAGATCAAATGACAACATGGCCTCAACTTCATCATCACAATAATAGCCCTTCATAAAGTTGGCTTCATCCTCAAAACAACAACTCACAGGCATATGCAACTGAATGCACTATCTGGATGTTCTGACATTCAAACTGTCTCCTTAGATCAAGATGCAGACATGAGCCACCC
This sequence comes from Onychomys torridus, assembly GCF_903995425.1. Taxonomy (NCBI): domain Eukaryota; kingdom Metazoa; phylum Chordata; class Mammalia; order Rodentia; family Cricetidae; genus Onychomys; species Onychomys torridus. The sequence continues at coordinate 58,191,259 of NC_050466.1, read as the reverse complement.
TACATGACCAAATCATAAAACAGTTCATCAAGTATTGACCACTGAAAAATTTAAATTTTTCTTAATGTTTCAGGAAAGCTATCTCTGAGGTTCACTGAGGACATCCTATAATAAGTAGAACTGAGACAAAGGAAAGGATATAAGCAATTAATGACTTCTATTCAGAAGGATATGTTTAATGATGTCAGATACAAATTTATTGCACAGTTTAATTACACTTGCAAATTGGTTTAAAGAAATAAAGGGGCCTTTGGCTACAGGAGTGATTTTACCACATTGTACCATTTATTGAAAAGCTGAATTATCATATCATTACATTTTGAAATAAGCTATGCAATTTCTATAAAGATGTAGAATACAAAATAAAATAGCCTATTATTGTGAACTAGAAGATCCTCTTTTGGAGAAAATATCATGATTAAGAAAGTTGATGTCTACTTTGTTCGTAAACGACAATCATCACTTGTAAGCAAGCATGAATTTCTTTAATACCAAACTTACTCAATATTTCTCTTCTCTGTACCTCGGTCTCTACTTTGCTGCTGCCTTTTTGTAATGGAGGGAAATGTGGGTAGGTCAACAGAGGACAGTGAAACAAACTTGACATTTATGCAAGAGTGCAATCAAGGACCTCCCCCTACTTTTTTTAAAGACCCGACTTATGTTTAAAACAAGATTGAATCTCCAAGGATGATTATTATTATCAGACAGACTGACTGTACATAAAGCAAGCACCATATGGTAATAGTCTCCCCTCTTCTTGGGAACTCAGACAGCTAAAGGCAATGTCTGGCTTCATTCCGCATCTTTCTTCCAGGTCCAGGTGGAAAGAAATACCATTTGGTGGTACAAATATGCTGGCTTTGCTTCAGGGCAGCATCTACTTGGGGCAATATCTCAATATGTCTGTGACTTTCCTGGGTTTAGAACCAAGAGTGAAGATTCTTGGGGTGAATCATCAGTCCCAGGAAGAGTAGAGCAGTGGTCACTGTCACAGATACCCCTTTAATAAATTGATTTCACACCTTCTTCGATTTCTTGTCAGATTTGATATCTCCCTGGTCTTCAGGTTGCAGATAGGTTCAAAATGGCACCTTTCACAACACTAATGTTTTTCAGTATAAAGCTATTAAAACACATGGGGCTTTACCAATGAGTACTAAGTGAACAGCATCATTATTAAAAAATCAGTGGAAGGTCTGGCAAGACAGCCCCAAAGCACACATGGTAGGAGAGAAATGAATCCTACAGTTTGTCATTTGATTGTCACAGGCACACTGTGACACACTGTCTGTGACAGACAGAGAGAGAGAGACAGAAAGAGAAAAAATAAATATAATAAAAATAATTTGTCCATGGAAGGTGATATTGCAACTGAGTCTCAAGATATGAAGAGAGTTACTCAGGAAAAAGAGAGAGAGAGGTGAGGAAGGAGAGCCCATAATGAGCAGCATATACAGAAGTGAATCAAATGTTTAAAGTAAAATACACAAATTATAAAATAATGTCAGTACCAAAGAAACATATTAATTCATCTGCTATTACCTTTAACAACTATGCGTGCTCTAAAATGCAAGCCTTATTACTTCTACCTAAGATTTTTTTATTACAAACTGCAATCTGACCTTTAATAAAACATCAAACTGACAGGCATCCAGATTCTGCTTATTGAAATGGAAGGAGGTCAAATGCTGTTGAGCATTAAAAGGGTATCTTTGTTTATGTTTTGCCTTTTTAATTGGAGAAAATAGAATCAAAAGCTGTCAATCCAGCCATTTTATGTAACAGAATCAAAGCAATAGTTAGCTTGGGATGTTTATCACAGAAAATAAACAATGGCAAATTCAAATTAGCTCATGTTTCAGAGATAACACCTCTGTATTATATATAAACATGAATTTTTATGTCATTATTGAATCACAATATCTTTATCAATATAAAATTTTTATCATCTAAAATGATGAAAATAATTCATATATGCTTGAGCCAATTTTATTTTGGATATTAGTATTTTAACACATTTTAATTAAAATATAATGATATCACTCTCCCTTTTCCTTTCCTCCCTCTAGCCCTTCCCATGCCTCCTCCCCAAACCCCTTTCATTCCCCCTACTCTTAAATAGATAGCCTCATTTTCTTTGATTATTTTGTTATGTTTATATACACAGATGTACAAATACAACCCAGTAAGTCTATTTCTGTTCGTTGTGTATATATTGTTTCATGATTGACCACTTTGTATTGAGTAACCAATTGAAGAGGGGGCTTATCCCTCAGAGAGGTTAATTCTCTCCCTCTGATCAGTCATTAATTGCCTTTAGTTCTTTGAATAAAAGTGGGAATCTGTGAGCTTTTCTTCCTTTTGCATTAGCAGGTCGATATTGTCATTGTTCAAGTCTTGTTCGTGCTGCCATCTCTAGGGTAGACCAGATAGACAGTCTCACAGATGACTCCCTAATCTTCTAACTTTTATGGTCTTTTCCACCTCTCTTCTAAGATCTCCCCTGAGCCATAGATGCAGGTGCTGTGCTGCAGATATACCCTCTAGGACTGGGGTCCCCACAATACTTTGATCTTTGCATTGTGTCCAGTTGTGGTTTTCTGTGATGGTTTCCATTTACCCTACAGAGAGGCTTCTTTAATGAAGTGTGGGAGATACACTTATGTGTGAGCATAAGGATCAGATTTAGACAGTAATTAGGCATTATTCTGGTCTAGCAAAGTGGTGGTAGTAGATTCTCCTTTGCTATACAGAAGCTTTATGTTTCGGTGCAATCCCATTTGTCAGTTATTTTTATTATTTCCTTAACTGTTAAAATTCTATACAGAAAATCTTTGCTTCTGTGTATATCTTGAAATATTTTTTCTTTTGTTTTCTTTTTTACATTTTTCTTTATTAGGAAATTTTCTCCTCACTCTACATACCATCCTCAGATCCCACCTCCTCCCTCCTCCCACCCCCCGACCCTCTCTCCAAAGCTGCCCCACATCCCCACACCCCCCCAAATCAAGGTCTCCCATGGGGAGTCAGCAGAGCCCGGCACACTGAACCTAGGCAGGTCCAAGCCCCTTCCCACTGCACCAAGGCCTGCCCATACACCAGGGACAGATCCTGATCCCCCTGACTTTTGTTTTCTTCTAGTTGTTTCAAAGATCCACATCTTCTATTAAAGTTTTTTATTCATTTTAATTGACTTCTGTACAGAATTAAACATATAAATCTAGTTTCAGTCTTTACACATGAATATTTAGTTTCCCTGACACCACACTTTAAAGAGGCTGTCTTTTCTCCAACATATATTTGAGGCTCTTTTGGCATTTTGTTGAAAATAAGGTAACTGTAGTGGTGTGGTTTTAATCTGTGTGTCCTCTATTCAATCCCATTTGTCTACATGTGTTTTCATACCAGTACTTCTATGACTTAAATTACTATCACATAATTTGAAATCAGGTGTCAGGAGGCCTCTATCATTGCTCTTTTAATGCTTCCATATGAATTTTAGAATTGCTTTGTTGTTTTTGTTCTGTTTCTATGAAGTATGTCATTGGAATTTTGATGAGGATTCCATTGAATCTGTGGACTAACTTTTGTAATACAATTATTTTTATAATATTGTCAGCACATGAGCATGAGAAGTCTTTGCACTATCTAGTGTCTTGTTCAACTTCTTTCTTTTGTATTTTAAAAGTTGGTGCCATATCTAAGAAGAGTTGGCCAACACAAAAAGAACTAAATGGAGAAAGATAGAGACAGAGAGACAGAGAGAAAGCATGAAGTTTGGCGGGTAGGGATATAGGATGGATCTTTTGGGAGAGAGGGTGATTATGATCAAAACACATCATGTGAAATTCTTAAATATTGCTCAAAAAGTTTTCAATGTAGAAATATTTCATCTCTTTGTAGTTTTCTTCCTATTTTTCTCCTTTGAATTTGTGAAGAGGATTTTTCCAGGACTTCTTTCTCTCCAAGATTGCTATTGGTATGGAGAAAAGCTACTGATTTTCATGTTGATTTTGTACTTTGTTACTTTGCTTAAAATATTTAGTAATCTATGTGTTTTGTTGTGGGATCTTCCAGATCTTATACATTAAAAACACTATTTTGAATATCAGTGGTGAGAGTGGATACTGTATTTCATTCTAAATTTTTTAAAAAATTGTTTAAGCTTTTCCTGGTGGTACTAAGAATCCATTTCTTTATTTAAATTTGTCCCATCTTCTCATAAGCCACATATTTTCTACAAATTGCCTGATAGAGCTTGAGACTTGGATCAGGTTAGGTTCAATTTTATCTAAGATGATTCACCAATGACAGATGTGAGAATAACCATTTTGGTTCATAGGCTAGCAGCACAATCTTTATATTGTGAACTTATTGACCTTTCTCCTAATTATTTAGTGTTTATTTATGGTGGTTATTTGCATTGATGATTTTTGTAGCACTTCCAAAATAGAGATATTCTAATTCCATTATGCCTCCATTAACGTTTTTTGTACAAAATGAAATATTCCTTGAGGAACTACTGTCTACCTACACATACAACTTATTCAGGAAAGTAAAAACAAAATTGAGTCACCACTCTGTCTATGAATATTCAGCCTACAATTTTGATGGAAGCTCCCAAAATGATATTTTAATTACCATTATGAACTTATGTATTTCAATTACTACTTTGATAAAGTAGTTTTCCTGGCACTCCTTGCCTTCTAATACCAAAAAAAAAAAAAAAAAATTAGTTTCAAGCTTCTTGTCCAGCTTGAGCTTGAGACATGGAATCTGTCATTTCTCCAAGGAGCCTCCACGGTTCTTTGTATCAAGGTATAATATTTTGTAATCCAGTTTGGCTCTTGAAGGGCTCAGTGCTTCCGAGTTGTCCTTGATCAGGATGATGTCAGTGGGCAAATTTGACCACATTTTATGGGAAAAATGTTCAGGTTGTATTTTCCTGTCCACACAAGTTTACAAGGTTTTTTACTTCTTTGATTTGATGTTTTGTTTTTTCAATGTTAAAAATCTGGATTTCTAATGACAAAAACAAAAATACCTACATAACTATAAAACATTGATGCTCATTTTAGTATCCATAATTATCTGCCTAAGTAAGTTTTAAGATTTATTTGCAGATCTCTGTCATTAGGATGTATCCCACTAGAGATATATATGGTCTGTATATCGATTTTTAGCACATATTCATTACATAAAAATAATAAAATTGATTGTAATATTTTCATATAACATTACAAGTTTTTATCATATTCATCTCCCATTCTCCTCTCTAATATTTCTTACAAGTACCCCTTCCTTGCTCTCTAATAATCTCTCTTCTACTTTCATGTAATTTTTCTAGAATCTATATATGAGAAAACTAGATTTTTGTTTTTCTGAGTGTTGTTTATTTTGTTTAACATGACCATCAGAATTTAAAGCCACTTAATCTTGTTTTCCTGCATGATTATGATGTAATTTTGATTAAGGGATACGTTTGTTTATTTTCGAGTAGTTTTAATTGAATTTTTAATTGTATGAACTTTAATAAAGATAATTAACAAAAAAAAAAATTCTCGAGACTCTTCCTTTATCTCAGTGCTTAACCTGCCTTTCTGTAGGTACCAAGGTGGGAATATAAATATCACACAAAGCTTAGAATACTGAAATACTCTTTCGTCTCTTGCTCTCTTTGCCTAAAAAAAATATAGCCTGGAAAACATTTTCATTTCAGTACACAGAGTTTATCCTCTTTCCTTTACATATCTTCAAAGTACCTAAATGTGTGAACTTGTGGTGATTTACTTAATTGGTATTCCATTGATGGGAATTTTTATTTCTCTGATACTTAACTACAAAATTCATTCAGTAATGATGACTCATGTCAATATATTTATTAGATTTTTATGGGGCACCACTTAAATCTATATGGAATTAAGTCCATATTCATGATGATGCTTCTGATTTATAATGAGAAAAATAATCATGGTTTTTAGTTTCATAATTATACAAAGCATATCTATAAATTATTCAAATCTACAAGTCATCAATGAGTGGTCTTCTTCATTTAGTTTTGCACAGCAGAAGGTACTTGGATATTGTACAGTGATTTCCCACAGAACAACAAAAGTGATTCCAGAGTATAAAGCTAGTTATTAAAATAACAATAGATCCCTTGTCTGAATCCACCAAGTTGAATTGAATCCCCAGGGGAGTCTTGGCCCTGGAGGAGATGGGAATGGAGGAGAGGTGATGGGGGGAAGGTGGGGGTGGGAGCGGGATGGGAGAGGACAGGAGAACCCATGGCTGATGTGTAAAATTAAAACACAAATACAATAAATAAAAAGAAGAAGGTAACACTCAGCCCCGACTTGTTATACCCCAGATCTGTTGCCCCTGAACTTCATTAACACATTCGTATACTGTCTTGTTTAGTAGAATGCCTAGACTTCCCCACTGCACTTGGAAAGCATATCTAACAGGTGCATGAGAAGAAAGGAAGAGAAAGTAGCCATGGTGACTGGCACCTGTAACACCAACATTCAAGAAGCAGTGGTAGGGGGAGTGCTCTGAGTTCAAAGAGAGTGAGAACTTAGCTCAAATGTTAGGGGAGGGTTGTCCTTGGTGTTTCTAAATGTATCAGCTCCCAGGAAAAGCAACTGAAACTATATTCAACTATATCCAATTCTACTTGGAAGTAGGTAGAAGGTTACACAGAATCTGGGTATCTATCCATCATCTATAAACTCCCTTCTGTGCTTCTCGGGGTAGAGAGGTTTAAAATTTATATTTTGCACTGAGAAACAACACTTATCAAGGGATTTGGAAAAGATTACAAGTTTTATTTGTGAAAGAAAAAAATAATCACATATTTTGTTACAAACCATAGATATAACTATTATCTAGGGGATAGGTAACTTTAGTTGCTAGATATAGAAGTTTCAGGAAGACAAATAAGACAAATATTCAGGAATATTTGTTCAGCTCTTACAGAACAAAACTTTATGTGACAAACAAGCCGATTTTAACATGTATATGTATATATATACACACTTATTTATGTTTTGGTCTTGTCAATTGGATCAGATTGCACCATCTCAAAACCCAGTTGCCAAGTAACAAAGTTTCCACTATACCATGAAAGATCTAGTTTAATAAATCTTTTAGCTAAACCTTCTTCAGATATTATTTGCCTCAACATTTCTCAAGTATATATTGTAAGGTAGAAGATTTTGGCTCGATATTTTATCGTCTAAGATACAAATACCATCTGGATACTCATAACATTCATTTCACTATCTTCAAAACAGTCAGTGACAAGACCTACTTGTAAGGTGGGTGACCTAGATTTCCAAGTGCATTTTGTAAGTCAGATTCTAATGAGAGAGGATGTTCCAGAGGTAATTCAAGATTAAAAGTAGTATGTATGTATATGTGTATGTGTATTTTTTCTTAAGACAAAGATACCTAACTTTGAGGAATGGGGGAGATAGCTCAGTAAGTAATGAACTTGTCACAAAATAGTGAGGATCTGTCTGAGTTAGAATGCCTGGATTCTATGTAAAGATCTCTATGTAAAGCCAGAATCAATACTTACACGTGAATGGGCACGCACACATATGTACACATGCCCACACGTGTACACACACACCCACACACACACACACACACACACACACCATACATGCAAAGGGTTTAAAAAGTAATAAAAATATTAAGATACCCCAAATTAAAATCCCACCTGTACCATTTACCAGATTTGGATCCTACCCAAGACTTTTTAATCTGGGTCTGAGTTTCTTATCCATAAGATCGGAATATTAATAGCATAATATGTTGCAAATGGGTGTTGAAAAAATTAAATGTAAAAATATAATTCTGAGCAGTATATCTGCTATAAAAAAAAAGCAGACAAATGTTCACTGGTATTACTTTTCCACTTCAGGAGTTCTCTCTTCCTTCTTCTAGCCCACTGCTGCTAGCCTTTGATCCTCCTTCTTCTGAACGCCTGTATTCAGTCACTGCACATGAGCCCTTCTCCAATACTTGATCAACTGTTTAGTGTAGGGTAAAGAACAAACAGTTCAAAATCATGACACCTGGATTCAATCTTAAACTTCATCTCATATTTATTGGCTGGTTTTAAGGGGAGATGGGAGATACACACATTTCAGTGTGCCACTCTGAATTAGAGGCTATGAATGATTCCATGTAGATCCTAGAGAGGGACACAGGAAAATGATGCCTTCAGTTTTGAATTCGCACAGTAACAGTCAGATATGACTAGTACTGGAAACTTAGCCAACTATCTGGGACTACTGAAGTCATGGATCTTGGAAGAGAACCTACAACAGTCACTTTACTAAACCAGCATAATCCATAACTACACTGTAAATATGTGTCCTTATACCGATAGATGAGTGTAGCCCTCATTCCTCATCAAGGAACCTTCTCTGTGCAAGAGATGATGACAATTTTAGGAAACCATAAGCGATCAAAATGCTAATTGGAGAGCCAAGACCCAATGGACACATCTTCAAAGCAAATCCTGCACCTAAGTCTCAAGGGGTGGAACAATTTTGAAGAGCCAGAGAATCAGGGGGTTTGCTGTACGGTTGTGTCTCCTAGGAATTGTAAGAAGCTGCAACCATAAAGTCTCACCAGCATCACTGCCTCAACATGAAGTGAACAAGGACAATAACAACAGACATGCTAAAGTGGATGGGGGAAAACCCACAAGGCCTTAATGTTATACAAAGAACTGTAAGCAACTAAACAATGCTGAGAGTGTGAGAAATAATCTTCCCCAGGGAAGAGCACATCAATTGGTTGTTCAGATCCCGTTCTTACTGACTAGCCTTTGACTCTTTGAGGTAGCACATGCTGAAAGAGACACCAAAACACTAATATATTTGCTTCTCTTGATGCTACTTCAATCAGTTTCCACTTATGCAATGCACAGAACACAACATTAGACACTAACAGATTGAACAGATTGCGCTCAAGTTCCATTTGACTCGAGTCTCCTTGGTCCTGCTTGCTGGCATTCATACACATGTATAATCTCATCTCAAATGCCTCCTGGATAGGATGGCTTGCTTCTAACAATAAAATTCAGTCAAGTTTAAGAGATGTCACATTAATGATTAAGTTATAACACACTGTGACTTCCGTCTGCTTCCTTGCCTCTCTTCAGTGTTTGTGTTTTAATGAAGCAAGCTTTTTACAGCTGTATGTAATTCTAACTATACAGCACTTGGTTCTGGAAGGTACCACAGTATCTAGAGATGCTAGAGTATGCAGGAGGTAGAAATCGAAACTCCATTTACATAACTGGAGGTCATCGTGTATCATGTGCTGAGACTTTTTGATGGTGCTGCTCTTTTGAGGTCACCCATACTTCTGTAAATAATCCCTCTTTTGTGTTATGTAAGCAAGCCCAACAAAATTCACTGAACAACCAAGCCACATTTGGGTGGAATTATTACATTGGCGCCCGTATTAGTCAGGGTTCTCTAAGGATCAGAATTGATAGAATGAAGATATAATCATGTACACACACACACACACACACACACACACACACACACACACACACACACACACATATATATATATATATATATATATATATATATATATATATATATATATGGAATTTATTAGGGTGGCTTATAGGCAGTGGTCTGAGTAGTCTAGCAATGGCTGCCTCCTACTGGAAAGGCCAAAGATTCAGTAGTTGCTCAGTCCATTGGACTGGATGTCTCAGCAGTCTCAATCTGGTGCTGGAGTCCCACAGAGGACCTACAGAACTGCCAGTTTTTCAGACCACATTGGAATCCTGAAGAAGTACGCTCTAACAACAGTGAAGGGATGGCTCAGGATAGATGACCTTGCCAGTAAGAGTGAGAATAAGAAGGCAGAAAGCATAAACTTCCATGTCCTTTTATGTGGGCTGCCACCTGAAAGTTTAGGGTGGGTTTTCTGGCTTCAAATGATCTGAATTTATGAGGTCTCCCACCTCATATAATCCAACAAAGAAATATACCTCACTGGTGCACACAGCTGCTTGGCTTTGACTTATTTCTGAATTTAGTCAAGTTGACAAACAAGATTAACCATCACAGTGCCCTGTCTGGGGTGAATAGAAATGTTTATTTATGTCTCCCAGGAAAAGAGACTAGAACATTGTGTAAACAAGTGATCTCAATCAGAAACAGGCAGCTCATGATTTTAAAATATTTTCAATAAAAATTTTGGCTTTGTCACTCTTTCCAAAGTTAGGAACTGAATCAGTTAGTGAGGAAAGACCCTTGGAAAGGACCAAAATGAAACAGAAAGTGGTCTAGAAAAGTCATACAGCTGAAGAACGAACATCTACTTTGGTAAAAAGTCCATGTTATCCCTAATAAACACAGAAAATCTGAAGGAAAAAAGTGGTAGAACAAAAGAGAGAAGATTGCAGAGCCAAAACATCTTACAAGAAAGGGAGAGAAAAGAGAAATTCAGCATAATAAACAGTTTCTCAAAAAAAAAATCAGGATGTGGTCAGGGAGATGTTTAACAAGCAAAAGAGTTTACCGTACATTTCAAAGACCTGAGCTAGAATCCCAAGAACCCACCTGGCGGTGGTGGCACACGCCTTTAATCCCAGCACTTGGGAGGCAGAGGCAGGCGGATCTTTGTGAGTTTGAGGCCAGCCTGGGCTACCAAGCGAGTTCCAGAAAAGGCGCAAAGCTACACAGAGAAACCCTGTCTAGAAAAAAAAAAAAAAAAAAAGAATCCCAAGAACCCATGTAAAAGCTGGATGCCATATGCGCATCTATATCCTGGCACTCCTACAGTGAGACTGGAGACAGCTAAGTCCTCCAGAAGCTCATGGGCCAGCTAGCCTGGTGCATAAAGTACAACAGCAGAAACAAGGAGGCTGTGCTTCAAAGAGTTAAGTGTAGCACGAATTTTAAAAGGTCTTGTTAATAGAAAACCCACAGCCAGGTATTGGGGTGAACGCTGAAAGATCAGAGAAACAGAACAAGCCATAGCCAACCTCATGTCGCCAACTCCTCAGCTGATCTTGTTTCCTCAGATTGAAAGCCTCTGAGTCCTCACCCCTGCGGGTCTCAGTTGAACTGCCTACAAGCCTCTAGTTCCTGGTCTTCACACCTTATATACCTTTCTGCTTCCTGCCATCACTTACTGGGATTAAAGGCATGTGTCCTTACCAAGCAAAGACATGAGATCTCAAGTGCTGGCATTAAAGGTGGGTGTCACCACTCCTGGCTCTGTTACCACCGTGGCTTTGAATTCACCAAGGTTAAGATGAATCTCTGCTCCCGAGTGATAGGATTAAAGGCATGTGTGCCACCATTGTCTGGGCTCTATGTCTGATGTAGTGTCTGTTCTGTTCTCTGACCCCCAGATAAGTTTATTAGAGTGCACAATATATCAACCACAGTTAAGAGAGAACAGAACTCTCCAAAGTTGTCCTCTGACCTTGACATGTACATGTGCATTGTGACATGCAGGCTGTCTCACAGGTGCTCTTGTTCTCTCTTGTTCTCCCTCTTCTCTTCTCTTCTCTTCTCTTCTCTTCTCTTCTCTTCTCTTCTCTTCTCTTCTCTTCTCTTCTCTCTCTCTCTCTCTCTCTCTCTCTCTCTCTCTCTCTCTCTCTCCACATACACATACACACACACAATTAATGAAATAAAACCAGGGGTAAGCCCTTCCTGTCTTTGAATAAGGTTTATGAGATTTATTCCCATAGCAATAATCAGTGTTTGTGTGGAAATAAAACAAAATAAAATATGGAAAATAGATAAGGTTCTGAAGGTTCTGCCACTTTCATGTGCAGTCTGGAGACAAGACTATATGACCCAGAATAGTCTTGATCATCTCCAAATCATAGTTGTCCCATCCAGAACAATAGGAAATCAGTCTCCTGAAGACCAGACTCTTAGCTATTATATAATATAGTAAGCTTTTGGTAGACCCCAGCCCCCACAAGAGTTATGCTGTGAGGGCTGCTGAGGTCAGTATTGAGGATCAGGGCATTCTCTTGAGTGCTGAATGGCTCTCATTTTTATGCTTCAGTTGTTCTCTGTAACTCACTTTCTCATGCTTTCGTCCTTATCTTGGAAAATAGAAAGGAATCAAACTGTACCTAGTCTGCCTTTTTTTTTTTGCTTACCTTTACTAGAGTCTTCTCTGACAGTTTTGATAAATTAAAAATGATTCAGAAGTAAGATATTCCTAAATGCTCATTATATTTATAATGCTCAGCTTCCAATCACAGGTAGGAAATGTCACTTCCTTTAAAATATGAAATCTTGATTTAAACACGCTGGCTGAAAGCATTCTATCCATTCTGAAAAGTAAGGAAATCCAAAATCCATTTCCCTGCATATAGGCAGAAAAGTTAGCAAAGAAGATGGGTGAGTCTGCAAGAGAAACTGTTCTACTGTTCTGTTAATAAATGATGCTTGACTAGCCTTGGAGACCAGGCTGGCCTTGAGCTCACAGAGATTCACCTGCCTCTGCCTCCCGAGTTCTGGGATTACAAGCGTGCACTACCACTGCCCGGCCAGATTTTAATTTCTATGGTGAGCCTTTTTTCTGCTTTGTGGCACTATTAACAAGATTATAGTATTCATGTTTATCATAGCTCTAACATAGAATCATGGTTGGCAAATATTATCTCAAAGACAAATCCAGTCCAATGCCTGTTTATCGGCTTCTATAGAAACAGCCACAGTCATTTGAAAGTATTGTATAGCTATTGTATATATGTATAGATGTATATAGTATATATGTATTCATGTGTGTGTGTGTGTGGTTATACACATGCCAGAGCATGCATGAAGATGCTAGAGGACAAACTCAGGCATTGATCCTCACATTCTGCCTTGTTTAGGGAAGGATTATCTTTTCAGTTCACCACTGAATCTACCAATCTAGCTGGCCTGTGAGCCTTCAGGGATTATCTTCTCCACTTCCTATCTTGCCCTAGAAATGCTGGAAATACAGACACACACTAGAGCATTTAGCTTTACATGGGTTCTCAGGACACTTAACACCCAAACTATAATTCTTGTTTGCCACATATTATGGAGTACTATAACAGCTCAAAATGATGAGTTTTTTTCTCCAGTCATTTTTCATGTAAAAGATTGTGTTTAGATTGGACTTTAAGACATAACTATCATTTTAACAAGGAAGAAGGTAAATATATTTATGGAAATAATTTCTTTCCCCTTAGAATTAGTTGGTGAATTGGTGTGAAAATAATTGGTGGAGGAGGGTAATTTCAAGCTTAAACCAGAAACTTTATGATATTCAAGCTCTAAAAAGAGATGGAGAACTGATGACATTCAACAGATGAGTTAAAATAGATTACTTTAAACTGATCCCAGTCCTGACTTAGATGCTGGTCAATGGGCAAAATTATCTACTATGAGACATACTCTCTGAATAATAGAGGTTTCAACAAATTCAGAACTTTTAATGTCATATTTCTCAACAGGGAAGACTGCTCAAAACAATGCATGAAAAAATGTGTTACAAAGGCATATATATATTTTATTATATAGCAATAATAAAACAAAAGGGACTGTTCAAAGAAAACATAGGACCAGCTTAAGCACACATGTCTACTTGGAAGGCATTTGGAAACAATGGACATAAATGGAACAAAAAATAAAAAGGGGAAATACTAGCAGTAACACATTTCTACCTCAACTGAAATGGCTTAAGTCACTGAAAGATTTAGAAATCTGTATATTTAGCTTGCTCCACCAGTGATTCTTGTGTTCATTAAAGTTTGAGAACTAGTGATACAGGGGAAGGCTAGAGGAACTGTAATGTTCATTCTGCTGCTAAATGTGATGGTAAGGGGACAATGGGAAACACAGAAGTCAGGGGTGGTATTGTCAGAAAAGCAGTGGCATTGGCCTGGAAGACAGGAGTTTGCGCAGACATTACTGATGAGGAAAGAAATAAATGCCAGGTTATGTAGCTATACAACATCATTTTTCTCAACTAAAAATGAGAAAACACTGAATCATTAATTTGCAATGGGAATTTTAAATGTAAATGTTATTAATACACCCTTCATGAGCAATCTATTATCCTTTCAATTATTCTTTCTCTGCAATTATCTTTTATATTGCTTTCTGATATTCTATAAGACATATGCTGCCTGTTAACCTTTGTGTAGTTAGAGTTTTCCTGCCTGGTCCAGAGTCAGGACAAATCTCTCTCACCCGCCAGGCCCATAGATGCTCAGACCCAACCAAGTAAACACACAGAAACTTATATTGCTTACAAACTGTATGGCGTGGCAGGCTTCTTCTATCTTAAATTAACCCATTTCTATTAATCTATACTTTGCCACGTGGCTTGTGGCTTACCAGTACCTTACATCTTTCTTGTCATGGCCATGGCTGGCGGTGTCTCTCTCTCTCTCTGCTTTCTACTTCCCAGAATTCTCTTCTCTGCTTGTCCCGCCTATACTTCCTGCCTGGCTACTGGCCAATCAGCATTTTATTTATACAGAGTGATATCCACAGCACCTTTGTATGTCATAATCTCTTTCAAATTTTATATGATTTTATTATTTGACATTAAAATATAATTATATCACTTCCTCTTCCCTTTCCTCCCCCTAACCCCTCCCATATACACTTTATCTCAAATTCATGGCCTCTTATTCTTTCATTGTTATTACATCTATGTACATAGATACAATCTGATGGATCCATATAAAGTCACTTATGTGTACTTCATGGTTAACCACTTGGTATTAGGTAACCTATTGATAAGGGGGGATTGCCTGGGGAAGACTATATCTCTTCTTCTTAGCATTCATTTTTTTTTTGCATGACCAGAACCTTTCAAGATGCATAAACAAGGGATCCTGTAGTACCTAGGACCAACTGAACCATCTATACCATAACTCCTGAACCTAAGTACAAGGGGAAGAAATATTATGAGACAGAAGAATAGAAATTTTTCTATAATAGTACTTTCCTAGAAATGTCAGAGAAGCCATATCATTAAGTCTCATCACCATGGCTGCCTAAACAAGACCTGAAGAAGGATGACACCAATAGACATGCTAACATGGACAATGGGAATGTCATGGGGACCCAATTTTTTAAAATTTTTAACATATTATTCTGTGATAATTTTATCTAGTTTTTTGTCATATATATCTTTTTTTATTTGAGAAGAGATTCTTTTCTCATAAAATACATCCCATTCTCTTTCAACATATTCAAAGTCCAATGTTGTGTTTTAAACTCATCTTAGCTAAGATTCCCTTTACTGTGGTGAAATGCCATAACCAAAAAGCAAGTAAGGGAAGAAAGGGGTAGTTTGGCTTACAACTCCACATCACTGTCCGTCATTGAAGGAATTCAGGGCAGGAACCTTAAAATAGGAACTAATGCAAAGGCCCTGGAGGAATGTGGCTTACTGGCTTGATCCTTATGACTTGCTCTTATTATGCAGCTCAGGACCCAAAGTTGGCACTCCCATAGTGGGCTGGGTCCCCCAACATCAATAATTAATCAAGAAAATTCCCAAGAGACTTGCTTGTAGGTCAATCTTATGGAGTCATTTCTTAAACTGAGAGTACCAAATGACTCTAGTTTGTGTCAAGTTGACATAAAACTAACCAATACAAAAACTTTTAATGTTTTTTATTCAAGGGCTTTGTACGTGGTAAGCAGGCATTATATCATTGAGCTAGGACCCAATGACCTTTACTTTCACTTTTTGGCCACCAACCAGCTCCCAAATCATGACATTGAGACTTATTAGTTATGGATGCTCACCCTTAGCTTAGGCTCATTTCTCACTAGCTCTTATAACTGAACCTGTTTCTCTTCATCTACATTTTTTTAAATTTTATTTTATAATTTAATTTAATTTTACATACCGGCCATAGATTCCCCTGTCCTCCCCGCTCCCATTCCCACCCCCACCTTTCCCTCCAGCCCCTCCCCTCCATTCCCATCTCCTCCAGGGCCAAGACTCCCCTGGGGATTCAATTCAACCTGGTGGATTCAGTACAGGCAGGTCCAGTTCCCTCCTTCTAGGCTGAGCAAAGTGTCCCTGTGTAAGCCCAAGGTTCCAAACAGCCAGCTCATGCACTAAGGACAGGTCTGTTTTCCACTGCCTGGGGGCCTCCCAAATAGTTCAAGCTATTCAACTGTCTCACTTATCCAGAGGGCCTGATCCAATTGGGGGCTCCTCAGCTTCATCTATGTTTTGCCTTGGGGATTTTTTACCTTTCTTTCTTTGTGTATGTCCTACTTTTCCGGCTTTTCCCGTGTCTGACTGGCTGGCAGCTGCCTGGCTAGCTTGCCCAAGATGTTTCTCTCTCTTTTTCGCTCATTCTCTTCTCCTTCTCCTCTTAGATTTCTCCTCCTATTTATTCTCTCTGCCAGCCCTACCTATCCCTCTCCTGCCTAGCTATTGGCCATTTACCTTTTTGTTAGACTAATCAGGTGCCTTAGGAAGGGAAGTTGAAACAAATACAACACATCTTTGCATAATTAAACAAGTGCAGCATAAACAATTGTAACACATCTTTACATCATTAACAAAGGCAGCAAAAACAGATGTAACACACCTTTACACAGTTAAAGTAATATTCTGCGGCATAAACAAATGTAATACATTTTTACATAGTTAAATATTCCATAACACCTTTATAATCTACTTTTTAGATTTTTCATTTTTTAATATTCCATTTGATTCTTTTTTAAGGTATGTTCCTTTAAAACACATATACTCTTGATTATTCATTTGATTTTTGCTTTTCTTCCTTTTTCACATAGAACTATTCAGTTTGATATATTCTAAGTTCAGGGGCAGCGAATCCTTCTGTTTTGTGTCTTTGAGTTATTCTTTAGTGTGGTTTTCAGTGTTTGAGTGAATCTTCAGTGGGAATCTCCCACTCTGGTAAAGGTCATAACTTACTTAAAATGTGAAAGTATTATAGTAGAATAGCTTTAACTTGTTTCTGCACAGTACTCAAGAGGATTTACTTACCTTTGATCAGTTTTTGTGTTGATTTCACAACTTGGAGAAATCCTGCAGAAAATGGAAATTTATACCTATACCCAAGTATAATGTTGTCCTGAGGCATCAGTCTTCACACAAGAATGTTTCTGTCATCTAGCTCTATAATGAAGACAAAAGGAAAAATTCCTTGCACATATCTGAAATTGTGGTCAGGGCATTATTAAGTTCCTCTTTTACATGTTAGTTTTCATTTGTTATTATTGGTGGAGCGTGTACACTTAAGTGCATGAAGTGCTACCTGCATGTTGAGATCAGAGGACATGTTCCACCTTGTTGAGACAGGTATCTCGCCTACTGTTTCTGCTGCATGCCCTGGGTATTTCTGCCTCCCGTATCACAGGAGGAATGCTGACACTGTGGATCTGCTCCACCACATCAGGCTTTTTACAGTGAGTTTCAGGGAACAAATTCAAGTGACCAGTCTTGAGCAACTAGGGTTTTGTTTGTTTGTTTTATTTTATTTTTACCTGCCAGGCCGTCTCCTCATCCCAAAGAGTAGCACTTTTATATCCCAGGTGAGAGTGAAGCCTAAATTCTGCTACTACATGACCACTAACATCTCAGGCCAAGTTTTGATTTTTTTAGTTGCTACTGTAACAACTTATAGGCTACTACAAAGATGAATGAATTTTTAGGACAATGGAAGCAACCAGAGATGGTAGTCATATTAAGTGAATTTATGTTTCCTCTCATGTGTGGCTCCTCCATTTTATACTGATAGGTAGAATGGTATATGTATACACGACAAGAAAGTAGAAGTGACATTAATTGGGAGGGGAGGAGCAAGAAAAGAAAGAATAAAGTGAATACACTCAACATTACAATAAACACTTGGATAAAAACCCTAAAACAGCTCATTTTTTTAAAGGTTCAAACCAACAAGTAAAAAATAGAATAGAATAAAAACCTATGCCTAAAAACAAAACAACCATTTATTATCTCTCATGAGTCAGTAGGTTGATAAAGCAAGGCATGAGAATCTTTGGTCCCATGTGCTTGCTTATCAACCGAGATTCAGTCATTTGGAAGATTTATTGGAAATGAAGCATTCCTGTCATACTATGCCAACCCAGGCCAAAAGGAATGGGACCAATTGATTGGCACAGACTAAAACCTCCAGAAATTTGAGCAAAAATAAACCTTTTCTCTTTATAAGTTATGTTATCATAGATGTTTGTTACAGTAATAAAAAGCTGTCTGACACATGCCCTATGCTACCAAATGTACATAATTTGCCTGATCATTCTCTTTTTTTGTCATCCTGGAAACCTTGCTCCTAAGTTGTTCATTGTATACAGAGTAATAGAAAGCTTCAGTCCAACATGGATGCATCAATTTGTTGCTTGTTATTAGAAATAAGTATTAGAATTATGTAAAAAATGCTCTCTCTTGAGCCCAGTGGCTATCCAGAATCAGAAATCACTAAAGAAAGCCAACACAGTGAGTTCTGCCTTACTCCCGCTGAGCAATGAAACAATGAACTGGAACACAGAGTCCATCTTGTTTCTGTTCCCATCCACACTCTCATGTTCCTTTTAACTGCTAAATGTCTAAAAGGATGGATTTGAATAAGGATTATTGTTTTGGCCCTGCTGATGGGAGAAATCTACCCTTCTTTTAATTCCAAAGTTGTACACATGTCCATTTAGTGTGGCTCATTTCCTTTCTAAATGAAATGAAATTTGCATTTATATAGCCCCTTACATACCACAGGGGATACTAAAAAGCCCTGCACAGCAGAAACTATTCACAAGCTTAGAACTGAAACTCCTGTAGCAGACTTATCCATCTTCATAGTCTTAGACTAACTAATATTACCTTCTCTGAGTGCTGAGTAGGCCAAAAAAATGTAGACAACAATGTGGACTTTTAAAGGTGAATTGCCTAAATATACCTGTAGCTGGATTTGGCTGCTGAAATGAACAGATGTGTCTCATGTGCTTGCTGTTTGGCACTGATACTGCCTGTCTTAATACTAATGTAGATAAAGATAAGTTTTGTGGCAAGTTAGAAATACTCCCCAAATAAGAAAAAGATGAAGATATGGTAAAGATAAAAAGAAGTTACATTTAACCTCACATCATACACATTTACTTTAGAACATACCAAGGATTTAAATGGAAAAAGGAAACCAACAAATTCTCTGTAAGAAAAAATACAATACAATATCTGCACAACCTTAAGGCAAAGATTTCATAAGTTGAACACCAATAGCATTAACTACAAAAAAGGGAAGATTGATAAATTTGACTTTCTGGTCATGAAAAACAACACAGGGAAAAACAAATCACAACCTAGAAGAAAACACATACATCTGAGAAAGTAGTTGTGTTCAAAATACAGAAATAACAATTATAAATAAAAAGACAGAGTCTTATATTTTAATTGGACAAGATATATAAAGACATCCTTACTAAAAGAAAAGTAGATGACCAAAAGATCAATACGTATATATAAGCATACTCAATATGACCAGCCATCAGGGAAATTTCAACCACCATGGGCTATCACATTATCCTTATAAGAATGACTATAACATATAAGACAACTGGACATATTGCAAAGGATTGGAGAAGATGCTGGACAACTGACACTATCCCATACAGCTGCAGGAACATTAAGTAGCTTAATGTCTTTGGAAAACTAGCAGTATGTGCTATGCATATACCTATGCTTACAACCCAGCAATTTTAATCTCGGCTGTATACATAAGCCTTATGTCTTTCAAAATATATGTTCAATAATTCTCTTGCTAGAGAACTAAATTAAATTAAAACATCTAACAATAAAATACTACAAAGAATTGACAAAGAGTAAGCATACATCCACAGCACAAGCAAATAACAAAGAGCAATGATACATCTGTATATGTGATATTACTTATTTCAACTTCTACGATAGCTAAAACTAACTAGCAGTATAAATTTTAAAAACAGTTATAGACAGACAAGATGGTACAGCAGGAAAAGCACCTGCCATTCAATTCCAATGACCTGAGTCATATACACAGGAAAGAGCCAGATGTGCTATGTTATGTCTGTAATCCCAGGGCTCCTGTGGGGGATATGGCAAGTGGAGACAGGAGAATTGATCCAAAACTCATGAACACAGGGCAATACAAAAATGAGATAGACACAGCCTCAAAACTGACATAGGAGAGAACCAACTCCTGAAAAATTGTCTACTGATCTTCCCTCATACACCATAGGATGTACACACACACACACACACACACACACACACACACACACACACACACACATTTTTGGGTTCTTTTGTTTTGTTTTGTTTTCGAGACAGGGTTTCTCTGTGTAGTTTTGGTGCCTGTCCTGGATCTCGCTCTGTAGACCAGGCTGGCCTCGAACTCACAGAGATCTGCCTGGCTCTGCCTACTGAGTGCTGGGACTAAAAGTGTGTGCCACCACTGCCAGGCTTGTGTACAACCACCACCCAGCTCACATTTTTGATAAAATAAAAATAGTTATTTGGGAGAGAAAGAACAATATTCAAAAGGGAGAAGAATGAAGCTTCCAGGGTACTAGAAATATTTTATTTGATATCTTCTCCTGAGGAGTGGGTTCTTGAGTGCTGGCCACTTGATTGTGTATATGCTACTAGATATAGGTTGTACTTCAATAAAAGATAAAACACAAAACAAAAACCATACGTGGATGTGTTATACCCAAATCTTTGTTGCATTTAACCTGTCATATACCAATCGCCTCTTGTTTTAATGGGCAATATAGCTACATTTTCTTATCCACTAAACTCTATGTTTGTGAATTTCAAGAAAGTTACTTTTTCATCAATATCCAACATAATATGTAGTACAAAATCAGGAACATTACCAAATACAAACTCCATGAGCAAGGTGCTCATGTACTTGAGATATATGAGGACCTCTGAATAAAACCTTCACAAATGTCAAGAGTCTCTTGTACTTCATATTTTTTAATTAAAATATAATTACATCATATTCCCCTTCCATTTCCTTCCTCCAACTTATTCCAGGTACCCTCCCCTTATATTCACTCAAATTCATGGCCTTTTTTCTTTATTATTGTTATTCTTGTCATTCTTTCTTGTCTTGTCTATTTGGTGTTTTGTGTATCTGTATAGGTGTGTCTTTCCTTAGCATGGGGAAGTTTCCTTCTATGATCTGTTGAATATCTGGACTATGACACTTGGGATTCTTCTCATTTGTCTATGCTTATGTTTCAAAAGTTTGATCTTTTCAAGGTGTCCCACATTTCCTGCATTTTTAATTTGTTTTTCATATTCTTTGTTGGATTTAATTTCTCTAATTTATCTTTGAATCATGGTATTCTATATTTTACTTGATTCATTCCACTTGTTAGGCTTTCCCTTAATTTTTTTTTCAATTCCATTATTTCAGCTTGAGATTTCCTCAGTGTTTCTCTTTATTGAATTTAGTCCTCAAGTCCTGGATTGTCTTTGTCATTTCTGTTAACCGTACATATGCATTTTCTTAAGTATCTCCCAGGTTTTTAATCTCCTTAAGCTATTTCTCCTTAATTTTACTGAACTGTGTTTCTTTGTGCCTTCTTTCAAGTCCTGGAATTCTTTGATGAAGTGTGTGATCATTATTTTAAATTTTGTTTCCTGGGCTTTATCCAAGTAATGCTCATTGGCAAACATTTCTATAGGACTAACAGATTTTATTAAGGAGGTACTAGCCTGGTCTTCCTCACTGTTTGTATTTTTGCAATGAGATATGGGCATATATATGGGCACTTCTTTTGGTAGTTCTCTATCTGATATGGACAGAACAGTTAAGGGCAGAGCATGAGGTACATGGGTTGCATTGGGCTTGAAGGTTGGATACAGTGTAGGTGGAATGAATTCAGGTGGATTCAAATGGCTGATCTAGCACATAGGATATGCATCTTCATCCAAGCCTAGAGTTTGGAGGTAGAACTGAGGATTGGGGAGGGTGTGTGGATGGGATGATCAGGTGGACTCATTGAGCTAGACCCTGGCACAAGATTTCAGGATCAGGCTATGCAGAGAGGTTTGATCTGTTGCAGAAGGGGGCTGTAAGTTATAGGTGAGTGGTAGGGGTCTTGACCAAAACCTGGAGGTGGAAGATAGTGCAGGCAGGGGTGGTCAGAGTAGGCCAGAGAACTGGATGTGAGACCCTGGTTAGATCTGTGGTGGGGCGGGAGAGGTACATGGGGGGGAGGATCAGGTAGAATCATAGAATCACATATCTAGACACTGGAGCAAGTTGTGCAGGACCTAGCTGGGCAGAGAAGTTGGATGTCACTTGTAAGCTGTCTACTTCATGCTATTTTATCACCTGTGAGACAAAAGTCTCAAATATACTACATTCTCAAATTGCTTTCATATTATAGCAAATATTTGTATAGTATACACCTTAGTACTGAGAGTTTATCCTTCCCTGTTTAGGATGTCCTCAACCAGTCTTATCTGAGTTACACTAAATGTTCTATATGGACATGATATATTACAGATTTTGATCTTTTATCCTTCCCTGTTTAGGATCTCCTCAACCAGGCTTATCTGAGTTGCATTAAATGTTCTATATGGACATGATGTATTACAAATTTTGATCATATCTACAATGATAATGTTTGATTCTACCTTATTTGGTACTTTTCATTTTATATATTCTCTCCCTCTCACCTGCAAATAAGTAGTGAGGAAACAAAAAATCTGTAGCGGGAGACCATAAATAAGGAGAGAGATGATGGTCTCTTAAAAAACAAGTTGTCCATCCCACACTCCAAATTATATGTTACTTTAATTTTACCTTAGAAAATCACATATTCCTGGAAAACTGAGCTGTTGGTAAATAGTCCAAACATCAAATATTGTTCAGTGAATATCACCATATACAGTCAATGTGGGTAGTTTCCATGATATACTTCATTTTATAACATTTGTGGCCACATATAACTTCACTTTGCTACAGAGGCACCATAATAACAAACATAAATTCTATGTAGAAATTTGAAAACTCTGTTTCCTGTGGTCTCCTTCATAAATCCACAGAGCTTAATACAAGGAAGCACAGTTAATTTTATGAGACTTTGTGTGGGGGGGGGGCGCTGTATGTGTGTGTATACTATTATTTTTGGCTCTCAGTCATCACATTAAATTTAATAAAATGTCTTGCCTTTGTCCTTCCCTTCATTTGATAACAAAAGAAACTTTAAAAGAACAAACAGAGCTATGATGTAACTTCCTTAATCAACAGAATATAGAACATTTTATTTATTCAGTTTGATAAGTAATATTGTGATTGAAATAAGCTAGCCATATATAGGTAAAAGTTTTTTTTTCTGGACTCTCTATATGTTATAATTTAGTAACAAGTAGAACCCTTCCTGCCTCCCTTCCAGCTTTTGGTTGATACATAAAGACAGTAATACTGCACTTGAACTAAAAGAAAAAGATCTATGTGCTGTATGGCTGTGTCCTACACATTTGGTTTAATATAATGCTTCCATTCAGAAAAAATATAAGTTCTTTAAAGATCTTTCCAACTGAAGAGCCTTAGAGAAAGAGCATCTAGGGTTTTGTTTTTTTTTTTTTTAATGAAAACTTTAAATCAAAGACACTTGGATTCTGAAGGTACTAAATTATCCTGGGCAAGTAACTTAATTTCTTAAGTTTCAGTAGAGAGGAAGTGATAATGAAGATGTCAACTTCTGATAGCTATTGTTACAATATATGGGAAAGTATTTTTATGGTAGTGAAAACAGACCTTCTTTCATTCTCGGTGGGGAAAACCTCAGGGTTAGGAGCAAGATACCCTGTTTTTTTGTTTCTTGTATTTTGTATCATGTATAGTTTTCACTTTATCATATAATCATTATCTTACATGTTTATGATATGCACCAAAAAAGATGAAATTATTTAAAAAATGGATGCCTCCATGTAGCTAGTCCACTCAACTAACAGGTTGTTAGATTGCTTTTGTTTGTCTGGGAAAAAGGGTCTATCCATTAGTTGTATGTATGCATTCTAAAGCAATTTTTAGCCTTAAAATAATGATTTGCTCTCAGTTACATTAACACAAGAATAAGATAAAAGTTTACTGCAATTACTAAAATATATAGATGTTTTGAGTATCAGGAATGAATCATAGCAGTTCTGAGTCTAGAGTATAGTTTGCTATATAGAATAAATTCTAAAGTTCAACTTTTAATTTTGTAGGTAGTTTGGCAGAAGTGTGATGAACATATTTTTAAATCTAATTTTTTGAAATTCCTAACTTTTTATACTAAATTCTCTCTCTCTCTCTCTCTCTCTCTCTCTCTCTCTCTCTCTCTCTCTCTGTGTGTGTGTGTGTGTGTGTGTGTGTGTGTATGTGTGTAATGTGTATAATATATATGAATATAATATATGAATATATAAATACATTATACACACACAATGGATACATAAACATCCACAGAGTCTGCATTCTAGCAACAGCAGTATGTCAGCTTTCAACAACCATTTGCCCTGCCCAATGATATACTTTTTTCTCTGTAAAATCCTAATTAGCATAAGAAGTAACATTATAAACTTTGAGAATTCATGTGTGTATACAGTGAAATATGATTATATCTACTCCCCTCACCACTCCAAATACTCCCAAATCTCCCCCAACACATCCACCTACCTTCTAACTTGAGAAGTATTTTTAAAACCATGTGTCTTTGAAGATTTCACAGGAAGTTCCATATAACACGTTACCACTCTTGCCAGTTTCTTGGGATGAAAGCACAGCAACTTTTAAAAATAGAACTTCAGTTCGCCAATTTTGGAGGACTTTTTGAACCATAAAATTTTGGACTTCAGCTTTTACAAATAGCAATATTCTGGTAGAATAGAAGGCAAATAATTTGGTAAGAAAATTAAAGGACAAAACATTTCTCCAGCAGTATTTCCTTTCATTAAAATCTAGTGTGGCAGAGCTGTCATTGTGGACATAAAGTGCCGGTAAAAGTCACAAAGCCATTGCTGATCTCTAAATTGCCCCTAGCACTGGTTCTAACTAAGCACAAGGAGAAAATGGTTATTTTTCAGTAGATGGTAAACAATCTAAAATGTCTGAAACTGGTAAATACACTGCAAAGACAATTAACAGGAGATATGTGCCCATTTAAGTGAAATTTTGGAGGAAACACTATTTTCCCATTGAAGAGATCTAAAGGAACTTCCTTTAATGATTCTCTGACCATATTTACCTCCCATCTGATATGTGAATGAACCAACATAACCTTGTGTTGGCGTATCTTGGGATGTTGTATAATAAAGGGGAAAAAATCATTAAACATGTCTCCAGTTTGAAATTGTAATCATCAAAGACACAAAGACAGTGAAACAAAATCTGTACCAAGTATATAGGTGGAAAGAAATTTTTTTCAGTAAAATTCTACTGCTTCCAAAACTTAGAAAATTTTTCTAAGGCTAGCAAGATTTGTGATTTGGCCACAGTTTGTATTTCTTTGTGCTTTCTCCTATGCCCAGATATGAAACCATTCTTCTGATTTGAAAAGGAATGTGAAAACTGGCAATCATATGTCTGGGGAGAGGAAAAGATGAGGAAGGGGAGAAAAAGAAACATACACTCTTTGCTATAATGTCAGTTATTTAAACTCCATGACATTGGCAGCTGTCATAATTATTTCTCCCCTCCAGGCAGCACCAAACATGGTTCTTCATTCAATGAGTATTTATGGAATAAATTTCATCTAGGACTGTCTGGAACTACTTCTTTGAAGAGGATTTTGGCACACTGCTCAAGAGAATCATGAAATATCTGTTTAAACAAATGTCTCAAGGGATTTAGTTCTAGATCACTTTAGTGAAATTCCAGCAAATTAGAGAAGGTACAGGTGTCAGCAAGACTATGAGGTGCCTAACCAAAGCTCCTTGTATAAGAGGAAAATGTTGCCTACCAAAAAAATCACCCTTGGTAAACAAGTTTCACTCACAGGAAGAAAGGATTCATGAAAGAAGAATGCAGTTTTCAGTTTGTGCTGTTCAAGCTAGTGTCTGACTGGCAGGTGGCATATAACACAATGAGGGTTCTAGGTACAAATTCCCACTCCATAATAAGTGGTTCTGGGACATGAGTGGATTCCTTAGACAGTCTAAAACTCAGTTTCTTTGACTATGAATTTGAAGCATTGATATTATGGAATCTCACACGGCTGTGAGAATTACAGAAGGGTGGCTTCTGGGTTTTGACAAGTTGATAAACCACCTCCTGAAAAAGTAAAATGAAACCATGAGCTGGAAAATAAATTTGTGAAAACCTTAAGATACCCTGAGGGGATGATGACATGTCTGTGAAAAGTTAGTAGGGAACTGAAGAGGCAGCTTCCTGGAATGGTGGCAGCAGCTGCCACAATGGAAAGAAGGCTAGGAGATAGCTAGTCATAGTTTCCCTCACATTGCCTTGAAGCTCTAGTACCATTGCACATCCCACAAATGAAGAAATCAAAGGTACTGTTGATCTATGTGTGTGATAACCAGAAAACAAAGATGTCCTTCTGTAGTAAATAGCCAAGAGAAGAAATCTATAACTCTACAGCACATAGACTTTCCTTAGCCAGAAATCAAGGCTAGCGTCCCCAGGACTAAATCATGAAGTTATAGCCCTGATGTGGCAAAGAAAAAAATGTATCTTTGGATTCTTTCCCTAAAACTCAAAGCCCATTTGAACTTTGTGAAAATGGTGGCCAAATACAAGATACAGAACATTATGGTAAATACCAGACCAGCACTCTTCAAAAGTATCAAAGTTGTAAGAAATAAGGAAATTCCAGAAACTCTCAACAATATGGGAATATGACAAAATGAATGTAGTGCTGCATCCTGTAATGAATAGTAGGGAAGAAAAACACATTGGTGGATAAAATGGGGATATAGACTATATTGGAAGGGTATAGGTTCACAGATAGTATTACAGTAACATTAACTTCTTAGATTTGACAAATACACCCTAGTTATATTAGATGATGCCTCTAGTGGAATATGTGCAAAGGTGAATCCTTTAGTGCCATCTTTAATACTTCTCTGTAATTCTAATGTTATTTCAAATAACAAGACTTTTATAAAAATAGAACAAGTATAAGTGACTCTACTATTTATGAAAGTCACTCCATTATGCCCTACAGAAACTATAAGATTGAAGGAAATGACATCATTCTTGCCTTCTTTCTTTTTTATTTAATTTTTTTTTCATTTTTATATACCAACCCCTGTTCTCCCATCCCTCCCCTTCTCCCACCTCCTCCCTATCCCACCCCATCCCCTCCTCATAGGGGGTAAGGTGTCCCTTGGGTAGTCAACACAGGCTGGCATACCAAGTTGGGGCAGGACCAAGCCTCTCCCTCCTGCATGAAGCTGAGTATGTCTTCTATTGAACAGCGATCTCCAGGAAGGGGCGGTGGTAGCACATGCCTTTAATGCCAGCACTTGGGAAACGAGGCAGAGGCAGGCAGATCTCTGTGAGTTCTAGGCCACCCTGTTCTACAGAGCGAGTTCCAGGACAGACTCCAACGCCACACAGAGAAACCTTGTCTTGAGAAAAAAAAAAAAAAAAAAACAAAACAAAACAAAAACAAAAACCAAACAAACAAACAAACAAAACAATATCCAGGAAAAAGTACTAAACATTTAAGTAGGAACACACAGGATTTCTCAAAAGTAATTTATATCTTACAATCTTTCCACTGCATAGCTCCCTGAGGGGAGGGATTTGCTGAAGACATCCCATTTAGGACAGAATATTCCAAAATCTTTCACTCTCTATGCATTGTCCAGTTGGAAGTTTCTATTAGTTCCAGGGATTGGTGACTCCAAGGAAATTGTGTCTTCCAGACACAACAGGACTGGTGTACATATGAACTCACAGAGACTATGGAAGCATGCACAGGTCCCTCACAAGGTTCAAGTCAGGTGGAGTCCCAGTGCTGAGAGTGGGGAGTGGACACTGGGGCTCCCATCCCGAACCAAGAAGCTATCTCCAATTGGCATCTGCTTGCAAAGGAAAAATTAGTTTTATCCAATGGAGTCTCACTGGGTGTGTTAACCACAGTTAAATGTAGGCCTTATACCCAACAGTAGATGGCCAACACAAAATGAACTCAATACTTTTGTAAATTTTTTTGTTTCATATTTCCTTGCATTTTTGTCTCATTTGTTTTTGCTTATATATTGTGATTACCCAGTTTGTGCTTTTAAGGTGTGTGTGTGGAGCAAGAGGTTATGTGGGGTAGAGTATATGTGTTGTGCTTTTTCTTGTTTTTTTTTTCAAGTTCTGGTTTGTGTTCATTTTTTATTGTTGTTTGTATGTTTTCTAAAGAGAGAGGGTGTGGAAAGAAGGCATGGAGTTCAGGGGTTAGGGAAGTAAGAATGACTTGGGAGAAGTTGAGAGAATGTGCCCTAGAAAATCTAGTCTATCATTGTTTCAAACAATTTCAAAAATCACTCTTTTTTGAAAAAAAATTCATAAAATATATTATGATATTTTGTCAGGCCCATTTCCAATTTAAAAAAATTGTGCCTGGAAGAGTGCAAAACTAAGCCAAGATTTTAAAAGACCCTCAGGTATTAGGCAGACAAAAACTGGCGTTTAAGCCCTACCCAAAAAGTAGGGATTCTGAGAAACAGTACAAGTTTTCAGGTAACAAAAGATTGTTACACTCTGTGAGAAAAAGTAAACAAGAACTAAATCAGCTATGATAAATATAGAAACCCAGTTTGTATCATGTCAACCCTAGGCCCAGAAGCCAGCCAGAGAAGATGTAAAGGCCCCCTGAAGGGAGATAGCATTATCTAGAGCCATAAATCATTTTTTCAATTTGTATATGAAATAATTGATCTTTGATCTAAAACAGCTGGGTTTATAAGAGTGAAAACAAAGAATTAATAAACACTACGAATATACACAAGAGAGATATAGATTGTGGAGTTATCAAATACTAAATAGCCATAATTAATATTTCAGTGTATTGAATGATAATTTGGAAATTTCAGCAAGAACTTGAAAAATCATTAAGTTAAATTCTAGGACCAAAAAATACAGTATTCAAAGGCTAGGGCAATGGCTCAGTCATTCAGGTGCTTACCCCAAAATTATGAGGACCTGAGTTTGATTCCAGAAAGCACATGTTAAAGGATGAGCATGGAGGCTCATGTTTGTAATCCTAATTATATGGAAACTATAATTCTAATTATGGAAATATATATATATGTATATGTATGTGTATATATATATATTCCTAATTACAGAGATGGAGACAAAACAGATCCCTGGTACTCTCACTGGCTAGCCAGCCTAGCCTAATTTCTTTCTTTTATTTTATTTTATAATTTAATTTAATTTTACATATCAGCCACATGTTTCTCTGTCCTCCCTCCTCCCACCACCACCACCACCCCACCCTCTCCCCAATCCACCCCCATTCCCATCTCCTCCAGGGCAAGGGCTCCCCTGGGGATTCAGCTCACCCTGATAGATTCAGTTGAGGCAGGTCCAGTCCCCTCCTCCCTTCACCCAGGCTGAACAAAGTGTCCCTGCATAGGCCTCAGGTTCAAAACAGCCAGCTCATGCACTAAGGACAGGTCTGTTTTCCACTGCCTGGGGGCCTCCCAAACAGTTCAAGCTAATCAACTGTCTCACTTATCCAGAGGGCCTGATCCAGTTGGGGGCTCCTCAGCTTTTGGTTCATAGTGCATGTGTTTCCACTAGTTTGGCTGTTTGTCCCTGTGCTTTTTCCAATCATGGTCTCAACAATTCTCATGCATACAATCTCTGAGGTACCACCTTACACCTGTCAGAATGGCTAACATCAAAAACACTAAAGATAGCTTATGCTGGAGAGGATGTGGAGCAAGGGGAACTCTCCTTCACTGATGTTGGGAATGCAAGCTTGTACAGCCACTTTGGAAATCAATATGGCACTTTCTTAGAAAATTGGGAATCAGTATCCCCCGAGTCCCAGCTGTACCACTCTTGGGCATATTCCCAAGGAATGCTCAATCATACCACAAGGGCACATGCTCAGCTATGTTCATAGCAGCATTATTTGTAATAGCCAGAACCTGGAAACAACCTAGATGCCCTTCAACTGAAGAATGGATAAAGAAAATGTGGTACATATACACAATGGAGTACTACTCAGCAGAAAAAAAAAACAATGACATCATGAGGTTTGCAGGCAGATGGATGGATCTAGAAAAAATCATCCTGAGTGAGGTAACCCAGACTCAGAAAAACAAACATGGTGTGCACTCCTTCATAGGTGGATACTAGATGTAAAACAAAGGATGACTAGACTGCTACTTACAACTCCAGGGAGGCTACCTAGAAAAGAGGACCCTAAGAAAGACACAGGGATCACCCAATGACAGAGAAATGGATGAGATCTACATGAGCAAACTGGATATGAGGGTGGGGTGGTAATGAAGGGCAAGGTTTGAGGGAAAGAGAACTTAGGGGAACAGGAGATCCCAGCTGGATCAAGAACAGAGAGGGAGAACAAGGAATAACAGACCATGATAAATGAAGACCACATGGGAATAGGAAGAAGCAAAGTGCTAGGGAGATCCCCAGAAATCCACAATGATACCTCCACTGCAGACTACTGGCAATGGTGGAGAGAAAGCCTGAACTGACCTAGTCTGGAGATAGGATGGCCAACATCCTAACTGCCATGGTAGTACTCTCATCCAATGACTGATGGAAGCGGATGCAGAGATCCACGGCCAGGCCCCAGGTAGAGCTCTGGGAGTCCAATAGGCGAGAAAGAGGAGGGATTGCATGAGCTTAGCCTATTTTCTAAGCTGCAGACCACTGAGAGACCCTGTAGCAAAAATAAAACCAAAACCAGAAACACGAGGTGGACAGTGCTGAAGGAGCAGTAGACAAGATTCAAGATTGATAACCACTTGCATATACACACATGTACCTGTACACACATGTGCACACACAAATAACCAAATTTTAAAATTAAATGGATGGCCTAATAGCATGTTACAGAGAAGATAAAAATGAGATACTGAAAAATGAATCTGAAGAAATTATTGAGGCTAAAATAATGACAGGCTTAATTTTTAAATGTTTTAATTGGTAATTGAAATTTTTATGTGTTTGATATTTATAGACCATGATAAACGAAGACCACATGAGAACAGGAAGAAGCTAAGTGCTAGAGAGGTCCCCAGAAATCCACAATGATACATCCAATGTAGACTATTGGCAATGGTTGAGAGAAAGCCCGATCTGACCTAGTCTGGTGATCAGATGGCCAAACACTCTAACTGTTGTGCTGGAACTCTCATCTAATAACTGATGGAAGTGGATGCAGAGATCCTTGACCAGGCCCCAGGTGGAGCTCCAGGAGTCCAGTTGTAGAGAAAGAGGAGGGACTGTAAGAGTGTGAATTGTTGAGACCAAGACTGGAAAAGCACAGGGACAAATAGCAAAATGAATGGAAGCACATGAATTATGAACCAAAGGCTGTGGAGCCCCCAGCTGGATCAGGCCCTCTGGATAAGTGAGACCATTGAATAGCTTGAACTGTTTGGGAGGCATCCAAGCTGTGGGACCTGGACCTGTCCTTAGTGCATGAACTGGCTGTTTGGAACCTTGGGCTTACACAGGGACACTTTGCTCAGCCTGGAAGGAGGGTACTGGACCTGCCTGTGCTGAATCCACCAGGTTGAATTGAATTCCCAGGGGAGTCTTGGCCCTGGAGGAGATGGGAATGGAAGGGAGGGGCTGGTGGAAAGGTGGGGGCGGGGACAGGAGGGGGAGGACAGGGGAACCCATGGCTGATGTGTAAAATTAAAACACAAATATAATAAAAAAAATAAAAAAAGAATAACTAAAAAAAATTAAATTTGTCTGTTTAACAAAGTACACCATGAAAAAACTTGAGGAGATGACAGTTGAGCAGAGTCTTTCAAAAGATAGTCTAAAAAATACATAAATAAAAATAATATCTATATTTAGTTCAAATATTTTGAACCTGAGTTTTTATCTGTGCAACTCCATATATACCCAAATCTTGAGTACTTGTTGAATGCTTTAAAATTGTATCAGTTCTAAACTCTTTAGTGTGAAATGTGGTGGCATTATTTCAGCTTATTTTTACTAGACTTTAAGATCATTACTGGTTAGAAATGGGAGAGGGGGAAGAACAGTAAATCTAAATCTGTTTTATCAACTGACAAAGGATAATGAGCCCAAAGACATCAAATGACTTACTAAGGTCATTGTCAGCTTTTTGGTTTTGTCTTCTGATGGGAATCATTAATGCAAGGTTAGAATATGAAATTCTGCATGTTTAGTGTTTTATAGTATAAAATATTTCTGAATTGGGACTTTATAATTTTATTCAACCATTTGGCAAGCTTCAAGTAACTGAGGTCTTTTTAATGTGCCCTCAAAATCATCTAGGTATCTAGAGGAAATGAGTTACCTTTTAATGCTTCCCTGCACGATGTCCTAAATAAGTGAATAAAATCATGTCTCATTTAAATTTTAAAAGCAGCAGAGAGAAATACAATACATTAGTGCAATCACACACACCCACAGGCAAAACCAGTGTAGTAAACTTCACAGAACACATAGGAAAATCTGAAGAGATGTTTTTTTCTCTGTAAATCTAGTGATATTTCTTTCTGCCTAGAGAGAGAATATTGCCTAAGAAATGGCTTTTACAACTCTGAAAACTACCCTCTTCAAAATGTATAAACCCCATTTCCAAGCCCTTGCTGAATTTTCATTCAAATTTATATGTGGAATCCATGGTTGGTTTTGAGGGTAGGGGAAGTATTTGTTTTGTTTTTTGTTTGTTTGTTTGTTTGTTTGACACAATATAGCCCAAATGCCTGTGTACCTGAGGATGACTTTAAACTCCTGATCCTCCTGCCTCCACTTTCCAAATGCTGTGATTACAAGTATAAGCTATCATGTCCAACATACAACTTAATTTAGAATCCTATATAACATTTAAGCATTAACAGCAGGAGAATATTCCCTAAAGCCATATGCCATACTCCAAGATCCTTCCAATCATCATCCTTTCTCATTAATTATAACTCCAAAGATTGCATTTAAAAGTATCACTCACATCTTCCTATAACTATAGACCCAGTATGCCAGTGATTGGTATCTGGCCTTCATACAATAGAAGCCCCTCTTATAAATGTGTACGTTTTCATTGGTGGTAATAATATGAGTATTATAATGGAAATTTAACTTCATAGCTAAATATCTGTGTGTATATATATGTATATATATATGTACATATATATGTATATATAAAAGAAACTGTATCTTATTACCAAAATAATGTTAAAAGGGTTTTCTAAAAACAGACACAAAACATGTGCATTCTTGAAAAGTTTTAAAAATTGTTAGAACATGTGCCTGCCCCTTTAAAATAGTGGTCACAATTATGGAGCTAGATCCCACAGCCTGGAGAAATCAACCATGCCCCTCTAAAGTACTCTCTTTAGACCATATGATACAGTCCATGCTGTGAATCAACCATTCTTAATCTATGATACCTGGCTCTACCATTCTCTTTGTCACATACACTATATTGAACTAAATCACATGATGTAAAGTGTCATGTTACCCCTAAAAGCTTATAGAAGTCTGATAGTTCCTTTGTTTTAGGCATTATTTGAGGGATATCTCTGGGGATTTTCTCTGAAGTGGCTCCTCTGGCTTTTTCCTGTCATCTGCCTCATGTTCTCTCCCTCTGTGTCTCTCTATCTGTCCCTCTCTCCCCCTCTCTCTCTTTGTCTCTCTTGCTCACTCTCTCTCCTCATTCTCACTCTTTTAAAAATGTAATTAAAATATAAATACATCATTTCCCATCTTCTTTTTCTTCTTCTCTCCAATTCTTACCATGATTCTTCTTTCCACCCCTTCCCATGGCCCTCACTTTCTCTCAAATTGATGGCCTCTTTTTCTTTTATTATTATTGTTATATATGTATAAATGCATACACACATATAATATAATATATATATGTGTGTGTGTGTGTGTGTGTGTGTGTGTGTGTGTGTGTAAATACAACTTGTTAAGTCTTCTTGGTGTTGCTTGCATGTGTATGATTTCAGATCTGACCATTTGGTATTAGAGGGCTCCTCCCTAGAATAGATTGATGTTCCCTCTCTCAGAAGTTATTACTTGCCTTTCTCTATGGTTGGTGCTCCATGAGATTTCCCCCTTCCATGATAGCATGTCTATTAGTGTTGTACTTGCTCAGGTATTGTTTAGAAATATTGATCATTACTGGTCCTCTGGCTCTTATTGTGTTTTACCCCTGCTTCTACAATGTTTCCGGAGTTTTTGATGCAGGAGCTGTGTTGTAGATGTATCCACTGGGGCTGGACACACTGTGATCACTTGTTCTCTACATTTTGGTCACTTGTAGGTTTCTGTAATGGTCTGTCTGGTTCAAAGGGAAGCTTTCTTTGGCAAGCAGGGAGATCTACATTTACCTGTGGGTATAAGGATGAGTTTCAGTGTAGTTAAGAATTATGCTGGTCAAGTAAAGTGGTGGATGTAGGTTTTCCTCTAAGATCTATGACTTCTCGAGCCCTAGGTATTTAGCTAGGTTTCCAGTATCAGGCACAATTTCCCTCTCATTGAGCAGGGCTTAAGTCCAATTAGACAGCTTTGAGTTACTGCCAAGATGTAAGTGCCACTATTGTACCTTTAGTAATATCTCACCATGCTGGTCATTGTTGTGGCTCATAGGTATCACAACTGAATAACACTATAAATCTGGGTAGGACTACTGATTCATTCTTTCCTTTGACAGCTTGCCTAGAATCTTCTGATACAATGAAAGTTAATCCCCAGGGATGATGCTTTCAAGTCAGATCCATCTCTAATCTTCTGAGATGTCTGTTTGTTTGTTTGTTTGTATTATTGTTGTGTTTTTCTGTGCTTGGAGGCTTCAGCAATGTGAATGTGAACTTAACTTCAACCTCTGGGAGGCAACTAAGGGAAATAACAATAGCCTATATTGTTTGGGCATTCTCTTACACTACCCTGGCCAACATTTGATGGGTTTCTATGCCTGGAACTAAGTGGCCTAACTCCATTTACACACACACACACACACACACACACACACACACACACACACTTCCTTTTGCTGATTAGCACTGAGACTCCAAAAGGAAGCTTTGCCATCCCTGTTGAGCTTTACTCATAAGGTTTTGTCACTCCCATAGGGCTGAAGCATTAGAGCCCTCAACATGGCCATAAGTATGTCAACAGTAAACATTCACTCAGGACTTCACTCACGCAAGCTTCCTCCTATAGCCAGGTTGACGAGATCTCTCTCCTCAACCAGTTGATCAGGTAAAAATCACATGTAATTTTAGGTAAATATAAAATAATACAATTCCTTGCAGCTTTTTCAAACATCCTCAGTTTATTTGTTTTTCCTCCCTCTTCCTTCTGTGTACAAGTGATATAAAGAGGGAAAAGAGAAAAATGAGAAGGTAGGTTTTACTTGGGGAGAGGTAGGGAGGTCAATTACTCTCATAATTAAAGGTCCTCTCTGGGTTTTAAAGGGAAACACCTTCATCCCCACCATGTTTCTCTCTCACATATACTGTTCTGTTTTCAGTCTAATGCTGCCCCTTCTACCTTAGTCCCCTATCATGACCTTCAGGCCCTTTCTTGTAATAAAGCACATATATTGGAATGGAACTACATGCCAGGTTCTTTTTCTGGAATGACCACTAGTATTCTTTTCTATTATCATTTTATTATTGTTTTTGCTATGTTTAACATTACAGTATGAAAGAGTCGAAAAGGTTTGGGAGATAACAATTACATTGGTGACATTATTTTGGAACTCTTCAAATTTTCATGCAAAAACAGAATCATTAGAAATCAAAAGAAAAAGACCTCTAGCCATTATTTAAAACAAACTACCTGATAATGTATCTTTTGACATTTATAAGTGTTAAGTGAATAGGAAAAAATTACCAGTAACTTTAAGACTTACATAGTCATATGCCTTTATTAGGAGTATAATGACCTCTATGTCTGAAGGAGCAGCAAACAAAGTAATTACAAGCCACCCAAGATCTTCTCCTGAAAGCAGGACAGATGTACTAGCAAACAGCAGCTGAAGCTTTAGGAAAAAGCTCAGTCCAATGAGAAATGAAGGCTGAAATCACCGATAGAAATGTATGAGGACTGGAGTAGCTAGGACCCTACAGGCATGCTAAATTAATATGCTAGGGCTCTTTTCTGGGTCAAGGCCCTACAAATTTCAAAACACTTGGGAGATGAAAGAACAGTATTAAGGGAAGACAAATGGTATGAAGGAAAACAGGGTAATAATGGGGAGGGAGATTTAAGTAGGGAGAGAGACTAAAAGGTAGGGGCAAGGACAGAGTGGAGGGCAGAAAGAACTAATAATAAGGGAATTTGAAAAGGCCATATGGGAAACTACTATCTTATAAAGGTGTGTGTGTTCACATAAAAGAGATTAATTCATTACCCCACACAAGGGGTTAGGCTTCTCCCAGAAGCTATAAATTATCAAATAAAAAAACCAATGCCAGTACCAGGACCTGAAAGGCTTGGGTCATGGAACCCTGATTAGGGTCAGTGAGGAAATGAAGAAAGGACAGATATAGCAACAAACTTAAGTGTCGGGATCAGGTAGGGATATGCTCATTCTGATGAATGGCACATAGTTCTGTGGGCATCCCAGACCTAGGTATGTATAGTAGGTATAACACAGTGGGAGAAGTTAGCTAGTCCCTGTAGGAGATCTCTGTAGGAGGTCTCTGTAGGAAGTCCCTATAGGCCAGCTGTCTCAAACTCTAAACATCCAGGAGAAGAAAGCTGTAGGTGCTGGCCTTTGCACACATTGTTGTTCACTCACTTGTACTCAGATTCCCATGGATAGTTTGAACTTTACCTATGTAAGACTTTGTCACTCCCATGGTGCTAAGGCATGGGAGTCCTTGACATGGCTGTGCCCATGTCAAGAATAAATATTTACTCAGCAGTTCACTCACTCAGGCTTTCCTCTGTTCCCTACTGCCAGATATGGTTTACTTCAACACAAGTTATAGATCTTGTACATCCTTGAAAGTATGATAAACAGCACTGGTGGAGGCACTGGTGGCAGCGCTGGTTACCGTGTGGAAAAGCCATGAGCCACAGCCACAACTACCTAGTTACAGAGAGCTTTATTAGGAGGAAGAGGGGGGGTGGGTACAAGAGAACCAGGCCTGGAAAGGCAGAGAGAAAGATGGAGGGAAGAGAGAGCAGAGAGAGGGTGGGGTCTGCATCTGGCTTTTTAAGGGCTCCCAGTGAAGCGGGTTTACAGTGCTTTGCACACAGTCGCCAGTGCACACTAATGACATAAGACGCAAGACCTTTGCTTAACTCCTGAACTGCACATGTGCAGTCACACAGATGGAGTAAGGGCAGAATTCTAACATTCCAAACTTTTTGCTTATTATAAAAAAGTGAGTGAATAGGAATGGGGCATCGTTTCTCCCAGAAAAACTGCCTCCAGCTGACTTGGTGGGTGTCAGTTGGCTCTTAGGGGGGTAGGTGTCCTTGGATGGTGGCATGTCCTGCTGCCTTAGAGCTGTCCATCCTTTCTGGCTCTGAATTCTTTGGCTGACAGGATCCTGGTGAAACAAAAAGAGCTTAGGAAAAAAGAATCATTATTTTTATTTTCTTTGGAGTGTTCTCAGACCAGGGGAGTTGGCACTTATCTGAAGTAGATCCGCCATGTCCAGATGGACTTATGTTGGTTTCTGGAGCTTGGAGAAATTTTTGAACATGTTAGGAAGCAGCCACGAGAAAATTGGTGACCCTGATAGTGTTTAGTACTCTGCTTGTATTGGTTAGTGTTAATGAGAGAGACAGAAAGATTGGAATATGTTTTTAATTTTTTTAACCTGAGATAAGCTTTATCAGAGACAGATTATTTAAGGTACCTGCTTTCTTTACTAGTTTAGCATCCAGGAGACACAGATGACCAA
The DNA here is from genome assembly GCF_903995425.1 of Onychomys torridus. Taxonomy (NCBI): domain Eukaryota; kingdom Metazoa; phylum Chordata; class Mammalia; order Rodentia; family Cricetidae; genus Onychomys; species Onychomys torridus. The sequence goes on along the minus strand of NC_050466.1, from coordinate 58,153,138 downwards.
TTGTTGAGAGCATTTAACAGTGATAGACTGTTACATTAGAGTCTGTTTTTGCAGAACCCAGACACTTTTGGGTCTCGGGGTGTGTGTAAATACCTTTTAGCTGTTACACTTTCTTACTTGATGATCCCTGGAGTCCAGTTCTGTGATGATCTGAAGCAGCCATTAGCTGAGCAGTTAATTATAAGAGGAAACCAGGAAGAGAAAAACTTGTGGGGTGAGAACTCATTCTTTTGGAATTAGGGACAAGGCAGAGATCAGGGCCCTGTCTGTGTGTATGAGGAGGGAGAAGCACTTCTGACAGGTCTGGAGTAAGGCACATGGTGGGAGCAATGAAATGAAAGCTCCTACCTTAGCTGGAAAAATCTTTCTCATTAAGTAACCCTGAAAGTACAATTAAATCTGGTGAGGTGGGTAAGGCTGTCCTCCCTACCCCAACAATAGGGAAACGAGGAGAGGTGAGACCCCCAAACTCCCAGGACCAGGTTAGAGGCTCTGGTGTCCAGAAGGAAAGAAATGGATCACTTCCATGCTGCATTCTGGGTATCCTGCCGGCGAGCCTGTGGCCAAGCCTAAGTCTGCTGGAGGTCTTAGCTTGATGCTCCCATGTCCCTTGGTGCCTTGGTGCAGACACTGACCAGTTGTCTTTCTAGGTGGTACTTTGAACAAGGCCCAATTAATGGCCTGGCAAGGCACGCAGTCGCTTACATGGCCTTTTTGTTTTTCCACACTTAAAACAGGGACACAGCAGCTTTGCGCCAGCACATGGCTATTTTGTTTTTCACATTTTTATCTCTCCCCTGGTACACCTTAAGTGCCACAGTTGAAACTTCTGCCTGTGGGGTCAGGAGCCTTGCTGTCCAGATGCTTAATTTTTAGTCTTTAAGTCGGGGAGGTCTCGGGGACAAGAGATGGACTTTATTCTGTGTCTTGAATTTTTTTTTGATGCCTGCTGGCTTGAAGACAGCTTTAGGAGGACCTTCCAGGAGGCAGGGTGTGAACTGATCTCTGGCTAAAGAGCCATCTTGACTACTGTGATCCTCATGTGGGTCCTGATCGTAAACTTATTTGCATGGGTCCTAGCCTTCTTTCAGACCTGTCTGTGCTTCTCAGAGCAGCTTGAGAATGAGTGGGAGGAGTTAAGGTGAGAGCCTGATACTGGAGAGCTGAGAGTAGAGCGGAAGTCAGATAAGCAGAAGTGGTTGCACATGGCAGAGAAAGAATCAGAAACGGAGAGGGAGAAGGGTTCAGAGCTTTGGTAGAAAGCTTGGGGATAAGGTAATTCTTTTCATTTTCCTTTTCACTGGTAGAAGTTAGATAATTCCCATAAAATATTTGGATGGAAATGGCCAAATTCACTGGTATCTGCCCCTGTGTCCTGTGGATGCAGTGCTGAGAGAGAAAAATAAAAAAATTAAAATAAAGAAACAGGGATCATACTCCAGTCCCAGGTGTCTCCAAGGTTGGAGAAGGATCTGTGAATTAGCACGGACTACTATCCCCTTCATCAAGAGAGGAGTAAGGGCTGGGAGCATATGCAGCACGAGGACACTTTGCGGTCTGACAGCATTGACCTCTTCATCAAGAGGGAAATGAGTTGGTGCCAGCACAGCCTGAAGACACACACACCCGGGAAGGAGAGGGGGTGCGGGGGGGGGGGGGGGGGAGATCCAGTGCAAGGAATATATCTCAGGCTACAGTTGCGGGAAATAGCGGGGGTCAGAGAGGGGGAAAAACTCACCAATCTGGTTGGTGGGTATAGTGTGCAAATCCAGTGGCTGGGCAAATGAAAAATGAAAGAGGCAGATAGGGCAGTCGCAGGTCCTAGGTATAGGTTTCCGACAATGCTCAGCCTGGACACAGAGCGGGCAGAATATCATATCCGAGTCCACGACACCAATGAAAGGATGATAAATGGTGCTGGTGGCAGCGCTGGTTACTGTGTGGAAAAGTCACGAGCCATGCCCATACTACCTAGTTACAGAGAGCTTTATTAGGAGGAAGAGGGGCGTGGGTACAAGAGAACTAGGCCTGGGAAGAAGCACATGCAGAGGGCAGAGAGAAAGATGGAGAGGAGAAAGAGAGAGCAGAGAGAGGGTGGGGTCTGCATCTGGCTTTTTAAGGGCTCCCAGTGAAGCGGGTTTACGGAGCTTTACAAACAGTCACCAGGGCACACTAATGACAGAAGACGCAAGACCTTTTGCTTAACTCCTGAACTGTGCATGTGCGGTCATACAGATGGAGTAAGGGCAGAATTCTAACAGTCCTAATGACCTCCAAAACAATACAAATTCTTGCTAGTGCTCTTGATTGCCCACCAGACCTCCATGGTAAGATTATTTTTAACTTTGCATTGATTCTTCATGGATTTCACATCATGTATTCTGATCCCATTCATTCCTCTCCATTTGTATCCAGCCTATGGCCTTGCAAACTCCCACCCAAAATAAAATAAAATTTAAAAGGAAAAAAAACATAAAAAACAAAAACAAACAAAAAATAAAAATAAAAACAAACAAAATCTTGGCATGGAAGCTGTAGTGTGGCCCAGTGAGTCACACAGTGTACCCCCTTTAGTCCATACATCTTTACTTGTAAGTGTTCATTGCAATGAGTTTGGCTTGAGGCCTGTAGCTTCTGCTACATTTTTGATTCTGGACCCTCACTGGGACCACTTGGATGTCCTATTGTTGCCTTGTGTCATGGAGATCCTGCAGCTTTGGATCTACAGGTCCAGCCCCTTCACATGCTCCAGCAGTTGCTAGATGAGGTGGATGTTGGAATGAACTAACTCATAGCCCTGGTCCTGGGCCTGGGTGGTAACTGGGTTGGTCAGCCCGCCAGCTTTCCCTCATGATCTCCGCGTTCCCCACCTGCAGAATCCTTCCTCTTTCTCATCGATTGGATTCCCAGAGTTCAGCCTGGCGCCTGGTGGTGGATCTCTGCATCTGCCTCCATCAGTCACTGGACAAAGGCTCTATGTTGACAGCTAGGTTATTCGCTAGACCAGTCACCAAAGTAGACTGCTCCAGGCACCCTTTGGACCACTGCCAGCAGACCAAGGTGGGGTCAACCTTGTGTATTCCTGAGAGCCTCCCCAGCACCCTGCCTCTTCCTATTCCCATGATGTCCTCATCTATCATGGTATCTTCCTCCCTGCCCTCCCACTCTGTCCCTGTTCCAGCTTGACCCTCCCATTTCCCTATGTTTTCATCCCCCACTCCTTGCCCTCTGCCACCACCACCCCACACCAAGTCCACTCATGTAGATCTCATCCACTTCTCCTTCACAGGATCATCCATGTGTCCCTCCTAGGGTCTTTCCCTGTTAGCTAGCCTCTTTGGAGTTGTGGGTTGCAGTCTGGCCATCCCTTCCCTCCCATTTAGTATCTATTTATAAGTGAGTACATACTATGAGAAACACTAATTTCCAAGTCAAATTATTGTAAAATGAGCTTTAAAGGCAACATATATATCCTTGGATTCTCTGAAAATTTAGCATAGTTATAATGATTTTCCTTTTAATTTTATTACTGATTTATGTTGAAATGAATGTTAGCATATAAACTTATATAATTTTGTGGTCTATATGCGATGCTATTACGGGATATACATACATACATGTATTTATTTAGATGACTTGTATAGTAATATAGATCAATATATCTATCATCCCACAGTTATTTTTGTTAAAAGATCAGCCACTGTTATTTAAATACAAATCTAGTAAACTAAAACTTTAGGAATATAATCTGTGTTGAGCAAGAAAAACAATAGGGATCCATAAAAGGCAGAGTCTGTATATAGAGTAAGGAAGGAACAGAATTGGGCAACTGCAAAGGACAAACTGAGATAGTCGGGAATATTTCATGGAACCAATACACACAAGACTTTGGACAACCTAGAAAGTATGGGACAATTCATTTCACATCAACAGCCTCAAATTGTAAAGGTCAGGTGCTACAAAATAAAATAAAGAATAAGAAACAGAATAACATCCCTATGCAAAATACAACATCAGAAAGTCATGGATTAGGAGAAAATCTCTTCAAAATGAGATCAAAAGTATTAAGAAACAAACAAAATACATAAAAAAAAACAGAATTAGAAAAATACAGAAGTAAGGTTAAGCTCAACAAAGAATTAAACTTGTAATATTATTTTTAAAATGGAAGCTAAATTATAAGATATCAAGAATGAACAAATATAACATTAAAATGACTTAAGTGAAATGGAAAGTAAACAGAAAAAATGATCAAGACATAAAAAGGATTTGAGAGAAAATGTTATGTGTTAAAGACAGGTTAAAAAAATTCAACATAAGCTGTCTTCAGTGTTTTTTATCTTAGCCATTCTGACAGGTGTAAGATGGTATCTCAGAGTCATTTTGATTTGCATCAACCTAGACGCCCTTCAACTGAAGAATGGATAAAGAAAATGTACATAAACACAATGGAGTATATGACTCAGCAGAGAAAAAAATGACATCATGAAATTTGCAGGCAAAAGGATAGAACTAGAAAATATCATCCTGAGTGAGGTAACCCAGACTCAGAAGGACAACATGCTATGTACTCACTCATAAGTGGATAATAGATGTAAAGCAAAGGATAACCAGACTGCAACCCACAGCTCCAGGGAGGCTGGCTAGCATGGAGGACCCTAGGAAAGATGCATGGATCATCCAGCAATGGAGAAATAGATGAGACCTACATGAGCAAACCGGGGATGAGGGAGATAATGGAGGGCAAGGTATGGGTTATAAGAACATAGGGGAATTGGAGGTTTGAGCTGGAACAGGGACAGAGTGGGAGAGCAAGGAAAGAGATACCATGATAAATGAAAACATCATGGGAATAGGGAGAAACAGAATGCTAGGGAAGTTCCCAGGAATCCACAAGGATGACCCCACCATAAACCATTAGCAATAGTTGAAAGGGTGCCTGAACTGGCCTACTCTGGTAATCAGATGGCAGAATACCCTAATTGTTATCATAAAGCCCTCATCCAGTGACTGATGGAAGCAGATACAAAGATCCATAGCCAGGTGCCAGGAGTCTCCAGGAGTCCAATCGATGAGCAAGGGACATCAGGACCATGATGGGAAAAAATACAAAGACAACTAGCCAAACTAGTGGAAATGCATGAACTGTGGACCAATAGCTGAGGAGCCCCCATGGTACTGGACTAGGCCCTCTGGATAGGCAAGACAGTTGTTTAGCTTGAACTGTTTAGGGGACCCCCAGGTAGTGGGATTGGAACCCATCCCTAGTGCATGAGCTGGCTCTTTGGAGCCTAGTGCCTATGGTGAGACACTTTGTGCAGCCTTGGTGCAGGGAGGAGGGGCTTGGACCTGCCTCAACTGAATTCCCAGGTTCTGTTGACTCCCCATGGGAGACCTTGCCTTGGAGGAGATGGGAATGGGGGGGTGGGTGGGTTGGGGGGAAGGCTGGGGGGCCAGAGGAGGGAGGATAGGGGAATCTGTGATTGGTATGTAAAATGAATAGAAAATCTCTTAATAATAATAAAAAATTCAACATATCAATAATAGGAACTCCTGGAGAAAAACCTAAATAAATAAAGAACAAATACAACAAACTATTATTTTTAAAAGACTTCACTTCATTGTTAATTTTTTGATAATTTGAAACCACATACTGGAAGAATATACAACCTACTTAGATATACTGACCCAGAATGACCAAGACCAGGACATATTTTAAAAACCATTACTAGATTTTAAAATAAAATGAATGAGTATATAATAAAAATAGTTCATGAATTGCAATGAATAAATTAGCTTATTGTATTTTCAGCATTGGTGTTTTAAGCCAAAATAAAATAGTCCAAAATATTCAAGATTCTTAAGAGAAACACATAGAAGACAAAAATTTTATGTCTAGCAAATCTGACTTTTATACATAAAAGGCAGACACTGTTATCAACATGAAAGACTAAGGAATAGTCCCATGAGCTTGACTGAGAAGTCTACTAGACAATAAACTTGAAAAACCACCCACCCCAAAAATTGAAAGACATTGGTATATGGATTGCTGGTGAGAGTTAACTATATAAGTACTTTTAGAATGAAGATTAAATGATGGTTAGTAGGGAAAGGATCTTTTGTGTGAAATTTGTTCATTCAAATAATGAGCATTGAATTCAATTAATAAAAATGATGAGGGTTGGGTCAAAAGAAACAACACATGCAAAAATGTTTGTCTTTTTGAAAAGTATATTGGTGCTTAAGTATCAGTATTGTTATTAAGACTTTGCATGTGAGCCAGGAGGCAGAGCCAAGCAGATCTCTTTGAGTTCAAGGCCACCCTGGGCTACAGAGTGAGTTCCAGGAAAGGCTCAAAGCTACACAGAGAAACCCTGTCCCCCCAAAAAAATTTTTAAGTCTTTGTGTGTGAAATGGAAGTAAAGAAAACATTATAATTCATTATATTTTATAACACCCATATTTTCGAAGACCCAGTTTCTATGTATAAGAGACAAGAGATCATATGAAATGGATTAAGTTTAAAAAACTTATCTTTCTGAATCTAAAATGGAAGTCAGTAAAACCTAATAAGGCATAAACACATGATTTTTTAGCTCTGTCACGTAAGAAACTTAAAAGCAATGACCTATGAATGACATCTCACAGTTGTGGTTCTAAAATGCCACCTCCTATCCGTAGAACCCAGGGCCAGTGGATATATAAAGGGAGGGTATGTATTGTCTAGGAATATTTTCCTTATATCAAACTCTTGAGCCAACTATCAGAGACTATAGTAGCTAATATTTACCTGACAGAATCTTGAATAACCTAGGAGGCAACCTTCTGGGCATGCCTGTGAAGGGATCATCTAGAATAGGTTAATTGAGATAGGAATACCTATGTTAACTGCTGATGGAACCATTCCATGAGATGGGTTTCTGGACTAAATAAAAATGAGAAAGAAGCTATAGTGGTTTGAATAAGAATGGCCCCCACAGACTCATAGATTTGAGTGCTTGGTCACCAGGGAGTGGCATTATTTGAAACTTGTTTTTACTTAGAGCTTCTATTGCTATGAAGAGACACCATGACCATGGCAACTCTTATAAAGGAAAATATTTAATTGAGGAGGCTTATGGTTCAGAGGTTTAGTTCATTATCATTGTGGCAGGACATGGCGGCATGCAGGCAGACATGGTGATGGAGAAGGAGCCAAGAGTCTTATATCTTGATCCAAAAACAATAATAAGTGAACCAAAATAGTTGTATCTTGTACATAGGAGACTTCAAAGCCTACCCCCCCCCCAGTGATACACTTCCTCTAACAAGACTACACCTACTCCAAAAAGGCCACATCCCGTGATAGTGCAACTCCCTATGAGTTTATGAGGGCCAGTTAGTTACATTCAAACTACCACATTCCACTCCCTGGCCCCCATACACTTGTAACAGTATCATAATGCAAAATGCATTTAGTTCAACTTCAAATGTTCCTATAGTCTATCACTGTCTCAACAATGTTTTGAAGTCCAAAGTTCAAAGTCTCTTCTGAGATTCATGCAATCTCTTAACCGTAATCCCCTATAAAATCAAAATCAAAAAACAGAACACATACTTCCTACATATAATGACACAAGATATATATTGCCATTCCAAAATGTAGGAAAAGGAACACTGTGGTGATAATTTATTCGTGCTGAAATGTGGTGATATTTTATTGTGCTTTAATAAATAAAGTTTGCCTGGAGATCAGAGGAAATAGCAAGCCATTTTAAGAAAACAAAGAAGTCAGGTAGTGGTAGCACACACCCTTAAGCCTATCACTTAACAGGCAGGATTTCTGTGTGTTCAAGGCCACACTAGGGAACAGAGCCAAGCATGGTGACACATGCATTTAAGCCCAGTACCAGCCATAGAGTTCTGGAGTCCTGTACAGACAGGAATTAACAGAGCTGGCCAGGAAGAGGAAGTGATATAGCTATACAGAGAGCAAATCAGATGGCAGAACAGCAAGGCATATAAGCCTGGGTAGACAGGAAGTCACTCTCTTTGGGAGCTGCAGAGTTGGTGAGGTAAGATTGGCTGGTGGCTTTCCCTATTTCGCTGATCTCTCTAAGGCTTTCACCTCTATATTTGGCTCCATGTTTTTTTATTATTTATTAAGACCATTTAGAAATTTGTCTGCAGAATATAGTATGGAAATACTGGAATAAAGCAAGACTGAAGACCAGCTGTGCAAACTCCAAACTCTGCATCTCCATGTCTGATGTCAAAGCTCTCTCCAGATCTGCAACTCTACAATGGAATGACACTGGGTATATCAACCACTCTCCAGAGTAGGCCTCGTGCTCACCAGTAGTTGACCAACACAAAACAGACCGCATGTTATACTGTATGTGCTTTCTTTTGCTATGATTTTGATTTTTGGGTGGTGTTTTTCTTTGGTTTCTGTGTGTGTGTGTGTGTGTGTGTGTGTGTGTGTGTGTGTGTGTGTGTGTGTGTGTGTGTACATGTGACAGAGAGAGAGAGAGAGAGAGAGAGAGAGAGAGAGAGAATGAAGTTCAGTAAGTAGACAATCTGTGAGGACTTGAGGGAGGGGAAAAGATATGATAAAATTTTAAAAGGAATAAGGCTCAGTGGTTAAGAGCACTGACTGCTCTTCTAGAGGAAAGTAAAACAGACAAAAAGACCAATCTAAGTTTCTAATGGCTGACAATAGCAATTAATTGACCTATATCAACAATCTTCTTATCAGTGATCATACATTTGTAAGTTATGATCATCTATTCAATGATAGAGAAAGGGTGAGCTAATTTGTTGTCTTAAAATCTTAAAAACAAGTATGTATTTTCTTTAAGAATTTCATCTAGTATTTTTTTACTTTTCCATCCCCAAATTTGTCCCATATACTCTCCCCTCCCTCCTTATACACCTTCATGTTATTTCTCTCTCTTACAAAGAAAGAAGAGGAGAAGAGAAGAGAAGAGAAGAGAAGAGAAGAGAAGAGAAGAGAAGAGAAGAGAAGAGAAGAGAAGAGAAGAGAAGAGAAGAGGAGGGGAGGGGAGGAGAGAGGAGGGGAGGAGAGAGGAGGGGAGGAGAGAGGAGAGGAGGAGAGAGGAGGGGAGGGGAGTGAAGAAGAAAGTGGCTACTAAAAAGTATGGAGTCCAATTGTGTTGGCCAATTGCTCCAGAGCATGGGGCTTTCCCTGAAATGTTATTGATACACTCAGTATCACTCCATTGAAGAAAACTAACTTCCCCTCCCAACAGTTATCATTTATGAATAGATTCTTGGATAAGAATGGAACTTTGAGCCAGGCAGTGGTGGTGCATGCCTGTAATCCCAGTACTTGGGAGGCAGAGGCAGGTGGATCTCTGTGAGTTCGAGGCCAGCCTGGTCTACAGAACTAGTCCAGGACAGGCTCCAAAGCTACAGAGAAACCCTGTCTCAAAAAAACCAAAAAAAAAAAAAAAAAAAAGAATGGGACTTTGTGCCCACTTCACTCCATTGTGCTGTCTGGCCTGAGCTTGCACAGGTCTTGTGCATGCTGTCAGTCACTGTGAGTTCCTATGTACATCAACCCCATTGCATCTAGAAAATTCTATTTCCTTAAAATCTTCCACCACCTCTGACCCTTACAATTTTTCCACCCCCTCTTCCAATTAGAGCTCTGAGTTTTGAGAGGAGAGTACAATAAAGACAATCCATTCAGGGATGAGCACTCTGAAGTCTTGCTTCTTGCAAGTTGTACAGTTGTCTGTCTCCAAGCTAATTATCATCTAGAACCAAGAAGAAGCTTCTCTGCTGAAGGATGAGTGGTAACCACCTAGTCTACCATTCCTGTTTTAACTGTATGTCTGAGTAACCAAAATACGTAAGAAGCATCAGTTTCTAAAATCATTCAAATTAATTAATCAAAAAGATTCAGAACACCATCCATTTACATCTGAGTTAGTGTTGCTGTGTCTAGTCACTGAGAAACAGCTCTTTTGTTTCTTTTTGTTTTGTTTTGTTTTGTTTTCTGTTTGTTTGCTTTGATTTTTTTTTTCAAGACGGGGTTTCTCTGTGTAGCCCTGGTTGCCCTGGAACTCACCCTGTGGACCAGGCTGGCCCTGAACTCAGAGAGATCCACCTGTCTCTGTGCTGAATTATAGGCATGAGCCATGCACCACCTGGCTTTTGAAACAACAGCTCTTTATATCACAAAGTGCAGAAAATAATGTGCCCCCTGATAAACAGAGTATATCATTCCCTCTGGTTTGAACCAAGAGATTCAATTTGAATTCTATCAAACCTCTGGGTTCAGCTGCCCATCAGTAGGAAATATAGAGGAGAAATACATTGCCCTATATGTGTGTGCCATAGCAAAATGCAGAATAAGTGAAACTGTATAAATTTAAAGAGGCAAATAGTAGAAAACAAAATCTAGATGGGGCCGCATAATAAAAAAAAGACTTAAAAGAAGCCAATTTTGGGATGGGAGAGATAGTTCATTCTGTAAAGTGCATGTCTTTGCAAGCATAATGACTTAAATTCATTACCCAGAACCTATTTTTTGAAAAGCAAGACATAGTGATATGTGCTTGAAAACTGAGCACTCGGAAAGTGGAGACCAACAGTCTAGCCTACTAGCAGATGAGTTTCAAGCCAATGATAGTCCCTATCTCCAAATACAAGGTACACAGTATACAAAACGACACCCAAGGTCGGCCTCTATACACACTACATCCATCCATCCCTACACACATACATGCACACATACAAAAAAAATGGAAAGAATAAGATACCAAGTTTTCAAATGAATCATCCTAAGCTAGACAGGCGAAGTTAAACAATGAAAATATGGAGGTATTCAAGGAACTGATCCTTATAAAATGTTAAGAGAGTGGTTTGTTTTAAAGGGAAGGACTTGAAGAGGCAATTCAAGAGATGACTGGTCAAGTTATATTGGCTAAGGAGTAGCATGTGTATGCTTTTATAATGAACTAAGATACTTCTTTGTTTTGTGTCTTTTCCATATATGGCTTTATTTCACAGTATAAAAGATCTCATTGGCATCAATTTTAGCATATTTTTCTCCTTCTTTCCTACCTCTATTCACCCCCATATTTAGAGCTGAATCACTAGGAACTTCTACATAGAGCAGAAAGTGTTTTTCAACTTCATCACAATAAAGGAATCAAGACCTTAGGACATGATTATAGATTATTATAATACATAGAATTTTGGCAATTTTTACTTATGGGATCTAAAACTTATTAAAAACCATTTTTGCTGTGGAAACACTGGGGCTTGTTTTCATAGAGATTTGGAAAACAATGGCAGAAAGTTTCAGAATAGTGAGAACTGAAAGGCATTACTTTGTGAACTTTCATGACAGGCTATGCATTCAGAAGAGTGGTACAAGTGACATTTTTTTCTTGGGTTCTTTTGAGACCAGATTGTGGGGAAATTTTGCCTCTATCTGGACTGAATCAAATTTTTCTGCTTTTGATAAAAACAACAATAAAATCTGAAAAGCCTGTCTATCCTGAAGACAAGTCTAGACAAGTGATTAGGTTAAATGCCCCAAACATTTCATAATAGTAATATAAGGTGACATGCTAGAGAGGCATAAAGAATAATCCTATTATATTTACATGCCTATATTGCCCTTGGGGCTGGCCTAATTAGTCCCCTTAATCACCATGGCCCTTTCAGAGCTAAGCTGGTGAAAAGTAAAATCTAATTACTACTTTCTGTGGCCAAGCAGAGTTCCAGCTGTAGCGGTGCCGGGGCTCACAGCTGTCAGGGAAATATTGTTGTATTATTTTGCCTTTACTTCTGTAATCTCTGCTCAACTCTCCTCTTTCCAGGTTAAAAGCATACTAGTAATTTACAGACAAAAACTGTGCATCATTCATCTTCATAGTCAACCTTTTAGCACACTGATCTTAGCACAAAGTAGAGACAAGGTGCTCTCCATTCATTTCATTGTTTTTAAAAAATGCCTGCAGGACAAGTATGCAATTAAACAAGAAATCTGCTTACCTTTAATTTCCCCCTTTTCTTAATTAAGAGAAAATTGACATACAGTGAAATGCACATATTTTAAGGCTATCATTTGATGAGTTTTGAGAAATGCATGCAGCTGTGTAACCCAAGCACTAGGGTATGGAATATTAACAGACCCCAGATGTTCTCTTATTTGCTTTCCAGTCACTCAACACAGGCTCCAAAAAGTAAATTCTATTGTAAGCCTATTCTAGAAATTTGTGATATAAGTGTATGTTCTCTTTTGCTTATGGCTTATTATGCCATGCTTTTAACATTAATCTACATGGTTATGTGTATTGGTGGCCCATTCCTTTTTTAATAGATTGTGAATCTACTGCATAAAATTAACAGAATTTTTCTCCATTATCATGAAGAAGTCTTTGATTATTTCCAAGTTTAAGACTATAATGAATAAAGGTGCAACGATCATTCTTGAATAAGTCACTTTGTGAAGAACACTTTGTGATAATTTTTAACATATAAACCTAAGATAAGATTGCTGTATCATAGAATAGGTATATATTTTACTTTAAAAGAAACTGCCAAACAATTTGTAAAGTAATCATATCACTTTACACAAATCTGCATACAACTTCCAGTTGCTCAATATACTTTTAAAATTTAGTGAATGTGGATATGATTTGCACTTTTTCTAATAACTTAAAGATTTTGATCAAGATTTTCATTGTCTGGAAATTTCATTCACACATATTATGTATTTTCTTAACTCCACCCTCACTCTCTTCCCTCCAATTCCTCTACTATCCCCTCTCAAATGTTTCTCCTTCCCAGCATCATGTGGTCTTTCTTTAAACCCACTGAGTCAACTTAGTGCTGCCATGCATCCACACGGGTGCAAAACCATTTACTCAACTTCATATAGAAAAGCAAAAAACCCAGGATAGCTAAAATAATCCTGTACAATAAAGAAACTTCTGGAGGCATCACTATCCCTGACTTCAAGCTCTGCTGCAGATCTATAGTAATAAAAAGTTTGGTATTGACATGAATCGAAGACCCTGACATAAATCCCCACACTTATGAACACCTGATTTATGACAACGAAGGCAAAAATATACAATGGAAAAAAGAAAGCATCTTCAACAACTGGTGCTGGTCTAGCTGGATGTCAGCATGTAAAAGAATGCAAATAGATCTGTATCTGTCTCTCTGCACAAAATTTAAGTCCAAGTGGATCAAATACCTCAACAAAAATTCAGTCACACTGAACCTGATAGAACAGAAAGTGAGAAGTAACCTTGAACGCATTGGCACAGGAGACTACTTCTTGAATATAACACCAATAGCACAGACACCGAGAGCAACAATTAATAAATGGGACCTCCTGAAATGGAAAAGCTTCTGTAAGGCAAAGGACATGGTAAATAAGACAAAATGACAGCCTGTGGAATGGGAAAAGATCTTCACCAACTCTATATCTGACAGAGGGCTGATCTCCAAAATATATAAAGAACTCAAGAAACTAGACATCAAAATACCAAATAATCCAATTTAAAAAATGAGCTACAGATCTAAACAGAGAATGAATTCTCAATAGAAGAATCTCAAATGACAAAAAGACATTTAAATAATTGCTCAATATCTTTAGTCATCAGGGAAATGCAAATCAAAACAACTCTGAGATACCATCTTACACCTGTCAAAATGGCTAAGATCAAAAACAATGCTAATGACAGCCTATGTTGGAGAGGATATGGAGTAAGGGGAACACTCCTCCACTGCTGGTGAGAGTGCAAATAAACTGATATAAACATTTTGGAAGTCAGTATGGCAGTTTCTCAGAAAATTGGGACTCATTCTACCTCAAGACCCAGTGATACCACTCTTGGGCATATACCCAAAGGATTATGTCACAAGGACACTTTCTCAACTATTATTTGCAATAGCCAGAACCTGGAAACAACCTAGATGCCCATCAACTGAAAAGTGGATAAAGAAAATGTGGTACATTTATACAACCAAGTATTACTCAGTGGTTAAAAAAAAACAATGACCTCATGAAATTTGCAGGCAAATGGATAGAACTAAAAAAAAATCATCCTGAATGAGGTATCTCTGATCCAGAAAGATGAATATGGTATGTATTCATTTATATGTGGATATTAGCTGATAAGGCAATGATAACCAAGTGACAGTCCATAGAACCACAGAGGTTAGGTATTGAGTACAAGACTGGGGTCAGATAGATCACCCTAGGAAAGGGAAATAGAATAATAATTATGGATTGGAGGGTACTGGAACAGGAGTATCAAGTGGGGAAGGGGAGAGAAGAGGAGTATGAGGGGAGAATATTGGAAGAGACAGCTAAATTAAGGGCCATTTAAGGGATGGTATAGAAACATAATACTGTAAAAGCTTTCTAAAATAAAAACATATATAAAAGCAATCTAAATGAAATTTTCAAATATTAGGGGAGACAAAGCTCCAACTGAACACCTTTTGTTACCAAATGAAGCTTCCAGTACTGGGATTGTGCTACAATTAATTGAATTGTTGGCCATCAGGGTCCCATGGAAACCTTTAAACAAGCCAGGCTGTTGCAAGACTGTAAGTTGCTCTCTACAAACTGACATGTAGACCCTATTGCTGAAGACAACACCTACACAACTCATGGAGAAGTCGAGCTGGTACCTACATAGAACCTTCATCTCTGTGTTCTAGCATCTTTGCTACAGGAAGGTACTCTGCATGCTACCAAAGGAGAAATGTAAGTATCAACCCAGCTGCAAATACTTGGATCTTCAATGCTGATACCTATAAGATATGCTAGTGCAATGGTGGCACAAAGCTTGTAGGAGTAACCAATCAATCTCTGATTTGACTTAATGCCCATTTCACAAGATGGAACCCATACCTGACACTGCTTGGGTGACCAAGAATCTGAGGCTAAATTAACCCAGGGACCTAAGTTAACACCAAATACTACTGTTTTACTAAAAGAATATAGCAATGAAATGACTCTTAATGATATTTTGCTACACTCATAGATCAATGCCTTGCTTAGCCAACATCAGGGAAGCATCCTCCTGGAGTAAATGGGAACAAATACAGAGACTCACAGCTAGACAAAATGAAGAGAGTGAGAAACCTTGGAACACTCAGCCAAAAAGATGTCTCTTTTAAATCCCTCCCCTCAGGGCTCAGGGAACCTGAAGGACAGAAGAGGAAGAGGAAGCAGTACAAGAGCTACAGGGGCTAAAGCACACCAAGAAAACAAGGCCCTCTAAATCAACAGGAAGGAGTCACATGTGAACTCAGAGATACTGGAGCAGCATTAACAGAACTTGCACAGGTCTGCAATAGATGGTGTCCTAGAGCTGAAAGGAGAAGTGGCAAATGTCCCCATCCCTAAATCAGAAGCAGTCTCCAACTGTTAACCACTTGCAAATAAATATTTAGTTTTCTCCAAGGGAGTCTCACTGGGAAATAAACTACTCTTAAGTAGTTTGCATGCCCATCAGTAGATGTCCAACAGAAAATGAACTGAAGAGCATCTTTAGAGGTTCCTGGTTTCATACTGACATGTCAGGGCTTGAATTTTTTTTAAATTGTATTCATTTTTTATTTTATATTTTTATTCTCATTCTATTATATTAATCATAGTTGTATATATTCTATTTTTAGCCTACCTGCCCTTTAATTATGTATTATGGATTTCAATTTAGTGTTTTTATAGGATTCCTGTGTGTGTGAAAGAGTGGATCTCTACAGCTGTTTGTTTCTTATGCCTTTTCTTGGGCTCTTTTCCTTCTGTGTATTTGTATTGTCCTATTCCAATGTGTTAGATTTTGTTTTATGTTATTATATTTAATTTCATTTTATTATTATCCCCTAGAAAACTGTTTGTTTTCTAATAAGAGACAGAAAGGGGCTGGATCTGGTTGGGAGAGGAGGTGAGGAGAAAATGTCAGGAGTAGAGAGGGGGAAACAGTAATCAGGATATATATATTATAAGAAAGGAATCTATTTTCAATAAAAAGAAAAATATGCTAATAAATAAATAAATAAAATCACCTGAAAATAACATCAAAAATGAAGAAAAAGCACCCACATTATGCAAAGGTTTATTTAAGAAAATATTTTAGGATTTTAAACCTTTTCCTAAACTCATAAAGTGAATCATAAACCTATTGAAGTATTTCTTAAAATATAGTCCTCTGATGTACTCAAACTCACTTACCTTCTATAAAATCTATCAAAATGTACTCTGTTGTTTATTATTAGCTTGTTTTATTTTTTGGAAACAAAATAAAGCAACCACATATTTATAACTGTAGAAAGGATATTGAACAGATTCTTAATTCTCAGTTCTCTTGGCAATGACTCACAGCTGAGCTTCAGGGGACTGATGGAATATTTGAGATTGCCTATAAAATTGAACCATACACATCATTACAAAGAAAGATTCTTAATCTTGTATTGGATTCTCAAAGGTGCCTATGACCCAAACCACAAAGGGCATAGCAATCACATTTAAAGGCACAAAAGTTGATTAGCAAAGTTTTAGTTTCATCTGGAAGCAAAGCTTTGGCATTATTAAACCATATTTTTTTCCTTCTGTTGGGTTGCCTTGTCCAACTTTGATGTGATATCTTTTGTTTTATCTTACTATATTTTATTTTGTCATGTTTGATTGTTATCTCTTAGAAGCTTGTCCTTTTCTAATGAGAGACGGAAAGGGAGAGGATCTGGATGGAAGAGGAAATGGAGAGGAACTGTGGGGAATAAAGGAAGGGGGAAATGTAATCAAGATACATTGTATGAGAAAAGAATCTATTTTTAATAAAAAGGGAAATGTTATAAAAATTATTTTGGTCTGATAGTAGCAGAATTATTGCCATGAGAGTTGCACTTATACTACAAGTAACTATTAAACTAGATATAGTGTTAAAATGAAGCAACAGACCATTTTTAAGGCAATGGACAATCTTTAATGTAATAAACAATACAAGGTTTTAATCTTTAAGGTATAGGAACACATGAGGTAAGTTCTGTATCTACTTTTGGTTTGGGTGGGCTTTTCAAAGGATTATGCAAAGAAACAAGACGAAGAACAGCAATCCTGTGCTAGGGAACTGGATAAGATTTTTGAGTTGAAAAATTGGCTAGAATCTACTAGAATGAGGTTTTTTAAATTCTGTGCATGTGATATCTTAAATCTTTGCTATGGCTAAGTTAAACACAAACAGGACAAAACTCAGTGAGTTCTAGCAGAAAGTGTCTGACAGTGATGTGGAGATAAAATTGATAGGAAGCCTAGCCAGCTCAAATGAGGAGTTGTTCAGTACCCTGATGATTTAGCTGAGATACTAGAAAGACTATGCCTTGAAATAGGGTTAGTGTAGTCCTAGAGGAACGTCTACTGTAGGCCATAGTCAAGTCTGAAATCAAGTTTCAACAGGTTCAAGCTGGCACACCAGCAATGAAATGCTAGTCAGAATACAATCTAATGTTCATTGTAAGAAGACAGTCAGATCAAGACTTGGAGAAACATTGCTCATGATGTTAACTGTACATTTAAATGTTTTAATGTGAGAATAAGCAGAAAAATGTCAAATGGGATCAGAAGGAAAAGCCAATGATCACACAGACATTGCAATAGAGTTCTAAAACAACTATTATAAATATAAATACTTTTAAAAAAATGGCTGGGCGGTGGTGACGCGTGCCTTTAATCCCAGCACTCGGGAGGAAGAGCCAGGCGGATCTCTGTGAGTTCAAGGCCAGCCTGGGCTACCAAGTGAGTTCCAGGAAAGGGGCAAAGCTACACATGGAAACCCTGTCTCGAAAAACCAAAAAGAAAAAGAAAATGTGGGCACTGACAGAACATACAGTAAATCGCAGCAGAAAATGTTAGAACTAGAACAAAGATACAGGGGCTGGACATGTAGGTCAGCTATAGAGCACTTAACATGCATGAAATCCTAAGTTTACAAAAACCACTAAAGAAGAAGAATTCTAGGATTAAAATATATAACATATTTTTAATTAAAATATAATAAAATAAAATTACATCATTTTCCTCCTTTCCTTTTCCTTCCTCCATCTCCAGCTTTTCCCATGCTTCATCTCAAGTTCCTGGCCTCTTATTCTTTACTTGCTACATTATTTTATTGTTATTATTGTTGTTGTTGTTATTATTATTATTGTATTTGTATTATGAATTTATTTATTTGAGATAGGATCTCACTATGTAGCTCTAATAGTTCCAGAACTCACCATGTAGACCAGGATGGCCTTGAACTCACAGAGATCCACCAGCTTTTGCCTCCCAAGTGCTAGAATTAAAGGACCATGCTATGACACCTAGGTATTTGGATAACCAATTGGGGGGCTCTTCCCTGGAAATGTTTGATTCTCCCTCTCTGAAAAGTCATTAGCTGCCTATAGTTCTTTGTCTACAGTTGGGGCTCCACGAGATTTTCCCCTTTCATGGTTGCATGTCTATGAGTGTTGTCCTCAGTCATGTCTTATTTAAGAAGCCTTGTTGATGAGACTTTATTAGTGTAGCTTCCCTGTCATTTCTAGGAGACACAATCTCACAGCAGAATTTTGGTCCTCTGGCTTTCTGTCCTCTTTTTTGTGATGTTCCCTGAGCCTTGGGTACAAAAGCTGTTTTATAGATTCATATACTTGAGTTGGGCACCCCATGATTAGCTGTTCTCTGCATTTTGACCAGTTGTGTGTTTCTGTAATGCTCTGTCCATTGTAAAGAGAAACTTCTTTGTTGAGGACTGAGAGCTACACTTATCTGTGGTAGAAGGATAGGTATTACATTGATTCAGGAAAATGCTCATAGTAACTTCACTTTTTTGGAGCTGAGGACTGAACCCAGGGCCTTATGCTTGCTAGGCGAGCATTCTACCACTGAGATAAATCCCCAACTCCTGTAAGTTCACTTCTAAGATCCAAGATATACTATCCCTGGGTAGTTGACTAGCTTTCTAGTACCAGGCATAATTTCTCTCCTATTGAGTAGAACTTACATTCAATTAGGCAGTTGTCACTAAGGTATGAGTGGCACTCTATACTGTTAGAGATATTTTGATATGCTGGTTTTTATAGGCTTTATAGCTGGTTAGGAATAGTGGTTGCTACCCTCCCTTGGCAGTTTGACTAGTACAATCTGGTACTGTGAAAATCAGACTTCAGGGAGGAGGCTTCCAGGTCAGATCCAGCTTTTATCTTCTGAATCTTATGTCTAAAGTTCATGATGTCTTCAACTATAGAGACTTACCTTCAGCCTTTGGGAAGCAATCAAAGGTGATGATAATACTCTGCATTGTTCTGAGATCTTGAAAGAGAATTTTTATTGCTGGTACTGGAATTTTTATTAGATATTCTTTAACTTGGGGCCACTTCATCAGCCCAAGTAGCACAACTTTATTTAAGATATGTATGTATTTTCATACACTTACATCTATAATTTTGTATAAATAAAAAAACATGATTCCTTATGGCCTTTTCAAAGCTCCTTACTTACTATTTTTCTCCCCTTTCCTTTCTCCTTCTGTATTGACCTCCCTTCCCATTCCCCAATTAAAGTACCCCCTGTTTTTAACATTTACCTTCATACTATTTGCATATAGTTATTATCTTAAATGAAAAATTTATTAGAAGATTGTATACTGAAAAGATATTTACTGTACTTTAAAACAGGTTAATAGACACTATCCAATCTGAAACATTGGGGGAAAAAATCCCATGTCCTCAAAAGTAAACCATTTGTTGCCAGGTAAAGATAATATCAAGTAATAGTTATAGATTTTTAATGAGAAAGAGAATGATCAGGAATGAACCAATGTATAGAGTTAAAATGCCTTCCAATTTTCAAACTTATTGAAAAAGATGAACAGATCAAATAAACTAAAAGAACTCTTCAATTAAGAGAACATAAAGAAAAACAGACTAGGCAAATTTCATTCAAATTTCTTTTCTTTCCTTTCTATTTATTATTTATTTGTAAATGAAGTTTCAATATGTAACCCTGGTAATCTTGAAACTTTCTATGTAGACCAAGTTGGCCTCAAACTCACAGAGATCCACTTTCCCTGCCTCCCATATGTTGGGATTGAAGACCCACACCATCACACTTGCCTACTCTCCCACCCCCTACGCTCAATACAGAATCTTATTTAGTAACCCCAGGCTTGCCTGGAACTTACTATGCAGGAAAGGTTGGCTTCACACTCACAGTGTACCTCTTGTCTCAGTCTCAAGCATTTTGGCAATATGTGACTTTCAATATATAGAGAAAATATAAAAGAAATCAGCCAGTGTATTATATACATAATAGAAATTATAAAAGCAATGACTGGTAATTTTATCAGAAATAATGACATCCACATAATAAGGGATGGTGTTATAAAGTGTCCAAACCCCCATGCTAGATAGTTTCATGTCAACTTGACACTTGCTAAAGTCATCTAAGAAAAGGGAAACTCAATTTTTAAAAATGCCTCCATAGGATTGGGCTGTAGGCAAGCCTGTAGGGCATTTTCTTAGTTATTGATGGGGGAGGGCCTAGTTCATTGTGGATGGGTGCTATTCCTGGACTGGTGGCCCTGGGTTCTATAAGAAAGCTGGCTGAAGCCAGGCAGTGGTGGCACACACCTTTAATCCCAGCACTTGGGAGGCAGAGGCAGGTGGATCTCTGTGAGTTCAAGGCCAGCCTGGTCTACAGAGAGAGATCCAGGAAAGGCGCAAAGCTACACAGAGAAACCCTGTCTCCAAAAAGAAAGAAAGGAAGGAAGGAAGGAAGGGAGGGAGGGAGGGAGGAGGAAGGAAGGAAGGAAGGAAGGAAGGAAGGAAGGAAGGAAGGAAGGAAGGAAGGAAGGAAACAGGCTGAGCAAGCCACAAAGCACAAGCCAGTAAGCAGCACTCCTCCATAGCCTCTGCATCAGCTCCTGCCTCCAGGTTCCTGCCCTATTTAATTGCTGCCCTGATTTCATTCAATGATGAACAGTGATATGGAAGTGTAAGCCAGATAAACCCTGTCCTTCCCAAGTTGCTTTGATCATGGTGTTTCATTACAGCAACATAAACCCTAACTAAAACACCTTATAACAAAAAAAAAAGTAAAAACCCCAAAACGAAAATTCAGTATACAGAGCCTTTGTTGTTCCTGTTACTTTGTTGTGATATGTTCTATAAGTCACTATGTGGACCAGGCTGAACTTGAACTCACAGAGATGTGCCTGCCTTTGCTTACCTACTGCTTGGATTAAAGACATAGTCCACCATACCTGGCATGAAAAGCTTTTTCATTTCAGAAAAGAAAGGCAAACAATAACATTTGAAATAAACAAAAGCTCAGAGACTTCATAATAGCAACCTATACTATAAATTTTTTTATATTTTAAAAGGAGTTAGTTACAAATGAAAACTTGACTCTTCTTAAAGTAATGAAGAGGATCTAGAATAGTAATAGTAATCTTTAAACAGATGGATAAATTTGGAGAATTCATAATCCTTGATTTTAAGAACTACTATGAGACTAGAGAAATTAGTCAAGCAAGTGTGATATTGGCATGAAATTAGATAAATCAATGCATTTAAATAGAGCAAGTTCACAAATAGACCTACATGTGTAAATGACTTGACAAAATGCTATTTGAGAGGGGTCTGGAGAACCTTTTCAACACAGATCAAAATGGTTATCCAGATGAAAATAAACAAGATTTATTTCCTGGTCTATATCTGAGTTCCAGGCCATCCAGAACTGCATAGTGATGCCTAGTCTATAAAAAATGAATAAATAAACTAAATAAATATTGAAAAGGGGAAAAATGGAATGAAATTTGACTGGTGTATTTCCTGCTTATCTTGCTTGAAGATCTTGCATCATGTTATACACACACACACACACACACACACACACACACACACACACACACAAAGGTAACTCAATATAGACCAAAGATAAAAGTAGAATTTCTATTAGAAAATGATAGGCAAATATTTTTCTGATATCTGGATAGGCAAAGATTTTTCATACAGGACAAAGCACATACTAACGACCACGGTAAAATAATGCAATTTTCCCTAAATCAAACTGGTGTGTGCGTGTGTGTGTGTGTGTGTGTGTGTGTATGTGTGTGTGTGTGTGTGTGTGTGTGTGTGTGTGTTGTATGTGTATGTTAATGTGTGTATTTGTGCTTGTATGTGCAAGTGCATGTGGAGGGCAGGGGTCAATGTTAAGTATCTTCCTCAGTCACTATCTACCTTACTTTTGGGAACAGGGTCTCTCATTGAACCTCGAGCTTGATGTTTCACCTAGGGATGTCTGGCCAGCAAGTCTCAGGGATCTTCACTTCCAACACCTAGTACTGGGATTACAGGTACAGCTCTGCCATGCCTGAATTGTCATGTATATGTTGAGGATCTGAACTCAGGTCCTCATGCTTACATAGCAGACACTTTACCCACTGAGCCATCCCTCCCTCACACACACACATACTCCAAGTTACAAAAAGATGGTTCTCAAAAGATACTAGAAAATAAGTAGTCAAGTCTTAGAATAGGAGTACAATTTACAAAATCAATAACAGATAAAGAAATAGTATAAGTATAAAGGACTCCCACAACTTAGAAAATAATAAAAAGATAAATAGTTAAATAAAATATGACCCAAGATTTAATTTGGCCATTTGTAAGAACATATGCAACAATGGAATTTAAATGGCTAAAAACAATACCAAACTTGATCAGCTTTTGAAGAACACTCACAGATTTTCACTGTAGCTGCACCAGTTTGCTACTCCTACCAAGAGTGAATTGGGTTGTTTAGTGTCTTTATTTGGGGGCTTTTTTTTGTTTTTTGAAGCTTAGCTATTTGAGTTCTCTGTATAGTCTAGATACTAACCCTCTGATTTCTTTATGTATTCTGGATACTAACCCTCTGTTAGCTGTATAGCTGGTAAAGACTTTTTCCCATTCTCTATGCTGAGTCTTCAATCGAATGATGGTGTCTTTTGCTGTATAGAAGCCTTTTAGTTTCAAGAAGTCCTGTTTGTTAGTTATTGGCCTTGATGCCTGTGCTACTGGGAGCTAGTTCAGAAAGACTTTTCCTGTTCCTATAAACTAAAGTCTATTCCCTACTTTCCCCTCTACCAGAATCAGGGTATTAGGTCTTACATTGAGGTTATTGATGCATTTGGAGTTGAGTTTTGTGCATGATGAGAGATGATTATCTAGGTTCATTGTTTTATATGTAGCTACTCAGTTTGATTAGCACCATTTGTTGAAGATGCTGTCTCTTCTCCATTGTTTTTTGTCCCCTGCCAAAATGCAGGTGGTCTTTATCTAAGTTTTCATTTCTCTTCCACTGAGCAATGCATCTGTTTTTATCTACCATATAATTCAGCTATACCATTCCTGGGCATATTCTCAAAGGTTTCTATGTCCTGCTGTAGAGATACTTGTTCATCTATATTTGTTGTTGTTTAATTCATAATAGTGAGGAATGGCAACAGCTTAGATGTCCATCAATTGACAAATGGCTAATGAAAGTGTACTACATGTACACAGCAGAATATTATTTGGCTGTAAAGATAAAAAATTTAAAATTTGCAGATAAATAGATGGAGCTGGAAGTAATCATTTTGAGTGAGTTAACCCAGACCCAGAAAAACAAATGCTTCATGTTCTCTCTCATCTGTAGATGATAGCTTTGCATCTTTAAATATGTGTGTTTAATTTGGCATACCCATAGGAATCAGAAAACTAGTAAGGGTTAATTGGGGGGGATTTCTAGGGACAGAATGTAGGTGGTATGAGGAGGAAAAGGGAATAATAGAAAAAGAGAAGTTAAATAATAGAAGTGAAGGGTAGAGGAAAGAGTGTTATGAAGAGTGATAACTAACATGAAAGACCTTTGAAAATGGAAAATGCCTCGAGGAAACCTACTATTGTAGATGCTTCCTAAAATAAACATGTATGTATATAAAGGAATTTAAATGGACTCAACCTACAGCAGGGGTGAAATGCCTTTCCTAGGTTCTATAAGCTATCAATTAAGAAGTCCAGTGACAGGTATGGATTGTCTCTCTTGGAATTATCAGTCAGTAGTGTCTTATAGATCCCCCATAGACATTACAGGATGTTTCCACTGTTCTTGGTAATTTTCTAGAACTTAATGATAAGACCCTAGTGCTGAAGAAACTACATAATGGAGTCATAGAACATGGAGAAATAAAGCTGGTCCTCACCTGGAAACTTATTTAATTAAATTCTTTAAAATTTATTTTACAAACCAACCACAGTTTCCCCTCCCTCCTCTCCTCCTATTTCTCCCCCAACCTCCTTTATTACCCCCTTATCCACTCCTCACAAAGGAGCAGACCTCCCATGGGAGTCAACAAAGCATGGCATATCAAGTTGAGGCAGGATCAAGCCCCTTCCCCCTGTATCAAGGGTGAGAAAGGCATCCCACCATTGGTAATGAGCTCCAAAAAGCCAGCTCATGCATCAGTGATAGATCCTGATCCCACTGCCAGGGGCCCTCAAACAGATCCAGCTACACAACTGTCTCCCACATGCAGAGGGCCTAATCTGGTCCCATGCAGGTTCCACAGCTTTTGGATTAGAGTTTATGAGTTCCCACAAACTTGGTTCAGTTGTCTTTGTAGATTTCCCTATCATGATCTTTACCCCCCCACCACCACCTTGCTCATATAATCCTTCCTCCCTCTTTTCAGCTGGGCTCCCAGAGCTTGGCCTCATGCTTGGCTATAGATCTCTGAATCTGCTTCCATCAATTACTGGATGAAGATTCTATGATGACAGTTAAGGTATTTACCAATCTGCTTACCAGGCCAGTTCAGGCACCCTCACCACTATTGCTAGTAGTCTAATCTGGGGTTGTCCTTGTGGATTCCTGGGAATTTCCCTAGCATCAGGTTTCTCTCTAACCTCATAATGGATCCCTCTATCAAAATATCTCTTTCATTGCCTGTTTGTTTTCTAAAAATGGAGAGAAAGAAAGCATAGAGTTTGATGAGTGGGGAGATGAGAAGGATCTAGGAGATGAGGAAGGGGAAATTATGATCAGAATATGCTGTATAAAAAAGTTCATTTTTTCATTAAAAAGGCAGTCTCTATTTTGTTTAGAAGAAAAAGTTTCTTTTACTGTCTTGTTTATAAATATTAGCATGGATATGATAAAATTAAAAGGGAGATTATTGAATCTACTTTTTAAAAGGAACTACTTGCTTTAAATAAAGTAATGAAAAAGTTATCTAAATTTGTCAAATGATAATGGACTGAACATTGTTAATATATTTAATGGAGTTTTTTGTCTGAATCAGTCAAATGTTAATGGACTAGACATTGTTAATGTAATTCTTGACTGTGTATATTGTATATACTTATTGGATATAGTTTTCTTATATTAGTTATAAGCTTTTTTAAATTTTAGACAAAAAAGGGGGAAATGTGGTGATATTGTGTTCCCCAAAATATTGTGCATCCTAATAAACTTATTTGGGGTCAGAGAAAAGAACAGCCACTAGATAAACATAGAGGCCAGAAAATGGTGGCACACACACCTTTAATCCTAGCATTCCGAAGGCAGAGATCTGTCTGGATCTCTGTGAGTTCAAAGCCACACTAGAAATAGTAAGGCATGGTGACACACAACTTTAGTCCCAGGAAGTGATGGCAGGAAGCAGAAAGGTGTAAGGACCAGAAACTAGAAGCTTTTTAGGCCTGGGTAAGCTTTTAGGCTTTTGAGCAGCAGTTCAGCTGAGATCCATTCTGGATGAGGACTCAGAGGCTTCCAGTCTGAGGAAACTGGATCGGCTGAGGAATTGGTGAAGTGAGGTGGCTGTGGTTTGTGTTAGGCTTCTCTGATCTTCCAGCATGCACCCCAATAAACTTTCACCGGGTTTGGTTTTATTAATAAGACCTTTTTAAGATTCATGCTACATTAGCAGATTGAGGGAAAGTTTCCGGGACAAATTAATGCTTTAGCTATTGAAATTAGGTGTATCCTCCCAACAATCTTCAAATTAATTAAATAAGAACACCAATATTAAGCACCAGAACCAAGTAAGTATATTAATAAGATATCCTTCATTTTCCTTATAAATTAAAAAAGAAATAGAGTACTGATAAACATTTAATTTGGGGCTAGAGGTTTAGCTCATTGGTAGAGCACCTGCCTACAATGCACAACATCCTAGGGTCAATGTCCACTTCCACAACATTATTCATACGCCTTGTAATAATTTGTGTGGAAACTTAAGTCACTCTCTGAAACTAACCAATTGGCATAAGTATGCCTGATTTGGGAGATATTTTGTACTCTAGAAAACAATTTATGAATAGAGAAAAATTTGTAGAATTATAAGAAATTATTAACAATAGTATCTGAAGTTGAAAGACATTCTAGATATTACCTAACAGGGTTAATTCATTTCACATGTCAGATACTAAGTCTCAAGGGGTTCAAGGATATGCTAAATATCACCAATTTTAAATAAAGCTAAGATGGGACTCGCATACATAGACTTGATTCATGTCCTAATATCATGGACAAGGGCTTCAATGCCATGTTTCTCAATTTATAACTTCACTCCAGTTACTTACTTTCTGAGACTTGATTCCATTATTTATCTATAAACTAACCAAGTGAATAAATATGATAAAATGAAATGTGTATAAATCCACAGGCACTTAATGGTTGTTAAATAACTATAGACATACTATTTGTGGTGGTACAAATGACAAATGTCTCCCTTAGGCTCAAGTAATTAAGCACTTGGTCTCCAGTTATTGGAACTGTTTGGGGAGGTTATGGAATCTTTTGAAAGTACAGCCTTGCTAAAGGAAGAGGGAGAGATGGCAGGCTTTGGGGTTTGTAGCCTCATCCTACTTCCAGTTCTTTCTCCCTCTGCTTCCAATGTATAAATGAAGATGTTATCAGCCAGCTTCCTGCTCCCATAAACATGCTTTCCCTAGCAGGCCCCATACCATCCTTGTCACGGTGGAATCTATCCCTCTGGAAGCATGAGCCATAATAAACTCTTTGTTTCTTGAGTTTCTTTTTGTCAGGGTATTCTATCCCAGAAAATTCACTAATAGACTATGATTTATTGGACCATTTATTATAGGGTAAGCACTGCGTTATGGAATAGGATGCAAAGGTAACTCTTCACACTAGAAATGCTCATAAGCAGGAAACAAATATATGAATAAATCATTTGTAATATACTCTATTTAAATTTCTGTAATTGAGATCAAGATGATGTGAGGATATAAATGAGACATTTAGCATTGTGCCATGTAATCCCACATCTACTAGCTATATATGAAAATTACTAAACATTTCGATATGTGTAATACAAATTGAAATGTATTTTAAAATGCTAAATACACACAAAGGAATGCAAACATCTCATAAACAATAATTTACATTGAATACATGTTGAAATTAAATGCTTTGATGAATAATTCAAAAAATCTCTCTTTTAAGTATTATAAATCTGGTAATGAAGTCCATCTAACAATTGCTACAATGCAATATAGGAACAGCAATACTAGAGTCATATACATAAAGAAAGCTGATGGTGTATTTCCATGTGATATCAGCTAGAACTGAAAGCTGAGTGGTCTGTTTAGTGAAGTAATAAGAGCATTCAAAATAGCCACATGAGAAAAGCAGGAGCAAACTCATAGTATTTTACTAGCAAGAACAGGCAGCTATTTCTTTTGCCAATTTCCAGAATGCCGTGAATCCCAGGGGGAAGAATTCAGCACCATTTACATGTCTTTTTCATAGTTTAATGGTTTAAACATTTTTTCCATATCTAGTAATTTTATAGCAGCTAAAATATTGTTTCTGGTGTGTCCGACACTACGTTTTTCATAGATTATTAATCCTCAAAGTAACTCAAGAAGGTGGAAAAATATAATTACTCTAGTTTACAATTGAGGGATTTGAAGACCACAAAGATGAAGTTACTTGTCCTAGATGCAATTAGAAAGAGGCAGGGCCCACCTTGGATGACAGGTCTGCCTGATACTGAATGCTTGAGGATGCTCTCCTGCTGTGATCTAGTGCTGCAAAGTATTAGAAGTTACCTGGAGCCAAAGGGAAGAGCTGACTAGCTCCAACTGTGACAACATGGAATGGTACAGCCAGCTCTCCTTCCTGAAAGGAAAGCTCGTTTGACAGACCAGCAACCTCAGCCAGGAAGAGTCTGTGTAGATGTTTAGTTTCCAGATAGGGTCTCAGAGGACAGAACTCAAGAGAACAGCTGGAGGAACAACTCAAAAGCAGTTCCAGGCTGCTACCATCAAGAGGAGATGTCCCTGAATGCTGCTGTTACCAGAGATTCAGGAAAACACCATATTTAGGTGTTGTGGGAATTCGTTCCATTCAGCCAATGGCTTTGAAGTAGAAAGCCCTATGGCATGGCCTTGCCTGCATATGTGACTGCTTAAGAGCAGAGGAATAGGGGTTGTGCCCTCTCTTCAATGGCCAGGACCGGATCAAGCAGCTTAGAGCAGCTCGCAGTTGGTCCCCATCTTCATTGGACAGGACAGTGGCAGCTGGACCAGCGGGATCAGCGCTGGCATCTTCCTTGTTCTGTATCAGTGAGTCTGTATTTGCACTGCACCTCTTAATAAATTATTAAGTAGAGTTTTATGAACTCACACTTCATTCAAAGATGACTACTGTCGAGGCTGCTGCTAATCAAGGGTAACTAGGCTAGGGAGAAGTGGGAAATCAAATGCCCCCTGTCTCACTGTCATTTCAAGAGGAAACATCCTAACACCAAGGCAAAGAACTAACTCCATTGATCTTTCAGTAGCCCACTTTCTAAAGACACAAAAAAATACTCCATCCAGGCATAGTGTCACATGTCCAGCACTCAGGAGGTGGAAGCAGGAATATCAGGAGTGCAAGGTCATCTGCAATTATATAATGAATTCAAGAGCTGCCTGAGCTATATAGAAACCCTGTCTCAAAAATAAACAAAATAAAACAAAACAGTAACATTTTCTGTCTATCCATTTAATAAGATTCTTCAAGGCTTTGGAGTAGAGGTTGCAT
This sequence comes from Onychomys torridus, assembly GCF_903995425.1. Classification (NCBI taxonomy): domain Eukaryota; kingdom Metazoa; phylum Chordata; class Mammalia; order Rodentia; family Cricetidae; genus Onychomys; species Onychomys torridus. The sequence continues at coordinate 58,124,040 of NC_050466.1, read as the reverse complement.
AAACTAATAATGTACAAAGGAGAAAGTTGTGTCAGAAAGAAAGTGAAAGCTGAACTATGACCCAATTAGGAAGTTTACATAGTAGTTATTCCTCTGAGGGGCAATATAGAGGTTACATATATCTGGCATATATGAAAATAAACTATTGATCCAAATACATGAGAAATCATTCTCTAAGTTTTCACTCTTAAATTTAAACCAGTTCTGACATTTCAAATTTAAACCAGTTCTGACATTTCATATTTCCATAGTACTACATTTAGTGATCATAAAGATTTTGGGGCATGTTGAGCAGTAGATTGACTATATGTTAGACTACAATCATGCTTGAGCCATGTAGAGGAGTAGCTGAGCTCTTGGGCTTCAAAGAAAAGGCCTGGCCGAAAACCCAGTTATTTCTACCCACAAACCATTATCATTGATAATAACTACTTATTTCTCTAAAAACATATTTCTGTCTTATTGAATCTCCAACACATAGAATATCTACAGCATACAATTGGCACCCAATAAAAAGTCAGTGAAGTGAAATGAATAGCATCATTCAGAACATTCTCGTCAAACATTAAGTATATTGTGTAATGTAATTGACTTGTTATTGGTGAGTTCACAGTTCATGTCAAAGAACTCTAACAGAATAAGCAAAAGATTCTTATAATGCCATAAAATAAGTCAATTGAAATATGTGCAAAATATTTCATTAGACATTTCACCAACAATATACAAATGCATATTATGTACCATGAGATGCTTAACATCATTAATCATTGGGAAAGACAAATTGAAGCCACAATGGCATACAACTTCATACACAATAGAATGGCTATTCTCAAAAGACAAATGTAAGTGTAAAGAAACAGAACTCTCATAGATTGTGATGTGGGTATAAAATGATGATAACAATATTTTAGAAAACAGGTTATCAATAACTTAAAAAGTTAAATGTAACTTTGTAATGTGACCCAGAAATTCTGTTCCTAAGTATTTATTCGAGAAGTGAAAAGTTATCTACATGATTGCTTACATGGAAAAAGGCAACATCCCATTAATGGCAGAAACAACTGGTACTTGGATAAGTTCAGTAAATTTTTGAAGGTTATAGAGTCAGCCAGGAGCACAGCTACACTTTACTTTTTAAATTTTTATTATTTTTAGTGTGTATATGAGAGATAATTAGCCTACATGCCCATCAATGGATAAATTGGTAAAGAAATATTACATGTTTATATATGCGAATTTATTCTGCCATAAAAGGAACTAAACTGTATCATTTGCAGGAAAGTGGGCAAAAGTGGAGAAAGGGAAGTATTTGCAGAGATGAAGAGGATCATGGGAGGGAAAAGGAGACAAGAGGAGGAGTGAGTGGGGTGAATATAATCAAAGTACACTATATGCAGATATGGAAATGCAATGTCACAATGAAACCCATTATTTTGTACAATGAATATATAGCAATTTTAAAAATCATACTCTCAAGAAGTGAACAAATGCCCCCATACCTAACACAGGAGCTATACCTAATTAATAGCTACTTGAAATGAAAAATTAGTTTTCTTCAAAGGAGTTTCACTGGAGAAACAAACTACTCTTAATGCCCAGTAGTATATGGCCAACAGAAAACAAATTCAACTTGGAGGTTCTTTGCCTCATGATATTGAGTCAGGGCTTTTTTTTTCTTCTTATAGGTCCTTGGAGTTATAATACAGCTTCCAGTTTTGTGTTTTTAAAGGATTTCTGTGTGTACAAACATATATGTCTCTGCATCTGTATGTGTTTCTTGTGCTTTTTCTTTGGCTCTTTTTCTTCTATTTGTTTGCTTTGTACTATTCCACAGTTTTGAGAAGATTTTTAAAAAGCATTTTATGCAAATTATATTCAAAAGTGATGGTAACATGGACAAGAGATGAAATGCTATATAATGTTAATCTTTTAATCCATGAAGTATTATAAGACAGTTTTGATAATCCCTCTGTATTTTCACTTTGTCACCTAAAAATGGAGATATTAATAACAACTAGTTCATAAAATTATATTTCAGATTAACTAGTGAGATGATATAGAATTGCTTCTTACAATGTCCCACCCATGGAAGTGTTTAACACTTAGTGTATATCCTAAACATTATTTAATAAATTTTTTTCAATTATTTCTCCAAGATGTTGGTGAAAGCAGCATAGATGTCAATTAATATAAAGGGAATCCTCTCAAGAGCATGCTACATGTTTAGTTCCAGGGACTATAGAAAGTGATAGTTGATATTTGGATTATCTCATATCAGAAATAGGATTTGTTTCTTTTCTGTCATTGTGATCAAAACCAATCTTGACAAAATCAATGTAAGGAAGAAAGAGTTTCTTTAGATTCTTCCAAGTTATAGTTTATCATTAAAAGTCACAGTGGAAGGAGTTGGGGGAAGCTGGGCATCTCATATTCCTAATTTGGAACAAAAAGCAATAAATACATAAATAAGCATAAATACATGCTAGTGTTTTGCTCAATTTCTCTGCACCTATGCAGTCCAGTATGCCCTGCCTAAAGAATGGGTGCCATCTGCAATGGTTGGGTCTTCTCACCACAATTAATGTTGTCAAGACAATCCACCACAGGCATGCCCAGAGACAAGTGATTCTAGATTTTATGAAGCTGACAATTCACACCAGCCATCACAGTTAGAGGGATAAAGTCAATTTTACCTCTTTCTAACTTCAACACCAACACAGAAGACTTCTATAGCCAAAGACATTAGGAGGATTTTTCCCTGCCAGAAAGTAGCAGTTATTCCAGCAACAAGCGTCAGCTCTATGCCTTGTAATTAAATTCAATTTTGCATCAGATCTCACAGTTGAAGCTCAGTCCTAATACTGACCCACCAATATTGATTCCAGTCCCAAACCCTAGGCTGTTCTTCCTATACTTTTAACCAACTGGATGCAAATTAGGGTTCCCACAATATCCTCCTTAGCTTTGCTAAATTTGTTCAAATGATTCCCAGAACACAAGGAAACATTTTTGTGATAAAGGATATTGCAAAAGTTAATGAAGAAAAGATGCATAGGTCAAGGCATGGGAGAATTTACATAGAGCTCCTTGCCCTCTTTAGGCACAACATCCTCCAAAAAGTCATACATGTTCTACTATCCAGAAACTCCTGATCCTGATCCTGATCCATTGGCGTCTTCATGGGACTTCATTATATTCTGTATCTGTTACTCTTCTCATTACTGTGATCAAATATCTGACAAGAAACAACTTCAAGAAAGAAGGGCTTATTTCAGCTATAATTTAAGAAGGGACACAGTCCATAATGGTGGAGAAATCCTGGCAGCAGAGAGAGAGAGATGTATGCCGGTGCACAGCTCACTTTCTCTTTTTGATACAGTATAGAAGCCCAACACATGAAATAGTTCTGCCCACATTTAGGTAGATCTTCCATACTCAGTTAACCAAACTTTTTTGAAGTGTCCTTATAGATGCACCAAGAGTCATGTCTCCATGGTAACTCTAAATCCCACCAACTTGACAATCAAGATTGACCATCACACACAGACAAGTTGGCTAGCAGTTGAATGGAGCGTCACAGCAAAAGCGAGTCTATTCAGATTATTGAGCATTCTTTTCACCCCAGTGTAAGGTAAAACATTTCTGGGACTTCCATTAGGCAAAAGGAAGTCAGGGATTTCTTTTGCTTTTATCTCTGTGGTTGTTTGCTTGTTTGTTTGTTTGAGAGAATCTCACACTGTATTGCAAGCTGGCCTGGAATTCACTGTGTAGCCCAGGCTGATTTCATATTCATGGCAGTCCTCCTGTCTCAACCTATGAGCTAGGATTACAGGAATAAGATGCGATGGCCAATTTCTTTATGGACAGCAACAAGTGGAGGAGATTTAAAGTTTCTATGACCCACTTTTCAGGAAGAAATTTTTGTTTTTATGGACTGCCTTGAATAACAGAAACCAAAATATATGTATCATACTATCACATGGGGAAACTGTAGACAAGCTCAATATTTGTAAGCTGTGAATGTATGCTTTTGCATAAATTAATTTGTGATTATGTTGCATTAGTCAGCATAATGTGGGCACAAAAATGATTTACTTTCCAGCATTGCTTGAATTTGTCTTCTTAGGCAAAATAAAACAGTTAAACAGCAATAATTACAGACCTAGATCTCTCCCAAGTGGATTTTACACAAAGTGAACCAATGAGATATCAGATCTCAGTTCAGGTTTAATAGCATGGGATCTTGCTCTGCTCAAAAGGATGGGGTAAAGTCACTGTGTTAGAAGAAGGACTGCATTATATAACAACTCTGCTCCTATAGACTGGGAGTTTACTGGGTCTAAATTGTGGGATTCGGTCCTGTCTGTGTGAAGCATGCTTTCTATGCCTGAAGCTGAGCCACCCAGGTACTAATAAAAGAGTTATCACCATCATAACCACAGCCAGCCACATCCATGCCAAAGGAGAAAAAGCAGATCAGAACTAGGAGGGAAATGAACTAGTTCTCTGTAGCTGCCATAACAAAATACACAGAATGGATGGCTTAAATGATGGCAATTTATTTTCCTACAGTTCTGGAGGTTAGATAAAGGCACCAGTAGACAGTTTGTTCTGATTCCCCATTCCTTGATTGCAGGTGGCAGTTACCCTGTTTCCTCTTCACCTGGTCATCCAGCCTTCTATGTACTCTGCATATCCCCTGGAATTCCATGCTCCTCTTCTTTACAAACATCAGTCACAGAGGAGAGGAGGGAGGGGAAACTGTGGTCAGGATGTAAAATAAACACATTTTAAAATTGAATTTAAAGAAACATCAGTCACAACAGATCAAGACACATCCTAATGACGCTCTTTAAAAAAAATCAGTCACCTTTTTAAAAGGTTAAAAGGGTCATGCACAATACAGTCACATTCAGAGAAACAGAGGAGTGGAGCTGATGTGGGATATGTGCACAATGAAATGTTTTCAGCTATAAAGAATTAAATTATGTCATTTTTCAGGAAAATTGATGCACCTTGGAATTACCATATTAAGCCATTAAGTCAATCTCAAAATGACTAATATCAAGTTTCCTCTCATTTGTGAATCCTAGATATCATATAATATATACATACATATATATATATATATATATATATATATATATATATTACACATTAAGTATTTCATGTATGACATGAAAATGAAAGTGAAATTGTGTAGGAAATTGAAGGAGACTAATAGGATAAATATGGTCAAAGCATACTATATACTTATTTAAAAATGTCCTTATGTAACCCAATACAATGTACAATGAGTACTGAGTATATACTAATAAAAAATTTAGAGTGGGGGGTTGGAGAGATGGCTCAGAGGTTAAAAGCACTGACTGCTCTTCCAGAGGTCCTGAGTTCAATTCCCAGCAACCACATGGTGGCTCACAACCATCTGTAATGAGATCTTGTGCCCTCTTCTGGCCTGCAGTCATACATGCTGTGTACATAATAAATAAATAAATCTTTTAAAAAAATTAGAGTGAAAAAGATAGCTCAACAGATAAAAGTACTTATTATTACACAAGCCTGACAACCTGAGTCCAATCCCTGCAACACACATAAGATAAGGGTGAAAAGTGAGAACCAACTCCACAAAGTTGTCTTCTGGTATCTACACATATATACCATGATATGTGTGCACCATGCATGCACATATACAAACACACACACACACACACACACACACACACACACACACACACACACATTATAAAAAATAAAGTAAATGTGAAGTATTTTTTAATAATTGAAGAAGGAAAGTGGGTGATGTCACATCTGCTTTCTTTCATAGAACAAATAAGCAAATTGCTTTTTCCTCCCTTTCTTAGTCATGGTTGCTGATGCTTGAACTTCAAATTGATGGCGTATACTATACATCAGTCACTCTTGGCTAGCTAGAGTTATTAATATGTAACAAAAGCTGAAACTAAGGGCCATATTTAAAGAGTTTTTACAGGGAAGTAGTGGCACATACCTTTAATCCAAGCTCTCGGGAGGCAGAGGCAGACAGATCTCTGTGAGTTTGAGGCCAGCCTGGTCTACAGAGCGAATTCCAGAACAGCCACAGTGGTTATACAGAAAAACCTCTGTCTCAAAAAACTAAAAAACAAAAAAGAGCTTCTATAGAGCTGGGGTTGAGGTTGCTGGAGTCATAACCAAATAATTACCTAGGAAACTCCAGCAAACTACATATCTAAGCCTGTTTCTCTTGTTTTTGTCAAGGTAGTCTGTTGCATGAATGTGGTAGTCATACACCCATCCTGATTGTCAGGGACTTTTGACTGGCTTTTCCTCTTTTTTTAGGAAATAGCAGTTTGAGTCTATGGTCCTCACCATGGCAGGTAGATAGTAGAACAGAGATTCTCAAGGTTGGTGAAATGTCCCAAACCTGCCTTGAGTGGCATGAACTCACAGGCTTTTCCATTCTCCTCTGAAAGATCTTAGGATACGATGGCAAATTTGAGAAGCCATTGAAGATCTTCACACCTTCCATATAAACTTGTAACAACAAATTCTATAGATTTTTCCATATAAGACTATAAGAGCAAATTCTACAGAAGCCACAAAATGCTTACCTAGGTCTAGGAGTATGTAATGACTTTTGTCATCACCTTCCAACAGGAGAAAATGAAACCCACCATTTGATATTCCACACCAGATAGCTTAGTTAAGTTTCTCTTGCTGTGAAGAGACACCATGACCACAGCAACTCTTATAAAGGAAAACATTTGATTGGAGCTGGTTTACAGTTCAGTCATTTAGTCCGTTGTTATTATGATGGGAAACATGGTAGTATGCAGACAGACATGGTGCTGGAGAAGGAGCTGAGAATTCTATCTGCATCTTGATTCTTAGGGAGTAGAAGGAGACTGTGTGCCACAGCGGGCATAGCTTGAACATATAAGACCTCAAAGCCTGCCTCCACAGTGACATCTTCCTCCAATAAGCTCACACCACCTGATAGTGCCACTCCCTGTGTGCTTATAGGGGCCATTTTCAACTCAAAACATCACAGCAGGTTAATCTGTTAACAATGAGCCATGCATATTCATACTTACTTTAAACTAGCCTTCAAATAATACTGATTTCTTTGATATTCCTTTCTTCAAATTTTCAAATGAAATCCACTGGACAATTGAGGATTGTTTAAGAACAAAAGTAACTATTTTGAGCCTGAAAGAATATATTTTTTCAATTAGATAATAAATAGTATTATTGTTATTATTTCTGGAGTGCTCACTGTATTTGTCAGAACAGAAACAATAGGGCAAATATATATTATAAAGGGGATTTATTAGATTTGTTTACATTATAGGGCTGTGTATTTCAACAATGGATGCTGGACTGCATACTATGGACTGGATTACATAGAGCATACGATGTATGCTAGAGAGACTGAGAAATCAGTAACTGCTCTGTCTATGAGGCTGGGATCCTTAGCAGTCTTTGGCATGGAAAAACTGAAGGATTTCTGGAGAGTCATTTCTCTTTAGTCCAGGTTGGAAAGTTGAAAATGTTGGAATTTGATGTCAGTAGAGGATAGTAAGCAAAGGTAAGCAAGGCAAGCAAGCGTTTCTGCTTTTTCCTTCAACTTCTTCACATCTGGGCCTCTGTCACAGGAAAGATATTCTACCTTCAATTGATCCTTTGAAGAAATACTCTCACAGATTTACCCAGAAGTGTATGTTTTAGTTAATTCTAGCTTCAAGTTGCCAAGCCAGCTTAACCATGATATTTAAATTATGCAAATACATGGGATTTGAGGAGAAAACATTGTACACCTGATAAAAAAAACAAACCCCTATTATGAAACTCTCAAAAGAATACTATTAGAGACAGAGACCAACAAAGAAAGAGAGAAGGGGAGGGGAAAGGAGAGGAAGGGAAGGAGAAAGAGAGAGAGAGAGAGAGAGAGAGAGAGAGAGAGAGAGAGAGAGAGAGAAAGAGAAAAGAAGGAGAGTCTAGTTCATGCTTGATCACTATTTGAAATGGATCTGAAAGCTAAGTGTCCAAATGGGATAATCATGAACAAAGATGGCAGTGTTTATGAAAACAGAGGCTAGGATATGAGGGGGGCATTATGAAGCATCCACAGGTGAGACTGAAGAGAATTGAGGCTCAATCTAGAGGAGCCTCAAATTCCAAGTTGAGATCTAGCCATGGGTAAAGATGTACTAGGAGGCTGTAGGCTGGAACCTGTGTGTGAGTAATGCAGAAAGTACTGCAGAAGGTGGCTAGGGGGTGAGAACCACTGGAAAGCTTTACAGGAAGCCATCAAAAATGCTGAAGAGAATCTGGAAGCTTAAATCAGCACAGAAAACAGAGGGACCAGAAAACAGGATTAGTGGGACTCGCCACTAGGCTCTTGGTTGAAAGACCATGTCAGTCCATAAATCTTATGGTTTTTTCACCTAAAACCCCAGGGAGTGTCCCAGAATTTTACTTAGATTTAAAATTTTCCTTTCTAAGAAAGTTAAAAATAACCTGGAGTTTGTTGACTCCTAGGCAAAAATATTAAGCTCCTAAAATACTTTTGTTTCCTGGTGAATAAAATCAGGTGTGGCAGTTGGTAATTTCTGTTTCTACTGAAATAGAACCCAGAATGACTACAATTGCTGACTGGTATGTAGTTGATTAGCATCATACTGATTAGAAACACCACATAACAGGATTCATTTCCCTACAAAATCATGCAACTCCAGAAAAGTTGCTGTGAGCATACTTTATAAATCGATAAGAAATACTGTTTTTGAAGGAAACAGCTTTATCAAAGCTACATGTTTTGCTTTCAGATTTCCTAAGAAAATATGTGACAGGACATATGTGTGTCATGTACATATCATGTACAACTACATGCGTGAGTGTATCTTTAAATCTGAAATTGCCCCCAGTAGGACTGTAAGGAAATAACCATATGTTGGGCCAAAGGCCCCAAGCCAATTGTGCTTAATGATGCACTTGAGGCTTCCCTTTAAAAAGCTTAGTGCCATGATGGGTCATTCTTTAGTTGAGTGGACAAGGTGCCCCAAGGCATCTCCCAGACACTTTTTCACTTATACTTCAAAGGTTAAAGGCAGTAGTTCCTTCACACACATTAGATCAAGGATACTGGTCAAAGAGGCAGAACCAGAAGACAACAATAGAGCTGTGTTTATCTAGTTTTTATGGGATGCTGCACAGAAGATTTCTAGGTGCTTGGGTTTAAGTCCACCAGTGATCTGCTTGCATTTCTAAAAAATAAACCTCCCCCAAATAATAGCAATGACAAAATGAGCTCATAGGCATTGAAAGTTCACAAATGCACTAGAAGTTACTCTGGGTGCCCTGTATAAATTACCTTATTGATTTAATTGTAATCCTCCTAGGAAACCAGTCACTGGTATTGACATCATCATCTAACTCTGCACATGAGAAAAAAATGAAGACACAAAGACAACATAACTAAAATCAAATCACAGTCTAGTGGCAGCATGCACAGGGCCTGCACGGGTCCATGCCAGATGGGGTCCCAGTGCTGGGAGTGGGGTGGGGATTACACATGTGCTCCCATCACTAACCAAAAAGCTGTCTCCAGTAGCTCCAAAAGACACTTGCAAAGGAAAGATTAGTTTTCTCCAGTGGAGTCTCACTGGGTATAGATACCACACTTAATGACAGGCCTAGCAGTTAATGGCCAACACAAAACAAGATTTTTTTTGTCTTATATTGCTTTGAGCTTTTTATCTTTATTAGTCTTTTGTTTATGTAGTATCTTTATTAGTCTTTTGTTTATGTAGTATGGTTTCTGATTGTGTGTGTGTGTTTCTCCTAACTCTTTTTGTTTGTTTGTTTGTTTTAGTCTGTTTTTGCTTGTTTGTTTGTTTGTTTGTCTTCTAAAGACAAAGAGAAAAAAAGCATGGTGTTAGAAGGGTGAGGAATGGGGAATATCTGGGAGGATATGAGGGAGGGGAAACCATGATCAGGACATGTTGCATGAAAAAACAAATATTTTTGGGTTTTTGTTTGTTTGTTTGTTTTCAAGAGAAAGTTTCTCTATAGCCCTGGTTGTCCTGTAACTCACTCTGTAGAATCTGCCTGCTTCTACCTCCTGAGTGCTGGGATTAAAGGCCTGTGCCACCACTAGGTGGCGGAAAAAAATAATATTTTCAATAAAAAGAGAAAAAGAACTAAATACAAACTCACCCAAACCCCAAACCCAAGAAAACTAATTCTGATAAGTAACCAATTTTGAGGGAAAATAAAATGATACAGCGAACACAAAATAAGATCACAGTCTACAGTCTGACCACCCTAAGCACACCCAATCTCATCTCAAATAAGATCACAGAGCTAGGAAGTGGCAGAGATGGACCCAGCCAGTGTGATTCAAGAGACATTTATAGTGCTTTGAACTTCCCCTTTCCAAAGCCTTTTGTCACCCGTTCTGACATCACCCCAAGTAAAAGGCTTAACAGCTAACTAAATAGGAGTCCATGAAAGGGAGCTAGGTGTTGCAAAGAGAAGAGAGGTCAAAAGTTCAAATGTGGCATAAAAATGGAAAGGAGATTGCTGCCAGTGGCGGCAGTTGACAAATGTGACCTCTGTTTGAAAAACACCAATATGAAACTGAACTGTTTGTGTGCTAATGAAAGGTCCTAAATACCACTTCCTTCCACTTCTGGCCTCCTTTGTACCAAACAAATGATTCTTTAGGCAGCTTCCTTGTAGGTTGCTTTTTTTATTTATAATCATACTCGGTGTCAAGCAAGGTGATTAAAAACATGAGCTTGCCCATATTTTCCTCTTTGTGATGCTATGTACTTACCTTTCCCCACTGGACTCAGACCATTCCTGAGAAAACATCATTCAAGGAAGTGAACATTGCACATGATGAGAGCCTGCTTTGACCCACTTCATTTCCTAGATTTATGTAAGTCTTATTGCAAGGCACTGTACTAGGCAATTAGAGAGGGACAGTCTCTGTGAAGAACTGGTGGTGTTCTAATCATGATATTTCTCACTGCTGTCTGTACCCTAAAACTGCTTGAGGGTACTTCAACCTCAATAGTAGTGTCATCATCCAACCCTAGACTATTTTAATCAGAATCTTAAGGTGACATCAGGACAGGGGCTCTTTCTGGAGCTTCACTGGTGATTCTATTGAGCAGTCACAGCAGAGAGATATACATGTGAATGAGTAATTTTAAGACCATGTTGTTACCATAAGCACGGAGGGCTATAAATAGTGCAAAGATGCAGCCTCTGCTTCTATCCAGGGGCTCACAGAGGCCTTTGCAGAGGGGCCGTTGGCCTGGTCTAATTGGATGAGCAAATGTTCACTAGATAAAAAGGAGGGGCATCTTGGGTATTCCAGGCAGATTGAAGCTAGTGCAAAGACAGAGTTAGGAAAAGGAAGATGTATGCTGAAAAGAAATGTAGCTCCCCATGGCTGAACAGTGGGTGAGTACTGGAAGGACAGGAGCCAGATCATTAATTGCCTTGGGTGCCTTGCTGGGTGCTGCACTTTAATCCTGCGAGTGAAGGCCCTGGCTGTTGGAGCCTACATATGAATCAATATTTTTCTTCCCGTAGGTCATCTAAGAGAAGGCTCAATATGTTTCTACATTAATTCTACTATACAACAGAGGAAGAAAAAACAGAACTAAAACTGGAAAAAAAATCAATGATGCAGAAGCAACTTTTGCAATGTAATTAACATACAAAACTCTTGTTTGTAATTATTAAGAAATTCCCAGGTAGGCATCCTTATCACAGCATCCTTCCCATAAGTATCATTTATTCAGCTCAGATCACCCTCCAAAGCAAAAGAAATTTCTCCATTTGGTTTAAATACTCCAGCCTCTGATGATAATGTAAAAAGTGTCATATTTGTCAAATATGAAATGCTTCTCATTTTTTCTTTTTATCAAAGGCAGAAGATAGTCAAAGTCTTCTATGTGGGTTGTGGGCATTCATTTTCCCACAATTTCTGAATGCTTTTAATAAACCTCTCCATGGGAGATGTGGTCCTTGAAAAAACCCTAATCTTTAAACTTTCACAATGTGATTATTTTTTCACAATCAGTAGTAACAAACATTATATTATATTAGGGATAGTCACTGACTGGTTGTATGGCTTACTGTAATGTTTCTCCATCTTGAATCAAATATTTCTCCACTGCATTCTAAGAGGATTTGTTCGACTCCTACCAGTTCAGAGATTCTATGAATTTTGTGGCTCCTCACTGTTTTCCAGTTCTAAAGTTTGGTGATCAAAATTACTTCAGATGTTAATTTTCCATGATTCTTCAGACAGCCCATGAAAGCTATTTTACACCTTGACATCCCCTAGAGAAATTAACTTCAAATATTTGCCTTTGACAAAAACGTGGGCTTAGGACTTTAAAATGATGTCAGGTTGCATGCAGTTTAATGGAGCATCAAATGTTTAAAAAAACATCTGCCAATGGCATCCTGGGTTAAATTGTTGAGCGAAAAAATGATCTTGTAGTAATGTAGTTGAATACTTTTTCAGAGAGCCTGCGATAGCTTCTTCAGCTCTTTATATTCTGTCAAACTGGAGATAGCTTCATAAAGAGGGGTGAGTCTTTGTGCATTAAAAACTTCAACTGCTCTACAGACACTTGCACTTCAAGGGCATTCTATGCAAGGCTGCCTTGGGACACCCAGAGCAGTCTAATTCCAAACAGTTCTTGTTCTAAAGAAAACTATTCTAACACTTCAAGGTGGCAGCTAAGGCTTACAGAAAGATTGGAATTTTGGCTGGGCTGTGGTGGTGCATGCCTTTAATCCCAGCACTCAGGAGTCAAAGACAGGTGGATCTCTGTCATTTCAAGGCCAGCCTGATCTACAGAGAGAGTTCCAGGACAGCCAAGACTACACAGGGAAACCCTGTCTTGAAAACCCAAAAAAAAAGGAAGATTGGAATTTCACCAAAAGGGTTAAGATTTATGACCCTAGATACATAAAGTCCAAGGAGCCTGCTCAGTACCTGTTTCATATGTCCCAATCTGTGACTATGATGGAGCTTCTTCCTCTTCCATTTCAGATGTCAAAATGAAAGATTACTGTTACTAAAGACTTTGTGACAGTCCCATGCTCGTTTGAGTGCTCTAGCTCCCTGTTACTGAATGAATGAGCATGAACTCACAGGCTCAGGTTCAGATGGGCCCAATGAGAAACAGAATCAAAAGCCTTGCTTTGCACTGCCTGTCAAACTTGCTGCTTTAACAAGATGCCCAGGTGACTTTTAAGCATAAAAAAGTATAAGATATGCTAGCTTCAAGTATAGACTTCAAAGCCAGAAAGACTAGCTGTGTGATTGTCCAATGAAAATAAAATCTGACAATGTCTAAGGGCTTAGTGGTGCCAGACTGTGGTCAAGTCATACTAATACAACCATAGCTTTGAATTTCCGTTCTTTTCTCCACAGAAAAAGATAAAAATACAAAGACACCTTCTCCTATAGTAAAGAGTACCAAAAATTTGTTCCATCCTAAAATCCGTTTGATTTCTCTTTCCTCCCATCTTTATCCAAACCAATAAATGATCTCCAGCCCATTTGCTTTTTCTCCATCTGACACCCTTGTTTGATTCATAATTAATTATCCTTGGAATCTAAATAATGTGGATGTCCGCCACCTGCATGGCCAGCAGCTTACTGTGCAGTAGCACCTTGTCTAGTCTCCATACATTCCTTAAAAAACGTTTTTAAAGACAAAAATGTTAAAATATACAAGTGAAAAACTTAAATGTAAAGTGGCAGAAATGCACCATAACTTAAAACTGGTTTATATGGTGTGACAAGGTCTCCATGAAGTCAAAGTACATGGGCCTGACACTTGGAAGACATGTTTTATAAAGTTCTCAAGAATTTTACAAAAGGGAAAAGCAAACAAAAAGAATCTTTATGTGTGACTCCAGATCTGAGACTCTCCTCTCTCTCTCTCTCTCTCTCTCTCTCTCTCTCTCTCTCTCTCTCTCTCTCTCTCTCTCTCTCTCTCTCTCTCTCTCTCTCTCTCTCTCTCTCTCTCTCTCACACACACACACACACACACACACACACACACACACACACAAAATCTCTTGAAAATTTTTTATTCAGCAGACTTGAATGCTGGATGTAACAAAATAGCACTGAGACCAAAATGTCACCTTCCCCAGGCTCATTTTTTTTACTATGTAAGTTGCCTTTTTAGTATAATTTTCCCTCTCATAAAAAATAATCCTAAGAAAGAAAATCACTCTCTACCTATGAGCCTTGCTCCTTCATTCACATGGTTTTATCCACCTGTCTCTATGAGGTCAAACCCCAACTGCAAACAATTCTGATTATGTGAAAAAAATCTGATTAGTGTAATAAGCTATTGCCCAATAGCCAAAGAAAGTCACAGGTACCATGGTTTGGGTGCAATTTGAGTATACTTATTTTCCAAAGATTCCATGTGCTATGAACTAGCTTCTAAACACCGTAGTATTAAGGTGGTATGGAGCCTTAAGAGATGGTTAGACTATGAAGGTACCATCCTCAGGAAAAACAAAAAACAAAAAAACAAAAAACAAAAAACAAAAACAACTACTGTAGTTCTTGAAGTAGTAATGTAGCCAATTACTGCAAGAAATTATTGTTACAAAAAAAAGTATGGCTGGACACTCTGTGCTTTCTTGCTTTCTAACTCACCACATGACTTCTTGTATAGCCTTGCAGTTCCATCATGTGGTACCACCATCCATCTTATAATGCATCCAGAAGGCCCTCACTGAGGGTCAACAAATGAGGCCCACTTAATCTTGAATTTCAAACCCCCAAAACTGTCAGCTAAACAGACATCTATAGAAACATTTATTTATCTATTATCTAGCATCAAGAATTTTATTATAGAAAATAAAAGAATTTTGTTGTAGCAACACAAAATGGGATGCAACAGGAAGCTAAGCCCAGAATTAACATGGAAGGGTACTGCTAAAAGGCAGGGATACCAGGAACCATGAATAATCAGCAGTCTTTCAATCAATCCCCAAACTCAAATAATCACTACTCTGTAAAACAGGCAGCCTAAGGCATTCCTGGAGCATTGTCTATCTTCACTACACCCAACAATGTAATATTTCACACTGCTTCCTTAAAGTGGGATCACTCACTTAAGTGTAAGATGAGTTCAAGTCAAAACAGCACTAAAGCCATATGAGGCACTACCACCTCTGTCCATCTTGTATGTGTGTATAGTTACGGTGAACAAGAAGCAATAATAGCATGGCTCTTCTCTACGCTGTACCATCAGGAATGAGAGCAGGCAGGGAGGAGCCAATTCTACCCTTTGGCATATGAAGAGTCACAAGTTTCTGCATCCAGAGGAGATGTCAAATTTTTTTATCTTTCATTAAATTTAATTTGTGGTGTTATGCTGAGAGAGCAAGAAGAATATGTATTTCAAAAAGAAGAAAGAAAGAAAAGAAACCATGTATGTGTTTCCAAAGTGCAATTGATGAGACTTCTCTGTAACAACAGTGCTAAATTAAAAGCTAACTAAAGTAGTTACATCAAAATGCCATGGCAGAGTTCAAAAACACCGATTTAATTAAAAGATGGATTAATCTTCTGAAAGATTCTATGAACATTGTAACCATGTGAAAGCAGTTTGGGAGGCTTCTTCACAGGGTAGCAAATAGGTGATAGGACATGAGCCTTTTTTTAGACCTCATCCATTTAACACCATGGAACTTTTTCTAATGTATCTTCAGCCACTGTCATGGGAAGAAGTAAGGACACTGGTAATTAATATCTTGAACCTCTTTCTCTTTCCTCATGTCTATCTCCTAGAACCCAAAAATCTTCCTGTCCCAGAAAGTGAAAGCATTTCTCTCCATTTTCCTCCTTCTGTGTGTCTAAGTCTTAATTCTTCCCATTGTTTTCCTGGCTGTAATCTTATTACTCACAAGAAGGCAAGAAGAGGACAACAATTAGAGGGAGATCTTTAAAATATGATGAGTTAACGATTTTCAGACTATCCGCAACTACATTTTCTAAACAAGCAATGACAGAAACTTTTCCCTAGCACAACATGAAGAAGTGGTGCCTGGAGAACAGTAAGAAGATCCCTGAACTAGGCACCCAGTAAGTCAGAATGAGATGTGTGCTGCTCATACTTTCAGTCTCCTCTCCCTTCATCTTGCTCCTTCACTTCATCTCCACTCCTAGACAAGAGATGCAGAGATGTCCAGTGGCAAAGTGATTGGTGCCTGGTTTATTTAAATTTTGCATATTTAGTTGTTCTTTGTTTTTCTTAGACAGGGTCTCATGTATCCCAGGCTACAGTAGAAGGATCCTGATCCCCCAGTCCCTGTATTGCAAGTGCTGGGATCATAGGCATGTGCCACCCCAGCCTAGAGCCTAGTTTTGAATCTTACAAAGGTCTATTTTGTGATTGTATGACAAGACGAAAACACTCTGCATTTTCCCCTAGCCTCCGTTCCCACATTCTACAGTCTGGAGATTTAAAACCAAAATCCTTCCTCTGTGGTAATAAAAATGGAATAAGAAACAATATATAAGCAGATGCCTGATTCAACACTTGGCCTAGAGCAGGTGTTCCCTGAGTGGGAGTAGTATACATTCATGGACTAGATTTGTCTATTCAAAGCATAATGTATAAAATCTAACCCCACGACTCTCCCTCTAGCCTGCAGGTGGTGCCTGTTTATAACTTCTGCTCTTCCAGCAGATATGCACTCAAATTTTTCCCAGAGTTGGGGCAGAGGGACAGAAAAGATAATACAAATGCCTTCTGTGTGGCTCCCATTCTTCTTACATAATCAATTTATGCAACACCTCGGGTCCAAATAGCTTAGGAAGCACTTTGTAAACTTCATTACTCTGCAGAGAAAAAAGAATAATTACTGGGTCCACCACTGAGGTGGTGCCCCAAACCCCAGGGTTTGGGGACAAGGTTGCAAAACCCTGCATAGTAGCTCTTCCCAACAATTAGGAAAGCAGGTAAGAGGTGTTCTCATTTAACCAGAAGGCACCAGGCAAGTAGACTCTTACATGGAAATTACCCTGGTTGGAAGATTAATAAGAAAAGAGAGGTGCCTGGCTTTCATAACCATGAGTAGCTGATAAATTAGTTTTGTGATGACCTAGAGGCTGAATTTGTTCTCTTTGAGCCAGCAAAATATTTGGAAAACAGCACATCAGGGTTTATCAAGATAGGGTAAGGGAAAGCTCCATCAGTTGTTTGAGGGTCTATGTGTGAAGAAGATTGATTCTCCCTTTCTTAGCAGCCATTAATTGTCTGTAGCTCTTCGTCCTAGGGATCTTGCAAAATTTCTCTTCTCCACATTGGCATGTCAATTGGTGTGGTCCTTCTTCAGGTATTGTTTAGGTAACTACATTGTTAAGATTCCATGGTGCAACTTCCCTGTCAAATATGAGAGACACTATCTCACAGCAGATGCCCTGGTCCTCCAGCTCTTACCGTCTCTTCTCTTCCTCCTCCCTCCATGTCTGAGCTTTAGGTTTTAGAGGTAAGGGTTGTGTTGTAGATGTATCAACTGGGGCTAAGTACTCCAACAGTCATTTGACCAGCTATGGCTTTCTGTAAAGCCTCTGCTGCAAGAAAAAGCTTCTTTGATGAGGGTTGAGAGCTACACTCCTCTGTGAGTTTAAGGATAAGTATTTAGAAATGATACTGGTTTAGGAAACTAGCAGTTGTAGGTTCTCCTCCAGGGTCTGTGGGCTCATCAAGTACAGGCACTAGGCTAGTATGGATAGTAGGTAGCAAGCATGGATTCACTCCTGTTTGTGTGGTCCCATGATGATACAAACCTGAGTGGCCATACCTAAACACATATACATACAAGCAACACTAAAGAGACTCGGCACGCTGTACATATATGCATCTCTCTCTCTCTCTCTCTCTCTCTCTCTCTCTCTCTCTCTCTCTGTGTGTGTGTGTGTGTGTGTGTGTGTGTGTGTGTGTGTGTGTGTGAGACAATAAAGAATAAGAGATCATGAATTTCAGAAGGAGTGAGGGGAACACAGAAGGAATTGGTAGGGGAAATGACATCAATACAGTATTCATATATTAAATTCTCAAAAGATAAATTTACTTAAGTTATCAGAGGAATTTTAAATATTCATTTTTCTGTATTTGCTCCACCCAGGAGAATCCAGTTCAAGGTCTGGGGATCTGCAATGAAGGCCACCTCAGGGAATCATTGTACCCTCCCAAAATATTTTATCCTGTTTTGTTTTTTGTAATGCTAGGTATCAAACCCAAGGCCTTAAATGTGCCAGATAAGCACTCTACCCCTAGATATACACTGCAGACCTCGTCCTTTGTCTAATTCCTACCTTCTTATACCTCACTCTCTCTCTGTCTCTCTGTCTCTCTCTGTCTCTCTCTCTCTCTCTCTCTCTCTCTCTCTCTCTCTCTCTCTCTCTCTCTCTCTCCAGATTTCCATTACAGGACTTAGAGGGCTCAAGGGAAATAAACCCAAACATTGTTACTAAACTCTATATGAACCACAGAGGTAAAGACAACCTTTTCTTCCTTTTGCTCTCCCCACCCACAAGACAAAGAAAATATTACAGAGTGTGGTATTCTTCCCTATCACAAGATACCCTCCATCATGGCCATCTCTAGTCTTTTCCTCATATTCATATTTTCAAATTTCTCCAACTGATGTTTCTTACCATTCACTGTAGAGACTGATGGAAAGTATGGCTCTCCTGTGACTTGAGTATGCCCTTCAAAAATTCATGAGAGGGAGAGAAGAGAGAGAGGGAAAGAAAAAGGAGTAAGAGAGATGTGGTGGGGGAGCAATCCCATTTTAAACTCCAAACTTGAGATACCCTGGAGGGCAACAGCTGGTTGTCAGTTGCCTTGGAAACAACTTTCTAATTTCCAGTCACGAGAAATTTAAGTGAAGCTATGATCTGATAAGCAGCTAAGGTCTTCTTGTTAATTGTCGATGTCAAAACAGAAATGAAGGTTGTTCTGAAAATATCAGAATTCATGTTCTCATGAGTCTCTAGAGAAAAATCACTACATTTACTGAAATCAGAACTGTGAATTGTTTACAAGGCCATGTTTTTATTTTTAAGACCAAGGACTAAGCAAGAAAGGGGTACTTTCTAAAATGTGTACAGGTAGTTTCCAGTGATTGGATATGTGTGTTCTAAGGGTTTATGTAAAGGTCCTAAAATTTAGAATACCATTTCTACCAAAATGATATACAAATGTAGTTTAATTTGTTTTTGTAATAGCTTGCCCAAACTTAGCTCAGCCTGGTGAATTTATTTGGAAGGAATAAATAAATATTTAGCCACAACTTTGGGCCAGACACCAAGCTAAGCATGAGTATTGAAACAGCTGCTATTGACATACCATCTAAGCTTGGCTCACTTCTGAGCTCTCCACAGCCATCTCTCACATGAAACACTTACACCTTTCATTTCTCTGCCTGAAAACTCTGTCCAGAGACAACAAAATTTTCTTATCTCTGCTCGGTTTAAATGTGAAATGTCCCCTCACCCCTTGTAGGTTCCTGCACTGTTGAAAGGTTATAGAAACTTCAGAAGTTGGAGCTAGAGGAAGCAAGTCACTGAAGGCAGGCTTTGATGGTTTATAGATAGTTCATTCTCAGCTCCCTGAAGGAAAATGCAATGTGACCAGTTATTTCATGTTCTTTCCACCACTAGTCAGTCCTCACTCTTATAGACTAGATTAACTCAAACTATACTCCAAAATTAACCCTCTCTCCCTTAAATCACTTCTTGTCAGTCACAGCAATAATAAAAGTAACTAACACAGAAATTTGATAAGGATTGGGACCACTGCTATGATAAACTTGGACATACTGTTCATACGTTTTCAGTATTTGTTTGCTGGAGGAATGTAGAAGAGTTTGGAGCTATAAGCTAAAGAATACTTAGAATGCTGTAAGCAGAACTTAATGGGCCATTACAGAGCCACTGAAGCAAGGAGATCCCAAGACATGAAGCTGGAAAGATGAGGCCTAAGTTGCAATGGACACCTTAGGACATTAACGATGGCAAGACTGTAAGCACAGAGTGGATCTGGCTCATAAGATAGGCTGTATATGTGCTGCAGGCTGCCAAGCCAGAGGAGTATGGTTTCCCAAGCACGTTGGAGCCCAGATGATCCTATCACAAACCCCAGATACCAGAAGCAGAGCTTTAGGATTTTTTCCTGTTGGGTTTTGCTTTGGTTCCATCTTTCCCTATTTCTTCCTTTTGGAATAGGAAGTTTATGCTGTGCCTTTATATATTAAAAAGATACAGTAGTTCTTATTATATTTTGTTTGTTTTTTTATTCGGAGCTGAGGACCAAACCCAGGGCCTTGCACTTGCTAGGCAAGCACTCTACTCACAGTTAATAAATTGCCTTGAGTATCAAAAGAGACTTTTGACTTTTGAATAATATTGAGACTGTTAAAGATTATGGAGACTTTGGAGGCCAGATTGAATGCATTTTGAATGATGAGATGGCTATGAGCCGAGGAGGAAAAGGGGTAGAATGTTGTGATTTCAATGTGAAATGTCCTTCATAGGATCCTGTGTTTGAACACTTCATCCCCAGCTGGTAGTGCCTTTTGGAAACATTGTGTGCTCTTCAGAAGGTAGAGCTTCACTGGAGGAAGGGGTCGCTGGGAGGAACCTTAAGGGGTGTAAGCCAACCCCACTTCCTGTTTACTCTCTGCTTCCTGACTGTAGGTGCAGTGTAACCAGTTGCTTCATGCTTCTGCCATCCAGCCTTCCCTGCCATGGTAAACTTCAACCTGTAAACCAAAACAAATCTCTTTTCCCTCATGTTGTTCTGTATCAGGTATTTGGACATGGAAACAGGAAAAGCAATTAACACACACCCTGAATAAGACACTGTTATGAGTGATTAAGGGAATGACCTACAGTATTTCTACTTTTGGTTTTCAATGAATAAATTTATTAAGTACATAGGAATCAAAAGTAGAAGAATGACTTGTGAATACAGATACAAAGAAGCAGCAGACAGATAATGAAATATTATCAAATTGCAAGTTCAGGACATCCAGCAAAGATGACTTAACTAGCCCAATTGAGAATGCAAACAAAAGGTAGCGCTATCGGATTGGAGACTTACAAACATCCAGCAGAAATCGACTGGAGAAATTTTGTTGAGACATCCAGCTAGAGTTCCTGATCAAGAGTCCTTGACAGAGCAGAGCATTCACTTGGGTGAGGCTTCCAAATAAAAGCAAGTAGCAGCAGAAAGACAATATCAACAGATTAGGGGCTTACAAACATCCAACAGATGAAGCACTTAAGTGGAGCTTGCAATTGAACTTTCTTTCTGGGGATGAGCTTCCCATAGCAGAACTTTAGACTTCCCCTTCCCACTATCGGCATCTTTATATCATGGGGTAAACAGCAATAACATCTGTTGAAAATTGATTACCTTCAACTGTCCTCAAGAAAACAGCATTTTTACTCTTAGGTGGTTTTGCTATTCTCTTCCTTCACTGTCACAGCATGAGGGAGATCAGACCATTCCCAGACAAAGAGCTGTGGAAGGCATTTTAGAGAACACTTGAAAGAAAGATGCTGGAGTTTGGGACAGAGGGCCTGCTGGACTCCCAGAGTCTGACTTCAACAAGCTTAAAGCACATGACAATTTCCCAATATAATGAATATTAGGAAAGGAAGCTGCTAGGTGAATGTCCTAGCCTTCTGTCTCTTTGATAGAGACAATCATGAGGTGCTTTGTGCATAAATTTTAATAATATTCTCAGTAGGGACAATTGGCAGAAACAGCAGTGTATTCATTTTACACATTCCTCATGGCTGTTCCTTCCTGGCTCACTTTTGTCACTTGTCAAATATATTTCCTAACATCACCATTGACAGTCTTTGTTTCCATTTCTGATTTCATATGAGCAAAACTATGAGTCTTCAGAGATGAGTAAGGCACAATTCTTACATGTGTGAATCTCCCTATTTGTTGGAATTTGCAGACACGTGAACACTATGTTGAAGTGCAAGGATATAGAGTGGGACAGTCTTCAACAACAACAAAAAAACAGTTTTTAGTAAAGCTTCTGACAGAAGCAATACTGGAACTGACTCTTAGAAGATGGATGGAACTTAGGGAATTCAAGAAGAGGAAATGAGCTTCCAGAAGAGGAGAGAAACATTTTAAGAACATGGCCACATGGAAAACACAAGTAAGTAGCACCTCCATGAACCTCATTTTCTTTGTGTGTCAAACAAAAGTAATAAAAATGCTCTGAGAATCAAATAAGTCGTAGTACGTACAGCAGCAGGTATGATGTCTGGCACATGAGAATCCAGTAACGTCAATAGTGTTATAATCTTCAGTGGTATCTCATTCAAACAGTGTTTTTCAACTGGGAGCGATTCTACGCCCTCCCCCATCCAGATAGCATTTTCAAAATGTCTCATTTGGAGATGTTTTAAGTTTTTGCAAGAGGTTGAGGTGTTAACACTACCATCTGGTACATAGAGGTTGTCTTAGCTAGGGTTTCTATTGCTGTGATGAAACACCATGACCAAAAGAAAGTTGGGGATGAAAGGGCTTATTAGGTTTACACTTCCACATTGTAGTCTGTCACTGAAAGAAGTCAGAACAGGAAGGCAAGCAAGGCAGGAATCTGGAGTGAGAAGCTGATGTAGGAGCCACAAAAGGGTGCTGCTTACTGGCTTGCTCCTCCTGGCTTGCTCAGTCTGTTTTCTTATTGAACCTGGGACCACCAGCCCAGGGATGGCAGCACACACAATAGACTGGGTCATCCAGTCACTAATTAAAATTCTCTATAGGCTGGCCCAGAGCCTGGTCTTAGGGAGGCCTTTTCCTCAATCAAAGTTTCCCCTCTCAGATGACTACAATTTGTATCAAGCTGACAAAAATCTTGCCAGCACAGAGGTGAAAGATGTTTCCCCAGCTTCTTAGAATGCACAGGACAACCCTGACAACAATGACAAAAGTCATCTAGCTCCTAATCCAATAGTGCCAAGACTGAGGAAATGTACTCTATGTTCTCACAGGACCAATAATCTGGTGATGTGCCCTTTTCTCTGTGAGGCTAACCACACCTCTGTTCCTCTCCACTTCTAATATCTTTAAAATCAAGGAATCTTAGCATGGGAAGAGGTTGTAGCTATTTGACTCTCCCAGAAACCAACTCTGAAAGTAGGTTTGAGTGTGGTTAGCTGGGAAGGAAAGAAAACAAAAGAATGAAGAAGCTAGCCAAGGAGCAAGGAAAGATAACTAAGGATGCACAGAGGTGGACAGCTGGAGCCAGGAGCCAAGGTAGGATGTGCCTCAGTCATCCCACCTGGGTAGAGCGGCTTAGGGTGTTCATCCACTACCTCACAACTATCACTAGTTGAAGGCCTCTCATTGATCCCCTGGAACTTTCTGTCTTCCACTGGATTAATAAAGTGGACTTTGAAGCCAGAGAGAACTCTAAAGCAACAAAATGTAAGTTTGGAACATTAGAAATCTGGCTACTATGTCCTGAATTAGTAAGCGTGACAGGATATGGATAGAACCATGACAGCATCTGCCACACAGCTTTGTTTACCTGTGGCTTTGCTCAGAAATATGAGCTCCAGAGCTTACTTGCTTGGATGTAAGTTGACTCACTGTGTAATTTTGAGCAAATTACTAGTCTAGCTCCACTTTCCTTCACTCCCAAAGAAAAAGAGAGTGATGTCAACCTCGTGAAGCTGCCCTGAAGATTCAATAAGAAATTACATGGGGACTGGGAAGATGGCTCAGAGGTTCAAAGCACTTGTTGCTCTTACAGAGGACCCAGGTTTGCTTCTTAGCACCAACATGGTGCTTCATATCCATCCACAACTCCAGTTCAAGGGAATGTGATGCCCTCTTATGACCTCCAAGGGCACCAGGCATGCATGTGGTGCAAAGACATATATGCAGGCAAAAGATTCATACACATAAAATAACTTTTAATCTTTAAAAAAAGAAGAAAATATAAGTGAATCATGTCCAGTGCCTCTGAGAGAGCCTTGGCCATTGTGATGATGGAAGTCGTGACAATAACTAACAATAGTAGAGAATTTACTTTGATCCAGGCACTCTGTCTTAGTGTGCAGCCTGTACTAGCTCAGCTCATCTTGTCAATGATTGAGGTAGAAATCACTGCTACAGCTCTTTTGCATGTGAATACAAAGTACAAAGTCAGCAGTTCTCAACCTGTGGATCACCACCCCTTTGAGGATCAAATGACCCTTTCATAGGGGTCACCTAAGACCACCAGAAAACACAGATGACAATTCATAACAGCAGC
The DNA here is from genome assembly GCF_903995425.1 of Onychomys torridus. Lineage (NCBI taxonomy): Eukaryota > Metazoa > Chordata > Mammalia > Rodentia > Cricetidae > Onychomys > Onychomys torridus. The sequence continues at coordinate 58,099,671 of NC_050466.1, read as the reverse complement.
AAAAATTCATTAAAATTCACAACATTAGAAAAAATTACAGTTACGAAGTAGCAACAAAAATAATTTTATAGTTGAGGATCAACACAACATGAGGAACTGTATTAAACGGTTGCAACATTAGGAAGGTTGAGAACCACACTCAGTCAGGTAAAGTCATGTTGCCTAAGATAAGATCTGGAAGTTGAGAGCCATCTGTCACGGAAAAAGGAGAAAGATATTCTGGAAGTAGGGACCATGCTGTGATTGTGTTTGCTAAATAAGAGTCCTCTTTAAAGTCTTTTCTTCTTTATGTGGTGACAAACTCAGATACTGAAATGTTTCCTGATGATCCAAGTGCCAAGTACAATCCTTCACTTGAATTGCATGGTGACATTTTCCATAAGTCTGAGTGCCCTCTGAAGCAAGCCATGTGGATGGTGGCTCAGTGCTAAGAAACGTAGTCTTTTTCACCAGAGCCCACAATTACAATGCAAACTGACCTTTGCAGTTCCATTTTCCAGCTTTTGAAATGAAGACATTGGGATTCAGAATTGGACAACATTGTCAGCAGGGAGACACCTAGAAGCTGAAGAATATTTATGGTAGTAAAAAAGTTGAGCACTCAAAGAACCAGCTAAATTACAGTTGGCACAAGGCATATTAGAGTTTGTCCAGATTTACTGTCAGCCCTCTGAATTTGCAGCTTTAAAAGGCAATAAATTGTTGGGGAATATACCTTTTAAGAAGACCAGAGGTAAGAAATGAAAACTAGAAGCTTATAAAATAAAAATTATTGAAGGGCAAACTTTTCTCCTAAACTTTATCCAACATGTAAGCTTTCTGGATATGAACTGTAGTATCATGAAAGACTTGGGAATTCATGTTACCAATCTATGCCCCATCCACTTTATCCCACCCAGGAGACAGTGAGTCTCCCCAGCTGTTTGAAGAAGAAAATAGACTGAGCAGGGGCCAATGAATAGTTAAGATCAGCTTGCTCATCTACCCTGTCTTAGATTTGACCTGCTGTGTTGGATATTTTGAAGACTAAATCTAGAAATGAAGAAATCTTAAAAAACAAAAAAAAAAAAAAAAAAACTTAATGTAAGTATTATCTAAGAGTTTGTGATATTAAGCATGGATTTTATTCCCTCATTTACATTTTATTCCCTAATTTACAACAAAATGTAATATATTTATTGTGTTTACAAAAAAAACTAGACCAAGCTGGGCGGTGGTGGCGCACGCCTTTAATCCCAGCAGAGCCAAGCGGATCTCTGTGAGTTTGAGGCCAGCCTGGTCTACAGAGTGAGTTCCAGGAAAGGTGAAAAGCTACACAGAGAAACCCTGTCAAAAAGAAAAAAGAAAAAACACTAGACCATCCTTACAAGCAAGATTATAAGGAGATGATAAACATTCATTTGCATAATTTTAATAAGTCATGTGCTTCCCCTTTGATACCTGAAAAGAAGAGGCAAATAGTAGTAACAATAAATGAAAGAGAATGGTGAGATCGCTCAGCTGTTAAAGGTGCCTGCCACCAAACCTGCAGACTGGAGTTTGATATCCAGATCTCACATGGCTGAGGAAGGGAACCAACTCCTACAAGTTGTCCTCTGACACTGCACAAACACATGTGCAAATACATGTACAAACACACATACACACATAAATAAAGTGCAATTTAAAATATAAGTGAACATAAATTTGTAGAACAAGATTCAATCAATGCTGAAAATGCATATCGTTAACCTTACTTAGTAATACAGCAGTTTTATGCTGCTACAGCCCCTCCTATCTGTCTACAAATTCATAATGCTCTGCTAACCTGCCCTCTCTCACTCCATCTAAACACACACACACAAACACACACACACACACACACACACACACACACACACAGCCTTTTTTCTCTAGCAATGGTACAATCTATTATTACACAGCCTTTAGTTCTCTAGAAATGGTCCAATCAAAAAACAAAAATGAATACTTCAGCAGAATATTTCACCTAGAATAACCATGTCCAAGAAATTCAGAAGTGATAAAAATTCTATCCGACTTCTGGATTGTGCAAGTAAAAACCCTTTCTCTCCCATACTAGCTCTTGGAAAATGAGACTTTATACCTTTCCTAGGATGAGCCAGTCCAATTATTAACAAGCAGAAACATTCAAAATATCTCCTTTATGTCTAAATTAAAACCTTAATCTTACACTTTAAACCACATTTTCTTTTGATCATCTTTGCTAGAATTAAGGAGACTTTCATTTAGCTAATTATCTCTTTTCTTAACTCTTCTTTCTCTTCTCTGAGGGGCTTGTCTCACTGCCCATCATTATTTTCCTATAATGCAGGGATTTTTCTGGGATGTATGTGAACTCTCTAAGGTCCTTCAATTTCATTAATTTTGGAGCTGAGAATTACACAGGTTATTCAAAGCAGTTGTCTTTATTCTAAATTTTTGATAATGTATTTTTGTTTTGTTTTGTTTTTCAAGACAGGGTTTCTCTGTAGCTTTTGGAGCCTGTCCTGGACTAGCTCTGTAGACCAGGCTGGCCTCAAACTCACAGAGATCCACCTGCCTCTGCCTCCCGAGTGCTGGGATTATAAGTGTGCATCACCACCGCCCGGCTAATAATGTATTTTATTAATTCTTTGAGAATTACATACAATATATTTTGATCATATTCACTCCCCACCGCTCCCCTCAATTCCTCCCAAATCCATCCCTTTCTCCTTCCTACCCTTCTTAACTTCCTTTCCTCTTTTTTCTTTAGAAGATACTATTTTACAGCAAGCATCCTGGTCCTCTGGCTGCTACAGTCTTTCCATCAATGTTCCCAGAGCCTTAGGTGTAGATATTGTGTTGTTCTCAATGTATTAATTGGGGATGGGTACCCCATGGTTACTTATTCTCTCCTTTTTGACCAATTGTGGCTTTCTATAATGGTCCCCATTGCTACATACATACATACATACATACATACATACATACATACATACATACATGAATACATAAATACTTCTTTGATGAGGCATGAAAGCTACATATGTCTAATATGTTGTTCTTATTTCAAATTATTATGAATATAAATGCATTCCAAAGTCAATACAGAATTATGTGGGCTCAAAACTAAAATGGATGGATGTGGTGGTACAGGTGTGTAATCCCAGAATTTGGGAGGCTGAAGTAAGAGGATTAGGAGCTCACAGTTAGTCTTAGCTGCATAGCAAGCACAAGTTCAAGGCCTGGGCTACATGAGACCCTGTCTCAAAAAGGTTTTGCTACCAAATGAAAGCCCATATATCATGAAAACTTAGCAGAGTTAAGAAGCTGTGTTCATAAACACTGATCAACTTTATAACATTTGCTGATGATGTCTTGTGTAACTTGTGCAGTAAAACTGTAATTCTGACAAACTTTATGCCAATAGGCTCATTTTCATTTAAGTATGGCCTTAATGAAAGTGGCTACTTCAGTTCTGATTTCCTCTATAAACATTGCCTCATGGTTCTTGATGGCAACAGAAGCTCCGGCCATTATATCTAAGTTCAAGAGAGTAGAAATGGTAAGGAAGAAGATAATCTAAAGAAATAGGGTATTGAACATATTACTGAAGCATTTAGAAACACCACTTTCCAAATATCTCTCAAAATCAGAATGATACACATATAGACTTAAGCATGACTCTCATGAGTAAAGGGCAGTGTGGGGAGGGTGCATGAAACAAAGTCAGAGAAGACTTGACCTCCCTGCCCCATCCTTGGTGTCCTTGAGACTAAAGATGAAAGCTTTTAGAAAATCCACAGAAGAAAGAGATTGCAAGGTATGCTAACCACATGGGAGAGAACAGCACAAAAGAAAACTCCCAACAACCTTGAAGCACACTGGGAAGTAAGTCTTTGCCCAGAGCATTGACTTTTATATCCCATTTTCAACTAAGAAAAATGATGCTGGCCGCTACATTGCTAAAATACTCCATTGGTCCCAACTACCTGAATACTCTTAGCTTTTAAAGTCAGAATGCTGAACTGTAAACTCTGAATTTTCCCTCTCTGTGGGTAGACCTGAAACCCCATCAAGATAAACAGATTTCAAATTAAGCAACTATTTATTTGGTCTTGGTCATTTGTCTTAGTGGACATTTGCTTAATGATACCAAAACAAAAACCCATTCCTAGAGGTTCAGCTGCAAAACATTCCCTTCTTTGCTGAGGCTACATGAAGGAAAATATTTCACCTACTTATTCAAGTTATATTAACAAAGAAAATAGACCCCAAATTATTTTTCATCAAAAAATGTATCACCTGTGTTTTCTCAACTTGAATAATACTTCATTTATGGATCTAAAATTGCTAGCTATAAATAATCATCCCTAAAGTCAAAATTGTCTCCAGCATTTAATAATGATGTATATCTTGGCAAGGTCCTTCATCTTTAAAAGCCTCAGTTTCTCTGTCTATAAAACAGAGATGGTAATAGTCATTCACATTTTGAGCTTGTTGCAACAAGCAACATGTTCTAAGATTTTGAGTTACTGCCAAGCTAACCCATTAACATACCAGTTTCACAGTGGCAGGAAGAAGACACAAGACCCCTGGATCTGACAGAGAACTTTACTACTCACAGCATAGCAGGCAACATGAGCTGCCTATTTGCATGAGATTTGTCTCTTTAATTCCCATGAGGGCAGGGCACAACTGGGCTCCAGTGAGCCTTGTCTATACAATGGGATTGTATCACAGTTAAGGAACCTCATGCTCAAAACACTCTAGTTTTTAAAGGGCCTGCAAACCATCTCTCCCAAGTTATGTTGCAAAGGAAGGCAGTCTCTTGATTATCCTGGTCAGGTAACAAATCTACCCTGTTCTAGAAGGTGACTTTTGTTTCCAGGATTATTTTTGATATAGGTACTCTTGAAATTCTGAAATAAAGCCACTCCGTGCCTCTGCCTATAAGACATGCAGAAATAGGAAAAAAAAATTGGGGGGCAATTGTCTCCTGGTTGTTGTAAAAATTAACATACAATAGAGCAAATCAAGTATTTAGCACAGGTTTTGGTGTGTTGTAAGTACTAAATAAATGTTTACTATTATTATTATCCAAGATGTAACAGATTCTTTGAATGTCTTGGGGAATCTTTGAGAGCTGAAGACCCTTTGTTGTACTGGTGAAACTTCAAAATTCTTCCCTGTGAGCACAGCTGAAGTCGCAAGGAAGCTGCTCAAAGCTCCAGATTCCCTCACCTGTCCACCTCCACACACCCTAAGAGTCCCCTTTTTGCCACCTCTTCCCACAAGTCTTCTGTTTTGAGTGTACAGAATCTGGACCCTGTATGTCAAGAGTACACTGTTCCGTGCTCTAAAAGGCATGACCCACACAGAGACGCCTGCAGAATTGTGGGGCCTCTGGTGCTTGTGGGTTTTATTCTTATTTAACTTTTTATTTATTCTCTGTGGCTTATACATCGTGCATCTTGATCCCATTTATCTCCCCCATCCCCTCGCATCCACCCCCTACCCCTACAACCTCCCTCTGAAAAAAACAAAATAATATTTAAGAGAAAAGAAAAAAGAAGAAAAAGAAAGAAAAGTCTCGTTTTCGAAGCTGTAGTATGGCACAGTGAGTCACACAGCATACTCTTTAGTCCATACACCTCCAGTTGCAAGTGTTCACTGCAAAGAGTCACTGGCCTGGTTTGAGGCCACAGGTCTCTGCCACACCATCAATACTGGGCCCCCCCTGGGACTCTCTCTAGACTTCCTGTTGTTGCCTTATGTCGTAGAAATCCTACAGCTTTGGGTCTGCAGGACCGGCCCCTTCACGTGTTCCAGCAGATCACATATGGGGTGGATGTTAGGGTGGGCCAACTCCTAGCCCTGGTTCTGAGCCTGTTTCGTTGCAGGGTTGGTCAGGTTGCCAGCTGTCCCCCATCCTCACCACTAGGGTGAGCTCTTCAGCATTGCCCCAGCTAGTTCACCCTATACAGCAAGGAGCAAAGCACAGGGCCAGTTCTCCTACTCTTATGCCCTCATGGCCAGCTCACCCCACTGCCGCAGGTGGCAAGGGGCAAGGGAGGACGCATCTCTCCCTTGCCCACACCACTACATGACAGACAAGTAGTGGGACCAGTTCTCCCACGCTCATGCCCTCAAGGCTGTTCACTTACACTCCTGCCAACAGGGTCACCTCTACTTTGTTGCCCTGGCCAGGTGTGGGGCCTGTTCTCTCGAGTGCCAATGAGGGGCAAGATCGGCTCTTCCACTCTCATGACCTCAGGGTCAGCTCTCCTACCTGCCACAGGTGGCAGGGGTTGGGGGCAGCTCTCCCTCCCCCATACCACCATATGGCAGATGAGGGGCAAGACCAGATTTCTCAAGCTCACAATCTTGGGGTGGGCTCACCCTCATCCCTGTCAACATGGTCAGCTCTACTGTGCTTCCCAGGCTAGGTGCAGGGCCCATTCTTCCAAGCTAGTAAGGGGCTGGGTCAGGTCCCCTACTTACTGCAAGGAGGGCAGCTTTCCTTCACCCATGCCCCCATATGGAAGACGAAGTAGATGGGACCAGCTCTCCATTCTCATACCATCTCACCCATGTCCCCACAAACAGGGTCCGTTCTATTGTGCTGCCCAGGCGAGACATAGGACCCACTCTCTGGAAATGCTGTACCTGGTTATCGGCAGGACCAGTTCTCCCTAGTGTTGTAGCCAGGGAGGAGGTGGGGCCCACTCTATTTAGCCATATCCTCTTGTCCTTCGGTGGTAACAGAAGCCATGGGCATCAACACAGAAAGTGCCTGCAGCAGGGCCACGGAACCAGGCAAGGACCTTGGCAGCAGCCCAGGCCGGAACATCACCATGGCCCCAGGGCAGCAAGAAAGCTACCCACCTCAGCCCACTCCTTGTCTCCTTCACCTCTTCAGATCTGCCACTCTCCTCAGGACACTAACCACCATGTCTCTCTCTCTCTCTCCTCTCTCTCTCTCTCTCTCTCTCCCCCCCCATACCCCATCATATATTTGCTCGCCATAATAGTGCCTGACTGTCCAGCACCTTCTGACACTGGGACAGTGCGTATTTTCTCCTTGCCATCCAGGGCAGGCTGCCCCAAATATAGGTCTCCTTCTTCCTCTCAGTCACAATTTGGTTTTTATTCTTTCTTCTCCACTAGGAGTATACACACTGAGCTCTCTATTATGCCACAATCTCTTTCTTTTCTGGTTGTAGCAGAAATTGGTCTAGATATTCACAAACCCATTTCTTCTTCTTCATGTAGCTATGCTACATTTCCCAGCTTCCCTTACCATCAGGTGTGTCCAAATGCATTAGTACTGGTCCACAGATTGTGTAGATGTGATATGTGCATTTTCTTTGTTTTCCTTTGTGTTCCAGCACAAATGCAAATAGATGCAGAAGATAGAACTCCAGACTCAAGTCCTAGCAAATGGTGGATAAGGTAGATCTAGGTTTCCTAGCTGATCCTGTGGAGCAGATTCTAGTCAATAAGCCATCCCTCTGACACTTTATAATGGTAACTGAGATGTGGGAAGTTGTTTATGTTACAGCTGAAACTGCTTGTGTAAAATATTATTATATTATATGTAATTATAATATGTATAATTATCCTAATCTTACATTCCTATAGGTTCTAAGTAATTGGGCCTCCATGAGTTCTCTTAATAGAGGACTACAACTGTTCTGCATGCCACCATTGTCCCACCATGACGACAATGGACTAAACCTCTGAAACTGTAAGCCAGCCCCAATTAAATGTTTTCCTTTATAAGAGTTGCTATGACCATGATGTTTCTTCAAAGCAACAGAAACCCTAACTAGGACAATTGCTGTGAAGAGAAACCATGACCAAGGAAACTCTTATAAGAGAAAGCATTTAATTGGGGCTGGCTTACTATTTCAGAGGTTTAGTCCCTAGGATGCATGGTGGCACACAGGCAGACATGGTGCTGGAAAGTAGCTGAGAGTTCCACATCCAGATCCACACGCAGGAAGCAGGAATGAAACACTGGGGCTGGCTTGAGCTTTTTTAAACCCCAAATCCCATCCCTAGTGACACACTTCCTCCAAAAAGGCCACATCGAATCCTTCTCAAGTGGTGGCACTCCTGCTGTAAACTGAAGACATGTCAAACCCCTCCCCCTTGTTACTAGCACTCATCTCCTCAGCCTCATGAGTCCCTCCCTCATGTATGTTGGAATTTTGACTTGCAGGTCTTGTGCATGAAATCACAACTACTGTAAGTTCATGTATGCAACAGTGCTGTCATGTCCAGGAAATACTGTTTTATACAGACATACTTATAATCTTTTACCCCTTCTTCTGTGAAGATCCAAGAGCTTTGTGAGGGGGCCAAAACAGGAAACACTAAGTGGACTCCATGGTTTAAAAATAAGAACACACATATTTGGGAGGGGAAAATATTGCAGAAAATAGGAAAGAAATTGGAGAGTAGAGAACGGGGGAGTGGGTTTGAACAAAATGCATTATATACATGTATGAAGTTATCAAAGTTTTTAAAACTCTTTTTTCTTTATAAAGTATCCTATCTCAAGTATTTTGTTCAAGTGATCGATATGGTCTAATAGGCTATCAGTATAGTCACTATTTGTGTTGAAGTCTGAGCCTACCACATATGAAATTTCATAACTGAGCTAAAATGTGACACAGTAGCAAATTTCTTAATATCACTGGAGGTCAATAAAAGTGGATTTTCATTCTCACTGTGGCAATTGTCAACTGGCTGACTCTGGACTAATTATCTAACTGTTTCAATCCTTAGTTTTACACCTTATAATAGAGAAAAAGCATTACTCATATCACAGGTAAGCATAAGAAATTACATAAAATACTTGAAACGTAGTATGCCCTCTCATCATCCCTCATTAAATAGAGTAAAAACGTGTGGCAGAGACATTTACTATGCTTTGATTATACATGTTTGACACATCCTTTCCAGCCCTGTGGAAGCTATTCTGTCCAATGAACATGAACATGTTATACATGTTATTTCTAGAGATGGTATCTAAAACTCAGTGTGTGTCCTTTCAGCTCTCTGAGCCTCTAGAGAATTGATGACAGAGGCAACATGTTAAAACGACAAAGGCACTGGTGAAATGGTCTGAACCGCTAAATTGCAACATGAAGGACTTGAGAAGGCTCTATTCTCTCTCAGATTTTATATGGATTAGAAATAGGCCTCTGCTGAGACAAGCCAATGAAGTCGTTAAGCCCCTAAGACTTCAGAGTTAATTTGTTTTTCATCATATCCTTGCTTACTGTAAATAACATACCATTACAATGTAGTCACAGCAAACACACAACTGATAGCATTCATTTTATGATTTTGATATTATTGGCAAAACAATGAAGAAAGAAATTATTATCCTGTTCCATTTTCTACTCAGTAAGTGCATTAGCCCTAATAATGAGTGTAATCAGAAACGTCAAGGTATGGCTCTATTCTCCTTTGGTCTTCAGTTTTGCAGCTTTAGTGTGAGCATTTCACTAGGCTAAATACAACTCTAATTTTAAAGACAGATATTTCATATGTTATGTATTTCTTAAATATGCAACTGTTTTATCTCACATTCAATTACAAAAATCAGAATTTTGTTACAAAGCTGGGGAAAAATACAACTGTGTCGGGCTTACTCAGAGGAGGTAAATCTTTTGCAAGTGTGGCACTTTGCCTACAGGATCTCTAGGAATAACTTTGACCACAGCATCTTCCTAGCCAACTTTACATTTGATCTCAGTGTGAGATGCAACTGCAAGCAATTACTGTAAGCATTAAATTATAAAGGTAAAAATAGATAAGTATATAGAATTATTAGACCTTAGAAGGCACTTGATGAATGTTAACTTATATCCTCCGCTGTCATATGTAATGAAAAGCAGATGTCAAAGGCCACAAATCCAATGGACATCCTTCCTGTTGGAGCTACTAAATCTAAACTGAGGTGGAAGAGGAATACTCACATCACCCCTCTAACGTCAAGACCTTCCTGGTGTTTTCATCCAAGAAAGAACTGGAGCCACTCATCCCCACCTTCCATTTCCGTTTCCAGAGGCTCTTTCCAACAGCAAACAATGGAAGCTCATTTAGTTAAAGTCTATGCCACACATTTAGGGAATGCTTTTCTCAGTCGATGAGCATGTGTTGGTACAGACACCAGAATCTAGTGAGTACATTCTGTTGTCTTTGCCCTCCACAAGCTCGAGTAGAATTGTAGAAGAGATCCCTCCATATCTGTGTGTAGTGGAGGTGGACCCAGACATGAATCTTTCTGGACAGGACTTCTATGAGGAGTGGAACCCAACCCCCCATTTCTTCCCTCTCAGTCAGCCACTGTGAGAGTGACGCAGGATGGTATGCTCAGAAGCAGTCTGACAGCAGGGATAACAAGACTGCCCTCTAGGGACCTCTCATTCAAAAGGCAAGTACAAGAATCTGAGTTCTTGAAGAAAGAAGCAAGAGCCTCTATCCTGAACCTGTCTCAAAAGTACCTGCTGCTCCCTTTCAGAGAAATCTACATTTTCGAGGTAACAGACTTCCATCTTGTCATTAATAATGCTGATGCCTTTTGCCTTTTGATACTTATGTTCTCCAATACCTCAAAGTTTGGAAAGGAAGAAGAGTGTGTTCAAGGCTCAACCCAATCTCTAATACCAAGAAAGGCACACTTAGCTTTGGGACACTGCCTCTTAAATATTTCCTCTTACAAGCTACCCTAGATACCTTTCTTTTTATGTTTTTGTTTTATAATTAACTTGATTTTACATATCAGCCACACATTCCCCCACCCTCTCTCCTCCCACCTCCCAGCCCTCCCCCCAATCCACCCCACATTCCCACCTCCTCCAAGACAAGGTCTCAACTAAAGGATTTTTGTGTGTGGAACTAAGTTACAATAGGTACATGTAGTCGATTGAAATTGTCTCTTTCCTAGGAATTGCTATAGCCATTCATTCAGGTGTTGTTTCCAAAAAGCAGCATATAGTGTGCTTGGATATCCCTGGGAAAGAGAAATGGAATAGATTTTTTGGGTGACTTAGTGGTGAGTGGGGATGGGAATAGGAGTTTTCAGCTGGAAGGAATGGAAAGGGAGAGTACTGGAAAAGACAACTGAAAAGGGGGAACATTTCATGGTGAGGTAGAAACCTAGTGCAATGTAAACTCCCAGGACTTTACAGGGGGACCCTAGCTAAGACTTCTAGCAATAGGAGATACGTAGCTTGAAATGGCCACCTCCTGGAACTAGAAAAGTCTTCCAGTGGAGGGAGTAAGACACCAACCCAGCCACAAAACCTTCAACATAAAATTTGTCCTGCCTACAAGATGTGCTGGGGTAAAAGCAGTCCAGAAATTGGGGGAGTGGCCAACCAATGACTGGTCCATCCTGACACCCATGTCTTGAGAGGAATCCCACCCCTGACACTGCCTGAAGAGGATAGAACTCATGGGCTGGATAGCCCAGAGACCTAGGATAGAACCAAACATCACTGGCCAAAAAAAAAAAAGGCAATGAAATAATCCCTAATGACATTCTGCTATACTAATAGATTGGTGTCGAGCCCAATATTCATCAAAGAGGCTTCATACAGGAACTGGAAACAGATGCAGAGACCCACAGCCAAACATTAGGTGGAGCTTGGAGAATCATGCTAAAGAGAGGGAAAGAATTTTAGGAACCAGAGGGGTCAAGGACACCACAAGAAAACTCACAAAATCAACTAACTTGGGCTTATAGGGCCTCACAGAGATTGAACCAACAGCCAGGGAGCCAGTGTGGGTCCAACTTAGGCCCTCTACAAATATGTTATGGTTCTGTAGCTTGGTCCTCTTATGGGACTCCTAACAGTGGAAACAGGGGCTGTCTCTGACTCCTTTCCTGCTTTTGGTACCCTACTCCTCGTACTGAGTTGCCTTATCCAGCCTTAATATCAGGGGATGTGCCTAGGCTTATTGCAACATGGTAGTCCATATTTGGTTGATATCCCTGGAAGACTTGCCCTTTTCTGAAATGAAAGACAAGTGGATCTGGGGAAGAGAGGAAGTAGGAGGAGGGACTGGGAGAAGAGGGGGAGGGGAAACTATGGTCAGAATGTAATATATGAGAGAAGAATAAATTTATAAGAAGAAAAGATGCCACGTGCCAAATAATTTGGCCCTTCCCAAATATACCAGTGGCTGCAACAGTTTCCACATGTCTGTTGCGGTAACTTGAATACTTTCTATTCATGGCACATGACCTCATGTTACTTAATCTTATATTATACTAAGGCAAATTTCTGTAAACATGACTAGTCATGTTTTAATTCATTATACAATGAATTTTAATACATTTAATTCATTTTATTTCAAGAGAGTCCTTTAATGTAAGTTTGAGGAAAGGTGTCTCCATTTTTAAGAGCACTGGCTGCTCTTGCAGAGGACCCGGGTTCAGTTTGCAGCACCCACACGGCAGCTCACAACCATCTGAAAATCCAGTTCCAGGGGATCTCATGCCCACTTCTGACATCCATTATGACTTGTACACATGTGATACATAGACATACATGCAGACAAAACACCCATATGTATGAAATAAAATATTACTATATGTTTGGAAGAAATTTTAAGGAAACACAAGCTAGCAAAAATAAGTGTATGTGATAAAATTCATTTTAAATGTATATGAAAATGTCAAAATGAAACCATAATTTTGCACAATTAATATATATTAATAATGTATTTTGTACACATTTATGTTTTTATGTATATGAATGTTTTGCATGTATGTATGTCTGCATACTACATGCACACCTGGTGCACACAGAGGTCCAAAGAGGGCATGAGATCCCCTTGAAGTAGAGTTATGAGTGGTTATGAGTTGCTATGTGGGTGCTGGGAATCAAAACCAAGTCTTTGGTCGGTGGTGATGCACACCTTTAATCCTAGCACTCAGGAGGCAGAGCCAGGCAGATCTCTGTGAGTTCGAGGCCAGCCTAGTCTACAGAGCGAGATCCAGGAAAGGTGCAAAGCTACACAGAGAAACCCTGTCTCAAAAAACAAAAAAAAAACAAACAACAAACAACAAAAACCCACTCTTTGGAAGCTGCAGAGTTGGGGAGGTGAGGTTGGCTGGTGGCTTTCCCTATTTCCCTGATCTAAGGCTTTCACCCCTAAGACCATTTAGAAATGAAAAAAAAATCTTTTGTAAGAGCAACAAGTGCTCTTAAAAGTCTGAACCACCTCTCCAGCCCAATATATACTAATTTTAAAAGACAATATGTATGAAGTACAGAGATACCAGCACCACCCCTATGAAGCTTCCATAATCCATAGTCATGTAACCATCAACTCGAGAAGTTCACTATACTCACAAACCATCTACTCAAGATTTTACCATTACCATGCATTCCTTTCTGTCTTTACCACTTTGCGTATATCCATAAGCAAAGTGTTACACTGTGGATCCTTCAAAATGTTACATAAATAGCATGCTAGCTCATGTATATTTTTTAATCTCAGGCAATACCAACTGGGACAATATTGCCCCACCCAGGGGCTGGAAATTGGTTTAGGTGTGGGAGGTGAAGGTTCTTACTCTCCTGATATATAAAGTACAGATATACATATAGTATATAAATAGGTGTAGAATATATCTGAGAAATTAAAATTTCATGGAAGCATTAAGGGAAAATGACTTGAAAGGCTCTTTGGAGAGGCAATAATGAAAAAGGCTGTTCTATGTTTTACAAATAGTTTCCTTAGCTTTCTGTCTGTGAGATGTATCATTGCTAATATGTGTAATACTAGTCTGTTGCTTCTTTACTGTAACAGCATTCCAACATGTGAATAGGCCATAATTTATGTACCATTCTTCTGTGGATAGTACTCCTTGTCAGTTTCTTAATTAAGAACATCCTTGAACATGTCTTCCTGTAACCATGTAAGTGGTTTTATCTAGGATGACATTGCTAAGGTTTGGGCATCTACATAATTAGCCTTTCAAAAGTTTTTAAGGCAGTCCATGGAACCTGTCCAGATCCAAAGGAAGATATATAGACCTCACTCTTGGCCAGAATTTTAGAACTTTCAGTCCCAGAGTCAGAGATTATAGGGATTGCTTTCTCCATAAATTCCCACTGGCATAGGAAGAACAAAAGAAAAATCACTGCTTCTGTCAACAATACTCAATCTAGGGCTGTGGTTTAGCTAGTAGAATGCTTGGCTAACATTTACAAAGCCCTAGGTTCAGTCCTCAGCAATGAAGAGAGCTGTCATGGTGATACACACCTGTAATCCCGACATTCAAGAGGCAGAAACAGGATCTAAAGTTTAAGGTCATCCTTGCTAAATAGCAGGCTTGGAGGCCAACCTGGGACAAATAAGTAAATGAGGTCCTGTCTGAGTAAAAAAGAACGCTCTCACTTTGTCAGTTTCTTTTGTGAACTCTGTGCACCTGCGCGTATGTGTGTGTGTGTGTGTGTGTGTGTGTGTGTGTGTGTGTGTGTGTGGTCCGAAAGTGATTCTTATGCAAATAAAAAATACTTTAAACTTTGTGCATATGTGTTCTGAAAATCAACACTCAATTTAATAAAATTACAAATCTACAGATCTTATTTCTAAAGTTTTTTAAAGCTAATGTTTTGTTCTGTGTATAAAGCTAACAATATTAGAAATAACCCTTAAACAACCCTTGAATAATATTGTTTCTATTTTACAGTTAACTAAGTGCATTAAGAAATTTAACTACATTTTTAAACAATAGATTCAACTCCCTCTCCTTTTTAAAAGCAATTGTCTGATTTTGCAAATAATCCTTTCAAATACTTAAGTTTACAAATCTAAAAAAATTAACCTTGTAAACAAGACAAACCTTAAGTACCTTAAATATTCCAATTCAGTTTACAAAGTTAGTAAATTTCAATTTAACTCCATAAGTAAATTAATTAATTACTCAATTACATAGTTAATATTGGAATTAAAGTGCTGAGACAACACTCTAAAGAGGGTACATTCACCAGTCTATGAATATAGCAGAATATCATTAGGAAGCATTTCATTGAACTTTTTCCAGCCATGTGTGGTTCTATCCTAGGTCTCTGGGCTGGCCAGCATCTGGTTCCTGGCCCTCCAGGCAGTGTCAGACAGGGAATCCCTCTCGGGAAGTGGGCCTCAAGTTGGACCAGTTATCAGTTGGCCACTCCACAAGTTCTGGGCCACCATTACCACAGTGCATCTTGCAGGCAGGACAGATTGTAGGTTGAAGGTTTTGTGGCTGGTTGATGTCCCAGTCCCACTGTTGGAAACTTGGCCAGGTTATAGAAGATTATCAGTTCAGGTTTTGTATCCCCCATTACTAGGAATCTTGGCTAGGGTCACTCTTGTAGACTTCTGGGAGTTCCCACTGTAGTAGGTTTCTACATGACCCCCCAAATGGCCCCCACTTCCAGTCATCTCTCCCAGTACTTTCTCCCTCCAATTCCCCCTCATGACCCCTCTTCTTCCCTGACGACAGTTCACTCTCAAAAATCTATTCTATTTTCCCTTTCCAGGGAGATCCATTCATCTCCCCCCCCCCCCCCCGTTACTTAGCCTCTCTGGTTCTGTGAACATGATTGTCCTTTACTTAACAGCTAATGTCTACTTGTTAGTGTGTATATACCATATTTGTCTTTCTGGGTTTGAATTACCTCACTTAGGATGATTATTTCTAGTTCCATCAATTTGCCTGTAAATTTCATGATGTTGTTGCTTTTTAACATCTGAATAATACTCCATTAGTAAATGTACCACATTTCTTTATCCATTCTTCATTTAAGGGACATCTAGATTGATTCCAGTTCCTGGCTATTATGAATAAATCTGCCATGAATAAAGTTGAGCAAGTATCCTTGTGTTAAGATGGAATGTTCCTTGAATATATGCCCAAGAGTGGTATAGCTGGGTCTTGAGGTAGATTGATTCCCAATTTTCTCAGAAACCGCCACATTGATTTTCAAAGTGGCTGTATAAATTTACACTTCCACTAGCAATGGAGGAGTGTTCCCCTGGCTCCGCATCCTTACCAGCATGAGTTATCACTTGTGGTTTTATATATATATATATATATATATATATATATATATATATATATATATATATATATATATATATATATATATATATATATATTAGCCATTTCAACGGGTGTAAGATGAAATCTCAAAGTAGTTTTGATTTGCATTTCCCTGATGGTTAAGGATGTGGAACATTTCTTTAAGTGTTTCTCAGCTAGCTGAGAGTCCTCTGTTGAAAATTCATTCCTAGCACATACCAATAACACAAGCACTAAGATCAACAATCAATAAATGGGACCTTGTGAAACTGAAAAGCTTCTTTAAGGCAAAGAACACTATCAATAGGACAAAGCAGCAGTCTGCAAAATGGGAAAAGATTTTCACCAATACCACATCCAACATAGGGCTAATATCTGAAATATGTAAAGAACTCAAGAAACTAGTCATCAACAAACCAAATGATCCAATTTTTAAAATGGGATATATTCTCCTAAATACTTTAAATACTTAATATTCTACATATTCATCAGTGCTTTAAAACTGAAACAATAATAGTTCTACTGTGATCATATGAAATAGTTCTATCCTTAATCCTAAATTTTCCTGCTACTCCATTAAAGATGTTTATATCATTTCACACAATGTAGAGATTGACTTTCCCTGACATTTTGGGGGCTAGCCAAGACATGGCTGAATTATTTATTGAAGGAACTAACTTGGCCGTATTTATTCTTTTTAACAGAAACTTTCAGACTTTCAAATACACTAGAATATAGCGTTATTTTGATAGTAGTCATATTTTTAAGCCAGATTATACTGCAACATCCACACCAAATTGATTATCTCATTTGATGTAATTTTGAATGTTTTGGCTTGTCAAATACATGTATGTGTTTCTCCCTCTAAATCAAGAAACCTTAGAACTCGATTATTTTCATACAATTATCTTGTAGAACCACACAAATTTGAAAAATTAAAAGCAAAGCTAGATGCATTCTAAATATCTTCTTAGTTGTCTTTTTTTTTTTACTTTTTATTGATTCCTTATGGATTTCACATCATGCATCCTGATCCCATTCATATCCCCTTTCCTTTGCCTCTGACCTCTGCTTTTGTGGACCCCCCCAAAAAATATTAAAAGTATAACAAAAAACAAAATCAAAAAACAATCAAACAAAAATCTCAGCATGAGAGCTATAGTGGGGCCCATTGAGTCAAGCAGTATACCCCTTAGTTTATACATCTTCACTTTTAAGTGTTCATTGAAATGGATTGTTGTGGTGGTATTGTGTTCCCCCAAAGTATTGTGCACCCTAATAAACTTATCTGGGGTCAGAGAACAGAACAGCCACTAGATACAGAGGCCAGAAAATGGTATCACTCATACCTTCAGTCCTAGCATTCCAGAGGCAGAAATCCCTCTGGATCTCTGTGAGTTCAAGGCCACATTGGAAACAGCCAGGCATGGTGACACACGCCTTTAATCCCAGAAAGTGAGCCTTTAATCCAGGAAGTGAGGGCAGAAAGCAGAAAGGTATATAAGACATGAAAAGCAGGAACTAAGCTGGTTAAGCTTTTAGGCTTTTGAGCAACAGTTCAGCTGAGACCCATTCAGATGACGACACAGAAGCTTCCAGCTGAGGAACTGTCCAGGTGAGGAAGCTGTAGCTTGTTCTGCTTCTCTGATCTTCCAGCATTCACCCCAATACCTGGCTCAGGTTTGATTTTATTAATAAGACCTTTGAAGATTCCTGCTACAAATTGTTGGTCTGGCTGGAAGCCTCTGGCTTCTGCTACCTCGTTAATACTAGGCCCTCACTGGGACTTCTCCTGGATATCCTGTTGTTGTCCTGTATCAAAGAGATCCTGTAGCTTGGGATCTGCAGTTCCAGCGCCTTCACACACTCCAGCAGTTTCTTGATGGAGTGGATGTTGGAGTGGACTAACTCATAGCCCTGGTTCTGGACCTGGGTGGTGGCTGGGCTGGTCAGCCTGCAGCTTTCCCTCATTGTCACCACCAGGGTGAGCTCTCCAGTACAGCCCCAACTAGCTCACTCAATGTAGTGGGCAGCAAGGAGCAGGGCCAGTTCTGCTCTAATGCCCTTGGGTCCAACTTGCCTGTACTCACACCACTATGGCCAGCTCTACTGTTTTGCCGAGGCAAAGTGCAGGGCTTGCTCCTCCATGTGCTAGTGAGGGGCAGGACCAGCTCTCCTGCTCTTGTGACCCTGGGGCCAGCTCTCCTGCCTGCCACAATTGGCAAGGGGTGGGGAGAGAACATATATCATGAGAAATCCACATGAGTCTGTTTAAGCCAGGTAAAAGGGATTTATTAAAGTAAAAATGAGAAAGACACACTCACGAACACAGAACCGAGTGAACAGCCCTCACCCTGTTCTGCCTGGGAGTGAATGGATACAGCCTTCTGAATCCACCCCAAGAAGAAAGAGAGCAACTCCTTCTCTCTCTCTTTTTAAGCAACCATATATGTAGACCAGAAGCCACGCCCTAAGGCTTATACCTCAAACTAACTGGTGGAAGGAATTCTCACTACAGGCATATTTCCCTTACCCATGCCATCATATGGCAGACAAGGAGGGGCAGGATTAGCTCTCCTGCTCTCACACTCTCCACGCTGGCTCACCTGTGCCCCTGCCAAGAGGGTCAGCTATACTATGCTGTCTGGGTGAGGTGCAGTGCCTATTCTCCCACTCTCATGACCTCAGAGCCAACTATCCCACCCACCACAGGCAGTGAGGAAGGGTGGTTCTCTCCCTCACCCACTCCACCATATGGCAGATGAGGGGTGGACCGAGATCTCTCAAACACTTTCATGTCTTCAGAGTTTTCTGACCATTTGACCACAGCCCACAAGACTGACCAGGTATGCAGAGGCCTCCATACCTAGGGGCTGGAGATACAGCTCAGTTGGTAGCTAAGTGTGGATCACCAATCAAAATCTTATTCTGCTTTCCTAAACAAAGGCATTGGGGGAAGCATGGGGCTAATTCTTCAAAGTATTCTACACACATGCAATTTTCCCTGAAATCACCACAGTTACTTTCTTTGAAAGTCAATTTCACAAAATGAGTTTGCTTTCTCTCTCTGGCTAAGCAACAAACAGAACATAGGCATCTGAGGGTGGGATGAGCACTTTGCTAAAAATGTGCTGGATACTCTGCTCTCTGCTATATGTATTTTACATGCATCATTTCAACTTCATATTTATAATGGCTCTCTTTACAAGTGAAAAACTGGAAACTAGTGACAGCATGTGAAAATTGGTCTATGTGTCATTGATGCCTACAACAAAGCAAATCAGTATTAGACATTCAATAAATTTAATTATCAATGTTTTAAGTTTTCCTATTTTGCCTAAAAGTAGAGGTTAGTGGGCTTTTCTTGTAAAGAATAAATTAGTGAATATGTTAGACTCTGAAGCAAATGTCTCTACTAATATGTATTCAGTTCTATGCTAGTGAAAATATAACCTACACACACACACACACACACACACACACACACACACACACACACCCACACAAAAGGAACCAGCATGGAAGTATTTCCATAAAGCTTTGCTTATAAAGACCTGATTGCTCCACACACTTCATTTTCGAGGTGAAAAAAACAAACAAACTAAGCCAAACGGTGGTAGCACACACCTTTAATCTCAGCACTTGGGAAGCAGAGGCAGATGGATCTCTGTGAGTCTGAGGCCAGTCTGGTCTACAGAGTGAGTTCCAGGATAGGCTCCAAAGCTACATAGAGAAACCCTGTCTCAAAAAAAAAAAAAAAAAAAAAACACTAGAACAGAACTGGAAGCTTCTTCCCTGCTGGCTACATTTCAAAGTGCAGGAAGGTACTATACAGAGTGCTGAAAGAGAAAATGCATAAATAGCTTTACTCACCATTACCCACCTGTGAAATCTACTATGTACAATACCAATCTGCCAGGCAAGATGTGCCTGCTGGTACAATAGTGGCATGACTGTTATGAGATAAACAACCACTCTCTTGCTAGATATGAGGCCCACTCCACAAGAATGAATTCAGACCTGATACTGTAAACCTGCTCAAAAGCTCATGGCTAAGGAGGCCTTAAACCAGAGGAACAAACTTACTACTGGTGTTTAGCTAAAATGTTGTGCTACCAAGTTGCCTCCTAAATATTTATGTTTATATCCATAAATGACCGTTACTTCATCAGAGTAGCCTCCCTTTTCAATGAATAATTGTGAATGCAGAAGCACATGACTGCTCAAGATTCTGAAAATAAGTGAAAGCTGAGAGTTCAGTCCTAAAGAGGACATTTATGTCAACTTCTCTAAGATTCTGAGAACATTACAGAAGGGCCTCCTATGGAACCATAGTGGCAGGATCACCACAATTTGGGGCAACAGTAGGATATCTGAGAAGAATTACAGTGAAGGTCCAGTAATGATGGTGTGCAGAGGCCTTGAACCAGACCAATGATCATTTTCGGGTGGGGCTGATTGAACTAAAGGGTATACTGTGTGACACACTGCAGCTCCCAATGCCACTAGGACAAATAAAGAGGTGTTGGAAAGATGGAGGAATGAGGTGGGGTTTTTTTGTTTGCTTTGTTTTGTCTTTAATTAGGTTTTTTTTTTGGGGGGGGGAATCCTTTAGGGAAAGGGATGCTGCAGTTGTGAGGCATGGATATGGAGAGATGGGGAGCTAAGTAGGATTGGGATGGATGATGTGAAATTGGTCCTTCAGGTTCCTGCTTCACAGAGGAGACTGCCAGACATTCTACAAGACACAGGGAAAAGTGTCTGAGAGACTAGGCCTCTTGGCTGAAAATGGATGCCCCAGCATTACAGAGGAAGTTTGGATGACTGTCCAGACAAGCAGCTATCTCTGTCATTTCCAAAATTTTGGGAGTTGCTTACAATGCATTTCCTGTTTACTTAGGTAATATTATATCCTTCTGGGGTCTTTGATATAGATGAAGACTAAATAGTTATAATTTTCCTGTTATGATAAAAGATAAATTAGATATGAAACCTTAGACTCACAAATATAAGATAGATAGAATATTTTCTTTAATTTTGCCAAATACAAATAGACTAGATATTATAACTATAATTCCTGCTTGATAACTGTTCTTTTATACATAATTTTACTATGTTAAAGTTAAAACCTTCCTTCTTGATTAGATAGAAAAGGGGAAGTGCTGTGTGATACCTTTCTATATGCTGTGAATATGTGTTGCTCTGATTGGTTGATAAATAAAACTGCACTGGCCTATTGTGAGTCAGGTTATAACCAGGTAGGAAATCCAAGAGAGAGACAAGAAGAAGAAAGGTAGAGACAGAGAGACGCCAGCCTACCACTCAAGGAACAACATGCCAATAGACTGGTAAGCAACAGAACACATGGCAAAACATAGATTAATAGAAGTGGGTTAATTTTAGAGGCCTGCCATAGACCATACAGTTTGTAAATAATATTAAGCCTCTGAGTGATTATTTTATAAGTGGCTAAGGACCATGAGACCAGGCAGGACCCCGGGGCCTGCAAGGATGGGAGGAACTAAAGAAATCTTTCAACTACATGAAATTCCCAAAGAATCAATAAAGAACTATGTTTTTTTTAATGTAAAAGACAAAACATAGGGGGAAAGGGCTGTCAGATTCTGTCTTCTGGGCTGGAGAGATGTCTCAGAAGTTAAGAGAACTGGCTGAGGTCCTGAGTTCAATTCCAAGCATCCATACAATGGCTCATAACAGTCTGTAAATTCCAGTTTCAGGGGGTCTGACATCCTTTTTTGGCCTCTGTGCACACTGTGTGCACATGGCACATAGACATACATGCCCCCACACTATAGAATGTGGGAACTGGGGCTTAGGAGGGGTGAAGTGGATAGCCATTCTAGCATTGGCCTGGAAGTTCCAACCCCCATTGAGGCTTCCATAATGGTCACGCCCACAAGGCAGGGTGGAGGAGGAAGCAGAAGACCAAGGATCGGGAGGAGGTCGCTCTCTTTGTTCCGGGACCCTGGACACTGGAGGTAGACAGAGCAGAGTTCTCCAGAGAACACCGCCAGACTGCGCTATACCTTTACCAGACCCTGCAACCTACCCCTTCATTTGTAAGTTACCCCACAAAATAAACCTCCCTTTTAACTACGTGGAGTGGCCTTAATAATTTCACCAATAGAGGGGATGCAGTGTGTTTTCTTTTTGTCATACAATTACAAAATAGACCTTCTAAAATTTAAAACTAGGGCCTAGGATGTATGCAGGGGCACATGCCTATGCTCCCAGCACTTGGAATCTGGAGAAGGAGGATCAGGATCCTTCTACTGCAGCCTGGGGTACATGAGAGCCTGTCTAAGAAAAACAAAGAACAACTAAATATGCAAAATTTAAATAAACCAGGCTCCAATCACTTTGCCACTGGACATCTCTGCATCTCTTGTCTAGGAGTGGAGATGAAGTGAAGGAGCAAGATGAAGAGAGAGGAGATCTGAGACTGAAAATATGACCAGCATACATCTCATTCTGACTTACTGGGTGCCAAGTAATACTGGGATATTCTTGCTGTTCTACATGTATGAAATTGTCAAAGAAAAAACATTTTAAAAGTTATTTTTAAAGTTTAAAAGGGGAGGAGTGCACAAGTGTCCAGCCCTAGCTGAGTGGCTATTGACAGTTCAATGGCTGCAAGTGGAGGACTCAATTTTCCTCAAGGATATATAGCTCCTGGTAGGTCAGTGGATGGTCCTATGCCCAAAATAATATTAGCAACATAAATTGGACTCCATGGTTTAAAGAAGATAGGAAGTTGGGATATCAGCAAGTAGGGGATATATCTGCAAGGGTTAGGGAGGAGTGGTGAGGGTGAATATGATCAAAATACATTGTATGCATGTATGAAATTCTCAAAGAATTTATAAAATACATATTTTTAAAAGCAGGTAATATTCTGTTGGTAATAAAAGTATTCTAAAATTGGATGGCAATAATGGTTTCGCTGCTTTCTAAATAGATTAAAAATCACTGAATTATGTGGCATTGAAGTTATTGCCTGATAAAGCTCTTAAACATACAACTAACCAGGTCCTTTTGGATTTAGAAAGCACAAATATATTCACTGGTCACAAATAACTCCCACCTACAGCAAACTACCTCCTGTCTTTTTCTGGTGTCCTCCATAAATCTTCTCAGAGTTCTCAAAAAAAAAGCACCTGAAAACCTATTGAACTAGATAACTACATTTGAAGAGTATTTGTGCTTCTTTATTTCTATTTGCCTTTTTCTTGAACACACTCCTTAGGGTTGAGCAAAGACATCCAAAGGCCATGCTGTGAGATACTAAATAGTCAAGAGGGTTCTTTATCAGCTCACAAAGGAAATTTTTCTGATTCTAATTTGATTTCTATAATCACAACACAATATATATGTCATCCAACCTCATCATGGACATATTTTATTTTATAGCAATTAAATATGAATCACTGCCTATTTTCTTTCATGAATCCTGTAAAGGCCTAGACTTGACTTTACAGGCTCCATCTTAAGGCAAGAGCCACCATCTTAGACAACCTGCTGCACTCAGTTCCAGGAAGAATCTTAGGAATGTGCCATGACAACTTGAACAGATATAGGGCAGTAAGTTTAACAAGATCCAGATGTTCCTGAAGACATTCTGTCTGTGATTTATGGCCCTTGGAGATATCCAGATAATTCTGTCACCAGATTGTGGTTCCCTGCCAAAAGTCTAACCCAATAGTTTCAAATATGGTTTTCTACCAAAAGTCAAGACCAATAGTTTCTAAAAAATCACCTTGCCCCATGTCCCTTTTACCCAATCCCAAAAACTGCCAAGGCATGTAATTCCCAGCTTGTGGGGTTTTTTCTTTTAAAACCCCTCAACCCCTGAGACCTGGGCCACTGCATTTCCCTCCATCAGCTGCATCAGAGCATAGGTTGGTGGCCCAGGTTTGAACCTGACAATAAAAAGACCCTTGTGTGCTTGCATCGGAAACAGGCCCCTTGATGGTCTCTTGGGGTTTCATGACATGGGTATAACTATCCCAAAGTATGATAGCTGAATAATAATCATAACATGGAGTGTGATGAGTAATCCTGATTGTCAACTTGACAATGGAAGCATACTATTGTGTATGTTCAAGAAAGTGTTTCCAGGAAGGTTTAAACTATCCTGAACATGGGTGGCACCACCCCAGGATATGAGGTCCCAAATCAAATGAAAGGAAGATAGTATCTGAGCCCTGGAATTCATCATTCTCTGCGTCCTGGCTGCATATATGACATGATCAAGCTTTCTCCTATAATAGAGTGTTATATAATAGACTATACCCTCAAGCTGGGAACCAAAGACCCTTCTCTTGAGTGATTTTTGTCATGTATTTTGTCACCAAAACAAATGAAGAAAGGTAGCAGGTAGCACCATGGACCAAAACTGTTGCTAAAATAAACCTCATGTGGTTCTTAGGTTATTTTGAACTGCTTTGTAGGAACACTGAGGAAGAGTTTGAAGCTACAGACTAATGAAACTCTGAAATGCTACAGGTAGATCTCAATAGATCATTATGGTGGGAGTTTGAAAGGAAAGACATTGGAGGTTGGGGTCATGAGGTTCCAGAGGGGAACAATGAACCAATCAGGAAGTAGGCTATAAGTCATTCATGTTATATTCTGGCAATGAATCAACTTCATTCTTTCCACATCATTGAGTAAGGCTTATTTGTTTGGAAGAGGACATTTCAAGACAGCACATCATTTAGGCTGTGGCATAATTATTGCCCACTGCTTATCCAAGTTTACAGTGAAAGAGAGCAGACATGACAAATGTGTAGCTTGATGGGGAAGAGAATAAAAAGGAATTTAAAGTTACAGACAAAGCAGTTTTTAAGCAACTGTAATTGTAAAAGGAATTAGAGTCATTAAAGAGGAAATTGGCACTCTATATTAGGACAATAAAAAAGGTATCCTGCATGCAGAGGTGACCAGTCACACTAGTAGAAGCCCATGAACTGTGTTCTGGTGGCTGTGGAGCCCCCATGGGACTGGATTAGGCCCTCTGGATATGGAAGATGGTTGTTTGACTTGAACAGTTTGGGGGGCACCCAGGCAGGGGGATTGGGATCTGTCTCTAGGCTATGGGCAGGCTTTTGGGAATCCAGTGCCTGTGGTGTGATGCCTTGCACAGCCTTGGTGCAGTGGGAAGGGGCTTGGACCTGCCTAGGCTCAGTGTGCTGGGCTCTACTGACTCCCCATGGGAGACCTCGGTTTGGGGGATGAGGGGATGCAGGGTGGCTTGGGAAAGAAGACTGGGGTGGGAGGAGGGAGGAGGTGGGACCTGTGGATGGTATGTGGAGTGAGTAGAAATTTTCTTAATAAAGAAAAATGAAAAAATAAAAGAAAGAAAGTTGTCCTGACAGTAGGGCTCCACCCTTCAAAATCTCCAATTTCTGAAAACGCAAATTCATTTAAAAGGATTGATCCTAAACTGAGAATGCCACATAAGGGATTCCCTGCTAGGAAAGAATTTTTGCAGATTCATCTACCAAAGTATCCAGAGGTTGGCGCAGCTGTGGTCTGAGAGGCCAAGCTACACCTTGAGCTGGCAACAGAACTTGACAGCCCTGCTCATGTGATACTGGTTTTGCAAGTATGAAGGATGCAAGAAGAAGGCCAGGTAGGTTTTTGTTTGTTTGTTTTGTTTTTTAGCCAAGGTTCTAGTGAGCTATTGGTGTAATTATTAAGGCCACACCACGTAGTTAAAAGGGAGGTTTATTTTGTGGGGTAACTTACAAATGAAGGGGTAGGTTGCAGGGTCTGGGAAAGGTATGGCACAGTCCGTCCATCTTCTCTGGAGAACTCTGCTCGGTCTACCTCTAGTGTCCAGGGTCCTGGAACCAAGAGAAGCCTCTCCTCTTGATCCTGGGTCTTCAGCTTCCTCCCTCAGCCCCACCTTGTGGGCATGACCATTACTGAAGCCTCAATGGGGGTTGGAACTCCCAGGCCAAGGCTGGGATGGCTACCCACTACAGTGAGCTACTAAGGCCAAACAAAGTGTGGTCATGTCAGAGTCTCTCTATGAGCCACTGTTTGAAGCTGTGAAAGTGAAGCCTAACTCATGCTGGAGACTTTGGAATGTTGAAGATTCCGGAACCCTGGGAGGAGGTTCAATAAGGAATGCTGCAGGTGCTAATGCACCAACAGAGAGACTATATTGCTACAGGTGGTAGAGCTGTGTCCCAGATGATTGCTTCACAAGTCCTAGATATCTCAGATAGAGTTACAGAATTTGGTATTTGCTCTGCTGGGTTTGCTCTGCTATTGCTTTGACCCAGTCTTTCCTTGCTATGCTCTATTTCACCCCTTTGGGGATGAAAATATGTACACTGTGCCTTTGTATATTAGAAATACAGAACTTATTTTTGTATGGGTAAAGAGGTTGTCTTGAATCTCGGGAAAGACTGGATTCTGAACAGTGACAGTGTTCTCTGTTCTCTCTGTTAAAGACTATGGAGACTTTGAATGCATTTTGTATTATGAAATGGCCATGGACCTATGAGAACAAGAGGAGCAAGGATATGTCTTTTTTTTTTTTGAGCTGAGGATCGAACCCAGGGCCTTGTGCTTGCCAGGCAAGTGCTCTACCACTGAGCTAAATCCCCAACCCCAAGGATATGTCTTAATGGTGATGTACTTGATGGTCACATTGGCAAGCGGCAAATGTGGTGGTTGGTCCTAAATGTGAATTTGGTAAGGTTTAGAATCACCACAAAAAACCCTGGCCAGTATTTTTTTCATAGCAATGAGAAACACAGTTCATTCATACAGCTACTCTTTCTCTATTTTTATATCTCCTTGACTATGTACCACAATTTAAAAAATAAAATAAAATATTTCAGCACAGAAAAGTATTTCTTTTGTCCTTGATGAACTCTAAAAGATATTAGGAAAGTTTTGATCTTATCAGGGTGTAGCCCAATTGGAAACTAACAATTAGGACAGAACATTGGGCTGTTTACCTCAGGATGTTACTAGTATAAAAAAGGTGTAGCTTTTCCTGACTTCTCCAGGGAAGAATTGTAGAAGATTCTTGGAGAGTAAGTGTATCTAGTCAATGAAAAGTGCCAAAAAAGAATCATCAGGCAAGCTAAGAAATATAGTCTGCAAGCTCTCTAAAAGCAACACTATAAAAGAAAAGAAACAAAGAACCTCAAAAACCATTGTTCACGGGGAAGAAGAAATATTTTCCATTATATTACAAGGTGATCCATTCCCAGTGAGTCTTTGTCAAGCTGCCAAAAGTATATAAATCGCCCCATCTATGTAACTTTTTTGCTTGTTTTCTTCCTTAATGTGCATAGCCAAGCAGTCAATGTTTGATCACTGTGATTTTTATCTTCTGACATAATAAAGATTTCCTTCTGAGTGAAAAGGCGCAGCATACTACCTACTAGCCAGAAGAGAAAGCTTTGAGGCTTTTGAAGGGTGGGGGGGGGGTGAGAAATAATGGCAAGGTGGACAAAGAATGAGGAGGGAGAAATGAAAGAGAAAGGAAGAGAAAGTAAACAAGGTGGGGGCAGGGGGCATGTTGGACTTAGAAAAGATAAAACATCCTTGTTCTCCAACATCAGAAATTGCTAGAAGCTAACCCAGAAATAATTTCTAAAGAAACTCTGTGCTGTGGGTGATCGTTATGTAGGTCTGCCTACTACCACACAATCCAAATGCATTTCTTTTCAAGAAAATACTCCAATTCCGGGGAAGAAGGTCAAACTTATCCATCTCTACTTACTTCGAAGCATCTGAATAGAATGTGTTAACAGCATGGAAAAATCCTCATGCTACTACTTACCAAAGAGGATGACCCACTGCTATGGTTTTAATAGGTTCTCTCCAAACTTCACATGTTGTCAGTGTGATAGTATTATAAGATGGGAATTTTAAGAGATGATTAAGTGTGGTTATTTGGTGCTCTTACCCTGAGAGGAAACGTTCCCGAAACATGACAAATCCACAGAAGAGTTTTTATTAAGATAGGAGAAAAAGAGACAGATGTGAACAGGCCTGTGGGAAACACAAGTGGTCAAGAGAAAGGGGTGAACTGGTGCAAAATGGTGCCGGCTTTATAAAAGGTGGGCCGAGCATGTGTACGGGAACTCGCGTGGCTACTCCACACATGCGTGTAGATTACATGGCTGTGCACGCACTTTACACAACCATGCAAAGCCATGGAGTCCTAGTCATGCGAGATGTTTTGACCCGGAAATGGCTATTTTGAACCAGAAATAACTAGACAGAAGTGTCTAGGCCCACCGGGCATGCCCAACAGTGTGGGCATGTTGTGACTTCATATCATTAAGTCTGAAGGACTCCTTCCTAATGAAAGAGATTTAGACCTTATAAACAGGTTTTGTCATAGTGTGCTTGTGTGCCTTAAGCATAGAGGCTACAGTAGCTCTCCTATTTGGAGAACTCAGCAACAACACACCATAGTGCATACAAAGAGTGATCCTCACCAGACAACCAACAGTCTGGTAGTCCCAGATCTTGGACTTCCTAGCCTCCAGAGCTGGGAAAAAGTAAACTCTACTCTTTAGAGATTACTCATGTTCAGCTGTTTTGTTATAGTAGCACAAAGGGACTACGACAATCTTTCATGTAGCAAAAGCTCTTCCCCCTTTTTTATCACTAGCCCATACTAGAAAGGTGAATGGAATCTGTTGTGAAATTGTAAGGCATAGTATTTGTACATAATTGCCAGCATCTTCTGCCATCAACTCTAGTATACAGCAGGTACACTAAATTTTGTCCTTGGAGAAACTGGATCATCAGACAGTTGTGCTCTTTATCCATTTTATTTTGGCTCTTCCTTGTCTTGCATTTACCAAGCCCATCTTTGAAATTAGGCCATCAAGCAATGTCAAGGGAGCCGATGAAATGTGGCCTAAATTGCTTTCTGGATTTTTATGTCTTGCTTTTTTTTCACATAATATATTGTCCTCTTTAACCTAAGCTAGAGAAAAAAAATTCTTTCATGAACAAGGAGCAGAATTTGTCACGTAAAAGTCTCATTACTTTGGTTCAAGTAAGAATATAGACCCCTTTCTTTTTCTTCTAATTTTTTATTTCATTGTGTGTGTATTTGTGTTGTGTGTTCATGTGAGTGTGTTGTAGGCACACTCTCATTTGCCAGAGCACATAAGGTAGTCAGAAGACAATTTGTGGGAGTCAGTTTGTCCTTCCACCACATGGGTCCACCAGACTGAATTCAGGTTGCCAGGCTTGGGAACAAGCACTTTTATTTGCTGAGCCATGTAACTACCCTAAGCCCCTTTCTTTTAGTGTTCTGGATGCTGTACCGGACATGTGTATAAAACGTGTCTCTAGTCTTGCACTATTTTTACCAGTTCCAATTCCAATGCTGTTTCTACAATTCTTAGTGATGCAATGTACAGCATAGTATAAAGCATAGAAAATACAAAAAAAGAAAAAGTATTGCCCATCAATGTGTTCTGTCTCCTTCTGTGTCTCTACCTCTCAAGTTTACATTCAGTTTACCTTTTGAAGTAAATAGTTTCCTTATTTGTCCATACATGAAGTTCTTTTACAAGCTATACTCAGGTCATAACATGAATACAAAAGTAGTCAGTATTGGCCAAAGAAATAACAAAGCCAAATAATGAGCAATTGACACCAATCAAAGTTCTTCTTTGCTGTATTCATTGATGGACTGGTGCAGGCATGAGAAAGGAAAAACGAGTATCACAATAAAAACAACATTCTCTACTCTTGCTATCCATGCAGCATATTTAGCATCACTCTAAAGGACATCTGTGACTTGGGAAATGTGGTTTTATTGATGAGCTGACTCATTGTAAAGGATCGCTTTTGGTTGATTGATACGTAACAGCAAACTTTCTTAAGGATGGCAGAATCCTTAGTAAATGGACACAAGCCAGGTGTGTTTTGATGATGAAGAAAAACCCCCACTGAGTCTGACAGTTTTCCAGGAAAGGAAGGAAGGGGAGAGCGCTAAGACAAATATATGCTGTCTCCCAGCTCTGGCTATTGGCAGCGTTGGTAAAAATGGTTCTCCACGGGATGCAAAAGTCAGGGTTGACTTTATGGGTTGTGATATTGGGTACCTGGTGGGTTTTGACTGAACTGTTTACTCAGAGAATTCACTTAGAGGTAACCCACAGAGCACTGGCAGTTGCCTGTGGTCTCTGTGTTATGCCAGCTGACGATGCAGAACCCATCTTAGGAAACAAAGGAGACTGTTCTCAAAGAAAACAGAATCTTAACAAAAAGCAGCAAATGAAGGAAGACAACATATGTACTGACTCGAGTCCATCACCCTCCTTCTCCAAATTCTATTGCCCCCAAAACGTACTGTAATATGGACCTTCAAGATCCAAGTGCACAGCCATTCTATTCTTCCCTTTTCTGCAGCATCACCAAGGGGACCGTCCCTCTCACATACTCCATGTGCATACTAGAGACTAATGCCATCCTCTGAACCCTAAAAAATCATCATAGTATATTGTTCATAGATTTAGAATTGGGTATAAATGGAATAAGTCATTTTTACATGTTTGGTATTGTACCTAGAATCTAGTACATGCTTATAAAATGTTATTATAGTATCATGGGCCTGCTTCTATTTCTTTCAGAATTACTTCTCACCAGTACAGACTAATCAATGATTTATCATTGCTTCAAAAGTAATCCCAAGACTTGCCAAAAGGGATTAGTCAGTTCTTTGGGAACCACTTCCACCTGGTTATTGATTCCTGTCTGTCATTTCTCACTTCACATTATAGTTCCATCCTTGTGGAACAATAGACTTATTGAGTGAGCAGTGTTTCTGACCATCCAGAAGGCTTTTGTATATTCTACTTATTCTACATATCACAACCCATACACTACTTTCCTTTGCAAACCTTCAACCATTTGCAATTGCCTGACCTCTCTGGCCATCCCTACTGACTTTGGCAGAGAAGAGCCACATGGCGCTCCAGTGTGATCCCAGAAATACCTGAGTTCATCTCTGTTCTAACACTTCTTCACCTCATTCCTCAGGAATTCTTTTTGTGATCCTCTAGCCAGGCAGTTCCTAAATTTTAATAGACATACAGATTACCATGGTAACTGGACATCCTCATTTCATATATCTAGGTGGAACCCACATTTCTAACAAATCCCCAGACAAGATGATGTTTTTATTCCATGGACCACAATTTGAGTATTAAGGTACTAGACAATGATCTCCAATGTCAGGATATGTATCTAAGCTTTTATATCACCCATTGCCTCTTGGGTTAGATCTTCTCCCTGGGTGCTGTTTAAATTAATATGTGGTTGAATGAACATACCATGGCATTATATCCTGATTGGCTCACTTCCGTAACAAGTTAGAAGCAAGTTTTCTGGTCTGGAAGGCATTTGCCTTGACTTTCAATACCTTGCCCATGAGTGTGCTATTAAACTTTTGCTCCTATTGCACAGCTCGCTTCATTTCTCATTTTCTTGTTCCAGTGTGTGCTTCCCTTTCCCAGTTACTACCAATGGGAAGATGAGAGGGACATGGGAAAGTGGAACAGAAAAGCCAAAGAGAGACACAGAAAGAAGAGGGAAGAGAAGACAGTGAACATGAAAGAGAATGCTAGAAGAAGGGAAATGACTTATTACTCCCCTCCTATAATTCCAGCTCACATACTATTATCCTTATGTATTTGGATTCAGTTTCTCTTCCTTTCCCTGTGTACTGATCT
This sequence comes from Onychomys torridus, assembly GCF_903995425.1. Lineage (NCBI taxonomy): Eukaryota > Metazoa > Chordata > Mammalia > Rodentia > Cricetidae > Onychomys > Onychomys torridus. The sequence continues at coordinate 58,067,835 of NC_050466.1, read as the reverse complement.
CGACTCTCTTCATTTACCTATCTCAGTACATCTGCCTTGCAGCTGCAATATCCAGGAACACTCCTACGGAAAAACTCACATAAAACTGGAGTCAACATAATATTAATTAAAGAAGTGCCTAACACAAGGGAGCAGGAAAGAACATGCATACACACATGAAGTTGTGTCAGTAGGGAGGTAGGGAGGCTCTGGAAAAACTTGGAGGAGTGGGAAACACAGCCAAAACACATGGTATGAAAAAATAAATTAAAAATTAAGGAAAAGAAAGAAGTGTCTGATATAAAATCATACCAGTGTTAAGAATAAAGTAGTGTGGAGGGAGGCTTCTGTGGTAAACAAACACTTGAGTTTAGAGCTGATCAAGAGGAGCAATTGACTCTGAGAAAAAGAACAAATCTCATAGGTAGAGGCACTGTGGCGAGGATGAGCATGCCACACAGGCTGAATGAAAAGGTCAGAGTGAGTCAAATATGAACACGGAGACAATTATGGAGACAAGAAAGGGAATGCATGGGAAAATATGTCTGGCTTGCAGATTGGAGAGACAGCCTGTCCTGCTGACCGTCAGAAAACTTCAGGCACGGCTGATAAAGCCCAAGTTGCCAATGGAGACAATATGCATTTTTCAGAAGGCATCAAAGATAATAAGCAAATTAGGATTACTTAGAGCCAAAATGATGCATAACCGTGAGGGTTTTAGCAGTCCCCTCTTTGTCCTAAACTATGCAGTATCACTCACAAATCTGCTTTACAGTTATGTTTACAGAAGGAAATCCTTTAACTTACATTGTTGTAAGCTGTACTCTTTAAGCAATGTTTAAAAAGGAGAGCAACCTGTAGAGTTATAACCTGAGACTCATGAAAATCCTAAATATAGTCATCATCAAGAACTGTAATTGTGACTCTCCCTTGAGAGGCCCACACTAATGATACTTCAGAGAGTATCATTCTCTCTGAAAAAAAAAAAACCCTAAGGCAGCTGCACATGTGCAGTAATATGAAGGCTATACCCTACTACCAGTGACAAGAAGACTAGGGACCCTTGAAAGAACATACTAAAGAAGGAAGCCTGTGTGGTAACAGCCTCCAAAATGGCTCTCAATGATCCCTGCATATTGTTATTCATACTCGGTGTATTCCCTCCCATATTGTAGCAGGATCAGTATGTGCAAACAATAGTATAGAACAGAGATGAGGTAGAAAACTCAAGGCTAGGTTACAAACAAGTGTAGCTTCTGTCCTAGGTGGATGGATAGTCTCTTGCTCTGTTCTTAGATGACTTTCTAGGAGTGAAGCCATGGTTGGAGCAGCACTGTGCAGAGGCCTACATGGTAGACAGCACAGATCTGAGACCTGCTTGTAACTATATGAGGAAGTATAGAAGCTGACTCTATTGTCCCAGTAAAGTTTGAGATACATGCAACAGTTTAACTGCCAACTACTGTCTAGTAACTGACTGAAAGCCAGATCCATTCAGCTAAGCCACAACTGGATTCCTGCCCTTCAGAAAGAATGTGAAATAACTAGTGTCTATTGTTTAAGCTGCTAGATTTCAAGGTAATTTGTTGCCCAGCAATAAATAATAAGTGCAACAGATAAAGTCAGGCTTCATGAGTATATCAAAGACTGGGAAGCCTTATAATCTCTCCCCAGCACTCTGAAAAGAGATGCTATGGCAGCTACTACCGAGTCAGAAGATACGGGGAAACTCCCAGAAAGTTTGGCTGAGGTGGTAAATCTCTTCTCTATTATCTGCAGCTCATTATAAACCGAGCATTCTAGATAAGGTCTGGGTCCTGTGGGCCAAAAGAAGTTGCAATAAAATATATCTTCTCTAATAGTTTTATGATTTCTATTGGATCTTTAAGCTGGATTCAGTAGTTCTTCTTAAGACCCTAGCTTAAGAATTAGCATTTAAGCAAATAAAAGGATGAATGTACAGTTGTTCCCAATAATAATGTGTGGCACCGCCTGCAAGGGACAGCACTTGAAGAGCCTTGAAAGCAGAGCATACATCTATAACACTGCTGAGGAAGGGTTCCCAGGCTCACAGTAGAGTGCCATCCCCTCAGTTCCCTTGGAAAGCCTGGAGCTGAAAGGTCAAATATTATAGTGACTGTAGACCTTGAGGAATCTCTCTTTTATGAGAGAGAGGAGGAAAGGAAAGGAGAGAGACAGAAAGAGAGACTGAGACAGACAGATAGAGAAACAGCGACAGAGAAATACCTTGAGCTGATAACTCACTTCCAAACCGAAAGATAAATCTTACAGCATGTGGGCTACTGAAGAACCTTCTAGCAGCTGAACTGATAAGATGTGGAGGAAAAATGCAGGAGAGATGGTGAAAACAAACTGAAATGACACCTCTTGCCTGCTGGGTGTGGTGGTGTAGACCTATAATTCTAGCACTTGAGAGGTCGAGGCAAGAGGATTACTTAAATCCACTGATAGCCTGAGTTGGTGAGTTCCTGGAAGGCTGGGCTTCAGTGAGAGACACTGTCTCAAAGAAGTAAACAATGACAAAAAAGAACATACCCATCAATACATAGTGTAAAACCAACCAGTATTGGGCAAAAAGCAATTCACTTGCTTTTGACCAGCTGAAAGAAAAAGAAAAAAAGAAAAAAATCCTTAATCACCACTGAGTTTTGATGATATTCACCACTGAGTTTTGATGATATGCCCTGGGAAAATTCCTGAATGATTTTTCACTGACTATTTCCCCATCAGTATTTTCTGGTAGTAAAGTTCCATTTAGTGATAACCAGTAAGCTCGAGTTTCCTTTCTTTTGGCTTAGAATGTCAAAAATAAAAACTGCTTTATTTGAAGCTTTCATAATCTTTGTAACATTAGTACTCAAGGCAAATTTGGTCTAGGTAGAGAAAAGAATGCCTGTGCTTTTGGAAAGACAGTGAGATCTTACTCTCCAAAGCATGACAAGAAGTCAGTCTTGATGCCTCCTCCAACATCAGGAATGATCAGAATGCTTTCGTCTGGAAGTAAGGTAAGTCTTTATAAACTTTAACATGTGTATTATATGAAAAAAACATCTACTTCAGATATATCTTATTTGAGGTACACTAGAATGTCCATATGTTAATTTCTGAGCAATGTCAGAATCCACTGGTATGCTCTCAGATCTTAATACTTTGCTTTCCATAATGCTCAACCTACAGGAGCATTCATTCAACAATGCTTACAAATATATCAATAATAAAAGATAATAATTAAAATGTCAGAAACTACAGTTAGCTTCTTCATAAGGTACTTCTCTCCCATGCATATGTGTTTATAGTCCTGCTGTGTTGGTCAAAATTAGCAAACCTGGATTTTTTTCTTTGAAATAGGTTCTCACTATGTATCCCAGAGTTGCCTGAAACTTACAATCCTCCTGCCTCAACCTACCAAGTGCTGTAATTACATATCTATATCTGCCATTTGTCACATTTCTTGGTCCTGAAAGCATGGCTGGGATGACTAGGGCATGGAAAAAGCACAGACAGAAAGGCACACATGCAGTAAAGCTGGGATCTTGCTTGGATGGAGGACACCTATTACAAAACCAGGAAAGTCAGCTCATTTATTATTACAACAACACAAGGAGAAGGAGTTAGCGTCTCTCAGTAGGCCATGACTACAGGGGAGCAGTCTGTAAATAGCCTGGGGGTCAGTGTTTTCTGCATACACAGTCAACATTTGTACTCAGACTAGAAGGTTCTTCCATTTCCCTAAGCCTGAGATGGAGAAGGCTATGCATTCCCACAGATCTGAAGCACTAGGGTCTTTGGCATGGCATGGCCATTCTCCTGTCAAACAATACATATTCACTCAAGACTTCATCCACTTCCCTATGCCTGGCTTATGCCACAGTTTTTACACATTCAGGGTATACCTCGATTCCTTAGCTTGATTATTATTGTGTGCAATGATACAATAAACATGGACACATAGGCTTCTCTATAGTAAGCTGATTGACTGAGGCGTATACTCGGAAGTGCTATATTCTGGAGTGGCCAAACTACTTCCCACAAGCAGTACATAAGGGCTCCTTTTTTCTTGCATCCTCACCAGCATTTGTTATTTTTATTTTCTTGATGATAGCCATTTTGTCTTGGGTAAGACTGAATCTCAGTGTAGTTTAGATCTGCATTTCCTGGTGGCTAAAGATGTTCAATAGTTTTCTTGTATTTCTATTTCTTTGTTGAAAAGGTGTTCATTTTCAAAGATGACAAAAGCATATATTAGAGATAAGACAGCCTCATCAATGAATGTTGATAGGAAAAGCAGATATTCATACATAAAAGAACAAAACTCAAGTCCTCCCCGTTGCCCTAAAATGAATCTAATACCTGTACATTTTAATCGGCTATGGGGAAATACATCAAGGTAATAGGCATGGGCAAGGACTCCATAGCTCAGGAAATAATAGGAAACATTGAGGAGTAGACAGGCATGGTAGTGTACACCTTTAATCTCAGCACTGAGGAGGCAGAAACAAGTGGGTCTCTTTGAGGCCAGCCTGGGCTACATAGAGAGACTGAGTCTCAAAAACAAACAAGAACAAAAAGAATTAACAAATTTTGTGTTCAGCAAAAGAAACATTCCGCAGATTGAAGACACAGTCGATATCTGACAAGGGATTGATTTCTGTGATATCTGAAAAAATGAAAAAATAAACATGCACAAAAGTCATCCAATCAATAAAAAGAAAAATTAATTGGACAAACAGTTCTCAAGAGAAAAATCTACAAATGGCGTATGGAAAAGAAGTTCAGCATCCTTAGCAAGCAGGTAAATGCCAATTAAAACTATACTGAAATTCTACTTCCACCTAGTGAAAATGGCTATCATAAAGAAAACAAAGACCAAAAAAATGTGGTGAGGACGTAGAGGAAAAGAAACACTTATAAGTTTCTCACTGTTGGAGGGAATATAAATTAATATAGCCACATAGGAAATCAATAGGGAGATTCTTCCAAAAATTACAAATAAAAAAATATGAGCAGCTTAACAGTTGGTTCTACACTCCCTGAACTGTCAGGTGTTCATATGAAGAACATTGGAAAGAATTAAGATCAGCAGCAGGGTAAGATTCGGCATTTTCCAGTCTGACTAGTTTAGGATTTTATTGGAGACTGTGGAGATCCAGCCCCTCCATAGTCCCCTCCCAGGGTCCAAGAAGAATCTACAACCAGCTGATAATTAATCTTTGATGAAAAGAATGAATCTCTGTACATGAAACTCCTTAATCCATACACTTAATTCTTCTGCGTCAGTTCCCTCTTGAAAGGGCCATTGTATTCTGCGTCAGTTCCCTCTTGAAAGGGCCATTGTAAGGGAAACAAAGCCCCCCCCACTAGCTCTGCTAATTGCAGATTCAGTGGAAAATACTGCACTCTGCCCCCATGCCCCATACCAGAAAAGTTAGCCCATCATGCTCTGCTAACAGGATGCTTGCAGGATGACCCCTGCGGTTGTGTTTGCAAGATAAATTGCTTGAAAAGAATGCTTGCCAAATAACCCCTTGCTAGATAAGCTTGGAATTCGTTTACCTACCCAGACTCTGAGAAAGACCGCGGAGACATCTGGCGTCCAGGTGTCTGCACTCGGGGTGACCCCACTCCCCTGCCCTGGTAGAACTGCCTCATAAAAGGCCTGTGAGCCTCAAACTCGGGGTCACCAGCTACTCCTAGCGCTGGTGCCCCATGAGCTCGTGTTAAAATAAAGCTTCATTTGTGATCCGATATCGGAGTGGAGCTCTCTGTTTTGAACGCCGACCCTAACATTTTGGAGGTCCCACCGAGATTGGTAAGGATGGTGGTGAGTCGGCGGGGAAGCAGCTGTTCAAGCGGCCCGTGAGGACCCTTGGATGGTGGGGGACAGACGTGTCCTGAACCCACAGGCTGCAGCTCTGGAGGATGCTATGGAGTGTGGGGACCCTGAGACAGGGGCCCCATCTGGTTCCCTTTTGTCTAGGAGATATTTCAGATGGCCCGGGCCAATAGACAATTTTTTTTGGCTTCATTTTCCCTACCATTTTGCCGGCTTGTCTTGTTTGTGTGTTGTGTCTCGATTTTTGTGTCCTTCTGTGTCTGTTTATACTTTTTCGGAATGGGACAGTCGGCCGCCAAGTCTGCCTCCACCCCTTTGTCCCTAACCCTCTCTCATTGGTCGGCAGTGATGGACCACGTTGAACCTGGCGGTTCGGGTGAGAAAGAAAAAAATGGCAGACTTTCTGTTCGTCTGAATGGCCCACCTTCGGAGTCGGGTGGCCAGTAGATGGTACTTTTGATCTTAATATAATCAGGGCAGTCAAACAAAAGATTTTCATTCCAGGTTCGCATGGATACCCAGACCAGCAGGCCTACATTTGGGTATGGGAAGATCTGGTGACTGACCCTCCTAAGTGGGTCTGACCCTTCCTGACTGCTCCTATAGCACCTTCACTAACTTCTGCTCCGATTCTCATGACCAAACCTTCCCAATCAACTCCATTACCGACTCCATCCCCTCCTCAACCCCCCCCTGTACCTGAATCTCAGAATGACCTCATTTCATTTGCCTTAGACTTCCCGCCACCGCAGCGGCCGCCTCCCTATCAGCCCAAACCACGACCACCAGCAGAGACTGGGCCCGAGTCTGTCTTGGTCTCCCTGTCGGGTCCAGCACAGAGAACTCGCCAGAGGAGAGCAAGGCCCCCGGATGAGACACCCCTGGCTATCACACTGCCTTTGCGCCCCCTTGGGGGAGCGGTCGATGATGGGGCCGGGGGTGACATGCCCGCTCTCCAATACTGGCCCTTTTCCTCCTCTGACTTGTATAACTGGAAAAATAATAACCCTCCATTTTCTGAGGACCCCTCCAGATTAACAGGTCTCTTAGATTCCATCATGTATTCCCACCAACCTACTTGGGACGATTGCCAGCAGCTCCTGGGGATCCTCTTCACTATGGAAGAGAGAGAGCGCATTCTCCTGGAAGCCAGGAAACTAGTCCCTGGGCCAGATGGGCGACCGACTCAACTCCCCACCCTGATTGATGAGCGCTTCCCACTGAGACAACCAACCTGGGACCCAAATACCCTGGAAGGTAGGGAGCATCTGTCCTTCTATTGCCAGACTCTAATGGCGGGTCTCCGTGCAGCGGCCAGAAGGCCCACTAATTTGGCTAAGGTAGGTGAGGTTCTCCAAGGGCCTGACGAAACCCCCTCTGCCTTCCTTGAAAGGCTCATAGAAGCATACAGGAGGTATACGCCTTTCGATCCACAGTCTGAAGAACAGAAGGGGGTGGTAGCGATGGCCTTTATAAGACAGTCAGCTGCAGACATAAGACGCAAGTTACAGAGATTAGATGGTTTGCAGGGACTGAGTTTGAGAGATTTAGTCAAGGAAGCAAAAAAAGGTTTATTATATAAAAAAAAAAAAAAAAAAAAAAACAAAGAGGACAAGGCCGGTCAGTCTTGGCCCTTGACGACTGAGGAAGTCAGGGTTCGGAACCCCTCCCCGAGCTCTGGGTAACCTTTGAAGTGGAGGGGACCCCAGTCGACTTTGAAGTAGATATGGGGCAGTCTTTTCAGCCATACAACAACCACTTGGGCCACTATCTTCCCGCAAGTCTCTAGTCCAAGGGGCCAAGGGGAATAGAGAGAGACCCTGGACCACTCAGAGAACAGTCAACTTGGGGAAAGAACTCCCAGCAACAGAGGAATATCGGCTATATGGGACCACCATCCCCGCAGCCCAACTGACTATGGTCCCCACAGGACTGGAAAATAAAAAATGGACCCACAGGTTCCTGGAGGCTTGGGCAGAGATGGGGGGACCTGGACTGGCAGTAGAACAGCCACCCGTTATGGTCACCTTAAAACCCACAGCAGTTCCGGCTCGGGAAAAGAACCCCTTTGTCTGGCAAGAGAAACACCAGACAGCGTTCGAGACGCTAAAAAAGACACTCCTGTCAGCACCTGCCCTCGCCCTTCGTGATGTGAGTAAGCCCTTCACCCTGTACCTTCACGAGAAAAAGGGGTTGGCGGTTGGTGTACTAGCGCAAGCTCTCGGACCCTGAAAAAGGCCCGTCGCCTTCTTATCCAAAGGACTCCACCCAGTGGCTAGAGGGTGGCCCACTTGCCTCCGGGCAATGACAACAGTGGCTACTTTGATGAGAGACGCGGACAAATTGACTCTGGGGCAGCATCTGACCATCATTGCTCCCCATGCGCTAGAGAGCATTGTTCGCCAGCCACCCAAACGATGGCTGAGCAATGCCCGGGCCACCTATTACCAGACAATGCTACTAGACCGAGACCGCATCACATTTGGGCCCCCGTCCCTTTTAAATCCGGCCTCCCTGGAGGAGGGTGAAAATAAACTAGTCCATAACTGCGAGGCCATCCTAGCTGAAGAGACCGGGGTCCAAAAGGACCTAACAGACCAGCCTCTAGCCCACTCTGATCTGATATGGTATACGGATGGCAGCAGCTTCCTGAGTGGGGGGGCAGAGAAAAGCGGGAGTAGCCATAGTGGACAAAAATCAGGTAATTTGGCCTAGTAACCTCCCAGAAGGAACTTCAGCCCAGAAAGCAGAACTGATAGCACTCACGCGAGCTCTCACCATGGCTGCAGAGAAACGGGCCACAATCTATACTGACAGCCGGTATGCGTTCGCAACAGCGCATATGCATGGGACAATATATCGAGAGAGGGCTACTAACATCGGCTAAAATAATAATAAAAAAAAAGGCCCTATTAGAGACTGTAATGTTACCCCGAGAGCTGGCCATCATACATTGCCCTGGGCACCAAAAAAGAGACTCCCCAGTGGCAGCGGGAAACAGGAAGACCGATCAAGAGACAAAGGAGGCTGCCCTCCGGGATCCAAGGAGCCTGGCCTTTCAAGCCTCGACTCTGGAGGATTCAGCTCCTGAAGAGGCTCCACCCCCGGAACTTCTGAAAGACACTCTGGAAAGGATCCACAAATTAACCCATCTGGGCAGCAGAAAATTGATCCAGCTGACTACAAAAGATAAGACCCTCTCCCCATCTAAAAAGAAACAAATGGCAGAAAAGATGGTAGCTGCTTACCGGGCCGGCCAGCAGGTAAATGCATATCCTGGGAAACTGGCCCCCCGGAAAAAGGCTACGAGGAACCCGCCCTGGCCAGCATTGAGAAGCAGACTTCACCGAGGTAAAGCCAGCTAAGTATGGCCTGAAGTACCTGCTAATGTTTGTACATATCTTTACAGGATGGGTAGAGGCCTTCCCTACCAAGAGAGAAACAGTGATCGTGGTTGCCAAAAAAAAAAAAAAGAAAAAGAAAAATCTTAAAAGACATCTTCCCAAGATTTGGACTGCCTCAGGTAATTGGGTCAGATAATGGACCAGCGTTCGTGGCCCAGGTAAGTCAGGGACTAACAAAAATACTGGGGATTGATTAAAAATTACATTATGTCTATAGACCCCAGAGCTCAGGACAGGAGAACAATTAAGGAGACCTTAACCAAATTGACCATGGAGACTGGCTCTAAAGATTGGATGATGCTCCTACCGTATGCCCTCTTTAGAGCTAGAAATACCCCTTCCTTCATGGGTCTTACCCCCTTTGAACTGCTCCTTGGGTGTGCACCCCCAGTTAAGAACCTAACCCTCCAGCAAAGAGAAATCATGCCTTCCCCTCTGTCTGACAGGCTGCAAGCCTTAGCATCTGTCCAGCATACACTGTGGAAGCAACTGTCCGCTGCATACCAACCCGGCAGGGACAGTGCTGCCCATCAGTTCCACATGGGGGACTTCGTATACGTCCACAGATACCAGCACCAGACTTTGGAACCCCGGTGGAAGGGACCATACCAAGTCCTGCTGACCACTCCAACGGCGGTCAAGGTGGACGGGATCACCGCCTGGATCCATGCCTCCCACCTCAAGCCAGCCAAAGTACCAGAAGACTCCTGGACTGCGGAACGGACTGACAATCCTCTTAAGCTTCGGATTCGTTGCCAGTGCGACCGCAAGTAACCCACATCAACCAATGTCTCAGACTTGGCAGGTTATATCAGGCCAAGGGAAAATTGTATAAAAAAATTACCTCTAATCAGCACCCACTGTGGGGCTGATGGCCTGACTTGCACCCGGACCTCTGCCAGCTAGCAGCAGGGTCAGATGACTGGGATATCCCTACAACTGACCCTAGGAACCCTAGATCGCCAGCTGTCTGTCAGGATGGAAAGGAAACTTGTAAATATAATAAAAAAAAATACGGGTGTAATAAGGAAATCAATAACAAAACTTAAAAAAAGATTAGATGCAAAAAAAAAAAAAACTTATGAGGCTCTCAAAGCTGGTTTGAGGGATGGTATAATCAATCCCCATGGCTAACTCCATTATTGTCAGCCCTTACAGGACCACTTGTTGTATTAATTCTTATCCTCATGATTGGACCATGTATCCTCAATCGAATCTCAGCTCTTGTATGATCCCAGGTAAATGGGGTTAAGATGATGGTCCTGAGACAACGATACCAGCCGGTATCTGGCAGTGACCTTTAGGATTAAAGGTCGGCACAAGAGAAAGGGTGGAATGAAAGGGCCATTGTAAGGGAAACAAAGCTCCCCCCCACTAGCTCTGCTAATTGCAGATTCAGTGGAAAATACTGCACTCTGCCCCCACGCCCCATACCAGAAAAGTTAGCCCATCATGCTCTGCTAACAGGATGCTTGCAGGATGACCCCTGTGGTTGTGTTTGCTAGATAAATTGCTTGAAAAGAATGCTTGCCAAATAACCCCTTGCTAGATAAGCTTGGAATTCGTTTACCTACCCAGACTCTGAGAAAGACCGCGGAGACATCTGGCGTCCAGGTGTCTGCACTCGGGGTGACCCCACTCCCCTGCCCTGGTAGAACTGCCTCATAAAAGGCCTGTGAGCCTCAAACTCGGGGTCACCAGCTACTCCTCGCGCTGGTGCCCCATGAGCTCGTGTTAAAATAAAGCTTCATTTGTGACCCGATATTGGAGTGGAGCTCTCTGTTTTGAACACCAACCCTAACATTCTTCTGCTCTCATGTCTAGCTCCTTTCTTACCTGATTTCTCTCTACATTTACCTGCTGTCTCCTCTATGTTCTATCTTAATTCCTTCATCTAGTTCTGTCCCTTCTAGGTTCTCATCCATCTAGTTCTTTCCCATTTTAGCTCTTCTCTCATCTCCTTCTTTCTCATCTTGTTCTTCCTCATCCTGTTCTTTCCCATCTGGCTCTCTTTCATCTTCCATCTTGTTCCTCTGGTACTCTCTTCTAGCCTTTCAATCTAGTTTCTCTCCAGTTCTTACCCATCTAGTTCTTTCATTCTCTTTTGTCTTCTTCATCTCATCCTCAAGTTCTATATGTCAAATCCTCCTCTAAGTTTCCTCATACCTCTCTGTTCTCCATCCTCAAGTTCTCTGGTGTATTCAGTTATAAACCCAAGCAATAGCAATCCTCCCCCTCCAGCCAGGTCACCAGGCTTGAATTCTTACAGGGTCATAAAGGCAGATAAGAGTTTTCCTCAGGCAGTGACCACCAGGCTTTCTTTTACAACCCAAAAGTGGAGTAGAAAAGAAGGATGTCAACTGAGCGCTAATGATCGGTTAGTATCTAAGAAAAAGGGAATTTGTGGGCTCAGACTATATTCCTAGAAGTTGTTAGGTAAGAAGTTAGGAGTCTATAATGTTAGTAAGGCTGTATAATAAAAGAGGGCCTCACCTTAAATTGCACAAGAAATAAAGCTATCAGCCTGACCTAGGAGACAGGCGTTGTTTCCATAAGGGTGTTACCTTAGCCCAGGAGATTGTTTGGACTTGGAGGCTTGATAGGTATTTTAGGTAAAGACACTGTTAGGAGTTCTTGGAACCACACATAGCATACAATAAAATCATTGTGGGAATCAGCCAATATATACACAAAAGCTAAAATATCACCAAGATTTCTTAAGCCAGACTTGACCTTTGGAAAAGTCCTTTTCAAGTAGTTGCTTCTGTGATAGTAGCTGATCCATTACATTTTCCTGCAGCTTGCAGTAGACTTTGTTTTGTGAGGGACTATCTTAGCAAAGACCTTATCATCACATTAGCAGAAGCCCCTGCATTTTACATCTCCAAGGCTCAAAGACATCCCCTTTCCACTAGCTAAGTAAGCAACCACCTTGAGGATGAGTGTGGATCCTGGAAGCTGTGTCTTAGGCGCAGACCCAGAAATGACTTCTCTGTGGTGAGTAGGCTGCAGTACAGTTGGAAGTGAAGGTTCATCCATTTAGGAGTTTGGCCAGATCTCTAAGAAGAACAAGAGCAGCTGCTATACATTAGTATGAAGGGAGGGGCCTGAGAGAGAAGTCAGTGTGTCCATGGCCCAGTATCCATGCCCTCAATCTTGTTCAATTACATATGTATACATGTGTGTGTTATATTGTGTATATGTATATGTGTGTATCTATGTAGGTATATTGCCTCATACTAAAGATATTCTGCTAGTGCACAGTTGAGCATGGGAAATGTTCAGCAAATGTCTAGAGGGCTATGAGAATGTAGAGAGCAGACAAACCAATACAGTCTGCACTGGAAACAAGGAAGGACATGAGAAGTCAAGGTAAGACACACAGGGATTCCCTGGCTGTGTGCATCATAGAGCCCATCTCAAATTTTATTTTTACAGTGCTGGATCAAGCTCCTGGGGAGTTCCATGAGGCTTTCCTTTTCTCTTTTGTTGAACGCCCTGCTGGGAAGCATTCTCCCACTTCCCAGGCATTGCCTAGTGCTCTTGTGTTTGTTCTTACACCTCTAAAGTTAGTGTTTCTACTGCCAGAAGAGCATTCCTGCACACACAGGCTGCAGCACCATCTTGTGCACTGGGGTACGAACCTCCTGAGACATCACCATTGCTCGATGTGCTGAACATAGAAGAGACGGGGCAGCACCAGATCAACTCAGACACAGACCCTTACCTGGAATAGGACACTAAGTGATCTTCTCGTCCCTTCATTCCAACCGTGCTGGTCTGCTTTTTAAGATGCCTTTGCACTTCTGATGAACAAACTCGTAACTCCTAAGGCGTTGGAAGAGGGAAAATCATTGGTATTCAAATTCTCAAAGATTGTCCTTAAGAAAGGGAAGTTTCTCTGAGTGTTTAAGATGATAACAAAACTTGTGGAGACTTCTTACTTATCCTGTTAAATATTATTTTATGGTTGTGTTTTCTCTAATTACCTTCTCTATTTTAAGAACTCATCAAAATCCTAAATATGTAAACATCAGACACTTGAAGTTTGTTGGAGAGAACCCTGGTAGCAACATTAATTGCACCCCAAATTTCCAGAATAATGTAGATGGAATCCAGAACTGTAAAGCTTAGATCCTAACAGTGAACTCCAGAAGGTGCCATTAGCAGACACCACTTGGCTATGTAAGCACGACAGTGTCTGCACCTCTTTCATGAATGTGCAAACTCTTTATAGGATTCCTTACTGAAGAAGAGGCGGGCTTCCAAGTGTGTATTCCATATGGTTTATCACAAAGATGAAATGCATGATAGGCTCCTTGAGGTCAATCTATGTGCCTCACGATTTCTACTACAATTGTGGTGGTTCAAATGAGAAAATGCCCCCATATAAGCTTGTGTATTTGAATACTTGGACCCCAGGTGGTGGTACTGTTTGGTAATGTTATGGAACCTTTGGGAGATGCAGCTTTTCTAGAGGAAGTACATCACTGGGGATGGGCTTTGAGAGCTTATAGCCTCTTCCCACTTCCTGTTCCATCTCCCAGTGGCCGGTGTGTGAATGAAAATATGATCAGGCATTCTGCTCTTTTCTCTATTATTTCTTTTAACCAAACCTTCACTGGTATGATGGTGGACTCCTTCCTTCCAGAACCATAAGCCAAAATAAACCCTATATTCCTTACATTGTTTTGTGTTAGGGTATTTTATCATGGAAACAGAAAAGTAACTCATACAGTATTTGTGTAGACAAAAGTGAAGTCATTTTTAGCCGCTGTGATGGACATTGTGTCCGGTACCAATAATGTTTTGTGATCACTCGCTTGGATAGTGAGGTTTATGCATCACAGAATCTGCTTCAGGCTGACTACAACTTCATTGAAGACCTTTACAGAATGAGTGCACAATGGAAATTCTTGACCTGTCCTGGTGGGATGGATTTTCCAATTAAAACCAACTTGGAAATTGTTACTAAGCTCTGGTTGTTCATAAATGAAATGAAACTGAAAATTTTCATTCAAAAAAGAACAAAGGTGGAAAAATGATTATGTCATTGTTAATGGAAAGCTGATGAACACCAAGACTGTTGAAATGTGACCTCCACTTAAAACACCTTTTCATCCAGCAATATTTACTTTGTGGTCAATAGATACTATGTAGGATAGCATGCAACAGAGAATGAAAACATCCAACTGCTTATGAACTGAACAAAGGACACATACAACCGGGATAAATGCCTGTAGGTCACTATCAAAAGAATTCCTGAAGTTGCTGGATCTCTGACCCCAAGACATAAGTATCACTTGTCTGATATAATGCCTTATCTGCCTCCTCTAATTTGTCAATCAAAACTGGATAGGAAAGTTGTATGGGGTCCTCTTTTGGATGAGAACTCTTTAGTCTTCATATGAAAGACACTGCATAATTTCTGTAGAGCATAGTGAGCCACAAAGGTAAATACATTAAATGGTCATCTAGGTTAAAATCAGTATAAGAAGGCAGTGAATGGGGACTTTGAAGCCTAAGAAAGTAACAAGGTATCATGTAGAAAGGGGTCTGGGGGTCTGGAGAGATGGCTCAGCAGTTAAGAGCACTGGGTGCTCTTCTAGAGGTCCTGAGTTCAACTCCCAGCAACCATGTGGTGGCTCACAACCATGGTGTCTATGATGCTCTGATGCCCTCTTCTGGTACATGCAGAATAGAGCACTCATATATAAAATAAATAAGTAAATCTTTTAAAAAATAAAGAAAAGGGTCTGGGTGGCTTGGAAAGTGGTTAATGCAGAAATTAGTCTCAAAGAATTACCAAAAATTAGGTTTGATTTGTAACAGAAGTATTTTGTGAATATTAATATGACAACTTGCCTAATATGAGCAGATTTATAGCAAATTTATACAGGTACATTTATCTCGTGTTATAATTTTTGAACAAAAACTTGGATTTTACTCTAAATGATTCATTCTTGTTAATGACTGATTTTCTGCTGTAACACTGCAAACAATTGATGGCTTCTAGATAATCTGATGCCTATGAATCAAATAGGTTATTAGAAAATACACGGGTCACTTCAGCCCAGCCATTAGAGGCAACATAATGAGACCCTATCTCTTCAAGAACAAAAGAAGCAATCCAAGGTTGATGATTTCTATAAAGAGTAATACTCAATCTTTTCTAATCTGTCTCGTATGGTCCTCCTTCATCTATCTTGCCAAGCTCTGCTATCAGTTTCTAAATTTTTACGTTTTTAAAATTATCTGGGAGGCAGAAGCAGCAAGCCGGCCCAGGGAGAGGATTCGACCCTCGGAGGTTGCCTTGGCAGCAGACCTGCGCCTGTATCAGGGCACTTCTGGAGGGGTCTCAGTCATCCTGGTAGCGTGCAATGCAGCCGAAAGGTACCAATGAAAAATGTTTCCTTGAACTGGCTTCACCAATGTCTCTCATGCTGAATCTACTAAGAAATATGCTGGCATACTTTGGTGTTTCTGTAGACCAGGTCACCGGTGGTAGATACATTCAAAAGAGGAAAAGACAGAGTTCACAATGGGATCCGGTGTCTTTAATATCCAATGCACTTAAGCAGAAGTTTGCATTTCAAGATGATTCCTTTGACAAAGAAAATAGATCTTAGGAGTGTTCTCCATTTTCTAGTCCAGAAACTATACTGGGACCTATCTGGGCCCAGTCTGAAAAAGACGTTTAAAAATGCTTGTTCCTGGCTTTGGAAGATCTAGCAGTTAACTGGCTACTGAAGAAGAGAGTTAGGTGTATAGATTCCCGCTTTATGTGAGTGCTACTGAAAATGGAATACATGCTTCAGTGACTCTCCTACACAGTTCTGGCTCCCTACATAAGCTCCTTTGTAAGTCGGTGTGATGTGGTTGACTTGGCCTTCAGCAACTTGGAGATTTTCAGTGAGCAAAAGATAATCCTTTTCATTAAGAAAGTCACAGATTTAGTCATAGAGGATTGAACTTTCTAAAACTTCATGAGGTAATCGATTATTTTGACTGCCTAGTTGTGCAAGTAGAAGTAGACTCTTGGTAAGTCTTATCTGCACTGGCTTTGCACATACATACAGGGCATATTTTCATTGTTTTCTGTTACATTTGCACTCTATTTGGGTTTTTTGTTAAATAGATTGCACAATAAATGGATCTTTTGAACTTGAAAAAGAAGATTATCTGTGTATTTGTGATCTAGTTACTAGCAACTTGTTCAGAGAACTAGAAAGGATGGACAAAATAGATCTGTGATAAAGTGGAGGGAAGAAATTTATTTTGGTGGTTTCTAAGGCTCACAATTTTTGTTTTAAACCAGCAAATGGCATTTTCCCAAGAAACTAAGACTCCTGATTAATGGATCATCTAATGTCCAGTCACCCAGGGTAATTCCATCCTAATGTCATTGTTCCTTTAAACAAACACCTTGCCCTTGAGGCTTTGTGTTTATCTCTTCAGTGGTTCTTCCTTAGCCTGTCAGTTGCTTTATCCTTTCTCACAACCAAAAAGCGGGTTTGAAAATGAAATCAATGACACACTGTGGAGGTGCAAAGTTCAAGTTCTTCAGAAATGTAGAAATTATTTATATTACTTCATATTTGTAAGCAAGCACTGATTTGTGTGTGTGATAGTATACTCCTTTGCATGGGAGCCAAAGACCACATCAGTTATCTTCTGTTGCTCTCTACCTTGCTAATTTAGACAGTGTCTCATACTGGACATACAGCTTACCAACTATGGCTAGACTAGTCAGTGAACCCCCAGGATCTACCTGTCTCTGCCTCAATCCCCAGTGCCGGGGTTATAGATACACATCATCTTACCTAGCTTCTACATGGGTGCTGGTAATCCAAATTCAGATCCTCATGCTTGGATAACAAGAACTTTACCAACTGAGTCATCTCCCCAGCACCAACACTGTCTTTGTACTATCATTTAAGGGTTTTCATTGTAAGTTTTTAGTAATCACTTTCACAAGTGAAATTGGAGGTGCTTACATAGACAGTCATGGTTAATCTTGACTGTTAACTGGACTAGATTTTAAAATCACCATGGAAACACACCTCAGGGTATATCAATGAGGGAGTTTTCAGAAATGTTTCACAGAGCAGGGATGATCTTCCTGAATGTGGGCATCTCCATCCTATGGGCTGAGATCCAGGATAAAATAAAAAGAAGAAAATGAGCTGAGCACCATCCTTCCCTCTCTCTTTCCCCTCTTCCTTTGCCTATATCCTTCCCTCCTTCTGTCTCTGCTTCCTGATGGAGACAATGTAAACAGCTGCCTCATATCTAGCAATGTATGCTTTCCCTACCATGAAGGACTATAGACCCTCAAACTGTGAACCAAAATAGACTCCTCCTTCCTTAAGTGGCTTTTGACAGGTATCTTGTCATATCAAGGAGAAAAGTGACAGACATAAGCTGAAATTTTTAGTAGAAGAATTCTAGTGAATAAGTCAGTGAAGATGTATATATTTCTCATTAAATATAAGAGTTAACCAAAACCAAGATTATTTTATAATGAAGTATTTATGCTCTTCCTAGACTATGGTAAACAGCTGCTCAGCCGTGAAAATATGGAACACTCCTCATTTCTAAGTATGTGTCATTCATTAATTGCATTAATAAATATTCTCTTGTGGTGATTTGAGTAAGAAGAGGTCATATTTTGTATCATATGGGGAATCATTGAATTGGCCTTTTTCAGCTACTTAGTAAAATACTCATTCTCAGTATATCTAAAATAAATGCAAGAATACTTCATGGTAAAAAAAATGAAATCATTATTTCTGGATTTTACCTAATTTCTGTTTGCTGTTTACAGTTGTGTTCCTGCACCTTTTGTGATATTCATCTTACTCTACAACCATACACCTAACATTTTGTTTCAGACTCTGGAGACACAGAAAAGTGCTAGATGTCTCTAGTCAAACATCTTCAGAACTCTCCTCACACATATTCTTGATTATTTTAAGAGGTATATACATCAAGTACAACACAAGTTCTCTGACCAGAACCAACCAGATAGATGTTCAAACTTAACTTCAAGGGAGTATGAGAAAGACAGAGTTGTTCATGTGTGACCATTTAGGAAGCATGACAGTCTCTTTAGTACCCACAAAATAAAGCTGTGGGAACAAGAGTAGAATGGATGTTCACTAAGGGAAATAAGTGGCATATACTCAATCTCTTACCCAGATCCCTAAGCCACAGGCTAAAATCATATGGCTGCTGCAATTATAAGCACGGGCATCTCTTCAAAAGTAGTGGCTTTGAGGTAAAAGGCATCACAGAACAGAAGACATGGGAAGAGAAACAGGTCAAATTCCTGATGAAACACTTGCGTTCAAGCTTGTTTTCACTAAAGGCTCAGGATTTTTAGTTTTCAACAATGAAGTGCAATGCTCCTCTTTGAACACAGAAAATACCTATAAGAACTGTACTCAAACACTGAAAAGGGGGACATTAAAGAAGAACCTAGAAGATGGATAGAACTAACATGTTCGTAGATTGACAGATTAAAGGATTAGTATTGTGGAAAGTGCTACATTACCAAAAGTGATCTACACATTCAATGTTATCTCCATCAAATGTGACATTCTTCACAGAATTCTAAAAATACAATGTTAAAATTTGAACAAAAGACCCTAAAGAGCCAAATTAATCCCAAGGAAAAAAAAGAGTAAAGCTGGAGAAATGACAAAAATCTGATTATAGCTGAAGTTTTCCTGTGCTTGCCAGGCACCAAGGTCCCACAGACACTTATAAAATTCCTATGTCCTGCCTAGTACTGTAACCACTCAGACCCAAGTAAACACATAGAGGCTTATATTAATTAAAACTGCTCAGCCATTAGCTCAGGCCTACCACTGACTAGCTCCTATACTTAAACCCAGCTCATTTCTGTTAATCTATAAATTGCCATATTTTCCATGGCTTTACCAGTGTGTCATTACATGCTGGTCCCTGCACAGCAGGCTGGCGTCTCCTGACCCAGCCTTCCTCTTCCCCGAATTCTCCTTGTCTGCTTATCCCACCTATACTTCCTGCCTGGCTACTAGCCAATCAGCATTTTATTAAACCAGTGTACAAAAGCATTATTCCACAGCATCTGATTGCAAATTATGTTACAGTGCCATAGTAACAAAGCTAGTATGATACTATACACAGACTAATAGACCAATGGAGTAAAATAGAGAACCCCAAAACAGATCAAAACAGTTACAACCACCTACTTTTTGACAAAGCTGTAAGAATCACAAGCTGGAAAAAAGACAGCATCTTGAGCAAATGCAGAGACTGGGTACCCATATATAGAAGAAAGAAACTATACCACGGTCTCTCATGCTGCACAAAAATCAATTCAAAATGAGTTAAAGACCTTAATACAAGACCTGAAACTTCAAAGATGCTAGAAGGAAAATACTTCAAGATAGAGGTATTGTAGTGATGTTTTGTCTGTGTACCCCAATAACATTTATCTGAGGATCAGAGGAAAAAGCCATAGGGGTTGGCCAATGACAGAGAAATGGATGAGATCTACATGAGCAAACTGGAGGTGGGGGGGTGGGTAATGGAGGGCAAGGGTTGGAGGAAAGAGAGCCTAGGAGAGCAGGAGGTCCCAGCTGGATCAGGAACAGAGTAGGAGAACAAGGAAAGAGATACCATGATAAATGAAGACCCCCATGGGAATAGGGAGAAGCAGAGTGCTAGAGAGGTTCCCAGGAATCCACAAAGATGACTCCACTACAGACTACTAGCAATGGTTGAGAGGGTGCCTGAGCTGACCTACTCTGGTGATCAGATGGCCAAACACCGTAACTTATCCAGTGACTGATGGAAGCAGATCCATGGCCAAGCTCCAGGTGGTGCTCCAGGAGTCCAATCGATGAGAGAGAAGAGGGATTATATGAGCAAGAGATATTGAGACCATGATTAGAAAAAGCACAGGGACAAATAGCCAAACTAGCAGAAACACATGAACTGTGAACCAATAGCTGAGGAGCAGCCATGGAGCTGGACCAGGCCCTCTGGATAAGTGAGACAGTTGATTAGCTTGAACTGATTAGGAGGCCCCCAGGTAGTGGGACCTGGACCTGTCCTTGGTGCATGAGGTGGCTATTTGGAACCTAGGGCCTATGCTGAGACAATATGCTCAGCCTTAGTGCAGGGAGGAGGGGACTGGACCTGCCTCAACTGAATGTACCAGGCTGGGCTGAATCCCCAGGGCAGAACTTGCCTTGGAGGAGGTCAGAATTGGGGGTGGATTGTGGGGGAAGACTGGGGGGTGGAAGGAGGGAGGACAGGGGAATCCATGGCTGATATGTAAAACAACTAGAAAAAGCTCTTGTATAAAATTTAAAAAAAAAAAAATCTTCACAAGAACAAACAAGTGAAAATCCTGGCAAAGACTCAGTAGATATTCTTTAGGAACCCACCCTAACATACTGGTGAGCTATAGGCAGTAGACAGTGTCTATAGGAGGAAAACGTTTTTTGAGACTGAGCTTTCTCTTAGGATTCTAGTAAATGGCCCTAAACTCATTCTCACATTACCATCACAAACTAAGCATACTGGGTTATGAAAATTAAGAGCCAAAAATTTGGGAGAATGGTGTGTCGAGATGAGTGGAAAGTTGTATGGGGAAGAAAGGAGCAAATATGATTCAGTTACATTGATTAATGTGTGACATCATCCAAAAAAACAAATTTAAATTGCTGTCTATGAGAAGGTTTATCATTCATGTACGAATTGAAGCTGACTGTTCCAATTTTAAATTTAAGGGCCCATGGGACTGAAATTAAACTGTGTGCTAAAATGTTCTTGAGCTTTATAGGAATTCTTATGGTCAGATATCCTAGGGCCTAGATGATCTAGTAAGTGAACTAAATAGAGAATTTCTACTACTTGAATATTAACAGAACCTGGACATAGACACAGAGAAAAGGTGAAAGAATGCTGATTAAAACTTTAAAATTGGGGGGGGGGGGAGCCAGCCACTATAGTAAACATAGAAGTCAGGCAATGGTAGCACATGTCTTTAATGCTAGCAATTGGAAGGCAGAGATCCAGATGGATCTCTGTGAGTTCAAGGCCACACTGGGAACAGAGCCAGGCATGGTAGCACATACCTTTAATCCCAGTATTAACCATGGAGGTCTGGAGGTCTGTACAGACAGACAGGAAGTGATGTAGCTGGGTGGAGAGAGAAAGTCAGATGGCAGGGACAGAAAAGCATACAGGCATGGGTATATAAGAAGTAGGTCTCTTTGGAAGCTGAAGAGTCAGTAAGGTGAGGTTGGCTGTGGCATGTTCTATTCCTCTGATCTCTTGGTTTGCACCTCAATATCTGGCTCCATGTATTTTATTACTGAGACCATTTAGTAATTTATCTTACAAGGTACAGGTAAGGATTTTCTGAAAAGTACTCCAAACAGTACAAGAAAAATCCCGAGAATTAATAAATGGGATTACATGAAATTTAAAAGCCTCTACACAGCAAAGAAACAATCAAAGAAGTGAAGAGGGCCTATAAAATAGTGTGAGGTGGGAGGGGGGAATCTTTAGCTACTGAACATCAGACTGAGGGTTCACATTTAGAATACATAAAGAACTGTGGAAATTAAATGGCAAAAAATGAACCATACAATCAGTAAATGTGGTAATGAACTGAATAGACACTTCCCAAAAGAAGAAATAGAAACAACTAATAATTACTTCAACAAGTGCTCCACATCCTACATCATCAAGGAAAGGCAAATTACAACTACTCTAGATACCTCTTACTCCAATCAGAATGGCTACCGTCAAGAGACAAATGACAATGAATGCTGGCAAGGGTGGAAGGGGAGGAATAGCTACTCACTGCTGGTGGGAGTGTAAACTGGTACAGTCACTCTGGAAGTCAGCATGGGGGTTCTTTCAAAAACTAAAACTAGAGCTACAATATGACTCAGTTAGTTCACTCCTCAGCATATACCCAAAGGACAAGTCAATACACCACAGAGATACCTTCCCAGCCCTGTTCATTTCTGCATCATTCACAATAGCCAGAAAATGGAACCAGTCTATTTGTCCATCAACAGGTAACAGAATAAAGAAAATGTGGTGCATATTATTGTGCGACTGTTTCCTACAAATTGAAACACTTTCTCTTGGAGAAAGGAGACTCATAAGACTGATGAAGTAAATAGAACATAGAAGGCCCAGGTATTCAATTGAACACAGAAGGCCCAGGAAGTAAACAGAACACAGAAGGTCCAGGAAGTAAATAAAATTTACAAGACCTAGGAAGCTCTTGGAAGTTACAAGGCCCCTCACCAAACTTACATAAAAGTAGTAGTAACTGCTGGAGAAAAGAGACTGATGAGCTGAGCTGGCTGTGAGTCATGCAGGTAGCTCATGAATGCAGCTTTTGTTACCCAGGCAATGGTGGACTATTCAGTGACAACTTTGAATCACCCATGTTCCTGTAAATAACTTCAATAAGCTCATCCACCAGCTCACTAAGCTACACATGGGTGGAATTGCTTCTTTAGTGGTTAATCAATGCTCTATGCTTAGACATTTTTCCAGATCTTCCCAGGAAAAGTCACACAACATCCACATACAAGAGAATTTTATGCAGCCACAAAATAAAATAAAATAAAAAATCATGACATTTGCAAAAAAACAAATAGAACTGGCAGTTATTGCTAAGCAAAATGAGCCAGACTGAGAAAGACAAACACACTCTGTTTTCTCTCATATGTTATGATTGTTGAGCTCAATTGTCAACTTGATAGGATTTAGAATAAGCTTGGAAACAAATGTCTGAGCATGTCTGAGAGGGTTTCTCAATGTTAAGTTAATCTAGGTAGTGGATATATGCCATACAACTTCAACTGCACATAATTGGGGAGCAAGAGGTATCACTGCCTGCTGATGTGGGATGTTCAAGTATGTCAAATGTATTGCTCTGATTGGTTAAAATAAAACAGTGATTGGCCAGTAGCCAGGCAGGAAGTATAGGTGGGACAAGCAGGGAAGAGAATTCTGGGAAGTGGAAGGCGGAGGTGGAAAGAGCTGCCAGCCGCCGCCATGACAAGCGAGATGTAAGGTACAGGTAAGCCATGAGCCAAGTGGCAAGTTATAGATTAGTAGAAATGGGTTAATTTAAGATAGAAGAAGTAGGTAACAAGAAGCCTGCCACAGCCATACAGTTTATAAGTAATATAAGCATCTGAGTGATTATTTTATATGTGCGTTGTGGGACCACAGGGGCTTTGTGGCACCTGGAGAGAAGCTCTCC
Organism: Onychomys torridus; assembly: GCF_903995425.1. Taxonomy (NCBI): domain Eukaryota; kingdom Metazoa; phylum Chordata; class Mammalia; order Rodentia; family Cricetidae; genus Onychomys; species Onychomys torridus. Next base: position 58,044,305 of record NC_050466.1, on the reverse strand, counting down.
AGCTACAGCCTGCATATACAAAGAAGGCGAAGATACCACACATGAACTGCCTGAGACGTACAGTTTTCTGTGTATAGTTTTCTGAGTTACAAGCTCTATGTTGTGGTCCAGTAGCTAAACAATCTCCCGGGATATTTGCTGGCATTGCTAACCAAGATACACAGAGCAAAATCATTCATGGTTTTCAGTGATCTCTGGCAGGCATCAGTTGTGATTGTCCCTAAACTGTCTCTACATGCACTGGGATTTACTAAGGGAAGATGCATCCTGTAAAGCTATAAACCATCCAAACCAGCCCATTTTTCCAAGAGAAAACAAACTAGAAGAATAATATATTTGCCTTTAGAGACAGAAAATAGCACAAAACTCCAAAGCAGCTTTAAATACCAAGTGGAAACACTTAATTGGCTTAATAAGAGATAGAATGATCTCTTAACTAGGACAATGTCGCTTTGTCTGTCCCCATTCCAACCCACCCTTCCTTAGGTAAAATAGTTCTCTGCTTAAATAGCCATGTAGGCTACACACAGCCAGGAGACAAAGTTCAGCAGAGACCTCATGAGGTTCTTTGTAGTTCCAGCTTCAACTTTCTCCATTTTGTCTCTTCATTTCTATATACAAAACAAGCATTTAAAAACAATGATTGCTTCTTAATTGAATTATTTCATGACTAGTAAGCACACTCAAAGATAACACCAGTAGCACAGACACTGAGAGAAACAATCAATCAGTGGGACCTGTTGAAACTGAGAAGCTTTTGTAGAGCAAAGGACACGGTCAACAAAACAAAGTGACAGCCTACAGAATGTTACCAACCCCACATCTGACAGAGGGCTGATATCCAGAATATATAAAGAACTCGAGAAATTAGACATCAAAATGTCCAACAGTCCAATTAAGAAATGGGCTATAGAACTAAACAGAGAATTCTCCACAGAGGAAGTTCAAATGGCTGAAAGACATTTAAGGAAATGCTCAACATCCCTACTTATCCGGGAAATGCAAATCAAAATGACTCTGAGATACCACCTTACACCTGTCAGAATGGCTAAGATGAAAAACACAGAAGACAGCTTATGCTGGAGAGGATGTGGAGCAAGGAGAACTCTCCTCCACTGCTGGTAGGAATGCAAGCTTGTACAGCCACTTTGGAAATCAATATGGTGCTTCCTTAGAAAATTGGGAATCCATCTCCCCCAAGACCCAGCTATAGCACTTTTGGGCATATACCCAAGGAATGCTCAATCACACCACAAGGGCATTTGCTCAGCTTTGTTCATATCAGCATTGTTTGTAATAGCCAGAACCTGGAAACAACCTAGATGCCCTTCAACTGAAGAATGGATAAAGAAAATATGGTACATATACACAATGGAGTACTACTCAGCAGAGAAAAACAATGACATCATGAGGTTTGCAGGCAAATGGATGGATCTAGAAAAAATCATCCTGGGTGAGGTAACCCAGACTCAGAAGGACAAACACAGTATGTACTCACTCATAGGAGGATACTAGATGTAAAACAAAGATGACTAGACTGCTACACAACTCCAGGGAGGCTACCTAGAAAACGGGACCCTAGGAAAGACCCTGGGATCACTCAATGACAGAGAAATGGATGAGATCTACATGAACAACCTGGATGACAGTGGGAGTAATGAAGGGCAAGATTTGAGGGAAAGAAAGCTTAGGGGAGCAGGAGATCCCAGCTGGATCAAGAACAGAAAAGGAGAACAAGGAATAACAGACCATGATAAATGAAGACCACATGAGAACAGGAGTGCTCGAAAGGTCCCCAGAAATCCACAATGATATATCCTCTGTAGACTGCTGGCAATGGTCGAGAGAAAGCCTGATCTGATGTGGTCTGGTGATCAGATGACTAAACACCCTAACAGTCGTGCTGGAACTCTCATCCAATAACTGATGGAAGTGGATGCAGAGATCCTCAGCCAGGCCCCAGGTGGAGCTCCAGGTGTCCAACTGTTGAGAAAGAGGAGGGTCTGCAAGAGCGTGAATTGTTGAATCCAAGATTGCAAAAAGCACAGGGGCAAATAGCCAAATGAATGGAAGCACATGAATTATGAACCAAAGGCTGTGGAGCCCCCAGCTGGATGAGGCCCTCTGGATAAGTGAAATAATTGAATAGCTTGATCTGTCTGGGAGGCATCCAGTCTGTGGGACCAGGATCTGTCCTTAGTGCATGAGCTGGCTGTTTGGAACCTTGGGCTTACACAGAGACACTTTGCTCAGTTTGGAAGGAGGTAACAGGACCTGCCTGTACTGAATCCACCAGGTTTAAATGAATCCCCAGGGGTGCCTTGATCCTGGAGGACATGGGAATGGAGGGGAGGGGTGGGGGGAAAGGTGGGGGTGGGTGCAGGAGGGGGGAGGACAGGGGAACCCATGGCTGATGTATAAAATTTAAAACACATAATAATAAAGAAAAAAATATTTGTAAAAAAAAAAAAAGAGTAAGTTTTATAGTTTGAAGAAGAAAACTCTAAATGCAGTTTAGTCCATGAGGTAAGGGAAGCAGGCAGTTATCTCAATGTAGCACAGTGCCCCCAATTTATCTCTACTTCATTTCATAATAGAATAAGTGATAAATGAAATGCTCATCCAAAGGTCTTAGAAAGCTTCTTAAAGATGATAAATCATATGATGAGGCTGGCTCTGTTTGAACCCTTGCTTCAGGGTCAATGAGAAAATCACAGCCTCTGTGAAGACTCCATTGACAGACTTTCATAAGAAATTAGCCAAATTACAGGCCGTTGCTTCCATTCCCAGTCCCTTCTGCCTTTTTGGAAAATCGAGTCTAGCCATTCCCTTAAATGAGAGAGGGAACACACGGAACAACTGTTAACTTTTGTGAAATAGGAGAGCTACTCTACGTCATTGCAACCACACCCAATTTTGAGACCACAATATTCTTTTTAGTCTTTGTCTCCACTCCAAGTAAGAATGATTGAGTTAAAATGTGGCTTTGCAAAATTTAATTGAAGCTACCCTCTAGTCTTAAAGGGACAAAGGAGTTTCCTTAACCACATACCTAACCCCTTTACCACCCCACTGTCTTATTAGCTTAGGCTAATTCTATGGCCCCTTGGAGGGTCCCGGTTTCACCCAAACAACATGCTGAAGTTTGATTACATCATGTTACACTTGCTCTTAGCTGAATAGCTTCATCTACATTGTGATTAATTCCAGTCATTTTCATGACTTTTAGGGTCATCCTGAGTGTAGTTAGACATACTGCTAATTCATATTCTGTAGAAGCAGAGTTGCAGTTGTAGACATATCTCCTGGGCTGAAGAGACCACTATGTACTTACAAGCACTTACTGTTCTTAGTTCCTAGTTCCTATATGGTAGCTCATAGCCATCTGAAACTCCAGTTCTAGGGGATCCACCACTCTTTTCTGTCCTCCTTAGGCCCAGGGCATACACATGGTACAAATACTTAAGTGTGGCAAATAATCAAACACATAAAATAAAAATAAATAAATCTTTTTGTGCAAAAGAGTATTAACTACATTGAGAGTCAGTGACATAGCTCAGCCAGTAAAGGTGTGTGCCACACAGACCTGGAGATCTGAGTTTGAACTCCAAACCCACACAAAGGGGGAAAGAGAAAATCAACTTCATATAATAGTCTGCTCAACCTCACATGAGCACCATGACAGGGTGCCTGTCACACACAGACATTATGAAGGCACATATAATAATAATAAGTAATTTTAAAAATAAGATTGGCTACATGAGAAGGAGAGATATATATCATTATTTTGAGAGACTCTTATTATGTAGCCCTAGATGGACTAGACCTCACAGAGATCCACCTGACACTGCCTCCTAAATCCTGGAATTAAAGGCTTGCACCTCCACACTACATCCCAGAAAGGGGGAAATATATTAGGCCCATTAAAGGATTAAAATCTCCTTTTTATATCTTCTATTTTATGTGTATGAGTCTTTTGTTTACAGGTATGTCTGTGTCATGTGCATCCTGGAACTGGAGCTATGGATAGTTGTGAACTACAGTGTAGGCACTGAGACTCAAACCCAGGTCCTCTGCACTATGTCATCACTCTTTCCCCAGTAAAATCCTTTTGAATCAAAACTTTTACTCCCTTACCCCTAATATCTGGGAACTTGAGATGTTATAATATATTCTCTTTATTTAGTAGCAGACTGTAGGAACTTACAAGATAAAATGACACAAATGATATATGGAAATGCAGAATATCCTGTGCACTGAATTTATTGAGTCATTACATTTGTCCCTAAGATAATCCTCTTATAAAAACTGATTTTTATGAGACTCATGGGCTGTCTCACTATTTTGATTACATTTGGTTTCATGACCAGATTAATAATGAATGATGTTTATGGTTGGAGAAAAATTATAAATACTAGCTGTGATATTTTCAACAGATTATTTCATTTTAATTGATATGTGTAATTATTCTCATTTTCACAGATGAATCATAGGACCCACAAAATGGTAGGCCTAAATGAGAATAATGTGCATAGAAAAAATTTCCTTGAAAATGTGGCTACCAATATAATATATTTGGAAAATGACATTCCATGGAGCATATCCTCTACCCAAAGGCATTTCTTTCCTCACTGACATTAAAATATGATCTTGTAAAACAATGTTTCAAAGTCAGGTACACATCTCAGTGATTAATCCCTAGCTTAGCATGTACAGGACCGTGGGTCCTGTCCCCAGCACCAAAGGAAGAAAACATTTCATGTTTAAGTGTGTCAAATTAGCAGAATTTGAGTAGAACTTTAGTAACATTACTACTAGCAATGAAATTTTCAGAGATGAGGATTTTAAAAACATTTTAAAGACCTATCATTGTACTTTTTCATTAGTTCAGAAATGTTTTTGTCCATCTAAAGCAGTGGTTCTCAACCTTCCTAATGCTAAGACCCTTTAATACAGTTTTCATTGTAATGACACTGAACCATAAAATTATTTTCATTGATCCTGCATAACTGTAGTTTTGCTACTGTTATGAATTGTAATGTAAGTATCTGATATGCAGAATATCTAATATGTGAAGGCCATTCAACACCACTGAGTTGTGACCCACAAGTTGAGAACTGCTGATCTAAAGGAACCTCTTATGAGCCAACCAATATCTGGTATTTTGTCATAAACCTTTGCCTTAAACACTGTCTCCATCTTCTGCTCCTTCCCTATATTTATATGCTAATTAAATCTCTCTGCCTTTAACTACCATTCCCTAACTTTCTTGATTTACACACCCTTTCTCTCCCACTATCTTCCATAAAATTATCTCTAAGACTCAAATGTTGAGTTCAGAAGTTAGCTTCCCAAAAGTTTTCCACCCTAACCCCACTTAGTACACCCACCTTCCTACTGTAAGTACCCCTAAGCACATTCCACCTTCCTTTGATTTGCAAGGTTTGAGTTCACAGTGAGTACAATGGTTCCATTTCCCTAATACCAATCTAAGAAAGGTTCTCTATCTCTGCATTCTGGCCATTCCCTTCATATATATATAACAAGTAATATTGGTTGTTGTTGTTTTCATTTGTTTACTTGGTTTAATAATGCCCAATACTTTGCATAGTACCTAATATGCAGTAAACACATGAGTATGAATAAATGAATCTATTATCCAAAATGCATTCCATTCATAGTTCATTGGTCCCAAAATACTTAATGGCCAATTACTATCTCCTGAATATTTGTAGCTCCCTCCCATTACCATACATAAGCAAATAGTCAGTAACTAATTAGGAAAGCACCTATTGCAGGAAGATGAGCCATTGCCACAGTTGTGCACCAAACAGTGAGCTCACAAGGTTCCAATGAATAGTTCCAAACCAGTGCCCACACAGACGGTCCTGATAAAATTCAGTGAGTCACATGAGATTAAAAGAGCATGAAAGTAAAAAGGGGGGCTTGCAGGGAAATGGAGGAACGATAGCAGTGGGAGGCAGATAAAAGAGGTTGGGGTAAGAGTAAACACAATGCATACATATATATATATATATATATATATATATATATATATATATATATATATATATATGAATTATCAAAGTTTTTTTTAAAAGACACATTACAAGAAAAAAGAAGACACTGTTAGTTATTTAGTGGCACTCTTACCCCACGAGGAACACGTCCCGAACACGACAAATCCACAGAAGAGCTGTTTATTCATATAGGGTAGAAGAGACGTGACAGGCCTGTGTGAAGCACACACGTGAGTGAGGAGAGGAGAGGAGAAGAAGAGGAGAGAGAGAGGAGAGAGGAGAGGAGAGAGAGACCTGTGCAACATGGCGCCGGCTTTTTAAAGAGTGAGCCGCACATGCATACAGGACCTCATGTGGCTACTCCACGCATGCAGGTAGATTACCTGGCTGTGCACGCTTTACGCAACCATGTAAAGCCACGGAGTCCTAGTCACGCGAGATGTTCTGACCTGGAAATGGCTATTTTGAACCAGAAATAACTAGGCGGTCCTCCGGGAAAGCCCAACTGTGTGGACATGTTATGATTTTCTATCATTCCTGACTTATTTTCTCTTAAAAAAAAAAAAAAGAAAAAAATGTGGATGAGTGGGTGTGGGGCGCCGTTTCTCTCAAAGACTGCTTCAGGCTGAATGGTGGATGTTGATTGGTCCTTGAAGGGAAATGGGGAGGCTGGCTCCTGAAGTCCTGGGATGAAGTCCTGCAGCTGTGTCCATCCTTCATGGTGTGGCTGGTCCTGGGATGAAGTTCTGTCATGCCTTGTCCTGCAGCTGTCCTTCATGGTGTGGCTGGGAACCTTCTGTCTGACAGGACACTGGTGACATAAAAGCTTAGAGAAAAGACTCATTATTATTTTGTTTTTGGAGTTGACATTTATCTGAGGTAGATCTGGCCTGTCTGGATGGAGACATGTTAAAAGGTGGCTGTGATGTTTTAGTACTCTGCTTAATTTTTACCTGAGACAAGCCTTATTTAAGGCAGTTTATTTAAGGCACCTGTTTGTTTTGTTAATTTAGCATTTAGGAAACACAGGTGATCAGTTGCTGAGTATTGAATAGTGATACACTGTTATATCCTTACCGCCTGGATATTTTGATGGTCCCTTTTGCCTCCGGCCCTGTGTGGCCCTAGTCGGGAAAGGGGTGATACCTTATTCCTCTGGAATTGGTGACAAGGTAGTGGATCCTGGTGTCCTCTGGAGCTTGAGAGTGGAAGAGAACTTATTTTTTTTGAATTAGGGACAAGGCAAAGGTCATGGCCCTGTCTGTATGCATATGAGAAACACAGGCGGTAACTTTGAAATGAGACAATGAGCTCTTATCATAGTTGGAAATCTTTCTCATTAAGTAACTCTGAAAGTACAATTAAATCTGGTGAGGGAAGTAAGGCTGTCCTCTGTTCCCGACAATAGAAAGGAGGAGTGACATCCTAAAACTCCCAGGACTGAGTCAATGGCTCTGGTGTCCAGAAGGAAAGAAACTGATTGCTTCCCTGCTGAGTTCTGGGTTCCCTGCTGTGTCTGTAGCCAAGCCTAGGTTTGCTGGAGGTCTTAGCTTGCTGTACCCATGTGTCTTGGCGCCTGGGGGCAGTCAGCTGACTGGTTGTCTTTCTAGGCAGCACAAGGACAAGGCTGTTGATGGGCAGGGCATTCGCTAGCCTGTGGTCTTTTTCATTTAAAACAGGGACCCAACAGCTTTTTGGGAGTCAGCGAGTGCCATCATTTGGCAATTTTGTTTTCGGGCTTCTCTTTCCTGGCATACCTTAAACGCCACAGATGACTCTTTTGCCCGTGGGGTCAGGAGCCTTGTTCTCCAGATACTTAACTTTTAGCCGGGAACAAGAGACCGATTTTACTCTGTGTCCTGAATTTTTCCTGAAGATTGGTGGCTTAAGGACAGCTATTGGACGATCTGCCAGTAGGCAGACTGTAAACCGATCCTTTGGAAGACTTGCCTGAGGCTATAAGCTGATTTTTTTTTGGCTTAGGAGCCATCCTGATTATTGTAAACTTAATTGTTTAGATCTCAGCTGCTTTTAGACAGGTCTGTGCTTCTCAAGGCAGTTTGAGAATGAGTGGGTGGAGTTAAAGTGAGTTAGGGTCTTAGAAACTGCCTGTGCCTGCGCATTTGAGCCCACCCACAGCTGGAGCAGAAGTCAGACAGAAAAGGTTACACGTTGCAGATGAAGTGGGAAAGGAAAGAAAGGGTTTAGAGCTTTAACAGAAAGCTTGGAGATGAAGCAACTCTTATTTTCCCATTCGCTGGCTGAAGTACCTGCCACACTGTTATGAGGTCAGGTTTACCGATACCGCAAAGCTGTTAAGCGGCCAGATTTACCGGTACCCGCCCCATCCGTCAATGTAAGTGGGTGGTATCTGCCCTCTGTCCCATGGCTGTAACTGAGTGGAAAATAAAAAATTAAAATAACAAACCGGGATCAGACTCCAATCTTGGGCATCCCCAAAGAATGGAGAGAGATCTAAGAATCAGCTCAAGTTCGCCATCCTCTTTGTCAAGGGATGGGAAGGGCTGAGACTGTGCCGCAGTGGTCTACCTGGTAGACCCCAGACGCCATTTTTGCTCCGAGCAAAAATGTGCCTGCCGTTGCCAGCACAGCCTGAGGACAACCCCCGGGATTGTCCGTCACAAACATATAGCTCAGATTTCAGCCATTAGAACAGCAGACTCATTGTAAAAAATCATGGCAGTATCAATAGTGGAAAGCCGCTCTTCTCATGGCTGGCCACCACCCTCAGCAGCCAACTGGAGGTGCGTGCTGGTTGGCAGAAGAATCACAAGCCATGGTTACCTTTCTAGAGCTTTATTGAGAGAGAGAAAGCTAAGATAAAGAGCAACTCTTTCCATTTGCCTGTTCGCTGGCCAGAATTAGATAACTCCCGTAAAAGATTGTGATTTTTGTTACTTTTAAAGCATACTTGGGCCATCTCTCAGTACAGAGACGGATAAGCTTAGGAATCTTTAAGTAAAGCCTCAAGAAGACAGCCTAAGGGATCAGGTTGAAAGCCTTATCTCCCATGTCTGCAGCGGAGAGGCAGAAAAAAAACAAACATAATCCGGAGCCAAGACCTCCTGGAGGCTGGACAGATCTCAGGCACAAGCCGCCTTATCAGCTCATCATGTGAAGCAAGGACTCCCCAGGAGCCCTTAACGCCCAGCCGCCCCGTTGGGCAAGAATGTGCCGGCTTCACACAACCCCAGGATGCACCTGACGGTGGTGGTCCTTTCACGAAAAATATCTCAAGCTGCAGACATGGGAGGTGGCTGTAAATCTGGGCCTGCGATGGGGGCCAACCGTAGCCAGTAGAGACCGTGGTCGGGGGTTCCCCAGGTCTCAAGAATAACCAGTGAGGTGCCAGACGCTCAACGGTCATTCTCACGGATTCAGGAAACCGTTTACGCTAGCCGAAAAGGGGAAAATTCACCAATCAGTAGCGGTGTTGCATGCGGATTTGTGCAACCACGCTAATGGAGAGTGATCTGTTGCGAACGGAGCAGAGTTCCCGGATTGTGCAGTGTAGAGTTTCCATGCCCGGAAGCACCCGTTCCCTCACAGCACCAATGTTAGTTATTATTTTGGTGCTCTTACCCTGCGAGGAACATGTCCCGAACACGACAAATCCACAGAAGAGCTGTTTATTCATATAGGGTAGAAGAGACGTGACAGGCCTGTGTGAAGCACACACGTGAGTGAGGAGAGGAGAGAAGAAGAGGAGGAGAGAGAGAGGAGAGAGGAGAGGAGAGAGAGACCTGTGCAACATGGCACCGGCTTTTGAAAGAGTGAGCCGCACATGCATACAGGACCTCATGTGGCTACTCCACGCATGCAGGTAGATTACATGGCTGTGCACGCTTTACGCAACCATGTAAAGCCACGGAGTCCTAGTCACGCGAGATGTTCTGACATGGAAATGGCTATTTTGAACTGGAAATAAGTAGGTGGTCCGCCGGGAAAGCCCAACTGTGTGGACATGTTGTGATTTTCTATCAAACACCTATATACAAATTGTGACAGTATTGATACACCCTCACTGAGTAACAAGGAGAAAAATAATCTTTAAAAATTTTGTGTCAGAAGTCCTTACACTAGCATCATAGGATCCCCCTTTAACATATTAAATGTCCACAAAGTCTGAAAGATTTTTAAAATTTTATATTGTTATTTAATTCATCTAGGAAGTCTAATATGGCACACTGTGGCTCATCAGAGTGTTATTGTTAAACCATATGCTGTCTCTTCCATTCATACCCGTTGTTTTTGTTGTGGTGGTTTTTTTTTTTTCAATCAGTTTGGTTTCCAAGCAATTTCTCAGAGTGACACTGTTTAACTCAGTGTGGTGATAAGCATAGCTGACTTCCTCCCAGTAAGGAACGTTCAATGTTCAAATGACAACAGTCAGCCCTCGTGTGCTTTCTAAGTCCTCCTGCATTCTTGTACTATGTATAAAGGGAAAACTTGATATTGTAATATTAATTTTTGCTGGGAATAATTCATGGAATAATTGCTTGCTTTCTAATGTATTGCTTTTCCGAACCTGAGATTTTATTGGCCATAATCTTCATAGTATGATGTAACTAAGTGTTAAATTCATTGTCAAGGGTTAATAGGATAGCAGAAGATGATGTTTCAGACCTTCATAAACAAAAGCAAGCTAGCCTAATAGAACACTGTAGAAGCAAAATGTTTTTATTTATTTTTTTATGTTCATAACAGCATTATTTTTTTTTAATGCCGAATGCCGTTTATTGAAAGAGGGAGGAGATCTTAAATACAGGCTTACAGCACAATGGGAGAACCCCAGAGGGCAGAAGTTCACTTCCCATGTTTTAGTATCTTGCATCTATGCTGTTAACACCCAATATGCAGGATACACAGACAAGGAATTTCCCTTAAGCATTCAGGAGGGTGGAATCTCACAGGGAATTAGCATAGGGAGGATATCAAGGTCAAGGTCAGCAAGCAAGGCAACAGTTACCCAAAATGGGGGCCAAGGTGCTACAGGTACCCCCCTTTTACTAAAAAATGAGCTTCTGACTTAGGTTGCATGGGTCGTTAGCAGGTCACCATACCCATCATGGAGACATCTGTCCAGGCCACACAGGCACTCTGTCTTAGGTTGGTGAGGGCCCCCCAAGAAGTACCTGTCTCTGAATACTCATTACCATACAGGCTCAATCCTGTGAGAGCTGCAGAGTTAACTATTGTCAAAGATCTCTAAGTGGCGCTGGGCTTTGCAATCTGTGTGTTCGACACAGAAAAGACCAACAGAAGTCTTAACCCACCCATAGCCAGTAGGCTAAAGGCAACTGAGCCATTCCCTTCCTTAAGAGCCTTACTGCAAGTTGGAGTCCTTGTAAGATGGTATCCCGAAAGCAAATGGAACTTGAGTTTGTAAATTTATAACTTTCAAAGCCAATCAAAATGTATGTAACTATTGATTTAAATTTGTCATGCCCAATAGAATGAAAAATTAGTTAACTGTGGTAGCTACTTTTGCTGCCAGGGTCTCCACTGTGCTAGCTGTAGTAACCAGTTATGAAATGGCAATCCCAGAAACAGTAGTAGCGGTGGTCGTCGCTGTTATAACAGCAACAACTGCAGCAGTGATGTCAAATTCTCTTCTTGAGCATGTGGGCATCCACTGGCATGGACACAACTCCAGGAACACAAACCGCCGAGGCCCATTTTTCTTGATCCCAGTATGACTTAAGCTGGCAGCTCTGCAAAAGAACAACTAAGAACCATAAAGAAAAAACAGGCAGCTCACATGGAGCAGAACTGATGGTCTCATAATGGCTGCATTCAGGCTTACAAATTTTAAGGTATTAGAAGCAAAATTTTTAAAGCAATTTGAAACAGAAAAGTGGAAGAGAGAGGAGAGAAGGAAACAAATAATAGAGTGGGAATGCATTCAGAGGTTCACACTAAGAAGTGATACATTGCTTGAGTTCTCTTTCTGGCCATGCCAACTTACAATACTTCACATTACGTAAAATCAGAATACATAATAGACTTTTGTTAAATGAATTTTTCTAATTTTCACTATCATATTTTTTAAAGTCTATCCCAAACTGATTATTCCATCAAAACAGCAGATTAATAATTAGGATGTTCATTTAATATGGAAAACAATGACAATGGGAAGAAATTATTATAACCTGAATGATGGTCTATTATTCTTTAATTATAAAGAAGTAAATAAGTAAAACATGTCATTAATAGTTTTCCAATGTTAGAGATAAAAAGTACATTTGTGCAAAACTGAATGTATTTAGTTATATAAACTTACTAATTTGAATTCTATTAATCTATACATACTTGTTTTAGTCTACACCTGTACAAGTTAAAGGAAACCCAATAAATACTAATGTCTGTGGGATTCAGACCAGAGTTTTCCCACATTCAGAGAAACACAATGTAAATACCAATGCCAGTCTTTGCTCAAGGCCCTTAAAAAAATTAAAAGATCTATACAACAAACTTTACTATGCTTATTTTTAAATTATCTTACTTTACCTGTCAACTAATATCTCAAAAATTATGAGTTTCTCACTTTCTCACCTCAGAGGAAATCTCTTTCTACAATTTATATTCTACATCCAACAATCCACAGCCACCTCTCTTTCCTTACCTTCTACACTTAGCCTTTCACTTAACCTAAACATTTTTTAGCTAAGCTTATCCTCCACCACAGGAATTCTACATTCCTGAAATGAATGTTGAACACAGTTTCTTCTACTCTGAGAACATGCTCCATAATTTGCCAAGTGAGGTATTAGAAGACAGGGTATGTACTTCTCCCTTGTCTGGTCAGCCTAATTTGTACACAAACAAATTTTCATATGTTTGTATGAAGTGGGGTATATTGCATAAAGGGGTGAACACACCCATGAATGTGTATGATGGAGGATGTCAGAAAACTTCCTCTACAACTGTCCACTTTGCTTTTGAGAAAGAGTCCTTCAATGACCCTGAAGCAGAACTTAAAGTCTAAACTGACTGGCCAGCAAGTTCCACCTGTCTTCCCTGACCCCTCTAGGATTGGGTTAGAGCAGTGGTTGTTATCCCTCCTAACACTGTGACCCTTTAATACAGTTCCTCCTGTTGTGCTGACCCCCAACCACAAAATTATATTCGTCACTACTTCATAACTGTAAGTTTGCTACTGTGATGAATTGTAATATAAATATCTGATATTTCCAATTATCTTAGGCAACCTCTGTAAAAGGGTCCTTCAACCCAAAGGGATCATTACCCCTAAACCATCTCTTTAACCACCAATGTTTTTTTTCTTTTTAACAGACATCTATAAAGCCTCCAAGATGTATGGTTAACTTTAAAAATGCAAGTTGATGAACAATGTGAGTATTGTATTGGGGGTAAGAACAATTGCTGTGAAAACGAGAATATCCAAGTTAAAATCCTAGCACCTGCATAAAAGCTAGGTGTGGATGCATGTGCCTGAAACACAGTGGTTTTCAACCTATGGGTCACTACCCCTTTGAAGGTCAAATGATCTTTACAGAAGGGTCACCTAAGACCATTGGAAATATTAGTAGAGTATCCCACCATTTGTGTTTCTAAAATGGAATATGTACATACTTTTATTAGATAGGATAGTTTCCCATATATTTCAAAATGTGTGTATGTAGGATGGTTGACTCTAAGTAGGTAAGTTTTGGGAGTTACATTTTGATCTTGGACTGACCGGCCTCCTCAGCTGTGTTACCTATTTGTTAGTTACAAACTACTGAGGCTATGCACTAATAAAATATTTATAAAAGGCATTGGAGGCAGTAATATGGCTTACCTGATACAGGAACTTGCTGCCCAGCCTGATAAGTTGCATTCAATCCCCAATTGCAGTATGAAGAGTAAAAATTCTGAAAAAAAGAAAACCAAACTTGGAAACTTACATCCTGTCTGTAAAATTGACTATAAGTTATAGCAATCAACATGGTATAATGAGAGAAGCAACTCCCAAAACTTACTCTCTGACCTCCACATGAATGTCTTGGCGCACACACACACACACACACACACACACACACACACACACACTAAATATATGTAATTTTATATAAAAATGAACCTTAATAATATTGAACCATAAAGAATATTATTTCAATATGAATGGTGGCATTGACTATAAAAGCTTAACAATAAAACTATTAGAAAAAATAGGCCATGAAAAAGTGAACATTCTGCTAGTGACCCACTGAGCCATCAAGAAGGGACTGAGTGAAATCACTGCTTTTGGGTGAAGTGGCAACATGTTGTGTTGTTTGCTTCAATCAGTGTTGTGACAGGGAAAAAAATGAGCAATCATACTCAGACCTGGAATAAAAACAGAAATAGCTAAGGTGTATCCAGAATGTATAAATAACTCCTACAAATGAAATTTTTAAAAAGAAAACCCCCTAAAAATGAGTAAAAAACTTGAATAAACACAACAAATGGAACATTTATCAATAACCAATAAATGCATGAGAAGATGCTCACACACCACAGAAATACAAATGGAAACTATCACGTACTCACTAAAACGGCAACTATCATATACTCACTAAAATGGCTAAATTTTTTAATACAAATTTACATTTATAAAGGTAACTACACCAATGACAAGGTCTCAGAGCACTGGAAGCTCTATTTTATTTTTGATGGGAATCTAAAATGATGCTCCTTATGGACATTTCTTAATGAAATTGAACATAAAACTAATCATGATACATTTTTCCTTCCCTGGAACTGAAAAATTGGGAAATAAAAGCACATGTCCTCAAAAACATTTGAGTAGAGAATTTTTGTTGCCACTTTATTCAAAGTAGCTAAAGAGTACACATATAATGGGTGCTCATCAATAAAAGAATGGAAAACAGTTGTAGTATATATGCACAATGAATTTCTATCCAGCAATAAATAGGAATGAGCTAGTAGTGCATAAGGCAACATGGAAGGGTATCATTATATTGAGTGGGAAAAAATCAAATACATGAGGCTCTGTGTATATGAAGTGCTAGAGACAAAACTCATCTATGGTGATGAAAATCAGGGCAATAAGTGTCTGGTGAAGAGAATTGACTGGATAAAGATGAAAAGGAACTTTCTGGAATAATAGAAAATCTATTACATTGGAGTGCCAGGTACAAGGGTATAAATATTGTGAAAACTCAGTGAATTATACACATAAGATTGGAGAATTTTAGAGTATGTAATTAAATTTCACTGAAAAGTTTTAAAAAAAATCAGAAACAGGGGGAACAGCTGGTCAAACATGTTTATGACATTGTTCCATGGGCTGCTATTTTCCTTCAACGATGGTAGCACTGTGGAGTGCTATTTTTAGAATAGAAAACATAGAGGTCAGAGCTACACCTCTTTAAGTTGCTTCACACAATCCCAATCCCACTGCCAATTATTAATGAGGTTGGAAAATGGTAGCTGATGATGAAAGAACAGAAACTGGAATTTTAGTGTGTGGGGGCGGACTAACAGAAGCTGATACAATAGTAAGTATCTTAGAGCATTTCAATTTAAGGCTTATGGTTCGGGAAGCAATTTGTACCATGGGAGTGTGCAGAATGTCAGTTAAGCAACTGCTACCTCGTAAAGGAAGTTTGGGTTTCAGTTCTTCTTTGCTGTGGAGTTCAAATCATGCCATCTGCTATGTGCATTTAAAACAGATGCCTCGTCACTGCTGGTGTTTTACTTTGTCTATCAAAACTACAGATGGTAGGGCAATAGGTGATATATAGATGATATTTCAGTGTTGTCTGAGGAATAATAAAACATGAAGACCTATGACCTGCTCATCTTTTTTAAAAGCTGACATAATTAAATGAAAATGATCAGTTAGAACTTCTACTTCATGAACAACGAAACCTAAAAATAGAAAATAGCTTCACTGGGTGAGCCAAGATTGATTAGAAAGAGAGGGGGAACTTTTCTGTAGTACTATTAATTGATGTCCATGGGACAGATTGCATCTTGGGAGAAAAAGTGCAAGTTTATTCAGTAAGCTCAAAAGGTGACAGAAAAGAGCGAAGCAATGCAGATTGGGAACTAGTAGAACTAGGTGAGTATTTGTAACAGAGAAATGTATCTTTGAACCATTAAGATGGCTCAGCAGGTAAAGGTGCTTGCCACTAAGCCTGATGGCTGAGTGCAATCCCTGGGAACCACATGGTGGAAGGAGAACGCAGACTCCCACAAGATCTCTCTCTCTCTCTCTCTCTCTCTCTCTCTCTCTCTCTCTCTCTCTCTCACACACACACACACACACACACACACACACACACACACACACACACACACATACACACACACTCATACATACTTTCCCAGGCACAAATAAATGCAACAGATACAAAGATCACAGTAAAACACCTAAGTTTTCAACTCCAAAGAAGT
The DNA here is from genome assembly GCF_903995425.1 of Onychomys torridus. Taxonomy (NCBI): domain Eukaryota; kingdom Metazoa; phylum Chordata; class Mammalia; order Rodentia; family Cricetidae; genus Onychomys; species Onychomys torridus. The sequence continues at coordinate 58,027,857 of NC_050466.1, read as the reverse complement.
CAGTGGGAAAAAAAGGTGAGAAATATGTGTTTTGAAATTTTACCTCTAAATACCAATGAAAATCTTCCATAGAGAGATATATCAGAAACATGGGACATATGGTTTTGTAGGAACATCAATGGCCATGGTGATGCTCTAGTTTTTCTCTCAGATGTCCACTGTCTGGACGTGTAAGAGCAGGTGCTTAGGTGATCTGCCCAGAGATGCTAGAGAAACACAGTAAGAAATTACTCATCAGTCCTTTAGACCAAAAGACTGTGGAGTTACTCTGCGGAGTACCAAATAAATGGAGATAAATGGAAATTACTGTTATTATTTTCAGTGATACTGTCAATCTCATCTTAAAAGATCTTTTCAGCTCTTACAGGCATTTTGGTACATTTACATTTTCAAGTTGTGATAAATAAATGATAACGTGTCCTTATGATAAGGCATCAGTAAAATATGTGGGAGAAAACAACACTTTTCAAATTATATTCATCTATCCCTTTGTAAGGTTTATTAATGATGGGATTATAGTACATCTAAATCTAAATATCTGCTGTAAAATGTTATATTTTTTTAATTTAAGCCTGGGAAAAGCTAGCCTGAATTCAATCTCAAGGACCTACATGGTAGAATGATAGTACGAAGGCCTATAAGTTGTCCTTTGACATCCATATGAGCACTGTGGCATGTGTACTCACCTAACTAGCTAAATAAAAACAATTAAAATGTAAAAAATGTATAATCTATTTACATATATATATAAGTACCTTGATCCATCTACACACAGTGTATTATGGTATATGTGCATACATGGGTGTGTGTGTGTGTGTGTGTGTGTGTGTGTGTGTGTGTGTATATATATATATATATATATATATATATATATATATATATATATATCCTATTTTATTTTTCATACTGTCTTCAAGAAAGAATACCAAATTATAAATACAGCTTTGAAAGATTACTGTTGAACATATAATGCTGTCATGACATTTTTAATATCATGAAATATTTTTTGCACTTTCCTGTATATACCCTGAAACTATCATTTGTATTTAATGTTTCCAATCCTTCTGGATTAATTTAATATAATTTGTTTGACTACTTCTATGATGTTAGACTTTTAGGTTCAATGGATTTAGTCTTTCCTTTAAAAAATCTTTCTTATTATTTTAAATTTAATTTTATTATTTTTCTGTGTCTGAGTGTTTTGCTGCATATATGTCTGCTTGGGCACCACATGTGTGCAGTGTGTCAGCAGACCAGAAGAGGATGACAGATCCCCTGGAACTGGAATTACTGCCAGTTGTGAGTCACAAGGTGGGTGCCCGAACTCAAACCTGGATCCTCTGGAAGAGCAGCCAGTGTTCTTAACCACTGAGCCATATCTCCAGCCCCACTTTAGTCTTTATTAAAATCAGGTTTCAACCAGGTCCCTGATTTTTTCATCTTATGTTAAGATTCCAAAATGTGGCTTGATATTAGAAATACAGAAGAGACTTTTCATCAAGCAGTTTAAAAGTTGTTAAAAAGTCCCCCAGAGATTCTGGGAAATTTTACATACTGTCGTTACATATAACTATGTACAGGCCAATGCTTAGACCAGGCTGATCTGACAGGTTAGAACCTTGGTCATGATGAATGGGATCTATATTCATGCCTTAAAATTCTGTACTTTTTGGGGGGGCCCAGTAATGAAACTGGAAACAATATGACTCCAAGATAGATGAGGGAATCCTGGCAGAAATGAGGCACACTTTGGGCACATATCTAGACTGGCCCATCTGCTGAAATTATTGTGTCTATGCATGGAAGAACAAACAAACAGAAACAGGGGAGAAGATATGTATAAAACAGCAACTTCTAACTTGTAATAAGTTTCAGTCACAGTATTTCATGGTATAAAATAGCAAAGATTGTATCAGATAGCAAAGGCGAGAAACGATATTTTATTGAAGGGTATAAAACTATACTTATATAAATGTAGAACTGCACCTTTCATAGTTTGGGGAGGTAGTATTGTATGAATGTCATTGGCCACATACATGTCTAAGTAAAAATTAGTTATCAGGCTAACTGGTATTTTAATTGAAGTATAACGATTCTCTTCAATAATCAAATGTTAGGCATATATTATTTTATGCTATTTTTATTGCTGACTAGACACCCTTGTGATTACTATTATTATTATTATGCTGATTAATTTAAAATTTACTCTTTAGCACATGATTATAGTTAAACCATACAGTATTCACTATTGATCTTGATAGACACGGATTTAGATATAAAACTTTACCACAGATATTTGGATTCAGATGTACTATAATCCCATCATTAATAAACCTTACAAAGGGATAGATGAATATAATTTGAAAAGTGTTGTTTTCTCCCACATATTTTACTGATGCCTTATCATAAGGACACGTTATCATTTATTTATCACAACTTGAAAATGTAAATGTACCAAAATGCCTGTAAGAGCTGAAAAGATCTTTTAAGATGAGATTGACAGTATCACTGAAAATAATAACAGTAATTTCCATTTATCTCCATTTATTTGGTACTCCGCAGAGTAACTCCACAGTCTTTTGGTCTAAAGGACTGATGAGTAATTTCTTACTGTGTTTCTCTAGCATCTCTGGGCAGATCACCTAAGCACCTGCTCTTACACGTCCAGACAGTGGACATCTGAGAGAAAAACTAGAGCATCACCATGGCCGTTGATGTTCCTACAAAACCATATGTCCCATGTTTCTGATATATCTCTCTATGGAAGATTTTCATTGGTATTTAGAGGTAAAATTTCAAAACACGTATTTCTCACCTTTTTTTCCCACTGACTTCTTTGGAGTTGAAAACTTAGGTGTTTTACTGTGATCTTTGTATCTGTTGCATTTATTTGTGCCTGGGAAAGTGTGTATGAATGTGTGTGTGTGTGTGTGTGTGTGTGTGTGTGTGATATGTGGGGATAGGCATGCCATGCCATGCATGTGGAGATCAGAGACAGCTTTGAAGAGTTGATTCTCTCCTTCCCCCTATTTGTGGATTCTGGGGATTGAGCTCATGTCACCAGACTTATAGAGCAAGTGCCTTTACTCACTGGGCCATCTCACCAGCCTGAATTATTCTTATTTTTATTTTTGTTCTACAATAAATATAATCTGAGAACAAAAATTAAAGTGCTCATTGTGGAGGGACCCTAAAACAGTGTGACCACACAGCTGCCATGACAGGCTTAGTAGCCTAGACACAGCTTCTGTGACAGGCTTACTGGCAGGCAACACCCAGATCTAGGAAAATCCTTAAGCTGACACCACCCAGAGATGGGGAAATACCTAACATCCCAAACATTCCAACAATTAGATAAGGTGGCCAGATGTCCTTGAGCCTAGTACACACCTATTTCCCCTATTACCGATATCCCTAGACAATTGTCAGCCAATCAGGGTCCTGAACCCTGGAAATCCCCAACCTATGATAAAAACTCCACCCCACCTGAGCTCAGGGCTCTCTGCTCTCACCACTGTGTGGGACAGACAGACCAAGCCCTGGAGCTTGAAAATAAAGGCTCTTTGCTTTTACATATAGGATTCAGTCTCCATGGTGGTCTTTTGTGGGTTCCTGAGATCTGGGCATAACAATCATTGTTCAAAAGATGCTCCATATTTTACAAAGACAGGTATTTTGTCTCTCATTTATCTTTGTCCTCAATTACAATGTATGGGCCTCCTGTTAGTTATTTTGGCAGCGCTCTTACCCTGTGAGGAAATGTCATGAAACACGACAGAATCCACTAACAAGAGTTTTATTAAGATCAGAGAGAGAGAGACATATGTGAACAGGCCTGTGGAAAGACATGTAAATAAAGAGAGAGAAAATCTGGGGAATATGGCGCTGGCTTATAAAGGCTGGGCTGCACCTGCGCACACAGGCTCATATGGCTACTCCATGCATGCGCGTTGCATGCTTTATGCAACCACGCAAAGCCACAGGGTCCTGGTCACAGGAAACATTTTAACCCGGAAATGGCTATTTTGACCTGGAAATGGCTAGGCTGAAGTGTCTAGGTCCGCCAGGCATGCCCAACCGTGGGGGCATGTTGTGAATTCATATCACCTCCAATATAAAGTTTCCTCACATTGCTGTAACAAAATATCCCAAATATGGAAACTTTAATGTCACATTTCTGGAGACTGGAAGTCAGAAGTCAGTGTGTCACAAAGCAGTGCCCTGTTCCCTTAACAGTCTCTGGGAGAGTATCTACCATCACTGCTAGCTTTCCATGGTTGCCAGCAACCTTTGCCATTCCTTTACTTGTCTGTGCATCATTCCAGTCTCTGCCTGCATCATCGATTCCCTTCTCAGGAGGATTTGGTCTTTGGAGTAGAACCCATGCTAATGTAATATGGCCTCATCTTAACTCGTCTATATCTGTAAAGGCTCTATTTCCAAATATCACACTCAGAGGGTATGTGGGTTCAGACTTCAACATATTAGTAAAGAGGATCCAATTCAGAGCACTCCTTGGACTCCCCAAACTCATGTCTTTCCCACATTCAAAGTATGTTCATCCTACTCCAACATCCAAGAAGGCTTTCCCCTTGCCTCACTGCCCTCTCCTATCTCCTGCCTAGCCCACTCTACTTTGAATCTGTGAACTAATTTCAAGTGTGACTTTGCCCAACAGTATTGGACAACCAGTGGCTATATTACCCAGACAAAAATTAAAGCAGAATAGCTCAATCCAGATCTTTGCTTTCACAATTTCTACTGGTGAAATGAAGCCAAGGGAGGAATCCTTGCTTGACTGAACCCCCACCTCCACCCCTGCCACAGGACAATTTTATCAAGTGCTTTCTGGAACAATGTAAATGATGTGGCTTTGCCACCATCCAGGCTAGTGAGCACTACTCTGGTTATTTGGCCAAGCAATGCTCTCTGATTTTAAAATCATACTGTTAAGCCAAATGTTCCCATGTCTGCAGAAAAATTAATATCATCCCATCAGGAGGGGAGTTATAATTCACAATTCAGCCCTGATAACAGCATGAGCCAATTAACCAACCTTGGGAGCAAAACAGAGCAGTTTTTCTTTTCCTTTAAACTTGTTTAATAAATAGGATATGCATAGCCGCTGAGGCAACAGCCACCACTAGGGAATTTTTCTGACATAAATGAGCAGAGCAGTTTGTCTAGCCCACAGGTAAGCAAGTTTTCCAATTGATTTGTTTTTACAACAGAAATCAAAGTTGCCCAGGCAAAAAATTCCATGCAGAAATGCTATGACATTGACAGAGAGCCAGGAAAAACAGGGTTTTTCAAATTAAGGGAGCAAACTATTACTGGATTCAAGTCAAAATTGTCATACAGAAGAAGGGACAGGAAACTCCAACTCAAGAAGCACCGACACCCCATTGACTGCACAAATTCTCTATGCCCTGTGTGAATAAGCCAAGCCCTCCAAGCAAATCCAACCCTTTTTTTTTCTTTTGGTGTTTGAGACCAGGCTGACCTTGAATTCACAGCGATCCTCCTGCCTCTCCCCACAACACACACCAGTGTTGAGATTAATTAAAGGTGTGCACCAGCACCACCTAGCTCCAACTTCTTAATCTTGGGTGCCCTGGTACAAAATCAACATGAAAAGCCTTGAGTTCATAAACAGTGAAGGACTTCATTGACTACAAGAGATCTGTGGGCGTAGTAGTTAGTGAAAGGCTTGCCTAGCATTCATGAAGCCTTGGGTTCAACCTCTGAAACTATATAAACCAGCTATGGTGCTGCTCACCTGTATCCTAGCACTGGGGAGGTAGAAGCAAGGAGGACAGGCATTCAAGGTCATCCCCTGCTACACAGCAAACTTGAGGCCAGCCCAGAGTACATGAGACCCTGTCTCAAAAAACTAAATAAAGGAATAAATACAGAAATATGTCCTATGCTATAAGCTGTTTTAAATTGCATGTACCTAAATATATGGATTTGTATGTATGCACATATTGAAATAGAAAAATAGAAGACAGATTACAAGTTTCTTTTTTAAGAGACATATATATATATATATATATATATATATATATATATATATTCCTTCCCAATGAACATTTTTTATAATTGAAGGATTAATTCATGCCTGTTCTAGAAAATACTGAAACATACAACCCCAAATTGTTGATTACTGAGAAGTTATGTTCATATTGACTCATTTTCTATCACATTCTTTGTTGTACATGTGTATATATGGTATATTTAAAATAATAGGTAGTTCTCTATCAGTGTATCCTTGTGAAATCATGCTTCATGGTCCATTGGGTTCCATGGACAAAGAATGTGAAAACAGCATGCCACATTCTCCCTCTTAGAGATTCATTCACACTACAAAATAGCACAGAAAAATCCCTAAGAAGTCTTGTAAAGTGTGTGTGTGTGTGTGTGTGTGTGTGTGTGTGTGTGTGTGTGTGCCTCTGTATAAATCTTTTTCTGTGTATACATATGTGAAGGTTTTTTTTTTAGATAGACGTATCCATGAATGTGCATGTGTAGGTCAGAGGTCAATAGAAGTCAACATTAAGTGTCTCTATCACTCTTTGTCCTTTTTTTTCTGTTTTTTTTTTTTTTGGTTTTTTTTGAGACAAGGTTTCTCTGTATAGCCTTGGCTGTCCTGGAACTGGATATGTAGACCAGGCTGGCCTCGAACTCACAGAAATCTGCCTGCCTTTGCATTAAATGTATGCACTACCATGCCCAGCTTCTCTGACTTATTTTAAGACCAGGTCTCTCACTGAATCTCAAGCTCATTATTGGTTTGGGCCAGACTGGTTAGTTCCAGGAATGCTATCTCTGTCTCCAGGCCTAGGATTGCAGGCGTGTACTGCCACACCCAACTTTTTATGTGAGTCCTGGTGATCCAAACTCAGATATGCACTAGCCATCTCCCCATTTCCCTGCATAACTTTGAACTCAAATTTCATCAGTGTGTGAATTCTATTAGGACCCAACAGAATAATAATTATTATTGGGAAATCCTAGTACAAATAGTTGAACTTCAGATTTTTTTCACTTAACATGCTGTTAAGTATTTTCCTATATTGTTATCAATTATTTGAAATGTCATTTTAGCAAAATACAAATATTGTTTATGTTATATAATACTATTTATTATACCATCAGTAAGGAGAAATTTTGTATGAAAATAAAGGAACCGCAGGGCCAGTGGTGGCCCACACCTTGAATCCCAGGCAGAAGTAGGTGGATCTCTTGAGTTTGAAGCCAGCCTGGTCTATAGAGTGAGTTCTAGGGAAAAAAAATAGAACCAAATTGAAAATATTTGAGACTTTATGGGCCCTGTTATCTTTTTCAGAGGACTCAAATCTGCTGTTAAACCTGCGACAGAAATTCCAGGCACTATGCAAACATATCATTTTCACATGTCAGGAAATAGACTATTTTTCAACCATTTAGAAACGGTTGGTGGATTGCATTTGTCTGATTAGATTTCTGATTTGTGCTTATTTCCTTTACACACATTACTCCTAAATTTTCAAAATTGAAAACTAGACCTGTCAATAATTTGACAGATGAAACCAAGTGTCATATTTTATTATGCATTTCTGATAGACCATTTGCTTCTTTATTTGTGAATTTTCTCTTGAGTACCCTTTCCCATTTGTTGCAAAAGTTGTGGCTGTTTCTTTATTCAAGTTCATGTGAGTTCTTTAGATATAGGCATATTATGCTATATTATTCTTGTCAAATACTTTCCTATATTGCTGGTATTTTAATTATGCTATAATGTTTTCAGTTGCAGAAACAATTTGAAGCTCTTTTTTTAAATTTTTCATACAATATGTTTTGATTGTTGCTTTCTTCCTCCAACTCCTTCCAGATCCTCATCTCCCTTCCCACCCAACTTTATGTTCCCCACATCTCTCTACTTGAGAGGCTATTTGCCTAGACAGAAAGCCATTGAAGAGAACTCTTAAAATTGTGAGGATGTTGAAGTGTAGCTCTTCACAGTTGATTTCTGGCTGGGGGCCGGGGGGGGGAGGAAGAACTCAGTTTTCTTTAAGGGCTGGCCACTGGGAGTTTGACCATGCTCTGGTGAGTATATGGGCAATACAAATTGGACTTGATTTTTCTTTCTTCTTCTTTTTTGGGGGTAGGGGGAGGTCCCAGGAGTGGGGAGGGGACAGACCCAGGAGGACTGGAAAGTGAGTATGGTCAAGGTTCATGATGTGGAATTGCCAAATAATCAATAAAAATATTATGTAAAAATTAATCTAAAAAAACAGACAAAGTCAAAACAAGAAACACAAAAATCACAAAAATCAAAATAAATAAGCAAAATACAAAAAAAATGCCCAAATAAATCAAAATGAGATAAAAATTCTACAAAAATACCATTGAATTTGTTTTGTGTTGACCACCTACTCCTGGGCATGAGGCCTGCCCTGAGGTGTGAGTAATATCCCCAGTCACTAATATATATATATATATATATATATATATATATATATATATATATATATATATATATATACACATATATATATTATCCCCAGGCTAATTCCCAGTGACTAATATATATAATATAATATCCCCAGGCCAATTCCTAGTGACTAATATATATGTAATATAATATCCCAGGCTAAACCCCAGTGAGAGTCCATTGGAGAAGACTTCCCTTTTCCCTTTTGAGCAGACATCGATTGGAGAGAGTTTCTTGGCTCGGGATGGGAGCCAGTGCCCGCTTCCTACTTTCAGTGTTGCAGCCCATCCAGCTTGAATTTGTGCAGGTACCTTGCATGCAAGCACAGTCTCTGTGAGCTCATGTGTTTGATCCTGTTGTGTCTGGAAGTGTTTACAATCCTTTCTCCTCCTCTTTCATAGATCCCTGAGATTCTGGTGGGCTTTGATGAAGACATCCAGTCTTTCTCTACATTCAGTAGGACTGAGTGCTCCAAATTCTGTCACTCTGGTGGAAACAATTTTAAGTTTTATAAGTCACTTATAGATACATTTATAAATATGAGCTCTAGGTTATAGATTTATATTATAAATTATTTCCATTTTGTTTTTTCTCTTGTTTTTATGTACTGAAAATCATTTCCTATTCAGGTCTTTTAAATAATCAGTCACATTTTATTCTATAGTTTATTCTATTACAATGTTTAATTTTAACTCTATCTTCTGGCATTTATTGAATGGATGTTGTGAGGTAAAGTAATAAACTGATTTTTTTCCAAACTCTTTTCTAAATTATTTTCTCCAAGTTCAATTTTCCCATCCTCATTTATTACATAATTGATGCCTTCTTTTTCTGTAAACATTGGTGTTTAAATATGGATCTAAATGGCATGTAATATTGGGTAAGTTTGAAGTACATATCTAAGCAATCCTGTTTATCCAACTATGCTTCCTTGCAGTGTTCCAGAATTGTCATTTCAGAATGTGTTTGAACATTTATTAGTGTTGAAATGAATACTAAAAACCCACTCTACTTAATTGCTCCAATTTCCTCCCAGAAAAATAAAATTAAGTGTATCATGGGTATATTTACATTAGAAAAACTTCCCAGGACATTAGTAAATAATCCATAACAAAAAAAAAACATGCACAGATGATTGACATCAAGTTTACTCAGAGAGCATAACCAGATGTGAACCAATTCTTTGCTAAGAATAGGGGACATATACTGTCTTGGAGAAAACTGTCACCCTATTTACTTCAGGCCTATAGTTTTGAATTTTTCCAGTTAATTCTTAGAAAATTATGCATCTGCCTCCATGGCTCATCAGTCTTATATGAGTTATAACTTTAACTTTGTACCAAACCAAAGGCCTTAGCAGAGTCTTAACATTCTCTTTCTTACCTGGACACCTTCTTCAGATGGGTTGTAGACAGACACATAAATCTTCATACATGCACTAACAGGAGCAAAAGGCAACAGAACTACGCCCCGGCCAAAGCTCAGATTGAGCTGTGTAGACTTGGTGCTGTGGTTTTGTTGAGTGTATCCTAAAGGTACATAAACAAATGTTTGGTCCCAAAATGATAATATTGGGAGATACCATGGATCTTGAAAAAGTGGGGCCTAGTGGAAATGTCCTTGAATCATTGGGTACATACCTTGAAGGGAACACCCCCAGTCTTTTCCTCACTTGTCTTGATTGTGATTCCTACATGCACATGTTAACATTACCAGAGATCCAAAGCAATGGGATGACTCAACCTTGGACTTGAAACTCCAGAACTGTGAACCAAAATAAACCTCTCTTTTATTCATAAGTTGAGTCCCAGATATTTCATATTAATGTGAAGCAGCCTCACACATCCATTTGGTGAAGATAGGCTATAGCTTATGCTTGCAAATAAAGTTCACTGGAGCACATCCATACTCTTTCATTGACTATTGTCTATGACTGCTCACAAAACGCATTGGCAGAGTAGAATAATTGCAACAGAAGTGTGGTCTGCACTGCTGGGGAAATGTCCCATTGGATTCTTTACAGAAAACGTTAGCTGATTGTGTTATGATGGCACATCTGCTTCCTCACTTCTCACTAAGCACAGGCCCTCACAAGTACGCTCCACTGATGATAAAGACAGATTCTTATTTCTCTTTTACTTTCACCTCAGCAATTCCTGTCTGCTTTTAATTAGACTCAAATCTAGACCTCAGCCGTTCACACAGAAGGCCAAAGGATAATGCAGTCACCACTTTTAATTTTCCTCCACTATGCTGCAATCAGCTCACAAATTAAATCTGATTGTCAATGCCTGAGAAATATTCAAGCTGAGGCCAAAAATAATAAAGGTAATTCTGTTAAGAAAAGGGTAAGACACCCCTTTCCTTGTGCTATTTCTGATGTGTAAGCAAAGCCTAAACTAAGGAGAGAATAGCAATGCAGAGATGTCCATGTCTCTGAATCTCTAAAGTAGATGCATTATTTTAAGCACATTTCCTCTGTCATGTTGAACTCTTTCCAGGGTAAGAGCTGCAACATGTGCAGACCTTTGCTATCAGCAAGGTAATTGCTGGCTCTAGCCCAAAAGGTTCATTCCCTGAGCCATATATTGAGTGACACTTTGTACTGGAAATCTTGCGTTTCCACGGCAGCAAATGAGAACAACAACAGACCAAAGGATAACCATGTTCTTCATCTTATTCTGTGGATTCCTATCATGGAAACTGTTTTCCATAGCCTTTCTTATAACCTCATCTACAACACTTGGTGGATCAGATTACAAGAGTGCTGCATGCATCTACTGAATCATAAAATGAAGTATATAAGATAGTAAAGTTTCAGAAAATGTAAACATCAAAATGTTTATAATAATAATCACCTTACACAGAATTTTCTCTAAATATATATTTTATACTACATGAAAAACATTAGGGTGTTTTATTTTTTGTTGGTGATTAGCAGCCATAACTCTAAGCATTTAAAACCTATCCCTGTCCTCCAGGATTACAATCCAGCCAACACTTTATGTAGAAACACATGGTATACAGTTTTGGTTTTGTGGGACACATACAATCTATGTTATATGTTCTTTGATTTAGGAATAAATAAAATTCTAGCAGAGCATGTTAAGCTTTTGGAGCATACCATTTGAATCTTCAAAGGAAATGTAAGAGCCAGTTTTGAAAGGTAAGTTTACATCTAGTATGTATATAATATATACATATAGATATACTCTTTTTAACAAAATGAGAATCTCATTATACACTTAATATATGATGAGCATATTTTCATGTGTATACATTCACTTCATTATGATAGGCCACTGTATAAACAATCATCAATCCCAGCTATTGCTATCATTTTGGTTTTACCAAATTATAAGTCATATTTTATATCTTATTATATAAGTTTGCCTTTACTTTATGTTAGCAAGTAATCATATGTGTGTATGTGTCTGTTATTGAACTGCTTTTAGGAACTGACTCTTTGTGTCCATCCTTTGTCCACTACTTTTTGCTGTGAGTATGTATATATTGCATGTTTGTGTGTGTATACATGTGTGCAAGCATGTATGGTGTTTTCCTCTAATGTTTTCCATCTTATTATTTTAGATAGTCTCTCACTAAACCTGGAGCTTACTGGTTCTTCTATACTGTCTGACCAGCAAGATCCAGGGATCTTCCCATTTCTGCTTCAGTGCTTAGTTTACAGGTGCATGCTATCATGCTCAGCTTTCTATGTGGGTACATCAGGGATCCAAACTCAGGCCCTGTTGTGTAATATTTTGATCGCATTCTGATGCTCCCAAGAATGCCAATAAAATTTTTCTTTGAATCAGAGGATGAAGCTAGCTACTAGTTGTCCAAAATTAACCATAGATGTTTTGGAGAACTGAGGATGGATAAAGACTCAAGAAATAGTAGAGTGGGTTTAGAGAGGGTCTTGGCCCTTTTGGGATCAAGGAACAAGAGAGGGGGTCACTGGTTACTATGCCACCACTTCTCTGATTGTTCAGTTTCTTACCACAATATCTGACTCCCAAGTTTTTACTGCTAAAGAATAATTAGATAAACACTTCATCTGGTGAAGGACAGAGAGGGAAATTAAAGCCATATGTAGCTAACATAGTAACGAATTTATGGGGATGTGATTTGTTACAGCAGTGGAATAACCAGAAACTATAAACTATAAACTAACATATGCTTCTGAGAAAAATATTAAAAGGTATTATCTCTCTGTAAGTTCAAGACCAGCCTGGTCTACAGAGCAAGATCCAGGAAAGGCACAAAGCTACACAGAGAAACCCTGTCTCAAAAAAAAACAAAAAATAAAGATAGAAAGGTCACTGATCATTCAGGTTGTACATAAGCAGGAAACAACAGCTGCTGATCTTTGAAAGGTACCAACAGTCTTACACTTAAAATGCTTAACTGACAAACCTGTGTGGATGGAACAATGGTCTTTGACATCAGAACAATTACATACATTAGAACATCTGGTACAGGAGCAGCTAGATACTCAACATATTGAAGAATCGATCACTCCTTGTAGTTCTCCTGTATTGGTCATTTAAAAAGAAATCTGGAAAATAAAGAATGGTAACATAAATAAGAGCTATTAATAAGGTAATTCAGCCAATGGGTTCTTTACAGCTTAGAATTCCCTTGCTTTCTTTATAACCTAAAGGATAGTCCATCATAGTGATGGATTTAAAAAACTGCTTTTTTACTATACATTTACAAGTACAGGATAGAGAAAAATTTGCCTCCACAATGGCTACTTACAATAATTCCAAACCTGATAAAAGGTATCAGTGGAAAATTCTTCCACAAGGGATGTTAAAAAAAAGTCCTACCTTGTGTCAATATTTTGTATAACAGCCATTGGAAATAATTCATAAACAGTTTCTTCAACCTATAATTTACCATTATATGGATGATATCTTACTAGCTGATTCAGATGCAGATACCTTAGAGAATGTGTTTGAATGAGTAAAGAAAATTTTGTCTTATTGGGGAGTATAAATTGCTTCTGGAAAAATATAAAGAGGAGATTCTATTAATTACCTAGAATATAAGATAGGTTTACAAAAAATTCAACCACAGAAATTACAAATCTGGGGAGATCAATTACGAAGTCTTGATGATTTTCAAAAATTGCTAGGAGATATTAACTGGTTACAGCCCACAATTGAATTAACAACTCAAGAACTAAGTACTTTATTTCAAACTTTACAAGGTGATAAGGACTTAAATAGCCCAAGAAAATTATCAACTGAGGCTAAGAGAGAATTGGCTTTGATAGAAAAGAAATTACAGGATGCACATGTGGATCAATTGGATCCAGAGCTTGATTGTATTCTAGTTATTTTACCTTCTATACATTCTCCTATAGGAATTCTTATGCAGAGAGGAAATAGAATCTTAGAATTTTTTTTTTTTTTTTTACCACACAAACAGATTAAAATTTTACTAATTTACCTTTTACTAATGTTGAAATTTCCTCATTGTGGACAGAAAATAAACATTGACAAAGAGCTTGCAGTAATTTTTTGGGAGAGATTAGCAACAGATATCCCAAAAGCAAGAGACTTTAGATTATAAAGAGAACTAATTGGATCCCTCCTTACATTGTAGGGGAAAACCAATTTCTGGAGCCCCTACATGTTATAGTGATGCAAACAAATCAGGAAAGGCAGGTTATAAGTGAGGAAATTTAACTAAAGTGGTTCAAAGCCTTTATGATCCTGTTCAAAAGTCAGAATTATATGCTGTTCTCACAGTATTATTAGATTTCCCAGAACCTCTTAATATAGTTACTGACTCTCAATATGCAGAAAGAGTTGTTTTACATATTGGGACCACTGAATTTACTCCTGATTATTTAGAATTAACTTTGTTATCTATTCAATTGCAAAAATAATCAGAAATAGAAATCATTCCTTGTATACAACACATATCAGATCTCATATGGGTCTACCAGCCCTCTAGCACAAGGTATTGATGAACTTAATCAGCTACCATTAGGAAATGTGCTAGAAGCCTCAAACTTTCATACAAAACATGATATTAATAGCAAGGATTTAAAGAAAGCTTTTTCTATCACTTGGCAACAAACCAAGGAAATTATAAGAAAATGTCCTACTTGTTCTTTGTATAAGCAAACTCTCCTACCTGCAGGAAGTAATCCAAAGAGTACTCAAAGAAATAAAATCTGGTAAATGTATGTGTTTTATTTTGCAGAATTTGGAAAATTAAAATAAGCATACCTTACCATAGATACATATTCAAGATTTTGATGGGCAACTGCTTTGAGTTCTGAAAAAGGGAATCTGTAATTACACATTTATTAGAAGTAATGACCATCATGAGGATACCTCTATAAATTAAAACTGACAATGTTCCAGCATATTTCTCCAGTAAAATGAAACAATTTTTTACATATTACAACATAAAGCATATTACAAGTATACCACACAATCTTACAAGACAAATAGTTATAGAAAGATCTAATCATACTTTAAAAGATATACTTAATAAACAGAAAGGAGTGATAAAGACCTCCAGAGATAGAATGAACAATGCTTTATTAACTTTATATTTTTAAATGATAGTGAGAAAGGAACTACAGCTGCAGAGAGACATTGTATAGTGAAAAAAAACTGCTGAATTAAATCACACTGCATACTTTAAAGAGTATTATCCTCATAATGGAAAGCAAGATATGTGTTACGTTGGGGAAGAGGTTTTTCTTTTGTTTCCACAGGAGAAAAAAAAAGCTATGGATACCATCAAAATTGATAAAGATTAGATTCAAACAGGAAAAGTCTATTGATTTGAAGAGGCGATAGTTAGTTCATCAACCTGGTCACTCAATCTAAACTAACTTATAAGATTAACAAATGCTTTTTGTTTGATCAGATATAACCTGCCAAAAAAACTCCCCAAAGTTAGGGTTGGGGCAGGCTTTTGTTTTATCTTTCAAGGAGAATGAAGGCATCAAACTAAGGAATCTAAGGACCACTGGACAAACAAGACACCTAAAGAAAAAGGATGAATCATCCAGAGAAAATGTCCCAAGTAAAAGAATAAATTGACCTAAAGATATAGCACATTCCCAACAGGATAAAATTTCATAAATCGTCCCAAATGTTTGTTTCTGCTATTCTCTACAGATATATAAGGTAAATGGTTTTTTTGTAGTCCCAGTTTAACTAAAAATTAAAGCTGGCTTTGGAGTTGGAGCATGGCTCTCTCCTTCTCTAAACCCAAGCATGCTTGTTAAAGGAAAATCCAGAGATCTCCCGAGTGAACTGGGGGTGGGAGTTGGGGGAGTGGGAGGATGGGAACTTGAGGGAGTGGGTTGGGCAGCTTGGGCATCACAGGTGGATTGGGGGTGGGATGGAGGGGGAGAGTAATGAAAGAGAAATATTGATGAGGGAAGGGTATTTGGTAGTTAGGGAGAAACCTGCTGTGAGGGCAACTCCCAGGAATCCACAACGATAACCCCAAGTAAGACCCTTAGCAATAGTGGAGAAGGTGCCTAAAATGCCCATCTACTATAATCAGATTGTTGACTACCCTAACTGTAATCAGAGAGCCATTGTCCAGTGACTGATGGAAACAGAGGCAGAGATCCATAGTCAAGCACTGGGCCGATCTCCAGGAATTTTGCTGAAGAAAGAGAGGAGCAAATGTATGAGCAAGGTGGGGTCAAGGTCATGACAGAGGAACACACAGAAACAGCTGAGCTAAGCTTATGGGAGCACATGGACTCTTGACCAACAGTTAGGGAGCCTGTCTGGAACCATCCTAGGCCCTCTGCATGTGTGTGACAGTTGTGTGGCTTGGTCTGTTTAAAGCTCCTAGTAGTGAGATCAGGACCTATCCCTAGCACTTACCTGGCTTTTGGGAACTTGTTCCCCAAGCTGGATTACCTTGCCCAGCCTATATGCAGTGGGAAGAGCTCGGTCCTACCTCAACTTGATGTTCTGTTTTGTTCAAACTCATGTGAGCCTACCCCTTTCTGAAAGAATACATGGAGGAGGAGTGAATGAGGAGGGGTGTAGATGGATGTTGGGAAGAAGAAACAGGAGGGGAGCAAGGAGGGAAAGTGTGGTCAGTATGTAAAATAAATAAAAAATGTTAATTAAATTTTAAAAATTTAATGGGGAATAAAAGGAAAATCCAAAATCTGTTTCATGTCAAAATAGCCACCTGGTATGGGGCAGAAGAAAAAAAAAAGGAATTATTTTATTGCCACTATTCTCATAATCCTTTGGTTTTGTTTTGACTCTTTAAAAATTTTCTTAATGTATAAATAATATCTCAAAATTTGTAAGATTTATATATATATATACATACTCTCTGTCATGATTTTAATGGTCATGTAGAGTACTAACAAATTCTAGAAGAAGGTATCATCTAGTTTCCTGCACATGATTTCAGACCTGAGTCTAAATCAGGTAACTAAGAATTAAGTTTGTGTAACCCAAATATACTTAAATTGTGGTTCTTTAACCTCTCAGAGACCTGCTGCACATGACATTTAAAATGTTTAAGTTTTCTGCAGTGAACCATGACCATTCCTAACAACAACCTTTGAAATCTCCAGAAGGAGGATGGGGCCCACAAGGATTTCACCTGGATTGTGGTGACTCTACTAAGCTGATAAGTACAAACCAAAGAACAGCTTTGGATTACAAACTTCTTGGGACAGTTTTAAGGCAGCTAGCTGAGATGGTCCAGCCTCATGTACTAAGTCCAGCCAGAACTGCAGATAAGCACTACACTTTCCCAATACAAAGAAACTAGCAACAAATGATACAGCTATCTCTCCCAGGACTTGACCAGTATCTCAATTTACTCAGGGTCCCCTAGAGATGCTGTTGCCCCACCCCTAGACAACAGGAAATGGTCTAAAGAACATGATGTCTATGTTCCCAAGAAGTGGGGTGGGTGGATTTTGGTCATTCAGTGGGTAAGGGATATGTGTCATCACTTAGGTAGGGTGGTTGGTTACAATTTGATATTGGCAATGGTCAGGAAAAAGCTGAACATAGGAGATTAGATTCAGGGATCTCATTCTGAAAGGAAAAAGGGGGAACATAGAAATGATAGGATAAAACAGTAGATTGTTGAATCTACTTTTAAACTAAAAAAGCAAATACTAGTCTTAAATATTTTACATTGTTATAGATTTTTGTATATTGATTCAAATTTAAGATTATTTCTGTTAGAACATATTGTACATATAATTCTATTCTTGTTTAAGGTATTGTACCAATGCAGCTCATTTAACAATGTAATGTAAATTTCTAGTCCTTGGAAGTTATTATGAACTATTGAGGATAATAAAGAAATGCAGGTTAGTAGTTAGTCCCCTAAAAAATCGTGTAGTCATGTTAGTTATGTTTTCAAGGTCAAACATATATATTTCAGATAGACAGGTGGTTTTCAAACACTTCAGAGATCTACAGAATATGGCATTTAAGATACTGGAATAACATAGGGCTTTTGAATGACAGTGAGACACGTCTATTCCTGGGAGCACCAATCTAATCTACTTCAAAAAAGGATGATGGGCATCAAAGAACCTCCATATGTAGTTTGCTTTTTTTTGCAGCAAAAGCTAGCCACTGGGCAAAGAAACTGCCTTTGCCTCAAATGCTGACAGTATGCTGGACAAGTAGGGCACAAAGAAAAGCAACTGCTGAACAGCAACTACCAAACTTTGCCAAGACATGGCATGACAGTCCTTCAAAATTCTGGCTTCACAGAAAAGTCGGTCAGATATTCTAGGCCTGTAGGTTGAAGATGAATGCCCCAATGTTACAGAGGAACCTTGGGTGACTGTCAAGGCAGTCTGCTGTTTATGTCATTTCTAAAGTTTAGAAAGTTGATAGTTCTACACTTCTGGTTTACTTAAGTAATATCTTATCCTTCTTGGGTCTCTGATGGAGATTGAATACTAGTTAATTATAGTTTTACAGATTTCCTTGTTACCAAATTCAGAAAAGAAACATACATAAGTAGTAAAGTATATATATAAAACGTTGAGAGACATAAAAGCTGAAATTGTTTATCTAAGAAATTTTCTTTCTTTATTGATTATTATTATTATTATTATTATTATAATATTTGTGTTTTAATTTTACACATCAGGCATGGGTTTCCCTGTCCTTCCCCCTCCCCCCCACCCCCACCTTCCCCCCAACCTCTCCCCTCCATTCCCATCTCCTCCAGGGCCAAGACTTCCCTGGGGATTCATTAAAACCTGGTAGATTCAGTACAGGCAGGTCCAGTCCCCTCCTTCCCTGGCTGAGCAAAGTGTCCCTGTGTAAGCCCAAGGTTCCAAACAGCCAGCTCATGCACTAAGGACAGGTCCTGGTCCCACAGCCTGGATGCCTCCCAAGCAGTTCAAGCTATTCAATTGTCTCACTTATCCAGAGGGCCTGATCCAGCTGGGGGCTCCCCAGCCTTTGGTTCATAATTTATGTGCTTCCATTCGTTTGGCTATTTGTCCCTGTGCTTTTTCCAATCTTGGACTCAACAATTCACACTCTTACAGTCCCTCCTCTTTCTCGACAATTGGACACCTGGAGCTCTACCTGGGGCCTGGCTGAGGATCTCTGCATCCACTTCCATCAGTTATTGGATGAGAGTTCCAGCTCGACTATTAGGGTGAGAGTGCTGGCCAGATAGGAGCTGGGGGCTGGACTCTGAGTCTCAGTAAGTCCCTGGAGTCTCCTTATTTTGTCCAAATGGGAGCTCCTCTTGTCCAGATGGGAGTTCCGGGACAGGATGGAAGCTCTGGTCCAGATTGCAGTTCTGGGGTGGATGGGAGCTGGGGGCTCTCTAGTCCAGATGGGAGTTCTGGGGCAGATGGGAGCTGGGGGCTGGTCTCTGAATCTCAGGAAATGGCTGGGGTTTCCGGCAAATGGGTGTGGGGGCAGGGTGTGGAGACTGCAGGATCTGCCTGCAGTCTTGGAAAAGGGGAGCCTTCCCACAGGGCCTGACGAATGGCCAGAAACTGGGACCAAGTTGGGCAGGTCTTCCTGGGAAGGCTGGTACCCAGGGTGGGACCCAGAGGTGGTTGCCTCTCTGACTACAACCCCAGGCACTCACCTCTGGTCCAGATGGGAGTTCCGGGGCAGGATCGAAGCTCTAAGATATTTTTTGAGGTCTAAAAAATAGTTTTGCATTGGTAATACAAGTTAGGATAGAAAGTGAATTAGGTACAAAACTTTGGACTCACCAAGATAAGATAGATAATAGAGAATTTTCTCTAAATTTGCAAAATGCAAATGGAATGGACATTATGAATGTAATTCTTACCTGATAATTGTTCTTTTTGTATATAGTTTTTTTGTGTGTCAGTGTTAAAATCTTCCCTTTTATTTAGACAAAAAGGAGGAAATGTGTGATGTTTTTATTGCATTCTGATGCTCTCAAGACTGCCAATAAAAATTTGCTTTGAATCAGATTGCTAAGCTAGCAAATAGCTGACCAAAATTAACCATACATGTTTTGTAGAACTGAGGACAGATAGAGAGACAGGAAGTAGTAGAGGGGGGATTAGAGAAGGTCTCATTCCTTTTTGGATGGAGCAATGAGAGAGAGAGAGAGAGAGAGAGAGAGAGAGAGAGAGAGAGAGAGAGAGAGAGAAGGAGTAGGTCACTGGTTGCTTCTCCACTGCTTCTCTGATTCAGTTTCTTACCACAGTATCTGACTCCCAAGGCTTTATTGATACTTCAAAGTCCTAATGCTTATGTAGCAAGGACTTTACTAATGGAGCTAACCCTAGCCTCTGTCCATTTTACTGTTTAAGAATCTGTTTTGCTAATTTATAAGACTTGTAACCTATTATAAAAGCAAGTAGCTGGTCCATGCTTTTTCCCCCCACCATTGTGTATGCTGCAGTTTTTCCATGGGCCACAACTTCTTTTTACTTATGATATTTGGGACCACCTTATAAGGTTTTATGTATTTATGTAATGAAGTAAAATGTCTCAATATTTTAGTTTGATGTGTCTGACTTAGGAAACATACTTTGGGGAAAAGCAGAGTTCATGACAAGATTATGAAAATAGTTTTCTGATTTCCTAAGAAGGTTTTGCTTTTTCTAGTTATATGTTATTCCACGTGGAATTGATGCTGGTATACAATAAACACTGGGTTCTAGCTTCAGAGATGCTTGTGGTGGCTGGTCTTATGTCAACTTGATGCAAGTTATCTAAAAGGAGAGAATCTCAATTCTAAAAAATGCTGCCGGGCAGTGGTGGCGCACGCCTTTAATCCCAGCACTCAGGAGGATCTCTGTGAGTTCGAGGCTAGCCTGGACTACCAAGTGAGTTCCAGGAAAGGCACAAAGCTACACACAGAGAAACCCTGTCTCAAAAAACCAAAACCAAACAAACAAACAAACAAGGGTTGGGGATTTAGCCCAGTAGTAGAGTGCCCTGGGTTCGATCCTCAGCTCCGGGGGGGAAAAAATGCTTCCATAAGATTGGGTAGGCAAACCTGTAAGACATTTTCTTAATTAGTTATTTTTGGGAGAGGGCCCAGTCCATGATGGGTGGTGCCATCCCTGAGCTGGTGGTCCTGGGTTCTGTAAGAAAGCAGGCTGAGCAAGCCATGAAGTACAAGCCAGTAAGCAGCACCCCTCCATGGCCTCTGCATCAGTTCCTGCTTCCAGGTTCCTGCTCTGTTTGAGTTCCTGTCCTGACTTCCTTTGAGATGAACAGTGAGTGATGTTGAAATGTAAGCCAAAAAAACCCCTTTCCTCCCCAACTTGCTTTTGGTCACAATGTTTCATCACAACAATAGTAATGCTAACTAAGACAATATCTTTAGGGAGATATTGGAACAGAAGAGCTTGGAATCTTGCTTTGGTTTGATCACTTTGGGTTTTGAAATTCAGTTTGGTTTTTGAAGAAATTAACAGTGTTTTTTGTTTGGGGTTGGTTTGATTTTTGCTTTTTCTCTAATATTTTCAGTTTATCCATATGCATTTCTTTCTGTTGAAAAGTCACAACAGAGTGACCGCAGAGTAATGTTTACAGCCTGATCCCATGCTCTCTTTTCTTCCTATGGATGCCTTTTATTACTTCAATTTGGTCTAGTGTGATTTGACCCACAGTAAATGTGTAGTTATAGATGTGAATAAAATCAAGTCAAAGAGGAGAAATGCTTGAGGGGAGTGACACTATGATGTTGTGGGTATTGACACCAACTATCTGGGCCACATGACCAAGTCTCTGGGAACTAGGTATGTGGCCAAATTGTCTTGCCCTCCCTTATACTTGTTCTTATATTATTGTGAATTCAGCTGGCTAGCTGACAAGGTCATCTCTGTCAGTAGTGACTCTGGGTCCGAGTGTTTCATCAAGGAGCTGTAGCAGGGGCAACAGATTGATGGTGGATTCTCAGGGGCCACAGGGATCATCTAACTTCTCAGAGTTGTGAACTGCTCTGGCTGGAGTTTCTGTGTGGGACCAAGGAGATCTGTGGAGAAAGGGGGAACCTATGTAACTACTGGATACCTCTGATCCAAATGGCAGATGAAGTTTGTGTGCCTCTCTTACTCCTTCAGTTTACCATTCCTTCTGGAAGATTCAGTACCCATCACTGGTAATCCCATTGTCTTGCATTACTCTAATAAAAACCAATCTAATATTTAGCCAGTGAGGTAAAAAGCACTTGCCTCACAAGCCTGAGTTCAATCCCTAAAACTCACATTAAGAAAGAAGAAAGAAGGCCGGGCAGTGGTGGGGCACACCTGTAATCCCAGCACTTGGGAGGCAGAGGCAGGTGGATCTCTGTGAGTTCAAGGCCAGCCTGGTCTACAAAGCGAGTTCCAGACAGCCTCCAAAAGCTACAGAGAAACCCTGTCTCAAAAAACCAAAAAAAGAAAAAGAAAAAGAAATGTAGTGGAGTACATCTGCAGTCCCAGCATCCCTGTGGGCATGGGAGGTAGCTTAGAGCCATTCTGTTCCATTGGGTGGTGTGTGGCCACATAGTTGTCATACACTTAAAATATTCTTAATACATCTATGATGTTGAATTTCATTCCATTTCAATTTAATTGTATTTAAAGATAGAAGTAAATTCTTGGTTCAGCTAAATATGCATCAAATGTCTTGAGTACATTAATATACTTTTTCAACTGTTACTTTTATGAAATCTAATATGAAGTTAAGTGTTTTAAATAAAAGTTTCACATATAAATTGGGATCTAATTCTAAAACATACACTAAGCTTGAGAGACTTAGTACAGAAAAAAGAATGTAAGAGATCTCCTCATTTTTTTCTTAGAAACAGGTCTCACTAAGCAGCCCTAGCTAGCCTGGAACTTGCTTAGACCAGCTTAGTCTGGAACTCATAGAGATCTGCTTCCCTGTGGCTCCTAAGTGCTGATATTAAAGGTGTGCACCACCATGCCTGACCATCTCTCTATGATCATTTTTATACTGACTGCATTTTACAATGTTCTGGGAATTGGCTTCCTCCCCAAGAGGCCTAGCTCTCTCCCCCTGAGGCCTCTGTGTCCTGGTGTGTCCTTTATCCTCCAGAACTCCCCAGTGATCAGACAAAGGCTAAAACTTCCTCCATCTCTCCCCACATCTCCTGCCAGCTCTCCCCTAGGAAACAATTTGCTCTCTAATTCACCTATCAGGGCTATCTCTGGGGAACCTGAATTCAGACCGATTTTCTTACCCCATACTCATAGTTTCAGTTCACCATTTCATTTTCTGGCAGGTCATACATACAGTCCCGGGCACTTCATGCCATGTAGCAATTCCTGTAGCCTCTTTGGTATGCAGCCAAACATCCAATGGTTGGCTTGGAATGCAAAACACAAATTTAAAAGAATGATCATATAGAATTGCAGAGTCAATTGTTTGCATTTGGGAATGGTATGACACATCTTTGATGAGCAAGGCTCCTGAGCTACAGAACTGCCCAGATATCAACACACTACTTTCAGTACCATCCAGGTTGTCAACGGTGATCCTGGGGATTGAAAGGAGCTGAAAACTTTGTGTGCTGTATGTCTTAGATAGCGATTCTATTGCTGTGAAAAGACATCATGATGGTGGCAACTTTTATAAAGGAAAACATTTAATTGTGATGGCTTATAGTTTCAGAAGTTTAGTTCATTATCATCATGATGTGACATGGTGGCATACAAGTATACATGGTGTTGGAGAAGTAGCTGAGAGTCCTACATCTTGACTCATAGGAAGTGGTCTATCTCACTGTGTATGGCTTCAGCATATATGAGACCTCAAAGCCTGCCTCCATAGTGACACACTTCCTCTCACAAGGATGCACTCACTCCAACAAAGCCACACCTCCTACTACTTCCACTCCCGTTGAAGGCCATTTTCTTTCAAACTACGCACTGCATTTAAACATAAGTGTGCCTCAAATCAACATAAGTCATCCCTCACACATGACCCTGTGTAATACCAAGAAGCACAGTCATGCATTCGGCTCTAACAGACTGAGCTGAAAGAATGCCTCTGAGAGCTACATGCTAAAGTACAGCACAGCCTTTCATTCTCTTTAAAAGCCTCACTGCATTCACATGAATAATGCCAGCTTCCTGGAGAGAACAGAATTCCTGTCTTTTAGGTAGGCAATTGGATTATCAAAGAATATCTTTGATTCTCACAAGTCTGCTTGAATTATTGAATTGGGTCTTAACACTCTGCCTGCCTGTCACCGTGCAAAATGTCATCTTTCTCAATTAAAGTGAAAGCCCAACTTTTCCCTTTTCAACACCAAAAGTTAGCAGCTATGCCAAGATAAAGATAAAAATATTGAACAAAATGCTTTTTGAAAATGAGTTGCAGGCACATTTTATCTAAATGATGACTATTTATAAAAGCTTTAGTTGTGCTTATCACATAAGCTGTATTTCAGGAAACTTGGAATGTGTCCCACAGAAACAGCAGGCGATGAGGACAACATGACCAAGAGGCCTAGTTAATTCATCAAGTAGAGAAATACAACAACTTCAACTGACTTACATAGATTTCTGTAGCAAATTTGTTCAGAACATTCACATGATACGTCTCAAATCTGGCTGCTGGGCTATAGGGGTGCAGTGGGCAGAAAAATTTTGTTAGCCCCTTTGTAAGTATTATGAAGATATATTTGAAATTTAACTTTTGAATACAAATTAAATTCTCAAAGTTCAAAATTCATAGGTACAGAACATCACCATCATCAGTATATATTTATGACTGCAATTGTATACACACCACAGCATGGGTCATCTGATTGTTCTACTAGAACTTTTACACACTGAGCCATCTTGCCAGCCCAAGCAAAGCATTTTTAAAGATCTCTATAGGCTGGAGAGCTTGTACAATGGAAAATAATGCTTGCTCAGATCTCCAGCACCCACATAAAAACAGTCCCAGTTGTGTGTATGTGTGTGTGGAATCCCAGCACCAGGACTGGGAGTCAAAAAACTGGAGGACCCCAGGGATCTCAATGGCCAGCCAGTCCAGTCATAACCATGAGCTCTGGCCTCCACATGCATGTACACACAGTTGTATGTATCCACTTCCCACTTCCTACACACAAATGCACACACACACACACACACACACACACACACACACACACACACATTCACATAAGCACAAGAACCAGTTCTTTTATTAAAATTCACCTCTCTCTTTGTCCCTATCTCTACTTCTCCCTTTCCATGCTATTACATTTTTCTGTTTTATCCTAACATGTTCTCTACATAGTCAAACAACCATGAATTCTTTTTGCCTTTTCTTTTTATATACATAATGTACACATTGTGATGTCCCTTGCATTTTTGCACTTACTTTTGCACAAATAGTCCCTTTAAATAAGAGGTCACTAGTAAGGTCTTTGAACCTCAAATTCAATGCATAATATCCATCAGGTGAGAACAACCAAAAGCACACACCTTGACCTAGGCTAGACCTAAAGGACCAGAAAAGTATCCACATGCAAGTTGTGAACTGAGGATGCCAGGACGTTTGTCATCATACAGACCTGGATGGAATTCAATTCCTATCTGCATGTGGATAGCCCCTGGCACTCTCACGTGGTCAGTAGAGATGATGGCATCTCCCTTTCCATATTCCTGGGAAGAATAGAGAGACATTGCATGTACAGATTCAGCATCTAATCAGTAAGTGCTTTGTGAACTCCAGGCACCCACACCAGCAGGTTGCCTGCCTTTCCATTCCTGTCTCACTTATTCACTCTTTGCCAACTTCTTTCATGTCCCAAGTAAATGACTTACATTCAAATTCTTGCCCTAAGCATCATATTTCATGAATAGAGCTGTGGTTCAGTTGATAGAGTATTTGCTTGCCAGGATGAAGGAAGCCCTTGTTCAATCTCCAGCTTCCCATAAAATTGGGCATGCTGATACACGCATGTAATCTCAGCACTGGGGAGATAGATGGAGGCAGAAACGTTGGAAGTTCAAGGTCATCCTCAACTATATAGCAAGTGTGAGGCCAGCCTGGGCTATATAAAACCTTGTCTCAAAATAAAATAGGAAGTCTTTCTCTGAAGGAACCTAAGGTAAGAACACATATTTCTTTAAACATAAGTGATGAAGGACACTGACAAGTTTAAAGTCTTTAGACAATTGCCAGGTGTATATGGTAAGTACTGTATATGTTTGCTATCATCAGTGATGCTATTATTACTGTTAGTACTATCACCACATGTCCATTTCAGGAGTGGCAACCTCACTATCAATCACTGTCTCATAATGACTCCTACTTCATTTCACTGAGAAATAGCTTTTGCACCAAGCAATTGGACACGCACCATTATTTCCATCCCCTGTAGGCTGCATCAGGAGCTAACCCTTGGCAATGATTCTTAGAATTTCCCTCACATGTATCTAAATTACAATATTTTCTTGTAATCTGTCTCCAAAGCCTTCACACTACTCTCTCTCACTAAGATATGGGGCATGCATTATTAATTAAATGACATGACATTATAGCCAGTAATTGAATTACTCCATAGCTCCTGCCTGTGGTAATTAACATCTATCAAAATAAAAGAGGTGGAGCTGTGTTGTCTGTGTTACAGTTTGGATTCATGGGGTTTTGATCTGGTTAAGCATAAACTAACAAGCAGTTGAATTATATTGAATTACATTGACATTGGCATGCTTATATTGCCCTTATTTGTTCCCAGGCATGGCAGAATGCTGAGAGTCCATTTAAGAGTGTACATATTTATCCTTAACAAACATTCTTCTTTCAGTGCAGGTTCAGGAATATGACTGTGCTTTTAAACTGATGAAAAGTATTCTCGCCAGGCTGTGTTCAGTAGCTGTTTTGTACACAAGAAACTATTTAAAAGTAAGTCAGGAACAACCAATTAAATCTAAAAATGATTCTGCAGCTACTGTATCAATTATAGGCACAACCAGTAAGCAGTTTGTGTGCAAAAGTACTCATAAAATCAGAATCATGTCAGAGCTAGTCGATAGCTATCAATTGTTATTAGGGTAAAGCAAAACAGGAATGCAGGGAAATGCTGTGCACCAAGAAAATGAATCAGGATTTAAGTTTCCTCATGAATAAGCAAACAGATTGCCTCACATAAACAGACACACAACTGTATTCAGTAAAATCAATACTGAGAAGAAATAGCACCTCAGAATAAAAGGGCTATCCACCAAAGCAATATTCCCACCGATATGCAGACATCAGGAAGCACAGAAATAAAATAAAATGTATATTTACAGCAATATTCATGACAGCTGTGGACCTCAACAGAAATACAGACTTAATTTCCTCTTTACCTAAGCCCACACACAGGCAAGCCTGCTGTAGGAATCTCCATAGACACTTTCTCCCTGCTCCTTCCCACATGGCCCTCCTACCCCACTTTGAGGAACAAATATACATGCATCTGGAGCCCTTGTTCAGCGAAAAGCACCTTAGACCTTGGTCTACTTCACATTGCCTAGGACAGTGTTGCCTATGTCTTTGTGTTGACAATATTAGTAATAAAATCCATTTCCTAATCAAAGTTTTCCTTGTTTCAGGGGTTTGTGGCATTGGGGTAATATTGGAGAAAGGATACAAAGTTTATGCCTGACATTAGGGATAAGGTATGGCAATCTATTGTACAGTATGGTGATTATCATTAACAATGCCCTCTGTTATTGAAAATTGCCCAGTGAGTATATTTTAATGTTCTTACCACAATAAAGGATACAAGGTGATGTGTACATTACTCAGCTCAATTTGATAATTTCAGGAAGTATACATGTATCAAAACCTTTATGTTATACCCCTGTTTATAAGTATATACAGTTTTTCAACAATTCAAACTTACAGATCTTTTTATTGGGACACTCAGGGTTTTGTTTGTTTGTTTGTTTGTTTGGCATATACTTAAGTTTTTCTTTTTTGTTGGTTTGTTTTGTTTTTTGAGACAGGGTTTCTCCATGTAGTTTTGGTGCCTGTCCTGTATTTCACTCTGTAGACCAAGCTGGCCTCGAATTCACAGAGATCCACCTGGCTCTGCCTCCCAAGTGCTGAGATTAAAGGCGAGTGCCACTACTGCCCGGCTAAGTTTTTCTTTATTTTACAGATAAATAACAGCAAGCTTAGAAAGACTAAGACATGGTTTCAAAGTGAAACAGTTGATAAAGGATAGAGCTGAGACAAAAATTTGATTTTCTGCTCAGTCCAGACTCTCTTGTTTTGGGGGAGGGGTTGGGAGGACACCCAATTTTATGGGTGTTTATTTGTTTACTTGTTTGCTTACTTTGTATTTGGTACTAAGAATTAAACACAGCATTATTTGCTTTATAAGTGCTTTACTACTGAGCCGTATGCCACTCATACAGTTTTTTAGAGTCCTGAATTGTAAGAAGAATTTCTTGATCTTTTTGTAATCCCACTGAAGGAAGACAAAACATTCTCTTTAGATGCGGCATAATAAGGAGTTATGAATCTCAGTCATCATTCCTGAACACCTCCAAATATCCTTTGGAAGTATCTATCAAATGCTAGGACATAAAGGACTTGGGAAACTATGGTGATATATTGTGTACCCTAATAAATTTGTGTCAGGAACCAAGACCAAACATGAACCATGGACATGTACTAGCTAGGCCAGAGAACAAGTCATATGACCACTGCCCTTTCCCAGAGCAGTAACACCTGTTTACTAACCAGAGGCCCCCAAAGATAAGAAGACATTCCACAGTCAGGTGCCATGACAACCAAATGATGGTCAGGTAGCCTAGCAACAGAATAAATGACCCCTGACCAGTGACCTTAGCCAACACCCTGCAGTTGCATGATCTGCACGTGCCCCGTGTCTTGTATCCCTTCCACCTTTTCCACTCCCCTTTCCCCTTCCCTCCTTTCTGCCCCTTCCCCTCCTGTGCTATATAAGCCTTGCTGAGGAAAATAAAATTTGCAGCTTGATCATCTTGCTGTCATCTCTCGTATCCCCTGTTCCTTTCATTCGCTCCCACAGGTGGTTCGCCCTAGTTGAAACCCTGCTGGCCAGGGCAAATTTGCCTGAAGATCAGAGAGACAAAGGAACAAGCCACCTCTTTCCTCTAGAACTCCTCAGCCTGAAAAGCTTTTCTCAGCTGAATGACTTCAGTTTCTCTCTCCTCGTGCCTTTTTCTCTACACACCCATATCATTTCCTGTCTCAACTTTCCTAGTGCTGGGATTAAAGGCGTGTGAGTCCCAAGTACTGGGATTAAAAGTGTGTGCCACCACTGCCTGGCTCTGTTTCTTTCCTAGACTGAGTCAATCTCACATAATCCAGGGTGACTTTGAACTCACAGAGATTCAGACTGAGCTCTGCCTCCCAAGTACTAGGATTAAAGGTGTGTGCCACCACTGCCTGGCCTCTACGTCTAATTTAGTGGCTTGTTCAGTTCTTTGATCTTCAGGCAAATTTATTAGGGTACACAATATATCACCACAGGAAACATGGAGAGAGAAAAAGACTTGAGAAATGAAAGTAAAAGAAGGAGAGATAGAGATGAAAGAAGGGGGAGGAGAGGGACACCTAACCATTGACTCATATATGATGCAAAGCTTTTGCCCCTCTAGTTGCAAACACCTAGTCCTCATAAGAATTTGATACAGTTTACATAGGTTTCTTGACAACACATTTTCTCTTTTTCATTTAATATACAAATGACAGTCAACTAGCTAGATGTCACATGCCTATTTTGACAAAGCATCATGATGATGCTGTGGTGCTTCCTGCTTAGAGTTAGTTTCTCAATAGCAGGAGCCAACCTGCTTCTTAAGACAACATTTTACACTTGAAAACAGAACTTCATTTTGTCACAAATAACAGGGCATTTCAACTGTAAAAACATTGATTACAAACAATAGGATCAAGTGATTAGAAGATTCTAGAAGTCAATAACCTCAGTTTGCCCTCAATGTACTAGTAGGTGATCTAGTTTTTATATGCCTCAAAGGATCTTCTAAATAATCCTCCATCGATAAGATTAAGTATTCAGATCAGACTGCCTGGGAACACACAGGCCACTCTGGCCAGGGAAGCAGATTGTCTAACACCAGATCTTCACCACCTCTTCTGCTCCTCCAAATCCAATCCCCAGTCTCATCCCCAGCTCTGGAGTAGAACACCTGCTGCAGTCTGCCATTCTCTTCTGTCCCCATTTCCAGTGGATCTCATAGATCTTCCTCTCTCAACCTCTCCTCCCCATTACTTTGTCCCACCACCACCCCCAACTCCAGCAGGCACTCCCTGGGAACCCAACCACTCCAACTAGGGAAGTGAGGAGGCTAACTGCAGATCTTCAGATCTCCCTTCATACCTCCAAGTCCAAGCCCCAGTCTCATCCCAAGCTCTTTAGCAAACCTTCTGCTGTGTCCTCTCCAAATTCTCTGTTCCCATAATGAGGGGGCTAAGTAAGAGGTACAGATAAAACACTCTGTTTTCCTCCCTCGTCTGAAGCCCCCAGGGCTTCCCCATTCCTAAGTCTTAGGTCCCAATACCCAGAAACACCTTTTACCTGGAACCCCCAGTACCCACACCCATCAGGACCCCAGAAGATGTTCCTCTAGGCAACAAGAAGCTACCATGCTCTCCTAAGAACCAAAGAGAAAACAGAAACCAAGGAACAAAACACCTACCCAATAAAGACAAGACCAGATATCAGCATCTACAATTAAAATCTTCCCAATCCCAGATGCCAAGATGCCAAAATAACAACACAATCAACAACAGCCAGGACAACATGTTTCCACTAGACCAGCACCCTTACTAAAGCATCATTGTTTAAGCATAATAAAAAGACCTTAAAACAGCCTTTATGTATATAATAGAAGTCCTTAAAGGAAAAAATGAATAAATCTCTATTTTAAAAAATCTATGAAAACACAAACAATGGGAGGAAATTAATAAAACCTTTTAAGACATGAAAGTGGAAATAGAATCAATAAGGAAACCCAAACTGAAGGAAATCTGGAAATGGAAAACATAGGAACTTATAGGAACCACAGAGGAAAGTTTCACCAACAGAATACAAGAGATAGAAGAGAGAATCTCAGGTACTAAAGACAACAGAAGAAAAGGGTACATTGATCAAAGAAAATGTTACATCTAAAAAAAACTCCTGGCACAAAATATCCATGAAATCTGTGGCATTGTGAAAAGACCTAATCTAAGAATAATAGAAATAGAGGAAGGAGAAGAAAGCCAGCTCAAAGGCCCAGAAAATAGTTTCAACAAAATCATAGAAGAAAATTTTCCTAACCTGAAGAAGGAGATGCATATCAAAGTATAAGAAGTATACAGAACATCAAATAGATTGGACTAGCAAAGAAAGTCTCCTTGACACATAATAATCAAAACATTAAATGTACAAAACAGATAAAGAATATTAAAAGCTAGAAAGGAAAAAGATCAAAGAACATAGCAAGGCAGACCTGCTGTGGGATGTTCAAGTATGTCAAATATGTTGCTCTGATTGGTTAAACTAAAACACTAATTGGCCAGTAGCCAGGCAGGAAGTATATGTCGGACAAGCAGAGAAGATAATTCTGGGAAGTGGAAGGCAGAGGCAGAGAGAGCTGCCAGCTGCCACCATGACAAGCGAGATGTAAGGTACAGGTAAGCCACGAGCCACATGGCAAAGTATAGATTAATAGAAATGGGCTAAATATAAGAGTAAGAGCTAGACAATGGTAGGCCTCAGCTAATGGCCAAACAGTTTAAATAATATAAGTGTCTGTGTGTTTATTTTATAAGTGGGCTGTGGGACTGACAGGGCTTGGGGGGGGGGGGGGCTGGAGAGAAGGTCTCCAGCTACACAGACTGATTAGAATAACACCTGACTTCTCAATGGATATTATAAAAGCCAGAATGGCTTCGACAGATTCGATGCAGACTCTAAGAGACCACAGATACCACTCCAGATTACTTCATCCAGCAAAACTTTCAATCACTATAGATTGAGAAAATAAGACATTTCATGATAAAACCAAATTTAAGTAACATCTGTCTACAAATCCAGCCCTCCAAAAGTCACTAGAAGGTAAATTCCAACCTAAAGAGGTAAAGCACAACCAAGAAAACAAAGACAAAATAAGGACACACACACACACACACACACACACACACACACACACACACACACACCAAAAAATAAAAATTAAAAAAATAACAGGAATCAACAATTATTGATAATTAATATCTTTCAACATCAATGGTTTCAATTCCCCCCCCCCCAAAAAAAGACACAGACTAACAGAATGGGTGTGAAAACAGGATCCATCCTTCTGTTGCTTCCAGGAAACATACTTTAACATCAAAGATAGACATCACCTATGGGTAAAGGATTGAAAAAAAAGATATTCCAAGCAAATGGACCTAAGAAACAAGCTTGTGTAGATATTTTAATAGCTGAAAAAATAGACTTCAAACCAAAACTAATCAGAAGAGATAGGGAAGGACACTATGTACTCATCAAAGGAAAAAATCTACCAAGAGGACACTGCAATTCTTAATATTCATGTCCCAAACATGAAAGCACCCAATGTAAAAAAAAAAAAAAAAAAACACTTTAACAGTTTAAATCACATATTGACCCTCACATACAAATAGCTGGAGACTTCACTACCCCACCTTGTCAATAGACAGGTCATCCAGACAAAACTAAACAGAGAAATGCTGCAGATAACTTATAAACTAAATGGACATAACAGAACATTTCACCCAAACACAAAAGAATATACCTTCTCAGCACATCATAAAACTTATTCCAAAACTGGCCACATAGTGGGACACAAAGCAAATCTCAAGAGATTCAAGAAAATTGAAATAACATCCTACTTCCTATCTGATCACTATGGATTAAGGCTGGGTATCAACAACAGAAACAAAAGAAAGCTTACAAACTCATGGAAACTGAACACCTTCTCTATTGAATGAAAAATTGGCCAAGAAAGAAACCAAAGATCTTCTAGAGTTGAGTGTAAATGAATACACAACATACTCAAATTTATGGGACACAATGAACGCTATACTAAGAAGCAAGCTCGTGGCATTAAGTGCCTACAGAAACCTGGAGAGAGCTCATACTAGCAACTTGACAGCACACCTAAAAGCTCTAGAACACAAAGCAATAAGCACACCCAAAAGGAGTAGACAGCAAGAAATAATCAAACTGAGAGCTTAAATCAACAAAATAGAAGCACAGAGAGCAATACAAAGAATCGATAAAACAAAGCATTGGTACTTTGAGAAAACCAATAAGATTGATTAACCCTTAATCAAATAAACTAAAAAGTGGAAAGAGGGGATCCAAATCAACAAAATTACAAATGAAAAGGGGAACATAATAGCAGACATGAAGGAAATCCAGAGAGTCATAAGAATATACTTTTAAAACCTGTACTCCACCGAATTGGAAAATCTAAAAGAAATAGACAATATTCTTGATATGTACCACTTACCAAAGTTAAATCAAGATTAGACAGGCAGTTTAAACAGACCTATAACCTCTGGTAAAAATAGAATCAGTAATAAAAGTCTCCCAAACAAAAACAAAAAAAAAGCCAAGGGTCATATGGTTTTAGCACAGAATTCTACCAGACCTTCAAAGAAGAGTTAATGCCAATATTCATCAAATTATTTCATAATATAGAAACAGAAGGAACATTGTCTAAATCATTGTGTGAGGCCAGGGTTACTCTGATTCCTAAACCATATAAAGATCCATCCAAAAAAATGAGAATTGCAGACCAATTTCCCTTATGAACATAAATGCAAAAACACTCAAGAAAATACTTGCCAACTGAATCTAAGAACACATCAAAAGATCATCTACCATGATCAATTAGGCTTCATCTCAGAGATGCAGGAATGGTTCAACCTTTGTAAATTGATAAATGTAATCCACTGTATAAACAAACTAGAAGAAAAAAACACAAGATCAAAGCCCTTGAAAAAAATTCAACACTCTTTCATGATAAAAGTCTTGGAGACATCAAAGATATATCTAAATATAATAAAGGCAATTTACAGCAAGCCTACAACCAACATCAATTTAAAATGAAAGAAACTCAAAGCAATTCCACTAAAATCAGTTACAAGGCTGTACACTCTCTCCATATCTACTCAATATAGTTCTTGCAGTTCTAGCTAGAGCAATAAGACAACTAAAGGATACAAATTGGAAAGGAAGAAGTCAAGCTCTCCCTATTTGCAGATGACATGATAGTATATATGAGTGACCCCAAAAATTCAACCAAGGAACTGATACAGCTAATAAAAACCTGCAGCAACATAGCAGGATACAAGATCAACTCAAAAAAATCAGTAGCCCTCTTATATACAATAGACAAACAGGCTGAGAAGGAAATCAGAGATACATCACCCTTTACAATAGCCACAAATGATATAAAATACCTTGGGGTTACTCTAACTAAGCATGTGAAGGACCTATATGACAAGAACTTTAAGTCCCTGAAAAAAGAAATTGAAGAAGATGTCAGAAAATGGAAAGATCTCCCATGCTCATGGATAGGCAGGATTAACATAGTAAAAATGGCAATCTTACCAAAAGCAATCTACAGATTCAACGCAGTTCCCATCAAATTACCAGCACAATTCTTCACAGA
This sequence comes from Onychomys torridus, assembly GCF_903995425.1. Classification (NCBI taxonomy): domain Eukaryota; kingdom Metazoa; phylum Chordata; class Mammalia; order Rodentia; family Cricetidae; genus Onychomys; species Onychomys torridus. The sequence goes on along the minus strand of NC_050466.1, from coordinate 57,993,235 downwards.
TCTGGAAAGAATAATACTCAACTTCATATGGAAAAACAAAAAACCCAGGATAGCCAAAAGAATCCTGTACAATAAAACAACCTCTGGAGGCATCACAATCCCCGACCTCAAGCTCTACTATAGAGCTACCGTAATAAAAACAGCTTGGTAATGGCATAAAAACCAACATGTGGACCAATGGAATCAAATTGAAGACCCTGACATTAACCCGCACACCTATGAACATATAATTTTTGACAAAGAAGCCAAAAATGTACAATGGAAGAGAGAAAGCATCTTCAACAAATGGTGCTGACATAACTGGATGTCAATGTGTAGAATGATGCAAATAGATCCATATCTGTCACCATGCACAAAATTTAAGTCCAAGTGGATCATAGACTTCAACATAAATCCAGTTACTCTGAACCTGATAGAAGAGAAAGTAGGAAGTACTCTGGAATGCATTGGCACTGGAGATCACTTTCTAAATATAACACCAGTAGCACAGACACTGAGAGAATCAATCAATGGGACCAGTTGAAACTCAGAAGCTTTTGTAGAGCCAAGGACACGGTCAACAAGACAAAGTGACAGCCTACAGAATGGGAAAAGGTCTTCACCAACCTCACATTTGACAGAGGGCTGATATCCAGAATATATAAAGAACTCAAGAGATTAGACATCAAAATTCCCAACAGTCCAATTAAGAAATGGGCTACAGAACTAAACAGAGAATTCTCAACAGAGGAAGTTCAAATGACTGAAAGACATTTAAGGAAATGCTCAACATCCCTACTTATCCGGGAAATGCAAATCAAAATGACTCTGAGATACCACCTTACACCTGTCAGAATGGCTAAGATCAAAAACACAGAAGACAGCTTATGCTGGAGAGGATGTGGAGCAAGGGGAACTCTCCTCCACTGCTGGTAGGAATGCAAGCTTGTACAGCCACTTTGGAAATCAATATGGCATTTCCTTAGAAAATTGGGAATCCATCTCCCCCAAGACCCAGCTATAGCACTCTTGGGCATATACCCAAGGAATGCTCAATCACACCACAAGGGCATTTGCTCAGCTATGTTCATATCAGCATTGTTTGTAATAGCTAGAACCTGGAAACAACCTAGATGCCCTTCAACTGAAGAATGGATAAAGAAAATATGGTACATATACACAATGGAGTACTACTCAGCAGAGAAAAACAATGACATCATGAGGTTTGCAGGCAAATGGATGGATCTAGAAAAAATCATCCTGAGTGAGGTAACCCAGACTCAGAAGGACAAACACAGTATGTACTCACTCATAGGAGGATATTAGATGTAAAACAAAGATGACTAGACTGCTACACAACTCCAGGGAGGCTACCTAGAAAATGGGACCCTAGGAAAGACCCTGGGATCACCCAATGACAGAGAAATGGATGAGATCTACATGAACAACCTGGATGACAGTGGGAGTAATGAAGGGCAAGATTTGAGGGAAAGAAAGCTTAGGGGAGCAGGAGATCCCAGCTGGATCAAGAACAGAAAAGGAGAACAAGGAATAACAGACCATGATAAATGAAGACCACATGAGAACAGGAGTGCTCGAAAGGTTCCCAGAAATCCACAATGATATATCCTCTGTAGACTGCTGGCAATGGTCGAGAGAAAGCCTGATCTGATGTAGTCTGGTGATCAGGTGACTAAACACCCTAATAGTCGTCTTGGAACTCTCATCCAATAACTGATGGAAGTGGATGCAGAGATCCTCAGCCAACTGTCGAGAAAGAGGAGGGACTGCAAGAGTATGAATGGTTGAATCCAAGATTGGAAAAAGTACAGGGACAACTAGACAATCGAAAGCAAGCACATGAATTATGAACCAACGGCTGTGGAACCCCTAACTAGATCAGGCCCTCTGGATAAGTGAGACAATTGAATAGCTTGATCTGTCTGGGAGACACCCAGGCTGTGAGACCGGGACCTGTCCTTAGTGCATGAGCTCGCTGTTTGGAACCTTGGGCTTACACAGGGACACATGCTCAGCCTGGAAGGAGGGGACAAGACCTGCCTGTACTGAATCCATCAGATTTAAATGAATCCCCAGGGGTGCCTTGGTCCTGGAGGACATGGGAATGGAGGGTAGGGGCTGGGGGGAAGGTGGGGGTGGGGGCGGGAGGGGGGAAGACAGGGTAACCCATGGCTAATGTATAAAATTAAAACACATAATAAAAATTTTTTTTAAAAAATAGCTTAACCAGCTCTAGTTCCTGGTTTTCATGCCTAATATACTTTTCTTCTTTCTGCCATCACTTACTGGGACTAAAGGCATGAGCCACCATGCCTGAATCTTTCCAGTGTTGCCTTGAACTCACAGATATCCAGATGAATCTCTGCCTCCCAAGTGATAGGATTAAAGGTGTGTGTGCCACCATTGTCTAGCCTCTATGTCTATCTAGTGGCTGTTCTGTCCTCTGACCCCAGATAAGTTTATTAGAGTGCTCAGTATTTTGGGAGTCACAATATATCACCACTGCCCAGTGCTCTTTGAGCTGATCCCTCTGTTCTTGAGTCCCTTCTTATTTTCCAGAGTGCAGTTTTGTAATGAAATGTCTCTATTTCTCTTACTAATTATGGTCAAGTTCATGGATGTTGGACACAAATATTTGGATATTTCAAAAGTGTCCCTGGGAATGTTTCCCAACTGTGAGTACACTCAGGTCTGTACCACTAACATTTGATGAGCCAGGCTAGAAAGAGTCAAAGGCATAAGAATTTTCTGTCCACTCAGTCTCTGTCTCTGCCTGTTTCTCTCTGTTTCTGTCTCTCTCCAAAATAACCAAATGCATGGTTATTCCTTCTTTTACAGAGCACTTAGAAAAGATGGAGATATTTCTGTAGGCAGATTAATCATGGCCCAGGGGCATAAAAAAAAAAAAAAAAGGAGATCAAGAGGATACAAACTGGAAAGGAATAAGCCAAAGTATTCCTGTTTGCAGGTGGTACGATAATATACATAAGCGACCCCAAAAATTCTACCAGGGAACTCCTACAACTGATAAACACCTTCAGCGTGGTATTGGCATAAAAACAGACTCATTGGCCATGGAATTGAAGACCCAGACATCTATGGACACCTGATTTTTTTACTTAAAAAAACAGAAAAGACAGCTTCTTCAACAAATGCTGCTAGTTAAACTGGATGGCTACATGTAGAAGAATCCAAATAGATACATACTTACCCACCCTGCACAAAACTCAATTCCAAATGGAACTCAATAAAACAAATATGCTGAACCTGATAGAAGAGATCAAGGGGAATAGGCTTGAATTCATTGGCACAGGAGATGACTGTCTGAAAAGAACATTATTAATGCAAGTATTATGATCAACAATTAATAGACCTCATGAAACTGAGAAGCTTCTGTACGGCAAAGGACACTGTCATTCGAACAAAGTGGCAGCCTACAGAATGGGGAAAGTTTGTTTATTTGTTTGTTTGTTTGTTTGCCAACCACACATATGATAGAGGGCTAATATCCAAAAAAATATAGAAAACTTTGAAAAGTAGGTATTAAGAAAACAAATAACCCAATTTAAAAATGGGCTACAGATCTAAACAGAGAATTCTCAATAAACTCAAATTCTGAGAAACACTTAAAGAAATGTTCAATATCCTTAGCCATCAGGGAAAATGTAAATCAAAACTACTCTGAGATTTCATCTTACACCTGCCAGAATTGCTAAGATCAACAAAACAGGTGACAGCCCATGCTGTTAAGGATGTGGAGTAAGAGGAGCACTCATCCATTGCTGGTGGGAGTTCAGACTTGTACAAATACCCCAAGATACAGCTGTACCACTCTTGAGCATATACCCAAAGGGCAATTCACCAAACCACAAGGACACTTGCTCAGTCTTGTTCATTGCTGCATGATTCACAGGAGCCCATGCCCCATATTGGGCACCAGATGTAAGATGAATTGCTAAATGGTATTATTAATAAAAATCCTGAAGCCAGATATTGGTGTGAAAATTGAGAGATCAGAGGAATAAGGAGAAGCCACAGCCAACTTCACCTTACCAATTCCTCAGCCTCCAGAGCAAAACTTCCTGTTTACTCATGCCTTATATACCTTTCTGTGCCCTGCTATCTTATTTCCTTTCTAGTGCTAAGATTAAAGGTGTGCGTTACCACTGCCTGTTCTGTTTCCAGTGTGGCCTTGAACTTTCAGAGATCCAGATGAATCTCTGCCTCTTGAATGCTAGTATTAAAGGTGTGTGATACCATTGCCTGACCTCTATATTTAATATAGTGGTTGGCTTTTTCCTCTGATCCCCAGATAAGCTTTATTGGGGTGCACAAATAAAATATCGCCACAAGAATTGGAAACAATCTAGAGGCCCTTCAACAGAAGAATGGATAAAGAAAATGTAGTGCATTTATACAGTGGAGTATTACTCAACCATTTAAAATGCCATAAAATTTGCAGACAAATTGATATAACTAGAAAAAAATCATCCTGTTAAATATCTCAGATTCAGAAAGACAAATATGGTATGTATTCACTTATATGTGGATATTAGCTGTTAAGGCAATGATAACCAAGCTACAATCCATAGAATCACAGAGAGTAGGCCTAGAGTAGAGGACTAGAGGGAACAGATAGATTTCATTAAGAAAGGGAATTAGAATCAATAAATATGGATAGAAATGGGGGCTGGAATGGGAGGGTCAATTGGGGAGAAGGAGGGGAAGGAAGTTTTGTGAGGTAATATAGGGAGAGACAGCTAAAATTAAGGTGCATTTGAGGGATAGTATAGAAACCTAATGCAGTAGAAACTTCCAAAAATATATACATGCATGAAGCTATCTAAATAAAATCACCAAATAATAGGGGAGACAAAGTCCCAACTGGCAATCTCTTATCACTAAATGAAGCTTCCAGTACAAGGACTGGGTTACATCTAATTGAGTTGTTAGTCAAAAGGTCTCATGGAAATCCTCAAATAATTCAGGCTGTTGCCAAGACTATATATATATAGGCTGCTCTCCACAAACTGACAGCAAGTCTCCATTGCTGTCATACATAACAAATTGAACATACAGATATCAAGCTAGTGCCTACATAGAGCCTTCATCCCTATGTTCCAGTGTCTTCTCCTTTCCTCTCCTCTCTTCTCTCCTCTCCTCTCCTCTCCTGTCCTTTATACATATCAAAAGAAAAATGTAAATACAAAACCAACCACAAACCTTTTATCTACAGTGGTATGATTGCGCTGCAAGATATGCTAGTGCACAAAGCTTGTGGGAGTAACCAGGCAATAACTAATTTGACTTAAGGACTACTCCACAAGATGGAACCCATACCTGAAACCACTTGGGTAACTAAAACCTGAGATTAGATATCCCAGGGACTGAGGGTAAAACCAAATAATACTGGTCCAAAAAATAGGGGGGATGTGGTGATAAAATGACTCCTAATGATATTCTGCCTTGCTCAGCCATCATCAGAGAAGCATCCTCCTGTAGCAGATGGGAACAAATACAGAGACCCATAGCCAGACATTATGTAGAAAGTGAATGAGCCCTAAATGGGATGTCTCCATCAAATCTCTCCCATCAGAGCTCAGGGAACCCCATGGAAGAAGAGTAGGAAAGAGTGTTAAAGCCAGAAGGGACTGAGTACACCAAGAAAACAAGGTTCTCTAAGTCAACATGAGCAAAGTTCATATGAACTCACAGAGACTGAAGCAGCATGCATGAGGCCTGCATGGGTCTGCACCAGCTCCTCTGTGCTTACATTATGGCTTCCAGTTTAGTGTTTTTATGGGATTCCTGAGTGTGTGAATGAGTGGGTCTCTGTTTCTTGTGCCTTGTCTTGGGCTCTTTTCCTTCTATTGGTTTGTCTTCTCCAATTGGATGTGATAGTTTTTATCTTATTATATTTTATTTTGTTATATGTTTTAAATGAATGAATGAATGGAAACCTAGCCACTAGAGTAAAGGTTAACAACTGAACTGTCATTTATAGCTCCTGGGGGAGGGATGGTAATGATATGGCACTGGGGAGGCCTTGGCAGGTTGGGCTAAGGTGCCCCGATGGGTGAGGGAGACACACAATGCAGATGTAGCCAGCAGTGATGTGGCACAATAGAAAGTCACTCATACTATTCAGACACATCATCCACATGAAGAATTTATTATAATAGAGATGGGAGGGAGAGAGAGAGAAAGAGAACGGGGGTGGGGGATGGAAATCACATGCTCACAGCTCATGGTGAGAAAGGGAGGGGTTTTTCCTTCAAGGAGGCTTTACATCAGGACACAGGGTGGGTCCCCAAGGGGCGGGCCAGAATGCCAACAGGGATAATCACTTTTCTCCAAAGGAGTGACACTGGGTATATCAACCACTCCAGGGCAGGCCTCAAATTTAAGAATGGTTGACCAGCATATGATCAGACTCACAGTTTTGTGTGTTGGTGCTTTTATTTAATTACAGTTTGATGTTGTTGGTTTGAAGGGGTTGTTCTGTTTCCTTGGTTTTAGGAGGTTTTGTTGTTTTATTGTGTTTTGTCTGTTTTTTCAGAAGGAACTTAAAGTTAGAGAGGGAGGGGGAAAAGGATCTGGAAGAACTTAAGGAAGGGGAAGAATATATTTTAAATTGTTTTAAATAATAAAACATAGACCCCCACCTCTGGGCTCCACACTAGGGACCACAGTCCCTGGTATTGAAGGCCAAAGTGGTCCTAGGAAACCCAGCAAGACACTTCCCACCATCCACTAAAGCCCTTTAAGCCTGTTCAAAAATCCCAGACTGCACACACTGGTCTACAACTTTGGAAGAAGACTTCTGCTTTGCCAAAGGCCAGGCCAGATCTAGGGACCCCAGGTAAGACACCACCCAGTGCCCACTAACATTCCTTAAATCTTGCCCAGCAACCCCAGGCTGCATCCCTTCCCCTGGGCTCCACACTAGGGTCCACAGCCTTGGGCAGCTGTACCGGAGACCAGAGCACTTCTAGGGACCCCAGAGAAGACACTGCCCATAGCCTGCTAAACCTCTTTAAGCCTGTCCAATGACTCCAGACTGCACTCCAACACCTGGGCCTCATATCCCAGCCTACTACTTTGGAAGAAGTCTTTTGCTTTATCAGAGACCAGGCAGGATCAAGGAACCCCTGGTAAGACACTGTCCACTGCCAGGTAACACCCCTTAAAGCCTGCCCAGCGACACCAGACTGCACCGCTTCTTCTGGGCTCCATACTAGGGCCCACAGGCCTGATAGCCTTACAGGAGGAGGCCAGGAAGCTCCTAGGAACACCGGGTCTACAACTTTAGAAAAATTCAGCCTTAGTGGAGCACAGGACAGATCTAGAGACCTCAGCGTGGTGGCTGTACTGGAGACTAGGCTGGTCCTAGAGGCCCCACAGGCCAGCCCAGATTTAGGGACCCCAGTCTACATCACCTCCCCTGGTCTGCATATCCTCGTCTACAACTTCAAAAGAGGACTTCAGCCTTAGCAAAGGCCAGGCCTGATCTAGGAACCCCTAGCCCCAAAAAACCTAGAGAGGACACCCTACTGAACCTGAAGACACACTAATTACCAGACCTCTTGAACATTTAGGCCAGAAGACCAGAGAGTAAAGAGAAATCAAGGAACAAAATACCTATCCAACAAAGAAAAAAATAGGACTCGACACCTAGACCTAAAAATCTCACCAATGGACAGGTCTTTCAGACAGAAACTAAACAAAGAAATAACAGAACTAACAGACATTATGACTCAAATGGACCTAACAGATATCTAGAGAACATTTCACCTAAACACAAAAGCATATAACTTTTTCTCAGCACTGCATAGAACCTTCTCCAAAATTGACCATGTACTCAGCTACAAAACAAGTCTCAACAGATATAAAATAATTAAAATAACCCCCTGTATCTTAACAGAAAACCATTGATTAAAGCTGGGTTGCCACAACAGAAACAACAGAAAGTCTATAAACTCATGAAAACTGAACAACTCTCTACTGAGTTACCATTGGGTCAAGGAAGAAATAAAGAAGTTAAAGACTTCCTAGAATTCAATGAAAGTGAATGCACAACATAGCCAAACTTATGGGACATGATGAACGTGGTGCTAAGAGGAAAATTCATCACACTAAGTGCTTGCATAAAGAATTTGAGAGATCCCATACTAGCAACTCAACAGCACAGGTGATAGCTCTAGAACAAAAAGAATCAAACTCACCCAGGAGGAGTAGATGAATGGAAATAATCAAACTCAGGGCTGAAAACAATAAAATGGGGACAAAGAGAACAACCCAAAGAATCAATGAAATAAAGAGTTCATTCATTGAGAAAATCAACAAAATAGATAAACCATTATCCAACTGACTAAAGGGAAAGAGAGAATATTCAAATCAACAAAATCAGAAACAAAAGGGGGACATAACAACAGACTCTGAGGAAACACAGAATCATTAGGTCATACTTCAAAAACCTGTACTCCACAAAATTGGAAAAATCTAAAATAAATGAACAAATTTCTTGATAGATACCATTTACCTAATTTAAATCAAGACCATATAAACAATTTAAATAAACCAATAACCCCCAAGGAAATAGAAGCAGTCATTAAAAGTCTCCCAATCAAAAACAGCCCAGGGCCAGATTATTTTAGTGCAGAATTCTACCAGAATTTCAAAAAAGAGCTAATACTAATACTCTTCAAATTATTCCACAATAGAAATAGAAGAAACATTGCCAAATTCTATGGGGCCACAGTCACCCTGATACCCAAACTGCTCAAAGACCCAACAAAGAAAGAGAATTACAGACCAATTTCACTCATGAACATTAATACTAAAATACTGGCAAACCAAATCCAAGAACACATCAAAAGGATCATCCACCATGATCAAGTAGGCTTCATCCCAGAGATGCAGAAATGGTTCAACATAGGAAAATCAGTCAATGTAGTCCACCATATAAACAAACTGAAAGAAAAAAAAAACCACTTGTTTACCTTATTAGATGCTGAAAAGCTTTGACAAAATCCAATACCCCTTTATGATAAAAATATTGGAGAAATTAAGGATACAAGGAATATACCTAAGCATAATAAAACAGCAAGCTGTTTGCCAACATCAAATTAAATGGAGAGAAGCAAAGCAATGCCACTAAATTAGGAACAAGACAAGGCTGTCCACTCTCTCCATACCTATTCAATATAGTACCTGAAGCTCTAGCTAAAGCAATAAGACAACAAAAGGAGATCAAGGTGATACAAATTGGAAAGGAAGAAGTCAAACTTTCACTATTTGCAGATGGTATGACAGTATACATAAGTGACCTCAAAGATTCTACCACAGAACTCCTACAGCTGATAAGCACCTCTAGTTAAGTGGCTGGATACAGTATTAACTCAAAAAAATCAGTAGCCCTCCCACATACAGACAATAAATGGGCTGAGAAATAAGTCAGAGAATCAACATCCTTTACAATAGCCTCAAATAATATAAAATACCTTGGTGTAACTCTAACCAAGCTACTGAAAGACCTGTATGACAAGAACTTCAAGTCTTTGAAGAAAAAAATAAAGAAATATTAGAAAACGGAAAGATCTCCCATACTCATGGACCAGTAGGATTAACATAGTAAAAATGGCCATCTTTTCAAAAGCAACCTACTGATTCAATGCAATCCCCATTAAAATCACAACACAACTATTTACAGACCTTGAAAGAACAATACTTAACTTCATATGGAAAAACAAAAGAGCCAGGATAGCTCAAACAATCCTGTATAACAAAAGAACTTCCAGAGGTATTGCCATCCCTGATTTTAAGTTCTACTACAGAGCTATAGCAATAAAACTCACATGGTATTGGCATAAAAACAGACAGGTAAATAAATGGAATCAAATCAAAGACCCAAAGATAAACCCACACACCTATGGACACTTGATTTTCAACAAAGAAGCCAAAATTATGCAATGAAAGAAAGAAAGCATCTTCAACAAATAGTGTTGGTCCTAGTTGGATGTTGGCATGTAGAAAAATGCAAATTGATCCATATTTGTCACCCTGCACAAAATTCAAGTCACGTGGCTCAAAGACTTCAACATAAATTCAATTACACTGAACCTGATAGAAGAGAAAGTGGGATATAATCTCGCATGCATTGGCACAGGAAACAACTTCCTGAAAAGAATGCCAATAACACAGGCACTAAGATCAAAAATTAATAAATAGGACTTCATGAATTTGAAAAGTTTCTGTAAAGCAAAGGACACCATCAGTAAGACAAAACAGCAGTCTAGAGAATGGGAAAAGATCTTCACTAACTCCACATCTGACAGAAGGCTGATTTCCAAAATATATAAAGAACTCAAGAAACTAGGAATCAACAAATAATCCAAATAAAAACTGAGGTGCAGATGTGAACAGAAAAATCTCAAATGGCCAAGAAACACTTAAGGAAATGTTTAACATCCTTAGCCATCAGGAAATTGCAAATCAAAATGACTCTGAGATTCCATTGTACACCCGTCAGAATGGCTAAGATCAAAAATACAAGCGACAGCTCATGCTGGAGAGGATGTGGAGCAAGGGGAACACTCCTCCATTGTTTGTGGGAGTGCAAACTGGTACAGTCACATTGAAAGTCAGTGTGGCAGTTCCTCAGAAAACTAGGAATCAACCTACCACAAGACCCAGCTATACCAATCTTGGGCATATACCCAAATGATGCTCAATTATACCACAAGGACACTTGCTCAGCTATGTTCGTAGCAGTTTTAACTTGTAATAGCCAAAATCTGGAAACAACTCAGATGTCTCTTTACTAAGGAATGGATAAAGAAAATGAGGTACATTTGCACTATAGAGTATTACTCAGCTGTTAAAAACAAGGACACCAGGAAATTAGAAGACAAATTAATAGAACTAGGAAAAATCATCTTGAGTGAGGTAACTCAGACCAATAAAGATAAACATGGATTGTACTCAGTCACAAATGGATATTAGCTGTGAGAGAAAGGATGAGTATGCTACAATCCATAAACCTAGAGAGACTAGGTAACAAGGAGAGTTCATGAGAGGACACCCAGATCTCCCTGGGAAAGGGAAATAGAAGCGATTTCATGAGTGGACTGAGGGCGGGTGGTTAGGGGAACATGAGAGATCAGGTTGGGAAGGGCATGAAAGGGAGGAGTGCTGAAAGGAACTACTATGGTGGAGGGCTTTTCAGGGTCGGGTGGAAGCCTGTTGCAGGGCAATCTCCCAGGAGTCTATGGGGAGGACCCCAGGTTAGACTCCTAGCAATAGTGGATAAGTAACCTGAACTGGCCATCTCCTGTGACCAGATTGGTGCCTAGCCCAACTGTCATCAGAGAGATGTCATTAAACAACTGATGGAGGCAGATACAGGGAACTATAGCCAAACTTTAGGCAGAACTTGGGAATCCTGCAAAAGAGGAGAAGAAAGGAGAGTAGGAGCTGAGGGGTCAAGGACACTGTGGGAAGGCTCACACAATCACCTAACCTGGGCTCATAGGGGCTCTCAGAGACTGAACTGACAACCAGAGAGCCTTCATGAGACTGACCTAGGCACTCTGCATAAATGTTACAGTTTGGTAGCTTGATCCTCTTGTGAGACTCCTAACAGTGGGAGCAGGGGCCTTCTCCAACTCTTTTACTGGCTTTTGGGACTCTACTCCTTGTACTGGGTCACTTTGCCGAGACTTAACACATGAGGAGGTGCTTAGTCTTACTGCAACTTGATATGCCATGTTCAATTGATACTCAGGAGAGACGTGCCCTTTCCTGAAAGGAGATGGAAGAGGGGGGATTAAGAGTAGGGGAGAGGTTGGGGAAGAAGTACTGGGAGGGGAAGATGATGAGGGGGATGCTGCAGCCAAAATGTAAAATAAATAGATGAATAAAAAATAATAGTAATACATATTTTTCAAAAGTATTGAGATCAGCTAAAGAAGTGGTGGGGCTCTATCCATAGCTATATACCATAAGAAGATAAATAACCATTGCTCCTGAACACTGTGGGTGTGAATCTTTTTGGCCAGCTTAGTTTTTCCAAGTTACTTTCCAGCCACATAAATGCCATACATAATTTGTCTGAACTTTGAAATGCCCTGTAGGCAGTATGCTAATACAAAAATGTTAGAGCATTAAGTACATCCAGGGAAAATGTGACCTTGTTACACATAAATTTATAAATGGCCAAATTATTATAAATAAAAGTACCTTATTAGCTCAAACAACAAAATGATTTATTTCTAAAGAGTGAGTTCTACTTATTCAAGAAATAAATGTTCATTGGAGGAAACTTGGAAAACGTGAGCATTTCCAAGAAAAAACATTCAACTTCAATGTGGTTAGCATTTTGGCTTATATTTTACTGTATAATTGAATGGATTGTGACCTGTATACATAGCATATGTACATTAAGAAACTACCTGGATCCAAGAACAAGATTTCCTTCACCGCCAACAAAGATCCTTTATGTCTCCTTCAATTTCATCCCCATCCACAGTAGGTAACCACTATTCTTGTTTCTGTTGTTGTAGGTCTTGCATATTCTTAAACTTCCTGAAAATGGAATCACACAGTAACATTGTTGGAATGCACTTTTTCTGTGGGTGTCATTGTAGTTTGCTCATTTTTATTGCAGAGCCATTTTCCACAATCTGAATACCATGGTATTCCACTATATGGCTACCCCACATTTTGTTTTCCCAAACTCCTGTGTCAATATTGAGTAGAATCTAGGATGAGTAGTAGCAAGCCAACAAGTATCCTTCGGGAATACGGAATATCAGAAGAGGTGAAGGTTGGAGTGCTTACTAGATTTCTTCCACTATAGTATTGTAAGTAAAGAAACCAACCAGGTTTCTGGAAGAATTGTTCTCATAACTTTTCCTAAGACCTAAGAACACCTGAGTGGCAGAAAGAGGAGGTGGTTGCGACTGCTCCAGGGCACCAGCAAAAGACCCTTTAAAGACTGAAGCACTCTTTTCTCCAACTTCTGGAGAGTAGAGGTAACGAATGGCTGTGAATGAAAGAATGCTGATTGGCAACAACCACAGCCTCTCCCTGGTCAAATTGCGAATATAAAAGTCAGCACCACCATTTTCGCCTCAAAGAGGGACAAATCTGAAGTGCTGTGTGAAATGCAGAATTGCCTGAACAATGGGATAGAATTCCTTTGTATTCATGGTCTCCCTCTGCATTATCATACTCCCTTTGCCCCTCAGAAAGATGCTCCTGACAGCATTCTCACTAGATATTCTGCATGTAAGGGTCACAGTTGCTACAATTGTTCCCAATAGAATCTGACCCACAGTGAGCAAGTCACACACAGTTCTCTCCACTCTGTTTCTTTTATGTTAATTTAAAAATGCTAGGTCAGCGTGTTTATTTCTATCAAAGAAACAATTGGATTTTGGGATTGGACTTGTATAAGATCTGTAGATCAACTTGAGGTTAAGGTTGGCCACTTTCCATATGGATATCCATTTATTCTAGGATTATGTGTTAAAAAGATTCTCATTTACCCTATTTAATTGCCTTAGCATGACATCTACAAATCAAGAAAATATCCACACTACTTTTACACAACAGTGTAATGAAGTTGTAAAATCAGATAACTTTGCTTTCTTTCCAATCATTAGTGGAAATGTTTGGTCTTCCACCTATGATGTGTTGGCCCATACATCCCTCATTAGGAACTTGTGAAGGCTTGATTTTACACTTCATCAGGGTGGATCTGTTTCATCCTTAGTCTCAAGGCTAATCCCAGTCCTGTAACAGTGTTTTAATAGTATCTTTTCTGGTGTTTCAAAAGAAATCCCCAAGTGCTTACCAATGTCACAGAATGATTCAAATTCTGAACCCAGTGTCTCTTGTGGACAGGGTCCTTGCTCATACTGTCCAGCCTTCTTCTGTTGCCTTTAACTGGTGACATCAGCTTTCAATTGAGTTTTAGTCTTGACTGAAGAATGCTTCAGGAGAAAGCTGTGCATATTTGGCTTTTCCCAATGCAGTTACTGTGCTGGACAGTCAAATCCAGTGTCTACCTTCTTTTATCACTCTTTTACCTTACCCTGGTTTGGATGGGAACTATCCCACATAGATTCAACCCATGTGTTGGAATACTTGGTCCTCAATTGTTTGCAATCTTTGGGAAGACTGGAAACTTTAAGAGGAAGCACCTTTCTGAAGAAAGTGAGTCTGGGGGAGGGGAGCGACCTTGAGGCTTTATAGCACAAGCCCACTTCCGGTCTCCTCTTTGCTTCCTAAATGTAGACATAATATGCTCCTGCTGCAATGTCTTCCCTGCCCTGATGGACACTACCCTCAAACTAGAAGATGAAATAGACTCCTCATCTCATAAGTTGCTTTTGTTGAGCATTTTGTCTCTGTATAGAGAAAAGTAATTAATACTTATCTCTTCAACACTGTGTTACTATTATATCAAACATATATAATTTATGTTTATGGGAAGTAAGACCAATCTGAACTATGCAGCAGTAACTAAAACTGGATTTTTGTCTCTTCAAGTGGCTTGGTAACTGGCTTTGTCCACGTAATGATTTAGCTGCAACCTGTTCCTGTACAATTTTCTTCTGCTGCTATAGAAGTTTTCAGATCAAGCATAAGTTTTCAGATAAACTTCTTTGGGTCTAAAGCATGGAAATCACTAACATACTTACATTTCAGTTCTCTTACACAATTAGGATGACTGTCTGGTTGGCAGCACCATAGAGATGGTGAGGAAATACCAAGTGGCAGGGTTGGGGATTTAGCTCAGTGGTAGAGTGCTTGCCTAGCAAGCTCTAGGCCCTGGGTTCAATCCTCAGCTCAAAAAAAAAAAAAAAAAGTATACCAAATGGCTTTTGTGGAAACGTGGAATTTCACAAGCTATTCCACTGAGAGATAATGTGTGTGTGATTTCTGTCTCCTGGCTGCACTTTAAGCAATCTCCCAACCTTCAAAAACTATTCCCCAGGCCCTAAAGAGCCCCTCCTTAGATGACAAAAAGCGGTTTTCAGGCACGTCCTCATTCTCAGAAGACACTCCCTTTACCCACCAGTATTTTCTTTGCAGGAGCTCTAGGAAAAGGTATAGAAAGACAAAAATTGACACTAATGACAAGTCTTTACCACATATCACAGCTCACCATTACTCGATATTTCCAGCATACTCTGTGATTTACAAACACAGTAAAATAAGAGAGCTTGATAGGATGTAGTAAGTCTGGAGGAATTCTTCAAATAGATCACTGCCTGATAAACACCCTCTCTATTCAGAGACTAGCCAGAATGTTTCTCCTAATATACTCTTTGGCAACTCTAACCACTTAGAGTAGATAAAGATCTGAAGCATTAGTTATCAAATCTGACAAGATTTATATGCAGGGTTTTGTGTGGTGTTTTTAGTTCTAGGATTTTCTAGGCAGTTCCATCTCCTAGAAAAGGAAGTATCTTTTCCCGCTTTATGGCTTTGTTTATTATTCACCATGGAGCATCAACAGCTGAAATGATACGACTACAAAATGAGACTTCCCTTTAGTCATCGTATGTGGGCCACAGCTTTGCCTGGCTTTTCATTCCACTATTGGGCTCCAGAAGTGGAGCTGCAATTGTCTTTCCTCAGGACACCTGAGCCCACGCATTAAAAAACTAAGCATACTGCAAAACATGAGATTCTCAGAGCCTCCAATCACTAACTACTCAGTGCCAGAGTCTGCAAAAGCATTCCGCTGCAGTTCTCCATAACTTGAATTGAAGTGCCAGCTGAAAATGCAAGTAATAAAGTTGATCGAATATGCCATGTCGCACTAACCTCTTTTAATCAGAAGCATATATTGTAAGAGATACAAGGCATGTTTATTTCAATCAACATGCTTTTAGGTAATTATCCACGTATCGCTGGGCCAAAGAACACTACCACCATCACCTAGAGGTAACGCAGCCGGATGGCAAAAGAGGTGGTGCTTACATTTTGTTTTGTTTAAGGATGAATGAAACACATTTAAATTGAACCTTAAAATTTTAAGTTATTACATAATTCATGATGAAAATCAGATATCTGCCAGGTGCCTCCAAAGTAGTCTTGTAATATTTGAGCTTTTCAGAAGCTGTAATCAAAACCCAAAAGTTCTAGACATTTCCCCACACTACTGTCAGAAATAATTGATTCATATGCACAAGCATGATCCACAAGTACTCAGCAACAAGGCTAGGCCAAGAAAGACTTTTTTAAAAAAGGTCCTAAGAGTGACATATTTCATTCAAAGGCTGAGTGTGCTTGGTACATACACAATTCATTGCATTTAGAAAGCACCATTAATAAAGTAATTAGCAAGGAACAGCCTTGTGGAAAGCTAGGGACAACTAATAGGGTAAATATAATATGACTGCTAAATTGGTGGAAATAGATAAAAGTTGAGGTCAATCTTGTGAGATAATATATCTGTGCAAATTGTAAGAGGGTACAAACCTGAGAGATGGATGAAGAGATAGATGAATGTGGATTAAGATGAAGGACAAGCCTGGATATTAGATAATGGCCTGAAATAAGTGCTAGAGTGTCACAATAAAGTTTTCTAAATGTGACACTCAAGGAATTGAGAGAAAGGACAGAAAGAAAGGCTTAATATTTCCAGTAAATCTCCAGGGCCTGTCTGAGTCTGCAACATAAAATGGTATCACTACCAAAGATGTGGAAGAAAAGCCTCTTTCCTCAGAAGGAGCAAGCACGGCATTGGAGAAGTATGATTCCTGTGACCCAAGAGCTCTGTGCGCTGATTCCCTTAGTCTTGCAAAGAAGACTGGAAGATTATTATATTCACTTTCAAAACAGGAAAGGAAAGCTCAGCCATCATTAATTATCACTTAGTGCACAAGCACTTTGTGAACATCATCTCATTTTCTCTTCACAACAACCCCTCAGGGACGCTCTAGCTCCAGTGACGAGAACCCTTGTAATAGATCTCCAAGAATTGGGTGTGAAGCCCCATTTTAGGAAACCACCTTACTTTCTCCTGGTTGTCTCTGCCTGTGAGTGGTGCTCTCACAGAATTGGTGTAGCTTTAGTGTCTGATTATTCCATGTTTTTTTCATTTCCATTCAGTTATACTCTGCACATTTTTAGTAAACACACACAGGTTTTTTTTTCTCACTTCTTCAGTCTCAGGTACCACATTTCAAGGGCCCAAGAGCCCACATGGCTGCAAGCATTGTATTGGACATCACAGATGGAGGACCATTCTGGCAGGCTGAAAGTCTCATTAGGCCGTGATGCTTCTTCACTGCTCAGGGGAGTGGTCCCAAATGCTGCTAGCTCTTGCTTGTGTGTAACCATTAGAGGTGGTGGCATGTTCCTCTCGTTCTTTTTGTGTTGGACTGCCATCTGCTGTGCCATTTGTAAAGAACAAAAAGACATGGCATTGTTTGGAATAAAAACACCGTGAACAAAGCCGGTGATTTTTTCTTTTTTTCTTTTTTTTTTTTTTTTTTTTTTTTTTACTAGCCATGAGAAGGCATGAGAAGGCAATCTCTTGCTAGTATGGGTATCCCATGCAGGTGAAGAATGGTCACACTGTGCTCAGTCAGGTTTCTATTCACTCTGGAGACCTGTTGAGATGGCTTATTGCTGGAAGCCAAAAGCTTCATTTCATAATCAAGGCACCAGCTGCTTGATGAACCTTCTAGAAGCAGCAAGTCTTTTTAAGAGTGCTTACATCCCTGTTCTCCTGCCCTCTCCTTTGAATGCTAAAGCACAACCATCTCTAAGATGCAGTACTCTCTCTTTTTGCTGAGACAAGTTCTCGTGCATCCCAGGCTAACCTTGAATTTGCTTTGTAACCAAGACTTGAATCCAGGGCTTCCCACATGCTAGGCAAAGCCCTCTGCCAATCAAGCTGTAACCAGTCCAGGGAGACTGCTCATATTGGCTTTGTATTAATAAGGGTCCCCTATGTCACAGCCCTCTCCAAAACCTGAACTCTCTTGAAGGATTAGCTTCTGGCATTCAAACTGCCAACATTTCTTCCCTTTCAGCTTGGATAGCAGGGTGGAAAGACGATAAACCAGGGGATCTTTATGTGCCTGCCCTGGACTCTCCTGGGAAGCTTGGGAAATAAATGAAGGATAGTAAGAGCTCAGGCAGACTCCAGTAGTGGGCTTGAACATTGTTGATATTCCCCCAGATGATTCCCATGTTCAGAAGGGCCAGGTCCAAGCCTTTAACAGAATGACAGTGCTATAGAGACGCCAAAACCTGGCTATGTGTAAGCACTGCCAGGGGGAAACTTGGTTTTTTTTTTTTTTTAAAAAGTAGATTCTCAGGCCCCTCACCAACAGTGCTCGATCTCTGGGCTTTGGGCTAAACTAGTTGTATTTTTCTAATCAAACACAAGGGATTTCCAAGAGAAGACAGCTTTGTAAATACATGCCTGAGGGTACTTGTCATCATCATTCAGGGACCATAGCAAAATGGCCAAGTGAGAGAAATCTGTTCTTCAGAGGCTGCAACACAACACAGTAGATTCCCTTAAGCCGCAGTTCCACACACTTCCCTCAACTCTCCAAGTGCCTCCAGAGCCCTCCCAGGCAATTTTGAGTTTGGGGTTTAGCTCTACTTTCTAAAAGGGAAACTAAATAAATAAAGCTGGGGTCTAAAAAAAATGTTCAGTTTGACAACCCCTGGACCGTGATCCTTTTCTCTTTCACCTCAAGATTAGCCTTCTTTCTCCCTAGTACCTAGTCCCTTGCAATTGAGTCCACAGACTCAGTGCCTTGCCTCATGTGCAGTGGATAGCCAATAAATGTATAAAAGGGGATGATCAGTGTGTAGAAGTATGCCTAGATTAGAGTTTGATATTCAAAGTAAAAAAGGCCTCTTTACTTATACTCGGGCAGGGTGGTGAGGAAATAGTCCATTTTTGTGACAATACACTTACATCTGGGGTACATCTTTGCATACAGAGATAGAGTAAAACTTGGGGAAATTATTAAAATTAGCCGATGATGCACCCTGCATGCTGTCTAATTAATGCATAGGGAATTACTGTCACTCCACTCCATTTTCTGAAGTCAATGGAAGAACCCATCGAATTTTCTTCCTTGTGTTTGTATGACTTTTGCTCTTAAATGTATCTAAACTGACAAGAAGAACAAAGGCAACAGAAAGCATTGCTTTTCTCTGAGGGGATTTCCTAGAACCACCTGTAGGTGGTTTACCTAGGGCTCAACCATCAATGGCTGTTAGCACCTGGATATGATCCAAAGAGGCACAAGAATGAATCCCTCTGAGAACGTTGGATTCCGGCAGAGGAAGTTATTTCCTATTTTGTTTATATTCCTTCTTTTAGACACAATCAAAAGAACTGAGTGGGCTGGGTAGATGTGCCAGTTGGTAAAGTGCTTGCCTTGCAAAGCTTGAGAAGCTCAGTACAACCCCCAGAACTCACATTACAAAAGCTGGCAGTGGTGACAAGCAGAGTAATCTCAGCACTGGGAAGGGAAGAACCAGCAGATCCCTGACACTCCCTGGCCCTGCTCTGCCAGCCTAACCAACTTGGCCCCAGGCTAGTGAGAGACAAAAAAGTAAAAACAATATGGAGAATACCCAAGAATAACATCAAGGTTGTCTTCTGGCATCCATTCACATGTGTATGCACATGCATGCACACCCCAAAACACACACACACACAAATTGTACACAAATGTGTATATTTAGCAACAGGTGTACCTGCCTATAATCCCAGGAGGTACTAGCAGAAGGATAAGGAGTTCAAAGTCATTCTCAACACGTAGTAAATTGGAGGCCAACATGGGCTCTCGTCTCAAAAAACAAACAAACAAAGAAAAAACAACTATAAACTGTTGTTTGAATCATAAATGGTCTTATAATAAAAAACCCGGAGCCAGATATTGGGGTGAAAGCTAAAAGATTAGAGAAGCAGAGCAAGCCACAGCCAACCTCACCTCGACAACTCCTCAGCCAATCCTGTTTCCTCAGACTGAAAGCCTCTGAGTGCTCACCTGAAAGGGTCTCAGCTGAACTGCTTTAGTTCCTGTTTCTTCACACCTTATACACCTTTCTGTGTCCTGCCACGTCACTTCCTGGGATTAAAGGCAAGTGTGCTTCTCAGTACTGGGATTAAGGGTGTGTGCCACCACTGCCTGACCTATATGTCTAATCTAGTGGCTGGCTCTGTCCTCTGATCCTCAGGCAAGTTTATTAGGGTACACGATATGTCACCACAATAGACACACATACACCTAACTGTAAATGTACCAGGACACTTGTTCAGATGACTTCAGGTAAAATTAGAGCAATTTTCATCTCTGTGCAAAGATGAGATGAAGTTCATTGCTGACTACTTGGTAGCTTTGGGCCATTTAAATCTTTAATGATAAGTGTTACTCCATCATAACCTCTTTACCACACAAAATTTCCTAGTTAGGTACTTCCTTATGCTTCCTTCGTGGATTAAAATATTGTTTCATGGGCTAGAGAGATGGCTCAGCAGTTAAGATTATATACTGCTCTTGTAGAAAATCTGAGTTGGGTTCCCAGCATCCACATCAGGGAGCTCACGACAAGGTGTAACTGCAGCTCCAAGGGATCTGACCTCTCTTCTGGCCTCCACACACACCTGTACACATGTGCATACACCAACACAAACACATACAAATACACATAATTAAAAACTAAATATTTGTTTGTAAAAGACATCAAATTGATTTTGAATATAGTTTAATGAAACAATACAAATATTAATCTTCTATACAGAATAGGAAGATCTGCTTATAATGGTAATAACTTGGAAACAATTTAAATGCCCTTAGACACAAGAATGACCTAGAAAATTATGATATGACATCCCTATGTGATATTTTGTAACCAGTTTAAATGTAGGTTTTGAAAGGCAGATAGTAACCTGGAAATGAATATCAGATAACATCTCTCTCTCTCTCTCTCTCTGGTTTTTCATGGCAGAGTTTCTCTGTACAGCCCTGGCTGTGCTGGAATTCGCTTTGTAGACCAGGCTGGCCTCGAATTCACAGAGACCCACCTGCGTCTACCTCCTGAGTGCACTACCATGCCCAGCCAAAGAATATCATTTTAAAATAATGTACAATTAAGACTGAAATAATATGCAACTTTATACCCACTATGGTGGCTAAAACCAAAAAGACAGACAATAACAAGTGTTAGTGAAAATGCAGAGAGATCTGAATACTCATACCAGGTGTTGGTAGGAATGTAAAATG
The DNA here is from genome assembly GCF_903995425.1 of Onychomys torridus. Lineage (NCBI taxonomy): Eukaryota > Metazoa > Chordata > Mammalia > Rodentia > Cricetidae > Onychomys > Onychomys torridus. The sequence continues at coordinate 57,971,954 of NC_050466.1, read as the reverse complement.
GCAGACCCTGCCATTTCCTAAAGAGATCAAACATAAAGTTACTATATAATCCTGTAAATTCTTCAAAGTATATGACCAAAATAATGGAGAACAGACATTTCAAAAACAAAAACAAAACACTTGTTCAAAATATTCATTGAAGCACTCAAATAGCCAAAATGTAGACGAGCCATTAACTAGTGAATAAATACACAAAATATGCGCTATCCTTACAATGGACTATTATTATTATTATTATTATTATTCTGCAAGAAAGGCATAAAATGCTGATGAGTACTGAACATGGGCAGACATTGTGTTTTGTGAAGTAAGTCAGACAGAAAGGACCACATTTTGTAGAAATGTGCAAAACAGGCAAATTTATAGCTGGATCTGTTGGCTGCGGGGAGAGGAAATGATGGAGTTGGGGAGGAGGCCTAATGGGAAGAAGGTCTCAAACTTCTGCAAAGGACTGGAGCTCAGCTTCCAGCACCATCTTTGGGCAGCTCCAAAGCACTTGTAACTCCACCTTCAGGGGAACCCAACACCTTCTTCCAAACTCCCTGGGCATCTGCACTTAAAACTACACACACCACACTTACACACACACATGTACACACAATTTTTTTTAAAAAAAACATTAAAAAGTAAGAAATGAATAACGACTGAGAACAAGTGTAGGGTTACTTCGGGGGAAATAGATACAGACATCCTAAAGTCGATTTTGCTGATGGTTGTGTAATTCTGTGGCAATGATTTAAACCACTGATACTTTGTGTCAGTGAATTGTATGGTATGTTAATTATCTTGCAATAAAGTGTTTATTAAAACATGCATAGTTGCATAACACTATCACTAAAGATAGGCATATACATAGAAAAGGTTCAAATTTTCTGTTTTATAATATAATTAAGTAATTACAACAATGCTTTGTTTTTGTTTTTTTTCTTTTATTTTTGAGATTATAATTACATTATTTCTCCCTTCTTGTTTCTCCCTCTAAAATCATCCCTCCTCTTCCTTGTTCTCTTTTAAATTTGTGGCCTCTTTTTCAGTAAATATGTGTGTGTGTATACATATATATATATATATTCCTAAATATAGCCTGCTCTGTCTGTACAATGTTACTTGTACGTATGTTTTCAGGGCTGACCATTTAGTATTGAATAACTACTTGAAGTGTCTTCCCTGGAGAAGACTATTTCTCCGTCTCAGTATTCCTTAGTTGCCTGTGGTTTTTTTTGTCCAGGATTGTGGTCTCATGGTAGTTTTCCCATCCATTTTGGCATGTCTATTGTACAACAACAACAACAAAAACTTTAAATGAACCTTACTAATAGGGAGCAATCAATACAGAGATTTCCTATCTAGTTTGGGGAACACTCCCTTTTTTCTTCAATGGAGATCAATTTATTTTTCAAGCCAGACTTATCTCACTTGTAGACAAGGACAAAGGAGTGGCAATGATCCTTTGGTAACTGCCACGCCTACAAGGGTGCTGAGAGGGGATGCTGAAGACCCGAGATCCGGATGTGTCCTGGACCCTGGACGCTGGAGGTAGACCAAGCAGACTTCTCCAGAGAACACCACCAAACTGCACCACACCTTTCCCAGACCCTGTTTCCTATCCCTTCACTTGTAAGTTACCCCACAAAATAAACCTTCCTTTTAACTATGTGGAGTGGCCTTAATAATTTCGCCAATAATGGTAGGCTTGAAAGGACAATAAACTAAGTGTTATTTCTCCAGTTACATCCTGAGTTCCACTCTTGCCCTACACCATCCCTTGCAATTGCATTTTCTCTGTAACTTAGACTCCTTCTGTAGTTATGACTCCCAAATCCCTGTTTTTAGCCCTGAGCTCTTCCCTTCTGAACTTCAAGCTCCTGTGACTATCTGCCTCTGGTTAACAATAAAGTTTATTAACAAACCATGTTCATTATCATTAAAGCCTCTGCCTTTAAAATAAGCACTTGGAAGCATGTCTTACTGTTTATCAGGCCCAATACAAGCTGGTGTACTGGAAGGCTCTATTTCAGCACACGTATCTAGCAAGAGATAATGTGGAAGAGGAATGTAAATGGGGGGGGGGCAGGGATTTACTGGTGTTCTATGCCACTATCTTTGTTTGATTTCTACTTAGGATCCAAAGCATATTCATGGTTAAAAACAATACCACCCTCCAATCTCTTCAATCATAAAAAAGTAGCTATGATATTATCAGTGGTGCAGACAAAAGGCCATACATTCTCCAGAACAGAGGGAGACACATTTTGATAATGATTAACACTGTGTTAATGTGATAAATTTATTATCCTATGTAAAGCCCACAAGTCCAAGACCAGTGTTAAGGCAAAGGGCACATCTAAATAGGATTCAGGCAGAGACATACTAAGTTGCTCAAGGTCATCCAGCTGGAAATTAGTGGAATGATACTTCTAGTGATATTTTATTTGTATTCTACTAACAACAACAAAAAAAAAAAAAACCTTATCTGGGTATCAGAGGACAGAGACAGCCACTAGATTAGACATAGAGGCCAGACAGTGGTGGCACACACCTTTAATCCTAGCACTGGGGAGGCAGAGATCCATCTGGATCTCTGAGTTCAAGGCCACACTGGGAACAGAGCCAGGCATGGTAGCACACACCTTTAATCCCAGCATTTGAGATCTCATGTCTCAGGAAGTGATGGCAGGAAATAGAAAGATATATAAGGCACGAGGACCAGAAACTAGAAGTTTTTAAGCAGTTCAGCTGAGATCCATTCAGGTGAGGACTCAGAGGCTTTTAGTCTGGGGATTTGTGGAAACAGGATTGGCTGAGGAGTTGGTGAGGTGAGGTTGGCCGTGGCTTGTTATGCTTCTCTGATCTTTCAGCATTCACCCAATATCTGGCTCCAGGTGTTTTTTTTTTTTATTCATAAGACCTTTTAAGGTTCATGTTACAGATGCTGAACTCAGATGCCCACACTCTGTCCTTCCTTTCTAAACCAAGGTTCCTTCCCTCTAGCACTAGTGCTATGAGAGCTACCCCTGGCATCTAGCTAGTGAATGTCAGAATAGTGGTGACAGTCAAAAACATCTTCTCTACTCCCAAATATTTCACAGTGAGTGAAGTCACCTCCATCAGAGGAAAAAATCACCTTAGATACTAGCTAAATCATGAATCCATGGCAATTAGTAAATAGTTCACCCTGTATTCAAACCAAGAATGACCTAACTCCATGTGCCGTTATACAGTTTCGATCAGTACAGCAGAGAAAAAAAGCTACATGAAGAAACAGAGTGACAGAATCAACGAAAATAGGTAAGATTATTCATTTGGAATGAGTCGCTTTTTGTTTGAAGCTAAAGACACAGACATGGTCCCGAAAGACTTAATGGAAAGGGCTGTTGAATATTGTTAGAGTCTCTAAAGGATTTAAGCTTAAATAAGACCAAGCAAGGATGTTCTCTAAAGCAGTGTATCCAGAAACTCAGATACAGATGAAAATTACCTAGTGAATTTTTAAACACTGGGATCTAGGCCTCATTCCCTAGAGACTGGAGTTTAATTGGTCTGCATTGTGGCCTGGGTTTGGGGTTATTTTAAGCTTGCCAAGTGTTTCTAATATGAATCCCCAGCTAAGAAGTACTGTGGTAAAGGAACAAATTGGTGCTTTATCTCCATGATCTTATCATTTGGAGGTATTAAAGTGATTGCTCGTTTATTGCCATAGAAAACAAAATGAATATCAAGAATAAAGTATACCCATTATCCTTAACACTCACTTGACTGTTAATTATCAGATGTGTAGATAGTCACAGCATCTTTCAGTTAGAAACTAAAGTAATCTCTAATTTTTAACTTTTGGACCATCTTGTCTCCCATTAATATCCTCAACAGAAAATGAGCAAAAACAATAGAATGAATATTAGTTATTTCAGAATTTTTCACAGCACTGCAAAATGTGATGAGAGAACTTTTTAATTACTAGATGAAATGTGATTTGGAATGGTTTTGGAGCTTCCAACACTGTATGTAAAATTGTTCCAAAATGTCAGATTAGATGATTTTCTTAAAAGTTAACCTTGACTCTACCACTGTGAATAGACCAGAATGCACTGGGTCTATCAGTTTCCAGTATGTTCTTTATTCAGGAGACAATAAGACATTTTAGGTATTCATGACTATAGCCTTCAACAATTTTCTCAGTACCAATGATTGTTTCTGTCACATTGAACAAAAATTCCACCACCACACAACCGTGTGTGAGTGTGTGTGTGTGTGTGTGTGTGTGTGTGTATAATACATATGAGTGTGTGTTGTTTGTACATGTGCACAGATATATAAGTGTATGTGTGATTGGAAGTTAACATTGGCTGTTTCCTCTATTGCTCTCCACTTTATTTTTTGAGACAAGTTTTCTGGTTCAGATAGACTGGCTGGCCAGCAATCAGCCAGGTTCTGACTGTCTCTGCCTCCTCAATTCTGGGATTAAGGGTGTGTATTACTACACCCAGCTTTTTTACATGGATGTTGGGAATCTGAACTCAGCTCCTTATAGTTGTGGGGTACATGCTTTACACTAAGCTACCAGATCCCCTAAATTGATTCTTCCAAGATGAGTAACGTTTCAAACATCACTTTAAGTTGGTGGGGCTTGGGACACAGTAACCCCAAAATATGGGAGTTTAGCAACTGGAAAAACAGCAGGAGCAAGACAGCCTTCTGACCTCCTACTGCTCTCCAGAGGCAGGCCACAAAACCTCAGAAGGTACTTGCTCAAACCCTCACCTCCTTTCTCCCTAATTGAACACCTATGATTCATGACCTACCCTATTCATGGAGGGAAGAAAAAATTTCACACAAAGGTCAAGAATCCAAGCAAGTAGGCTGAGCTCGCCCAGTTTATAACCACAAGCTTACACACTTTGTCCTCCAACATCCTCCCACTCCACTGCCCATTAAACTGTATAGTTTTCCCAAACTCTCTGAGTATTCATTTCTGAAGGCTCCTGAATGGCATTTAAAGTTTCTATCAGAATTGGTGAGATGGTTCAGCAAGTGTCAAAGTTTCTGCCAAGCTCAAAGACTTGAATTTGAACCTCAGGACCCATATACTGGAAAATCATAGCTGATTCCCACAAGTTGTCTTCTGACCTCCAGACCCCATACCATGGCACATGTCTATGAAATGGCTTATGTCTATGAAATCCTCAGCCAAAAGAGAGTGAGTTTCTGTTTCCTTGCGCCGTATATACCTTTCTGTGTCCTGCCATATTACTTCCTGGGATTAAAGGCATGTGTGCTTCCCAGTACTGGAATTAAAGGTATGAACCACCACTGCCAGGTTCTGTTTCCACAGTGGCCTTGAACTCACAGAGATCCAGACCAATCTCTGCCTCCTGGGTGCTAGGATTAAGGGTGTGTGCCACCCTTGTCTGGTCTCTCTGTCTAACTAGTGGCTGGCTCTGCCCTCCGATCCCCAGGCAAGTTTATTAGGGTACACAATATATCACCACACACACCATTGTGTCCTGTTACAAGTTATTTCAGTCACTGCTCTAAAACTTAGGGAGTAAGTTTATATATTTTGTTTTGCCAATATAGCAAAAACCTTAGGAAGAAAGCAAATGCCTGGACTCATACTAGGTTTTCCCAAGTTCTGTAAGTACATCAACACCCTGAAGCATGGAGTTGATGTTAACAGATGTTTAGAAGAGCAACTCTTCAGAAGAGCAACAACAGTACATCCACTAAACCGGGCTTAAGCTGGAATTTTTCTTTACACATGAGAACTACAAAAAATGCCAATGAGTCTGGTAGCTGACTTTATATGTGTATATGTTCACAGAAAATTGTGCACAATTTAAGTATATTTTAATTGCATAAATGGTCCTCTCTGCTCCAACAATTAATCTTTTGTTTGTTTGTTTGTTTGTTTGTTTTTTAAAAGGAGGGCAGGTTTTTTTGCTGGATTTAGTAGCTCTCTGTCTTTCTCTTTGTGTGTGTGTGTGTGTGTGTGTGTGTGTGTGTGTGTGTGTGTGTGTGTAGAGGAGGGGTATATGCCTGCATGGGAGCTAGAAGAAAACAATAGGTTGTTTTGGTTTGGGTTGGGTTGGGTTTTTTTCAGCTGTGTGCTGGAGATTTAAAGTCAGGTCCTCATGCTTGAGCAGCAAGCACTCTTTCTATCTGAGTTCCCTCTCTCGTGTAGCATGCATTGCTTGTATAAAGGAAAAGATTTACTTCATTTTAGACAGGGTCTCATGTAGCCCAGGTTCTCCTCAAACTCACTATGTAGATGAGGAGGACCTTGAATTTCTAGTCTATGTTCATCTTGCAAGTGTTGGCATGACAGGTGAACACTACCACCCTCAGTTTATGTAGTGCTGGGTTCACTCCAGGGCCCCGGGAATGCTAGACAGGCACTGCACCAAATGAGCTATATCCCCAGCCTGTAAATAAAAAGATTCTTAAATAGCATAAAATAGTATTCTCTGCTGTATTTTTGTATACTTTCTGATCTTCCTTGTTGCATTGCTCCTTTCTCAACTGCAGGTACAGCAGATGAAGATGAAGTGTGTGAAGGGAAAAGATGAAGTGAGCAGGAAAGAGAAGGGGCAGAGGCACCGTGAACTTTTTGTCATAGCTATTGACTGCTAGACTCTGCTTTCAGTCCCCATTGATTTGTTGGTGTGGACTGGATTTACTAGGGCTGGGCTCAGATTCAGTGAGCCAGTATTCTATTTTCCCTGCAGCAGCAGCATGTCCCTCGTGCACAGAAGTCTTCCAGAGACCTCAACCTATACCATAAATAGCCAAGAGCTGAGAAGTAAGCAAAATGTACCTCTGAGCCACCAAGACAGACATCTCTCCAGCAGCAAGATACTCCCCAAAAAGCAGAATAACCATGGAAGCACTCTGGGTAGGATTCTAGTCAACAGAGTTGTGTGACTTTTCTCACAAAGCACATTAGAGGTATCAAATTGGTTGAGAAGTTAGAAAAGAAGGCCGACAAAGGCTGAGACACCAGCAGCCACAAAAATGGCCCCTGATAAAACTGACTGCAAGAGAGAAAAAGACCAATGACAAAACGTGAAACCTGCAAAAAATAAAAACCAAGCCATCAAAAGTCAAAGACATTTGATCACTCCATACAGAAGCAAACAAGCCTATACTTGAACTTCACATGAGGACATCATTGTAGTCTCGTTTCAGAGAGCGATTGATATTTATCTTGGTAAGCCTGAGAAAAAGTGCTCGGGTAACCACTGGCAATAACAAGAAAGCCAAAATCACATTTTAGAAAGATCTCTAGTCAAAACAGATCTCTCTCTCTCTCTCTCTCTCTCTCTGTGTGTGTGTGTGTGTGTGTGTGTGTGTGTGTGTGTGTGTGTGTGTGTGTTGAGAGGAGCAAACATCAATACATAAGGAAAAACAGACTCAAAAGTTATTAAATACACTACTTCTTCTCTACCATACTGGATAAATGGGTACAACTAGATTTGAAACTAAACACGAAGAACTCTTTAGAAGAAGCCTCTTTCCCAGAAACACAACTATTGCAGCAATGATGAGACTTCAAAAGGGAAGGAGACAAAGAGCTAGCTCTAGCTCCCAGGCACGGACATGTCAAGAATCACAGCAACTCCATCTTTCCTGACATCTTTTCCCCAGCCACATAGCTCAACTCTTAACACAATGTATAATTTATTCTGTTTTCATTTTACTTTCTTCACTCCCTTTACACACACCTACAGAATATTTATAGTTTGTATTTTGATGGCTGCCTAAGAATCCATGTCCCTAGCCATGTTCAAATTTAACTAATTGTCCATAAATAATACCTTAATTAACATCTTCACATATATAACCACTTGGTCCTTTTATAGTTTTGAATAAATTATCCAATGAGGCATCAAAACATATCTCAAGTGAAGTACAAAATGTTTTTGGCCTGCTTTAAAGGTTGAAAATATTTTGTAATATTACCCAAGGCCCCCCTTCTCAAGCTAGCAGAGTTCTAAGTTCTCTCGGGCATTTCTCTGACTTGCCCCAGAACTCAGAAATTCATTCACGTGAAGTCTTTGCAGGAGGGAAACTAGAGAACATGATCTCCTTCACTTATGTGACATGGCTGCTCTTCCTTCAAGTCACTCTGCTCTGGACACACACAGCCCTTACCTGCAAAGAGGACCAAGCATCCATCACTGGTCGCCCACTAACAGATAAAGAGAGGAGTTCTGAGAAGCAGGGACACAAGCCAGGAAAATTCAAAAACAAACCTAGGCCAGTTCATCCACTACACAAGGCAAGTTCACCATGTATACTATCCAGGCCCAAAACAAACAAACAAAAAAACCAGTGCAGAAGGGGTGCTGTTAAAGTGATTTGCTCTTAATCCCTAAGGCATCTTGGACACTGTGCAGTAAATACATGGAGATGAGCTTTCCCTCTGTCGTAATAAAGCATCTTGTGAGGACAGAAACCATGTAGAAACCTGTGCTATGCAAAAGCCTTACACATTGTGAGTCTCAAACATCAATAGCCCGTGGAAATTAAGTGCTAGAGAATAATTTGAACCCAATAATTCTGAGGCTGTTGAAGACGTAATAACATGATAAAATAGAGTTGGAAATACATTAATGGAATACGTAGAAACAATACATTGCTGAATTTTAGATGTAAAGTTAAACTAATTTACCTGTCACCACAGGGGAAGACAAATTAATATACTTGTTTCAACTTTACAAGGACAGCGTTTCTCCAAGAATAATCATGTACAACTATGCCCTCTGCTGGATGAACATGGGTAATATTTTGCTTTGTTGAGGTTTCTATTGCTGTTGATAAAAGACCATGACTGTAAACAACTTTGGGAGGAAAGGGTTTATTTTAACTTACAACTCTCAGGTCACACTCCATTGTTGAGGGAAGTCAGGATAGGAATTCAAACAGGGCAGGCACTTGGAGGCAGGAGCTGATGCAGAGACCATGGAGGGTTGCTGTTTACTGGCTTGCTCCTCCTGGCTTGCTCAGCCTGCTTTCTTATGGAACCCAGGACCACCCCCAACTCCCAGGGTGTCATCACCTGTAGCAAGATGGACCCTCCCATGTCAATTATCAATCAAGAAAATGTACCACAGGCTTATTCATAGGCCAGTCTGGTGGGAACATTTTCTCAATTGAGTTACCCTCTCCTCAAATGATTCTAACACACACAATTGACATGCACGCACAATTTTCATGTGCACAAGGAGAGGAAATAACACTGCACTTTATAAGCACTATGTCCTAAGTTAAAATGCAATTTCCTAAGCAGAAATATTTAAAATTGACAAAAAACAATAAAATGCAAATTTTCATCAAAATGTACTATATGAAGTTCTCAAAGAACTAATAAAAATACTAGCTCAAAAGCAAATAAATAAAAATAAAATACAGAGTCAGATGTAGCGGCACATGCTTTTAATCCCCCAGCACTTGGGAGGCAGAGACAGTCGGAGCTCTGTGAATTTGAGGCCAGCCTGGTCTACATAGTGAGTTCCAGGACAGCCAGAGCGACATAGTGAGACCCTGTCTCAAAAAAAAATAATTAATGAAAATACAGTTTTTGATGCTGGGATTCTGAGTGATAAGTTTTTTTTCATCCTGATAAGCCTTTTTGCTTACACAGCAATACAAATCAGAACAAATCAGACCAAATTAGAAAAAGCCTCCGGTTCAATGGGTAAACGTTCTCCAGGAGACAGGGAAGAGAGACCTGAAAACCACGAGTCTGGGATGCAGCTTGAATACCCTGTGGGAGTGGTCTTGAGCCTCTCTGGGGGAGGAGCTGTGTTTGGTGGGCTTTGAAGGGGCGGGTTTGGGGAAAGGGATGGAGGAGGGGAGTTGAGGTAGATCTTCCACCAGAACATCCAGACTCTTTGGGTATAGGGATGCCAGGGTGCCAGGGGTTGAGGGGGAGTTCCCACCCAAACATTCCAGAGTCTTTGGGTATAGGGGCGCCGGTTCAATTCTGGCTATTTCCTGCAGGCATGGGATGATGTGAGGAAGAGGGGAGTCAAGAGTTGGTAGGCTCATATTCATCAGGAGGTGTGAGTGAAGGAGAATCAGGTCAGTTGTCAGCCTGGAGACCTCAGGCATCTGTTTCTTGAGGAAGCAGAGAAGACAAGTTTCTAGGAAAGAATAGATTATTAACATCTGTCCTAGCTGTACTGACAAAGATCAATGCACAGGGCAGAAGAGCAGATAGGCCCTTCATTGGGAAATCTTGGACAATTATAAAGGTGGAAGGTCTCAGCTGCTGGACAGACCATGTATCCTGAATAGGTGCCCGCTTGAGCCTGGAGAGATGGTACCAGCATGGATGTCCCAGGAGCTTGGCAGCCGAGGGGGTGGTAAGGATCACAGTATAAGATCCTGTTAATTGGGGCTGAAGAGACTTGGGAGCTAGCTATTTGAGGAGCACTCTGTCCCCTGGGGAGAATGGGCCAGGCTCAGGGGCAGGTGGGTCTGTTGGTGTTGGGGCAAGGATACAGCTGTCAGCATGTGAAAAGAGAAGGGACCTCAGAAAGAAGAGGTAGGGGAGGTACCCGGCTAGTGGGGGAATTTGGGCTGGGAGGTGGTGATTGAGGAAGAAGGGCCTTCTGTAAAGGTGCTCAAAGGGCTCAAACCTGTAGGAGAGCATGGGGTGGCCTGGAGGCAGGTAAGGACAATGGGGAGAAGGAAGGGCCAAGATAACCTGAATTCAATGGAGAGCTTGGTGAGCTGTTGTTTGATGAGTCCATTGGCCTTCTCAACCTTTCCTGAGGATAAAGGTGTCAACCATTGTTAGGAGGTAGCAGAGTCCTTTAGGTGTGGGCATGTGAGAGAAGTCCCCTGATAATCCTTGCCTGGTTGGTGTCCTCGAAGCTGGTGCAGAGGCTGACATATCTGGAGGGCCCCTGTGAATGGACCTGTGAAATACTCAGGAGAGTGTGGGGGACAAGGTGAGTGTGGCTCCACAAAGGCTGAGAACATTGCGACCAAGCAGAGGTGCAGGGCAAGCAGGTATGACCAGAAAAAGAGTGTAAGAAGCATCGCCCTGCAAGGATGCAGGGAACGGTCAGGGTCTTAAGTGGGGAGGATCCCATCCACCCCCATAACAGAAATTGGTGAGGGAACTGTAGGACCTAAATGAGATGTCAAAACAGAATAGGTAGCTCCCATGTTCAAAAGAAAGTCAATGGACTTACCCGCTACCTGCAGCGTCACCCTAGGCTCAGAGAGGGCAATGGGAGTCAGCAAGTCTAGGCCGAGTCAGTTCTCCGTCAGGCTTAGGAGTTCTCAGTTGCCAGTGTTGGTGAGGCTGGACCTCCATGGCATGGATAGAGAATGAGCTTGCATGGGGGCATTTAGATCTCCAGTGCCCAGGCTGTGGCAGACATCATGGCCTCCTAGGTGGCTGCTGGCTGCCTTTCTGGCGGAGTCAACTTGGGCTGAGCTCTGGCGGGATGGAGCCTCATGGCCAACTTCCCTTGTCCCCCTTGTGGGGGACCTGGTGGCCTCAGGGCAACTGCCAAGGCTTGGGCTTGGAGCGTATTCTGTTGTAGCCTTGTCTATCAGGATGACTCTGCTGTCACTAAAAACTTTAAAAGCTATTTTCACCAATTCCTGTAGGGGTGTTTGGGGATCCTCTTTAGCCTTTTTTAATTTTTTCCTAATATCTGGTGCTGACTGAGAAATGAAATGGGTGGTTCCTGCTGGGGAGGCTGGGTCAAGGGGAGTATACTGAACCGTGGTCTCTTGTAACCGGTTCAGAAAAATGGCTGGATGTTCATCAGCTAGCTGTGTAATCTCTTGGGAGTTTATCAAAATTAACAAGTTTGTCTGAGACCATTTTCATACCTTGGAGGAGTCAACAAACCATGTGGTTCTTCTCTGGGGTCTTGAACAATTCCATAGGCTCCAGCTACCTCTCAGAGAGGGCAGAAAAAGGCAGGCATCTGGCAAAACTGAGGATAAGAAGAAACTGGGGAAGATTCAGGGGTGTTAGGCCAGTGTGTAAAAGGGGACCTGGATGTAGATTGGGGCATTGGGAGATCGGTGGGGGGAGGGGAGAACAGGAAGAGGGGTAAGGAGGAGGAATTTATCCTGGAGGGAAAAGGGGGGAGTGGACAGGAAGGTGGGTTGGATAAGTAGAGGTGGGGGGAGTGGGAGGGGGGCCAGTGTTTTCGACAGTGAATGGAACATGTGGCCCTGTAGGAGGGGATTGGGTAGGTAGAGTTTGGGGGAGGTGGGGGAGGGGCCAGTGTCCCTGGTAGCATGGTCAGAGTGGAATTTTCAAGATCCCAGTTCCCAGATAGTTGGGAATCTGGAGGCACCATGATCCTGGCCAACAAGACTAGTGCTGTGGGACATTGGCCTCTGTAGGGAGGGCAGGAACGTAGAACCCAAAAATCATGGACATAGGGCAGTTCTGTCCAATTATCTCCAAGCTGACAAAAATTTTTGAGATCTCAGAGGATGGAAAATTCTAACATTTAGCATACTGTGGCCAGGCCTTAGTGCTCAGAGAAATCAAGCATTCAGGACAGATGGTATCAGATAGCCCCAACTGAACAGATTTTGTAAAAGACCCCACAGAGGCATTTGGGGATCCGACTTTGAATGGCACAAGTCTGTGCTGGGGAGCAAAGCCTAGTACAATGTGTTCGCTGTGGTCAGACTTTGTTTGTTGTTTGTTTGTTTGTTTGTTTGTTTGTTGGAGCTGAGGATCCAGCCCAGGGCCTTGCTTGGCAAGTGCTCTACCACTGAGCTAAATCCCCAACCCTGTAGTCAGTCTTGAGTCAAAAACAGGGAGGTGTGGAAAATTCCCTTTAACAGAACGTCTTCTGGAGAAAGGGTCCCATGGAACAAAGGCAGCCCCTTGCTCTGGAACAGGTTAGGGGCATGGCATGGCTGCGTCTTTGGCAGCACACCCCCAAAAATGAAGAGCCCCTGGGCCTCTTAGGCAATGACTTAGAAAGGACAACTTCCACAGTCAAAAGCTGATCTTAGTCTGGCAGAGAGCAGGTATGGGGGAGAAAGGTGTTTTCCCACCACATGGCCCTGGGCCGGTGAGGAAAAATCAGCTCCACCTTGGTGGGACCTCCAGATGATAAGTTGGTTTTTTTTTTTTTTTAAGTCTCTCCACCAATGCAACAATCCAAATGAAACCAAATCAGACGGAATTAGAAAAGGCCCAGTTTAATGGGTAAAGCATTCCCGGGCAGTTCTCCGGCCCCCTAGAGAAGAGATAGGGAAGAGAGACCAGAAAAACCACTTGTCTATTTTCTGGGATGCAGCTTAAATACCCTATGGGAATGGTCTTGAGCCTCTCTGGGGGAGGAGCTGTGTTTGGCAGGCTTTGAAGGGGAGGATTTCGAGAAAGAGATGAGGGAGGGGAGTTGAGATGGATCTTCCACCAGAACATTCCAGACTCTTTGAGTATAGGGGTGCCAAGGTGCCAGGGGTTGAGGTGGAGCTCCCACCCAAACACTGAGATGCATATCAGAAATTAGGTGGTTCTCTCCCACTCCAATTTTATAATACTCTTTTCAAATTAGTAGTACTCTCACATACAGAAGATTCAGGTCATTAGAGAAGTTCAGCTTGTTACTAAGTTACACTTAGTATTTCTTTAAAAAGAATCTGTTGTACCCAGAGTCCCCCAAAGACCACCAAGAGGCCAAATCTGATGCAAAAGCAAAGCGTCTTTGTATTGTTATGGTTAACTTGGGACTCTGTCTGTCTGACTCAGCAGCAGAGCAGGAGAGACCCTGAGTAACAATGGGGCAGGGTTTTTAAAGCAGAGGGGTCTTGGGGTCTACAGACTACATAGGAACAGACTCAGGATCGGGATATGCGAGTGGCAATCATGTTAGAAACTTTTAATTGGCTAGGGTAAGTTGGGGGTTACAATTATCCATTTTGGGGCAGGCCTGGACAAGTCCCAGGCTCTGTCCTTGAGCTGCCATGGAGGCTGGCTGACCTAGCTCTTTCACACTGACCCATGCTTGTAGCTCTAAGCTGGTGAGGGGTCCCAGACAGTAAACAACTGACTGAACCTTGAAAAGTCAGAGTACATGCAGAAAGGGAGCTACTGCAAGGACTATGTCTTTTGTTCATGGCCCTCCCAGAAACTGCTTGCCCAAGTCTCAGGAAACTGAAATTGAGGCCTGATCTCTGAGAGAAGACTGAGCAGCCTGCTACGGCATCTGCTTGGTCCTTTCAAACCCATACATTAAAATAACAACAATATGGATATTAATTAGTCTCTTGAGAGTTCCCCACATCTCAGTAAAATTAAAATTAAGCTGTTACTGTTTGTTTGTTTGGGGCTTTGGTTTTTAGAGACAGATTTTCACTGTATTGCCTTGGCTGTCCTGGAACTCACCAAGCTGACTTGTAGACCAGGCTGGCCTCGAACTCACAGAGATCTGTCTGCCTCTGCTTCAGATTAAAGTACTGGGGTTAAAGGTGTGTGCCACAACTGTCCAGCTGAAAATTAAGCTTTTGACCATAAAATTTAAGCTTGTAAATAACTAAATAACCACAAGTACCGTTCCATTTTATTTTACTATTTCATTTTACCACAACTTATTCCCTCATAGTATACTTGATTTTGATAATAACCAAATAAGATGTGGTCCAGTTCTCAGGAATCTCTACATTGAGTGGCAGGTGGTAAGAGGTAAATTGTAGAGTGCCCCATTGCAAACCCTAGCTTATCCTTCAACAAAAGGCTCCAGTGGAGGAGAGACACTACCTTCAACATCACTCCCCTTTCCAGAGGCTTGGATCCAATGACTGGTCCATGTCTGAGAATAAAGGCCCTGCCACCTCAGCCCTCCCTCCTACAAGTCAGTCTAGCCATTCTGGTTCCTGGGATTGACACAAGTCCTACTCTTAGGCTCCCATCCAATCCAAACCCTTCTTGCTACTCCAGGGGTTTTTAACTGGGGGTGGTCTGATACCTATACACTAGTGTTTGGCGGTGTTGAAGTGGGGGAAGGGTGTTGCTACTGGCATCTAGAGGATAGAGACCAAGGATGCTGCTAAGCCCCTTAAAGTATGCTGGACAGCCTTGACCACAAAGTACTACCCTGCCCACTATGTCAGTCGGCCACCACTGTCTCTGCTCTACCCAATCCTGGGTCTTCCTCCACCTTTCCTAGATATGGTCCCAAGGTTATTTGTTTACTAACTACTCTATACTATGAACTCCATCCTAACAGTCAGCTTTCTAAGAACAGATCCCCAGTAATATCTCCAATAAGAGACCATTGGGCTTTACATGTGTAAGAGAGAGATTATTACATTCATTCATAAATTTATAAAATTTAAAACAAAGGATTAAAAGAGTGCAAAACAAAACTGGAAAGACTGATACTAAGTATAAAGAGTGCTTAGTAATGATGCTGACAGTTACTCTTTTTCTTTTTCTTTTTTTTTCCGGATCTGAGGACTGAACCCAGGGCCTTGCACCAGGTGCTCTACCACTGAGCTAAACCCCCAACCCCCAATTACTCTTATGTTTGCTTCTACAATTGGTGGGGCAGGGGGAGGCTGAATGTTTTTCTACTGTTTATAAGACTGATGTGCTAAGGAGGCAGATTGTATCTTATTTAGAAGTGTGTGTGTGTGTGTGTGTGTGTGTGTGTGTGTGTGTGTGTGTATTTGTGAGAGAGAGAGAGAGACAGACAGACAGACAGACAGAGAGAGACAGAGAGAGACAGAGAGAGAACGAATTCCAGGGAGCAATTGTGAAGGCCTGGGGATTGAACTCAGATCATCAGGCTTGCATCTCAACAGCCTTGGTTTGGATTTTTTTGAAACAGGTTCTCTCTATGAATCCCAGGCTGGCTTCAAACTCTCAATCCTCATATCTCCCCTCCCTGGTCACAGACTTGTACTACCACAGCCAGAGCAAGTGATTCCTAGCGTTTTTCCTTTGTGCTTCAACTACTGGGTTTTTCCAAGACTTGGATTTTATGGTTGGAGTTGTTGTCTGTTCCTGCTCCTCCTTCCTCCCTTCCTCCCTCCTTCCATCCCCTCTCTCATTATCTGCTGCACTGAGCACATGTTACTTTTGTAATATGAGATGGATGTTCTAATTGCAAACAGAAAAAGAAGGCACAGTCAGTGTATGAAAAGCCGTGCAAAGAAGTAGACGAATGGGAAAAGTCCGCAATTTGCTGTCTGCGAGAGAGAGGGAAAGAAAGAACAGTGAGCCTAGAGAAGGTGAAGAAATAAAGGCAGCCCAGTTTTGACAGAAGGGGGACCCAAAGAGAGAACCGGGAAGGAAGAACACCAAAGAGAATGGACTGGAAAGCCCATCGAGGTATTGGAAGGATCAGAGAAGTCAAACAAGTTAGACGCTCCGAGGGAAGGGAGTAGGAAAAAAGAAGTGATAATGGAGGAGTGAGGTGCATTTGTACGAGAATGGAGAGCCTCTGAGACTCCAGGAAAGACCTTGAGTGCAGCAGCCCAGGCAGGAGAAAGGAACAAGGAGCAGGGCTTGATGGCAAGGCATTGTGGAGTGATGACATGGTCTTGTCAGTAGGCAGGTAACCAGCCATTGAGAGGGCCTGGCTGGTGGGTCATGAATCCCAGAACAAAGAGAGGACCTAAGAGAGACAGGAGCTGAGGATGGGCCGAGGTATTCCTAGAAAGCTGCCCTTTGTCTTTTGAGAAGGTGTGTCATGTTGGCCTCAACCTTGTTATGTAATTAAGAATGACCTTGAATTTCTGACCCTCCTGCCATCACCTGCCAAGTGCTCTATTACAGGAATGCGTACTCCAACCCCTTTCTCCATGACTCATGGGTCCTAGGGTAGGATAGGGAAGTCCAAAGAACCCGTGAGGTCAGCTATGGACTCCTCAGCTCTGCAGGATCATCCACACCTGTACGTCCCATTTGTGAGGCATAGCCTGGGTTGATTCTGTGCTACTTCTGCTGTAGATAATAGCTTTGGTTTGTGGGACTTAACACTACACTCTTCTTACTTTGCCATTAAGTTCCATATATCTCTCCTTCTACTGCTGGGATGAGCAGGAGTGGGATTTTGCCAACTATGAAAAGGAGGGCATAGCTGTAGCAGGATATTTATAAATGGAACCTCATTTCTTAGGTACACTGTCTTCCTATCCTTACCATGCAAGCCATTCCCAGGATGTTCTAAGACAGTGGTTCTCAACCTTCCTAACGTTGGGGCCCTTTAATTATGGGGCCCTCCTCATGTTGTGGTGACCTCTAACCATAAAATTATTTTGTTACTTCATAACTCTAATTTTGCTACTGTTGTGAATCATGATGTAAATATTTTTGGAGATAGAGGTTTGCCAAAGGGGTCACAATCCACAGATTGAGAACTACTGCTCTAAGACTACTGTGCTATACAAACTGTAAAAACAGAAAAATATACATGACTTGCTTAAAGGAGTGGTTTACAACCAGGAGCAATCCTGTGCCACAGGGAACATTTGACAAGATTTCTGTCTCTTATGAATGAGGGGCAACAGGTATGTTTCTAAATACCCTACAATGTGTCAGACAGCCCTCACATCTGTTACATAACCCCAAATGCCAATAGTCTCAAGTGTAAAAATACAGTACTTTAACAGGTCATCATAGGTGACCTTTTAAATGTTCGCATAATCTGAAATTTAAACTGGAACAAAAGAGAAAATGCTAGATGAAGAGTGATCAAATTATAAATTCCCACCAGGTGGTGCTACAAGACAAGTAATAATCTAACCTCCTCCATCATTTCCAAGTCCTCACCTTTTTTTCGCCCTGTGGGAAATAACCAGCTTCTTAAACAGAATTCCCACCTTTCATTTTATTCACAGTAATTTTCCCTTTATTCATAATCAAATGTATCACATACCGTCCATACATTATGTTGCTGTCTGTGGATAGCATTAATTTTTGCACTAAGGATTGGAAGGGTTGGGCTCTCACATTTTAGGTGCTCACTGTTAAACACCCCCAATGTTTTTATGCAACTAATTTAAAATAAATAACAACTAAAATTCAGCCAAGAAGAAAGCCACCTCAATCAGAGATGGGGGTGTGTGAGAGAATCTGCTAGCTTCTTGACTTCGTCTTCAGCTAACTTTTTGCTGGGCACCTTGGCCACCTGAAAGACAGAAAATTCCCAAAGTGCTTTGTCTTTATGATGGATGAGTTGTGACATTTGAACCACTACTGAGCAGTGTTGTGGGCAAGTCCTAAGACAATAAATCTCAACTGAGGGTGACTTTGCCCCCAGGAGAAATTTGGCAATATGTTGGGACATTTTTTTTTTCAGTTGTCACTTGTGAGGGATGCTACTAGCATGTAGTAGGTAGAGGACAGACATGCTGCTAGATATCTTATACAGGGCATTCCTCAGAACACAGAATAATTCAGCCTCAAATGTGACTAATGTTGAGAAATTTTATCTGTTAGGAAGGGGCATGCAAAAGGGTTTCCCTTTCCCCCTCCCACAGAAAAGAAAAAAAAAAAAGGTGCCATGGTAAGTCTAATTGTACTAAGCTCTCAAAGTCAGGAAGGCAAGATGGATGAAGCTAAAAGACAGATAGAGGAAAATTTTCTCATCCCATGGAGTTGCCACATTATTCTGGACTCTTCACACTCACTATTATGAGAGAGAAACATTTCTTATCACTTGGTGCCTTTAAGGCCAGATCCAGATCTCTGCAACAAGAGCCATGACCCCAGCTAAGACTCCTAGCAATAGTGGAGAGGGTGCCTGAACTGGCCTTCCCTTGTAATCAGATTGGTGAATACCCTAAATGTCATCATAAAGCCTTCATCCAGTAACTGATGGAAGCAGATGCAGAGACTCACAGCTAAGCACTGGGACGAGCTCTGAGAGTCCAGTTAAAGAGAGGGAAGAGGAATTATATGAACAAGGAGTGTGGTGATATTGTGTTCCCCAATATACTCTGCACACTAATAAACTTATCTGGGGTCAGAGAACAGAACAGCCACTAGACAGACATAGAGGCCAGAAAATAGTGGCACACACACCTTTAATCCTAGCATTCTGGAAGCAGAGATCCACGTGAATTCAAGGCCACACTGGAAACAGCCAGGCATGGTGACACACACCTTTAATCCCAGGAAGTGATGGCAGGAAGCAGAAAGGTATATAAAGCATGAAAAGCAGGAACTAGAGTCTGTTAAACTTTTAGGCTTTTAAGCAGCAGTTCAGCTGAGCTCCATTTGGATGTGGACTCAAGAGGCTTCCAGTCTGAGGAAACAGGATCAGCTGAAGAATTGGCAAGATGAGGTGGCTGTGGCTGGTTCTGTTTCTCTGATCTTTCAGCATTCACCCCAATATCTGGCTCTGGGTTTGTTTTCATTAATAAGACCTTTTAAAATTCATGCTACAAAGGGGGCTCAAGATCATCACGATGGGGAAACCCACAGAGACAGCTGACCTGAGCTTTTGGGGGCTCATGGACTCTGGACCAACAGCTAGGTAATCTCTGTATGCAAATGACAGTTGTGTAGCTTGGTCTGTTTGTGGGGCCCCTAGCAGTGGGATCAGGACCTGGCACATGAGCTGGTATTTTGGAAGCTTTCCCCCATGCTGGGATGCCTCGCCCAGCCTTGACACAGAGGAGAGGAGCTTGGTCCTGCCTCAACTTGATATGCCATGCTTTGTTTACTCTCATGGGAGGCCTGCCCCTTTCTGAGCAGAGAAGTTGATGTGGGGAGGGTAGACAGAAGGGGTAAGGAACAAGAAAAGAGGAGGGAGAGGAAACTGTGGTTATGTAAAATAAATGAAAAAAAAAGCTAAAGCAATAGTAATATTCTAGCTAACAATATAGTATACACATACATACTGGGGTGTGTGTGTGTGTGTGTGTGTGTGTGTGTGTGTGTGTGTGTGTGTGTGTATAGATATCACAGTATTTCAGGAACTGCCCTATTTGAAATAAATTTACTCTAAGTCCCACCTTGTTCTGCCTTTCCTAAGAGTACCAGCTCTTTCTCATTATATTACCCTCTTTTCTTACCTTTTTTTCTTCCATGAGGCTCCAACTGACTTGCCTGCTTCAAGATATACCTGACTGTTCCCAGAAGATGCTCACACTCTTACAAATACACACATCACAGCCTTTCTACCCATAGATAAGTCATTTCTTGCCTAAATCAAACTGCATGAGTGCATGTGTGCATGTGAATGTATGCACTGTCCCTTTCTGCAACATATTCCTCATATAATTTACTACAATATGCCAGGTATGGTAGTGAACACTTTCCCACCTGGAAAATAGGAGCAAGAAAAGGAGGAATTCAAGTTCCCTCTCGGCTACATAGTGAGTTCTATCCCAGGCTACACAGACTCCAACAAACAACAACAAAAAGGAAACATAATTGCACTCTCCTTTACTGTCTATGCTCTCTAGCCAACCAACTGTCCATTTTATGAAGTCAAAAACTGTCTTGTTCACCAGTGTACATTGAGTAAATAAATACTACTCTCCATTAGAATCATTATTTATACCACATATACAATTTCATGTTCTACTGGACACATTAATAAAGTAAAAGTATAAAGACAAAATTAATCTTAATCTCATTTAAGGTAAATTTTTTCCCTAGAACAGAAATCTGTGACTGGCCTCAGATTCACTATGCAGCCAAAGACAACCTTTTCTCCATCTCCAGAATTCTGGGATTACAGGTGTGCCACCATGGTCAGTTTTAAGCTGCACTAGGGGTATAATACAGAGCATCAGGCATGCTAGGCAAACATTCTGTCAATGGACCTGTATCACTGCCTGGTAGAAGATTGCTAAAAATTTGCAATAGTTAAGCCAGACTTGGTGATACATGCCTTTAATGCCAGCACAGAAGGGGCAGGTGAATCTCTCATGAGTTCAAGCCAGCCTGGGCTACATGGTGAGTTTCAAGCCAACCAAAAGTGAGATTGTGTCAATAACTAGATATTTTACATTCTTTTTTTTTTCAATACTAACTCTTTAAAATATACTATGGAATTTACTTCAGCACATCAAAAACTCTCACATTTCAATATCTCAAAACCACATGTGCCTAGAAACTATAAGACAATGCAGACACATAGCACACAGTAGGCAGTTGGTATACGTTTGTTAAATATTCTTTACTTCTACTTTGATTCGTCCATATTATAAGAATAACAAGGTAATAATGTCACACTATTGATACTGCCTAATTGTCTTGGCTCTTTATTTGGCGTTTAAATTGTTCCCAGTTTTCACTTTTTGGAATACCATGCAATAAACATCTGATCCAAATCCAGTTTTCATAGGAAAAATTCCCACAAGATACGGCACATTTTGCCAAATAATTCCACTTAGACTTCTAGTAGTTTGTATTTGGTTATTAGGAATCTCCTGCGACTCTAGCAGGGCGTGTACTGCTGATGATTATGATGACAGAACTGTTGGTACTTTCATTGTCTGAGGTAGTGTCTGAGGTACAAGTTAACGTTGAAAATAGCAGATTGAGGCAGTTAAATACACAGGGCTCAGATCTGAACGAATCTATATTTTCAAAGCAGTGGCATTTCCCACCCTCCATTTTAGTTAATTAGGAAGAATGTGAAAGCTAAAGAAAACAGAACAAAAATGGGAGCTAACGGTCCCGCTTCGGCTCTGGCTGCGCCCTGGAACCCAATAGGCACTCAGCTCTCGGCCGGGACCGCCCTTCAACCGCCTTCGCCACTCCAGGACAGGCAAATTTCCTTCTCGCGCCGCCCTCCGGCTCTCAGTAGCCCCGGACGCGAGGTGACGTCAGCGTCCAAGGCGGGACTTCCGTCTTCCTGGACCCGAACCGGAAGCGCGTTCCTAGTTGTCCAGGCAACACCTCCCTCCCTCTTTGTGTCTCGTCTCCCCCCCCCATCCGCCCCCCCTTCGCCGAGAACTGGGCCCGTGGTTGCCCACCGCCTGAGATCTGCAAGCTGCATGCCCACGAGGTGACTTCGGGGACTGATGGGTTGCTTTGGGGGAGTATAGAAGTAGCCTGGAGGCCCCAGCCTGGAGTACTGCCTTGGCGGTGATGTTGTGGCTCTAATTACCATCGTCCAGCAGCACGAGGTGGTTACAGAGATCCATGAGAGTTCCAAACTCTTAACGTATTGTTTAAAGAAGCCTAGTTCTAATTTATGCTCTCAACCCCATCGTGCTTCCTAATCCTTGGATACCTGCTAAGAATTCTGATGCTCAGGCTCCCACCTCAGACAATTTCCATCCAAATCTTTAGAAGTGAGGCACAAGCATGTGAACTTTTTTTAAGTTGTGATTCAAATGTGTAATTCCAATATGTTGTAAATCATCGTTTTGCAGTAGGTCTATAGGTGAATTTGATTTTGCCTATCCAGCCCTAGCTTGGGACACATCCTTGGAGGGATGTCTAAGATATTGACTCATTTACAAAAAAAGTTTTCTTTCATCTCCCTTGCAGCTTTGAGCTCTGTAGGTCAGGGGTCTCAGTAGAAATTACCTTAAGAATATTTTATAGGCTAAGCTCTGACTCAACTGCTTTTTGTTTTGTTTTAAACAAAAGCCAGAACATTAATTGAAACCTTTGGACTAAAAGTTAATAGCACAAAACTTCTAGGGTTATTTACTTTCACTATTCCTATGACTTGTGAGGTTATGATACTATTTAAAAGTACAATTTATGCTAGCATAATTTGTCAGAATAACAATCCCTTTAGGATGGCAGTATGAAGAGGAAACATATGCATATGCTTTGGGTAAACCTAACAGGCAAGTTCACAGTGAAGTGTATAATCCCCTCTGTTGACTGCTGCACTGGAAAAGTATATGAATTAAAGTTGCAGAGAGATATTTTCATTCTAAAACTATTTTACAGCTGGCAGAGAAATATTTTGTGTTTCTTAAAATCCAACGTTTAAGGAGAAGTTGAGATAAGACGGACGGCAGGAAATTAAACATTGCAAGAGTCTAGCAAGATAAGAGAGTTCACAATCACAATACAGAACATTCAGAATTACTTCTTTACATTAGGAAATCCACTGATAAAGCACGTGGACAGTGGATACAAATTATAACTGATTAAGGCCAGATAAATTGAAAATATATTAATGTATTTAAATGTGCTGCTGAGAACAGTTGGAGCTTTTTACTGTTTAAGTTACTGCACCCTTAATAATTTGGGGGAGCAGAGGTAGGAGAGAATATTATCAGGATACAACAGACAATTTCAACAATTCCAGTAGCTTCCAAAGGCAGGAGATAATACCTGTTATTCTCTCTGTTGGAAGAAAAATGGGATGGCCAGGTATTGGTGGTGAGCACCTTTAATCCCAGCACTCGGGAGGCAGAGGCAGGTGGATCTCTGTGAGTTCAAGGCCAGCCTGGTCTACAGATTGAGATCTAGGACAGGCTCCAAAGCTACACAGAGAAACCCTGTCTAAAAAAAAAAAAGAAAGAAAAATGGGAACTCTAAAAGGGTAAATTGTAGGATCTATCCCTTCAAATAAGTGCCCAGAGCAAGTACAGTATTCAGAAAAAGAAATTAGCATGGAATTTTTAGGAATATGTTTCTTTTTATAGAAAGAAATTTGAAATAACTCTCTGGAAATCTGAAAGTGGCTTTAACTGCTTAAACTAAAGATTTTCACTGCTGTACCAATTATTTGGAGTGTGTGCTCTATTGGGCCCCCATTCTTTCATGGTCGCACTAGGCTATGTTGTATGAAAGACACATGCCTGAAATGGACCACACACCATCTGTTTCTTTTGAACTGGATTCTCATTGCCGATCTCTGTTGTCCCCGTTTTCTTATCTCCCGTTGCCTGTGATGTTACTGACTCACAGTACCATGCTCTTTCATTTCTGATTGACACTAGCCACATACGGGGTCAGTGGACTTGCAAATAAAACCATTCACAAATGTTTACCACTCTTGCTGAGAAATTAAACAATGCCTTTCTGTGGGTGGAATGTGATTTGTATGGGGGGAGAGAGGCAAGAGTTGTTAACTATCTCCTTTTGGTCTTCTCCCCCACAGCCCATGCCTTCCTTGTGACATCACTTACTGCAACGCCCAGACAAATGTAAACCTGGGCTTGAGAGAGTGAAAAGGAATTCAGTAATATTTGTCTCACTCCATCTGCAGCTTTAAAGGTTGCTGTTACAGACGGAAACATAGTAAGATGTGGGCCTGTAAGCAGGCCCTGTGTCCAGCCAAAGATGGAGTTTGGGGGGCTGGCAAGGTGGCTCAGTGGGTAAAGGCACTTATCACCAAACCTGACACATGCACACAATAAACAAATGTTCTTGTTTTTTAAAATGGAGCTTGGAATTATGTCATCTTTAATGTCTAAATGACAGAGTAGGGAACCATACAAAGCCATAGGAAGAAATCTATGAGGTGTCCAACCTAATGTGCTCAACCAGCTACCACAACCAGAGTAGGACAGGTAGCAAACTGTCGGAAGTTGTCATGTTATTACTTTTCCTCATTGAGCTAACTGTTGGTTTTGTACGATTGAAAGGCATCTCTGATGGGGTTCACATTACATGTTCAGTCAGGCAGAGTTCTTAGAAGCACATGGGACTTAACTTCTGTTACTCATGGCGCCTTCATTTGCTTTGTTTCAGTCTCCAGCATACTCCTTTGTAGCAGTGTGTTCTGAGGGTCTTAATGACATCCCCAAACTATCAGTCTGCCTTGGAGTCAAATCTGTGGGAACCTCAATAGGAAAGTGTTCATCCTCCAGGCTGTAGCCACACAGACTAATCCAATAATTGATTTTGACTATCTTCCTTTGCAAAAGTGAAAGCAAATGAGCTTTCATGGATTTAAATTTCAAAATTGTATGACAAGAAGAAAAGGCAGAAAGAAAATTCATGTTCTAGATAGAATACACCATTATAGCTTTGGAGGGAGTTTGTGGTCTTCACTCTCTAGTTGTCATCCTATATTTATAAGAAATATATTCCAGAAAAAAAGGAAGTCAATAAATATGCAATAAAAAGAATACATACTTTCAACAGAGTTTTCAACAAAGCACTATAGGTGCTTTCAACAAAGCAATTTATAAGTGGAGGTTTTTTTAGTAATTTACTGGAAGTAGTCACATTTTATCTGTGGAAAAATGATAAAGCTTTTAACTGTTGTTCTTCATGTATAGTTATAAAATTATATCTTTCAGAGCAAGCAAAGACTGCAGAACAAATGGTTTATTTGGGTGGTTTTGTTTGTCTTTGTTTTCTTTTCCTTTTTCTTTTTTTCTTTTTTTTTTTTGCCTTAGAAAGGCTGTATGGGAAAAATATATCATTCAAGACTGGGAGGCTCTGTCTTGTCTGTAGGCCTCAGCAGTGTTTAGTGAATGACCTCAATGCTGGTATGGTTTTTTTCCTCCCTTCTTTGCTGGTTGAGGACAATGAGTGGTCTCTGTATTCCCCAAAGCTCAGCTGGGTGGTGACCATGATGCCATTGTGTTGGCTGTGGAGGGCTGCCCAGTTTGCAGAGCTGTGGATCCGGCCTTTCCTGACATTGCCAATCCCTTTTCTCTCAGTTCTACCAGCCCTTCAGAAGAAAACTTGTTCAGTCCCTGAAGGCTTGTTCCAGAAAGGAGTAGGAGACTTTGAGGCTGGGGGGGGGGGGGGGATGGGCGTGTGGCACATGAAAGGTAAAAATGGAAGACTTTAAGACACCCCCCCCCACTCTCCACCCCTGTGCACTTGCTTTTCTTGAGATGAGAATGCTGCTGTAATGACTGGGAGTGTTTCAGTGTTGGCTTTGCCAGGGATGCCAAGTTATTATTATTAAATCCTTAACCAGCTTAAAAATGTTACCAGACTCATTTTGGAGAGGAGGTGTTTTTAGGAGCACATTCCCATTTGCAAGGAAGACTGTGTTCTTTGCAGGTCTATCTACTCAAAACTCTGCCATACCTGCTTCTTCATGTTGCTGTCTAGCATTGGCAAATTAGCTGTCTACGTCAGAAATCATGAGCCTACCCATGCTTTCTACTGTTGATTGATACTATTTCACTGGTCTCTTGTTACCACTTTTTAGAACAGATTTATTTATGTATTCATTATTTATTTTTGTTTTACATATATGGGTGTTTTGTAAGTGCACTACATTCCTAAAGTGCCCAAGGAAGCCAGAAGACACATTGGATTCCCCTGGAGCTGGAGTTACAGATGGTTGTGAGCTACTATGTGGGTTCTGGGAATCGAACCCATCCTCTGCATGAGCAACAAGTGGCTCTTAACCCCTGAGCCATCTCTCCAGCCCTTGTTGTTGCTTTTAATTAAGTCTTTAATATCTATGAAGAGCTTTAATAAATGTTCCAATTTCCTTACTTATTCATGGAAACATTTTTCTTCTTTTGCTCCAAATAGTAGGAATCCTAATTTCTTTCTTGTTTCTGCTAGTCTTATGTAGAGCCTAATAATTTGTGAAATTTATAAGAATTACTTGGGTTGGGGATTTAGCTCAGTGGTAGAGCACTTGCCTAGCAAGTGCAAGGCCCTGGGTTCAATCCTCAGCACCGGAAAAAAAAAAAAAAAAAGAATTTCATGATTCCTCCACTGACTTCCAAGTAGAAAGTGAAGAACATTTGGAATGCTTAATATATTAGAGGTAGAACATATAAGGTATTATATTAACCTAAAACTGTAGTCAGCAGGATGCTAGGAATTGATTTTAATGTTTTAAAAATGTGGGAGGGGGCTTGTTTTGTTGGATTTTTTTTAAGCAAAGATGAATGTTATGTAAAAATGATTATATGTGACCCACAACCCTAAAATATTTCCTATATGGACCTTTACTGAAAATGCTAGCATAAAATATGAAGAGTGATACTAGAGATACTGAGCTAATAACTATATAAAACTCAGTGCAGATTGCTATTCCTTCAACATGTTTCTCTGTGCTTTATCTTATTTGAGTTTTTTGTTTTTGTGTTTTTGTTTTCGAGACAGGGTTTCTCTGTGTAGTTTTGGTGCCTGTGTTGGAACTCCCTCTGTAGACCATGCTGTCCTCGAACTCACAAAGGTCCACCTGCCTCTGCCTCCCGAGTGCTGGGATTACAGGCATGCACCACCACCGCCCAGCCTTATTTGAGTTTGAAAGAATAATTTGTAAATGCAAATCTTCAGACTCTTCAAAATTATTAATTTGAAAATCTATAGGATCTTGGGGATCCTAACATGTAAAAGAATGTGATTTGGGAATTCAGGAGGGAAAAGTATCAAAGCCTGGGGAGATGTGAGCATTTCTGATATCCAGCCCCAGTGACACTGCTGAAGGATGGCAGCAATTTGATTTTAATTGAAGTCCTCATCTACTTGGTATTCAACACCAAACAAAATTGCTAGCGAAGTTCCTATAGTCCATCATTGACATCAATTGTCTCTTTCCTTTATGGCCTAAGTCTTCAAAGTGTCTGGTAGCTGGACCGGGTCTAGAACTCTGGAGAGTGCTTGCTTAGCTTGCACAGGGACCATGGCTCTCTCCTCAGCATGAATGACAGAATTTGATACGATATCTTACGTTATCTTCTGGGTGGTGGGACACCAGGTTCCACATGAACCACTTCTGGTTGGGAAGCTGAAACTCAATTTCTTTAGTGAGCAAAGATGGTTATCCTGGCTTCTGGCTTGCAGAAATGCGTGGAGGGAGCATAGTATCACTACAACCCTGCTACCTAATTATTTGTTGAACCCAAATCATAAGCAACCTCTGTGCAAACTAGAATTCTCTTGAAGCCCCTTTTAATCATAGCCATTGACATTTTAGCTGCTGGGAAAATGTCACTAATTACCCTTAAACCTCTTCAAGGGTTACCGACTTTCCCACACTACCTAAACATCAAGCTGTAGCAGAAGAGTCTCAGCTGTCTCATTGATTTTCAGAATATGCTATGCTAGTGCCTTTAAAGCCAGATTGGATCTTCCCAATTATAAATCAAAACAAGATTTGACCTATAATAAATGTTCATTCACAATGAGGTTTATATTACATTTGAGATTATCAGACTTGATCCATTTTTATAATTTGTAAGGTATAGAGTGAAGTCTAGATCCCAAGCAGTCAAGCAGTTTGCTTTGTTTTACTTTTTTTTTTTTTGACACCTATATAGCTCAGGCTGGTCTGGAACTTGCTACTATAGCCAATGCTGGCCTCAAACTTTGTGTTCTGCATCAGACTCATGAGAACTGGGATCACAGGCATGTACTGCCTGGCCACACCCACCTAGGAGATGCAAAGCTTTTTATTTCCAGATGACACATGATGACTCTTGGACTTTTCGTATTTAATTCCTATGCTCTTTCTTAACCTAGGAAACAAATTTGATTAAGACACTCATGGAGTTCACATCGATGTCATTTGTGTGGCTGCAGGCACTGAAAGCTCTTCAGGCTTCATTGATAGAAATATGAAACCTGGCTTTAGTGAATTAGCCACTTACAGGCTTCCTTGCAGTTGAGCACTTAGGTGTGCACTGATTTCTACCATAATTGCATTTGCATTTTATTTTGTTGGATGGTAACATACCCAATTATGGACTATTTTCTATTTCCTCCATAGCCTATAAAGAGCATTAGCTGCTAGCTGTGTTTCCAGGAAATGGACCTTGTTCTAAACCTTTAAATTAGAGTTGAAAAGATCAGTTCAGTTTATACTCTCACTGCATTTGATAACTTTCTCTCAGTTTCCATCCACTGCATGTGCAGTGAGGAATGTGTGTTTAAGAGAAGTCTGCAGAAGGTCATGTCGACCCTCTTAGCAATGCCCTTCTTGAAAGCTTGTTACATTTCATTATGAATGATTCTCTTTAAGATAAATCTGAAAGCAAGGATAGTCAGTGTGACATCTTAGTTTTTTAACATATTCATGAAAACATTTCGCTGAAGTCACAAAATAGGTCAGCTTTATTTTGAATAATTTGGAGTTTTTTTTGAGTCTTGTCTTCTAGTTAAGTAAGACAAATGGGGTTTCTCTGGGATCTGATTTCTAAAGGTTCTAAAACCTTAAGCATCACATTGTTTGTGTTTTGGTTTCATACCATCTTAAACTTACATGCATTTTAAGATTTTTTTTTGTTTAATTGTTTATCTGTTTGTTTTGACACAAGATCTTTGTAGTACAGACTAACCTTGACCTCATGATAATCCTCCTGCCTCAGCCTCCCAAGTTTTGGAATTACAGGCATGCACCACCATGCCTGATGTAACTATTTTAAAAGTATTTTCTGGTGTTGCCAGACATTTTAGAAACTCTAACCAAGGAGAGGAAATTAACTTTTAATTCAGTGTGTGGGTGTGGGTGTGGGTGTGTGGTGTACAGGCCAAGGTCAGAGGAAAACGTTTGGAAGTCTTTCTATCCACTATGGGTTCCAGGTCATCAGTCTTGTGTGGTAAGCACTTCTGCCTGCTGAGCGGTCCTAATAGCCTGAACCTTTATTTTAAATGGATTGTAAAAGATGTGCAGGTAGAGCTGAGACCTCACTTTTTAGGTAGGTCGTTCAGTGGCTTCGTGAGTGGACACAAGTAGGTCGGTGGCTAAGTAGTAGGAAAAGGAACAGTACTGGCAGGGCAGAGCTCTTGGGCAAGGCCCTTAGATCAGGCCATGCCTCGGGAGCCTCCTGCAAGGAAGCAGGGTGATTAGGGAAAGAACATACTATGAAACAAAAACCAAAGTGGAGGCTGGAGAATCCTCTTGTTTGAAAAGGCTTCTACAAGTTCCAAACTTAAGGCAAAACCTAACAGAGGCTTCCAGTCAGTTGAAAAGATAGTCTTCACATGCCTCAAGACTGGGCTGGCAAGATGGCCCCATGGGTCATGGAGCCTACATAGCACCAAGCCTGACAACCTGAGTCAATCCCAGAGCCCACAGGAAAAAAGAGAACTGACTCACTCTCATGTGACTTCCACACACACATGCCATGGCACCCACAGCACACCCACATACATAATAAATAAGAAATAAGTGTTCAAAAGGAAAAAGAGAAACCAAGGTTATTTTAAATAGACATTAGCCTGTGCTTAAAACTAGTAAAATAATATTGTAAACTTGGAGCCCATGCTCCGTACATTATTTGTATACACATACTAAGTTATGTAGTTATTTTTATAGACTTTTCTTTGAATAAACAAGTAGTTGAATACACGACCAGGCATGGTCCTTTGACTCAGTTATACCTAAGGGGATTGCTCTTCCCCAGACCACGAGATCACAACCCAGATGATAGGTTCTTGTTGCATGAAGATCTGGCATGATGCTGGCAAGGGGCAAGCTCTTACGAGCTAGTTTGAAGACCATGAAATAGCTGTGACTGTCTTATAGCAGTGCTGACCAAATGTTCATACTGTGTTTGTCTTGCAGTGCCCACTTAGACTTCGGCATTCAGAGATAGCAGCAATGGTAAGAGTACCTAGTTTTCTTATGAATTTGTTAAAGTTAGTCTTTATTTACATTTAGGATGGGGATCCAGCTCAGTGGTAGAGCATTTGCCTAGCATGCACAGCACCCCTATGTTCAACTAGTATTCCTTGATAGGCTCATTTTACAATGCTGAGCCAAGGAAAAGGAGTCTGAGTATCACAGATCCAAACACTCAGAGTCCAAAAGTGTTTGTACACCAACACACCACACTAAATCTTTCAGATTTTGAGGTAGTGCCGATTGTGGATTTCCAGTAAAGAATATATTCAGACGTTCCAAATGCTACTGAAATCGGAAGCACTTCTGACCCCAGCATTTCAGATAAGAGACACTCAGCCTGTCTATCAGACAACTAAAATTAAAAAAGCACCATCTTATCCGTCATCGATATATGTCTCAGACATCGAGGAGTGGAGTAAGCCAGAAACAAGAAAAGGAACCAGAGGCTATTGTGGTCATTAGAATTGGCAGGCCATTCCTAACCTGGAGCTAGTACAGATAGCCAAAATGACAGATGTCAGGAACTTTTTCTTGTCTTACAAAAAAACAAAACCAGTAGAGTAGAAAGGGGACTAGTTGGGAACAACAGCATTAGGAGTGGGAGGGGGTGAATATGATCAAAATACATTACGTACAAGTATGAATTCGTCCTTGAAACTGTTACTACATATACTAATAAAAAACTTAAAATGAACTCATACTAGAAATACTGTGAATCATATGAAGGCATTTTTAATGAAAACGATATTCGTCTCTGTCCTCAATGTCATGGTTTCTTTTCCTGTTGTTGTGATAAAATGCTCAGATAAAAGCAACTTAAGGGAGAAAAAAAATAATTTGGGTTCCCAGTTCAAAGATCCAATTGATCATGGCAGTAATGTTGCATATAGGAGCATGGGGGTGATGAATGCATGCTTCTGCTCCATTTATACAGAAAATGGTGCCACCTACTGGACAGGTCTTCCTGACTCAGTTAACATAATCAAGATGACCCCCCCCCCCAGGAGACTCTAAAGCTGCCTGTCAACTCATTCTAGATCCTGTGATGTTGTCAACGCTAGCCATCATATCATATAAGCCTCCATAACCTTCAGCTATAGTCCTGTGAGTAACTTAGGAAATATATTCCATTTGCCCCCTAGCGTGGGTACAAACCTATTTTACACTTCCTTTTTTTTAAGCTTAGTAGCATCCTCATGGAAAGTAGGTATTCGGTAGATTAGTGTAGTGGTTTGAATGAGAAATGTCCCCTCTAGGCTGGTGTAATTGAACACTTGACCCCCAGTTTGGTGACACTGTTTGGGGAGGCTATGAGAGAGTGTAGCCTTGCTGGAGAAAGTACATCACTTGGAGGGGGCCTGGAGAATTGATAGCCTTGTCCCACTTCCAGTTCACTCTCTCCTTCAAGTTTATGGTTGAAGATGTGATCTCTCAGCTTTCTGCTCAGGCTACTGTGTCTGCTGCTTGCTGCCATACCTCCCAGCCATAGCACAAATTTTAACTGGTCTTAATAATAAAATAGCAGAGTCAGATATCAGGGTGAAAACTGAAAGATCAGAGAGGCAAAACAGCTAGCCACTAGAAAGACTTCTTACCTCTAACAAAATCCTCAGCCTGAAGGGAGCCAAGCTCCTCTCTCCACCCCTGCCTCATCACTTCCTGTTTTCTCCTCCCACTGCTGGGATTAAAGGAATGTATCTCCCAAGTACTGGGATCAAAGGCATGAGATTCCAAGTACTGAGATTAAAGAAGTTTGCCCCCACTGCCTGGCCTCTAGTGGCTAGCTCCCACACTCTGATCTCCAAGCAAGCTGTATTTGTTAGAGCACCCGGCCATAATGGACTCTAACCCTTTGAAAGTGCAAACCCCTCTTTAACACTTTCTTCTATAAACTGTTCTTGCTTCTGTATTTGTATCACGGTAACAGAAAAGGAACTGATAACACTCAGTAAATAGCTGTTGGTTAGTTGCTTAAACATTTGAAGATTCTCTGAAAGATGAACCATGTCTGTCTCATATGTCCATTCCATAGACATCAAAATGGAGAGCTACTGCATCTTGGTATTCTCACCCAGTATATGCAAGATACTGGCACCATTATCATCATGCAATGTTTTGGATGCGAAGCCACCAGAATGCCTACAGAAAGTCCAGGGATTCCCATTTTACATCCCCGTGGTTGTCCCCTCATGGAGTTCTTCCATGGAACTCTCTTGCTTATGAGGCTAGGCCTCCTTGGAATTTTCAAGGCCAGTACATGGCCTGGCAGGAGCCTCCCTACAGTGCTTCACATCTCAAAAGCTCTGGGCTGCCTCTGTGTGATAGCAGTAGAACCCAGGCATCCACAAGAGAAGATGAAGCCCCACATGAAGACGAGGAGATGGAGTCAGATTCAGATAATGAAGTAGAATGCGACTTGAGCAATATGGAAATCACCGAGGAGCTTCGCCAGTACTTTGCAGAGACCGAGAGGCACAGAGAGGAGCGGCGTAAGTTTCAGGCCTGTTACCTTGTACTCTTTTCACTGCCCTGACATTTGCATCTGTTTTCTTTTCTAACACACCAAGTTATTTTAGAACTTTTCACTTAGATACAGTTAATAATCTAAATCTGGTCCTGAGCCCAGAAAAACTATGCTGATGTTATATCTCAATTATATTGGTCCTCAGAGTTTTTATATAGGACTGTTCATTTGAGTTCCTAATAATACCTCTGCCATTTGTTGAGCATTAGACATGGAACCAGATAGAGTGTGTATGTGTACATGCCCTCTCTAATCCATGCAGCAGTCCCTCAAGGCATGGAACTCATTTTACAAATGAGAAAAGTGAGGCTTAAGGAGGTTAATTACACAGCTACTCATTTACTGGTAGGATTTAACTCTTCCAGACTGCACTCTACCATGCGTCTTTCCCTCAGCCATGCTTCTCCTTGACACTGCTAGGTTTCCCAAATACTGTACTATGAATCTGAACACTTTTCTAGGACACAGCTCAGAGCTGCTCCTATATAGCTCCCCACAATGTAGAGTGGGTGTGAACCTATACAGAATAACAAAATGCCTCGCATGTACAGCTTTCCTGTTTGGTCCATACTACAGGTTAGAGCATTGCAATAAAAGGTCTTACCATTGTACATCCAAAAGCAGGAATTTTTCTGTTTAACATTGCCAGTGTTCACTAGACCATTTATTATTGTTATAAGTGCCCTTGAAAATTTACAGATATTTCTTTCCTAAAAAACCAGTATTCAGTCTCAGTACACCTTTCAGTAGGGTCTCATTGTGTATTTTATGCAGCATTTTCATTTGGTTGGTTGATTGGTTGGGTTTTTGAGACAGAGCCTTCCAGGCTATAACCTAGAACTTAGGATCCGACTGCGTCAGCCTCCTGAATACTGGGAGTAAAGATATGCACCACTAAGGCCAGCTCCTTGCCCAGAATTTTCTAATAAACAGAAACCTAGAAGCTTCTTAGCAGGAAAGTTTCATTTCCATTTTAAAATGTCTGTGCCCTCTTACCAGTCGATGAGCATCTATTGATCCCCAGTGGATGAGGAAATGAGCGGCAGACTCTGGATAAAGTATTGTTATTTCCCTTAGCAAGTCTTCACTAAACCATTTTCCTGTTATCTTTCCCAGTTTTCTTCTGATTAAGCTGTTCATTTCTTTGATGCATATTAGAAAATGTATCCAGGGGCTAGATTAATGGCTCAGCAGTTAAGAGCACTGACTGTTCTTCCACAGTACCCAGGTTCCATTCCCAGCACCCACATGGCAGCTCACAACCACCTGTAACTCCAGTTCTAGGGGATCTAATGCCTTTTTCTCACCTTCAGGGACACAAGACATGAGCATGGTACCCAAACATATATGCAGGCAAAACACTCATGCATCTTAAATTTAAAAAAATAATAATAATCAAGAAAGAAAGTGTATCCAAACAACTGTATGAAGACAATACTTTGTGTTTTGCACAAAGTACATTTTTTTTGTTATGTTTATTTATTTATGGGCGTGGGGGGCTACAGGTCAGAGGACATACTTGCTAGAGTTGGTTCTCTCCTTCCAACCATATGGGTCACAGGAATTGAACTCTTGTCATTGGTCTTGAGGATAAGTGCCCTTACCCACCAACCCATTTCATGAGGCCCATAGAGTACATTTCATTTCTTGATCCCCAGAAATAAATTTTAGCTTTTCTCAAAATTCATAGAAAATGGTAATTAGTCTAATTCAGACATATACCACAAATGAAGAGGTAAGGTGTTGGAGCATGTTCACATGTACTTGTAACACTATAAGTTACAGCCTGGGTTAGATAGAGAACATAGGATTTTGTAAAATATTACTGCCAAAGAAAGGCATATCTGGATTTTGTTATGTTTTTGGAGATAGGCTTTCTCTGGGTAGCCTCAGGTGTCCGGGAACTCACTCTGTAGCCCAGGCTGGCCTTGAACTCAGAGATCCACCTGCCTCTGCCTCCTGAGTGCTGGGATTAAAGGCGTGGACTACAACTACCGTGGTGCACATCTGAATTTTTAAAACTTAACATTTCAGAAGTAGTCACCCACTGTGCATTAGACAGCCCATCATCATCAGTGAGTTGTTTGATACAATTGTTCAGCTGGGACTGCCAGCATGTTCTTGTCTGTGTCGTCTACCCTTCCCAGTGACTTACATCGTTAAATGATAAAAACACAAAGCATGAAGTAGAGTAAGGAACCCTGGAAGTTTTTATGGAGATGACTCGCCTGATAAGTGCTTGTCTCACAAGTTGTACTTGAGAGGCAGAGATTTGATCCCCAGGGCAAGCTGGCTTTCTCAAGTGGCTTTCCAGGCAGCTCCATGTTCATTGAGAAGACACTGCCTCAATAAAAAGAATTTTTTTTTTTAGATAGAGAGCCTCTGCAGGCACTCTCGTACACACAAGTTCTGAAGATATGGCTGTAGCTCAGTGCCAAGGTAATTGCCTAGCATGTGCATCCCCAGCACAGCAAAAAGAAAAAAACTCCTTTTGTGTGTTGGGAACACCTATGCTTTCCATTATGTTATGTCATCCTTCCGTCTTAACATACTTCCTCCAAACACTACTTATGAGAAAATAGACACTTGTAACATCTTAAAGGTCAGCTATAGTTTCAGTTATTAGGAAAAATACGTTTAGCTTCCAGAAGGGGAAATTTTAGTCATAAATGGCCATCAATTGAAATTGCATGATTATTTCCCTGATACATAGAAGGAACATGAATGAAAGTTAACATCCCCCATAGGAAAGAAAGCCCTCCAAAACAAATATTGCTCCTGTGGTCTTGGTGCCAGTCAGGTCTTTATTAGATGTGATTCAAGGGTGGTTGTTGGCTCAAACAAGGACATGTTCTCAGAGAACATGGTATTCTTAACTGAAGTTGAAATAAAATCCTCTTTCAAATGGATTGTAGAAGAGTATCTGTGGTATACGGCCCACACACAGTTACTGTTACAAACAAGTGCTAGAGCCAGTGTCCACGCAGTGGAAGGATGACCATTAACAGGTAGCTGTGGAGAAATGGAGCATGCTCTGGACTTTGACTAGTACCATCTGTTGGGAATGAGAGAAAAGGTAAGTTCACTTGGTGCTTAGACTACTGTGGTATTTTTACTAAAGAGCCCAGATGTGTTTGTGCATCTCATGGAAAACATTAGCTCCATTATGTTCTGTATATCCCATTCAGACGATTTCCTCTATTGTGTCCATAGTCAGTGCACCAAAACCCCACCACTTTCTTCCTCAGTCGCAAGGCTTACAGTGCAGTGTTCCTGAGCTGTTTGGTTTAGGTAGTGTGATTAAAGTATGAAATCACACTGACTGGGCACCATTCCACCATCTGTATTCATCTCATACAGATGTTCAGAAAAAAAAAAAAGCAGCTATCGAGATGATGGATGTGGAAGGTCAGAGAAAATGGAAGGGGCTGGGTAAATGCACTTTCCTCGTAAAAGCTGTAATGGTGATTGTCCACTAACGTCAGGGTTCCATTTATTGTGGCACAGTGGACACTGAACAAGGAGACCACTCAAATGACTCTGCTTGGCAGGCACCTGTGTTTTGAGTCTGGTGCTGATGAGCCAGAAAGGCATTCTTAATGTATTCAAGTTGGTTGTGCTATCATCATTAACTTTGGCAACATAGCAGAAAATCTCATCAGAAAGACACGCTGATCTTAAAAAAATGAGGGGAAATAACATTCTTTAATACTCATTATTGTAGTGCTTTGTCTCTCAAACTGTTCTGCCTTTGAGCTAATTATCTGTGGAATATTTAATGAGTGTTTTCCTGCTGTGTAAAATTTCCCTAAAGTCCAAGTAGCTTCCTGTGGTTATTTTTTCCCATTATGAATTGTAATTCTACATTAGTAATTTCTCTTTTTTAAAATCATGCTTAATTAGGTGTGGGGAGGTGGCGAAGGTTATAAGAGTGTTAGTACAATGCCTATAGAGGCCAGAGGAGCCTGGAATTATAGGCAGTTGTAAGTCCCCTGCTTTGGGTACTGGGAACCAAACATGGATCTTCTGCAAGAGCAGTCAGAACCCTTAACCCCTGAGCCATCTCACTAGTCTCTTACAGATGCATAGACTGAGGCAGAAACATGTCAAAATCATGTACCCTAAACTTAGATGGAGTCCAGTGATATTTTTCCTTTAAAATACATTACTGATTGGAGATGGGGTATGTTTATTTTAACCCCACATGAAAATGATTGTATTTGCTTTATAGGGTTACTGTAGAAAATTACAGAAAATTTCATGGTGAAATGGTAGAGGTTTATCTTTTCAAATCAAAAATCAAGGTAGTCTCAGGGCTGCCTTCTGATAAAGGCTCTAAAAAGCCTTGCTTCTGGCAGCTTCTGGTGTCTCCCAGCGTCCCTTCACTTGGAGCAGTTTCACAGGCTCTGTCTGTACATGGCTTCCCCTGTGTGTCTCTGTGCCCTTTTCTGTCTCATGGAAGGTACTCTGATTAGATTTAGGGTCTGCACTAATCCCGTACAATCCCACCATTATCTTTAACTGCCTGCAAAAACACTCTTTCCAAGTAAGCTCCCATTTTGATGCTGCGGTGGTAAGGAAATGCTGCTCAACCTGCTTCAGCCCTATGTTGAAGCGGGAATGGAACTCTAAGTGCTGTTTTGATTTGTAGTTAGTAAATTCCCTTGGCCAAATGCCCTTAAGTTAGTCAGGCTTTCCATGGCTGTGACAAAATACCTGTCAACCAGGAAGGAAAGATTGATTTTGGCTCAGAGTTTCAGAAGTTTTATTCCAAGACAATCAGATGGAATCATAGCAGAGCATCAGGTGGGAGCAGAGAGAGCATGCCTGTGCTGATGGGCTTCCTCCTGCTAATCCTTTTATTCTCTGGGCCCCAGGCTTTTGAGTGTTACCACCCACACTCATGGCAGATCTTTCTTCCTTGGTTGATCATCTAGAAAAATACTCCACACATGCAGAGGTGTGCTTTACTGTATCGTAGGTGTCCTCAGTGTGGTCATGTTATTAATCAAGACTCACTGTTAGAACCCTAGGAGAAAACAGTGTTCAGTAACATTGAGTGCTAGCGTTGTTTTCAATTTTAAGGTGACCCAGTCTGTTATCTGTGCAAGGCAACCATTCATTTGTCTCCAGTGTGTTGCTGATGTTACTCGGCTTCAGTTGGATCATTCACTATCCAGTGGTCTGAGCCTTACCTTGACAAAGAAATATGGAGGGTTAAGGATCCTTTCTTTCCTTGGGAGAAAGGAAGAAAGCAATGATTAATAAACAGACTGAGTAGAGGCCTTCAAGGCCCTTGTATCATACAGTTCTTGTTTCTCTAAGTCAGTGTATTCTAAAGCAGTGGTTTGCAACCTTCCTAATGCTGTGGCCCTTTAACACAGTTCATGTTGTGCTGACCCCAACTGTAAAATTATCTTTGTTGCTACTTCATAACTGTAATTTTGCTACTGTTAGGAATTGTAATATAAGTATCTGTGCTTTACAATGGTCTTAGGTGACCCCTGTAAAAGGGTCTGGTGTCACAGGTTGAGAACCGCTGTTTTATAGTATTTTCAGATACCAACTGATCATAAATACACAGCTTGTTGGCCAGAGAGTATTTAATTTTGAACTAAATTGTTGAGTCTATGATACGGCCCAGTTGGTCAAGTGCTTGCCTAGCCTGCCCAGAGCCTGAAGTGCCATCCTCAGCACTGTCTAAACCAGGCATGGTGGCACTCTACTATAATCCCATACCTCAGAGGTGCAGACCATAAAATAAGAAGTTTGAGGTCACCTTGGCTACATAGCCAGCCTGGGCTAAGTGAAGATCCCAGTGCTTGTTAAACACTTTGAGTCTCACCGGGCAATCTAAGGTTACTTCAGAGTTTTGCCAGAAGAACCAGCAGTGATTGATTCCAGGACTGTGGTGGGGATGAGCCCAGGGAAAAGACAGTCCCCAGCTAGGCTTCCACCCGATCTCCCACATCAAAAACACAGCGATCTATAGCAATAAGAAGCAGATGGAGAACTGTCAAGTGCTTTTCCCTGACTCAGGTTTTTTTTTTGCTTTTGTTTTTGTTTTTGTTCTTCCAATAGAAGTGAGGTCAGAGGTGAAATGGCCATTTGCCCTGGCTAATTGGGGCCCAGTTCATTCACTGTCAAACTCCTCTACCAGAACTCAGGTTTAAGGGTGTGGAATGTACATACCTCTGAGGACTGAGCAGCAGAAATGCTGATGTTGGCAGAAAGACCAGTTTTGAAGCAAATTCTTGGTGACCTCCACTTCACTTGTGCATTAGGCCTCTTATGTGCATCTTCCAGTAAAGATCAATACACATCTCTTTTCTGTGGCCTCACAATCTTTTGCCTTATTATATATTACTTCCCCATGTGACAGTAAAATGCAGATGTTCTAAGACAACAGTGGCCAAATACGTGTGGACATAGCCATATCTATCTATCTATCTATCTATCTATCTATCTATCTATCTATCTGTGTGTATGTCTATGTGAGTGCCAAATGTGTAGAGGTGCTCTCAGAGCATCAGACCCTTTGGAGCTGGAGTTCCAGGTAAGTGTGAGCTGCCCTACTTTGGTGCTGGATTGAAATGTGTGTCCTCTACAACAGCAGTATGTGCTCCACAGGGTCTCCACACGCAGTCCCGGCTGTCCTGGAGTCACGATGCAAACCAGTGTGGTCTGGAACAGCTGTCTACCTGCTTCTGCCTCTGGAGTGCTAGGTTGAAGGCATGTGCCCTCAAGTGGAGCTATATCTACTCTTAACAATGGTTTCAAGTTTGTGAAACTCCTTCTCAACAACTCCAAGGTGTTAGCGATAAAGAACTGGATTTACAAGGGTGACTGCGAATAGCTATATAAATGTCTTCCCTTCACACTTGATTAGCTCACTGCTGTCTTCCCTTCCAGATACTAGCAGAGAATGGCCCAACAAGGGAAGAGTGGTTTATCCCATTGTTTCATTCCCCTGCAGCCATCTTGACTCCTTATCTTGAGGCATTCCTCTTGGTAACAATAGCAGCTACAGATAATGTGCTTTCCACTATCCATTTTCCTCTTGACAGAGTCACTTGCAAAATCTGTGGGAGCTGGCTCCATTTCATCCCCTGCAGCATTGACCTGTTGACATCTTTATGTGGCTATTTACATAGGAATAAAAATTATACTATTGGGACTTGATGTAGTTTAAACAAAAGTAGAAAGGGGGCACACATTGAATAAATGCTCGTTTGACAGGGATTTACTAAATTAGTAGACTTGCAGGTCTCACCTGGGCTGAGTTGTGAAGTGACAAGTGAAACTCCACACCTGGAAAAGTAGATTCCTTATGTAGCAGGAAGACACTGAATCAGATGTAGAGAGGTCAGCCCACGTCTATACCTCATTTGTGGTAGTTAGAACTGCTTCTTGAGGGCTTGAGTAGATGCTCTGGGTAAAGTGCCTGTCATTACAAATGTGAGGATCAGAATTAGGACCTCAGCACCTAAAATCCCAGATGTGCATGGCAATCCACCTGTAATCCCAGCATTTGAGAAATGGAGACAAGGTCTCGGGAACAAGCTAGCTAAGCAGACTAGCTGCATCAGTGAACTCTGGGTTCAAATGATTGAGCCTACCTCTGTACATAAAGTGGATAGTAATTGAGGAAGACTCCTAATGTCAACCTCTGGCCTCCATGTTCACATGTGGGCAGGCACACCACATGCGTGTGCAATAGGAAAAAAAGGAAGTGGGGCTGGTGGGACAGCTTAGTGGAGAAATGCACTTGCTGCTGGGCCTGGTAGGCAGAGTTTGATCCATAGGACGCCCGTGGTGGAGGAAGAGAGCTGACTCACGAGAGTTGTCCTCTGACCTCCACACATGGTGCAATGTAGGCACACCCCAGATCAATGTAACTTTTAGAGATGTGCTTCTTGAAACACTGGACTTTGAAGGAAAACTTCCCCCCTCATGGGCGAGCATTACATGAAAGTATACGAGGACTGCTTGCCATTTATGGCCCAGCAGATGACAAGAGAAAGCCACATGTTTTCATTTTTCTCTTGTATTTTCAAGGTCTGCTGCAGAGGATTGGCAGATGGGAATGATGGCTTTCTTGGTGGCATTTTTGCCATTTCTGTCAGTGGCTAGTGGCCCCTAAGAAGTGAATAGTGAACTTCGTGACTACTAATAGATAATAGGAATCCATAGGTCATGCCTCAGAATCTAAAGACTACCTCCGCTGCCCAACAGGGTCCACGTTTACCATTGGGAAGGGCAACACAAGGACCTGTAGTGGTGGCAGCATTCATCAGTCCCTCTCCTGCATGTGCATACATTTTATGGTCATGGTCTTATCCATTCCCAGGGCGACAACAGCAATTAGATGCAGAGCGCCTGGAAGACTATGTGAATGCTGACCACGGCCTGTACTACAGCCATCACCGGTCAGCAGAGCCCCCATCTGAGAAGCCTGGGGAGCGGCGCCAAGCGGAGATGAAGCGCCTGTATGGGGACAGTGCCCCCAAGATCCTGGCCATGGAGGCTGCTGTGCAGCTGAGCTTTGACAAATACTGTGACAAAAAGCAGCCAAAATATTGGCCTGTCATTCCCCTGAAGTTCTGAGTCCTGGGCACAGGGACTCTAGGGAATGCCTCCAGAACCCTCTTACTTTTGGATGTGTTCTCTTCATCTCTCCTGGGCATTTTTCAGAGAAAGAGGCCTATATACCAACACAGTGGATACAATCTGTCAGTCACTTAGATTCTGTCAGTGGGAGGTGTACTATTGCCAACACAAAGAATGCCATAAAGCAATAATCATGTATATTGTACTGGCTCTTGATTTGTTCTCCAATAGTTCATTCTTGCCTAGAGATACCGTCTAATGGTTTGCATTTGTAATTTCCTTCTTTAAACCTTCCTGGATGTCACAAAAGCCTTAAGGCGCATGTCATCCTTTTTTTTTTTTTTTTTTTTTTGACTATTTCTCATAGCTCAAGCTGGCCTCAAACTCTTAAATCCTCCTGTTTCCATCTCCTAACTGCTAGCTTACAGGGATGCACCCTATTCTGGGCTCTAATCCACATATTCTCACTGACTATAACCCTTTGGTTCCTTCTGAAAAGGATGCAAGTGTACACTAAGACAAATGCCACTTGTCACTCAGCTAGCTGTCAGCCTGCATGCTCTATAAAAGGCCTGAAAGTAAATCCTTTGGGCTTGGCAGGCCATGTGGTCTGTCTCAACTGCCTAACCCTGACTTTATAACATAAAAACGGCCATGGATACTGAGTAACAAGTGGATGTGACTCTATTCCAATAAAACTTTATTTGTAAAATACAGGCCATGGACTGGATTTGATCTACATCTGCTGCTATAACACAGTGAAAATCACCCATCTGACATTATTATCTTGTTTTCTGTCTAGAGCTTGGATGTCAAACAGAACTGGTAGCAAATCTGGTCACTTTTTCAGCCTCTTGTTGTCAAAATGCACAGGTGAGCTCTTACTGCATATAGTAAATACCAATTTGATAAGCAGATACATCTGTGAGAAGTAAATCTAAACATTGATGGAGCAGTCCATTTGTAGAAGCCAGCTGCTTTTTAAATAAGTTATTATAGTGCATTGTGGGGGTGAGCCTGTGTTCACCTGAGAAGATTAGCACATCCATCAAAGGTTGGTGAAAAGATTTCTTATTGACATGTTTCTCCCTGGGAACACATTTAGCTTCCATCCAGCCCCTGCCCTGAGACAAACACATTCCTTTTGGCAGCCCCAGGTGTTTATTTGTTCTAAGCTCTCATTTTATTACTGGCATTGCAATTTGTGCTTAGGTACTGTAGACAGAAATCAGAATTCACTTGCCCCCAAGGTGACGCATGACTAAAATTTTCAATGTTTGGTCTTTCTCCTTTTTCTTAGAAACTCTAGTGCCTCAATGATGAAAATGTGACTCAGACACAAACAAGCCAAAGCCTGTCTCAGCAGCAGGTGCTTAGCTGAGAGGACAGTTTTTTAGACCTGCCTTAGAGATGTTGCCATGCCATCCCACCACTGCTGACTTAGTTACCTTCCTCTCTTGGTGCTTCTCTTTGCTCATTGAAATGAGTGTTAATGATTTCCCTTCACTGCTGTTGCAAAGACCATTGAGCAGTGCCTATAAAACACAGTGCTGACCACACAGTAAATAGTCAATATTTATATTACACATCCCCTCTTTTTAAAATGTCAAAGGGAGGGGGTCTAGAATATAAAACTTCCACATATGGAGAAATCTTTCCCTGTCTACTCTAAGTTTCTGGATACCTCATGCCCACCTGTAATTTGTTCCTAGGATAATTCGTGATAGAATGCACCCATTGCTTATCTGTTTCTCAGCAAATAATTATTGAATATATTGAGTATCCCTTTCAATTAGCTACACCATAGTCCCTTCCCTTGGGGAACTTGCATTCTAGGCAGGGACACAAACATGTGCACCATGTTAATTGCTGTGTGTATTTACTTCTAGAGGCATCTAAAAGAGAGAGCTGAGGGCAAGGCAGTGGCAATATTTGTGCCATAGTAAACTATGCCCATCTTCAGAGAGTTTGGGACAAGGGGAAGATTTAAGGTGAAAAGAGGAGGGTCAAGTCAGATACTTTGAAACAATATCTTCTACCACAATGACTAATAACCAAAGTGATGTCAGAGTTGAAGAAACGGTTGCTTTGTAGAGATTGACAGAAGGGATTCCATTTTGATGCAACAGCTTTAGTTGTATGCTTGTTTCTGCTAGCAGCAAGCTCCCAAACCAAGACCATCCTAGAGCCTACCAAGAGTTGCTTCATTAGATCAAGAGATGATCTTAGGCAGGAAATTCCAAGGGATTTAAGAACTCCATACCATGAAGATCAAAGACCAAGCATTAGAATTAATATTCTCCTAGAGCTACTTCCTATCAGAGTTTCAGGAATTCATTTGAGAACCAGGTTCATAGTGGTTCATATTGCATATCATACCACAGGGCCAGAAAAGTAGCTCAGTTGTGAGATTGCTTGCCTAGCATGCATGAAGCCCTGGGTCCTATCCCCAACACTCCATAAATAAGGTGCAGTAGTGTGCACATGGAAGGTAAAGGCAGGAAGATCAGGAGTTCAAGTTCTTCCTCAGCTACCTGAGTGTGAAACAAGCCTAGGCTGTATTAAACCTTGCCTCAAAGGGGGAAAAAAAACAGGACCAATAAATTTATCACAATGTGGAAGCATGTAGAGTATTTTCAAGACTATTATGAATTATTCTACTGCTAATCAGAACCATAGTAATTAGAACAACATTCCACACCTTTCAGATAGGCAAGTGTATGTCCAGGCAGTAGAGAGTCAGGAACTCCCACCAAGGAGTATGGGGCCATCT
The DNA here is from genome assembly GCF_903995425.1 of Onychomys torridus. Classification (NCBI taxonomy): domain Eukaryota; kingdom Metazoa; phylum Chordata; class Mammalia; order Rodentia; family Cricetidae; genus Onychomys; species Onychomys torridus. The sequence continues at coordinate 57,927,619 of NC_050466.1, read as the reverse complement.
ACCTATTACTGCTATGATGGAACACCATGACCAAAAAGCAAGTTGGGGAGGAAAGGGTTTATTTAGCTTACTTAGTTCATCACTGAAGGAAGTCAGGACAGGAACTAGGACCTGGGGGTAGAAGCTGATTCAGAGGCCATGGAGGAGTGCTGCTTACAGCTTGTTCCTCATGGCTTCCTCAGCCTGCTTTCTTATAGAACCCAGGACCACCATCCCAGGAGTGTCACCATCCACAATCAGCTGGGCCCTCCCCCATCAATCACTAATTAAGAAAATGCCCTCCAGCTGGGCGGTGGTGGCACATGCCTTTAATCCCAGTACTTGGGAGGCAGAAGCAGGTGGGTCTCTGTGAATTTAAGGCCAAGCTAGTCTAAAGAGTGAGTTCCAGAACAGCCAAGGCTATACAGAGAAGCCATGTCTCAAAAAATCAAGGTGGGTGGACGGGAATAATTCCCTACAGGCTTTTCCTGCAGCCTGATCTTATAGGGGCATTTTTCTCAATTGAGGGTCCCTCTTCTCTGGCAATTAAAGCTTGTGTTGACATAAAACTAGCCAGCACAGCCTGGTAGGATTTTTTTTTTATATTTAATTTTATGGGGGTTTGTGGCTGGGTTTCATGTAGCCCAATCTGACACCAAATTTGTTATGGATCAGAGGATGACCTTGAACTCCTGATCCTCCTCCCTCCATCTCCCTGGCATCTAGATCGGTTTTCAACCCTGAGATTAGACAGATGTTTATGGTCTGGAACAGAGCCAAAAGTATCTGCATAAAGATAGGCTTTCAGACTTTAGCTCCAAGTGGGGAAGGACAAGCTAAAAGCTGCTTAGGGTTGCTCTGGCAAAAACTTCTTCAATTCTGTTGTCCAAAAGGAGCAAGAGAGTCATAAGTGGTGATGCAGGCCTTAAATGTCAGCACTGTGAAGGCAGAGACATGTGGATCTCTGACTTGGAGTCCAACCTGGTACAGAGTGAGTTCCAGGATGTCAGGGCTATGTAGAGAGACCCTGTCTCAAAAAGTAATAATAATAATAGAAAAATGAGGAGGAGATAATATTAGTAGGAAGGGAACAGAATGGGAAGTAGTTAGAGCTAGAGAGGGATAGCCCTAGGCACTGAAGGGAAAAGCCCAGGTATTGGGGACATTGACACAGATCTCAGAGATGCTGTGGTAATACTTCCTAGTCTGAGGCACTTGTCCAATTCCTTTACATAGCAATGGGAGACTTGGCAGATACGATGAAGTGAAAGATCTCATAAAGGGAGGGATGATCCTGTATTCTCCACGTGTGCTGTGTCATCACAGGCATCATAATTAGAAAGGCTGCTGGGTTGGAGTGAAAAAAGAACATTAGAAGCAGAAGTCTAAGACATGACTGGAAAGAGTGAAGGACAGCCGCCTGCAGCCTCCAGAAATTAGATGTCAAGAAAATGGATTCTCCCCCAAGAGCTTCTAGAAGAAATGAAACTTTTCATAGGTCTTGTGGTTTGTTTGTTTGTTTGTTTGTTTGTTTGTTGGGTTTTTTTTTGTTTTTTTTTTTTTTTTTTTTAGCAGAGGATCAACCCCAGGGCCTTGTACTTGCTAGGCGAGCACTCTCTCTACCACTGAGCTAAATCCCCAACCCCATAGGCCTTGATTTTAACCCTGGAAGATTTGATACAGACTCATGCCCTCAGGAAGTATAAGAGGATATATCTGTGTGGCTGAAGCCATTGCATTTGTGGCCATCTATCAGAAAGACAAAGCAGGAAACTGAGATAGGAAATGTGAGATTGATTGGTGAAGCCATGTGCTGAGCACTTCTTGTATACTACCTAGCATGCCTCTGAAGGGCAGTTCTTTATTGCCCAGCTAGAGAAGTGAAATCAGAGGAAGTTGCCCAAAGCTGGCAAATGAGGCCACATCAGGAGTGAAGGTTGATCTGTGATTTGCATCTCTCTGAGCTCTTGTTTCTGTGCTATACTCTTCATCTGCAGATGGACGAAAAGATTTGAGTGAGCCCCAGCTTTCTGGCTTGGGAGACTGAGTCTCTGTAGTAGGTAGCGCTTCCAGCTTTGACCTGGAAGTACTACGCCCATTGAGGCTTCTGGTAACTGTCACGCCTATGAGGCGGGGCCACGACAGGAGCCCTTAAAACCTGAGATCCAGATGTGCCAGGTCTCTTGGTTCCTGGATCCTGGATGCTGGAGGTAGACCTAGCAGAATTCTCCAGAGAACACTGCTAGACTGTATGTACTTCACCTCTCTCGGACCTTGTAACCTATCCCTTTACTTGTAAGTTACCCCACAAAATAAACCTCCCTTTTAACTACATGGAGTGGCCTTAATACTACCACCAAGAAGTGTCTGTCTCCATTGCCTGGGATTGCAGAGTGGTTGGATGGACATTTGCTGAAAAACTGAAAGAGAAGTCTGAGGCCAAGGCAGAAACTCGTCAATGGTGGGTCTATTTGTGGGGATATATTTTGTGTGAGTAAAATAAACCATTTAGGATGGCTACAAAGACTAAAAGGAAAGAGAGCCAATTGTGGAACATAAGAAGACCCAGTACTGGGAAGATAAGTGGAACAGAAACCTCAAAATTGTTATATCAATAAAAAGAAGCAAGATAGAACACACATGCACACACGCGCACACGGGCGCTGAATGATTCCATTGATATGAAATGTTCAAAGTAGGTAAATCCACTGAGCTAGAAAATGAGGTAGTGTTTGCCAGGACTGGGAATTGCTGACAGGGTCCTGAAGAGTGATGGAGCCACATGGGGAAATGCACTGAATGTACATGAGACCTAGCTAAACTGGGTTTAGAGTGGACTTGCATTATCTAATCCATTCAGAGTCCTAACCACCTCTCTAAGGTTCCAATTGAAAGGACCAAGCAGATGCCATAACAGGCTGCTCAGTCTTCTCTCAGAGATCAGGCCTCATTTTCAGTTTCCTGAGACTGGAGCAAGCAGTTTCTGGGAAGGCCATGAACAAAAGACATAGTCCTTGCAGTAGCTCCCTATCTGCATGTACTCTGACTGCTCAAGGTTCAGTCAATTGTTTACTGTCTGGGACCCCTCACCAACTTAGAGCTATGTGCAAGAGTCAAGGACAGATCCTGGGCCACTGAGTCACCCCCACAGTCAGTACATGCTAGGCCAGACATGGCAGCTCCATGGCAGCTCAAGGACAAACCCTGGTACTTGTCTAGGCCTGCCCCAAAATGGTAACTGTAACTCCCAGCAAACCCTAGCCAATTAAAAATTACTAACACAATTGCCACTCGCATAAACCAATCCTGAGTCTGAAGACCCTAAGACCCCTTTGCTTTGAAAAGCCTGCTTCATTGCTACTCAGGGTCTCTCCTGCTCTGCTGCTGTGTCAGATGGACAAAGAGTCCTGAGTTAACTCGTAACAATACAAAGACTCTTCTTTTGTATCAGATTCAGTCTCTTGGTGATATCAGGAGCCATGGACATCAACAGAGACCGAGGCTGTTTCAGGGCCATGAATCTAGACATAGACCCCAGCATCAACCCAGGCTGAAACATCACCATGGCCCTGGGTGGCAATCACCTCACCCACCTCAGCCCTTTCCTCACCACTTTCACCTCTTCAGATATGCCCCTGTCCACAGGATATGAACCATTCTGTCTCTCTCTCTCCCATACCACAGCACACATTTGCTCACCATAATAGTGCCCAACTGCCCGGTGCCTCAAGGGGGAGCCTGTGTTTTCTTCTTGGAGCCTGGGATGGACTGCCCTGGTCTTTGTGTGAGTCTCCTTGTCCCACTGTCCATCATAGCGCTAGGCAGTCTACCAACCTCTTAAACTCTGTGGAGAAGTGAAATGAGCAAGTGTCCAAGCAGCCCCCATTGATCTTGACCTGACTCTGTAGCTATAATGCCTTGGAACTTCCATTCTCCTACCTCTGCCTCCCATGTACTGGGATTACAGATGCTGAGGATTGAACTGGACTCTAGAGCTTCATGTATGCTAGGCAAGCCCACTACCAACTGAGCTACATCCTATTCCTGATCACTTGACTCTTAAATTACATGCATGAATACCTTTCATTTGTTTGATATTAACTACTAGAGAATAAAAGACCACAGACCCATTCTTACTCCCACCTACCCCATCCCTGAGGTAAAGACCTCCATTTCTAAAAGAAGTTAGAAAAGAAAGAATGGAAAGCCAATCGCTCCTTCTGGCAAGAGTGTAGGCACCAAATGCTCTGAAACCAACTAGGAGACTCAGTGGACAGCAACTGCTCTAAGTCGTCTTCATCTACTAACCACAGGGAGGGAAGAAACAGAAGCAGCAGTCCCTCCTTAGCACTGTGAGCACCATTTCTAGTCCTTTTCCCAGCTGCCATACTATGCTTGGGGTAGATGAATCACATGAATGCCTTTGGCCAATGAGATACAAATAGAACTCATTATAAACCTGTGCACAATCTTCCTTTCTGTTCTCTTCCCTGGGTCCTGGAAACACCAAAACTAGATGATGTGAGGTCCGGACTAATGACCTTCATTGGGCTGTAATTGAGGATGCATGCAAAAATGTTTAGTTCTTAGACAACCTCAAGTCATTCCCACAAAGCAACATTGGTGTTCATGACTGCTGCATGAAAGGATCATGGCAATGGGGGAGGTGATTGTGAAGAGGCCACAGGGTGACTAAAAAGCCACAACAGGGCCCAAGTGTTCTAAACACAGGACATAACTCAAATTTATAGGGTGTCAACTCATGTAACTTCAAGCAGGGCACAGCCTAGGCTCAACAGCCATTGCTACCCTCACTGAACAGTCAAGGAAACAGGGAAGGGCAGGAGTATGTGTAATGCATTCTTATTTAACTGAGAAAACTGGTTAATGTGTATAGTTCCAGTTATTGGGAGATGAAGGTATAAGCTCAGAAGTTCAAGAAGATACATAGGGATTTCAAGGCCACCCTGGGATGCTGGAATGGAGGTAAGAAGAAGAAAAAGAAAATAGGAACCTAGAAGATGTTCAAGAGGCATCAAAAGTAACAATGTTGACTGGTGGGCTTGGGGACTGAATTCACAACTCAGATACCCACGCCAGGAGCTACCTTGCCTAAGAGGCTGCTTCCTTCTGCTGCAGTAGTCATCCTGGGAGGTTAATGCATTGATTGCCTACTCCATTATCTAATCAGCCCACACACTGCCTGAATTTATCACCAAGCAAACTGTTGTTTATTTTTTAACAGGAAAATCACCATCCTGAAATGACTTGGAGCAAACTGCAATCTCAACAATGGTTGCCTTTGAAATCTATAAGCTAAACATGAGGCTTTTGTGTTCTTTCAGCTAAGCCCCTGAAGGTCATTTTCTCTCCACCCTAACTTCTTTGTAATAAAGACGGCCAAGAAGAGAAAATTAAAAAAAAAAAAAAAAAAAAAAAAAAAAACATGACTCCAATGGAATATTTCTGAGACATACTATTCAGTAGAAAAAGCAATGTAGAAGAGACTGGATGGAATAAAGGAAATTAAATGAAATTAAAAAAATACATGAGACCACTCCTCTGAAGGCATATATAAAACACTATGTTTGAGCATAGAGGTCGGGAGCAGGACCCTGACAGCATTGACTGTTCCTGTTCTGTGACTGAGACCCTTTAGGGCCACAGTGTCCTCTCTTGTTCAGGAAAGGTGGAAGTGCCCCAAAAGTCACAAGAACCAGACAAGCAGAAGTTGGAGAAATATGCCAATTCCATGACATTTGGGGCAGCCTGATCCTAAGGTGTGAACTCTGCTGGTTCCCAGAACTCCAGGGGCTGATATGGCTCCAGCTGCCCATGTATAGACCTACTTCTCAGTACTCCCTTTTCCAGCTGCCTATTTTCCCACTCCAACAGCTTCCAAATCAATTACAGTTATAGCTCAGGGCTGGTTTCCAGAGAAGCAGTGCTCTCCAGCAGAACTTTCTTCAATGATGGAAACATTTCCACTGTCCAGTGTGGTAGCCAGTAGCCAGCCACATGTATCATTTAATGCAGTTTCTGGATCACATTTGCAATATTTCAAGTGTTCGGCAGCTTAGTGGATAGCACATCCATCATCAACTCCAGTTCTATTGGACAATACTGATTTGCAGTCAGCACTGGTGACCAAACATTGCATCAAGAAGCAAGCAGCTGGGACCAGCAGGATGGCACAGCCATTAAGAGCACGTGCTGCTTGCTCTTCCTGAGGACCTGAGTTTGGTTCCCAGCACCCACATAGGGCAGCTAGTAACCACCTATAGCTCCAGCTCTTGGGTATCTGATACCCCTGGCCTTGTGGGGCACATGCACTTACATGCACATGGCCACAAACAGACATATGTATGCAGAGAATTTTAAAATGGTAAAACTAAAATATTTAAAGAAGCAGCAACAGCAAGGACCGTCAAGATTTGGAGGGTTAAGGCACTTGCCGTCCAGCCTAATAGACTGATTTCAGTTCTTGGTACACATTTGATGGAAGGAGAGAAATGAATCCCACAAACTGCTCTCTGACCTCCACCAGCATACACACACAAACTCTATTTTTTTTATAAATATAATACAAATCAAGAAGCTATCTTTGTTTGTTTGTTTGTTTGCTTGCTTGCTTGTTTGTTTGTTTGAGAGAGGACCTCTCTATGTAGCTCTGACTGTCCTAGAGTTCATTATGTAGACCAGGCTGGCCTCAAACTCATAGAGACCCACCTGGCTCTGCCTCTCTAGTGCTGGGAATAAAGGTATGTGCCAACACAGTGGGCTTAAGCAGCTGTCTTTAAGGCAGTAGAGAAGTGTTTGACTTCTCTGAGCCCATCTGGAGTCTAGGTATAAAGTCTGTGTGAGAAACCTGTTTTGAATTCAGGTATCTTCCCTATGACCCGTGGGTGCCAGTTAAAACAGTTCTGCTGCCAGCTCTCATAACAGAAAGCACCCCTCCCATCTAGGGGACACAGACCCATGCCAATACACACTTCATTTTAATATTGTCACACAACAGGCCAGATGATAATTACAGAAGTCTGCCAGGAGGACCAGGCTTCTGTGTTGCTAGTTATTTTTGCTCTTTTGGAGAGCCTGCCACCCAGCTCCCAAATAAATCATACACAGAGGCTTGTTCTTAATTATAAATGCTAAGCCTTGGCTTGCCTTGGTTCTAGCTAGCTTTTCTTAACTTTAAATTATCCTGTCTATCTGTTACCTCTGTGCTTTTACCTTTGCTATTCCTGTATACATTTCTTTGTTTCTTATTCCATGGCTTGCTGTGTAGCTGGGTGGATGGCCCCTGATGTCCTCCTCTCCTTGTTCTCTCCTTCTTTCACTCCTACCTCTCTCCTCACAGATATCTCCTCTTATTTATGCTCTCTGCCTGCCAACCCTGCCTATCCTTTCTCCTGCCTTGCTATTGGCCATTCAGCTCTTTATTAGACCATCAGGTGTTTTAGAAAGGCAAAATAACACAGCTTCACAGAGTTAAACAAATGCAACATAAACAAAAGTAACACACCTTAAAATAATATTCCCCAACACTTCTGAACTTTCTTTTTATATAACATCTTATATATCTATTTATTTATCATTGTATATGATGTGTGTGTGTGTGTGTGTGTGTGTGAGAGAGAGAGAGAGAGAGAGAGAGAGAGAGAGAGAGAGAGAGAGAAGAAGGCCCTGGAAACTGGAGTTAAAGATGGTTGTAAGCTACCATGTGGATGATGGGAATTGAACCCTGGTTCTCTGAAAGAGCAGTCAGTGCTGTTAACTACTGAACCTTCTCTCCAGCCCCATCCAAGGGTTTCTATAATCAAGTTTGTGTCTATTAGCTTTCCATCACCATTTCCATCAGTCTATATGGTCACTTGGCCTCATGACCTCTGGGCAGAACCAATAGTGGAAGCATATGGCAGAAAAGACTGCTCACATTGTACGATGCAGAGAGAATGCCAGCCATGATGACACATGCCATTATTTCCAGGCAGAGGCAGGCTGATCTCTGTGAATTCAAGGCCAACCTAGTCTACATAAAGAGTTCTGGGCCAGCCAGAGTTACATAGTGAGACTGTTTCTCAAAAAAGGAAGGAGAGAGAGAGAGAGAGAGAGAGAGAGAGAGAGAGGGATGAAACAAAAAGAAAGCATGCATACACCAGCAACCTAACTCTCTCCTACTAGGCCTCACCTCCTAATAGTTCTGCCATCTCCCTACAGTGCCATATGCTGAAAACCAAACCTTTAGTCCATGGACTTTTTAAAAAGCTATGAAAAGGTTCAGTAGAGTTATATATGTCTGAGATCACACAGCCAGTGAGTGACCCTAGACTCCATCATTCATGCTCCTTATCCTTTACTGCTCATCTACCTACAAACAACCATCAATTTCATCTTGGAGCTAGGAGATCATTCAGATTAAGAGAATGCTAATAAATAATAGAATGTGCATTACATGTATAAATCTTGGGTTTCATTCATCTTACTCAGGAGTCACACAGGAAAAATAAGATAATTTCATCTCTCTGAGACTCAGTTTCCTGATCTTCAAAACAGGGATAATACTGTAGCCTATCTCATAGAACAGTTCAGATATTAGATGCTAATTTCCAAGCCCTGGGAAGTGATGGTTCTAAAACAGCCATGGTCATCCAGTGATCCAGTTCTGTATGATGACTTCTTAAGATAGATGATCCTAGAGTTTCCTCCTTGAAAGAAAGCAAAGACCCATTCCTTCCAATTGTGGGTGGTCAGGAGAGAGTGTTCCAAGAGGGCTTGGTAGAGCTGAATACCTGAATTACTCTGTCCACTTCCTACCTTGTCATATAAACTTATGAAATCTCTCCATGAAAGCCACTTGACCTGTAGCCTCAAGCTTCTAAACCATGGCTCATGGTCTCTAGAAGAAGGGTCTGAGGCATGCCATGCATGAGTGCAACATGTATGCCTGTGTCTCCATGCATGTGAAGATGGACAGTGTCCTGGGGAGCTGAGTTTCCATGGCCCATCTCAATGAAGACATGTCAGGACATTCCTATGTTCCCAAGAAGAAACTGAAAGCTGAGATGAAGTCAAGTCAAATAGAGCCTTGACACAGAGATGAAGGACAGCTTAAAGGTTGCCAAATTGACACAAATGTGTTTACATTTCAAAAGAACATAGTAAGTTCTTTCTTACTTACTGGTTGGCACTGATCCCAAAAACCAGCATTGGAGACCAACATATAAAAGGCACAGTGAGCAATTTCTGGCTCGTCTTGATTATCTCTGCTATGTGATGTTCTTCCACTGGAGTAGATGCCATGCTTGATCTTATCCAGAAGTCTGAGAATTGATCAGACTGAAAACTGACTTTTTAAAAGGTGGTTACAGAGAAAGACTGCATTTCCCATTTCCCCTTGCTACTAGTTGTGGCATGTGATTATATTCTAGCCAATGAGATATGAGCAAAATGTTCCCATGGCTGCTGCCAGGCTTCTTTGAAAGACAGATGGCACATGTACACTAAAGCATTGTTCTTCATCTCTTCCTTCTGCTGCCCTGAATCCTTACATAGTAGTTGGCCTCTTGACCATGATTTTCAAGCACAGGTGAGACATCATGCTCTGAGAACACTGGAAAAAAGAAATGAGTCTGCATCCTCAGGACTGGATAAAACATAATAGCCACATCGACTCTGAGTTACCCAGTCCTGACTTGTTGCATGAGAGGAAGTTTCATTTCCTTGAGCTGCTATGATTTGGAGTCTGGAGTCTGTTACTTGCAGCTGTACCTAATCGATTTTGATCAGTTGCCAGCCATGGTGAGAGAAAGCCACCGATGAAGATAGTGAGGATCTGGGCTTTTAAAAATGAAGGAAAGTGAGCTGGCTACTACTCTGGAAGGATCATGAGTTCAAGGCTACATAGGCTGGACTTTATAGGGAGATCCTGTCTCAAAACAAAATTTTTAAAGCTGGCTCTGTGGATAAAGCACTTGTTGCATAAGGACCTGAGTTTAGATTCACAGAATGCACATAAAGCCAGACATGTTAGCACATGTCTGTAATCTCAGTGTTCCTTCAGTGAGATGGGAGGCAGGGGTAAGAGAATCCCCAGAAGCTCACAGGCCCGCTAGCCTGCTGGACACTGTGGCTGGCAAGAGATCCTGTCTCTAACAAAAATGAAGATGGAAGGCAAGGAACAATATCCAAGCTTGTCTTCTGACCTCCACACATGTACTGTGGCACATGTGCACACACATTCGTGCACACACAACACACACATGGGGGTGGGGAGGGAGGGAGGGAGACAGACAGACAGATTAAAATAAAATAAGTAAAGGGAAGCCAAAGTCACGGCAGACTGTGCCCATCATTGATTCCCAACTCACATCTCCTGCCCACCTGTGCCACATTTATAGTAACTTGCTCTTTCCAACTTTTCATTTCCCTACAAGTAGTCAATTTCCTTTCTATTTTTGCTTAGGACCATTTCCTACGATATTTCAAGCGTCTTTTTTTTTCCTCTTTGAAATACAGTAGAAATAGAACTAGTTACCAAATAGAAACAACACAAGCAGCAGAGAATCTCATTATGCATGAACCTCATTATGCAGGAAGTGAAATGCAAAGGGCATAAGAAGCAAGTTTCTGAAAGGAAGCCATAAAAGGCATTGCTGCTCTCTCTTCTGTCACTCCCTTCCACTTTCCCTGGGGTATGTGGCACTCCCTGCACAAGATTCTTTTTATGGTAGACGTGCACATATGTCATTTCTGTCTTAGAAGATAGTGTGTCTCTCTAGGTCACAAAAGACCATTGTTGCCCAAGTTATGAAGAAAAGACTATTAATCCATCATGTACATTTGCCAGCACATAGTTCTTTTATGTCATCTTTCCAGGAAAAAAAAAAGTGGTTTTTGTTCTAGTTGGAAAAGTAGAATTCTGACATAATATTTTGTGTTTGTTTTTGTTTCATATAAGGAAACAAAATATACTGAGCAAATATAGCTATAAAATAGCATTCTAAAAAAAGAGGGATAGGGAAACTGAGAAAGGGTAATGGAGTAAATAAATGGAAAATGTGTATGTATGAAAATTTCATGATGAAACTCATTATTGTATATAATTAATGTATGCCAATCCCATAAAAACATTGAAAATATATCATTCCACAAATTTGGCATTACAGAGTCTCTCATTTTGTTTGTTAGATTGTTTAAAAGCCTAAGGAAAAAAATGAAGATCTTCTAAAGACACTCTTGTCTTCTTCCTCCACGCTGCCTTAGAGAAGGTTGCTGTCTCTTTCATGATCTTCAAATAGAGGACCAAGAAATGCATCTGACACCAACAAGACAGAGATGGCAAAATGAAGCTACACTGGCAGAAACCAGAAGTATGGACAACAGGGTGCAGAGAAAATGGAAAGGCCAACTCCTGACGCCCACCACTGGTTACAGGAGAACACTAAGCACATGCCGCACAAGAGTTTCCTGAAGTTCTTGGTCCATGCATCAAGGAGATGGAAGTGCTGCTGGTGTGCAACAAATCTTACTGTGCTGACATTTGCTCATGTTTTCTCCAAGAACCGAAAAGCCATCCTAGAAAGATGAGCACAGCTGGCCATCAAAGTCACCAATCCCAACACCAGCCTTCAAAACAAAGAAAGTGAATAGATAGTACACATGCATGTTTTATTTGTGCTTAATTAAAACCACAAAAACTGAGAGAGGAAGAGAGGGAGCCTATGGAAGCCATTCTCTTTCAACCAACTACAGGGAGTTCACTGGTTCATAGGATCTCTTTGTCTGTCTTCCCAATATGGCCACATTGAATAAATCTTCTTTTTCTGTTTTCCACTTTAAAAAAAAAAAAAAACAAGGAAGACATCCAATCCATAGAAATAATCGTCTATGGAGATTAAGATGCTAATACATTTCAATCCTGCTTTTCTACTCAAGTTAAAGAGGAGTTGTAAACTAAATCAGGGTCCAAATAACAGGCATGCAAATATCAACTTGATCACTGGTAAGACGAACGTGACTTTAAATCCAGGTCCAGGGCTGAGGATGTGACCCAATTGGTAGAGTGCTTTGCCTACCATTCACAAAGCCCTAGAAGTGGAAGCAAGAGGATCAAAGGATCAAGGTCATTGTCAGCAGCATAGTAATTTTGAAGCTAATCTGGGCTACATGCAAACACACACACACACACACACACACACACACACACACACACACACATCTATATTCAAATGGACATTGCTATTTCTGTTTCTGGGGACTGTGTCCATCCTGTAAGCTCTTCTCTCTCATTATCAGAAGGCTGGGTTTATTCAGGCTAACAGTGTGATCAGCTAAAAGACTACAGTCCCTTACCTCCCTTGCAGCTAGGTTTGATCACGATATTAGTATTTTTCTAGCAAAAGCCAAGGCAAGCTATTGTGTCATACTTCTTGGGCCATGTGAAGAAAGTTTAATCAATGAAAAGTTGTCTTTTTCATCCTTTCTTCTGTATACCTGCTTGCCATTTGGCATTCTGATATAGTGGCTGGTGCTCCAGCTGCCACAGGATCATGAAGTAACTGGAAAATGGAAGCATTTTCCAGGAGGATGAAGAAGGAGGGTACAACGGATGGTCTTCCTGATGACCATGGAGTTGGAGCCACCACAGCAGCCCTAGAGTTCCATCTCTAGGATTATCTTTTGTGATGATAGAGGGAAAACCAAAAAACAATCTGACACTTTTAAACCACTGTTATTTAGGATTTTCCTTATGGAAAGTCACATGCCTTAGGTCACCTGATAATCAAGGAGTAGTTTCTTAATGCTAACCCAACCCTCTCAGGCCATAGTGTCTTGGAGCTAATCATCTCTGTGTTTTAACTGAGAAGTAGAAGTGTTACTTTCATTAGGACATAATAAGAACCTTATGTGGTCACCTGAACTTCAATTTTTGATTTTTAAATTCTGATTCTAGCTTCCAATCTCTACAAAGCTCTTTTCTTAATAGTTTAGAAAGATAAAATAACTAGTGAATAAAATACTTTCATAATTGAAATCCCCAACAGCATTTTGGAATGCTGTTCAAACTGGATTTGGGCTGCTATAATAAAGATAACACGTGTATCCCATAGAAACAACTGAGAACTATGAAAGGGATATTAAATGAAAGGTAAAGCTTTCCCTGGACTCAAATGTGGGCCCAAGCCCTATCACCCAGTGGTAACATTAAGACTTTTTTTCCAGAAGGTCTGTATAGGTTCATAATGATATCTTTATACATATTGTCATCAGTTTACTCACAAATGGGAATATATTGAGGTCTGGTTTGTATTCATTGTATCTTACATAATTACAGATAAGCTGTAGGTCACATATCAAATAGCTATAGGGTACTGCATTGTATGGATGCAGAACAGCTTTATTAAACAGCACTCCCTTATTACTGGACAATTCAGTTTGTGTTTGTTTTGCTGTGCTGGGGATTAAAAGACAGGACCCAGTGCATGCTAGACAAGAATTATGCCACTGAGCTTGGACTAGAAATTTGGGGTTTTTTTCTTTTCTTTCTTGCTTTCTTCCTTTGTTGTTGTTTAAGAGCCCTTTATTTTGTGTGAGGGGGCACATGTCACAGCATGCATGTAGACGTCAAAGGGTAATTTGAGGGAATTGGTTCTCCCCTCTCAACATGTGGGTCCTGGAGATTCAACTGAGGTCATGTTTGAGTCTTAACAATAAATGCCTTTACCCACTGAGCCATCCCTCCTGTCCACAGTTTTGATTTTCAAATGGAAAAAAAAAACTGTCATGTTCATCCTTAGACACAAATCTTAGTGTGTGGGTATGTGTGTGCTTCTATCTACTAAGCAAAAGTGACCTCTGTAATTTAGCTTTATCCACCCAGTTTTAATAAATAAAGCAATTAATAAGTAAGCAGATGTGAAGTTTTACACACACACACACACACACACACACACACACACACACACACACGTTTATTTTGCTGCTAAAAAACAAAAGTGCATTAGGGAAACTGATGGGATGGTTCAGTGGATAAAAGTGTTTGTGTCTAGCAACTCCGAGTTTAATACTTGGAACCCAAGTGAACATGGAAGGGCTTTATCCTTTGACCTCTCCATCTGTACTGTGGCATGCACAATAAAAACTATAGTAAGAAATAGTATGACAAGAGAAGAGAAGTGTCCCCAGATGTGTCTCTTGCTCTGCCAAATGTAGTCTTGTTTCACGATGATCGAATGGACTGTGGAAATATGGTGCTTCCTACAGAAAAAGGGGAAATAAATCCCATGACAGGGTAAGAGTGCGGGATGGGAATCTTGAAAGAGAGAGGTGTGCATATTTTAATTGTGTCTAAAGAAGGCTCACTGTGAAGGTGAGGTGTGGGCAAAACTGTGAAGAGGGGAAGGAGCAGCTATGTTGGTGCCTGAGAGAAGAGTGCTCACTAACAGCATGAAAGCCCTAAGACAAGCATGTGCCTGGCCAATTCAAAGGACATCAAGGATGCCAGTGTGACTGGAAAAGAGAGAGGGTAGGAGAAATCCCACAGAGTTTTGTCAGCTTTCCTGAGGACACTGCCTTGATGAAGTGCTAAAGGACGTTGAACAGAGACAGGAAATTCATTCATTTCAAAACATCCCGTCAGCTGCAGAGGAAGCAAAAAAAAAATCAGGGGGTGGTAGTATTGAGGCTATAGTCCGGTTGCTAGAGTATAGTGCGAATTCTAATTGGTCTTAATAATAAAACCCAGAGTCAGATATTGGGGTAAATGCTAAAAGATCAGAGAAGTAAAGGAGCCAGCCACTAGAGAGACTTCTTACCTCTACCAAATCCTCAGACCATAAGAAGTTGCGCTCCTGTCTCCTCCTGCCTTATATTATTGTCTCCACCTCCCTAGTGCTGGGATTAAAGGTGTGAGCCACCACCACCACCACCACCACCACCACCACCACCACCACCACCACCACTCTGTTTCTCTTTTAGACTAGATCAATCTTGTGTAGCCCAGGGTGGCCTTGAACTCCTGATCTTCCTGCTTCCCCCTCCCAAGTGCTGAGACTAAAGGTGTGTGCCACCACTGCCTGGCCTCTATGGTTAACTAGTGGCTAGCTCTACATTCTGATCTCCAGGCAAGCTTTATTTGTTAGAGCACAAACAAAAGCTCACCACACTAGAATGCTTAGCCAACATATGAAAGGAACCCTGGATTTGATCCTCAGCACCATATTCCAGGCGTGGTGGCACACATCTGTAATCCCAGCCCTCCAGAGGTAAATGCAGAAGGAACAGAAGCTCAGAGTCATCCTTGGCTACATAATAAATTCCAGGCCAGCCTGGGCCACATGGCCACATGATACCCTGTCTCAAAAAAAGAAAGAAAGGAAGGGAGGGAGGGAGGGAGGGAGGAGAGAGAGAGAGAGAGAGAGAGAGAGAGAGAGAGAGAGAGAGAGAAAGAAAGAAAGAAAGAAAGAAAGAAAGAAAGAAAGAAAGAAAGAAAGAAAGATCCAGGGGTTTCAGTGCATACCTTTAATCATAGCATTTGGGAGATAGAGGCAGGCAGAGCTCTGTGAGTTCAAGATGGGCCTGGTTTACATAGAGAGTTCCAGGCCAGTCATAGTGACATAGTAAGACTCCATGTCACTTGGATGTCAGTCCTTGCCTTTCACCTTGTTCATTCCTGTGAATGCCAGGCTGGATGGCCTGTGAGTTTCTGGGGATTCTCCTGCCTCCAATTCCCAGTAGAGTTCAAAAGCTGGGAATTACAGACGTTCACTACCAGATCTAGCTTTTTACTTTAGTTCTGGAGATTTGAACTCAGGTCCTCACATTTGCACAACAAACACTTTACCTTCTAAGGCATATCCCCCACCCTATATCATTAAGTCTGTTTTATGACTATATAAATTTCAACCCAACCATCCCACTAAATTTTTATTCTTGTAGGTTCTTTCCACTTTTTTTTTTTTGCTGTTGTAAATAATGCTCTGATGTTTATAAATAATGCTTCGGCAAAGACTTTTATGCATAAATTTTAGTCAGTTTTTTAGATTCATTTGCCTGAGGACAGAATACAGAGGTGGAATTAGCAAGTCAAATAGAGAACATGTTTTAGGCTTTTGATAGTCACTATCAAATTGCTCTCCAAAAAGGTTATACCTATATAAATTCCCCAGGCTTATGAACATCATATACAACCTCAAAGGGGAAAAAAGGCCCCTCATTAGCATCCTCCTCCTTTAAAAAAGGGGTAAGTTCTTTTTATACTAAGAAAGTGCTAGAATTTCGCACATCATATGCATGGCAGAGAGGGTGAAAACTAAGATTCTGCGCATGGCAGAGTCGTTAGAGCTTTCAGAGCAAAGCTTCAGTGAAATTGTGGTACAGCTTGTGGATCATATGAAAGCAAGTGTGCTTTGTAGCCATAGAAGCAGTCATGACTAAATATATGTGGTTGCTAAGATACTAAGCTGGAGACTAGGAATTAACTTTTCACACCTTCTCCTCCAATGAGTCATTTCAGGACTAGCCTTCTCCTCTTGTTAAGTGGTATGGTATGGAAACATTTGGGACAAATTGGTGTTTGGCCAGAATGAAAAGAATTGCACAAAATGAGGACAAAATTTAAAAGAAAAAAAAAAAAACAGAGGATGTGTGTTCTGAAACATTGTGTTACATTGTAACTCCATGCCGGTCAGTCGCTTGATTCTTTGGGTCAAGTAATGGAAGAATATTACTGCTGGGTTAATATGATCTGATCTATCTCATAGAGCTTTCATGAAGAGCACACACATGCCAATAAGGGACAAAGTGGCTCGGATGTTATGAGCTTTGAAGTCTTGGGCCCTCAGCTTTGGGTGGATACTCATGCATAAAGAGGGCATTGAATGCCTCATATTCAACAATCTGCTTCTGGAAGAATCTACTCAAAGGGGAAAAATAGTGACTCAGGTCTGAGCCTCTAGTTAGAGCGGCATTTCCTCAAGAGCAATGATTGTATCTCATTTGCCCACTTGCTAGACTGCCTACAGCCCCTAGTAAGACAAAACTGACTCATTCCCTCTTGCTTTGTGTTGTATCTCAGGATGAGAAGGGATCTAACAGGAATTTCTTTGCTGCCTCTGGGCCAGTAAAGCATGTCCCCAAAGACTCTATCAGCATCCATTACACCTCATTAGAAGCCTGTCCTGTGAATGCTACAATGTTCTTTTTCCTGGCAGATTAGCCAGACTCTACCAGCCTATACTGATGTCTCCTCCCTTGGACCAATGTCGGTTTCTACCACAGGCTTCAAATGTCTCTGCATAAAGAAATGGATGACGGGGCAGGGAGTCTGTCTTGGTTCATAAAGTGCCAGAGTGCTTGCCTAGCATACACAAAGCCATGGATCCCATTCCCAACACTGAAAAACAACAGTGGCAATGGTGGTCCATGCCCGTTGACTAAGTTCTCGGGAGATGGAGGCAGAAGTTCAAGATCATCTTCAGCTTCTTTTTTCAATTTCAAGGATAGCTTGAGCTATTTGAGATGCAAGACTGTTGTGAGAGCACACAATCGAGCATGTGTGTGTATGCTCATTTTTCAAGTCTCAGGTCACAATAGGAAACAAATACCAAGTAAAAATGAAGCCATTTTCTATCTCACTTCCAGAAACAGTTTTAAGCCAGTCTATCTACAGAGATACATTGTCATCTACTAACTGCTTTTATGTGAACTGATATCTAGTATTCCCTTGGTAACTACAAATGTTAAGAATAGAATAACAACTTGAGGTTACTGAGGCCCAACACTAGATGCTAATTGTGATGAGGTCTTGTATTTAAATAGAAAAGCAGAAGATGTTTTTAAATGTGGTCTTCCTAAATTCAATACTGGAAACCTAATTTGATGGTTCTCGGGCATCTGGTGATTCTGAATAGCAGCATACTTTCTAATAAATATGAATGCTTATGAACCGCCCCCAGAGATTCCAGTGGAATTGATTGGGGTAGGATGTGTGTACATCTTAAATGTTCCCCAGGGGACTGTATATGCAGCCGGAACTGAGAACCAATGCTTTAGAGTGTCTGGGCTTGGGATGACTTATCTTCTAATTAAACCACAATAGGCTTCTGGGACATGTATGTAAAATATTTTACTTGCTCATGCACTCTCTCTCTCTCTCTCAAACGCCCTCACTGTCTTGCTTTCTTCTTATTTACCCAATAAATTGCTCTGAGATTTTGCACTCTGCTCTTCTTCCACACAGTACAAACCCGAAGTCTGATGGTTCAAAGTGAGGTAAGCTGGCATCTTTAGAGCCCAGACCATAGCAGTAGAGAAACTGGTCTATAAAAGGATGAGGTAATGCAGTTAGCCTTCTACTTTAGCTTGTGTTGCGTGGGTGGCTCTGTGGAAGAGAGGGCATGGGAGAAGCCTGGAGAAAACATTGCCGTGTGGGACTTTGACAAACCTTCGTGAAATTTCACACTTGGAATAAGGCACTCCAGGGCGGGATTCCATCTGACTCCCCCGTGGTGGATGCCATGTGGCCAGGAAGTAGGCTAAGATTCTCTAAAACAGGCACTTCCCTTCTTTTTTCTTTGGGCTTCTTAGGAACTGTGACGCTTGGATAGAGGATATATACTACGTTGTATCTCAGTATCTATGACCCCAAAGGGCCGTTGCAGAAGCTCCGCCTTGCATGAAGGGTGTGAATTGTGTGGAAGCTCTGATTGAGAGCGCTCAGCAGGCTGGGTTCATCTTTTTTTTTTTTTCTTCTTCCTTTTTTTGGTTTTTTGAGACAGGGTTTCTCTGTGTAGCTTTGCGCCTTTCCTGGAACTCGCTTTGTAAACCAGGCTGGCGTCGAACTCACAGAGATCTGCCTGCCTCTGGCTCCTGAGTGCTGGGATTAAAGGCATGCACTACCACTGGGTCCCTCTTTCCCACGGGACCTCATCCTTGCTGCCTCTTTCAGAAAGACAGTCACCAAGCAGATATTCAGTGTATGTAGAAAAAAATGCTCTCAAAATCCTCAATATTTCAGTAAACCACAGAAGCCCCTGATTTGCCTTCTGCCAGCTTCAGAAATGGTTAACCTCAAGACTCACAGGCCTTGAGGCTTTTGCCATTGGCTCTCTTATGAGTGTGAGTTGTGAACCACAAAGGCATAAGACACAGAATTGTAATGACACAGGTGCCTCCTGGGTATCATGTTGTTTCAAAAGTGACTTCCTGGTGTGTATTGATGAACCGGGAGGTCATAAAAGGCTTTGGGCTGCAGGCTCCCTGGCTGGCACCTAGCTGGGCTCTATCCCAGGGTCCCTAAACTAATCATCTCCTTGGCAACCAGCATCAATGCAGGATTCTGATAGGCATAACTGCTAGAGGGGCTGAGCTGGACCGTTTTCTCAGAGAATTGTGTTCTCCCAGGGGCAGATTCAACTGGTCCTCCCCTTGCGTTCAATTGTTCCAGTCAGGGTTTCAACCATGGCAAAGATTAAAGAAGGGAAAATCCAGGCAGACAGGGACACTGTTCACAAAATAGCAACGTTGTAACATGTCTTTTGTCTCGGTGCCTTGTTTCCATTTCCTCCCAATACTGTATCTCTGTTGTTGCTGCATCATAACCAATTTTTAGGGTGAAAAAGAGTGCTTACCCACCCATGGCTCAGGTAAAGATCCCTTCTGCTAAACTTGATCGCCTGAGTTCCAGCCCAGAGTCCTAAATGGTAGAAGGAGAGAAATGACTCCAAGTTGTTTTCTGACCTCCACACCCTCACAGTGGCAATCAGGCACTGCCCTCTGCACACACAAAAGAAATACATACAATTAAAAAAAACAACAACAGTGAGTGCTATTCCCAATGCCCATAAAAAATGGAAGAAACTAGTTTTAAGATATCTGCTAGAAGATTCTGGAAGTAATGGAAACTGCTCAGGGCCAGATATTTGCCCTCCTGCCCTGCTCAACATTAACTGATTTTCAAAGACACATTTAATGACAATCTAACAAACTAGATACATTTCTTACTAATGCTAGAATATGCCATGCTGCCTATAGATAACAAGTCTTTTCATTCCAGGACAACCTAATCCCAACTAGCTGGGGGCAGGGAACCCCAGAGCCCCAGGAGAGGCCTCTTGACATTCACACTCATTTCTGGGTTTGACATGTCACCAGTTTGTGAGATCCTGATTCCTGTCATATCTTCAGATTTTAGATTTAATCATCAACCAGAAATAAAGCAGGCCATTCTGCAGGGTAGGTGGCTGTGGGGATTTAGAAGCTCTGCCATGAACTTTTAGAAACCTGTGAGAAAGAGCAGTACACAGTTCTTGTTCTGTTTTGTTTTGTTTTGTTTTTTCCTGTCTAAGTCTGAATTTAATTCTAGGTGTATGGCCTATTGAATTCTACATTAAACAGATTTGTAGACATTGCTAACTGTAGTAACAATTCTTTCCTAGGATACAGGCTTTCATATACATAGGAATTTCACCCACCTCTCTGGACAAGGAGTCAAGACACTCAGGCTCTAGCCTTGACCTTTCCTCTCAGTTACACTACCTACAACACTTTCTCAATCACTTTCTCTCCCTCTCTCCCCTCTGTGTGTGTGTCTGAATGTGTCTCTATCTCTCTTTCTGTCTCTCTGTCTCTCTCTCCTCTCCTCCTCCATCCCATCCTTCCCCCTCTCTTTCCTTTAAACTAAACCAGTTCCCTCATGCTTAAATTTGAATGTCTGCATAAATCTATTTTCCCCCTGAAACAGAGTCTCTTGTATCCTAGGCTGACTTCAGATTTGCTTTGTAGCTGAGGATGACATGGAACTGCCGATCCTCCATCTACTCCTCCTAAGTGCCAAGATCACCACATCCTGTTTTTGTAGTGGGGCTGGAGACCAGGGCTTCATAAGCATGCTATGCATGCCTCTATCAACTGAGCTACATTCCTAGCTCCTGTACAGTCTATTTCAAAACCTTCCCAACCTCTAAAATTCTAACTGAATCCAAAAGTCATCCCACCAAATATTTTTAAATGAAGTAAATGAAGGACTTGGGTATAACTCAATAGGAGTGTGAGTTTATCCATCACAAAGCCTGATTTGATCTGCAGTGCCCTAGCTCCCCCTCCTCCTGCCCAACTCAGGAATATTAAGAAATGGAAAAGGAACAAGAAATATATATATAAATTCAGGCCTGATTTGTCTTAACTCTGTGACCACCATCTTTTCATTTTATTTTAGTGAGAAGGATAGGCATTTTTAAAAGAAAAAAAGGCAGAAATAGAAAGCAGAGGCACAGGAAGGAAAAAAGAGAAGAAGAGCCAAATAGCGTGGTGACAGAAGTTGCAGCCCCCGAGCCTGCTGTTCCCCACTTCTGCCAGTAGCCCTGAGAACTGTGACAAAATACAACCCAACGAGATCATGAGAGCCCAGCCAGGAGCAGGGCCCATTCTCAGAGATCCCAGCCCAACTTACTCCAGCAAGTAGTTCCTGAAACTCTTTTTCATAGAAAAGGAGTGACAACCTCGGGGCTTAGGACCTGACAGGGAGACGGGGAAGAAAATGTGTTCCTAAGGAAACAATTTCAGAAAGTGGAGAATCTAGTCCAAGCCTAAATGATAGAGGCAAGATGCTGTGGAGAACAAAAGGCCCCGTGTGGGCTGAGGGAGCTGTGGGAGAGGTGTGGAGGAGAGGGTGGGACCTGATGGAGCTTGAGGGCTGGGTGGTAGGGATGTGTGTGGAGGGGGCACTTTCTAATTCCTCCCATGCTTTGTGTAGTAGTAGTTGTACTGTTTGTGTATGCAGATTCATACAAGTGGAGCTCGGAGGACAACTTTTGGGGAAGGGTCCACTGTAGGTCACTGGGATCACAGTCAGGTCATCAGGCTTGAAAGGTAAGCACGATTACTCACTGAGCCGTCTTGACATCCCCAAATGCATCCATTCTTTCTCTGAAAATGGCTCCAATAAGCATGCCACCGGCCTGTGGAGGACAGTCTCCCATTTTTCTTCAGAAATTCAGCTATCATTTTTGGTTCTTTGAGACAGGGTGTCACACTCTAATCCAGGCTAGCCTAGAGCTTATGATATAGCCCAGGCTGGCCAAGTCACAGGAATCCTGCTGCTCTTCCTTGCTAGTGCTGGGATTACAGGGATACATCACCATGCCTGCTTCAGTTGTCATATTAAATCAACATGTATGTACATATTGTTAGTGAACGAATCAGCAGGGGGTTTCCAAAGGACTCTTTGCTAATATTTGAAGATTTCTATTTCCTGTTAATGTGAGGTTCATTTCCTGAAAATGCTTTATTCTTTCTCTTTTTTCCACTAAGACCTCAACCAGTTGGCAGACTTGTTCTCTCACTGGGCATTTTACATTGTTAGTTTCAAGATGATCCACTCATATGAGTGATTTATTGCTTCTTTTTTCCATTCCTCCATCTCTGGCTTTCTATGTTTAGGTTGAGAGGCCAGGGGACTCAGACAAGAGAAGATGATTTCTTGAATGTGATAGAGTTCACTTTCACTCAGTGGAATGATCAGATCCTCCAAGGCAGGCAGACAAATGGTCTGGCCTCTACACTGGCGGCCAATTTTTAAAAGATGCTCAAGAGAGCCCAGCATAGTGGCTCACTCTTGCAACAATTTTGCTTTCACCTCTGAGATTTGAAGGCAGCCTGGGCTACATAGGAAGACTTCATCAAAAAAGAAAAAAAAGAAAAAAAGAAAAAGAAAGAAAGAAAGAAAGAAAGAAAGAAAGAAAGAAAGAAAGAAACAACAACAACAAAAACCTTACTGTCAAGACTTTGTACACACACCACAAACGTATGGTTTGAAGAAAGATGAAAAAGGCAAAGCCCTGCAGAATTGGGTCTGTAGCTCCATTGATAGAGAGAGTACTTGCATGAAGCCCTGAGTTCTGATCCCTGCCATCACTGGGCCAGAGTCAAGGATATGCATAGAGAAATTTGAGGCCAGCCTGAGCTACACGAAACCTTGTCTTTAAAACAACAACAAGCCTTGACCTGGAAGCAACTCAAATAGGCAAAACAGATGAATGAATGGATAAACAATGATCTATCTGTACACTTGGATAGTAGGTGGCCAGCAAAAGAATGGTAGTGATGGTGATGCATGCTACAGCATGAATACATTTTGAAAACTTCATGCTAACTGAAAGAGCCTGACATAGAGGACCACATTTTTATGGTTTTATTAGCATGTTAATTATATGTAATTATATAACAGTGTGTTTCATGTAGTTTGATCATATTCACCTCCAATTCCCCTTATCTGTTCTACTACAGCTCCCACTGATCCCCTTCCCCTTTCTCCTTTCATGTATCTTTCTGTGTGTGTGCGCGTGTGCGTGTGCGTGTGTGTGTGTGTGTGTGTGTGTGTGTGTGTGTGTGTAACTGAGTTTCATTAGTGTTGCTAATAGGATCCTGGGAATGGGGTTATTTACAGGAGTATGGGCAGGTGTCCATATTTGTATGAATCTATTTAAATGAAATATTCAGTATAAGCAAATCTGTAGGAACAGAAAGTATAGTAGTGAGGTTTTTTAAAAAAATTATTTCTTTTGAGTGTACATGTGTGTATCTGTTTGTCTATCTGGAGCTGGAGTTGCAGACAATCGTGAACCACCAGCTGTGAGTGCTAGGATCCAAACTTGAGTCCTCTGGAAGAACAGCATTCTCCTTCTCTCTCTCTCTCTCTCTCTCTCTCTCTCTCTCTCTCTCTCTCTTAAAATTATTTTTATTTTGTTTTATTTTATGTGTATGGGTGTTTTGCCTACATGTATGTCAGTGTACCACATTGGTGCCTGGTGCTCACCAAGACCAGAAGTAGGCATCAGGAACTAGAGTTACTAGGTTGTGAGCCTCCATGTGGGTACTAGGAACTGAATGCAAGTCCTCTGGAAGAGCTCTTAACTGCTGAGTCACCTCTTCATCTCCAGCAAATGCTCTTGAGCACTGACCCATCTCTGCAGTCTAAGTGGGTTTACTTTGAAATAAAACCCACAACATTTCCATTTTTTCCTTCCAAACCAAAAACCGATACTGGGCTAATTTCTCCTGAGTGGAGAACTATGGTGGTGAAATTATCTTAAAAAGAAAACTGATTAAACTCTACACAAATGACTACAGGCAACTAAGGAATACTGAAAGCAGAGAAATAGTCTTCCTTAGAGAAGAGCATACCCATTGATTATCTAATACCAAATGGTCAGTCCCCAAAACATACATACACATATTCATATATGGGCTGAACAGGTTATGTTTAGGAATATGTGTATATACATATATACACATATTATACATATACATATATACACATATATGTATAAATATACATGTGTATACATGTACATATAAGCATGTGATAACAATTAATGAAAAAAGAAGTCATGAACTTGAAAGAGAGACAGGATGGGTATATGGGAAGGCTTAGAGGGAGGAAAAGGAAGGGGGAAATGTCATTATGTAATAATCTCAAAAATTAATAAGCATTTCAAAAAATACATCCTTCCCCATTCCTTCCTTACAGGAGAAAAAATAGAGGCATTCTCCACCCTGGAATATCATGGTAGGAATCACTGGCTTTGAGGACACCCACAAGCTGGAGAAAACAGTCTCCACAAGAGGGCAAAGCTAGAGTCCCCAGCCTCTGGCTCCTACTGGGGCTTTTTTGATAGGGGCCAAATACTCAGTCCAATTACATTGGCCCAGGGTCTAGCATGATAGGTGACTGACTATCAATCATAGAACTCAGCTTAGATTAAATTGGGGTTCCTGGTTGAGGGTTCTGTCTCCCTGACAGTGCTAAAGTCAGCTGCTTTGTACCTGGTACCCAAGAACTTTGAATGAGACCCAAAGTACATTACAACTGCAATTTCACTCTTCGGTAAAGTCCCAGACACCAAAAGAGGAGGAGAATGCATCTCCTCCATCTTCTAAAGAATCACTTAATCCTGAGAGAGTGTGGCCAGCTTCCTTTTAAAGTGCCAGGGCTACTAGGCAGGAAGGGCTCTCTGAAGTGACCAGAACAGTCTCCAACCAGATGCCAAGTCCTCCCCTCCCTGTCCAGCACCTCCCAGCATACATTAATGCTAGAGAGCACTTGGAAGTAACCGCTAATTACTCTAGACCAGTTTCTTTCAGAGCCAATGAAAGCATTTGAAAATTTATTATAGTTGCTACCAGAAACCACTCAAAGAAAAACAAAAGCAAACATCTTAAAGATTTATGTCACTTTGGATGAATATGAAAAACGCAGGGTCAGAAATCAAATGGCAATGACTCACCTGCTGTTCCTTCCTATACTGTGTGTCAAAACAGTGATAATTGATGAAGTCTGTTTCGAACTCAGTCTTTTCTTTCCGTTTTCAGTCTTACATAGCCCAGGTTGTCCTTGAAACTCTGAACCCCACCTTGACCTCCCAAGTGGTAAGATTACAGGTGCCAGGAACCATGCCTCACTCAGTGAAGGATTCTTGATTGCACAAACAATCACAGGGCACATTCCATAGCCTGCTCTGTCAGAAGACTGTGCTGATGTCTGAGCACACAAGACCAGGAGACAGGCATTGCTCCCAGCAATATCACGAGGCATTTCTTGGAGCTAGTGTCATTTTGGGGGAGGCTGGAACTGGGTTGAGTAGGCCAGGAGGCAGGGGAAACATATTATTACTCTGTCACGAAGTCTAGATGAAAAACATCAGGTTTTGTGCTTGGAAAAAGCAAGTTCCTGATTTACACCTCTACCTGCATAAACAATGTGTCAGTGATGTCTCGTTTTGAACTCTGTATGTAGCTGAGGATGACCTTGAAGTTTTAATTCTCCTGCCTCTACTTCCAGAGTGTTGTGATAACAGGCATGTGCCACCATGCTCACTTTATGCAATGCTGAGATTAAATACAGGTCTTCCTGTCTAATGACTCTACCAATTGAGCTACACCTTTCCCTTACCTTAATAAACTCACTAACTATGCTTCCCTCTGGCACATGCTATAAGTCTTTGCAGCCTATTCAAAGATCCAGCTTTAGCTGAGAGGCAGTCCCTGAGGGGGCAAGGACACCCTGTGTTTCTCTAGCACCCTTGGCACCCTCAGACCCACTAGATGAGAAATCCTGCCAGTGAAGTCCAGGATATTCAAGCTCCTCCTATGATGTACAAGTTACCATTTGATCTAGAGACTGGCAGAGTTTCACTTCTCTCAGTACCAGAAGTAGTAACTGGTAAAGTGCCTGCCTAACATGCACCAGACACTGGGCTATATCACCAGCACCACATAAACTGAGTGTGGTGGTTTGAAAGAAAATAGCCCCCAAAAGGAGTGGATACTATTAGGTGTGGTGATATTTTATTTGTGCTGAAATGTGGTTATATTTTATTTGTGCTTTGATAAATAAAGCTTGCCAGGAGATCAGGGAGAATAGGCCAGCCATTTTAAGTAAACAAAGTCAGGCAGCACATGCCCTTAATCCAATCACTTAGCAGGCAGGGTCTCATGTGTTCAAGGCCATACTAGGGAACAGAGAACTAGGTGACACACACCTTTAATCCCAACACTAGCCATAGAGACCTGGAGGTCTGTACAGACACAGTGACAAGGAAGTGAGGTAGCTGGGCTAAGAGCCAATGAGAAGGCAGAAAAGCAAGGCATATAGGCATGGGTAGACAGGAAGTAGCTCGAATTTGGAAGCTGCAGAGTTGGTGAGGTAAGGCTGGCTGGTGACTTTTCCTTTTTCCCCATCTCTAAGTCTTTCACCCCTATATTTGGCTTCATGATTTTTATTTAATAAGACCATTTAGAAATTCGTCTACAATTAGGAGGTATGGCCTTCCTTGTTAGAGGAAGTGTGTCACTGTGGGAGTGGGCTTTGAGGTCTCATTATGCTCAAGCCATGCCCAGTGCCTCAGTTCACTTCCAGTTGCCTGAAGGATCAAGGTGTAGCTCCTTCTCCACTCTCAGCTCCTTCTCTAGCACAATGTCTTCCTGCAGGCCACCATGACCCGCCATAACAATAATGGACTAAACCTCTGAAAATGTAAGCCAGCCCCCATTAAATGTTTTCCTTTATAGGATTTGCCATAGTCATGGTGTCTCTTCACAGCAATAGAAACCCTAAGACACTGAGTGTGGTCAGCAAGCCTGTAAACATAGGACTTGGGAGGTAGAAGCAAGAAGATCACAAATTCAAGGTCATTTTCTGATATATAGCAAGGTCGAGCCAGCCTGAGCTGCATGAAATCCTGTCTCTAAATATATAAATAATAAATATACATATACATGCAGTAATTGGTGGGAATTAGACAAGGAAACCAAAAACTAAAGAGAAGGGAGAGGAGTGGGAGGAGTAAGAAACAGGAAATCAGGAAAAGACAGCTTGAGAACAGTCAGTGACTATGAGTAAAGCACTAGAACAGCAAGGCGGACAACTGCTGGGAGCCCAAGCCAAGGACTCTGTGGGAGTGGGAGAATGGCTTCTGAACAGCTGCTGGCTTCTGCCAAAGGGAGTTGGCTATGCCATGACCCTCATCCCCTACTTCAGCATCCCCTGTGGACACACTTGGCACCTGGTGAAGTGCTAGAGAGAGGGTTTGAACACATACAGAGACAAATCTCTCCACAAGAAATGAACACTAGGTTTAGAACTCCATTCCAGAGATCAGATGCTTCATTTGATAACACCTTCGTGAAACGAGACAACCAAGAAAAGCACAACTCCATGCTACCAAAAGGGAGCAGGTATCAATATTTGGATAAAGACCCAGCAACATAAGAAACATAAAGGAGACCAGAGAGAAGGCTCAGTCGGTAAGGGGGGTTGCTGCCAAGCCTGACATCCTGAGTTGGTTCCCTGGAACCTCCATGGTGGAAGGAGACAAATGACTTACACACACACACACACACACACACACACACACACACACACACACACACTGCTTCTGAAGAAGCCATGCCTAACAAGGAAGATGAGGTAGTACCTCTCATTGGGCCCTTCCAGGATGACCCTGGATGCTCAGAATGGGGAGATATTGTATAAGGGATAAGGCCTGCAC
The DNA here is from genome assembly GCF_903995425.1 of Onychomys torridus. Taxonomy (NCBI): domain Eukaryota; kingdom Metazoa; phylum Chordata; class Mammalia; order Rodentia; family Cricetidae; genus Onychomys; species Onychomys torridus. Next base: position 57,899,591 of record NC_050466.1, on the reverse strand, counting down.
CATAAATACATATCTAAGTATGTTATATATTCATGTTCTTAACAACCTCTTAGGAGAGTTATGGCTCCTCTTCCATTCTACAGAAGACAACACTTGCTCAGATAGATTCAGGTCATGGAATGTACCACAACGCAGGCAGTGCCAGAATGGGTTTTGAGCCAGTGGTGGCTTCTGTCAAGGCAAACTGGCTATTGTGTGAACCCTGGCTCCACCTCAGCATCCCCACATCCACATGTAGACAGGCCTACTGCATCACCTGGTGAGCCATGGGCAGGGTCAGAATTTGAACTTCAGCCCACCTACCCTCAAAGCTTAACTCTCCACTGACTCCATGAGCACCTTCCTAGCTGAGTGGACTGTGTGGAGACCAACAGAGCAGCATCACCTCATCACCCACCCTTCTTAAAAGGATTTGATGCTTATGCAGTTGCCCCAGCAGCAAGGTAATAGCAGGAAAGCAGACCAAAGCTCTCCGCCAGCAGAGAGGCTCAGAAAGCCTGGTCTTGGAAGCCACTGCCAAGGGGCAGCTCTTCCAAAGAGGAGAGGGGTTTTGTAAGACCTCAATCTGCTCATGCCACCCACACAGAGCCCCTTAGCACAGTAGAAACCAAATGCCTCAGAGCTGCACGCCTACATATTTTTTCCATGGCCCTTTGCTTTGATACAGAGATGTATGCGCTCAAAGGTCGATTAGCATTGGCATTTTGTGTGATAAGTGTAAGTCCCAGACCCACTGTTTTCAAGCACACGTGGGGCTGCAGGAAACACAGGACACAGACAGGACAAGGGGCATGCCATTCAATGGCGAAAAAGAACGCTGTGCTTCATAATTGCTTCAGAGCCGGTCATTTGGCAGTACAAAGGGGAAAAATTAGCTGAGATAAAATTCCCTTTTGGGGACGTAATTATGATTATTCTAAAGCAATTATTATTCATTTTAAATATTGGGAAATTGTTCCCCAAATATGACCTGTTTGGTGATAGAAAGCTACTTCAATTTAATTTAAATAAAGGATTTTTGGTTCTTCTCAAATTCAATTGCATTTTGAGAAATCAAAACAAGTATGAGGGTTCTTAGAATTATGAATCACAGTTACCTTGGTTTTTTTAAAGGAACATTATGTTGGCTGACTGGCACGCTAATGTTTTATCCTTGTGTGTGCTATGCTTTTATTTGTGACCCACAAAACACAAAGGATATTTTGAAACCCATGGCTAGGCAGAGGGGCAAAGCATGAATAGAAGTATGGTTGGGAGCAGATTGGGTGACAGAGAGATTATTTTCCTCTCCTTTGACAAGGAGCAAATAATAAGAATAAATAAGTATGTGGAAGGAAAGGACAAAACGGAAGTGGCTACCATTCTGGAAGGGGGGACTGAGTTAAACTGAATGTAGGAAAGACAAAATACAGAGGAGCTATTCTTTATATGGCCAGCCCAACCCTTCAAGGGTATTACGGTGGTAGAGAGACTCAGGCTTTGCTAATAGGGCCTGACACTGGGTCTGTCTTCTCATCCATTACTTCATTCTTTCCCTCAATAACCATCCAATGAGAACCTCACAACAGCAAGAGGAGGACATGGAGAAGAACTCGGCCATCTTCAGGGTCAGTTGGAAATGAGAACCTCCACTATGACTTGAACATTTGTAACTGCAAATTCCTATGTTGAGATCTCCAGGATAATAGTATCAGAAGTTAATTAGTATCCTCATAAAGGGAATTCCATAGCGATTCTTAGTCTCTTCTACCACATGAAGAAGGGGAATGGGGAGATGGCTGTCTGTGAACCACGGAGCAGGCCCCACCCACCGACTACTGCTTCCTTGAACTTCCCAGATAGGACTGTAAGAAATCAATCTCTGTTGTTTATAAGTCTCCCCATCTATGGCAGCTTGTTAGAGCAGCTCAAATTGACCCAGACAACTTCTTACTCCTTCCATCTGAGTTCAGAATGTTAAGCTTTTTGGTCACTAACACATTCCTGGAGTCTCTGGAACTTCGCAATCACCTTCTGGGACACAGTGGAGCAAGAAAACAGACTGGAGACTGGAGTCTGGAAGCCTTTACTTGAGGCTGCAAAAAATGGCATAGGACAAAAACCTGTTGGCAAAGAGGAAGGGTGAGGGGCTGGAAAGATGGCTCAGTGATTGAGAGCACTGTCTGCTTTCCCAAAGGACCCACATGGCAGCTAACAACTGTCTGTAACTAAAAAATCTGACCTGCAGGCAAAACACCAATGCACATAAAATAAAAGTAAATAAATTTTAAAAAATTGGAAAACAAAAACAAAATTTTAAAAAAAGAGGAAGGATGGAACATTCCCACCCAACCCCTGAAGAGACAATTGGCTTAAGTCACTGGCACAGACACCAAAGCACTTCAGAGGGTCTCAAATGTGACCTGAGGCTGGTTATCTTAAAATGGACCATTTGAGTGGAGGTTTAAGTTACTAATGAAACATATGACACAAGAAGAAGTTGATGTAGAAGATAACTTATGGGAGCACAATGGAGGAAATCTGTGCCATGCAAGTGACCCGAAAAGTGACCCACACTATGTGGCATAAAAGCTTTCATACAGAATTTGTCATTGAGCTTCAAAACTCCCTCCCTTGACATAATGTACTTCCTTTTCTAAAAAAAAAAAAAAAAGATTTTGTTACATACATATTAATCTCAAAAATAAAATAAATAAAAATGCCTATTTTTACGTGTATGAATGCTTGCCTGCACATATGTCTCTGCAGCACATGCATGCCTTGCTCCCAATGGTTCCTCTGGAATTGGAGTTACAGAACCACCATGTGAGTCCTCCAGAAGAGCAGCAAGTTCTTTTAGCTGCTGAGCCATCTCTTTAGCTCCCAGAATTTCATTTTGATTATGTGTATCCATGCCTGTGGTTGCCCATGGAGTCCGATTCCCTGGAACTGAAGTTGCAGACAGTTGTAAGAGCTGCCTAACATGAGTGCTGAACACCAAACTTGGGGCCTCTGGAAGAGTAGTACAACTCTGAACCTCTGAGCCTCCTCCCCAGCCCTCAGAATTTTTATTTACTTTTATTTGTGTGTGTATGTGTTTATGTACACTCACATGCACACACTTTTTTGTTTGTGTGTACACCACTGGTCCATGGAGGTCAGAAGAGGACATTGGATCCCCTGGAACTGGAGTTACAGGTAGTTGGAAGTTGACCAGTATGAATGATGGGAACTGAACCCAGGTCCTCGGCAAGAGCAGCAAGTCCTCTTAACCAGTAAGCCATGACTGAAGCCCCAGAATGTTGTACTCTTTCTTGAAGCTCTCTCATCTTGCTTGCTACTCTCTACCTGTTTCTATCTGATTCCTTGTTTCATAAAAAATAAATTAATTAAAAAAAATACAGAGACCTCCAGAGATGCCATGAGATTCCAATGTAAACTAGCATCAAGAGGGAACAAAAGATTCACCAAGAGATGGATTGGAGCAGAAGTCTACATTTCCAACAAAGGAAACATGTTTACTGAAAACACCGTGTCATCAACAGCAAAAATAGTCAGCCTCGATGCAGGGCTTCACCTGACTGCATTTTCAAACACATAGAGAACAAGAAAGCATGTGCCAATGATATTCTTCTTTACCAATCAAGAATAAGGGCACAAGGCTAGCAAGATGGCTCTGCTGGTAAAGGTGATTGCTGCACAGGACTGGCAACTTGAATTTCATCGTGGAATCTACACACACACACACACACACACACACACACACACACACACACACTTTTTGAGACAAGATTTCTCTCTGTATCTCTGGCTGTGCTGGAGCTTGCTCTGTAGACCAGGCTGGCCTCAAACTCAGAGATCTGTCTGCCTCTGCCTCCTGTGTGCTGGGATTAAAGACGTGTTCCACCACCACCCAGCTTATAAAATTAATTTTAACACAGGTCTCATTACATAGCCTGGCTGACCTGGAACTCTATATGTAGACCAGGCTGATCTGGGACTTACAGAGATCCACCTGCTTCTGCCTCCTGGGGGCTGAGGTTAAAAGCATGTGCCACTTACCCCAGCAATAAATAATTTAAAAAGATAAAGAAGGAGAGAGGGGGGAAGAAAGAAAGAAAGAAAGAAAGAAAGAAAGAAAGAAAGAAAGAAAGAAAGAAAGAAAGAAAGAAATGGGTTCAAAGGGATTAGATAAGAATTTCTGGAAAGAAACCCACAAGCAGCCTAGGCAGTGCTGCCTGCCTTCAGTGGGAGAGGGGCTGGGTATTGAATCCAAGGCCTCTTGCATGCTAAGCAAGCACTCTACCACTGATACACTGATGCTGGTATGAGGGAAAAGACAGTGTGGAGAAGCTCGTGTGACTCCAGCCAAGCAGTCATCTATGGCCATTCATTCCACAGCTAACATACTACTCCATCCTGAGACTAAACCTGAGCTTCTGCAAAGTTTTCATAATGTGCCTCATATTTGCCGAGTCCCACGGGGCACTCTTGGGCAATATGTAGTGTGCATATATGAATGTTGGGTAGAGCTGAGCATGTTTGAAGAGAAAGGGCTTATGGAGTCATCACAGCAGCTGGCTGCCCACCCCCAACATCATTGCTTTCCTGGATCAAGCTTCTAGAATGAATAAGAATGCCACTCCACTTCCTATCTGGCCTTAAGGAGGTGGAGCAGCACAGCGCGATGAACAAAGAGAGAAAGGAGAAAGCGCATCACATGGCCTTGCCAGAGCAGCGCTTTGCCCTTGGCCACAGTGTGGTGTGAGAAGCAGCTCCTCACCAGGAGACATGGAGTTAACAACATAAACTGCAGCACTGTGGGAGCTGTTCCTCTTGCTGAGGTTTCAAGTGGACCTTGCTCACTCGAATTTTGGAAATCACCCTGCCAGCAGGTGCTTTCCCCAGCTGAACAGCTGCACAAGCCTGGACCTCCGTGTGTGCTAAACAGAGGAGGGCATTTTTCCACAACAGTTCTTCAATCCCTGTGGACAACACAGAGAGACGTGTGCTGCACAATCAAGAACTGTCCAGGCGGCTGAAAAAAAACAGTGCCTAAGGAATGCTGACCAATGACTTGAGGTCAACCCAAAGGAAAAAAGATAGAACAGTAAAGAAAGGTAGCCAGGAACAGTGAGTATGTCCAGTAGGAGAATCAAGACGACAAAGGGTGATGTAGACAAGGCATTAGGGTCTTTTGGACCTGAACAAGAATTTTAACAAATTTTTTTTAGGCTAGAGGTATCTCTTATGGGCATGTGCCTAGCATGTGTGGGGCTCTTAGTTCAATCCCTTGCACCAAAACAAAACATGTTCAAAATAGCAACAATTCTGCCGGGCAGTGGTGGCACACACCTTTAATCCCAGCACTCGGGAGGCAGAGGCAGGTGGATCTTTGTGAGTTCGAGGCCAGCCTGGTCTACAGAGCGAGATCCAGGAAAGGTGCAAAGCTACACAGAGAAACCCTGTCTCAAAAAAAAAAAAAAAAAAAAAAAGTTGCACCAATTCAAATTCAGTGAACAAAGACTCGATGGTATGCTCGAAACAAACAAGATTCGTGCTCATAGGAAGCATTTTGTTTACCGAGTGAAACTGACAGGAAAGAAAGACTGTGAAGGGCTGATAAGATGGCTTACATCTGATGACTCGAGTTTCATCCTTAGAATCCAAAAATTTTTCCTCCAACCTCCACATGTATGCTGTGGCACATGCACATACATGAGCACACATCCTCACCACCACCACCAACAACAATGAAAACAATAAATAGGGATCAGAGAGAGACTCAGTTGGATAAAGGTTCTCTCACATGGTAGGAGAGAACCAATTCTCAAAAGTCCTCTAATCCAGGTATATTGGTACTTGCCTTTAATCTCAACACTCAGGCAGGAGAATCTCTGTGAGTTTGAGGCCAGCCTGGTCTACAGATTGAGCTCCAGGATAGCCAGAGCTACGTAGTGAGATCCTGTTTAAAAAACAAACAAACAAACAAAAAACCAAAATGCTGTCCTCTGACCTCCACATATGTACACACACACACACACACACACACACACACACACACACACCACGAATTGACTAATTATTAAAGGGGGGACATGCTTCAGTGCTAGAGTTCATGCTTAGTATGAGTGAGACACCAGGGTTCTGTCCTCAGCAAAGAAAGACGAAAGAAAGTAGGGTAGATAAGAGAGGGCAATGTTTGAGGAGCTGTGAAGAACAAGCAGAAATTGTGTCCTGTGCGATAGAAGGAGAACAGGAATGTCCTGGTTCTCAGAGGTTCAGATAAGAAGTTGCCCCGAGAAGAATGTAGGGATGCAGAGCAAACATCCTGTCTTGCTCACGGCCATTATTTGTGTCCTTGATAAGAGCAATTGCAGAGACAGGATAGGGGCACTATACTTACTGGGGGAGGGCAGGGCTCCAGAGATAGGAAGGTGAAAAAAGTGTGCACAAATATGGGTGACTTTCCTGAGGTTTGCTGAGACAATGATACAATGTCTACAACAAAAGGGAGCGAGCTCAAATGACCAGATTAAAAGTTATAATTCACAATAGACAAAAACAAGCAAACAAAAGGGCACTGTTATTGCAGGAGCAGAGTCCTAGGGAAGGAAGAAATCAGACATTTAGAGAACTCAGAATTTAGGGAACTTTTTTTTTTTTTTGAGACAGGGCCTCATGTATCCTAGGCTGGCTTCCACCTTACTATATACCCAAGAATGACTTTGAACTTCTGCGTCTCCTGTTTCCAACTCCCTAGTGCTTGAATTACAAGTATGTGCCACTATGTATGGTTTATGCAGTACTGGAGATGAAACCTAGGACTTCATGATTGCTACTCAAGTACTCTATCAACTGAGCTCTACCTGCGTCTGAATTGAGAGAAGTGTTACAATTTGTTCCCATTACATTCATGGTCTGATGGGGAACAATATACATTGCATACTCACCTAATCCAAAGGAAATGGAAGCCCTGACAGGTTTTAGGAGAGGTATTTGGCACAGTGAAATGCCACTGGGTTACTGGACCCAACCAACAGGTCAGCTAGGACTTTAGGGAACAGATGATCCTCAAGCTAAGAGCCTGATGCTAAGATGTAGAGAGAAAAAGGAGGTAAAGTGATGTGCACAGAGGTCCTATACTGGAAGGTAGCAGTGAGGGTGTAAGCTGGAGCAGGAGGAATCAGGGAAGGCAGTAGGAGATTAGGGTTAGCCTGGGCATAGCCTATAGGGTGTTGCAAAGAGAGCTGAAAATATAGATAACTAGGAATATGAATGTATCCCCACCGTGATGGCTATAATGAAAAAATCAGAAAATAGCAAGTGTTGGCAAGGAGGTGAGGACATTAGAGCCTTTCTGTACCAATAATGAGAACATCAGATGGCATTGCTGCTGTCTAAGGCATCATGAACGTACCAAGTGATCCAGCAGTTCCAACGGGTTCAGTAATTTGAACAGATCTTTGTAGACCAATGTTGAGAGGAATGTTATTCACAGTAGCCAAAAGATAGATGTCTGATTCAAGAAAATGAGTGACATTTATATAATGGGAAATATTCAGCCGAATAAGTGGAACAGAGTACTGAAACATACTGAAGTATGATGTTAAGCAAAAGATGTCAAACACTGAGGCCACGTGTAATATTCCACTGATATGAAACATCCAGAAGAGGACAATCTATAGGAACAGAAAGTATGTTGATAGTGATTAGGGCATGAGGGAGAGAAGAAATGGGGGAACAGCAGCTTAACTATTAACTAGAGCTACACAGTGTTAGTGTTTCTCTCATAGTGTGGATATGCTAAATGTCACCAAGTTCTACTTTAAAATGCCTAATTCTGGCCCGGTATATTAAAGGCATATGCCTTTAATCCCAGCACTTGGGAGACAGAAGCAAACAGATCTCTGTGAGTTTGAGGCCATCCTGGTCTACATAGTAAGTTTCAGGACAGCCAGGGCTTTGTAGAGAGGCCTTGTCTGAAAAAAATTAAAAAGTCTAAATTCTATGTTATGTGAGTTTTACCATGAGAAAACAATAACAATAGCAACAAAGAATCAGAAAAGCATACTTCTAGAATGTTTCCAGCCTGAGACAAGAGAGACTTCTTTCTTGACCAGCAATGTATGGTTATGCTATTGAGAACCCCTTAACTGAAGACTGACTTTGGGCAATTCTGGAATGCTTGCCATAGGATAGATAATCCATGATGCTGAGATATTTTTAAAACATTCCTGAAATGATGATAACTTTGACTTTTACAGCAGTCAAGGAAGCTTCGACTAGCTTGGAATGGTTTTTCCAAGACTGTTAATCTACACTGTGAACTGAAGTTCTCTCAAATGAGCTGCACCCTACTTTGAACCTTCAACAAAGGCTGATTAGAATTTAAAAGATTGTGGCATGGTTGGAATATTGTATGTCCAGAGCTAAGTTATCTTGGGATCTTTTTAGGTCCCTTAATAGCCTATCTGTGTGTTTGATCTAACATCTTTGAGACTTTTAGGTAAGATCCTTTTGGAATGTACAAGCAGACCCCTAAGCTCCCATCAACTCTACAGCTAATGTTCCCACTACTGTATTTAAAAAGTATCTTGATGCCAGTGAGGTGGTTCGCTGGGGAAAGGAATCTGTGTTCCCTGACCATGATTACACATATTTTGTTCCAGAATAAACTGTTTTATCTCCTTTGAGGTGACAGTTGTGGTTTTTGTTGTTGTTGTTGCTGTTGCTGTTTTGGTTTGGATTTTTTTGTATCAACATATTAAATTCATTTTTTCTACACTATAGGAATATATAGAAAGAGTAAGAGATAATTCCCTGTTATTAGAAGTAATCAGCTATATGGTGGTTAATTTTAACTGTTAACTTGACACAATTTAGAATACTAGAGAAAATAGTCTTAATGGGTAATTATCTAGATCAGATTGTCCTGTGGGAATGTCTGTGGAGGAGTATCTTGATTGTTAAACAATGTAGGACGACCTAGCCCATTGTGAGTGGCACCATTCCTTAGGCAGGGGATCCTGAACATATAAAAGAGGAGAAAGCAGCTGGACAGTGGTGGTGCACACTTTTAATCCTAGCACTTGGGAGACAGAGGCAGGTTAATCTCTGAGTTTGATGCCATCTTGGTCTACAAAGCTAGTTCCAGGACAGCCAGAGCTGTTACACAGAGAAACCCTGTCTTGGGGGGAAAAAAAGAGGAGAATGTTAGGTGAGAGTGAGCAAGCAAGAACTCATACATTTGTTCCCTCTCTTGATTGTGATAAGATGCTTTAAGTTCCATCTTGACTTGCCTGCAGTGATGGTCTGTCACCTGAAACTGTAAACCAAATAATTTTTCTCCTCCCTAAGTTGCTTTCTGTCATTATATTTTATCACAGCAACAGAAACAAAACTAGAACAGGTTAAATACTTTGGGAGCTGTATGAATGGTTCATTTTAAAATTTGATCTGCACATGCAAGGAGACACTGTCAGATTAGCTCTAGTCTCCATCAGGTTAGTCACGGTCTTGGGCATTTGTTGTCAGTTCCTGATGTACTGCTGTGAACTGTGATCTAAACCCACACATGTGGGAAACTTGGCCATGGCACAAAAATATGGAATATCAATGAAAGACCTGGAGACAAACGTGGCCCAAACTGCTGGACTGAGATGCTCTATACAAACCACATTTTTTTAAAAATGCTTGCCAATTGTTATGCTATGACTCACAGGAGCAGCATGAAATGACCTATGTTTTAAAGGCAGGATCTGTTTTTAGTCAGCTTTGAAATCCAAAGCCCCCAGACTGCTGCTCATTTCTGTGTGCTCTAGTCCTTCCCACTTCTAACCTTGGACTCTGTAAGACCGGGCCACAGGATGTAACCCTTTACCCCATTCTCTAAGCCATAGCCCAGCTGGATACCAGTTATAAAAGAGGACCCCAGGATGGACCCCAGACCAGTAGTCCCACAGTCTGGAAACATCTCTAATGGTACCATGGTAAAGAGGACAGAGATGGGCCCTCCTACCTGTTGTAATACTCAAAATTCCCCAGAGATGGCTAAATGTCTCTAGGGCCTCTGGAGGATGGAGAACAGGACAGACTGCTCAGGGCAGGGTCACAAAACCCCTTTTGGTTGAGAACCATGGAGCTAACTCAGCCAAAATTTTGCTGTAGCTACTTCCTGACAGTTGAGCAATGGTTTCGTTCCTGGTTTGTTTTGCTGTTTTATTTGCCACTTTATCTCGCCGTCTGATAAACATCCTTTTGCATTCATTTTAGCTTTAAGCATTTTTATTTACTGAGGAGAGAGTCTCAGAAGGGGATTTATTAGGTCAGGGGCAATGAATATTTTTAAGTCTCTTGATAAACACTGCCAAAGGGCTTTCCAGAAAGCCTTACCCAATTTATTCACCCACCTGCAGTGTATCTTGCTTTAATTTGTTAAGACTTTGGTTGCTTAACGTGAGAGCATTAGTTTTATTTTAAGAAAGCATTTATTAGGGAATTCAAACATGCTGGTTAGTCCATCTTCTGCTTTCTGGTTTCCCAAGATTTTCTTAGACTTTGGGGGCTAACTGCTTGGTGAAATCAATCCACGACACTTGCAAAGTGAGGGAAAGTGGTTTTTTTTTTTTTTTTTTTAATGTGACTTCCCTTTTTAACCATAGCATCCCATTGTGACTACCTCCAAGATTTAGACAGCTGTTCTTTCTTTTATGTGGTTAAAGAAAATCCAATATGTCTAGGCAATGATGGTAGCAGATCAAAAGAGTTGACTATCATCTCAGTACACAAAACTTTCCAGTTCTTGGCCCTCAAGTAGCTCACAGAAGCCATAAACATGCTGCTTCAGCAGGGCGGTGGTGGTGCACACTTTTAATCCCAGCACTTGGAAGGCAGAGCCAGGGGGATCTCTGTGAGTTTGAGTCCAGCCTGGTCTACAAAGTGAGATCCAGGACAGGCTCCAAAGCTACACAGAGAAACCCTGTCTCCGGAAAACAAAACAAAACAAAAAAACACAAACAAACAAACATGCTACTTTTGATTTTGAATGCTCAAACCCCGTTCTGGTGCTTTCTGGTGTTTTTGCTGTTTCCTAGGAGTCTGTTGAGATATAGGAACAAACCAAAGGGCTCTTCCAAAGACCAGGACTTGACATGGATTCCTTGGACTTTCTGTTCTTCACAGGCAGCCGCAGGTAGTCACCTGTGGTTGGATTCCTGTGTAAAGGTGCACTCAGGACTCATTCAAAGGGATTACTCCAGTAATAGGAAAACTGAAACCTGTGAGATCCCTGCTGCTTTACTACCCCATGAAGATAGGGTAGGAATGATTGTTCCCGTGGGATTGTGAAAATGAGCCAGTGATCCGCCTAACACAAATCTCTGTCCTTTTATGTAAAATATTATTAGGCTTTCTAGAGCTCTGCCTTGATAAAATCTTTCCTAATCCAATAAATTTCAATAGATGAAATGTTTGCTTCCTCCTCCCTTTCTCAATCCCAAAGCCTCTCTCTTCTGGCTTAAATTTCCCTTAAATGTACTATCTAGTGTTACTGTTTATGTAACCCTCTGTTCAAGTATCACGTATTTCCAAAACCATAAAGGAACACAACATAAAATATTCCCGGTGAACATTGGCCTCTGGAACTGCCAGGGTCTTAGGGCTTTTCTAATACTTCTGTTGACAGGAAGATTCTTCTCTTTCTAAAGAAGCAGGAAGAATTTAAACGCCTGACACTGTTAAACCATTAATTCGCTTAAAGGCTCAGTGCAAGACCTGAACAGCTGGAAGCTCCTTTGGCTGGCACAAATCTGTGGTCTCCAAGAGCCTACCAGGGTGGGCTTCCAGGGGTCTAGACAGCTGACTAACTATGGATACGTCCAAATCTGATTCTACCCAAGACTAGCAGGTGTCATCTGAGCTCTTCTAAGTCACTTGTTACCCACAGGTAACTCCAGTCAGTGGTCTGCGTGAGGTCTTGTACAAACACGATGACTCTCCCGGAGCAGTGTGGGAGCCCTAAGCCTGGAACCCACCTACAGACGCCCTGATAAAATAGGTGGTTCTAAAATGCCGCTAGGATTGAGGCCCAATTGATTAAGTCACTACCTGCAGCTTGTGAGCTCTACAAAAGATGTCAGGAGGTGGGTTGAGGCAGCTTTGCCCAAGGGTATCCTTGGAGCAGGGTCCTCATCCTCAGTTTCTTTATCTGTACAACTGGTGGTGGCTAAGACCTCAATCCCCCACCTCACCCCCCTTAATTGTACTAGTTTTCATCTGGAGCGTAGATTCACGCCCCCAAGATACTAGAATCCCGCTCCCCTCTTTCTGCCTCCCCCACCCCCTCGCTTCTCAGGTTTCCATGCCCCTCGCTCCAGGGTCGCAGTGAAAGCTGCGGGCTTGGCAACAGCGCCGGCGCGGCCACTGCCCCCAGCCTGGCCCTCGCTCCGGGTGCACAAAGCCCCCGGCGCTGACGTCAGGGCCCCTCTAGGCACGGCCGGCCCCCAGTGCAGGCGGAGCTGCGCGGCGCTCCCACCCCGGCCAGGAGTGAAGAGCCAAGCGGCCAGCCCAGCTCAGCCCAGCACAGCCAGCCCGGAGCCCGGCCCCGCGCACGTGCCCGCCAGACCTGCAAACTTGTGCCACCGGCTCTCGTGCGTCCCCAGGGAGCCCAATCACCCGGAGCCCGCACCCCTCCCGCCAGTCTCCAACCATGGGTAAGTGATCGTGCTGGCCCCATGCCACCGGCACTGCCACCACCACGGCCACGGCCTCTGGTCTCTGCCTCGCAGAGGAGCGCGCCCCGCCCTACCCCCAGCTCAGGTGGCGCTACCTGAGCCACCTGGGTGACCCAGTCCAGACCGGTGCGGGAGGGGAACGGAGGCTGGAGGTGGGAGGGGCACCGCGCAGGTGTCCGCAACGCCCAGGTGCTCCTCCATGCCCCATCCGTGGGGACGTCCCCACTCTAGCTGCACCCACACTGTACCCTGGCGCGTGTCAAGTGCGGGAGCTAGAGAGCTGGGCCCCGCGAGGGGTGGCAAGGCGGGGGGTGGGGAGGGGTGTCGGGCAGCGCGTCCCGGACTGCGGACTCCTGCTTTATTTCAAGGGGTTGGTAGAGAGAGTGGCCTCTTGTCCACTTCCCGGGACGATCTCCTGTCACCTGAGCTCCCAGCCCTGAGTCCAATCTTGTGTCGCTCTGCGGTCCTCCAATTCTCCTGAAGCCTAAGGAAACATCTGTACCCACCCCTACTAAATCCAGGATCTTCCAAGAAAGCTCCTTTCTCAAAACCCAGACCTTTGAAACTAGCGAAGTGGAAGGGGATGGGAAGGGACAAGATGGGACATACAGTGAGTCTCTCTTTGTTCCCACTTCCAACTGCCTAAGTGGGACCCCTGAGCAGGTGGAGCCCGTGAGAAGTGGGTTCCAGTGCAATTGGGGAACCACTATCAACAGACTGTTCAGGGAAGTGAGAATCTCTCACCTGCCCAGAAGTGGGTGATAGGCGGCGGGAGAATCCTTTCTGTCACTTCCTAACACCCCGAAATGCTGCCATCAGCAACATGTCCTTAAACCGGCACCACGGAGAAGAAAACTGGAAGAGCTCCTTCGAAATAAGCCTTGTGCCGCTGCTCTCAGAGCTCTGTCTGAGAAAGGGTTTTCTCTCTGCTTCATTATCGTTCTCTAATGACAGCTCCAGCCACAGCGCCACGAGGACTAAGGAGGGATCCTCGGAAACGTTCCAATGTGGAAAGCAGTGGGCTTAACCACTGAAGGTTAACAGCCAGGGCTTGGGAGTCACAAGCAAGCCCTCAGCTCTGGCCACTACACTCCCTCCTCTGTGTGTGGGGGTGGGGAAGTGATTTTTTTTTTAATTGATTAAATTTTGGGGAAGCGGTAATAAGGAGGACACATTATTTTCCGTTTAAAAAGAAACCTGAAATAACTTTATATTTAAACAATTTTAAAATATATAATGATCAAAATATGAAAGAAAAAAATCATCCCCAGAAGTTAGATGAAAACTAGGATAAGATTCTTCTCAAAAGAGGAGAACTGCGTGGCGTGTAACTCTGGTTCTTACTTATTTCAATGTCCTCTTGTGAGCAGTGACCATCGACTCAGTCTCCCCTTTAAATGAGGTTCATACAAGTCAGATGAGGACTGTGGTGCAGCTACTTTAGCAAACATTGCTGTCCAAGACAATCGCAGCTTCACAGCCCTGCAGGATCGAGGAAAGCACAAGTTCTGCTCAAATGAAGTTCTTTCTGGTGTTTGAACTGCAGACATTGAGATTCAGATGTTGAACTTGAGCACAGGAGCACCTTCTGTACAGTGGGCTTTGAAGTGCGCTGCTGCTCTTTATTGGGGGTGGGCTTTGTTTGTAAGTGGGCGTGGAAGGGAGCTGCAGTTCTCATGAAACAAATATCCAAGCCAAAAGCCTGCTCTCAAGGAAGTACTTTGTGCCTCGGACAATTATTGGTTCTACACTGCAGTTGCCAATTTATGTTAATTTGTGCATACTTCATTGCTTCTGGCAGTAGCCTTGGTTTTCATTTTGTAGTTTACGTGAAAAAGCAAGTTCCCTTCATGCCAGAAAGGAAACATACTGACTTCCTTTACGTTCCCAGTAAATACACTACAGGGCCATGAACTAGCTTTATTTTTCCAGATGTTGTTAATTACTGAATGTGCCCTTGTGAATGCGCTAATTCAAATGAGTTAATACTGGGAAATTTCTGACCACTGGCCTGTTCTCTTGATTCTTATACACACATCACTTCTTAACCTAACATTAATTACTTCACTGATAAAACAGATGAAATTTGTAGAAATAAAAGCCCCTTTGGGTTTGCACTTTAAGCTATTTTAAAAAAGAGTAAGAAGAAATAAGACGCTTTTAAAGAAGAAATAGAAAAAAAAAAACCAAGATAAAGAACAGTGACGAGATACACAATTCCATCTTTTGGTGCATCTTCAAAGAAAATGAGATTTTATTGCTCAGTCAATTGATTTTCTTTTCTGCTCTGTTTTAGCTACCATGAACATACAATTCACACATTTGAAGCGTACAAACCAGCAGGTTTTGACACAGAGTTGTGTAACTATTGCCCCTATCTTCACCCCCCAAAAAACCTGTGCTCATTAGCAGTCGCTCCTCATTCTCCTACCTCCAACCGTAGCAACCACTATCTCTATGGATTTAGCTCTTCCCGATGTTTTGTGTAAACGGAATGAGCCAATTAATGTTTGAACTGTATTGGACTATTCAGTAACTTGGAATATTTGGCACAATGAAAAGAGTTGGTTTATATAGATAGAGTACACCAGCTAAGTAAGTGTGCTGAGACTAATTATTTCTCCCACTAAAGGGTTGGTTCTACATGGCATAATGTATCTTCTCCCTACCAGTATTACTCTGTTGTGTCTGATAGGAACCCATTTGACCAACACAATTTTGATTTTGTTTTTCTGCTCATAGGCTTAAAGACATAGTAATTAAACAAATTCAATGCCATAAATTCTCAGAAGACAATGAGCCATATATATGTATAGAGAGAAATGCTGACATTATTTCATTAGCTGTCTATGACTTTAAGGGTATGTGAAGTCATCTGATGTCACAAAACATAGATGGAAATAATTATTTGACCCATTTTACAATAAGGGAATGTGTTTTAGTTTAAGGCAGGTTCTCACTATGTTGCCTAGGCTGTTCAAACTCATGGGTTCAACTGATCCTCCTGCCTCTGCTTCTGGAATAGCTGGAGTCAAAAACCTGTACACCTAGTTGACAGGAACATTTTTATGATTATGAAATAAAATCATTTTACCATTTCCTTAAAAAAATCATTTAAGTTATACATGGTGGCATGGTAGCTCACAGCTGTAAACCTCAGCACTTAGGAGATGGAGGCTGGAGGATTTAGGGGGTTTATTGTCATCTCTGGCTATATAGGTAGTTTGAGGCCAGCCTGGGCTACATCAAACCCTGTCTCCAAAAAAAAAAAAAAAAAAAGAATACAAAAGATGATTCAGCTTGTAAAAGTGCTTGCTGCACAAGCTGGCCAACCTAAGCTGAAGAAGAGAACTGGTTCCCAAAGCTGTCCTGTACATGCACACACACACACAGAGAGACATACACAAACAGTAGATAACATTTAAAGAAAATCCAAGGCCACTGAGATGGCTCTGCTGGGATGATAAAAGAGCTTGTCATACAATTCCAATGACCTAAGTTTAATCCCTGAACCCCACAAATAAAAAAACTGGATTCGGTGGTGTCCATCTGCAAACCCAGAACTTCTACTTTGAGATAGGAGGCAGAGAGAGAATTGCCCAGAAGCTCAGGAACCAGCTAGACTAGAATGCACAGCAAGGCAGAAACAACAAGAAAGAGGTTGCCTCAACAAGATGGAAAGTGACAATCCACTCTGGAAAGTTGTTCTTGGCTTTCACATGCATATCACTGGCAAGTGGCGCTCTCTCTCTCTCTCTCTCTCTCTCTCTCTCTACACACACACACACACACACACACGCACACACACACACACTTTTTTTTTTAATTTAATAATGTCGTATCACAAATCATCTGGAGATCTTGGTAAAAGGAAAGTGCCCTGTTCAATCAGCCTGGGCTAAAAGTCACACCAGCACTGCTGCTTCTGCTGGTGGTGGTCCAAAGCCAGAAAATAGAAAAGAGCCTGGGAAAGTTAGGGACCTGGTCCATGCCCCCCAGCTTACCCTCAATACTGTATGATCAAGATACATCATTCTCACTTCTTCAACTTCAGTTTACTAGGGGAAAAATCCATAAAATTACTTCCTTAAGTCCTTACAGATCTACAAGTGTGTAATTTAGGGGACAAACATGAGAGAGTAATGTTATGCTTGAAAAACAGGAGCAAACAGCTTCCTAATTGTTTAAACACTGTTTGGTTCTGTCAAGGCAGCAGCCAGACCTCATTTGTAGTTGGGTAAAATGCTGGCATCTTCCATGTGCCCGCCTACAGGATGGTGGCTGTTCTCCAAGGCAATGGGTGGAGGGATCCCAAAGGATGCCTTCTTTAACACTTCCAGCTTTGGTGTCTGCCCTCTTGTCTTTACAGAGCTTTTCCTGACCCCACACCCAGGCTGTGCCCCAAAAGGAAGCAGCACCCTGAAGATCCCTCCATTACAACATTTAGTTCTGGAAGTTGGCTCAGGAATTCAGATGCAATTGGAGACAAAAGAGTGGTGTCCTGATGCATAACTGGGCAGGATGTGGTCCCAGCATGTGCTAGGCAGCCTCCTTCTGAAACTAAATGTCTAGTAAGGAGCCCACCCAGGGCCTCAGAGAGGCTCTTTTCAAAACAGGCTGAAATTCTGAGTAAGCCTCAGACCAAGTCCACTGAGGACTGTTTGTGACAAACAAGAAGTAATTGATTCTTTACTGTATTTTTGCTTGAGCAGTAGCTGTTGGCCAAGCCACTCAGCCTCCCCGGGGGCTTTTTAAAGGATAGTGACATCCGGAATCAAGCAGTTGGATGCTTTATTGAAAATGTCAAAGTGGCAGATTCTATAAAGTGCCGTTTCTATGTCCTAAATGTTTTAGTTATCTTTACACATTAAGCCGCTGAGGCTTTGTTGTTGAGTCAAGGCCTTTCTTTGACCAAGAAATCCTGATTGGGATTGGGGTTCCTTCAAGTTTTCCATATATGAATCATAGCCGATCAATGGCTTCTAATGACCAGTTTGAGATACTTTTAAGGAAAATGAGACACAAAGGTGCTCATATCCAATTTGTGTGCAGAATCCTTTCACATTACCCTCACTATTCCCCATAAAACTTGAACAGTTTATTGCCATTAATTATTTTGGCAACTATTTTCCAAGTGACTCATTTTGGATAAGACTTTGCAAAGCAATGGATCCAGTTTGAAAAGAAAGAAAACTTCCTTTGGGGGCTCATATTTCATTAGTTTATACACTATTGAATTAATTTGCATAATTATGATAACAAATATAACTGTTATGAATACCTTTTGAGACAAAGACCAAGGACTCTTCTCAAGTACACAGACTGATGAGAGAAGTAATATTTATGCTCGGGAGAAGATTCTAGAACCCCAGTTTTGTGGACAGTAGTAAGTATGGTTTAGAAAAAGAAAAGAGAATGAAAGGTGTTTTAGTTACTTGGTCTTCATGCTATGATAAAAATGCCCTGACAAAAGCAGCTTGAGGAAGAGTTTATTTGGCTCACAGTTTGAAGGTGCAGTCCATATGGTAAGGAACCTGTGGCACCCGGAGTTTGAAGCTGCAGATCACATTCCAGCCACAGGAGACAGAATGATGAGCTAAGGCTCACTTTCATTTTTATGGAATGATGTACTCAAAGGTAAGGTGGGTCTTCCCACCTCAACTAACTTAATCTAGCTATTCCTTCACAGCTATGCACAGAGGCTATCCTAATTCTAATACCATACACATATGCCTGGTATTTGTATCACAGCATTTCATAGAGTGACAGACTTTCAGCATTGGAAATCACCTTCAAAGTAATTCCATTACTTCAGACATATCCAGACACAGAAACAATTTACAAAGTAGTTTGAATGTTTCTCCGTTGTTATTGTTGTTGTTACTGTTACTGATTTTTACCTTTAGCTTTTCTTCTCCTGATATTAGATTTTCTTCTCTCTGGTGAAAAATAATTTCTTCTTGTCCAATTTTTGAAGTTCAGGAAAGTTAGAGGAGAGATACTTTGTTTCAGTGAAATCTCTCATTGCCTTGAGAATTAAAAGGCACCGGAAGTTTCATTTTTCCATTTTCAACAACGTTAGGGTTAAACCAGCTCGTACCATAGCGCCTTGCAATATGCATGTGCATAATGAACTGCAAGCCTCTGCCTTCCTGGTTAGTACCATACCCCAACTGGAAGACTATTAAAGGGATGGGGGAGTCCTGCTCAGGTACACCAAGGACTTGTGCTATGTCTTGAAGCAAAAATTGGACAAACATAGGCATTGTCCTCCTGTGCCCAGCGATGGACAAGGTCCTGTAGGGGAAAAAAATGAACATTTGAAGGAGCTGTCTGAGACAGAACATTCAGGGTCTGTAAACAGATAAGGAAAGAATGGCAGGAGCCATGACAGAGGCTGTTTTGTGGGTACCTTAAGGAAATGAGAATGGTCAGATGTGGAGGAGGGGAGAAAGCTGAGGCCAGACTGGTCAGTGCCATGCTTGAGAAGAAATCAATCATTACTCTGTTAGCCGTAGAGAATCATGAAGGAAGTTTAAGCAGGCAAGTGACAGCTGAAGGCTCTGAAGGGACTAGAAAGATGCCCATTAAAACTGGACATGGTAATGCAAGCCTGTAATCCCAGCTACTTGGCCAAGTGGAGGCAGAGGCCAGAAGATTGCAAGTTGAAGGACCATCCGGGCTACACAGGCAGTTTAAGGCCAGCCAGGACAACTTAATGAGATCTTCCCTCAAAATAAAGTTGTTGTTACTTTAATGAGGAAAGAGAATGGAGAGATAGGTCAATCAATAAAGTGTCTGCCCTGCAAGCATGAAGACCTGAGTTCAATCCTCAGAACCCATGTCAAAAAGCTGGGCATGATCCCAAGGCTGGGAAGGTAGAAACTGGTAGATTCCTGGGCCTTGCTGACCAACTAGTCTGGCCAAATCACTGTCTGAAAAACCAAAATGGACAGTACACAGTGCCTGAAGAATGACACCATGATATCCTCTGGCCTCCACCTACATACACACACATGCTCCTGCACACATATGTGCACCTACACGCATGAACATTACACATACACACACACACACACACACACACACACACCCCTGCACACATCTCACATACACACACACACACACACACACACACACACACACACACACACACACATACACACGGAGAGGGATAGCTTGGGAAATAGCTCAATGCCAAAGGGCTTGCCTACCATGTACAAGGCACTGGTTTCCACTGCCAGTATCCCGCAAATTAAAACAAAACAAAGCTAGAAAAAGCCCCACTAACACAGAGGGCTTTCATATCTGGTTGTAAAATTCCAAATAAAAGTATAGACAGAGTTTTGAGAAGACTGAAACCCCATCTCTTCTCTGAAGGGTGGAGGGAAGCTTGCATTGAAGGTGTGCTGAGAGGGAGGATGGAAAGAATGGGGCTCCCATGCAGGAGAGATAGGTGTGAGCAAGGTTTATCATGGTATCCTAAAGAAAGTAACTGGACATACAAGGAGTGGTGTCGGGGAGAATAAAAGGCAAGATTTGGGGTGAGATGGCTCAGCAGATGGAGGCACTTGCCACTAAGCCTGGCAATCTGAGTTTCCTCTCCAGGACCCACATGCTGGAGTTTTGAGGACCAACTACCTCAAGTGTCATCTGACCTCTGCACACACAGCACAGTGTGCACATGTACATACAAACATGATAAATGAATGTAATAGAAAGTTCAAATAAAGAGAAAAGATTGAGTGGGCTGACAGAGAGCCAGATGGGAGTGGTCCATTTTATTTTATTATAAACAGGCACATAGACTCTTGCAAATCTATTATTATCTCCCTTTCAAGCACACAGAACAAAGTGTGGGCTTCCTGTGATGCAAAGAGAAAAGGATATTGAAGGAGGGAAGAGGCCTTAAATTAAAAAAAGAGAGAGAGAGAGAGATCAGGAGTAACTTTGAGGTGACTCTTGATTTTGAAATAGAATACCATCCTTGTCTATTTATTTGGTTATTGTTATTTTTTGAAATGTCTGCTGATTCATCATAAAGGATTTTATAGAGCATACAACTGGAGAGGTACATAGGGTAAAGTATGGGAGAAGACACAAGGAGCTTCCATGCCCTCTCTGGGTACACTAACATCACAGAAACACTATGGGCTTGGCTACCTAGGAGCTTCCTGTCCCCTCTCCTTCACTTTTTGCCTTTTCAGCTTTTTAAAAATTGGCATATGTTAATTATATATAATAATGGGCTTCGTTATGGCATTTTCATATGTGTATATGTGATTTGATCATATTCACCCATCATTGCCCTCTTGTGCCCCATTCCCACAGGTGCATTTCAGAATGTTTAGCAGCATCCCTATCTCTGTTCACTATATGCTATGACATTTCCCTATTTATAACAGCCAAATGTCCCCAGATGTTGGGGGATAACCTTGATGGACTGGGGCTGGGGACAGGGCCATACTGAGAATGGTTTAAGAGTAAGAGGGGAGTGGAGATGTAGCTCAGCTGGTAGGGTGTATTTCTCATGTGCAGGAAGCCCTCAGTTCAGTCCTCAGTACCTAATGCCAATAGCACATGAATATAATCACAGCACTTGGGAGGTAGAGTCAGGAAGATCAGAGGTTCAAAGTCGTCCTTGGCTATATAAAAAATTTGAGGACAGCCTGGACTACATGAATTCTTATCTCCAAAAAAAACCTTTGTGCACCGCAATAATCAAAAAAAGTCAGTCATGGCCTCATTGAGAACTTGGTTGAGCACATCTGCAAATCAGGGGACCTCTGGTTAAAAAGGTTCCCTCTTTCCGGGATGAATGCTTGCTTTGCCCCTAGCTTAAGAAAGTTGTGTTTTGTTTTCATCCTTTTCTAACATTACCAGACAGGATTATACTATAATGGGGAGCATGGCATACCATGTGACCCACACCTTCCTTGAAGTAAAATGGCACTATAAATCATCTCAGTATTGCAACACCCTGCCCTCCCCCTCTCCTGGAAGGAGATGCCTGTTTTACCTTGGTTACTTTGTCTAATGCATAGTGCACTTTCTTACTCAAAGGGCTCAATCTCTGAAGTTTGTTTTGCTTACTAAAGTTGTTGACATTATCCTTCCTTGTTTCCAGTAAGTGGAAAGACATGAAGGAGCTAATCACATCCTTAATTACCACAATGGCCTTTCCAAATTTAGACTTCATCCCCTTAGCTAGAATCAAATCTAGCCAGCTTAAGGCTTTAAGGCTGCCTTCCTATGGGCTGTCCTTAGGGTGCTTGGCTGTGTCTTCATTATGTTTCCCAAGTTCAAGAGTTGGATACAAGACTGACTTCCCCCTTGTTGCTCAGAGATCCTTCTCCTAGATCCACTGGATCTTCATACTCTCCAGTCTTAACCCACCCCCTTAGAAACTATAAGACATTGTTTCCCCAGAGATCTGATCACAGTTGCAAAAGATGTGGGGAAAAAAAAACACAGAAGGCACACCAGAAGTGAAGATTGGAAGGAGCTTAGAAATTCTGATATTTTATTTTATTTTATTTATGTGAATCAGGTTCCTGTTTTAGGTGGAGACGTGTAACTTTTACAACCTTTCCCTTAAAAGACTGTTTCAATGGTGGGTTTTCAAATGGGAGCTTGAATTCAGACATCTGTTCCTTCACACAGTGAGCAAAGAAGGGAGGCATAATTAGCAAAATAATGCATGCACTTCGGATAACTTTATTTGATGCAGCCCCTTATTTCATATTGCCCCCTTCATTTTCTCTCTTGGCATGCTCTGACAGTTTCCATGGTAAGTAAAATAGAATCCAGAGCATTAAAAGGCTGATTCTCCAGTGTGAATTACGGCCATTTTGCAAAGCTACTGTACTGGATTACCGAAAACTCTTTGGAGCCCTAGTACATAATGAAGGCTTGTCATAAATCCTGTTAGATGTTTTATAAGAGGCATGGATATTCAAACTTGTTTGAAATTTGTTGGCATAAGATAGCCATGAAAAGTGGGCAGATCATAAGCATACAAGTTCAATATGTTTTTTACAAGTGCAGAACATGGGCCTGGGCAAATTTCTCAGTGACTGAGTGCTTGCCCAGCATGTGTGAGGCCATGGGTTCTGTCCACACCAATGAAAAAGAAAAGAAAAAAAAAGGCCAAGCATGGCAGTGGACTTTTTAATCTCAGCTATTTAGAGGCAGAGGCAAGAGGATCTCTGTGGATTTGAGGCCAGCCTGGTGGTCTACATGGTGAGTTCCAGGACAGCCAGAGCTACATAGTGAAACCATGTCTCAAGAAAGGGAAGTAGAAAGAGGAGGAAGAAGGAGGAGAAGAAGGAGAAGGTGATGGTGGTTGTGGAGGAGGAGGAAGAGGAGAATCATTGGGAACCCCCCAGAAGCTTCTCTCAAGGGGCCTTTCTGTCATCCCCACTAAGAGTAATTACTAATTTCCAGAAGTATAGTTTTACATTTTATATTAATTGAATCATAGAGTATAAATGCTGACAGCTTTTGCTCAATATTAACTGTTATTTTAAAACCCAGGGATATTTTCTGTCTGGAAGACAGGCATGTTTCTAAATCACTATGGTTAGAAGCACTTATGAAAAGCCTTTGTCTATAGAAATTTAATAGAAAGGATATAAAACGTGGGTTTGTACCTCCTATTTTATGTGTAAAACCCCACCACAGCAGCCATAGGAGGACTTGAAAAAAATACTTGGAGATAGGCTGTTTGCATGGAAAAACAGGATGGCACTGAGATTAGGAAAATAGTCTATCCCCATGTGCACTTCTGAGAGGCAAAGTACAGGTTGAGGAGCTACACATAGAGAGGAAACTGCCACTGTTAACTTAGCTCATTCAGGAAATGATCAATATGGATGCTTTCTGGCTTCAGGATATAAGGCTGTAATAGATGCCAGGGCCTCTCTCCAATGAGTTTCCTGAATAAGATGGAGTTTCAGGATGTCTCTTAATCAACCACAATTCCTCAGAAACTGATGGTAAATAGAGTGCAAGATTGGAAAAAGGTCTGAAGGACTGTGATGATTTGTAATTGTCATCCTGAAAATACACTAATAGATACAGAACTGTCTTGGACAAATGACTTCTTCATGTGTTAATTGGACATACACAACTAGAACCTGCCTGTCTTTCCCTCAATGAGAAGTTTTATCTTCTTGACCACAGTAAAGACATGGTCAGCACAATGGATACTTTATTGTCCCAAACTCTATCATGTTATCATAGCTTTCTAAGTGATGACTCCCATATATTCTCCCATGAGGAGCATGTAAGAATTTTAGCTTCTGAGTATCTTCAGCTTATAATTACATGGGTTAGTTTTTAAAAATCTGGTGGGTATGAAATGGTATTTCATGATTTTTATGTTGAATTTCCCTTAGAGAGGTTGAAAGTGTGGGCTAGGTTCTTGGCTACTTGGGTTTTGTCTTCCATTTATGTCCTTGTGTGTCTTCATCCATGTTTTGGATCCTAATCTTTAGAAAAAATGTGGCTAGTGTGAGTTTTTCCTGTGTGTTACCCACCTTTAACTTTGCCAAACATGTTACAGTGTATTGAGTTTTCAAATTGTCAGAAAGCCCCCATGATCAATGTTTCCTTTTACTACTTTATAATCTGTGCTTTTTAACTTCAACTTAGCCAGGCAGTGGTGGCAGTCTTGTCCCTTTTCCCTTTTTTTTTTTTTTTTTTTTTTTTTTTTTTTTTTTTTTTGGTTTTTCGAGATAGGGTTTCTCTGTGTAGCTTTGTGCCTTTCCTGGATCTCGCTTGGTAGACCAGGCTGGCCTTGAACTCACAAAGATCCCGCCTGCCTCTGCCTCCCGAGTGCTGGGATTAAAGGTGTGCCACCACTGCCCGGCTGTTATTTCTTTTAAATGTTTAACCAAATTATATTTTGAATTTTTCAGTCTTTATTTGTGTCTGTTGCATGTGTGTGTGCTTATGTGTGCATGAGGAGGAGGAGACATCTACCACTTATTCCTTGAGATGAGATCTTTCATGAATTTGGAGCTCACTCAAATTTGGCTTGGTTTTTGGTTTGGTTGTTTTTTTTTAATTGGGAAGGGGGGTTGGGCTGGTGGCCAGCAAGCCCAGGCAATCGTCTTATCTCTAGCCCACCCCTCCTTACCTCAGCATCAGAGTTCCAGGCGTCCATACCAAACCTAGTTTTGTTTTTTTTTAAGATTTATTTACTTTTATGTGTCTGTGTGAGTGCCAATATGTATGTATGTGAACTACATATGAGCCAGCTGCATGCAGAAGTCAGAAGAGGGGGTTGTATCTCCTGGAACTAGAGGTACAGAAAGAGCCACCATGTGGATGCAGGGAACTGATCCCAAGTCCTCTGTAAGAACAGCAAGTACTCTTAACAACTAAGCCATCTCTCCAGCCCACCAACTCCTGCCAGCTTGTTATGTATCTGCTGGGAATTTGAACTTGGGTCCTAATTGTTGGGAATCTCTACTCTGGCCCCACTCCTCCAATTCCAGATCCCACCACTCAGAATGCCCACCGAGGGTCTGGCTCCTTCCCTGGCGATGCTCAAGGCCACGCCTACAGGGTATTTAAGACATGGTCTCTAGACCTGCCATGTGATTTCTCTCCTGCTTCCTTCCCCTGAGAATCACCCGGGGTGCTTTGCTCATTAAACCTGAACTTTTAATTCAGTCTGATCTGATTTATTGTATCTGCGGAGAAACTCAATATTGGGGTATGCAAACCTTTCACTAATGCTTGCACATCAAGCACTCCCCAACCCTTTAGTCCTCTTTTTTCCATCAGAATTTTTTTGGTTTTTGGTATAGAGTTAGGCTGAAGTGTGTTATTTTATATAAATCTATATAGATACCACACATAGTGTGTAATTCATCCTTTTTTGTGCTGGTTTTATATTTTATGCATATATATTACCTGTGTGTGTGTGTGTGTGTGTGTGTGTGTGTGTGTGTGTGTGTGTGTGTGAATGTGGCTCTGTGGTAATATAAACAGCCTTGACTATATCCATTTAAAATAAGCTTGGCAATCTCACAGAATTTTCTTATTTTAACTCTTCTTCACTGAGTTATTCTTGGTCTTTGCTTTGAGAATTGGCTTTTCATGTTCCACAAACATCTCTGAGTAGGATTTTGAATGGGGTTGCAGTACATGTACTGACCAGTGTGCTGATTGAATCTTCAGTGATTTTGAATCTTCCCATTTGTACATACTTAACCTTCCTTACACCACCCAATAATAATTTCACATCCTCTTACAATTAATTTTAAGGTCTCTCATAGTATTTGTAGCTTCTTAAAAAGTAAATCAAATAAGGTCAAACCTAATTCCATGGACTGTCATGCCCATGATTCCCTTCCATATACTTGTGACTTTAGAAAATCCGGATAATGGACAAACTTAGTCAACTAAATGAATAAATTGTCAATACAGGAAAGTTGATTCTGAGTTACCACATACTAGCCTGTTGGTAATAGCTATATATGATAGCTTCTGGGTTTTGTTTGTTTGTTTGTTTGTTTGTTTGTTTTGTTTTGTTTTGTTTTTTTACAGACAGCCTCATTTAGCCCAGGCTGTCCTGGAACCTGATATACAGCTATGTCTAGTCTTGAACTCTTATTTTTATTTTAATGTACATTGGTATTTGGTCTGCATACCTATGTGAGAGTGTCAGATGCCCTGGAACTGGAGCTATAGACAGTTGTGAGCTGCCATGTGGTTGCTGGGAATTGAACTCAGGACCTCCAGAAGAGCAGCTAGTGCTCTTAACCACTGAGTCATCTCTCCAGACCCTGGTCTTGAACTCTTGATCTTCTGCTTTCACCTCCTAAATGATGGTATTACACATGTGTAATACCATGCCTAGCTTTGGAAGTTGTTCTTTGTTTTTGTTTTTGTTTTTGTTTTTGTTTTGAGACAGGGAAGTCGCTTTGTAGAACAGGCTGACCTCCAACTTACAAAAATATGCCTGTCTCAGCCTCCAGAGTACTGAGTTTAAAGGCATGTGCCACTACTCTCAGCCTTGGAAATTATTTTTAGTGGAGCCATGTTAAAATTTCATAGAGTCCCTTGGTGTACAACCATCTTCAACAGAAGGAAATTTTCTACATCCAACTTAAGCCCTTTCCTTCTTTCTTGTATTCTGCAGAAAGACTGGAATTTGAGGCCCGTCTTTAGGGTCTTTGGGGTCCTAAACAAGATCCCTTCATTACAAGATGATACATTCCATCATTATGTGGAAAGGACACTTTGGCATTTAAAGTGTGGCTCCAAATTCTTGGGCTCCTAAAGAAACTGTAAAACCAGCAGCCACAGTTGCATGATATTCTTCACTGCCCACCAGAGTTCCTTCTTGCTAGAAAAGCAGATTTGGATTCTCATTCTATATCAGTATGGACAGGAGTTCTATGTTCTTTGTGGAAATAACACAACTTAGAAAAAGCAGCATAAGTAATCTTGTAAATAATAATAACTCGTGGGGCCAGCAGGATGGTTCTGTGGATAAAATTGCTTGCCACCCTGAGTTTAATCCCCCAGAACCCACTTAAAGGTAAAAGAGCCAACTCCATAAAGTTGTCTTCTGACCTCCATTCATGGCCTCTCATATAATAGATAATTTTTTTAACTTTAGAAGCAGAGGCAGGAGGATCACTGTGTGTATGAGGCCAGCCTGGGCCACATAACATGATGCTGTCTCAAAACAACAACAACAACAACAACAGCAAAAAAAAAAAAAAAAAAAAAAATCAAACAACCAAGAAAGCTGGGAGTGGTAACACATGCCTGCAGTCTCAGCACTTGGTAGACGGAGGCAGGAGAATCAGTAGTTCCCAGTTGGAGGAGAAAGGGGAAAAAAAGCAATTTTCCATTATATTTCAGCAATGTTCAAGTGTTACTTCCAAATTCAGTGATGTTACTTGTGAAAAAAAATGAAAATTTCATAGTCGATTCAAAATTACCTAGTTTCCCTAAGTAATTTAATGGAACACTTCTCCCAGAATATTTTACATAACTGCAAACCCTGGGGAGAGGAGGTCAGCAGTAGGCCTGTAGCACGGGCTTGATTTATTTTGGAGAGCAGCTTATTCAGCCGTCAAATAAGATTACCTGTGTGGCTGCTACCATCACTTCATAGAAGTATTTGTATTCTTCAACAAGGCCTCAAACTCTTATTTATTTATTTCAAGGGCAACAGAAACCATAAATGTACTTTTCCTAAAAGATAACTTTGGGAATGTGATCTTTTAATTTTTACTTTGTTTTATTATGGGGAGGGGAGGCTTTCTCTGTGTAGCCCTGGCTTTTGTGGAACTCACTGTGTAGACCACGTTGGCCTCAAACTCAGAGATCCACCTACCTCTTTAAAAATAGAGTGCTGTTACTGTCTCATGGTCAGTGAAGACCCAAACCAAACTTGTGGATGCTTTCTGTGCCCATCTGTGGTCCTTCACTTACACACCTAGTCATGTTCAGATTTCAGCAGGCTTAATGGCTGTAGCCTTAAGAATCCATTCTCAGGGTTCACTTCTTTTATAATCTGTTTTGTCATTAGGTAGATTCATAATGTTAATGTTTTACAATTTAAAATTGAAGTCAAGGGCTGTGGGTATACAGAGGTACAGGTGGCCTTGGAATCTATCTCCAACACTGCAAAATAAAAATAAATAAATAACAAAGTAAATCAAATTGAAATGTAGCCTAAGGGTGTTTCTTAGTGGTAAAGCACTTGCCTAGTGTATATGAATGAGTTCCTGGGTTCAATCCCCAGCACTGTATAAACAAATGGATACATAAATAAAATGGAAGTAGAGACTCAGAGTGTGGTTCAGTGGTGAAGTATGTATTCAGCATGCACCAGACCCCAACTTCTGTCCATAGCACCAATAAACAAGGACATAAATAATTTTAACCCAAGTCTAAATTTGCATGTGAAAATTAGCTTATTTTTATTTTCTGCCATCTTAGTTTAATTCTCGGGGATTTGTATAGACACAGAAGAATTACTTCTTTGCACTAGGACTACAGTTTTTTGATTGTTTGTTTGTTTTTGGTTTTTCGAGACAGGGTTTCTCTGTGTAGCTTTGCTCCTTTCCTGGAACTCGATTTGGAGACCAGGCTGGCCTCAAACTCACAGAGATCCTCCTGCCTCTGCCTCCCAAGTGCTGGGATTAAAGGCGTGCACCACCACCATCTGGCTAGGACTACAGTTTTAACATGGCAAATGACATATTAAAAGAGAAATCGGGTTAGGGATGTAGCTTTGTCTGCAAAGCTCTCACCTAGCAAGCACAAAACTTTGGGATTGATTTCAAAAACCTCATAAACGTGGGCTTGGCAGAAGACACCTATAATCCTGATGGTGAAGGATTGGAAGTTCACTTCAAAGCCAGTATGGATTGCTATAAAACTCTTTTTTGTTGTTTTTGTTTTGTTTTGTTTTGTTTTTTGTTTTTCGAGACAGGGTTTCTCTGTGTAGCTTTGCACCTTTCCTGGAACTCACTTGGTAGCCCAGGCTGGCCTTGAACTCACAGAGATCCTCCTGCCTCTGCCTCATGAGTGCTGGGATTAAAGGCGTGCGCCACCACCACCCCGCAAAACTCTTTTTTTTAAAGATTTATTTATTTATTATGTTTACAGAAGAGAGTGCCAAATCTCATTACAGATGGTTGTGAGCCACCATGTGGGTGCTGGGAATTGAACTTAGGACCTCTGGAAGAACAGTCGGTGCTCTTAACCTCTGAGCCATTTCTCCAGCTCCTATAAAACTCTTTTTTAAAAATACAGAAAGGATGGAAGGGAAGAAGGAAGGGAGGGGGAAAAAAGCTTATGCTGAAGTAACTGCATCTTTCTAGATAAACCCCACTGAGAAGCAGATGTTGTCCCAAGTATCATTCTTTACTAGTAACAATGCCAACCTCCTCAGGATAACTCTCTTGGTACTCACAGGACTCTTACTATGAGCATGCATCTGTGGCTTGTTTGTTTTTGAGACAGAATTTGCCTGTATATCCCTGAGTGGCCTAACAGCAGCTATGTTAGACTAGGCTAGGCTTGAACTCCTAGGTGATCTTCCTGTTTCTGCCGCCCTAGTGCTGAGTTTATAGGCATGTACCACCATGCCCATCAACACAACATTCTTTATTATTAAAAAAGGAGGGGGACTGCAAGTCATGATAACGTATACAAAACTGCACTGTATGAGCTTCAGAAAATCCTTTGTACCGTAAATGTTTTCTTTATGTATTATTTAACTTTTCTAGCCAACACTCACATAATGTTACAACAAAAAGAAGCAAACGAATTATTTTTTTATTCATCATTTAATTTGAAGTAATAGGTTTAACCTTTTTATATTTTGAGAGCTGCTAATGAATAGTATAATGGCTGGTTTAAGTATCAGGTTGCCCCCACTTTTCAGTTACTGGCACAGCTGCTAGGTTGAGGAGTATGAATTACA
The DNA here is from genome assembly GCF_903995425.1 of Onychomys torridus. Lineage (NCBI taxonomy): Eukaryota > Metazoa > Chordata > Mammalia > Rodentia > Cricetidae > Onychomys > Onychomys torridus. The sequence continues at coordinate 57,869,414 of NC_050466.1, read as the reverse complement.
CACTATTTGGGCCTTTTTAAAATATATATACACAAGTGTGGCTTTTTCATATGGTTAGTTCAAATGTGGTCTAATTGTCCAACATGCTATAAAGGGGGGATAGAAGCCATGGTCTCAATCTCAGACACCAGGATTCCTTCCAGACACTTACTTTTGCTCTAAAACTTTGGCTATGATGTCATAATGTCATAGTTTCATTCTGATCAGTCTTCAAAAGGCACTGATTTTAGGGTCCTATGTAGACCTGGAGTTACTCTCACAGACTGTATTTGTGAGTTAATGAATGCTTCTGTGAGCTTTGATGTTGTTGTATACAGTTGATGATAGGCAATATTTATAGGAAAGCATTCTCCCTGTATATTGAGTTGAAATTGTTAAACATATATATATATATATATAAAATTTCCAAATATGGTAACTGCTTATGTCCATGCAGTTGAATGATTTCTAAAGATATTTATGCCTCTTGTCAGTCAAGGCCTCACGTAGAAATATACTTTCACATAGATGTCTGCACAGATTGTTAAGAAGTCTTATTTTAATTACTTATACATAATTATTAACCAGTTATGAACATTATTAGATAAGAAAATAATATTTCTCTTTGATGGTAAAGAACAGGGAATCCTGTACCTTGATTTCCTAGAATTAAAAGTTGCTCTATGGGCTGGAGAGATGGCTCAGTGGTTAAGAGCACTGACTGCTCTTCCAGAAAACCAGAGTTCAATTTCTAGCACCCACATGGCAGCCCACAACTGTCTGTAACTCTAGTTCCAGAGGATGCAAAAACCTTTTTTAAAAAAGTTGATCTATGGGCTATTGAGATGGCTCAGTGGGTAAAGGTGATTGCCACTGAGCCTGATAACCTGAGTTTGAACCTCAGGACCCACATGATGGAAGGAGAAAACCAACAAGTTGTCCTCTGACCTCCACATGGGTGCTGTGGTGTTTGTGCCTCCCCCTACACACACAGAAAGAATGAGAGAGAAGTAGATTTGTTTTTAAGATTTAGCTAATTAAAATGTAAAAGTTCATCCTTATATGAAACAACAAATAATCAGAACCTTGCTCATTAGATAATTTACTTATATTTGTAGACATTTTTTATTTTTGTAGTGCTGAGGATAGAACCCAGGGACTCATGAATGCTAGGCAAGCACTTTCCACCAAACCACATCCCCAGCTCTAACTGACTTATATTTGAAAGCAGGTACTTGTTTTTGAAAATATCGATGAGAAAATTATAAAACTCCATATTGGCTATTGAAGAAAATCTGCAGGCATGATGATGCATGGTTGTAATCCAAGTATTCAAGAGACTGAGGCAGGAACATCATGAGTTCTATGCCAGCTGGGTCAATAGAGGGAATTCAAGACTGGCTTGTGCTACAGAAGGAGAGCCTGTTTCAAACAAACAAAGAGAAGGGCAAACCAACTCTCTTCTTACTTCCCACTCCCATCCCCAGGCCATCTTTAATGATCCCTGCCTGAGCAGTAAGATACTATTTGAAATCTTTATGAAGAAAAAGTTAATGGCTATGGAGCCTTGCCTGAACTTGAAGAGTCATTACATGGTGAATCCAAATAAGGAAGTTAGAGGGCTTGAAGTGTTAAAGAAGTAACCATAATGAAAAGGGAGGTTTGCCTCACTTTACATCATCTGCCTAAGGAACTAGAGGTTTTCTATGCCTCCATCTTCCTGTATAAATGCTGTAGCAAAGGTCTACTGCTTAGTCTTTACCCTGCCAGCTACAGCAGTACCTGAGGAGAAAGGCTATAGCCAAGGTCCAAGCTCCAGATGGCCACAGTAGCCATTTGGGGTAATGTTTCTAACTGTGTTGATGCCATCCAAGGCATCCTTTAAGGTGTGGTTTTCTTTCCTAGCCAGCCTCTCAGATGTCCTGGTGCACATTCATTGCTCAAGGGCAGTTTTAAGTGTAGGTTACACACTTAAACCTTCTACACTCCAGCCCTTGGCTTCGAAGCAGACTCCAATAGTCCAGTGGCACAGACACTTGCAAGCAGAGAGATTTGTTTATTTTTATTTTTATTTTTTTCTGGGGAGTGGGGACATGTCATGGCATACAAGTGAAAATCAGAAGACAACCTTAGGAAGTCAGTTCTCTCTTTCTACCATGCAAGTCCCTAGGATCTAACTCAGGTTATCAGCCTTGGAAGCAAGTGCCTTCCTTTGCTCTTTGAGTTATCTTGCTGCTCCCAGAGGACAAGTTATGATAAAGGTAAATGCAAAGCAATAAAAATATATTCAAGAAAGCATTTCCTGTGGTAATAAAATACTACTTAACACATACATGTGTGTATATACAATTCTGTCTTCTTTTACATTGTAGTTGACTGTTTTTATGACTGTATTACCAAGTTTCACATTTTACTTACATCATGTGCTACTCTTTTTGAAAGTGAACAATCTGCTGAAATGAAATATGCAGCTGAGAAGATCCTGACCTTTCCAAAAGGGCATTTTCTGAATGTAGCAAATTATCAATGATAGTGTTATGCAATTAGGAAAATAGAGATGGTTGGGGACAAGACTGATCAAAGCCACAAGTTGTACAGGATAGTCAACTGTAAATGTCAGTAGCTCTAAATGTCCTGGTGAAAGATCAGCATTACTTGGTGCTTCCCTCTTCATAAGCCTCATGACAATGCCGTGCCCTATGAAAATGAATTAGAGCGATGGTAAGATGGCTCAGACAGTAAAGTGCTTCCTGTTAAAGTTTAACCACCTAAGTCTGATCTCCAGAAACCATGGTAGGAGGACGGAACTGACTCCAATCTTAATTCAAATGCTCGATGAATTCTAGTCTCAGATGTTACTGTCTGGTCTTGCAATCCAGTTAATTATTTTTATATATTTATCACCTATGGTAAGTATCTTTGGGGGTCACAGAGACAAGCTATATGTTATTATTCCTATGGTAAGTTTGTGGTTAAATTAGCAAACTGTACTTAATTGATTTAAAAACATCTACAGTTTGATTGCTGGGAGAGAAAAGGAAAGAAACCTCTCTATGTAATTTCTTCCTGTCTAGTGACCAAGTCTTCGTTTAACGGGCATGTCACTTGATCATACACAGTCTGGAGAAATAACAAGTTACTTAACAAAGCACTAACGATATTTAAATAGCCATGACTGAAGACAAATGTAATATTTTTAAAAACTGCTGTGCATGTGTGCTTGCCATGTTAACAAAGTGAAACCACCTTAGTGGAGTGTTTCTTGAAAATCCACAGACACAGTCATTGTGTCTTGAGTGTGACAGGAACCTTCAGCTGACAAGCCATCACTGAAGCCACTGACTTTGAGCTTGTCAGCCTCATTTGAGCTTGTCAGTCTGACCCTCCCCTCTGTTGTCACAGAGGTCCCTTAAATCTTAAAAACCTGTTTAAGCTGGAGATTCCTTCCAACAGGCACAAATTTAGGAGCAACCACATGTTCCTTTCAAACATATATAAGCAGTAAAGTGTGCTTCATTCTTTTCCAGTCAGTAGCCTGCATTGGGTACCCAGTAGTGGCTGATGTCACAGGCATTGATGGCTCTAACTTTTGTACAGGACTGTTTTGCAAATGGCTGAGTCTTGACATTCAGCATAGAAAAGTAGAGAATATTAGTTTGTGGAGCTATTTGGTTCATATTGGTGAAATAAGTATGTCCTGCTTTAGACATAAGCAATGACAACTGCCTTTTGTTTGTTTCTTCCTCTGTTTAGATTTCCATTCCAAAAACTTGGGGGCAGCATAGGAGAGAGATTCACTTCAGTTGAGAGCTTCTCTTTGCTCCACTCTGGCTGTTATGGAAACCTTTCATTGACAGTGTCTGTATTCTGTTTGTATCTTTTGAGTGGCTTAAACAAGCCCCCTTGGTCACTGGGAAAATAAAATTATAGTTATAGCCTCCCAAGGGCAGGCTCAGAGCCTGCTGCCTAGGGTACCCTTCCTGCTCTATACCCATCCACGTGTCTCCTTCCCCTGCTGAGGGTGGGTCCCCAACAGCTGAGGCTCATGCTGGGCCTTTCACAGCCCCTTGCGGGGGATGGGTAAGTGGCAGATGCACTTAATTAGCAGACATATTTCGAATGCAGGAGAATGAGCTTTGACAAGAGTTTTGAAGTCAGGACAAAAGGACACTGCTAATATAAGTCAATTTGATTTTCACAGAAACTGGAATATATGTGTGTATCAGTTAAAAAAAGAACATAAGACATATAGCTCCCCCTCCCCCCCCCCCCCGTCATCTATGAAAGAAGCGTATATCAGCCATTATACATAGATAATGTATGTGCTAGCTAATCTGTGTTGCTTTCATGACAAACACAGTCATTGTTCATATATACATTATATACATATATGATATATGCACATATATCATATATACATGACACACACATATTTATATAATGGACTGAGCCCCTAGTATGTATACACTATTTTAAATGCTTTTCTTTATCAGACATTGTAATCCTTACCATATCACACATGCGACAACTGAGACCACGTAGCTTGGAAACATCAATACCAGTCAGTGTTTGAAGTCAAGAACTCTGGCACAGTTCTGTGGCTCTTATCTCCTCTTAGTAGAGATAGTGCAGCATTTATTGGCACCATTAGTTTGGTTAGATTGGGGTGAGCATTGTGGGGAACAGGTAGGAGAGGGAGAAGATGAGGGAGAGGGAGAGCAGAGAGTACCCTGTCTCCTCCCTAAGTGCCAGGATTACAGATATGCACCATCATGCCTAGTTTATTCAGTGCTGGGGATGGAACTCAGGGCTTCATGCATGCTAGGCAAATATTCTACCAACTGAATATACTTGACCAAGTATATACTTCTTTATATGGATGCTTTTTGTAGTTTCTTTTAAACAATTTTTACATTATTTATTGTCAGGAGAGGTATACAGATGTGCATGTGACAACTTGCAAGAGTCAGTTCTCTCCTACCTTGTGGACCCTGGATATGGAACTCAGGTAGTCACTCTTCCATCTCATCAGCTTGGTAATTACTTTTAATAAGACAAAATTTTCCTCTCTTAAGACACAATCTTGCTATGTCAATCATGGCCTTGAACTCCCAGCAATCCTCCTGCCTCCACCTCACTAGTGCTGGGATCACAAGAGTGTCACTTTGTTGGTTCAATTGTAGAGATATTTTTCAGCAGCAGACCAGTGGGAAGACCTAAGAAAAATTGTCACATTTTGTCTAAGCAGTACTTTGCAGAATGGAAATGTCGAAGCAGGAAGGCAGTGTTTGGGGATTTACTCCTAGATTTACTATGGACTAAACCTGTAATCAGACTGTTCAGCATTTCCTGTCTTGGTGTTGGTTTTCTCAGTTATTTAAAGAAAAGGGTAATAGGATAGAGGAAGTGCTGAACACCATGTGTACTTGTTGGCTGGGAAGAGTGTTGGGCTGGTACTTCAACAGCACAACTTAGGGCAGTGTTTCAGGTCAGTTATGTGATTGACTAGTGGTGAATAATGCTCACATTTGCTTTAGCCCAACACATTTTCCAGCTCCTTGAAAACAGACAATGAGCATGGCGCAATGGGAATGGTTTTTCTTTGCAAGAGATCTTCCTTGACTTCGCTCCATTTTGCAAATCCAATACTCCAACTCTCAGTAGAGCCTGCTCTGCTGATCTTGCCAGGCCAGGACCCAGAGAAAACATGACACTCAAGCTTGTCCAAACTTCTTGGTAGGATTTTCTTTCAATTGAGTTTGAGATGGACCAATGAGCAGCAGTTAAACAGCCACAGACACAGAATCTGCATTTGGAAGTGAAGTTGTGACCAGAGTTTTTAGGATAAAAGTCTAGACTCTACCACACACTCCTAACATACCAATGAAAGAAATGAATAATAAATAGAAAGGAGAGAGAGAGAGAGAGTGTATTTTTCACTGTGGCCACACTGGACAGTGGACTAGATAAAGAGGTACAATGCCCATAATTGTCTCCAGAATACTGGCATGGGGTTTTGACTTAGAAAAAGAATTCGAATCGGGGTGAAGATATGAATAATTAAGCTGTTCCAGCCATCCTGGAAACACATCAGGTTTCTTTCTGAAGTCCATGGCTACTTCAGATTTAAGACAATTAGACAGACTCTCCTGGAGTAACATGCCTATGCAGAATCAAGCAAGACTTATAATCCAAAGTGAATGAGATGGGTGCAAAATGGAGGCAAAGGGAGGTTCCAGGTTTTCATCCTGTGTTTAGTTACCCTATGAGTATTGTAAGTCAATGCTTTTCAGCAAAAGCAGCTTCACAGTGCTTGTTTCCAATTTGGTTGAAGTGGTGATTTTTAAAGGGTGCAAATAACAGACATCACCAAGGCTTCTGTTGCTGTCTGTGCAATATGGCTGTCATTAGCCATTCCAGTTTGAGCTACTTAAAATGAAATGAAATCCTGTTCTCTGAACACATTTAAAGACTCCAGTGGCCACACATAGCTAAAGGCTACTAGACTGGACAAGCAAATATAGTACATTTCCATCACCGCCCGCCCCTGCACCCCAATGACACCAAATGGGACTCTTCTCCAGCAGTATGCTTGGAATGGGAGTTAAGATGATCCTGTTTTAGCCTAGGATCATAAAAGCTCTGGACCATATCTTAGAAGTATGCTAAGCCTCTGAGAGCATATCTACCCTATGACTGCTACTTCCACATCCTTGTGTGGAGCAATATTGTGATGTCAATGTGTGGGTCAGGTAAACCATTATCCTTTTGGCTTGTAAATGTGTCCAACCTGCAGCTTCATCATGCCTTCCATGTGCCCAGTACTGGTTTTTCGCTGGAGTGATTTGACTTGACAATGAGAGCAAATGCCAAGCTAGTGTATTCTGTATCCACCCTATGTTGGACATAGTAACTGATGGTGTTCTTTTGCATAAGAACAAAGGGGCATCCCAGCTATGCATTGTTCTGAACTAGAGAACTTTGAGAATGCTAGTGCCTAAGTGTAGGTCCCACCCACAAAATTTGGGTGTAATTCTGTAGGATGCTGCCCTGAGCATGGGGAGTTTTTGCACTTGACATGTGATTCTAAAATACAACTGGGTGCATTGAGCTAGACTATACCCAGTGATAAGGATTGGCTACTTTTGAAGCCATTCCTTATTAAAAGGCTACACAAACCTGGATGGAAGTAGCTGCTGGTTTTCAAAGAATTCTGTCCAGAGCCTTTGTATGTTGTTGTTGTTGTTTTTGAAATAGTATCTCCTGTAGTTGAGGATGACCTTGAACTCAGGTGTGTGCTACTACACTCCATTTATCCCATGCTGGAGACTGAACACAGAAATCCATGCATGCAAACTTTCTACCAGGTAAACTATAGCAACACCAACTCCCAACCTTCCCAACCTTTTTTTTTTTTTTTTTTTTTTTTTTTTTTTTTTTTTTTTTTTTTTTTTTTGCGATGGGGTTTCTCTGTGTAACCCTGGCTGTCCTGGAACTTGCACTGTAAACCAGGCTGACCTCAAATTCAGACATCTGCCTGCCTCTTTCTCCTGAGTGCTAGAATTGAAGGCATGTGACACCATGCCTGGCTTTTTAAATTATTACAAGATTTCTCTCTGTAGCCCAGACTCACTTCAAACTCATAATCTTGCCCCCGCCTCTCAAGGGCTGCATAAGCATGCATCAGCACTCCTGGCCCAGGTCTACTTTTTTGTCAGGGATAGGAATGCATGCTTAGCACATGAGTCAACCCCAGGAATGATGACATTAGGCTGAAAAGAGTAGACACTGGCTGACAGGTGCTAGAAGCAACATTGACAAGTTAGAAGGCAAGATGCACATATCTAAAAAGAAACCCAAAAGGAACACAAAGAAAAAGGCTGTTTGATTACTTGAAATAAAGCCAGTTGAACATGCCTGTGATGTGGGCAGCTTCATTGAACAGCTGTGTTGAGGGTTAGATTCATTGACAGCTGCAGTAGTTAAGAGGAAGCCCTCAGAAACTGTCTTAGAGTTAAGTCTGGCTTCCCTATTTCTTCCAGGATGATCTGAGATGCATTTGCTATCCTCTCTGTGCTTCATTCCCCTCCCCCACTTAGTGGTAATAAGAAAAGGCACCCATCTCATTCCATTACGGTGATAATTTGATGGCTTATGTGAACTGAAACTCCTGGCCTACTCAGCATCTATGATTATAAATTACATGCAGCTCATTTGTACAGTGCTTGCCTAACCTGCATGAAGCCCTGGATTTAATTCCTAGCCCCAAATAAACTGGTAATGGTGGTGCACTCTTGTAATTCCAGCATTCAGTGGGTGGAGGCAGGAGGATTAGAAGCTCTTGGTCATTCTCAGCTACTTAGTGAGTTTGAGGACAGCCTGGGATGCATAAGACCCTGGATTAAAAACAAAACAAAACAAAGATTTGATTAGTATCAAGTTGGTCTTCATCCTTATCAGAATAAAGAGCCTACTGGTAGCCAGCAGAGTAAGTCAGGGCATATTTAGAAGTAGCGGGGTACATGTTAATAGGGGAACTGAGTGTGAAGCACATCAGAACTCTGTGTAGCATCTTGACCAGAATTCTGTAAACCTAAGAGTTCTAAGATAAAATGTTTTAATAACTTGTTACCACAGGAATACTGTCTTGGTAAATGGGAATGAGTTATTTATTCATCACTCAACAAATATTTATGTGCCAGCCATGTGCTCAATAAATGTGATACTAACCCTGTTCATAAAGAACCAACATTTTTATTTTCCATATTCCTGGGAAAGATATTTCTAAGATACATATTTCCATATGTATGCTTAACCAAATTGGATTCATGTAAAATTTGTGTTTACTCAAAAAATAATTTCATGTAGAAAAAGTCAGGAGTGATGGTGTCTACCTGTAATCCCAGCACGTGGGAGGGGGATGCAGAAGGGTCAGGAATTTAAGGCAAGTGTGGGCTCCATAGGACCCTGTCTCAGAGGGAAAAAACACAACCCAATAATAATGATAAATCACTTTTAGATAGAGAAATGCAATAAAAACATCACAAACTTTCTGTCTACTCTTCACATTTGTTTACATAACCATAGTACTATGATCAAAACCAGGAAATTGGCACCAGCACAATGCTGATAACTAAGCCAAGATGTTCTCCTGGACCTCACTAGCTTTTCTTCCAATGGCCTTTTCTGTAGGAGCATGCAGTTCAGAATCTCACATGACATTTAGTTCTCATATTCCTTCAGTCTCCTCCATCCCATCATAGTTCCTCACTCTTTCTATGGCTTTCAACTTCAATTCTTAAAAACAAAACAAAACAAAAAACCAGATGGGGGTCTCATGTAGCTAGTCTCAGGCTCACTGTATAGCCAAAGTTGACCTTGAACTTCTGATCCTCCTGCCTCTACCTTTCTCAGTGCTGGGATTACAGGATTCAATACCCTGCTCCATTTTATGCAATGCTGGGGACAGAACTCAGGGTCTCATGCACAGTAGACAAGCACTGTACCAAATGTGCTTCATCCCTAGCCCTTGACCTTGAAGGATGTAGATCAAGTATTTTGGAGCAAGTCCCTAAATTTGGATGTGTCCAATGTTTTCTCATAGTTTGTGGTGTACGTTTGGGGCACAAATGCCATCAGGGGACACGTCATGTCAGTATATCTCATTACTGGTGCTGCTGCTAATCCTGATAGTTTACTTAAGGGCACATTTGTAGACTTGAACTCTTTTTTTTTTAAAGATTCATTCATTTATTATGTATACAGAAGAGGGCACCAGATCTCATTATAGATGGTTGTGAGCCACCATGTGGTTGCTGGGAATTGAACTCAGGACCTCCAGAAGAGCAGTGGGTGCTCTTAACCTCTGATACATCTCTCCAGCCCCCTCTTTTTTTTTTTAAGGTTTCATATTTTAGAACATTTTAGATTCATAGCAGAATGAAGAAGAAGCTACTGAGATTCAAATTGGGATCTATTTTCATAAATATATTTAATAATAGACATCCTTTATGTACCATGTTACAATATAAAAATGACGTGGGAAATATTGTGTTCACATATGAAATGGTTTCAGATAGCCCATGCTTCTGATGTTTTGTGTGTCATTGTCATAATGTGCCTCCTTTCATCTCATGGGTACCCTCAACATGCTTGCTTGAAGTTTTCAGAGTTCTGCTGTTGGCGGTGGTTGACAAAGTAGCTCATCAAGCTGGTAGAGTTATATGCAGAGGGATGTAGGCTATGAAGCCAGACTTGAGAAAAGAAGCGCATTAACTTTTGAGCATATTCTTGGAAGCATTTGGCTTTTGCTGGCTTTTGAAATGAGTACACTATTTACAGCTCTTTTTCTGTTGTTGCTTTTTGTTTTGTTTTTTTTTGTTTTTCGAGACAGGGTTTCTCTGTAGCTTTGGAGGCTGTGCTGGATATCACTCTATAGACCAGGCTAGCTTCGAACTCACAGAGATCCGCCTGGCTCTACCTCCTGAGTGCTAGAATTAAAGGTGTGTGCCACCATTGCCTGGTTCTTACAGCTCATTTTGTATCAACATCATCATAATCATTATCATCATCATCATTATTATTAATTATTTTGAGACAAGGTCTCACTATGTACCTCTAGGTTTCCTGGAACTTACTCAAGCTGGCTCTGAACTCACAGAGATCTGTTTGCCTCTCTCTCCCAAGTGCTGGGATTAAAGGCAGCATTAAACTATATTTGGTTACTGCCCATTTTAAAGTTTCACCAACTTATTTTGGAATCTAACTTTAAGGGTGCGTGTTGAAGAGTAACATATAGCCAGGCATGGAGGCACATACCTATAATGCCATCACTTGGGAGATGGAATCAAGGGGATCAGGAGTTCAAAGAATTCCAGGCCACCGTGGATTACTTGAGAGTCTGCCCCAAATGCAAGCAAACAAACAAAATAATTGAGTCACACAAACCTGCTGGGAAGCTCTGCTTCAGACCCACTCCTCCAATTCCAGACCCCACCCCTCAAGATGAGCCTACAGGGTATTTAAGACATGGTCTCTAGGTCTGCCATGTGATTTCTCTCCTGCTTTCTTCCCCAGAACCACCCAGGGGTGCTTTGCTCATTAAACCTGGAGTTTTACTTTGGCCTGATTCGATTTATTGCATCAGCAGAGAACCCCAAAATCAGGGTACAGAAACCTTTCACATCCTACATTAAAATTGTGGCTTTACCTCTCACTAGCAAGTTCCTTAGCTTTCCAAGAAAAGCTCCCTGGGGTAGATACAAGAGTTAAAGAGAGGGTGCGAGTGATGTGCTGAGCTCACTACATCTGTCACTGATAGATTGTGTATACTATAGCAGTTCCACAAGATTAGAGTGGAGCTGATGTGGGATGTGGTATCCCATGTTTGGAATCTCAACACTTGGGAGACTGGAGCAGAAGGATTAGTAGGTGTCCAAGATCATCCTGGGTTACAGAGGAAGTTTGAGGCTACCCTGGGCTACATGAGATCCTGTCTCAAAACAAACTACAAAATAGTAACAGAGATGAAGAATTCCTATCACCTGGTGACAAATGTGATACAGCAATGTATCACTCCTGTTTGGGGTGAAGCTTGTATAAGGAAGCCGACCATAGAGCACTGGATCATTGGTTAAGAGCACTTGTTAGGCAATCATGAAGTCCAGAGTTCAGATTCCAGCATTCACATAACAAGCTAGACTCAGTCTCCTGTACATGCACTATAAGCCCAATAACAGAGACAGTGGAATGAGGGCAGGGAAATGTTGTTTTACCTTCATCACAGTGGCTATGCTTTAAACTACTAGCCAGACAATGGCTCTGTTGCTGCCACTAAAGGTAAATTTAACTAAATCTCTATGGTGTCAGAAGTTTTTCTGTGTCCCACCCGGTCTACAGCCTCTTAGACCCAAGTAAACACACAGAGGCTTATATTAATTATAATGCTTGGCCATTAGTTCAGGCTTAGTATTGACTAGCTCTTTCACTTAAACTCAGCCCATTTCTGTTCATCTATATGTTGCCATGTTTTTTGTGGCTTTACCTGTGTGTCATTACATCTCTATTGTTTTAATGAAACTTGAGATGCAAAGGCTAGGATGAAAACCTGTGAGCTCAGAGAGGTGGAATAGCAACTGGCTAACTTTCTCTGTTTACTGGCCCCAGAAACCATTCCTTTCCACACCACCTCATCTTCAGACCTGTGAGAGCCAAACCTAAGGCTCACAGGCCTGGTTGGAGGTAGGAGAGGAGGTGCATGACCAGGAACTGCATTCAGTCTCCCCAGCTCTGGAATGCTGGTGCCCCTCACTGTGGCAGGAGTCCCTACCCAGCACACTGTTTCTACTTAGTGGAAAAAAGGCTGTTTAAGTGCTCTGCTGTATGGCAGAACTTCTTAAAGGAGCCATATTTTTTTAAAGAGAAACACTGGGGCTGCTAGCTTTATTTACTGTAGTTTTGTATTCTTTTTTGTTGTTGTTTTCTTTTGTTTTGGTTTCTTTCTTTTTTTTTTTTTTTGAAACAGGGTTTCTCTCTGTAGCAGCTCTGGCTGTCCTGGAACTCTCTCTGTAGACCAGGTTGGCCTTGAACTCACAGAGATCCACCTGCCTCTGCCTCCTGAGCACTGGGATTAAAGGCGTGCACCACCCACCTATTTACTATAGTTTTAGTCATCCTCTTACAAAATATTCCTTCTACTTATACAGCAAGAAGTTCACTGTAAAATAGTGTGCCAGGCTAAGCTGGTAGCAGCCTCACACACATTGCTTCACCTTCTCTTGGGTGTGGTTTCATCTCACATTATTCTGTTCATCCTGGTCCCAGGAGCTTGAGGCTCTGCCTTGTATGGGCCATTCAGCCTAGTTGGGTAGTAAGCTATAGCAGCTAGCTTACAGAGGTTGCACAATGACAGCATTCTCAGAAGTTTGTTAAGCAGCACAGGAGCACACAGAGTAAGGGCCCCATCGATGAGAGCTTTGATCTTCAATGTTATCCCATATGGCTCTTGTGGCCCCTTAAGAGTTGACAGACCACAAAATGCTAAACAATTAGCTTTACATCCTTCTAAATCTGCAAGTGGGTTATAGAACTAATGGGAAGCTGCTGGGTAGCAGTGGCGCATGACTTTAATCTCAGCATTTGGGAGGCAGAGCCGGGCAGATCTCCATGAGTTCAAGGCCAGTCTGGTCTATAGAGTGAGATCCAGGACAGGCACCAAAAGTATATGGAGAAACCCTGTCTAGAAAAAAACAAAACAGGGCTGGAGAGATGGCTCAGGGCTGGAGAGATGGCTCTTCCAGAGGTCCTGAGTTCAATTCCCAGCAACCACATGGTGGCTCACAACCATCTGTAATGTAGTCTGGTGCCCTCTTCTGACCTGCAGGGATATATACAGACAGGATACTGTATACATAATAAATAAATAAATCTTAAAAACAAACAAAAAACTTAAAAAAAAAGAAAAAAACAAAACAAAAAACCCAAAACAACAACAAAGAACTAATAGGAAAAGTAGAAGAAGCAGGAACAGTAGAAGATGCTTGGACATTGGTTCCCTCACCTTTAAGTGCAGTTAGACCATTCTCAACTTGGTAGTCCTGCCTTTGTGGCCATCAGTCCTGAGTTCTGGAGATAACTTCAGAATACAAAAGGACACACCCCACCATGACCCCATAACTACCACACAACTTTGACTGTGGGGGCTCATGTCAATGTATCCTAGCTTTCAGGAGGCTGAGGAGGATCCCTTGAGTTCAAGATCAGCCTGAGCTTTATGGATATGGAGTTCCAGGTTAGCCTAAGCTACATAGTAAGACTGTCTTAAGCCCTTCCTCTCTTCACCCAAATCCCCTTATGACATAACTTATTAAGGAATCATATCTGAAGTGTTCAAGATTTTTTTAAATTGATAGTTATGTATGTATGTGAATCTGTACGAATCAATGCTCACTCACTCTGTAGTGTGTGTGTATGTGTGTGTGTGTGTGTGTGTGTGTGTGTGTGTGAGAGAGAGAGAGAGAGAGAGAGAGAGAGAGAGAGAGAGAGAGAGGAAAAAAGAAGAAGAAGGAGAAGACATCAGATCCCTTGGAGCTAAAGTCACAGAAACTTTTGGGTCCACCTGATGTGGGTGCTAGGAAGAGAACTGGGATCCTCTGAAAATGCTCTTAAACACTGAGCCATCTCTCTAGCCCCCTGTATGAGATTTTAAAAGCTTATTAAAATCGGTCTTTGAAGTTGATGTGGGAATAATCTCATCACTGGGAAAAGCACATGGATTTGGGAAATTCTTCTTTCCCAAGAGATACACTGGTTTTTGAATACTGAGTATTGCTAATGAATTCCTAAAATATGAAGTCCAATGAGTTGGGTATTTCTTACAAAATAAAACCTTAAGAAGAAAAGACCCTTCAGTAATAGAGCTCTTGACTACCAGAGATGAGGTCCTAGGTTCAAGTCCTGTTAGTGGCAAAAACAAGCAATACCATAAAAACTAGGCTAGATTGCCTCTCTGTCTAGTTAGGTTATAGTTTGAATGATAGGATTATGTAATTGACATGTAGTGTATCCATTGACCGTAAAATTTCGTTTAGTCATAAATTGATAGTTCAAAGGAGTCTCTGGGAAAGTGTTGATTTTTAAAATATGGATCAAATATTTGAAACCCAGTGGCCAATCAAAGCAAATTTGGCTCCCTTCCCCCTCAGCAATAGGGACACGGTGTCCTTGAAACAGCCGGAACTCTAACTGGATTCCAGTTGAATCTGAGCCTCTAGAAAGGGTCTTTAGAATGAAATTTGGCTATTAGCCCAGATTTACCCAAATTTGTAACAAGCTCAGCTTTGTATCCAGCATGCCCTGGCCCCCAACTTTGTAAGAGGTTAGGGGAGGGGAAGTGGGGGGAGGGGTAGTGGAACAAAAGACAAAAGCAGCTGCTGGGGAGAGAACCCAGGCAAGGGAGAGAAGAAAAACAATTCCCTCACAGCAGCTGGGCAGACTCTCTGAGAAGCAAGCAGCCACTGGTTTCTGCTGGATCACTCTGGTGATTCTGACACTTTCAGGATGTTCTTTATCAGGGGAGAAATGAAAGGCAGTCTGGGTAGGAAGATGAAGAATTAACGGGTGACTGTTAGATCAACACAGCTTTCACCTGGTCACAACGATTCTGGGCTGGTGTTTACTCTGTAACATGAAGATGGGTTCTGAAGGCAATTATGACTATGATTTTGTTTTCCGACTTATTTTTTAAGTGGGATCCCATTATTTCGTGAATAAAGGGTATAGATGGCTCAAGCTGAATCTTCTCAAGTCCAAGACCAAATGGGTTTTATTTTCTTTTTATTTATGTATATGAGTGAGTGTTTTACTTGCATGTGCATATACCTGGTGACAACAGAAGCCAGGAGAGAGTTTCAGATCCCCTGGGACTGGAGTTAACAGAGGATTGTAACCCAAACCTCCTAATAGGTGCTGGAAATCAAATCCAGGTCCTCTACTAGAGCAGGAAATGCTCTTAACCACTGAGTCATCTCTTCAGTCCCAAATAGGGCTTTGAAAAAATATGAGAGTCAAAGAACAATGTGGTACAAATTGGGCAAACTGGAAGGAAAGGCTGCACAGTAACACCCTTATGTTATGGGAAACTATTATAAGAAATAATTAGAATTACTGGCTTTAGTAGAGTACTTGCCTAGCACTCAGGAAATTCCAGGCATAAACCTGGCATGGTGGTACATGCCTGTGGTCCTAGTACTCAGGAGGTAGAGGCAGGAGGATCAGAAGTCCAGTGTCATCCTCAGCTACATATAAAGTTTGAGGCCAGCCTGGGCCACATATGACACTGTTTCAAATAAAATAAAGCTAGAATTACTGGAGGAACATGGAAGAGGCTAGATTTGCTGGCTCTTCTTGGAAGTGCCCACCTCCAAGGTTACAGATGGCTCATGTGTATGTAGTACTACTGTCACCCTACTTCCTAGCACCAGAGTCCTTCATTTTACAATGGAATAGACACTGTCTCCCGGCATGTTGCCACTAGAGCTAAATAAACTGCAGAGAATTCAAATGAATTCTTAATAGAGCCACATTGGCACATAGGCAGACCTAGGAAAGGGCACTGCACAACTTTGTATAGAAAGAATTTGACTTTTGTTTTCCTTGTGGGGCTGGGAGGTTGGTCCTAGGGCTTCACACATGCTATAGTGCTCTGCCACTGAGCTACACTCCCAGGCCACACAAGTAATCCAATTTTTCTTGAAAGTATAAGTAGGTTTAAAGCTGAAGAAGACTATTCTGAGCTTCACTCTTTCTTGGGTTCAGAGAAAACCTGCTTGAACAGTGATGGCCTGCTGCCTCAAGTTCAGAATTGTTCAGGAGGCTTGGAGGATAGGTGAGGCCCTAAGTAGGTTAAACCTTAACAATGACCTTGGATTCTACAGACTCCTACCCCACAGAGGGCCAGGCCTGAGCCCACCACCACCACCTAGTCCCTGGGTTGCAGAGCGTTCCAGCTCAATAAATGTCCCTAAACCCCCACCGTGTATGACCAGTTCAGCCTTCAAAGCACTGTGTTGGTCCCACTGATCTTCCTCTGGTTCAGCTACCCCTGGTGCCAGTCACAGACACTCACCCCCAGCCCTTCCATCTTAAAATGTCATTACTTGCTTACGTGTATTATTGAGGCCCCATGGAGACTGTCAGCTCTGAAATCTAATGGGTTTGCAATTTGTTGGTGAAAAGAACCCCTTCTCCTGCATAGTAATGCATTGGTGTTGACTAGCCTTGGCCATGAAGATGACCTTGAGCCACGCTGCCCATGCTGGTGTCTCTTCCTGGAGGCTGGCCTCTCATTGGAGAAGTTCCAAGAGCCTGCACAGCAAAACCATAATGAGCAGGAGCTTAGGAGCAGAATGCTGATGTGCCCATTCCACTAACTATGTGCTTGGGAAGGGCCTCTCTTTATTCTCTCTGAACTTCAATTTCCTTGTCTGCGAATTAGGGATTGTACTTACTTGATAGGATGCAGTCAAGACTAAATAATAGACTGACTCAAGAAAAAGTGCTTGGCCTGGTGCATGGAACACATTCAGTATTTGAGAGGTAGTATTTGCCTGGGCCAGTCAATAGTTGGATGCCAGGCGTTTGCCTGATGTAAGTCCAAGTTCTGAGTCATGTGTACCCAGAGATGCCCTGAGATCTCAATGTGAGAAAAACAGGTGGTGATGTCTGTATCAAGGAACTCACCTGGCAGAGTCCCAGTGGACAGTGGTATGCCAGGAGAGGATCCCCCGGACAGACTGGTGTGGTGTAACAAAGTATGAATTAAGTCTGTCCAACACTCTTATGATCCCGATATCTCTGTTGGTCATTCATAGGACCTAGTAGCCAGCCATAGAGTCCTCAGATGGTTCCATATTCACCCACAGAATAAGCCTAGGAAGGTCTCACTTAGAGTGGAGAGTTTAGGAGATTGCTCCATAGGGTAGAGTGCTTACCTTGGAAGTGTGGCAACCTGAGTTTGATGCTCAGAACTGAAAAAAAAAAATAGCCAGGCACAGATTCACATGCCCATAATCCCAGAACTGGGAAGACTGAGACAAGCAGATCCCTGGGGATTTCTGGCTATCTAGCCTATCCTACTTGGCAAATTCCAGACTAGTGACAGACTCTGTCTCAGAAAATAAAGTAGATGATACCTAAGCAATGATACCTAAGGTTGACCTCTGTACATGTACACAAGTGCACATGAATGCATATAGACAGATCCCTCTAAGTATATATCATGTGATTCTCCTTTTGTCTTGATGGAGCTGTATGTTCAGTGTGTTCTCTGGACTGGGTCCTGTAGGCTTCCTGTGAGCTCAGCCTGTGGCACTGTGGGTCATGTGATTGAGGTACCAGTGACTCTCAGGAATTATTAAGGCCATTGGGATGATGAGAAATGGGCTTCACTGTCATGGCTTAGTAAGAGTTCTTTGTGTGGGTCATGGGCCCTGACAGGTTCAGACAGAAGCCTGAGGTTCTCAGTGATTTGCTGCTAACCTTAAGGCAGCCCCTGAAATCCCAACTGTTGTGACAGAATAGAAGGCGTGTTAGACTAACCTCTCTGATCTTGGGCAATCCAATCAGCTGAACCTCTCTATGTGCTTAAGTGACTGTCAAAAGTAGGGTAATCCCTCCCTAAACAATAAGTTAGGATAAGGGTTAGGGTTAGGGGCTAGATTTAGAGTTAGGTGTTATGGTTATGGTTATGGTTATGGTTATGGTTATGGTTAGGGGCAAGGGTTTGGGTTAGGGGATATGGCTATGGTTAGGGGCTAGGGTTAGGGGTTATGGTTATGGTTAGGGATTATGGTTATGGTTATGGTTTATGCTAGGGTTAGGAGTTATGGGCTAGGGTTATGATTAGAGTTCCACTGAAACAATGGTGAGAAGTCATTTTCTAAGCAAACCACTTTCACTAATGGTGTGGGAAATAAGCTAAGTCCAGCTCAAAGGGCTGAGATGGGAAAATCACCTATACAAAGTAATAGTAGTAGTAGTAGTAGTAGTAGTAGTAGTAGTAATGCCAATCTACATTCATGGAACTGCCCTTAGTAAGAAATTAAGTAAAGGTAAAAATTTATGTTTTGGAGCCAGGATATTTCCCACTTGTTTTTGAAGGTATCCATTCCCAGAAAAGAACAACCATCTTAAACAAGATCTTATTTGTATTTCTCTGTTGAAGGGTTTGGTTAAAGATCCTGACTATCAGTTTGTTGTTGCTGATTGCTACAACAAAACCAAAGCAACTTTCTTAAACAAGTTGAGGAAGGAAGGGTTTACTTTAGCTTACTCTTCAAGGGGAAGTCCACCATGATGAGGGAGGCATGGTAGAAAGATGTGAGGCAGGGGGTCACATTGCATCCACAGTCAGGAAGGAGAGAGCAATGAATGCTGGTGCTCAGCCCACTCATTTCTTTCAGCTCAGTACTGCAGCCAAGGGAATGGTACCTCCCACAGCTAAGGTAGGTCTTCCCACCTTAATTAACATAATCTAAATAATCGCTACAGGTATATCCAGAGGCTTGTCTCCTAGGGGATTCTAGATCCTGTCAAGTTGACAATCAGTATTAATCATGACATTACTTCAACCATGGGGATCCTAAGTCTAACAGGAAAACCACACCCACCCAGATGACATAGTCAGCTACCTTTCTGCTCTTACTCAAGCCTAGTGATCATGTCACAATTCTGTACTCAAACCAACCAATGAGTCTCTCTCTAAGAAGCTCATACATGCAGTGTAAGTCTGCATTGTCATTGTTTACTTCTGTGTGACAACTCTAGAAATTCCATGTAACAAAATGTCCTTAAAATCAAAGTTCATTTAATGAATTTGTAATAAATAAAAATAAGCAGGCAGATAGACTTAGGTTCGCTGATCCCTTTCCTGGCTGCGAAAGTTTCCTGGCTCTAGGTAAAAGTTTCCTGGCTCTAGGCCTGGTGTGGGGCATATGTTCAGTACTTGAGAGGTAGCATTTGGGGTGGGATGGGGCATCTAAATTTCAGTATCCAGTTGAGCAAGAAGAAATAGTAAGTGGAAGACACCAAAGGACTTCAGTCAGATCTCAAGATCTGCTCCAGGAGTAGACTTCCCAGAATCCCTGGGACGAGCATGTACAAGTCTCTGGAGGTTGCCTCACGACCTTCTCTGTCTGTCTAGACTTTAGAACAAATGGTCCTCATTCCTGACAGATTTAAGGGAATAGTGGAAAGCAAGTCAGATGGCTCTGAAGTTCCCTCTAGCACCATGACAGGAAGAAAAGATTGGGCAAGTACTATATTTCAGACTCCAGAAAAATGAATCTTCTTTTTAGACAAGGAAATGGGACATTCCAGAGGTTCATACCAGAAAACCAAGGATGAAATGAAACTCTCCCTGGCTCTGTAGAAGCAGCTGATTTTCCCCATGCTTGCCCATGTCTCTCAGCTCTCTGGTGCCTGGCATGTTGTGTTTTCTATTCTGTCTATGTTTTCACAGCTGCCTCAGTGAGCACTTTATGCTGAAGCAGTACAGGACATCTCCCGCAAAGAGACAGGTTATGATTAAATACTGCGTCCACATTTTTAGTCAGTTCCTGGTTTTCTCAGCCTGGCTCAGGTAATTTCAAACTATGTTTTTTCATCCAGTCCTCAAGACAACCTCTTTGGAGAGTTAGACAATAAGATTCCAAGCAGGTCATGCAGGGGTCTGTCAGCTGCCTCCTGTGTTCAGCACATTGTATGACTTTGTGAATTTTTGACTCTATGGAAACGAGGAGTAGAACCTAATGTTATGTGTTGGAAGTGTCATTAAGAAAAAAAGGGCTTCCAGAAAGCTCTGCTTGGGGCTTCAAGACTGTAGCGGGATCTGATCCTCAGCTGAAATACCCTCCAGAAAAAGAGAATACTTTTTCATATGGTATATCTAAGATTAAGAAATTAAGATGGGCATGATAGCACATGCCTTTAATCCCAGCACTCAGGAGGCAGAAGCAGGAGGATCTCTGAGTTCGAGGCCAGGTTGGTCTACAGAGCAAGTTCCAGGACAGTCAGAGTTATGCAGAGAAATCCTGTCTCAGGTGCGGGGGGTGGGTGGGGGGGAGAAAGAAAAGAAAAAGAGAAATTAAACAGCTAGAAGATTTTAAGTTTTTTCACCACAAAGAATACAAGTTTGAGGAGATTAATATGTTTCACTTGATTTGAACATTGTATAATGAACATTACAAGGCACCCTCATTGGTATGTACACCTTTTGTGATTTATTGTTTCCTGTGTAGTGAGTGAGACAGGGTACTAACGGCACTTACTTCAGTACTTCCTTGCAGTCTTATTTTTTAATCAATAATTTTTGATAAGGTCTCATGTAGCCCAAGTTGGCCTGAAACTTCATTTATAGTTGAGGATGACCTTTAAACCCCTGATCTTCCCGCCTCTACTTCCTAAATGCTGGGATTACAAGTGAGCTCTACCACGTTCAGTTTACAGAGTACAAAGGATCCAACCTGGATTCTGTGTGTGCTGGGCAAGCACTCTACTAACTGAGCTTCATCCCCAGCTCGAGTGATTTAATCAATTGGTGTGTGCATGTCACAGGCATGGAGGTCAGAGGACAACCTTTTGAAGTCACTTCACACCTTCCACTGCTATGTGGGTTCCAGGTATCAAACTCAGGTCACCACGCTTGTATAGCAATCAACTTTACTTTCTGGGTCTTCTATTGGTTCTGAGAATGACAGCCACCCCATGTTGGTCACATTCTAGCATAAGTGGCTGTACATGCTCCAAACTTTGCATTTAACTTCATGCTATTTAATGCTATTTTTCTAGATGCAATAAGAGAGACTCATCTCTTTATAGATGTTCTATAACATAATAAAGTTCTATTTGTGATTTATCCAAAATCTGTACAAGAAAGAATAGCTCTATTTGCCAAAGTAACAAAAGTAATGACATTTCAAACCTGTAGCTGGAGATGGTGTCTAAAGAAAGAGGAACACTGATTGGGTGCTAGGTCTCCTTGGATATAGTTGCTGTGTTGTGTCTTCATGGCAACTCTTTCAGGTGATAAGTGAGAAATTGAGGTTCAGAAGTGATCCACTTCAAGTCATGGCTGCCCAGAGCAGTGTGATCTCAGACTGTCCTCTGTCCCCACTGTTCACTGCCATTCTGTACTTGTGTGTGTTCCCTGTGTGTATTGTTGACCACAGTCCATGCATTCAGCAAAGCTAAAATGGCATCTTAAGACTTTTAAAGTTATATTTATGATTTTACTGGGGTGTGGGAGGACACCTCATGTGCCTTCATATACCTATAGAGGTCAGAGAACAACTTTTGTGAATTGTTTCTCTCCTTCTACCTTGTGGGTCCTAGGGATCAAACTCAGGTCCTTATGCTTGGAGGTAGTGCCTTTACCCTCTAAGCCATCTTGCTAGCCCTAAATTGGCATCTTAGAAGACTTTACCTTTTATCATATTTTTAAGCCATGTTTGGTCAACCTATTGTTTCTTTTGTGGTGCTATGAATGGAACTTTAAATAGAAACATTCTAAGAAAGAATGAAGGCAAATACTATTTTATTATCATTAGTTCTTCTTTTAATTTTTTAGAGAGGATCTCATGTGTCCCAGGCTGCCCTTGAACTCACTGTGTAGACAAAGATGACCAGGAACGTCTGATCCTCCTGCCTCCAGCCACCAAGTGCTGGGATTAAAAGCCTGCACAACCATGCCTCGTTTATGTGGTGCTGAGTATTAAACCCAAAACCTTCAGCATGTTAGGCAAGCACTCTATCAACTGAGGTATCTTTTAGCCCTCAAACTGTTTTTAGAATTCTACAAAGTCTAAAGCAGTGGTTCTCAACTGAGCACAGTTTGTTGTCCAAGACCATTTGGTACCATCTGGTGATATTGGCAGTTAGTGGTGGAAATCTGGGAATACACTACAGTGCCAAGATAGCCTCCACCATAGAATGATGTAGCCCCAAGTGTCAGCAATACTGTGGTTGGAAACTTCTTTTGAAGAGATCACATACTTATTCTCAGTGATGCAACACAGACTAACACAAATGCCCCCTCCTTGGTCAGAGTCATCTTGACCCAGCCTGTTGGTACCACATAGTTTATAGTGGTGAAACTTGGCAGTTGCCATGAATAGATACCTTCGATTGATTTAAAGTGAGAGCTTATATTAACTACAGTTTAAGTAAACACAGCTAATTAAGTTAAAAGGAAACCAGTCTGGGCAGCATGCGACCTATGTATACCCCAGAGATCTTTGAGTATCTTTGGAAAGGGTGGATGCCTACCTCTTACAGAATGTGCATGTAGTGAACTGACCCGACTCTGCATCCATCAGTGCTGTTACTGGAGTGGTATGTGAGTGAGTCCAGCTGGACATTTTTGGAACAAGTTTAGGACATTCCTTGGACTCTTGACTATGACTTGCAGCTGGGTAACAAAGTGGTTCAGTATTATGATCTGCAGACCTCAGATTCTCTGCAAGGATAGAAATGACCCAGAATTCTCTGTGGAAGAGTTTTTCTCTTCCAGGAAACAACAAATTCACACTGATACACAGAAGTCCGTATACTTGTTAACAAACCACTCTTGTTCCCTAGGACATACATATGACAGCATCTGGATTTTTCCATGCAGTGATAGAATCACTCTGTGGTTGAATCATTTAAAACTACAACAGCAACAAGACATTGGAGTAGATTATCTGAAAATGGGCTGCTTGAAAGCTTTCTTCTGTTAAGTGTCATTTTCAGGATGTGTTAAGAACAATTTAAGGAGCTAGGGCTGTAGCTCAGCAGGTACAGTTTTCATAGCATCCATGAAACCCTGAGTTTCAACCTAGCATCATCAAAAGCTTGGCATTGCAGCACACACCTATAATCCTAGTACTTGGAAGGTAGTTGTAGAGAGGATCAGAAGTTCAAAGCCATCCTCAGCTATACAGCAAATCCAAGGACAGCCTAAACTACATGAGACCATGTCTCAAATCAAAATAAAAAACAACAAAAGAAATTTAATATGCTATAACTGTCTCCTGAAATATATTTGTAAGTTAACTATAGTAGAGATACTGTAGGACAATGCAATAATAAACCATTGCCAGCTAGAAAGTACCAATTTATTTGTGGAAATAAGTATTGAATCATTTAAGATGTCTTTAATGCTGGGCAGTGGTGGTACACACCTATGATCCCAGCACTTGAGAGGCAGAGGCAGACAAATCTCTGGGTTTGAGGCCAGCCTGGTCTACAGAGTGAGTTCCAGGACAGCTAGGGCTATGCAGAGAAACCCTGTCTTAAAAAAACTCTTGACTGTGACTGCCCATGGCAGGTTAGGCCATGGACCCTAGAAGAAACCCTATTGCTGCCACTTTCCTAAACCAATGTGATTTCTAGCTGCCTTTTAAGTACCTATCCTTATAGCCAAAGATAAATGTAGGTCTCATCCCTCATCTGAGAAGCTTCCCTTTGCAGTAGATAAGAGAGCATTACAGAAATCCACAGCTGGTCAAAATGCGGAGAACAACAGAGCATGAGCTGCCCAGTACCAATGGATGCTAGAATATAACACTTACACTCAAGGCTCAGGGAGCATCACAGAAGGGGGACAGAAAGACTGTAAGAGCCAGAAGCCAAGGACATCTGCTGTGAGATAGTGTCTCCTACATATGGCAGCAAAATTGCACCTATGAAATCTCAATAATACGGTCGCCTAAGCAAGACCCAAACAATGTCAGTGCCAATGCCAACACAGATCAGGGAAATCTCACAAGACTCTGCCCTTAGATGAAGAACTATAGGCAGAACTATAAGCTCAACTTTTATATGGATGTAAAGGGAGACTCAATCTTCTCCAGGGACAGGCCACCCCAATAAGTTATCTAATCCCAAGTGTGTAGTTAAAGTTTTCCTATGTATCAGCCTGTCAGTGGTCAGGACAAATCTTTCTTACCCATCAGTCCTGCAGCTGCTAGGACCCAAGTAAACACACAGAGGCTTATATTATTTACAAACTGTATGACCATTTGTTCAAGTTTATTACTGACTAGCTCTTACACTTAAATTAACCCATAATTTTTATTTATGTTTAACCATGTGGCTTGGTACCTTTTCTCAGTTCTGCCTTCACATCTTGTTTCTCCTGGCAGCAGCTGGCACTGTTTCTTGACTCAGCCCTCCTGTTCCCAGAATTCTCCTCTCTCTTTGTCCCACCTGTCTGCCTACTGGCCAATCAGCGTTTTATTTATCTATCAATCATAGTAACACATTCACAGCATACAGAGCTGTATCCACAGCACAAGTGGTCAACACTAAATACATATACATATGTGCAACACTAAATGGACAAAGCAGGAGATATTTGTGTATATGTGTGCAAAACAATAAATAATTTATATATAGTAATTATACATAGCAATACTGAAAGAAGAGGTCATAAATTTGAGTGGAGAGGGGTTCCAGGGAGGAGGATAGAAATAATGTACATATAGTACTCGTGTATGATGTTCTTAAAAAAAATAAATTTAAAAGGCTAATTCTGTCAAGTGGTCATATAAAAGTCTAGCTAAACAGTGCATACCTGTAACCTCAGCCCTGGAAAGTCACAGGCAAACATATCTGGAGGCTCACTGGCCAGCCAGCCTAGCCAAAATGGTGAGCTCCAGTTTTGTGAATAAATATAAGGTAGAGAAGATATCATGAAGTCAGCATCTGCCCTCCATAGGAAAATGGGAAAGCACATGTACACACACACACACACACGCCTACACAAAATGTTACATAATTTTTATTTATTTATTTATTTATTTATTTATTTATTTATTTATTTATTTTTGGTTTTTCGAGACAGGGTTTCTCTGTGTAGCTTTGTGCCTTTCCTGGATCTTGCTTTGGAGACCAGGCTGGCCTCAAACTCACAGAGATCCTCCTGCTTCTGCCTCCTGAGTGCTGGGATTAAATTCATGTGCCACCACTGCCCAGCCATAATTTTTAAAAAATAGATAAGAAATAGAAGACTTAAGATTTGGGTTAAGCATGTTATGTTCCATTACAAGATAAAATAAAACAAAGTTCTCCTAACCATTGATTCTATCATGTGAAATAAATGTTTCCTTTTTTTGTTCCTGCAAGTAAAGTCAAATTGATTAGTTGAACCATCACAGTTGCCCTCATTTAATATTTAAAACTCTAGACCACCCTAGCTTGTACTTATCTCTTTATAATTTCTGTTCAAGCAAACCATGTCAAACTGAGAGTATAAAACCATTGTCTACCTAGGAAACCACCTAGGATTTCCTATGGCCCACTGTACTATTTAACACTATGTTTTCATTTTTTTGGTTAAAACTAGCTTTCAGAAGAATGAGGTGAACAGCTGCCTTCGTTTGTTGTCTTCATCTCTACACAGTTACCATGTCTCTCTCCCTTATGAAAAGGGCACCTTTACCAAGATTCCAGCAAGGCTGGCTCTTCTCATTGTCTTCAATTTTTAAGATAAATTAATTTAATGTATATTTTATGGTTATTTAATTTTTTTCATAAGCATCATTTTGAAGATTTTCTTGTTTCGTTTTGTTCTGTTTGAGTCTAGGTCTCTTTTTATGAGCCAGGCTGGCCTTGAATTCATGGCACTCTCCGTGCCTCAGCCTCCCAAGTGTTAATTATAGGTGTGATCCTCCATACCCAGCTCCAGGTTACTTATTAAATTCTGACTTCTAATATTTTTAAAACACTATTTGTATCCCAGCTCTTCTGTCCCATTAGCCACATATGGCATGATATTGGCAAATATTTCTTCTGGAGAAGTGGGGTTTGTGAGGTCTGGAAAATCCTTTCCTTACTAGTCACTTTCCAGAAGGAGTTGTTAGCAATTGGCTATGATTTTTTTCCTTCCACAATGATAATCTGTTGGGTTGTGCCCCCCCACACCAAGTTTTAGATCCATTCCAAAATACACATGGATTTGACCCAGGAATTTTGCTAAAAGAATATTATTCCTCTCCAGGGAAATGAAAGCTGCCTATTTCAACACAAGTTTAGAAATCCTTAAATCAGCCATAAATGAAGAAAAAAAAAAATAAGTACCAGAGCATTATGCTCTGGGGGAAATTGGACTCATTCGTTTTCCTGTGGCTTTTGCCAATGTCATACAGAGAGGCAAAATCATAGTAGGAGGTGCTGAAGAGCTAATTGTCGCCCCCGGGCTGTCGTGATTATGTGGGTAAATTCGGAAGCCCTAAAGAAGGCAAAACATCAGCCAAGAGGCCCCAGTAGACACTCTCAAATTAATATCTCCCCTATGATGAAATGGAAACCCCAAGTGAAAATATTTGCGTGGTAAGGAATGGCAGGCTCATTCTCATCAAAAGGATGTGACGGTTCGGGGAAATAGTGAGTGTGTCTTATTTTATTGTCATTTCTATTTCCTAGGGCTGAGCAGTTGTCAGAGAGGAGAGGGAGAGGGAACATGTGGGATGCCCACTTTGGTTCACCATGCACACAATCCCCCCCACACATTTGAACAAATCTTTGTTTTATCCTTCAAATAGATTCAAAGCAGCACACCCCCTTTATTCCAGGCGCCAAAGATAAAAGTGAGGTGTTTCTGTAGCTAAGTGGCCTCCCTGCCTTGTTTGAAACCAACCTCAGATCTGCTGAATTCTTTTTTTTTTAAGTTAGGTACATTTATTTATTCATGAGTGTGTGTTCACATGTGTGCATGCCACACCAAATGTGTGGAGCTCAGAATACAATTCAGGTCTGTAAGTTTTGATGAACATCCCACCAAATCCAGGTATATAGTTTAAGGATGAAGTCTTGTTATAAAATGACTACCTCATATCAGAGTTTGGTAAACTGTGACTCATGGACTCATAATCTTGCCCACCATCAGTTTCTGAACAGTCTGTAAACTAAAAATGGTTGAAAAAAAAGTAAAAGGGCTAATGAGATCGGTAAAGGCCCTTGCCACCAAGCCCAGTGACCCAAGTTTTATCTCCAGGATCCACATTATAGAAGGAGAAAATCAACTTCCAAAAGTCATACTGTAGCCTCCACAAGCACACTATGGCATGCCTGTACCCCTACACACACACACACACACACACACACACACACACACACACACACACACACAATAAATATATAAACATAATGAAAAAGTTCAAAAGAAAAATAAAAAAATATTTATGAAGAATAAATTTAAGAAATTCAAAACCCTGTGTCCATAGTAAAGTTTTATTCCAACACAGGTCTCTTGTTTTCATGAATTCAGGCTTTTTAATTTGTTTTATAGAATCTTACAGATCTCTCTATGTTGCCTGGTCTGGCCTTGAAGTCATGAGCTGAAGTGACCATCCTACTTCAGCCTTCTAAGTAGTTGGAGCTACACATGCCACCAGGTCCATTTGTTTGTGTATTACCTATCCTTGGCTGTGTTTTTTTTCAAAATGAGAAAGTTGACTCTTTGTAATACAGGCCACCTGTCGCTCATAAAATCCTAGCATCTTCACTGTCTGGCCCTTTATGGAAACAGTTTGCTGGTCCCTGAGTTAACTGATCCAGGTTTGCGTCTTATTAGATAACTCTCCAAAGGCAATCACAAGGGAACATTTCTTGTAGATATCTGGCTGTTCACTGTGATGAAATGTAACCGCTTGCTCTGAACAAGGCCACATGAAAACATGACTACAACTTCAACCTTGAGTTATTCAATTGTGTGTGTGTGTGTGTGTGTGTGCAAGTATGAATACATATGTGTATGTGCACATAGGAAGGTTAGAGGTCTACCTCCAGTGTTGTTCCTTAGAAGCTGCCCATTTGGGCTTTAAAAAAACTTACTTACTATTTGTGTTTGTACATGTGAATGTGTGGTGTGTATGCAGGTGTGTGTGGGCTCGTGTACCTGCATGAATGAGTATGGAGTCCATAGAAAGACAACAGGTGTCCTACTCTATCACTTACTCCTTTGAGACTACATTTGCCACCAAAATAGAGTTGTACTGGTGGCCAGCAAGCCCCAGTGATTCCCCCTGTCTCTGTCCCCCACAGCACTGGGGTTATAGGCATAGGTGGCCAGCTTCTTTTATGTGGGTTCTGGGAACTGAACTCGGCTAGGATTGACTTGAGTTTCTCATGCTTGCAAAGCAAGCACTTTATTGACTGAGCTTTCTCCCCAGCCTCTAATTTTTCAGTCTTAATACTGAATATCCCAGCCCTCCTCACCAACACACTCAGTATAAGCATGTTTAAACTGTCTCCTCTTGACCTACTATGATGACATTGAGAGCTGAAAAAAAAAAGTGCCAAATTGGAATATGACCTCTTTCCTCCAGTACTGTTGTCAAAGAGAAGGAAGGAACTAGTATTTGACAGGAAGAGGGTTTTTTTCCTCTTTGAGGGTTTAATATGCTCAGCCTTAAACTCAAGAGAATTAAGTGATTATTTCATTCTTCTATACATCCTGAGAACTTCTGCAAGGTGGATGCTGTCTCTTAAAGATCGTGGTGTCTCTGTCATGTATTTAAAGCCTCAAGTGTAATGTGGTTTGTTTGTTTAGTATCTATTTTCCCAGGAAATAATAATTATTACTATGAAGATAATGCCCCCTTATGTAGCCAAGGCTGACCCAGAACTCTCAATCCTTCTGTTTCAGCTTCCCAAGTGCAAGGATTACATGTGCTACTATGGACGGGGCTCAGGGAACATTTCTTGATCACCTCTGTCTGCAGGGGTGGATAATACACCTCTCTTGACCACCCCTAGGGTGAGATCCCCTGATCAGAGTAATGAGAACTATGATTCCTGAGATGGTACTTTCTTGGTAATTTTTTCACTCTTCTGGATCATGATTGGCAAATCGCACCCAGTATGTCACGTGCCTTTGTTATTGGCGGAAAGTATGCATTTCTGTGTGGAAAATGGTTCTGTTTAAATAGCCATATTTGCATTGATTTGTCAGAATCTTCTGAGTGCAGTTGACTACAAGCACAAAAAAACAGTAACACAAGCCTGTGTGACTCTATGACTAAAGATTTTGTTGTACGGAAGGAGTTTCTGAGAACAGGACTAAAAGGAAACTTTCTTCTATATGTACTAGATAAACATTATTTACTTAGGCCCCAGATTTTGTCTGAAGCAGTGATTATTCCCAACTGTCTCAAAAAAGTCAGACTGGGGACAATCTTGGAAGGCCACCTGGCATCCTGGGAGGGTATGTTGAATGTGCTCTCTAGTTCTTGAGAGGTCTTAGTTTCAAAGAATTCTACTATGACTTGCCAAATTAATCACCACATCCTCAGAGAAACTTGAAGGCAGTATGAGGACGCTGAAGCTAGAGAATGGCTGTGTCTGCAGGGGCAGTCTTGCAACCCTTTTGGCATGCCATCTTCGTGTAGCCAGGCCACTGCAGCCATTTTGAGCATCTGCCTTTGCTTCAGAAAATGGCTTCGAGAAAAAGAAATTATGTCTCTCATACCTGAGAGCTATGCTAGACAGCAGGCTCAAATGTTCCTTTCCCTGCCCCGACAGGAAATGTTTCTTTGGTCCACAATTTGCTGCCCAGGTCTAGAGCACAGCCCCAGAAAGAAAAATGCACAGTGCTTGGTAGGCAGAAATTTTTGCCCATGGACATTCACAAGGCTGCATTGTGGAAACAGAAGCCGTTCAAATTGTTCATTGTTTGGAGGCCCCCTACTTTGGCAGCCAGAAGCGAATTCATTATGCGGCGATTGGCATAGTTTTCTTCTGTTTATTTCATGCCATGGGTACAGCGATGCTGAAACTTCTTGCTTGGCCTCTTACCTCTCCCCTCCAGCACCCCCTGCCCTGCTGCTTTCCAAAACCTGGCCACAGGCTGAATTGTGCCTGCCTTCCTGAGGTCATATGCAATGGTTAGGTAGCTATATTTTCTCCAACTCCAAGGAAAACACACTTTGTTCTCGCATCTGGGTGAGCTAGGCGGCCAGCAAGTATTTATTAAGCATCCACGAAGTTCATAGCGTGTGTTGGGCCCCCCATGGGGGACTGCAAGCTCAGACAAATGGTAAACACAGCACATTTCACCAAAGTGTGGCCTCCTAAGTTTAAAAGGAAATTAAGAAGCCACCCTTTCACAGTTAGCAATTGTTGTTTTTATCCAAGTTGTTTTCTGTAGCTGGAAAGGAAGGTTAGCATGTCTGTCATATTCTTCTTATGAATTCCAGAGCAGTTGTTTCTGCAGTGGTTATGTGCATTTGAGTCAGCTAGGGTCTGGTTGCCGATTAGTATTCTGCAGTTTATAACTACTTTCCAGGTCCGAGGGGAGGCTGCAGTGGATGAACTGGGTACCCTTGTGCAGCTAGTGCTCCATCAATGGGGCTTGACCTTGGCATCAGATGGGATCACCTGGGGCCCTTTCAGAACTGCTCCTGGGTCAGGAACTGACTTAGCAGGTAAAGGTGCTTGTTGCCAGACCTGACAGCCTGAGTTCCATTCCAGGAACCCACACGGTAGAAGGCGAGAGCCAACTTCATTCTGCAAGTTGTCCTCTGACACGTATGCACACGCACTAAGTAAGTGCAATTTTTTAAAATATAAAGAACAACTCTTGGCCCAGCTCCACCCTCAGGGATTCTGTATCAATTAATTCTCTAAAGTAGTGGTTCTCAACCTTCCTAATGCTGTGACCCTTTAATACAGTTCCTCATATTGTGGTGACCCACAACCATAAAATTATTTTTATTGCTATGTCATAACTGTCATTTTCCTACTGTTATGAATCATAATTTAAATATCTTAGGTGACCCGTGAGACCCACAGGTTGGGAACCACTGCTCAAGAGCATGGACCGGGCAGAAGGTAGTTTAGAAATGCCTTAGGTTGGGTCTAGGGATGGAGCTAGATAACTAGTCCAAGGTCCAGCCCCCAGCACAATATAAACAGGATGTGATGGCATACACCTGTAAACCTACGAAGCAGGGATCCAAAAGTTCAAGATCATCCTTGGCTATATACCAAGTTTAAGGGTAGTTTAGCTACATGATATCCTAAGATGAAGGAGATGGGGTAGTGGGAATCTTGTGATTTCATGATCATTGATTGGTTGGACCATAAACCATAGGCTTCCCTGATTCTAATCTGGAAACATCAGGCTGTCCTGTCTTCACATTAGACTCAGAATATTTGCTTCCTAGCACATAGGGCGTGAAAGCAACCTGGCTTGGTGTTACTGAGTGGTGCCCTTCCTCACCTAATTGTTACTTTCTGACAGCAGGGACCAAGTCTGCTTTGTCACAGGATCCCTAGTACCCAGGAGCATTCCTGGGACTTAACAACCATCCCACAAATATTTGCTGGCTGGATGAATCTGGTAGGACATCTGTTAACCTCCTTAGGGACAGGAACTCACTTACCCATGCATTCATATTTAATATCTCTGTCTTCCAGCCCTCTGGCTGTGGGATGAGTTGTGAGATAGGCAACTTGAGGTTCAGTACTGTTTTCATGATGTTATTCTCTGGAGATTGGCATAGATTAGAATCACCTGGAGTTGTTTATGCCCATTAATGCCCAAACCACAGGCTACAGATTCTCCTTCCATTGACCTGAGGGCCTGCCAACCCTCCAGCCTTTATAAAGGAACCCAACAGATGCCAGGGTTTTGAACTGTCAGGTCCCTGCTTTCCAGAGTGAGGTTTCAGGACCAGCAGTTTCAGGAAGACTTCAGGGCTTCTTTGAGACATCTGAGTCACAAGTCCAGCAGCCTGAAACTACTTAGCCAACGGCCTCAAGTGAATTGTTTGTGTGTTAAATCAGAGAAGCCTTCAGCCCCCTTTGTTGTTAATGCAGCACTGTTTTAGTTGGCCCTGAGAGCTGGAGATTGGCTGGCTGCACCATGAAGGAAAATGTTGTGTGTTTCTGGAGGCCACAGACGCCGGCAATGCAAAATTAAAAATAGTCCACAGAGAAAGAGGTATTGTTGCCATCTAAAGCAGTCATGATTCTATTTTCAATAATTGGCTTTGGAGACAAAAGGCAAAAACATTTTTATTTAGTTTGCCCTATTTCATTTCTAGTCTCAGCTTGTAACACCACCACCAAACAGAACAGGAGAAGGGAAGGGGGAAAGGGGAGACCCCAAGTAGATTAAACAAAATAACCTTAGCCTATGTAGAAGAAAACTAAGAGGCAAAACGTTACATCTTTTTCCTCCAGAGAATAGAACGTATTTCCTGTTTGCTTTTACCAGAGGCCTGAACATAATGCTTCAGCATGTGCAGGGCTCCTGAACAAAGAATGTTCAAGAAATGGCCTAGAGGCCTGAGTTGGAACTGCCAAATACTGGCTCAGTTAGAAACCATGTGACAGATGAAGATCTTGATTTCATTTACCAGGGCAAAAGGCAATGTGCATGTTTCTATCCTTTGTGGGTTCCCATGAAAAGGGGGGGGGGGTAATTAATGTTACCCATGAAGAATTTCTGCATGTGCATTAGAAGATTGGTTAGGGCTGAGACTGTTTTTCTAGTCTGACCTCTTAAGCAATGGCTTTCTTACAGCAAGTGGGCTTTACAGTAATCCCTGGCTGCTTACAGAAATATTTGAAGACTCTAGAAGCTGGAGACATGGCTTAAATTCCATTCTTGGCAACCTTTCAAAAAGGCTGGGCACAATGATATGAATTTGTAATCTTGATGCTGGTAAGATGGAGCCTGGTGGATCCCTATGGTTCCCATACCTAGCAGGCCGGCATAGCTTATTGTTGAACCCAGAGTCCCAGTAGAAGACTCTACCTCAAAATCAAGGTAGATTGCACTTAGGAAATTGATACCAAGATTGACACCAGCACCCCCCCCCACACACACACATCATGCACATACACCCACAGAAATACACACAGAAAAAATTTAAACATGAGCACACTTTGCCGCTTTTCCTTAATGTTGATTCCCATCAGGAGATGATGGGAGATGTTATTACAGTCACAGAAAAATGGCCTTTGAGTGTTGAAAGGGGTCATCGAATTCAGTGCCACCCCATCTGTTTTCCTGCCCCCATCACTTGTGTAAAATATAAAGCCTGCCTGTAGCATCAGCCACCTGATCCAGGGCTGTAAGCTGGATGGGACACAGCAAAATCACAGGAGGGCTTGAGAAGAGATGACTTTGGAGCAAAACCACTGTAGTCAATTGCTGGGTCTCAGCTAGGCTGCCAGTGAGGTGTGCTGACTGTCCTCTGGTTTCACCCTGAGGGGCTCTGATTGATTGGGCTTATGGGTAGAGCAGCAGCAGCAAGAGAATGCCTCTCCAAGTGATTCTAATGGCAGCTGGTGTTAAGACTTCCTTCTTACACACCATTGCCCTTCTCTCCTCCATTTTCATGTTCTGGAGAAGCAAAGTAAGAACTTAGGATGGCAAGCTAGTGATGGAGAGTGCCTAGTGGCTTTCTGATACTCTCTTTAACCCCTGCTGTCTTCACAGCCACTTCGAGACCGGTGTAACAGAGTTTGTGGTATGATAGACATGGAGAAGAGTCGGTACTGTCCCCTCTAGCAGCCTCACTTCTGTCTTCCCTCTAGGTAGCCCCAAAGTCCCCTGGAAGGAGAATCCCCAGAATGAACTCTTTCCCCTGTGCTCATGTCATTAGATATTCACCTATACCCAAAATGAAATCACTAAAGCATCCTTCAGTGGATGAACAGGCATGAACAGGAGCACACTTGCTGGAAGATGAAGGGCATCATTCCTGGGGACACTTGTAGCCGAGCACCCAACTCCACACCTTAAACAATAAGACTGAAAACTTCTATATTTTGACATCAGTTTCTTCAGTGATAATAGCTTGGGTAGAGACTGAAGGGAGGGAGAGGGAGCTGGGTTCCATGTTGAGAGCTTGGTAAAGGAGTGACATCACCAAGAGAGTGACCCCTGAGAGTAGTGTGATGCCTTTTCATGTAGGCAAAAACAGGAAATGTAAGATTCCAGGGCAGAGGCCTGGAATGACAGGATTATATAGGGATGCTATCCATTCCTGGCCCTGTAATGTCAACAGAGCTGGGAACTTATAAATAGTGCCTATGTGTGTAAGCATTTTTCACATGCTCCAGCAATGCAGCTACATCCTGATACATACTCTACTGTAAACATAAAGATGGAGGAATGTACTAGTCACAGGCAATGTTTACACATTTCTCTGGAGAAAAATGGTATGGACTACAAAGAGATCAATTTAGCTCCTAAAGGCATTGGGTTAAATTAATCATTGATTAAATGTGGAACTTCAGGGCGAGCTTTTGCTTGCTAATTCATTAGCTGAAATTTGAATAATTTTGCCTCCTTGAATATGTTGAATACTAATTCAGCAAAATCTTTTTGGCTCATAACCCAGAAATCAAGAAGCATTTTATGCTCATGAGTTAGAAAATCAGGAGACTGGGGTAAAGAGCAAGGTCAAGAGTTCACCTCTGTTGCTGATTGAACAAATTACAAATGTACAGATGTACACATGCAAATTCTTTTGTTTTATACTCATTTTCTGTTTGGTTTTAGTTTTCAAAAAACTCATGTGTTTGTGTGCGTAGGGTTTGGGTTTTGTTTTTGTTGGGCTTGCTTCGTTCACAGGTGTGTGCCATTATGCTCAGCTGAAAAAGCTCAGTTATCACATTTGAAAGCAGAGGGGGTGAAAACCTAAAAAACCACTCCAAACTCAAGTGAAAAATCATGTTGGACTTTTGAGTATAAGGCTACCCTCTTCTCTTTTGGTTCATTGTAGTCAGCCAAACACCCTGACTGTACTGAAGGGAATGAAGGTTTGGGAGCCATGATTGTACATATTTATGAGTACAGTGATATTTTGATAGGGGTTTATAGTGTGTAGTGGTCTAATCAAGGTACTTAGCGTGTCTACCACCTCATAGACAGTTTTGTGTTGTGAACATTCCTTCCACCTAGCTATTTTGAAATTTCCAAGACATTAAATATATTTGTCCTATTGTGTTATAGACAGATTTTTGTCACCTTGGCACAAACTGGAGTCATCCAAGGAAAGGAACCCTCAATGAAGGAATTGCCCTCATCAGATTGGCCCAGGTACATACCTGTGGGGCACATTCTTGATTAATGATTAGTGTGGGAGTGCCCATCCCACTGTGACTAGTGTCCTTCCAAGGCCAGTAGTCCGGGGCTATGCAAGAGCAAGCCAATAAGCAGCATTCCTCTGTGGTTCTGCTTCAGTTTCTGCTTCTGAGTTCCTACCTTAAGTTCCTGCCCTAGCTTCCACTTGGTGATGGACCTTGAAGCGTGAGATGATTCAACTCCTTTCTTCCCCAGGTTACTTTTGATCATGGCATGTATCACAGTAATAGAAAGCAAACTAGAACAGCCATTTAGTGTTAACTTCCAGACATCTGTGTTGTCTTCTGTTTGCTTGGTTTTTGCTGTTTCTTCTCAGTGATGTTGGCCAAACTCAGTGCCTCCCTACATGTAATGCAGACCTGGACATTAATTTGAACATTAAAGAGTTCCTCTTTTCTAAGCAAGTGCTCTGCCATTGAGCTACACCTGTCTCCCAAGCATTCCCTTTTCTAGGGTAGCATGTGGCAAGCAGGATAACTGAGGGGCTCTTTGGCGCTTGCATTAGTTTGGGATAAAAGTCAGTGAGCTTTCATATTTTAATGAGCCAATCTTCCACGTGTACTTGATGAGAGTTAACTTATGCATGCTTTATAGACTAAGAAGAAAAACGGTACAGGAACTAGAGAGATGGCTCAATGGTAAAGGACCTGTATTTGCTTCCTAGCCCCTGTGTCTGGTGCCTCACAACCACATGCAGTTCCAACACCCTCTTCTGGATTCCTTGGGTACCTGGACACATGTAATGTACATAAATATATTCATGTACACATAAGCATAAAATAAAAAATAAAGCTTTTTTTTTTACATGAAGGCTGTATGGTTCTCAGCCCACACAGGTGGGTCACAATTGCCTGTGCCTGTAAATCCAGTTGCAAAGGTTCTTCTGGCCTCCCCAGGCGCTGCATTCATATGCACTGACTGCACGAATGTGCACAAATCACCCACTCCCACATGCATATATACACGTAATTTTAAAATGTTTTAAGTGGTACAAATAGGTTTTTAAATACCCTGTTCTGGGAACTCAAAGCCAGAGAACTAGACTCCTTCTCAAACAAACTACTCAATGTCTCTTTAAATGAGATGACACAAAGTATGTATACATGTTCGACAGATGTTGCCTTCCCCTCCCCTCAACCCCTTTCCTTCCATTTCCTTCTCCCATAAAGATTTCAGGGCAGACCAAATGTTTTCCAGGATCATGTCATCTAAGTCTTTCTCCTACTTGGATCCTTTCATGTTTTGAATGCTATGCAGGCAAGATGTTGTATATTTTCTTCTGTCATTAATTTATATCTTTCTTTCTGATTTAGAGTCTTTGGCCAGGATGCAACCTCAGTTATCGAATGTCAATGGAGAAAATTTAGCCTACTTCATGATACGGTGTATTATAGTTTATAGCTCTCAGGAGGAAAAAAATGAGGCAATATAGACACCCTTTCTCTCTCTCTCTCTCTCTCTCTCTCTCTCTCTCTCTCTCTCTCTCTCTCTTCTTTCTTTTTTTTTTTTTTGAGACAGGCATTCTCTATATAGCTCTGTCTGTCCTGGAACTCACTCTGTAGCCCAGGCTGGCCTCGAATTCACAGAGATCTATCTGCCTGCCTCTGCCTACTGAGTGCTGGGATTAACGGTGTGCACCATCACTGCCTGACTAGAGACACCATTTCTTACACTGTATTTCCCAGATCTTGGGGGGTGGGGGGACACATGCTCTAACATTCATGTACACGTGACTACTGATATCTTCCTCAGTCAATCTTCACCTTATTTTCTGAGACAGGGTCTCTCACTGAACCTGGAACTCACCTATTTGGCTATAGAGGCTAGCCAGCAAGTCTCTCCTTCCCCAGAACTTGGATTACAGGCACCAAGCTTTTTATACGAATTCTAGGGACAAAATGCAGCTCCTCATACTTGCATGAAAGGTACTTTATTGGCCAAGCCATCTCTTCAGCCCCAGCTCCCAGATATTTTAATGGCAGTAAATAGAGACAAGGTCAAATCTACAGACTCTTGAGCGTTAGGGGTTTGCAGTGTCTCTTGGCAGACCCTTAAAAGTATTTCCCCGGGTTTCAGAGCAGCGCATAATTCTATTCAGGCAACTGGGTGTTCTCTGCTTGAAACCAGTGAAAGACAGAACATTAAAGTGCTTAGTTTTGTACATTTGATAAGTTAAAGAAAGCATGGTGAACTTACTTGATATTCAGTATCAAGAGGACTCTGTGGCTGGAGAAATGGCAAGCTGAGTAAGTGCTTGTGGACACAAGTATGAGGGAGCTGCCTCCAGATTCCCAGAACTTACATAATCAACTGGGCATGGTTGCATGTGCCTGTGATCCCAGCACTTGGGAGGTAGAAGGAGGAGGATCAGAAATACAAGGCCATCCTCTGCTACATGGTGAGTTCAAGGCCAGCCTGGAATGCACAAGACCCTGTCTCAAAACTGAAATAATAATAATAATAATAATAATAATTATTATTATTATTATTATTATTATTTTAAAAAAGCTTCCCTAGCACAATGACTTGGTTCCCAGCCTTGCAGATTTGGGGGGTTTTGTTGTTATTGTTTGGCTTTGTTTCGTTTTATTATGTATACAGTGTTCTGTCTACATGTGTGCCTGAACAGCAGAAGAGGGCAGCAGATCTCATTACAGATGGTTGTGAGCCACCATGTGGGTGCTGGGAATTGAACTCAGGACCTCTGGAAGAGCAGCCAGTACTTTTAACCTCTGAGCCATCTCTCCAGCCCCAGCCTCCCCAATTTTGTTCCAGACACTCCTGAGCGCTGCTCTGTTCACTCTCTGCCACCTTATTAGGTGCTCTAATGACACTAATGCAGGGTTTCTGTCAACTTTCCATGCCCCTGGAGACAATCTCGGGATCCTGTTACATTGGCTTTCTTGGATACCTCAATGGGCTGTTCAAAATCTAAAAGGGGCTTCCTTCTAGAAGAGCAGTGTCCCAAAGAGAAGAAACTCCAGTCAAAAGCAGCTCTGGCTGGAGGGTGTTCCCTTTAGCTTCCTGGAGAATAGGGGAGGGGCTCTTTTAGGGGAGGGTATGGAGGAAGTGTCCTCTCCTGCCCTGTGACCCAGGCCTTATGGTGACATTGAAATGCACAGCTGGAACTTTGAGAACCAAAGAATGGTCTTGCCTGTGTACACACATGAGTTCCAAAGAACTTTCCAATTAAGGAGTAGGGACAGTGTTCTGAAATTACCCCAGAGGCTTGTGTCAATTACTCCAAAGGGGTGAGACAACATAATGGCATGTGATGATGTCACCTCCAATGCTGCCAGACAACGACCACACTCAATGTCGGATATACAGCACTCTATCATGGCTACTAAATTCCCTTGGGAACAACTCTTCTCTTGTCCACTGTCACTAGTGGTTTTAGGTGAATATTCTGTGACTTGAGCTTGCACAAGCTGGCAGAAGATTCCCGCTGCCTCTAGAGTCAGCCCATAGGCCATCTTGACAAACAGGAGATTGTTCCAGATTACCCCAGAACATCTGTCTGGATCCATCTCTGTCCAACCACGTTTCATTTCTGTGTGTGTCTACATGCATACATGTGCCTGCATGTACTCACATTTGTGCATGTAGAGGCCAGAGGATAACTGTCAGTGTTGTTCCTTAGGTGCTGTCTGCCTTGTTTATTGAGACAAGGACTCTCACTGGTCTGGAACTCACCAAGTAGGCTAAGTTGGTTTGGTAGCAAGCACCATAGATCCTTCTGTCTCCCCCTCCCCAGTGCCGAGATAACAAGAATGCACTTGTTTATTTTGTTTTTGTTTTTATTGTTTTTACATGAGTTCTGAGGATCCAACCCGGGGCCTCATGCTTACCTTACAAGTACTTTACTGACTGAAGCATCTGTATTTCTGTGAATGCTGCTTGTTCAGCTAGCTCTTACTGGACAGACTCTGACATGTGCCTTCTCGCATCTCCATTTGAGTCAGCCCTGATCCTTTGGGCTTGTGTGATGTTTTGATGCTTTTCTACCTGCATTCGGCCATCAGCTTCTCAAGGACAGAGATGGGTACCAGCTCTCTGTGCTCAAAGGCGCTTGTTACTATTTTTGTCTTTCTATTGTTGGGCTATTCTAGTAACAACTGGAAATTGCAAAAATAGTTTGTGGGGGCTGGGGGTGTAGCTCAGCAATAGAGCAAGCTCCCAAATTCTAAAGTTGTATCCCCCAGAACCTTCAGAATGTGTTATATACACTCAGTGTTCTATGAGTCTTCGTCAAATCTAATTAACCAAGGAATATAACATTTGTAGTCTTTCTTTTCCCCAATTCTTAAGTTGTTCTCCTTAAACCCCAGAGAAGTCTAGCCTTTTTCTTTATGAAAATGTTTTATTTCATTCTTAGACAGGAGCCTCATTCTTTATTTCTATCTATTTACAAGCCATTAAAACAAAGATTTTGACTGTCTCACAATATCTTTCTTAATCTCACACTTTTGGAATAAGAATAGCATTAATATATCTGTTGTAAGTTGTTGGCAGCTTACATTGAGACATGTCTTTTTGCACAATATGCGCTATTTAGTAGTCTCGTGTGTCGTTGCTCAGGGTAAGAAAAGATGACATGGTGAGCTTTGTTATTTAAAGCAGCCCAGTCTTTTAAATGCTGTGTTTAATTTTTAAAAGACAAA
Source organism: Onychomys torridus (assembly GCF_903995425.1). NCBI lineage: Eukaryota > Metazoa > Chordata > Mammalia > Rodentia > Cricetidae > Onychomys > Onychomys torridus. Next base: position 57,829,130 of record NC_050466.1, on the reverse strand, counting down.
GTACAGCTTAATGAAATGAGAACTTGTTATTTTAGTGAGGGAAATTGTGAAGGATAGGATACTGCAGAGACATTATTTAAACAAATGCATTTATTATGGTTTTTTAATCTCATGTTTCTGAAACAAGACCCAGTCTGGCCTCAAACTCCCTCTTTGTCCTTCCTGCCTCTACTTCCCAAGTGCTAAAATTACAAGCATTCATCACAATGTTCAGGTTAGGAACTATGCTTTTAAATATGTTTGGTTGTTGATCATTTATTAGGCAACATTGCAATAATGAAACTATCTGGATCTCTTGAGCATGTTTCCATGGCCCTTACGTGGAATGAAGCATTTCTTTGTAATCTATGTCATTTAATCTAGAATATGTGGCAGGCATTTTTCTAATTGGTTCATTTAATCCTGAGACTGCCTTAAACACCATCACACCTTTTTGTGGAAAAAAAAAGAAGGGATTGAAGAGATGACTCAATGGTTAAGAGCACTGGCTGCTCTTGAGGAAGACCTGGATTTGATTCCCAGTACCCATATTGTGGCTCATAGTCACCTGTAACTCCTGTTCCAGGGGATCTGATGCCCTCTTCTGACCTCCACAGGCACCAGGCACACATTTGGCAAACAGACATACATGCAGGCAAAACATTCACACAACTTGTTTTTAAATAAATAAAGATATAAAAACAGAAAAAAATTGCGATTATATTTACATAACATAAAGTGGATCATTTCAAGGTGAAAAGTTCAGCTGTGTTTAGTAGCACATTGACAGTCTTGTACCACCCCAGTTCCAAGGCATTTTCATCACCCACAAAAGAAACACTATCAGCATTCTTTATGATTATTATTAAATTTATTCATTTATTTTATATGTCAGCCTGTTTCCCCTCCCTTCTCTCTTCCCACTTCCTCCCCTCCCCCCCCCCACCCTCCCCCATCCATTCCTCCTTCTGTTCAAAAGGAGGCAGGCCTCATCTTAAGGTTAAGGAAACATATGGAGTGAATCATTCAATGAACTTCTATGCTTGAGTGATGGAGTCCACATGGGAACCTGAACCACCCTGTACCGCTTTAAAAGCATCAAGCTTGCAGTAGAGAATTGGCTCAATGATTACCAGCACTGGCTGCTCTTCCAGAGGGTTCAGGTCCCAGCACCCACATGGTGGCTCACAACTGTATGTAACTCTAGTTCCAGGGTATCAGATGCCCTCATCTGGCCTCCAAGGGTTCCAAGCATGCTTTTGGTGCACAGTCATATATGTAGGCAAAACACTTATACACATAACATTTTAAACAATTAAAGACCATTGCACTCAAATCTGAGCTCTCTCTTGTGTCTCAGATAGTAGCAGAAAAGCACTTGACTTCATAGTTGTCAGTGAAAAGCAGGTGATGTATCTTGTGGCTGCTAACACCTCAGAGTGACAAATTTGTTATGCTATTTCCATGGGGATATCAGGCAAACCCTTTTCTCCTTTTGTTTCCCTTCAGACCCTCATTCTGCAAACATCATATGGGGTGGTATTTCTCCAGTTCCTGGTGTTTTTGTCTCTGTATCTGTCTCCATTAGGACTTTACCATGCATGTTTCTGAAGGTTTCGGCTAAGTCAGTGTGGAAGAGTCCTAAAGGAGTGTGTGCTCTGAGTCATATGAGCTGAGGGCACTTGCTTGCCTTACCTGACTTTGGCTTTTATCCTGGACTTCTTGCCAAGGTCACATTCAGTCGTTCCCACTTCTCCTTCCATTCCTCTCTTCTCTCTGTTGAATCCTGGGATCCTTTTTACTTCTGATTCGTTGTTCTGTTTCGCACTTACTTCAGTCGTCTCTGACATCCCCCTGCTCTACTAACACCCTATATGTGAGCAAATCTTCATTTACCTTCCTGTTTGCCTTTCTCTACAGATCCCCCACACCCACCCTTGGATCTTCCCATCCAATCTGCATTCCCTTGTTTTTGTATGGATGGCTTTCAAACCCACAATTCTAGCCCTGTTTTCTTTTTCATCCTCAGCCTAGTTAGCCATCCATCCTGGTTAGCCTGTAAAGTCCAAATTTATTTTGTTCATTTGAAATCATTATTGAAAATATCCCTGCCACTCTCAAAAGTGACATATAGTGAGCTGGAGAGATGGCTCAGCAATTAAGAATGTTCTTACAGAAGACCTAGGCTCCGTTCCCAGTACCCACATTGTCAGTACACAACCATCTGTAATTCCAGTTCCAGGGAATCTGATGCCCTCTTCTGACCTACCCAGGCACTGAATGTGGACAAACACCAATACACATAAAATGGAAATAAATCTTGGTTTTATTTTTTAATGACTTGTAGAGCTGAGCTTATTTTTATTTATTTATTTTTATTTATTTTATTTTTTTAATGACTTGTAGAGCTGGTTTAGTTGGTTAAAGCACTTGCTGCACACATGAGGACCTGAGTTCAAAACCCCAGAACCCATGTAAAAGTGTAGTAAGGTCATGTGCACACCTATAACCCCAGTGCTGAGAGATGTAGAGATGGGAGTATTGATGGGGCTTGCCAGCCACCACCCTAGCTTCAGACTCAGTGAGAGACTCTGTCCTGAGGGAATAAGGTGGAAAGCGGTAGTGCAATCCCTCTGCCTCCTGGGGAATTGATACAGCAGGACATCCAATATCCTCCCCTGGGATCCCTACAAGTACATCATCATACATCTTCCCCAATCCCTAGCCCTCAACCCCCACATGCACATATAAAGTGACATATAGTAATCATGTTTTTAGTTTCTTTGGTTATTTTCTATCAACCTTTTAGTCTTTAAATGTTAGATGGAGAATTCCAGAAGTTGGATTCCATTTTGAATAGTAGAATGAAATATTTTATACTGTCTTGGGACTGGATGGGAATCATTGTCTGCCTAGTATATCCACATGGTATAAGCTACCCATCCATTAGGTACATGGTAGCTATTTTAGTTATCAAAATGACTCTCCTGGTATCATAGTTCTTGTTTTCAAATTACTCTTATTTTCCTTAGTAATAATAATTATGGCAATTGAGATGTACCTAAGAGAAATGCTTCCTTTAAAACAAAAGATGGAAGTTCTCAGCTTAATATGGAAAGACAAAACCCATATGCTGGCCATGAGATTACAAAGAAGGAAAATTAAATTTGTATTAGTTTTGCTATCACACTGCAAACTGTAGAAGTTCTATCCAATAGTGCAAGACAAGTCCTTAATTAAGATGGAAAGGGTACTACATTGTATATGGTCCTGTCCTATGAATGTTCTGGGGAATTCATTGGCAGTTTGGAGCATGTTCTTCATGGGCAAGGCACAACTGAATGGTTGACATACTGAGACTTCTTCTAGTCCCCTAGTCTACTAGCAGAGTCCACAGGCATGTGAAACACAGCAGATGGATAAAGTCAAACTTCTCAGTGTCTTCTCTAAAGACACTTGGTTTTCCTCTGTCTGTCTTAAAGGCTCCACTGGTCATCTTAATTTATACACAGAAATGAGCAGTGATATTCTTAAGTTTGACATTGTCTCTAGCCTCTGGCAGATATTAAGTCAATATGTTGAGCCCATGAAAATTAGTTCTAACTTCAACTTGTCAGTAGAGAACATTAGCAGAACCCACCTTAGCCAGATGATCAAGGTGCATGTCAAAAAGTAATATGGATCAATCACACATATCAGTATTATTCACTCCTGATACCACAAGCAGTGATGTAAAGAGCATCCCTCTTTTGATTTTCTTTCAAATGCACAACCTCAACCAAACAAGAGGAAATGTCAACTAAAGGCAGAGTGAGGATTTTTCTCTAAAATGTGTACCCAGTCATCTTGAAGAGACTCAAGGTCATAGGAAAGATTGAGACTGTCAAATTAGACCAGAGATATTTGAAAAGTAAACATGGTGCAAGATCCTAGGACAGAAAGGGGATAGTACTTGGAGAACTGGTAACTTTCCACTAAGTGCTATAGTTGAGTACCAAGTTTGGCTGTCCAGTTGAGGACTGTTGAATAGCAATGTAAGATGTTAACATAACAAGCTCAGTTAGTAAAGGATTTATCAGAACTCTTATGACATTTACCCATTGATACAAGGTCTAATTTTGTAGCCCAGTTTGGCCTTAAATTTGGAATCCCTCTTCCTCCCAGATGCTGGATTACAATGCTTGGCTCTATGACATTTTGACAACCCTTCTGAAAGGCTAAAGTAACCTCAAAACAAAAATAGTTCTTTAAGAAATTGGGAAGTTATTGTGTCCTGCAAGGGGGGAAAAAGGCCAAAGAGGAGAGAATTATTTCAACATGGAAATTAAATAAGATAACCAGAGATTACAAATTGAGGGTCCCACATTTTTTTCACAATTCCATTTTTTAACAATTAAAACCACACAATTCACCCATTTAACGTGTACAGTTCATCATGTTTTAGGATAGCCACAAGGTTGTGTCACTATCATCATAGTCTAATTTTATTTTTTAAGATTTATTTTTATAATTTTAATTATGTATATGTGGTGGGTATATGCACATATGTAAGTCCTCACATGGTTCAAGGTTGTCAGCTCCCCCTGAAGCTGGGGTTACAGGCAGTTGTAAGTCACCTGATGTGGGTGCTGGGACTCAAACTCAGGTCCTCTGGAAGAGTGGTACATGCTCTTAACCACTGAGCCATCTCTCCAGCCCCATCACAATCTAATTTTAGAACATTTTCTTCCCCATAAAATAAAGGGTTGGGATGTGGTTCAGTAATAGAGCACTTGACTGGTATTCTTAAAGCCCTGAGTTCTTTCTTGAGTACCTCAAAAAAGAAATAAAAAACTCATTCTCTGGCATCCAAAATGCCTTCTCCACTTCTAAACAGCTCTAAGAAACCCTCATTTCCTTTCTGTCTATATAGGTTTTCTTATTCTGCATGTTTATTTTAAGTGAAATCATACATGATCTTTTGTGTCTGGCTTCCTTCACATTGGCACAATATTTTTTGAGGTTTATTTCTGTTGTAACTTCTATTTCATTCCTTTCCATCATTCAGAATTGCATTGTATGGATATATATGTACTACATACATTTATCCCTTGGTCATGTGATGGATAACTAATATCTTTGGGACCATTAGCACAATGACCTTTGGTCAAATTCTTCTAGATAATTGTCTCTAGCCTCCCATGCTGTATATCTGTTGTTTCAAAAGATAGAGTGTTAGGAACCAAGCATCTGAACATTTCCACATTTCTGAGCATCCTACCCAGTACTATTTACTTATACACATAATTAACCAGGTTAGAAAGTCTTCAGAATTAAGGTAAGAAATGTTTCCCTGGGGTTCCAGAAATGGGGGTTGGGTGTCTTATTTTATGTGCAAATCAACAATCACTTTGGGGAATTATGCAGTGAATTGCTTTACTGAATAAGTGTGAGAAAGGAAAGATATTACTTGTCCAGGAATGCTATTGCCAAACTTTGTGGAAACAGAGTGTTTTCTGTGGAAACAGCATACATTGCTTTCTAGGTCATGGAATTTCCCCTCATTTGACCCAGGGGGTAAAGGAAAACTCTTATGTAACGATCATGTTTTAAAAGTTAATCTTCTGCTTGTGGGATGGTTAATAACCAACACTAGACAATTTTATCTAAGGAGAGATGACTAAGAGCCTATATTTTGCTTTTAGAAAGAGTTGATTTACATATCTAATTCATGTTCTATTAACAGAAATAAATGAAATAGAAGAGGGAAAGCCCAGGCTTGTTTTGGAGTTGAGTTAAAAGTTCCATGGTTCTGTTCAGTTGTGAAAGCAATCTTCTAAAGTCAAGACCAGAATAAACCCTGGAAACATAACTCTACTCAAATGTTGGCCTTTTATTTTAAAAATCTAGAATTTTCAGCTATTGCATGAAAGTGGTTTTTAACGTAAAGCATTTCCTGTCATTTCAATGACTCTTTCTAATAGCACTTTAAAACATACTTGCAAGCAATTTAAATTTCCATGAAGAATTTCTCGTTTCCCAGAAAATTCTATACCCTATTTGAGTTTTTCTTGGTGCTGATGTTTCACTTGTGCACAAAATGGAGGCATTTTTTCAGAGTGTGGAGTTCAGGAGAGGAAGTGGGCTAGGTATTTCTAATCCACATATATGCTCTTCTGTATGGTTACTAGACTCCTTGTTAAAGACAGTATACATCCAGAATGGAACATGGATATTAGCATTCCTATTTGGGTTCCAACATAGATGTTTACCCAAAATAAGCCCATTCAATTGTTTTCTGTTGCTGTTGAATCTGCCCCAAATCTTCTGTATTAGTTACATTTCTATCACTGTGAAAAAACACTATGACCAAGTCAACATATAGAAGGAAGCATTTGCTTGGCTTATGGTTTCAAAGGGATAAGAGTCTATGTCTATCTTGGTGGGGAAGTGTGGCAGCAATTAAGCATGGTGGCTGGTGCAGCAAGCTGAGTGCTCAAATTTTCAACCACAAACATGAAGCATAGATCGCAAATTCATAATGGTGCAAGTCTTTAAACTCTCAAAGTCACCTCCAATGGCATACTTCCTCCAGCAAAGCCACACTGCCCTAAGCCTCCCCAAACCATGCAACCAACTGGAGATCAAGTATTCAAATACCCAAGACTATGAGGGACATCTCATACATCTCATTCGAACCACCACACCTTTTTCCCCTGTCTTGAAATCAGGCATTTAGTTCCTAAGATCCAGACATTTGTCCTCATGACATTCAATCTTTCTAGACTCCCCATTTTTCTGGCTTTCTATGTTCCTTTACATACACAGTTAATTTTGTCATGGCTTGGCTTCAAACCACTTGCACAGTTGATCATGAAAATACCAATAATGTAATTTTAGACATTGATAAATGTTGTGGTTTGGATATGAAATGACTGTGTATTTGAACACCTGGTCCCCAACTGGTGATACTGTTTGGGAAGGTCCTGGATCATTTAGCCTTGCTGGAGGAAGTATGTCACTGGAAGTGAGCCTTGCTGTTTTAAAGTCCAGCCCCACTCTCTGTTCCCTTTCTATTTCCTGAGTGCAGATGCAATGTGACCAGCCAACCTCTTGCTCCTTCCATCATGCCTTTGATAGCCTCTGTTATGTCTTCCCTGCCATTATGGGATGTAACCTTCTGCAACTGTGAGCCAGAATAAACCTTTTGTTCCTTAAGTTGTTTTGTCAGGGTATTATATCATAGCAACAAGAGAATAATTGAGACAAATAGCATGCATCCCACTCAGCCACTTCATACTTAGATCACTGCTATCAGACACAGCTTCAAGATCTTTTGAGAAGCAATATCACTGAAGGACTTTCTTCCAGATTCCCTTTTGAACAGGGGAGCTTGAAGCTTTGGCAAATCCCTTGTGATGCCTAATCTTGATTGAATAAAGCTATGACTATGAAAGGCAGGGGAATGGCTCAGTTCATAAAGTTCACTTTGAAAGCATGCAGACCCAAGTTCAATCCTCAGAACCTAAATAAAATGTTAGTCATGGTAGTGTATATTAGTAATCTTGGTGCTGAAAAAGGTGGGGCAGGTGAATCCCTAGGGCTTGCTTCTAGCCAGATTAGCCTTCTTGGCAATTTCCACATCAATGAGAGACTCTGTTTTAAAGAAACAAGGTTAGTGGTGTCCAGGGAACAATCCTGGTGTTGTTTTCTGGCTTCCACATGCATGTGCACACTTGGACAGGGACACACATATGTACACATACACAGTGGGGGGAAAAGATATGCTTACAAGATTAGTAAAGCATGTGTCTGGCTATGTTTTTGAGGATTTTTCCAGAGAAGACTAACTAAGGAAGACCCACCATGAATAAGAGCAGCAACCATTTCATAGACTGGGTGCCCAGGTGGAATAACAGGGAAGAAGGAAGAAATGCAGACATTTTTTTCTCTCTGCTTCCTGGCCACCATGATGAGAGTAACTTTGTTCTACTGCATCCTGTCATGGTGTTCTGCCTTACCACAGACCCAGAAACAAGGAGACTGAAACTATGAGTCCAAATAAGTCATTATTGATTTCCTTAAGTTGTTCAGTATATACTTGACTAATATACCTGTCCAAATCCTGATAGTTGGTCACTAGAGTATTTCCTGAGCCTAGCAAGGTAACCTTATCAAAAGAAAGGAAGCAGAGGCTTATCTTGCATCTAATAATCACTGTAATCACTCCTAAGTACTCACACAATATTTCTCAAAAATCTATTGTAGACTATTGGCTAGGATGTATATCAAGTTCCTCACTCTATGGTTGTTAAAACATATATCTTCCTTCCCCTTTTGCAAATTGCAGATATATTTTCTGCTGTGGAATTTCTTTCTTTATGCTGTGAATATGTATTGCTCTGATAGGTTGATAATAAAGCTACATTGGACTATGGCAGGGCATAATGGAGCCAGGTGGGAAAATCCAAGAGAGATAGGAGAGTGGGGCAGACACTGCTAGCAGGCGCCAAGAGACACAAGATGTAAAGTACCAGTAAAGCCACAAGCCACATGCAAGATATAGATTTATAGAAATGGGTTAATTTAAGATATAAGAACTAGCAAGAAGCCTGCCATGGTCATAGTTTAGAAATAATGTAAGCCTCTGTGTGTTTATTTGGGTCTGAGCAACCATGGGACTGGACAGGACACAGAAAAACTTCCAACTACAATTTTCCTTACCACATTTAGTATTATAGGGAAATACTTACTTTCTTCAGTGTCTTTACTGGAATGCTTAAATTTGTTCATAATATCTTCTAATCATTTTGATACCTCAGGTTTCTCTTCCTTCAATTATTTTTCCCATATTCTTTTCTGGCCAAAGGTCACTTTTTCTTGTCCAAGCAGACAATGCTTTTGTTGTTTTGTTTTATCTTATTTTGTGAGACAGGGCCTCATATAGCCCACACTGGCCTTAAACTTGTCCTTGAACTTCTGAATCTCCTGCCTCTGCCTGAAAATTGCTGGTCTTGCAGGCATCTACCACCACCCACATCCAGTTTACACAATGTTGGGGATCAAGTGCAGGGCTTCATCATGCTTGACAAGTATTCTACCAACTGACCTACATCCTCAGCCCTTGTCTGACTGTTTATATTTACATTTATTTGTTTGTTTATTGGAGGTGGGTGTGCCACAGTGACATATAGAGGCCAAAGGACAATTTGGAGCAATCAGTTTTCTCTTTCCATTATGTGGGTCCCCAAGATGGAACTCAGGTCACCAGGCTTGATAGCAAACACCTTTAGCTGAGAAACCATCTCAATGACTCTGTTTATTCTTTTTTATCACAAAGTCATGAGCTACTTTACAGTTTACCAGAAGCTCTCACATGCATATGATATTTACAATTATCCTGTGAGTCAATGGTTGTGGGGAGAATTGAACTTCTATTTAATGTCATTGGAGTTGAGGGGATTCTTCCAAGATAGGAGGCCTGTTTTGACAGAGCCTGGTGCCTGCTAGCATTTGCACCACATAGCCTTTACTGCAGTTTGCATATATTGTACTGGAGAAGGTTTCAGAAGCTCACCTTTCTGACTTTATTCCCAGAAATTCTTGTTTGACCTTTCTTGCCTGCCATTCACAGAAACACGGTGTGGGAAAGGTGATTCTCACAGACCACTCCAACACTCTGGCCTTCCCATTGGCTTTTCTGTGAGGCACTTCAATGATAACCTCTCCAGAGCATCACATCTGAGATAATCCAGGTCAATAAAGCAGCTATCCTTCAAGAAATTGATCCTGGACCAGACAGATGGCCCAGCAAGTAAAGCCACCTGCTGTCAAGCTTGGTTAGTCCAGTTCCATTCCATCCCTGAGACCTACATTGGAAAAAGAAGAGAACTTTTGGGTTGTTCTTTGAGCTCCATAAGTGGACCATAGCACATGGGTACCAATTCTTTCTCTGTGTTTGTGTCTGTGTCTGTTGTGTCTGTCTGTCTCTGTCTCTGTCTCTCCTCTAAATAAATACAGAAAGTTCAAGCAAAAACTCCAGGTACAAAAGACCACCTAGCCCAACTAATATGTTCCTCTCCCACATCACTATAAAATAGTTTTGTCATATGTCTTAGAACTGAGTGATGTCTGTTGTGACTACTATTGTGTTATCAGTTGCCAAAGTAAAGAGTCATGGATTTCTTTTTTAACCTGGAACCTGAGTGAAGGACAGGGGAAAAGTAATTGTAGAAAAGAAGAAGAAGAAGAAATTGTTCCTGGGGGCCCAGGAAGATGGCTAAATGGGAAAATGGAGGACTGAGTTTGGATCCCTAGCACCCACATAAAACATTAAACACTGTAGCATATGCCTGGAATCCAAGCACAAGGGAGGCAGAAGCAAGAAGGTCTCTTGGACTTGCTAGCCAGCCATTCTAACAGAATTGGTGATCTCCAGGTTCAGTGAGAGAGTTTAATGTCAAAAAATAGGGTGGCTGGACATAGTGGCACATGCCTTTAATCCCAGCACTCAGCAGGCAGAGGCAGATGGATCTCTTGAATTCCAGGCCAGTCTGGTCTGGATGATTCTGTCTAGGCTAGCCAGGACTTCAAAATGAGACTCTGTTTCAAACAAATAAATAAAAAGTGAGGTTGGGAAGGTAGAGAGTGAGGAGAGGCAATAGTGCCTGTGAACTTTGACACCCCCCCACCTGTACACACACACACACACACACACACACACACACACACACACACACACACACACACATTGGAGGAGGGAAGAGGAGACGTCCATCCAGGAAACAAATTTGCTTTTTAAAAGAACATTTAGAAGATCCTAAAGTCAAAATTATTCCCTTCAGAGCCCCTTGCCTGCACCACCTAGCCTGAGAAGTATGTCTGCCTCCCCAAGGCATGAATAGAGCACCCCCACTTGTCTGCCTTCTACCAGACAGAACTGGCAGCACATCAGCTGCTCTGCCATTTTGCTTAATGAGACCCTCCACAGACCTCTTTCAGTGCTTCATTGCCATTACTATGCAAGCCCTTGGGGAGGTGGACTGAAGGTTACAGGGTCAGCATCAATTCGTCCAGCTTCTGTCAAGTCTCTTGGGATTCCCAGGCTCCCTTGTGCCATAAAGTGAGAGGTAGACATAAAGTCAAAAGACAGGCAACCTTTTTGATATCACTTCATTGATTCCATTTAAAGTTTTTTTTTTTCTTTTTCTTTTTCGACCTTGCATTGCTTTCCAGAAAGAAATTGGCCCTAGCCCACTAGTTTTCTGGGTGATAGTAAGATACCACAAAGAATTGCCTTAGGAGTTGGGGAGATGGCTTGGTGGGTACAGCAGTTGCTGCACTATTGTGAGGACTTGAGTTCAGATCCCCACAACCCACATAAAACGTAACCTAGTAACCAGTGTCTGTAATTGCAGCACTCAGTGGTGAGATAGGAGGAGGTGGAGTCAGAAAAATCCTCAGCGGCTCATAAACCAGCAGCCTGGTGTGTATGTAGTAGAAACCTCCACATGCACATATGCACACTAGGCATACACACACACACACACACACACACAGGAAAAGAACTTGTTTTAGTAAAAAATATGAGTATCACCTACAAAACTGCAACACAGTACTTCCCCCTGTTTCTTTTACATTTTCACCGCAAGCTTTAAAGCAGACAAGGACAGACTAAAGGGAAATTATTTCTTTGTTGTTTCGCCAAGGACTCTATCTCTTTCCTTTCAAAAACGGCCCATATCCTGGAGTTTTGAAAACTGCTATAATTGTCACAGGGCAGCTCATTCTCTGGGAAAAAAGTGAGTGAATTTCTCATTAGGAGATCATGGTTAAAATAACCTATCTGCGCTGGGACCAAATAGAACTAGAAAGTGTATTCAAAAGCCGCATTCATTGAGGAGGGAGAAAGAACAACCTTTGTCGTAATGAGCACTGGGAAGCAGCCAGCATGGAAAAGGGGCACACAATGGCCAGCTTGGTTGGCATCAGAATATACACAACCAGCTTGCTTTTGCATGTGGCATTGGGGCGCCTGGGTTTTTTCTCTGAGGCCAAATCCTTGCAGTTTTCAAGCAAAATTTGTGCACTGTAGCACTGTGATCTACCATTTTTATAGCAGATGGAAATAGTTACTATGGATTGAGCAACTCAAATGGAGCTTGGTACATTTCTATTTCAAATGATTGTAGCACATGGAGAGAGAATTAGCTTTAAATCTAGAAATGAGTTAAGTATGTCGCTGTGAAACTTTTTGTGGCTCATTTTTCAAAGACTATCCCTGGAGGATGTTTTGGTGAAATTAATTAGGTAGTGTGTGAAAATGTGTAAGCTCCTTGATCATCGGAACAGAGTAGAGACCATTGCTGGTGTCTGCCAAAGCAAGATCTGCTGTACTGGTGGAGTTGAGGGTGGGAGAGGGCGTTTACTTTATGGCTCAATGGCTTTCTGTGATCATTCCAATTCTTAAAGCAGAAGTAAAACAGATAGCTCTTGGAAAGGGATATTTATAATTTTCTCATTGGATATTTTCCAGTAACTCTATAGTGCTCAGTCAGCCCTTGATATCTGCAGGGTATTGGTCTCAGTATTCTCTTGGATACCAAATCCATGGATGCTCATGACCCTTATATAACAGCATATTAATATCTGCATATAAGATGTTTGGGATTCAGTTCAGATGATGTAGAAGAAACTTAAAGTAATAGAATTGATGTCAAGTATAAACCAGACCTGTTAGAGATAAATAAAATTTACAGTGCTAGGATATAAATGCTTGTTCACCAGGATTGACCAGCCATTAGTCCCATAAAACAAAAACAAAAACAAAAACAAAAAAACAAAAACAAACATCCCTCTGACAGCTCAAGGGGGCAGCACAGGGTAACAAATACCATTAAGACCTGCCTGTTCTGCCATTAAGTCCCCTCTTATCAAGAAAAGCATAATTCTGCCAGGTGGACAAGTATTTGGAAAGAACAATACTGGTATGCTAAAGAAATAATTCTGACAGTCTCTGTGTTGTGTAAACCTCCCATCTGGCCAAAAAGCTAGACTTACAGTATCTTGTCTCTGTTTAAATGTTCAAAGTGTAACCTAGGGCCCAGACCTAAAAGAGATTTAAGGATAACAGTTTATGTGGCATGCATAAGCCTATGGTGTATATAAGTTAGTAAAATCTATTCAAGGCTAGCTCTTTTTTAGACAGTAGCCACAGCTAACCACACACCTTTTTTTTTTTTCAGTAAAGAGCTTTTCCTGTATTAATTTCTAAGTGTGAAGAATGATTTCTCTCTGAGAAGGCAGATTATTTCTATAACACAGGCACTAGACCAATGTATGCCCTGGGTTCAGTCCCCAACATAAGGGAAATTGACATATAATACATGTCCATCTTCCCATATTCTCTAGATCACTTACAGTACACACTAGAGCATAAAAGCCATGAAATTCATTCTGTAGTTTAGAGAATAATGATAAGAAAAACATCTGTTTCATTATTTACCAAATCACTTATTTTGAAACAGTTTTATGTATCCCAAGCTGGCCTCAAACTCTCTATGTAACCAAGGATGAGCCTAAAATTTTTTGATCATCCTACCTCCAACCCAAGTGCGAGTACTATGAGCATTCAGCCTTACACACATTTGATGTGGTGGTAAGGAGAAAACCCAGCATCTTTTGCATGCTAGGCAACCACTCTACCAACTGAACTACATCCCTAGCCCTAGAAAACAAATTCTGTACATGTTCAGTGCAGACATTTTTTTTTTTTTCAAATTCTCGTTTGCTGCTTGTTGCATCTAAATGTGAATACAGGGGGCTGGCTGTGCTTGTATTTTTTGCTAGTGCTTCACAACACTTATATTGCCTACCAGGTTATTCTTATGCTTTAATGCTATGAAAAATGGGCTTAGACTTCAAAGACTCTCCATCCTGGGGACTGAGATTACAGAACCCAGAGCTTCATGCATGCTAGGTGAGTACTATACCAGTTGAGCTACAACCCCAGACTGTCTCTCTGTGGCTTTTAACTTCTGAATACCAATAGGCACTATGCTTTTGACTGTGTATCAATTTGCTTTCTCTACTGACTTGCGAACATAACCTGAGAACCCTATCATTATCTACCACAGATGATTGTCACCATTTCTGAGTTATGGACTCCTGAAGAATCTACTGATTCTCCTTCCCTTGAAGAGTGTCAGTACAAATGGAAGCAGAGTTTGGCTATATTTTTTTCAGGATTTGTATGCATGAAACCTATACTGGGGGTCTTATTTTCTATATATATATATACTCTTTGTTTATGTTTTCATTTTGGTATTACTATGTGCATATACTACTTTAGTTAATCAAATCTGTTCAGGCTATTTTTTAATTAACAAGTTCATTAGAATGCTATGAGGCTAAAAATAGATTTTTCTTATTTGGTGAAATATAATATTGAGTCCTGAGAGTGAATTTGGAATATGTTCATTATTGACTTTTTAAGTACTATAATATTTACCATCATGATTGCCAAAACCAGTGTTAAGAACCAAAATAATAGATATTCATCAGCTAAATTTTTAAAAAATTTATTTTGTTTTATGTATATCAGTGTTAGCCTGTATGTATGTATGTGCACCATGTGTTCAGTGCCTGCAGAAGCCTGTAGGGGGTGCCAGATCCCCTGCCTTGTGGGTAACTGAATCCAAATCCTCTGCAAGAGCAGTCTCTTTACCATTGAGCCATCTGTCCTGCCTCTTCCTCATCAGTTTTATCTGAGTGATTTTGAACATGAAATTTAAACTAAAAGCATATTTATGTATTTAGGCTAGATTTGAAGTCCTATGCTCCTCCTTTAGCCACCCCAGTAGCTGAGACTAACACAAGCACCAAATACAGCTGGCTGAAACAAAACCCTTCACGTAGAGAGGTATAAGTATGTTGAGAAATTGGTCGTTCTACTGGTCTCATATCCAGTTAGAAAAAAACTTTACAGTTGCCAAAAATACTTACCTGATAAGATCAAAAGGGCAAAAGTGGATAATTATGGCACTAGGAACAAAAATATTTCAATTCCTTCCTGCAGGTTTTCATACACATTTCTCATAAGTGGCTCTCTTCAAAAAACTAAGCCAGACTTGGTGGTATATGCCTTTAATCCCACAAGAAGGCAGAAACAGGTGAATCTCTTTGAGTTCAAGGCCAACCTGGTCTATTATAGCCAGGCTAGCCAGGGCTACATAGTTGAGACCCTACCTGAAAAACAAAACGTAACAAAACAAACAAACAAAAAATCCTCCAACTAAATAAAATCCTCTTTTGAGGGGTTATAGGAGTCCTAGGGTCTTACTGGGCTCTATATAGGAACCAAATTTTTTAAACTAAATCTTTTGCCATCCCAGAGGTTACTCTGTAGATATGTAGATATCCTTGCGGTGGATATATATATATATATATATCCCAGATTCCTTTCTATTTTAAATAAAAGCTGTCTTTTGCTCTTCCCAGCAAGGGTTCTGTAATATTTTTGAGAAGTATTCTTCAAGTCCACAAAACTCAAGTGATTCAAGAAAAGAAAAGCAAAATGGGCTGAGGAAACTCTAAAAAGGATTATCTTGGTTTTTTTTTTTTTTTGTGTGTGTGTGTGTGTGTGTCAAATCCCAGGTACAAAATCCACCTGGCCCAACTAGGAGGCTCTCCTTCCACCTCCAGTGAAATAGTTTTGTTTTATGTGTCGGCACTGAGTGATATCTGTTGTCACCCTTATTGTGATCTCAGTTGCCAAGGTGAGGAGACACAGATTTCTTTCTTAACCTGGGCCCCGAGTGAAGGACAGCGGTAAAACAGAGACAAAAGGGACGGTGCAGCATTATCCATTTACTTCAGTAGCTGTGCAGCCTTATTTCAAGCACTGTTGAGTTCTCTGTGGGTGGGAGGACCGTGTGTGGGAAAGAGCTTAGTTATAATAGCTGACATTTATTGAACATCTGCTATTCTAAGCACATTATATGTATTAACTCATTTGATCCCCATGACAACCACATGGATTAGCAGAGTTCAAATCCTGACTCCTCCACTTCCTTGTTGTATAAAGTTGTGCAACTTCACTGTTTTGGTGAGCTGAAACTGTTCCTGAGGGTTGATGTTAGCATGAAATGAAAAGCACTTATAATTGGGTTTGGTAATAAAAGAACTCACTGACTGATGCAAAAGAACATAAAACTCCGTTTACACTAGGAGTTATACATTAATGTTCATAGCAACATAATTTGTAATGGTTCCAAATTTGAAACAATCCAAATGTGATTCGAACAGTATAGCTGTCATCATAGCCTATATATCCTATGGAATGCTACCCATCAATGAAAAGGAAAATCAGAGGTCTGGGAAAGGAGATGAGTTGCAGAAAGGTAACAAGGGTACTATGAACAGAAAGAGCTGTTTTGTATCTTGATTATTGTAATTATACAACTGCATATAATTACTAAATTTCATAAAATTATACACTTAAAATAGGTGAAATTTAATGTATGTAAATTATACCCCAAAGCTAGAAGTTGCTGCAAATTATAAAACTGCTTAACATTAGATTTTCTTGTATTTTGGAAAAGGTGAATGAAAAATCTTAGAAAATATTTTTTTAGAGGCTGTTTGCATTTTAAAATATTTATTTTATTTTAAATTATATGTCCCTCTCTCTGTGTGCCTGTGATGTAAGTACAGGTGCCTATGGAGACCAGAGGAGGGTGGTGGATCCCCTGGAGCTGGAGTTACAAGCAGTCATGAGCTATCTGACTTGGGTGCTGGGAACTAAACATGGGTCCTCTGCAAAAGTAGGATGTACTCTTAACAGCTGAGCTACCTCTCCAGCCCTATTAGAATTATTTCAAAGAGGAATTAATACAGATGTTACTAAGACTTCTCCATATATCTGTAGACTATCAAAGTTACAAAGCAGGAAGCCAGAGGGACTTAGAATAATCTGTATCCTTTCAGAAAGTATAGGGACGTTACACAAAGAACCACCATGAAATCCCATGAGAATTTAAGATGTGCTGTTAATGGAGTCCTAGAAGATAAGCCTGACTGGGCTTGGGGGTAAGGGTAGACGCATTAGGTCCAAAGAGGAAAGGCAGAAAAATGATCGTAATCCTAGGTAGCTATGAACTTCAGAGAAGAAAGCAAATAGAACGATCATGGACACTACACAAAGATATTCCTATGGGAGGGTGCACACTACACAAAACAATGCCTACTTTATGTTAAAGTAGGAAGTAGTGGGATGGTTTTGTGTAGTGTCCATGAGAACTGAAGCATCGGGGTAGTATATGTGCAGCACAGATGGGATGAGCATTTCATGCAAACACGTTTTCAGACCTTTTGGTGAATGGTGCTCCCTCTCTTCTCGACTTCTCTTGAGATATACTAAACATTTGAACTGTCAGTGTCCCACAAGTCACACCAAAGCCTTCCTTTATGCCTTCCGCTATTCTTTAGGCTTCTGACACATAGAAGGTAACCACAGTCACTGAATGAATAAAATCACTAACAAATTATTTTTTGGTACTTAAAAAAAAGTAACCTATGAATTAAAAGGTTTCTTCATGGCATCTTCATATTGTTAACACACAAAAAAACAGAGCTCTCATTTTAAAGGGAACAAGAGATAGTTTATTCTGGAGCCATTTTGAGTGACCATGGCTTGGGAACACAGATTTAGGTTACTCCAAATTTTATGTTCCAATATGGAAGCAGTTTCATGAAGTCTTTACGGTTTTAAAGAACAAAGAACATTATGGATCAAGGTAAATATAAAATACAATGGTGGGTATATCAGAGAGGTGGGTACAGCCATGATGGGAAAGGTTTTCTATGGGCTCAAGATGCTATCTGATAGCATTCTTATTGGTGGAAGCTAGTATTCTGCTAAGCTCATAGATGTCAAAAGGTTTCTATCTATTAGTCACAAGATATTAATTCTGACACAGAGGTGAGCAAAGAATGGCTGTGCTGGGGGACAAGAACTAGCTCAGGGTAAGGTAGTTAGTCTCTGGACCTGCAACATCCCAACCTCTCCACAGTACTAAAGTTCTAATCAGTCTTTCCATTTCTGCACAGTTTTTTCTTCAAAAAATATAATTTCTTTATTGACTCTTTGGGAATTTCACATCATGCACACTAATTATGCTTACCTCTAGGTCCCCCCATATCCTCCCCTCACCCTGCAGTGTTCCCCCAAAAGAAAATTTTTAAAAATCAAACCAAAACAAAGCACAGCAAGCAAACAAACAAACAAAAACAAGAATAAAGCAGAACAACAACAACAAAACCCTCTTCACTCCTCCATCTTTCCCACCTCTCCAACACCTCTTCCTTCATTCTGGTGGCATTGGAAGTGGTGTGTCATCTAGTATACCCTTTTGTCCTATTAGCTTTATTAACAAATGTTCATTGCGATGAGTCACTGGTCTGATTCAAGGCCTTTGGTTTCTGGTACAACATCATCACTGGATCTTCACTGGAACTCCTCTGGGATATCCCACCACTGCCCCAAGTCACCAAGTCATGGAGATCCTGTAGGTATCTTTCCACAGGACCAGTGCCTTCACAAGCTCCAGTAGATCCTAGATGGGGTAGATGTTAGGGTGGACCTGGCTGCAAACACAGTTTCTTTTCAGGAGTTTTTCTTCACAATATCTACTTAGTTTTGGTTGACTGTTTGCTTGTTTGAGTTATTGTTCTTTGAGACAGGATCTTATATAGCCCAGGCTAGCCTCAAAGTGGCTATGTAACTGAAGATGACCTAGAACTTCTGATCCTTCTGCCTCTACCACCGAGTGCTGGGATTACAGACATGTACCACAATGCTTGGTTTATATGATCCTAGAATTGAATCTAGGGCCCCCTGAATGTTAGGCAAGCATTCTACCAACTTAGCTATGTCCCCAGTACCAAATCATGAACTATGTCTTATGATGTTGCCCATATTGTACACCTACAGCACATGCATGTACACACATACAAACAGAAGGGGAAAAAACACCTTCATTGTCTGTGTGCTGTGTGTGTCATTCAGGCACAGACTCTAGAAGAGTCTGGCATTGTGAATCTCTGGGTGCCCTTACACCCTACTACCATCCAGTAGGTGCTCAAGAAATGCTTGCTGGAAGAATGCATTTAGGCAGTGTCCACTGCAGAGGACAAGCAACTATCCATTTTATACAATAAGTCCAAGCCTTTCCTCAAAGCTAGGAAGAGGCACTGTATTGGGCGATGACATCATCATTAAAATACAGTTCTCATCTCAAAGGAGAGAAGAGCTAGCTAGTTTATTCTAGAGCCAGATATGAATAACCATGACTCGGGAACATAGATGCAGGTTTCCCCAAATCCCATGTTCCAATGTGGTAACATATCATGAAATTTTTACAGTAACCAAACAAGAAAATCATAAATTAAGACTGTTGGCTTGGAATGGTGGCTCAAGCCTTTAATCCTAGCACTTGGGAGGTAGAGACAGGCAGATCTCTCTGAGTTTGTGGCCAGCCTAGTCTAAAGAATGAGTTGCAGGACAGCCAGAGTTGTGTAGCATGACCCTTTCTCAGAAAAAAATTAAAAAAGAGATGTTGCAAATAATTATACCTCTCTTTGGCCTCTTTTACCTCACTTGTGCAAGGCAGAATAATGAACAACTCCTGTAAATGCCCTGGCCATACTCCCCAGAACCTGTGAATCTCCTACCTTACATGGTAAAAGAGACTTTGCTACAAAGTGAGTAAACGTCTAGCTGGGTAAACTGTCATTGCAAGGGTCCTTAGGAGGTAGGAGAGTCTGAAGGAAACTGACAAAGTGTGTCCTCCCAAGACTTCGCATTCATACCTTCGGCTCACCTGGGGATACTGACTAGCCAGATCTGGAGGAAGGGCAACTGTGGAGGAGCAAGAGGCTTTGCAATTTAATGGCCCTCCTGAGATGCATAGTATGATGATGATGCCCAGGCTGGCTGCCACTGCCCCCCCCTCCAAGACTTTGAATAGGAAGGCTCTTCATTGTCTGGCTTCTCTCTCCTTCATCACCTTTGGTCAGCTTGACTAAAATATTAGAATCCATTGGGAGCTCCTTTTTAGAAGCATGTAAATAATTAGAAGATGTTTGCAGAGAAAGCCACAAAGACTTGGAGGAGAGCCAGTTTGGGGAAAAGACAAAAACTGCAATTATTCCACCATAAGCAGAGATGGCTGAAAGATGATTTAAGAAACTGGACAGGTAACAAGGAGGAAAATGGTGGTTAACTATTAACAACCAGAGATCACCACAAGGATTCCAGTGTAGCAAATGAGCACTGTCTATGGGTTTCTTTGAGTAACAGGAGCTGCAAAGAGCCCTGGTGTCCATCTTGTTGCAGCCTCTCATTTGCTAGAACCCACCACCACATGGTCACCAAAGAATTGTGGCTTAACATTGTGCACTGAGCCACCTCAGTTGGAGGCTGTACTATATGTATAAAGATTTGGAGGTTGCTCCTGATTTGGGAGTAATTTAAAATAGAGGCCATCCCCTGGGAAGCTGCTTGCTCTTGGCTTTGGTCACACGGGTTATACTGATGGGTTGGATGCCAAACTCATCAAGTTGAATACTTAGAATTTGTATACTTGATTGTGAGCCTCCTATTTAATTATTACTAGCATTTTGGACAATGAATGCATCCATTACAAGTCAGGGTCAAGGGCTGGGGAAATGGCTCAGTGTGTAGATAAGCATAAGAATCTGAGTTCGAATCCCCAGCACAAATGTAAACCACCAGGCATTGCTGTGCTTGCCTGTAACCCTAGTATTTTCTTTCTGTATAGTCTATTAAGCCTTGGTGATTTCGGAGAACTAGGTATTGGAAATAGCTGCACCAATACGGAATCCCTAGAAAAATGCTTGCTCTAGAGAGAAAGTGCCTGTTAAGGAATTTGTGTATTTAAACCCGTACTTCCAAACCAAAAGCCATCTATTCTGTATCCTGCTTTCTCACTGAGCTGGTACACTCTTTCATGAAAATCCCTGAAGCTAGCATCAGCCCTGCTCCCTTTTGGCCCTTTGTAGTGCTGAAGAATGAAAGAATGGGGTCATTTTTTTCCCTCTCAAGCAGCAGCTTGCGATAAATAGTAATTTTGTTAGGAGACAGTTTTGTCATGCCAGGCACATTTCCTTGCGGTAGCCAGGAGAGAGCTGCAGTTCAGTTCAAATGGTGTGAAGTGGTTCAAGGCAAGCAGCTGGGAAATCAGAGCCAATCCCACGGAGCTATGGTTTGCCCAAAGCCACATCCGCTTCCTGCCTTGGGTGGTATACATTCAAACTAGCTGGCTGGCTAACCTGAAGAGCCCTCATCTTGCTAGACAGTGCAGGGAAGATTTGGCATGGTGGAGCCATCTCTAAAGGGGAGTGTATGTTGGGAATGGATCTCTCTCTCTCTCTCTCTCTCTCTCTCTCTCTCTCTCTCTCTCTCTCTCTCTCTCTCTCTCTGTGTGTGTGTGTGTGTGTGTGTGTCTGTCTGTCTGTCTGTCTGTCTGTCTGTCTCCTTTACATAAGAGAATTTAGGTGATGAGCCTCTTCTCGAAGGGTCAATGACATTCTCCCCCTCGTCACCAAACCCCTTATCAAACTACTTCAGGTTCCCTGATTGTGTGGACATGGTTGATGCTGAGGATTGGCGTTCCTTCCTAGACTCTGGAACTTTGCCATGGGTAGGCAGAGGGTGCCTGTGAGCCCAGCCTGCCTCTTGAATGGGCTTCTCTGGCTAGAACTTCAACACGGGAGACGAGCTTTCATTGCTGGGGCCGGAACGTGCCCAGTGTCAGCTCTCCTGGAAGGGAGAGAGCAGAAGAAAGTCTGCACGTGGATCCTCCTAGGCTCTGCGCTGTTTTTCCCCCTTAGGCTCTGCTGGTGCGCGCTTATGCTTTTGCTGTATTAAGCACTGCCTGGATGTTCAAGGCGCTGAGTGCTGTGAGGTCTTCTATGGAATCTTTGAGCATAGAGTAGTCTTGAGGACAAGTATAGAAAACAGTGTTTTGGCTTTTTCCTAGTACAAACATGGTCAAATGGTACTACGTGTGCTGTGGGAGGGACTAGAACAAGGTGTGGGAGGACAGGTCCCTTTGGATCAAAGTCGTAAATTCACCAACTCTTTGATCCAGGAATCCCACTTTAGGATCTGTTCTGTACCCATCCCTGTACCATGCGATGCACATAAAAGTTGAAGTGGTGATCTCCATTCCCAAACTGTAAGAACAAAATACCAGAATTCTTTATGTCCTGTGTGAAGCTAGTAGAATTTTGAAAGGTACAGCTTCAGGGGACTTGGGGGGGGGATAAGAAAATAAAAAGCAAGATCCACAGCAACGCAGGGCACACCCAGAATCCCTGGACTGAGGAGAATGATGCAGGATGCTTGCTGTCAGTTTGAGGCTACATAGCAAGACTTTTGTCTCAAAAAACAAAAACCCAACCAAACAACAAAAACAAAAATCAAATTAAGATACTGAATAAAAAATCTAGTTTCTGATTTTGTGCATGCAAATGACTTTTTTTCTTTTTGAGACAGGAGCTCACTATATAGCTCTGTTATCCTCCTGCCTCAACCTCACAAGTGCTGGGATCACAGGTGTATCCCACCACAGAAAGCTTTCACTGTATCCTTTATTAATACCGTTTTGTCAGTTGTGTCAATTAGAGCAATTATAAAGAATAAATTAAAATGCTTCAATGTAGATGACAGATCAACATCAAACTAGAATTCCTGGAGATAAGTGTGCATTCGTTTGGTTTGGTGATACACACCTTTAGTCCCAGCATTTAGGAGGCAGAGGCAAGTGCATTTTGTGAACTCAAAGCCAGTCCGGTCTATCTAGTGAGTGGCTATATCGCAGACACTGTCTCAAAAAAAGGGCGGCAGTATACATTCTCTGAACTGTTACCTTTGCTTGTACCAATTACAGCACATGATTCAGGGACCTGTTTTCATAAATAAAATTTTGTTCAAACACAATCATGACCGCTCTTTACAAATTGCTCATGGCTACTTTTGTACTAGAATTAATGGTAGAAATAAGAAGTTGTAACAAAGGTCATCAAAATCTAAAACATTTACTATCTGGTTTGGGGGTTTTGTTTCATTTTGTTTTGTTTTTTATAAGAAGTTGTACATGTGCTCCATTATTAACTAAAGTATTATTGGATGTGTGATTGTGTGTGTTGTTGTTGTTGTTGTTGTTGTTGTTTTCAAGACAGGGTTTCTCTATATAGCCCTGGCTGTCCCAGAACTCACTCTGTAGACTAGGCTGGCCTCCAACTCAGAAATCCTCCTGCCTCTGCATCCCAAGTGCTAGGATTAAAGGCATGTTCCACTACTGCCCAGTGTGTTATTGTATTTTTCAAGTTTTTTATTTTAATCTTAAGGACATTTCATTACACTTTTGATTGTTTCTTTTTTTGCCTTTTTTATTTTATAATTTAATTTAATTTTACATATCAGCCACAGATTCCCCTGTCCTCCCTTCTCCCATCCCTCCTCCCCCCAACTCACTCCCCATTCCTAATTCCTCCAGGGCAAGGACTCCCCTGGGAATTCAGCTTAGCATGGTAGATTCAGTTGAGACAGGTCCAGTCCCCTCCTCCCTGCACCAAGGCTGAGCAAAGTGTCTCAGCATAGGCCCCAGGCTCCAATCAGCCAGCTCATGCACTAAGGACAGGTCCAGGTCCTACTGCCTGGGGGCCTCCCAAACAATTCAAGCTAATCAACTGTCTCACTTATCCAGAGGGCCTGATCCAGTTGGGGGCTCCACAGCTTTTGGTTCATAATTCATGTGTTTCCATTAGTTTGCCTATTTGTCCCTGTGCTTTTTCCAATTGTGGTCTCAACAATTCTCGCTCTTACAATCCCTCCTCTTTCTCACCAATTGGACTCCTGGAGCTCCACCTGGGGCCTGGCTGTGGATCTCTGCATCTGCTTCCATCAGTCATTGGATGAGAGTTCTACCACGACAGTTAGGGTGTTTGGCCATCTGATCACCAGAGTAGGTCAGTTCGGGCTTTCTCTCGACCATTGCCAGTAGTCTATTGTGGAGGTATCTTTGTGGATTTCTGGGAACCTCTCTAGCACTTTGCTTCTTCCCATTCCCATGGGGTCTTCATTTATCATGGTCTCTCTTTCCTTGATTCAGCTGGGATCTCCTGCTCCCTTAAGCTCTCTTTCCCTCGACCCTTGCTCTTCAGTACCACTGTGTGCACATGAAATTCAGAGGACAGGTTGTGGGACTTAGTCCTTTCTTGCCATCTTGTGGGTCCTGGGGATTAAACTCAGGTCATCAGGCTTGATAGCAACTTGTCTTTACCCACTGAGCCATCTCACAGGCCTATTATTTTTCAGTCATATGTGTGTGTTCAGGGAGTTTGAAGTGGGAAATGGAGTATAACCCTCAAGACCCACCCTTCTGTCACTGTTTCCTTCAGCTGGACTTCACCTACTACAGGCTCTACAACCTCCCAAAAGAGCACTACCAGCTGGGGACCAATTATTCAAAGTCTTGGGCATTTTGCATTCAACTCAGAACAACCAGGGTATTGATGACTTTGCGACTTCTATGCAAGGGGAATTGCTAACTTTATTGTCTTAACATTATGATGACTTTTAGGAGAATACAAAATAATTGATTACATTTAGCTTTAAGCTGATTATACTCAATTGTTACAGCATGCATTTGTTTATATTTACAGTGCACACATGAATACATCAGCTTCCAGGCAATGACCGTGAGCTCCAAATAACTGATAGTGTACAGCAATACTTGATTATGACCAAATAAATGGGGCAGGAGATTGGCAGTGCTACAAGAGTTCTCAGAACACTGGAGTTGTATAGAAAGGGCTTGCAGACATCCAGACAGCTCTGTCCCTTATAATCTTTCTAATCAGCCCTCTTTTGTCTAGTTCTGTTACAACATGTTCCAAGAAATGATCATTTCATTACCACACCAGCTCTGTACCATTTCCTCTACATCTGTTTATTTACTTCACTTTGTTTGTTTGAGACAGGGTGTTGCTATATAACCTGGATGTCCTGTTTCTTGTTTAATGTAGTCCAGAATGGCCCCAAACTCACAACAAGTACCCTGCTGAAATTATAGGTGTGCACCACTACACTTGCGTGTGTATGCCTGTGCATGTGCGTGTTTGAAATGGGATCTTATGTAGTCTAGTTTGGCCTATCATCTTCCCTCTGCCTCCCTAGTGCTGGGATTACAGGCATGAACCACCATGCCCAGACTTCCCTTTATATTCTTCTGCCTTTCAACATATTAAAAAAATTATTTATCATTATTGGATTTGGAGGTTAGAGGACAACTTTAAGGAGCCGATTCTCTCCTTCCACCTTGTTTTGTTTGTTTGTTTGTTTGTTTGTTTGTTTGGGCATTGTTTTGTTTTTCAATGCAGGGTCTCTCTTGTTTCTGCCTCATTATATTCCCTAGCCAGTCTGTGAGCTTCCAGTTGAGTCTCTCTTCTCTGCCTCCCGTTCTGCCTTAGGAGTTCCAGGATTACTGAGTTGTGCCTCTAACCCTGGCTTTTTCTAATGGTTCTGGGCTTGAATTCTGATAGTAAAGGTGCACCTCAAGCTCTTATACCTACCAAGCCATCTTGCCAGACCCACACCTTATGTTCTGAGACAGGGTTTCTTACTGAAACTGGAGCTCATCTGTTGGCTAGATTAGCTGGCCAGCAAGCCTCAGGGATCCTCCTGACTCTGCCTCCACACCATGGGGATTACAGGCCTATACCTGCCGGGCCAGGCTTTTCACATGGGTACTGGGGTCTGACCTTACTGGCGTCTTCATGCTTGTACTACAAGCGCTTTACCCAGTGAGCCAGCTCTCCTGCACCTCTGAACTTTTCTGTTATGTTTCTGTAGTCCTGACATTCTCTTTCAAACTATTTCCAGATAAGGGAGTGTCCTTTGTAAGGCCCATTTAAATAGTGATCATAAGACTATGCTTTCCAAGCCCCTCTCCATTCAGGATAGCCTCCACAATCAGAGAGATGAGGTCCCAAGGTGGAATTATGTGAAGGTGTTTTGGGTGTATGGGAGCTGGTTGAGTGACATTTGTATAAGCAACAGAAGAAGTTAGAAACACAGGAAATGTGTTTGAAGTTCTTGATTACTTTTGCAGTTCTGTCTTCCCTGATATCTTTGTAATGGCCATTGAATATTCATGTAGTTCTAGGCTTAGATATAGCAAAAAATGTAGGTGTTTCTTTTCTACTTCACCTTTGATGTCCTGAAACAAAGGAGGTTAAAAAGTGACAGTGAAGGCTGGGGGTGTAGCTCAGTGGTGCTGTGTTTGCCTAGCATGTACAAGGCTCTGGGTTCTATCCCCGGTACCATTTTATAATGGAGTGATAGAAAATGTTAATGAACAAATAATACTTAAAGCACTGTTTTAGTAAAGTTACTTGTAAAAGGAACCTTGATAAACAGTGAACGTTAAAGCCATCATTTGGAAGGCCCTTTTGGCTTTACTACAAAGTCCAATATTGGGAATTACTCATTTGGCTTGATCTATAGGGGCCATTTTCTAATGCAGTCGCATTAATCTCCTTAAAGCTGAGTAACTAGTGGCTTAACAAACACATTTCCTGTGAAGAGATGGCTATGTGGAGGGCCTGAGTAATGCTGAGGAGGGGGCTGAATAAAACCATAATTCATATATCCAATCTATGTAAAATGAAATGTAAATGGGATTAGTACTGAGTTAGAATTTAGATAGGGACATTTATACATTTCTTTGAGAAATAATACACTGGAATCCATAAAGACCAGAGATCCTTATTTGTTGAAAGAAGATTTTGAGAAACAAAGTCATTGGCAAATAATACTTTGTGATTTCTGAAAATTTAATTGTATTAAGTTAATGTATGGTTGATGATCATTATGTTTTGAAAAATTACCTTCTCCTCAATTTTCCTCTCATTTTTAGCATTATTGCAGATTGAATCCAAGGCATTGTACAGGAGAAGCAAGAGCTTGAGCACCAAACTACATCCTCTGCCCTTTTAAAAGTTGGCATGGCATGGGCCACTTAAGACACTGTCTCAAAAAAAGTGATTGAATGCTAATGACTTAAATAATACATTTGTAACTATTGGGCACCTGCAATCTAAGTGACAGGTAAAAATAAGATTGGCACTTTCAACTTTTGCAGGAAAAAGTAAGCTCTACCTTCTGTATGTATTGGAAGCATTTGGACTGTTGGAAGAAGTGGGGTGGAAGGTTATTTCTTTCCAATGAACAAAAATTCTGTGAGATGGAACTTGGCAATTTTTCCTAAATAAATAGAGTTGGAAGCCTTTTGGGTGCTCAGATTTCTATTGTAAAAAAGAGACTCTCCTGGAAAATAGTAGGAGACACTTGAGTAAATGGAGGCAGGCTTGATTCCAGCTCTCACTCTCTTGGTTTTGCTTCATGTTAAAAACAATGGAAAAACTTATATGGACAAGTAAGATGGCCTAGTGGGTAAAGGTGCTTGCCACTGACCACCTAATTTTGATCCCTGGGACCAACATGGTAGAAGGTGAGAACTGACCCCCATGAATGCACATGTACACACACACACACACACACACACACACACACACACACACACTTTAGATACAACACCAAAAATATAAGGAACAAAGGGGAAAATAGGTAAATTGATGTTTTTAACTAAATTTAAATTTTTGTGTTGCAAAAGATGCTACCAGAAAAATAGAAATGCAATCTACAGAATGAAAGAAAATATTTAAAAGAGAGTGTAGAGCTTGGCATGATGGCACATGCCTTTAGTGCCAACACTCAGGAAACAGAGGCAAGTAGATCTCTGTGAGGTCAAACCAGCGTGGTCTACATTGTGAGACCCTGTCTCAATAGATAGAATCTAAGAGACTTGTATCAAGAATGTATAAAAAGTGCTCACAATTGGCAATTCAGAATGAAAGTAAAAGATTTAATCAAACATTCCTTAAAAAAAAAATACCCAGAGAAGTGCATGGAAACATGTCCTTTGGGACCTACAAAACAAAATCACAATGAAATACCATATCATACCTGCCAGAGTCAAACAGACAGAAAAAGTGTTGATGGGGTGTGGAATATTCAAAACTCTCACACTAGTGGTGGAAATGGAAAAATGTGTAGCCTAGCCATTTTGGAGAACAGCCTGGCAGACTCTCAAATGGCTAAACATAGAGTTCCCTTATGGCCCAGAAAGTCATCCCACTTCTAGGTATATACAACAAAGAGAATTGAAAACTCGGTTCACATAAAGGTTTGTCTGTAATGTTCATATTGATGATAGCCCAAAAGCCAAAACTCAAATGAAGGAACAAAATTTGTTACACACTGCAATAGAATGTGACTCAGTAATCAAAAGAAACATGTTAAGTGTGGATGACCTTTAGAAATCATTATGCTAAGTGAAAACAGGCCTGTAGTTAAAGATTACATATTGAGATTGGAGAGATGGCTCAGCAGTTAAGAGCACTGGCTGCTCTTCCAGAGGACCTAGGTTCAATTCCTGATACCCACACGAAAGCTCACAACTATCTAGAACTCTAGTCTGAGGGGATCTGCCACCCTCTTCTGGCTTCTGTAGGCATTGCATGAATGTGATACATTTACATACATGTTGGGCAAAACACAGTTAAAAAATAAAAACACATGTTTTTTAATTACATGTTAAGTGTCCAGAAAAGGCAACTTTATAAAGAAAGTATGTTATTTCTTTGTGTCATGGTTAGCAGGAAGGGTAGGAAGTAAATGCTTGGTGGGATTAGGCATTCTTTTAGGGGAAACAAAAACATTCAAAATCAGATCGTGGTAATAATTGCAATAAGCAGAAAGGTGGGAATATGTTCAAAACAGTTTGTGCAATTAGGTGAATTATAAGGTATGTCTGTAATACGTTAGAAAAGCTGTATTTGGTTGGTTTTGTTTAAAAATGGGCTCTGGCTCTAATCATACATCATAACCAGCAAAAAAAAAAAAAAAATAGGTTGGGTAAATGTTAATAACACATGATTTTGTGCTGTGCCCACTGAGTCATATTTTAATCCAGGAATAATGAATCCCTAATTATTGCTATTGTGCAGCTGAGGCTGATGTGTTTGGATAGATCTTTTTGACCACGGAAATTGTTGTTCTTTAATCAGGTCAATAAAACAATTGATGCTGGCAGATGGATGTGTCTCCTGTTCCACAGTGAGGTCATGTGGGGCCCCCTGGGCTTCACAAACCATAGGTGGAAAATGAAAGCTACTTAGCAGCATTTCTATGTATTGAGCTCTAGGGATACAATGCATTAGATGCATAAATTTTCACTGCACTGTTTGCCAAATCCCTTCTGGTAATGAAATGCTACTTGCTTAACATTATTTGTTTTTGTTTCAGCTTTGTGTGTGTGTGTGTGTGTGTGTGTGTGTGTGTGTGTGTGTGTGTGTTAGAGACAGACAGAGAGTGAGCAGGTGGAGGCTGAAGGACACACTTGGGTGTCATTTGGCATCTACCTCATTTGAGATGGTCTCTCATTGGCCTAGAACTCATGAATTAGGCTACACTGGATGGCCAGTAGGTCCAAGGATCCTGTCTCTATCTCCCCAGTGTTGGAATTAAGAAATAAACACCACCACACCTGTCTTTTTTTATGTGAGTGCCAGAGATTAACCTCAGGTCCTTATGCTTGCAAAGCAAACACTTTATCAATTGAGCTACTCCCACCCAGCCCGCTTTTTATTTGTTTTGAGATGGGGTAAAGAAGTTCTTGTTATGTTACCCAGGCTGTTATTGAACTGGATTCAAGTGATCCTCCTGCCTCAGCCTCCCAAGTATCTGCAACTATAGGTACATGCCTGGATACTTAACAGTTCCTGGGTAGAGATGATACTTTGTGGTTATTTTGTTACTTAAGGTAGAGAAATTACACCATAATTTTAAAATCAATGAGCATAAGTAATGCCCTAGGTCAGTTTCTATGACATGGGACCAGAGGAGAAAAAACATAGAAATCTTTATGAACTGCAAGACTTGACATACATGGATGATCTGGAAGAAAATATAAGGTATTATAATGAGATACACTGGGGGAACATAAATGGTGAGAACCAAATCATGGTTTTGTGCACACCATGACCCTTGAGTTGTACCTTGAAAATGAAGATATATATCAAGTTGGAAGGCAAGGAAGAGTGGGGAGAAAACTAGTCCAAGAAACAGAGGCAAGAAGATGCACAAAGGTTAACTGTGAGAAGCCTAGAAGTAGAGCAAGAGAGACCCTTGATTTGGCAGATGGGAGGGTAATTCATGTGGGTCACTGATACACAACTGGGCTAGTGGGGAATATTTTCATTGCAGATGAAGGGAAAGACTCCATGAAAACTTTCATTTTGGAGAAAAAAGTTTGGTTTTTTGTTTCAGGTGGGAAATTGTGGAGGTTGCAACTGGCCACTGCTAATGATGCAAGTCTGAGGTCAGAGAAGGTTAAAGAAAGGGTAAAGAGGGATTTTGAACTATTGATCTGCTGGCCCACATCTGTTTAGTAACTAACGTGAATGAGTAGCAAGCATGCATGCATAGTATAGAGAGGGACTTTGTCTACCATGAATGGTTGTTCCAAACTATATGTTATGTGGTGATATGGGAATGTATTGCTATAACCACTATGCAGATGCAGAACTGCATCCATGGAAGTAGAAGTTAGCTAACTTCCCAATGTGGCTTAGCTAGTACATGGCAGAGCTGTGATTCTAAAGTGTTGGGGATAAAGATACCTTTGATGAAGAGAGCATTGGGGTTGGGGTATATGGGGTTGGGGTATATGGGAGAGTACATCTGATGGGGCTGGGGATCACGAAGAGAAATGTAATCCCAGCACTAAAGAGGTACAAGCAAAGGAGAGCTTTATAAATATAAGGCCAGCCTGATCTACATAACTAGCTACAGGCCAACTAGGACTACGTAGCAAAACTGTCTCAAAATCCTCAAATGGGGACCAACAAGATGACTCAGCAGGTGAAGGTGCTTGCCACCAAGCCGGCCCACCTGAATTCAATCCCTGGGACCCACATGACAGAAAGAGAGAACCAATTCCCACAAGATGTTGACCTACATGAGTGCACTGTGTTATGCATCCACACACATACCTAAATAAATAGAAGTTCTAAAAATTCTTTTTTACCAAAATTAACAAATAACAAAAAGAGGGAAATGTAGGGCTGGGGAGATGGTTTAGCAGTTAAGAGCACTTGGTTGCTCTTGCAGAGGACCCACATGGCAGCTTACAATTGTCTGTAACTCC
Organism: Onychomys torridus; assembly: GCF_903995425.1. Lineage (NCBI taxonomy): Eukaryota > Metazoa > Chordata > Mammalia > Rodentia > Cricetidae > Onychomys > Onychomys torridus. The sequence goes on along the minus strand of NC_050466.1, from coordinate 57,797,814 downwards.
AGCTCCAGGAGATCTAACGCCCTCTTCTGACCTCTGCAGGTACCAGGCATGTATGTGGTGCACGTATATACATGCAGACAAGACACTTGTACACATACAATGAATCTTTAAAAATATTTAAAGGAATTCAATTTTGCATACTTTGAGTTTAGAAGGATGTAATATATTTAAATGGAAGTATGTATATAAGTATATGCAAGTGTGTACAGCATGTTTCCATGATTTTATGTACATAGGGACACATGTGCATTCACATATATATTTTATATTGATGCATATATTATGCCTATATATGTGATGTGTGCATGCATATGTAATGAAAGTGCCAACATATATGTACACATATAATTTCATTTATATATTTACTTATTTTGTTGAAAATAGATTCTTCTCTCATACAATACATCCTGACCACAGTTTACCCTCTCCCCACTCCTCCCAGAGCTCCCCATCTCCCTGCTCCCCCAGATCTGCCCCCTCTGTTTCCCTTCAGAAAAAAAAGCAGACCTCCAAGAGACAATGACCAAACACAAAATATTTTAAATCCTTCTAAATTTAACATATTCTAAGTTGAATTTATCTTCCCTGTCTTAATCAGACTCTATTTCTTTCCATTCACAAGTAAACTGATGTGTACATGTGGATGTGTGTACATATACATACATATATGTGGCTGTTTGGTAAATAAAAAAATGGGGTTAGAAAAGAAATCTTGTCCTCAAATCTGGAATGGAAGCTTTGGTGCCAGGAGGAATCATTTGACTCTATAAGAAAAAAGTGATTTTGTGTGTTTCACATATCCATAGATGGACCCTAGGGAAAATAAAGGGGGTAGTACAACCAGGGAAGACAGCCATGGGTAGGGAGAGCAGAATTGCCTCTCCACGGGTAACTAGCTGCTCCAGGCAGAGCTCAGCTGGAAGTAGGAGCCCAAGAGCCATCATCTGAATGTTTGTCAATGTTTTTTCAATGTTTGAGTTGGCTCTGTTTTGCACAAAGCAACAGATGGAGACCACTGACATTCTCTCATAGAAGGAGAGGGAGAGGAAGGTCGGTAGACTCTCAGCTGAGATTTGTCTATCCCTCCTGCACTTCCCAGCCATTAGTGTGAGATTCTGCCCTAAATACATGGAGCATCCTGGTCTCTGGACATGTTAGAGCATATAGATGTACCCGACCTATTCAGCTATGGGGAAGTCTCCATGTTCAATTGAACATTTCTGATGGAGCAGCTGCTTTGAGGCCACCAACATTCCTGTAAGTAACCCCTCACCCATGCTCTGTAAAGTGTGCCTGATAAATTCAGTGCTTCCCCAAGTTGGACTGTGATGGAATCGTACTTTGGGTAGCTGAGGCCCTGGAACCTATGTGAAGGAAGCCACCTTTTAAGGACTCCCTAATGGTTGTGAGCTGCCATAAAGGCTCAGAGGCCTTTACAGAATTTATTCTGAGCCAGATAAATCTCCATTTTTCCTTTTAATTTGAGAATCAGTCCTTGAGAGAATTAGTATTTCATGACATGGACCATGAATCATTTATTTTGCTAGTCCTAGAAATTTACTTGATTGACTTGATTGTGTGTGTGTATGGGGAAGAGGGACATGTATATACACACATGTGGGGAGGTGTTCATGCACAATGCAGAAGCTAGAGGAGGAAGTCAGGTGTCCTGCTCAATCACTCTTTGTGGTATTCCTTTAAAGCAAGGTCTCTCACTGAACCTGAAGCCCCAGCGATCCTGCTGTCTCCACCCCACCATACTACTGGTGTTACAGCCTTCCCTGACTTTTTTTTTGCATGGGTTCTGCCATCTGAACTCAGGTCCTCATGCTTGAGCAGCAAACCCTCTGGCTCCCTGAGTCATCTCTCCGGCTCCTCAAATGACATTCTTGTGACCTTTCAAATGAGTTAGGCCTGTTGTGTTTTGGGAGTCTCCTTAGGTGAAAGCAAGCATGAAATGTTTGCTGGCATTCCACAGACAAACCCCAGGCTAATACAGCCATGTTGCTTTCTGTTACATTTTCCCCTCATTATTCATGGAGGTGGAAAACAGGTAAACAAATGTGACAAGGGTGTCCCCTCGGAGCATTTCTTCTTTTGTCAATTTCTCTCGGCAGAGGATGCCGTTCATGCTCTGTAACAGGATTATGAAGGGATTGTAGGTTTATAATTATTATTTTTTAATCAAAGAATTGAATTGCAATTTAATGACAAGTGGGAGGCCGTTTATCACCCAGTGGCCGAATAAATACCTTCTAATAAGTTCCTAAGCCATTTTGAGAGGAGATTTGCTTGAAGAAAATTGAAAAACATACAAACTGCTTTGAGGGAGTGCAGATCATTGAATTTTAGACACTGTTGCTAAGAGCTGCTTGGTGGTTCCCCTCCCCCAGGCAAGCCCCTGGTTTTTAAAAAGCAGAAGCTTAAAAGCCTCTTTTGTGTGTGGGGGGGGGGGTGGGGGTGGGGGGATATGCTAATTGGTGGCACATTTCCCATCACAGTCTTTTTTAGTCCTGTCATTGCTGAGATATGAATGATGATAGAGAAGAGGGCAGCATCCCGAGGGTTCGGAGGCTCCTTATTGTACCAGGAGAAAGAGGATGAATCGGGTAGCAGCTCCAGTCACCCGGGAAACCCCTCAGGTCTGCAGGCTGCCCAGCACCGGGTGGGTTTTCATGAGTATGTTTGGCCCTCCCTCCTCAGATGCTGTTATCTTAGCTCCATGGCATCATCCTCTAGGGGACTGTCCAACCTCCTTCAAGAGAGACTTTGTTCTTCAAATTAATAAACAAGCCACGATGGGGGGATGGGAGAGAGACTGGGGTCAAGCTTCCACGTCCAAGACAAGGCATCGCCAAGGGGGGAAAAAAGAGAAAGAAATCAGTGTTTTGAAACGGCACCACCAACCTAATGATACCATGGCAGCAACTTAGGCCTTCAAAGCCTTGGCTTGTCGTGGCTTAATAGTGTGAGCTATATTTATTTTCATTGTAAATTTACCCAGTCAGTTTTCTCACCAGATAACCATATATGTAGCTCAGTTTTTATATTTGATACTTTCACTTTTATTTACTTATTTCGACATAGAGTCCAGCTATATAGCATTGCCTGGCATGGAAGTCACTATGTAGATCAAGCTGGCTTCAAATTCATGGGAAATCCTCCTGCCTCTGCCTCTCCAGTGCTGGGGATTACTGGTAAGTCCCACCACACCTGGCTTAGATTTTTATTTTTATAAGGCATATTTCACCAGGATTTCTGCAAAGTGAGACAACAGTACTGCATGTGGCGATTCCCCTATTCCACAATAGAAAACAAACATGTTTTCCCTCCTCCTCAGAGTAGCTGATTTTTATCCATGAAAGTGTACTAAATTAATTCCTTGTAGGGACATTTTAGCTGGGCTACTTTTCAAATATGTGGACTTTTTTATAACTGAAGAATAATGTATTCATTAGCAAGCAGCCATTAAGACCAGAAAAAGTGCTTCTAAATTGGGTTGGGGATTTAGCTCAGTGGTAGAGCGTTTGCCTAGCAAGCGCAAGGCTCTGGGTTCGATCCTCAGCTCAAAAAAAAAAAAAAAAAGACTGGCAAAAGTGCTTCTAAATTAAAATTTCACATTATTCATTAGAGGCTGTTTATGTATTTGTCGTGTGTACTTGTGGCATAGTCTATGTAGGTCACAAGTGTTAGCTGAATTCTAGCTTTGTTTTGGTTAATATTGATGGCAGTATGCTTTATGTGTGCAACAAAAAAAATATAGGCTTATAGTCTTTATTGCAGTAGTTGCTAATGTTATTATTCTTTTAAAAATGAGGGCTGGAGAGATGGCTCAGCTATTAAAAGCATGTTCTGTTGTTCTTTAAGAGGACCCGTTTGGTTTCCAGCACTCATGTTGGGTGGGCCATAGCTACCTATACCTCCAGCTCCAGGTAATTTGATGCCCTCTTCTGAGCTCCATGAGCACTTGCAATCACATGTTCACAGGCACAATGCACACACACACACACACACACACACACACACACACACACACACAGAGTAATAATAATTTTTAAAGTAAAGCACTTGACTGCATCTTTTGGTTCCTTGGGTTATACAGTCTAAAGAGTTAAAAGCATGAAAACTGTGCACTGTGGAAATGGGAAGTTGCAGTCACAGGCTATACAATGTTGTTTTGATTAAAGGGCCACATGAATGACAGTGGTCCCATAAGATTACATTACATAGTGGCAGTTTCATTTTTTACTTTTTAGAAGTACACTTGATCTCACAACAAAGGAATTGCTTAGTCATTCATTTCTTGGAACATAACCCTTCTTTGAGCAACATACAACTGCATTTGTGTCCACAAAATTCCATAGGTAGTAATAAAGATCAGAGGTTGTTCACTTTACCCCACTTCACCCTACAAAGAATGAGCTCACTTAAGTGTGCAGGTGTTAACTGGCTGAGATTATAGGTTTTGTTTTTTTCTGTAAATTAAGTCTGGAGTCTTCTGTTTGGTGGTCTGATTACTTGCATAGTAAGCATACTTTAGCATTTAGAATCATAGCCTGTGAATAGCAACCATTTTTCCAGATGGTTGATATTGTAGAAGGTCAAGGATATCAAAATGAAAAAGCATATCAGTCACCTGTTAGTGATTCAAAGCACCACTAGCCAGTGGATGCATGCCCAAGCCTTAGCTCACACCCATCAATTAGCATTGTGTGTGTGTGAGAGGGAGGTGGAGGGGGAGAGATAGAATTAGAGGGAGAGATATCTATGGTGGTGTAAGGGACAAATTTAAGAGTCACATCAATCTAAGTTGCACCTTGTATTTGGTTCTGAGTCAGTTTTGGCATAGCACTATGCTGCTGCTCTATTCAGATCACAGGAGCTTGGGGGTAACAGCCAGGCATGGTGGTGGAGGATATAATCCCAGTGCTCAGATGGCAGAGGTAAGAGGGATTCCTTCAAAGTCAAGGTCATCCTGGTCCTTAAAACACATCCCAGTGGCTAGGGCTCTGTAGAGAGACAGACCTGTCTCAAAAAAAAAAAAAAAAAAAAAAAAAAAGGCCAGGTGGCGGTGGCACACTCCTTTAATCCCAGCACTTGGGAGGCAGAGCCAGGTGGATCTCTAAGTTCGAGGCCAGCCTGGGCTACCAAGTGAATTCCAGGAAAGGCGCAAAGCTACACAGAGAAACCCTGTGTCGAAAAAAAAAAAAATAATGCAATGTGAAATCATGAGCACTTACTTCTATGGAATCATTTCTGAATTTCCCCTATGAAATGTATTAAGTATGAAGGTAATAGGCTTGAAAGGCATCTAATTTCTTTTTAATATTTTTGCCAGCACTAGTAAAAATTAGTGGAAAAAAGCTACATTTTTACAGCTAATAATAAATGTATTACATAATTCATGTGTTGACTGATCTGTCCTTACATGTGAACATGAATTACCCAGAGCTTCCATCTGTGAAAGTGGCAAAGAGGGTATACATTAAGTCCTCTAAATAACATTCTTGATTAACACAAACCAGTTGCTGGATATCTACTTAGGGGTAAAACTAGTTAAAGATGCTTAAATCATCAGAGCAACTGCCTTTAATCCTGGGCCTTAAGAGGCTGGGAGGCAGGGGGAGTGTCACAAAATTGAAGACAGCTTTGCCATATAGTGAAACTATGCCTCACAAAATCAAAACAAAACAAAGAAGAAAGTAAACATCTTAAATTTTCTAAACATATTGGAACTTCATTTTCTAGCACAGTGTCATGCTTCTCTGTCAATCCTTAGGATCAAGTGCTTAAAAAGAAAAAAATGGCTTCAAACTCATATTTGGGTCAGGGATTTGAAGAATTATTCTAAATCAAGGACTTGCTTTTTGTTCCGTTAGCCCAAATATCAATGAGTGTTTCTTCTCAGCTGTATAGTTATAGCAGCTTAGCTTCTTTGAGCACTTTATCATTTTAAGTGCTTAGAGATACTTCATATTCTCCTAAAGCAGCCATCCTCAGCTATAAGCATGTTAACCCTTGTGTGCTGCAGTAAAGCTATTAGCCTTTCTAATCATTTGTTATACAGAAAGGCATGCAAATGTGCCTACTGACCTTTTCTTAAATGTATACATTCCTTCTGCTCATATGCCACTGAATCTGCCTTGCACTTGGCTTTGTTTTTCCTGAGTGGGTGGAAATAAGTGGGCTCTCAGCTTGGAGCTGAGATTTGTCCACAATCCAAGTTTGTCCCCCGAGAGTGGGTGGAGCAGGTGACCATTATCCATCCATTATGTTCTGGCGGAGGCAGGTTGACAAGCTTGGTCCTACAGCTTACTGCCTTTGTTAAAAAGCATTTCACACCCAGCTCTGGTCCCACCTATTCATCATAAGAGCTACTTCTCATGGAGGGTTCCTAGGTCTCCTGGAAAGCCTGTAGCATACATTCTATGGCATGATTTATCAGAGTTTTATTTTAAAAATAAATTGGCCATCTTTAGTGGTGCATACCTTTAATCTCAGCACTCAGTAGGCAAAGGAAAGTAGATCTCTGTGAGTTTGAAGCCAGCTGGTCAACAGAGTGAGTTCTAGGATAGCCAGGGCTATCCAGTGAGACCCTGTCTTGAAAAATACAAAACAAAACAAACAAAGATTATCAAGTATTGATTTCCAAAAGTTTATGCTGTCTTTTCTGCTATGCTCTGCTTTGGCTCAAAAGGGTTTTATTTTTGAAAAGTATTTTGCAGATGCCACCAACAGCAAACTGCTTTCCCCTAAACATTTGATGGAATTTTGCCAAATGCTTTGAAGTCCACACAGACATTAGCATCTGCCTGATCCTATTGTTATAAATTTAGATGTTGACAGCTTACTAGATTAAGCCTCACAGGTAGGGCTAACTGCAAAATTTTCAGAGCTCAGTGCAAACTGAAAATGTGGTCTGCTTGTTCAAAGTGCAGGGAAAGGGGTTGGTAATGGTAGCTCAATTAGAAGACTGATTGGCATGTACAAGGCCCTAGGTTCAATCCCCAACATTGCATAAATTATGTGTGGTTGTACATACCTGCAATCCCAGCATACCAGGGTGGAATACATAAGACCCTGTCTCTAAAGTGGGGATCTCAAGACCTTGATGTCAAAGGTTCATTTTGAGATAAGGATGAGATACATGTTGCATGCCCCTGAAGGTAGCTCTGTTTGTGTGATCTCTGACATGAAGAAAGTCAATTGTGTTTGAAAAAAAAATTAAAACTAGAGGCAAATCTAATTTTATCTCAGATATTCAAGTGCCACCCCCCAACTTCCAGAAACAAATTCCATTTATCTGTTAAAGGGTATTACCCTTTGAGGCATGCTTTCTTTAAGCTTGTTGCTATATTCATCTCAGCCCCACTTATTTATTTATGAGGTATTATATCCTTAGGCACCCTCTTCAGATAGGCCACCTTGGGTATGGTCATGGGTGGTCTAGGGCAGGTCGAGACTGGGGACAGAAGTGCCCCTAGAAATCCAATCAAGCTAGACAAAGCACAGAAGTAAAGCCAGGCATAGTGGCTTATGCCTGGAATCTCAATACTCACTCAGAAGGCTGAGGCAGAATGATTGCTGAGTTCCATGTCAGGCCAGACTACAGAGTGAAAGCCTGTCTCAAAAAAATAACCCTAAACTCAAAAGTATGTGGGAGGCCCTCAAGGACAAGGAAAGATCTAGTAGGCTATGCAATCACCCACTAGTCAGTCCTTCCTCTGCTTCACTCTTCCATGGGACTGTGTGGCAGTAGTGGGAGCATTAAAACCTTCCAAAATAGAAATAGCATTTTGTCAGTACTATGTAGGAGGCATGTTGAGGCTTTGCAACATCTTGCTATGTTAACAATAGCCCAGTGGAGGATGTTCCTGCATGAGTTCTTCCCATAGCTGATGAATTCAAGGCTCATGCAAGGTCAGGTGACGTCACCAGGCTGGTCATGGGAGAGCTGGCTAGAATAGATGGTGGGCAAGGATGTGGCCATGAGATCCTCATTCTGTCAGGGAGGTACATAGTGCTGAGTTCTACAGAGTGGGGGAGGCAGATAGAGTGCTCTAGATTACCACATTTAGGGGAGAAAGTAGTGTAAGAGAGTTTTCTTGTTTTTTTTTCTTTTCTGTTTTTCTTCCAGTCTGCAGTTAAGGATGACCTTGAATTTCTGCTCTTTCTGCCTCCACCTCCCAAGTGCTAAGATTACAGGTGTGGTGCACTGCCATCGCTACTTTATGAGGTCCTGGGGATTGAACTCAGGGCTTCATCTGTGCTAAGTAAGTACCCTATTAACTGAGCTATGTTTTCTACCCAAGAGATCTGTGTTAAGAAAATTATCTGAACTGTTGAAGCTAAATAGTTCATGATGTTGAACATCATTTTTGCAAGGGCCCTTGTTTAGCTTTGTGTCTTTCCATCCTAACTGCCAGATTCCTGAGTTCCCAGCATTAGCATCTGAGAGCCAAGGCTCTGCTCAAACTCTGGCCTTAGCCCAAGTCCCTTTGGTTCCCTCTGCTCTTGGTGTCTCTGTCCAAGGAAGATGGCAACACCTGCTCTTAATTTATTGTGCTACAGGCAAAAAAAAAAGAAGGAAGGAAGAAAGAAAGGAAGGAAGGAAGGAAGGAAGGAAGGAAGGAAGGAAGGAAGGAAGGAAAGAAAGAAAGAAAGAAAGAAAGAAAGAAAGAAAGAAAGAAAGAAAGAAAGAAAGAAAGAAAAAGAAAGAAAAGAGAGAAACACCAAACATGGGTCAGGTTCCCTCCACAATGCTGGTACAGAGGACACCTGCAGTCCTTGTCCCTGAGTGCAGGCCTGTGTCACACATCTCACAGGTGGGCAGCTGTGGGGTCCTGTTGAGCCCAATCACTCTAGGTTGCACATGTAGCCAGAAACCTCATCTGGCCAAATGTCCATGGTGCATTTGTAAAGGTTAGCCAAATACAATTGATGCTTTCTATCTCCCAGATGAGTATGAAATGAGAACTGTTTTGAGTGGGTCTAAATGGATCTGACACTCCAAGAGGAATGTGGTGGTGGGGTCTGTGTGCCTGTCTGAGAAAGCACCTTTCCCTAGAGGCCCAATAGAAACTCATTCATCCTTATATTGACTTGATTTGAGGGAAATGTGTGTTTGAAAGGAGTCACATCATCTTTATTCTTACCCTGTCAGGCATATCCCATAATATTTCAGCTTGTGTGATATTTTACCGTCCAAATGTCTTGTGATTTAACTTCAAATTGTCTCTCTTTGACAAAGCTAGCCAAAGATACAGAGACATATACACCTGATTTAGGTGGCCTTCCTTAGGGGTACCCCACTGAATGTTGGGTTGCTCCAAGTGATCATTTCCAACCCAAGTGGAAAGCAGGTAAATGTGTATAGTGTATAGCTGCCTTCTAGTGGACAGAGCTGGCAGTTTTCAGTGAGAGAGAGGAAGGGTTAAAGTGACTGCTGCAATTGCAGAGGGGGAGGTCACCCAGGAAGCTACCTAAAGGAGAAGGGCTTGGGCTTGTGCCCTTGGGGAACTGGAAAGGCTATCTGGGGTGGAGTTTTGACAGATGATTTGAGACAATGGCTTAGTAGAGCACCCCTTCCCCCCCCCCCCCCGCTATAAAGTTGAGCAGCTCACTCATGGTAGAACACTGTACCCTCTGAGATTTCTGGGGTTATAAGAAGGAGTCACAACAGAGTCATGACTGGAATTCTAAGAGCTGCAGTCAAGACCTAACAAAGGTCTACCCCTTGTTTATACCGATCTGGTACATGTGGCATGGATGTGCTTGCTAATCAGCAGACTTCAGGAAGAGCTTGGTGGTGTACCAGTCTTAATGAGAAAACCCCAAATCCCTGGGGAATGTGATAACAAATCAAGAAGCACCTCCTCATTAGAGCAGCTATCTGTCTCCTGATGTATGCCTTGTGTACACAGCAGAATTTTTCCTTTATCGAAGTCATTAGAAAGCGGGGCTGGGGAGATGGCTCAGCAGTTCACAGCATTTAACTACTCTTGTAGAGGACCTGGGTTCAGTTCCCTGAACTCACCTGAACTCACATGGTGACTCACAACCATTTGTAACTCCAGTTCCAGGGGATTGGATGCCTTCTTCTGACCTCTGTAGGCATGCATGTGGTGCATATACATATACATAGGCAAAACACTCACAGGAATGCCTTTTTAAAATAAATTTAAAAAATTGAAAGAAATAAAAACAGGGACTATGAATGTATTTTAGTAGTGTTTGCCTACTATACACAAAGCCCCAAATTCTCTGGAAACTGGATGTGGTAGTGCACACCTACAATCCCAATACTCAGGAGGTGGAGGCAGTATCAGGAGTTCAAAGTTATCCTTGGCTGTATAGCAAGTTTAAGGCAAACTTTGGTTATAAGAAACCCTGTCTCAAAAGTAATAATTAAAAAAAAACATCTGGCTCTCATTTTTTTCTTCATTTTTTGTTAGGTTTGACTGTCTTGCAGGGATCCATTTCCCAGTATAATGACATAGTAAGGGTATTCTCTCTCTCTCTCTCTCTCTCTCTCTCTCTCTCTCTCTCTCTCTCTCTCTCCCTCCCTCCCTCCCTCCCTCCCTCCCTCCCTCCCTCCCTCCTTGGGCCTCTGATATATTGAAAATTTAAGGTCTATTAATATCCACAAGTAATCTAGACTCAAGCCATGACATCATCTTTCCACTATGTCATCTATTGGGACTGGTTATCCCTCATAAGACTGACATGGATGCTATCTGGTAATGAATGTACCCTTCTCCACGCAGTACAGGCTGCACCACCAACCAGCCAGTCACAACCACCTCTTTTGAGTGTTCTGAGTCTTGGAATTAGATAGAAATCCGTTTTACTCTATTTTCTCTGTCCTTCCTTCCATGTTAGAAGGAGAGCTGTCCCCACTTGCCCCTCTGTAGCTGGTGCCCACTCTCCTGTCCTTTGGATTCATTGTTGCTTATCCACTTCCACTTACATCTTAATCTCTTCCAACCTCAGCTGCTTTTGCAGGAGCCAACATTTGATGGACTTGCTCTTGGCCATGAGTTTCTCCTTTATCTGCTACATCTTTCCCCCTGCCTTCTCTGAGTACATTTCTTTAGAACATGGCCCACACTTTCTCTCTCCTCCTCACTTCCCAGTCCTCCAGTGATCCTTCTAAAAACTCGTTTCCATTCTAGTCTCTGTGATGCCACTGGCAAGGAAATTGGAATTTTCCGTTTCAGTGGTCTTTGCCACATCCTCCCCGTCTGACTGCTTTGACTGTGTCATGTCCCCCCACTCCCCCCACTTCTCAAAATTCTCTCCTCTGGGACAGGCCTCTGTCCTGGATCTTCTCCAGTAGCCTTGGCCTCCTTTGAGAGTACTTCCCCCGAGGCCTCCTGAATTTTGGTGGTGCTTGCACGGTGTTCTCCTTTACACCTTCTGCTTTGGCATCACACCCACTCCCATGATAATTTGTTCTTCCCTGCTGCTAGCACCCAATTCTTCATTTCCAAATTCTGCCTAGACTGAGCAGTTTTACAGGCATTGCTCACATGGCTTCCAAACGTGATTGTCTTTCTCAGTCTCTCTCACCTGGTGGGAGTTGAGTCATACGTTGTCCCCCAGGTGCCAATATAGTAAAGTCCCAGTACCTGTGAAGGTACTATTATTGGGAAATAATCTTTGTAGATATAATGAAGTGGGTGTGCAGCCATAGTTGATTGAGGTAGGCCTGAGTCTGATGTCACACACACACACACACACACACACACACACACACACCCCTTTATGACACACACACAGAAAACCATATGGTGACATGGGTAGAGGTTGGAGCATAGTTTCCAGCCAATAAAAGGACAGTGAGGACCACTGATGACTTCTGGAAGCTGGCAGAGGTGAGAAAGAATCTGTCTCATGGTCCCTTCAGAGAAAACACAGCCCTTTCCTCACCTTGGCTTTGCACTTTTAGCTTCCATAACTGTGAGAGAATAATTTCTGTTGTTCAGTGCTATCAAGTTTATGCTTCTTTGTCACAGTGGCTTTAGGAAATCAATATATCCCCTGCTCTCCTTATGTTCCCTGTGGCCTCAACACTGACTCCCCCATCTCTTTGTCTTGATGCTCAGTTGGTCCTTTCTGTCCTAGCTAGTTATAGAGCCTCTATCTTTTCCCTGTTGGTCATAGTTGCCCTGACTCTGGTCTCCTATCAAATTCCCCTCTCTGTACTCTTCCCAAAGTAGCTGATTGTGTCTCAACTGCCTACATGCTTGCTGCATGTTCGAATGCCCTCGGGGAGATTTTAAAGATCTAATGACACCACACCACACAGGCTGACTAACCAGTCACAATCTTTGGGGGTAGGGTGTATTGTTAAACCCTCCCAGGTGACTCCAGAGTCCAGCCAGGCTTTAGAGCCATTGGTTAAAAAGAGAATTTTATAGTACCATAGAAAACTCGATCAAAGGCAATGGTTCTCATCTGGGAGTTGACTTTACTCCCTCAGAAATGTACACCTAGTGAGTGGATGCCAGGAACATTCTCAAACACCCACTATGTTCAGGACATCACCTCAGTATAGAGACCCCAAGCTAAGTGTACCTTCTACTGACACTGAGCAACCTTGATATGAGAAAGAGGAAGGAAGCCACAATACTGACATTGACTCTGAGATAGATGTGGCCCATTCTACTTAAGAAAATTCACATGCCACCCCGTGCCACAGTGCCTCCTGTGCTGAGCCCGTTCCTCAGCTGGGAATGTGAAAACTGCCCAGGTTGCACCTGTCACCACCATGTCTGTGCATGCCAACCTTAGTCTTACTCTCTGAATATTTGGTTATGTGAAGTCTTTTGGTGTTGCTGTTGGGACAGAGGAGCTGGGCACACCTCAAGCTGACTGTTGTCAAATTCAAACTCAACAATTGCTGTTTTGGCAGCTCCTGAATCTTCTAATGAGGTTACTGCCTGACACTAAGCAAACAGCTGAAGAGGCTGGAAAGTAAGGGGAAAACTCCTCTTCTTCCCATAGTCGTGGACATTAGCTGAGGATCTACCCAAGAACAATCTCTGCCATTAAAGAGAACTACTATGGATGGTGGCTCACCCTTACAAAGACCCATCATTTATTTTTTGTAGTATTAATAATGGCCTCTTGTATACTAGGCAAGCACTCTACTACTGAACTACATCTTCAACTCAAACTTCACAATTTTAAAGTTATTTTATTTTATTTTATTTTATGTATACGGGTGTTTTGCCTGCATGCATGTCTTTGTACCATATGCATTCCTAGTACCCTCAGAGGGCAGAAGATCATGTCAGATCCCCTGGAACTGGAGTTACAGATGGTTCTGAGCTGCCATGTAGGTGTTGGGAATCAAACTCAGGTCCTCTGGAAGAACAGCCAGTGCTCTTAACTACTGAGTCATCTCTCCAGTCCCTAGCTCACAATTTCTAACAAGTGTTCATAAATATCATCTGATTTGACCTATGCTTTCAACTCACTATAAGGTGTAATTTCCTGTAAAGTATAGCAGATATACAGACAATATGGAGGAAAGACTTCAGGGGGGAAAATAATAATAAGTAATGAATCCAAAGGCATCTTCCAAAACTCACATTACATGAAAAATTAGAAATTCAATTATTTTACTTATAATTTAATTATTTTGTGTGCAAAAGTCACATGTGCTACAGCACACACGAGGTCAGAGTACAACTTTCTCTCTTTTCACCAAGACCCAACTCAGATTGTCAGGGTTGGCAGTGAGTGCTCTTATCCACTGAACTAGGGCACTAGCCCTCTTTTGATTTTGTGTGTGTGTGTGTGTGTGTGTGTGTGTGTGTGTGTGTGTGTGTGTATCACACTTCAAGCCTCTTGAAATCCTTCTGGCTAAAAAAAATTACAAATTGAATTATCACGAAATACAAAGGCCTTACCAAATTGGTAAGTTTTGATACAATCTAGTTGTAGCTAAAAACCAATACTTAACAATCATATTCTTAGTGTCTAGCACTATTCTGTTCTTCTAGTTTGTGTTTCTTATATTTATGCAGCATTTCCTTTGTGAGACAGTGAGGAAGGATTATGGCAGAGTATATTTCTTGTAATTTAAATGTTCTATGAGCCAAAAAGGCTTGTAGAGGAATTAGAATGAATTGAAAAAAATCTCTTCCTAGTGTTTGTTGACTCCAGCCATTTTGAGCCTTGCTCCTCAAAATTAAAAAATAAACCTAAAATATAATTCTAGAAAGTTGGGGAAAGGAGGCAATTGGCAAAATTGTTCTATGGCCATGAGGTTAGGCTAGGCAGATCACTGTGCAACTTGATGAATTTTCAGGTGAACAACCATTGTCACATATCATAGAAAGGTGACTCAGCTACTGGGGTGCACTAGATGCTTAAGGAATTCTCCTCTGCTCTTCTGATATCACTGGCAGGAAGGAGTGCTATGGTTAAGCAAGTTCTCTGTGGCCCATTAGCCCATGGATCACCCAGAGAGACATCATGGCTTGCTCATGGCAGTACTTGTAGACATTAGCACTTGGGAGACTCTTCCAAGGACATGCATGTTTACTGAACTCACTGTGATGCTCCAGCAGATGTACAGGGGGACGAGATAAGCTCTGTGAAACTGCACTTCTTTTAGACAGTACCAGCAATTTCATAAGGTTCAATCTAGTGCATCCATTTTCTGTCAACATCTCTTATTCCTGCATCAGCTTTCAGAGGTATCTCTGGTGTCTTACATCACAGGGCTCAAAGGAATATTTTCAGCTTAGGGAGCCATTTTGTATCCTGTTCATTCTACATATTCAGCTTTTCTGGCCGAAAAATATATGGATGCATACCTCAAAAGTATTTTAAACATGAATTCTGTTTTGTTCTTCTTGACAGGCTCTCTGTTGCGTCTTTCTCTGTTGCTTCTTTCTATTTCTGAATCAGATTGCTTATCATAAATATCTGTGAGATTTTTGAAGCTGCTTATGACCTGGTACAATGACAGTTTCCAGTAGTGTTGTCATAAATCATGGTCCTAACAAAAGTAAAGTTGTAAATAAGGTAAAAATAATAAATTGCTTATTTACCTGTAGAAATGCAGAAATGAACATTTTGCCCAATTGTTTTGATTTGTCACTACATTATAGAACAACAGCTGCCTCTTACATAAATATCAGTCTGAAGGAAGAGCCAAGGAAATCAGGCTCCTCTGATAGTTCTAAAATTAAATGACTTTTTTAGACACTTTATAAAAAAAACCACTGACATAGTTAATCACAATTATACTTTTAATTTTCAATTGCGTTCATCTATTTCACTCTGCATACTACACAAACACGTGTGTGTGTGTGTGTGTGTGTGTGTGTGTGTGTGTGTGTCATGATATGTGTGTAAAGGTTAGAGGATAACTGGATGTTGGTTCTCTCCTCCTATCATGTGAGTCCTAAGGACCAAGCTCAAGAAATGCTTAGCAGCAAGAACAATCTTACCAACCCACAAGGAAAACTTTTATATGCTGTCTGCCTGAGTAGACCTCAGTTGTTCTTATACAACATATTTCAAATGATCCCATTAGGGCACACTCTAAGTTTTCCCATGGACGTGGTTACACCCCCCTTCTCCCCAAAGCCTGAAGTTTTAGGTGGTGTCTTCCCAATCCCTTTACCAGGAGACAATAATATTGGCTGAAGTCATATTTAGGGGGAATAGCTGCCTGTGGGCGTGATCTTCAGGGATAATGAGTAAAGTAGAAAGTGAGATGGAAAATTAGAAGAAAATGTTGAACCAGGCCAAACTGGTTTTCAAAGTCTTTTCTTGTTCAACACGGCAGAAATGTTGAATATAAAAGGGCATGAGAGATTATCTAAAACCAAAGCATTAAAAGATCAGGCTGCCACAGGATTTTGATTTGGGATCTTCCCACATTGTTTTGAGGTATTGTACATAAACTCTATAAAACTTCGCAGACTGTTCTTTTAGAAGAGGTGGTTTCCACCTTTTCTTTAAAAAAAATTGTGTGTGTGATGTGGTGTGGTGTGGTGTGGTGTGGTGTGTGTGTGTGTGTGTGTTTGTGTGTGTGTGTGTGTGTGTGTGTGCGCGCGCGCGCGCGCGCGCGCGCGCACATGCACACATCTGGAGGTCAGAGGACAAATTGCGGCAATCAGTCCCCTCCTTCTATCATGGGCTCCCAGGGACGGGCCTCTAGTGGTCAGGCTTGGCAGCAGATAGTTTTACCTGTTGAGCCCTATCACTGGCCCTCTAACTTGCCTTTAATGTTTCCTCCCCAAGCAGACTATGGTGGGTCCAGAATTCCTTTCTCCTGTGGCTATCAATTGTTATCTTTGTATGTGACTTTAGTCTCTAGAATTTTTACAACAGGAATAATGAAGGTGAGTGGGTTAAATGCGATTATAAACTGTCTTTGAAACTGGTGATGCTTGAAATCTTGTAATCAAAATAAATATTTTAATGCTTATTGTGAGTTGAGAACATTCTGCTTGTGCAGAAGGGCTTGTGAAATCAGCCATCAGACACATTGGAATCCCTGTTGGTTCAATAGCCTTGAAGCCAGATGTTTAGAGTCCTTTTTAAAAGTACCCTCTTGAGATTTTGACTGAGGAGTTCTAATGAATAAAATGTCATGCAGATGTATTAAAAAAAAAAACTTGATTTTTGTATTTGAAACCACCAAAATACCAGCTAGATATACCTTGGATATACTGATTGTTGAATAAGCATGGGTCCCTTTTTAGAAATTGAGTTTAAGCTAAAATTCCTGATATATTAATACAAAGAAGTAGATTCTAATACTGAATTGCTACATTGCCATTGTTAAATCTATTTGGAATTTCTTCCCTCTTGCAGATTTTTATTCTCTTGTCTTTAGAATTTCTTTTAAACCAGCCTGTCTAGAGATTTGTGAAACAGAAGTATTAAAAAGAGAGAGAGAGAGAGAGAGAGAGAGAGAGAGAGAGAGAGAGCAAGCACACATCTTTTGAAGAGTCTTTGCCAGGGCTTGGGGATAAATAGAATAAGGAAAACTGATTCCCCAGAAAGGGGAGGCATAGGAAAACAGGCATTCTCCTGAGAGATAACATATAGTGTGGCCTGACCAAGTCACGTGGTGGGAGGGGGCTCTTTTCTTTCTCCTCCACATCCTTTCCTCTGATGTCACAAGTCTATTATTTCCTGGGAGAATTAATTAGTATTCATTGGGTTGCAGTTGGCAAGAAGAAAGAAGGGAGGAGAGAGAGAGAGAGAGAGAGAGAGAGAGAGAGAGAGAGAGAGAGAGATATCTTAAGAGGGAGACAGCAAGGAGAAGAGCTGGGTGGGGGAACAGGACCTTCGCGGGGTGCACTGGGAGTGGGGGGCACAGAGTGGCTGTTTTATAACTGGGATCCTCAGTGACGTATGGTTGCCTGCTTCTTGGCAGCTGTCTTTATGGACCAGTAGGCAGAGCGAAATTGACGCTGACAAGACTTTTGCATCTTGGATGGCACTGTAATCTACTGTAGAACAGAGCCTCTCAATCAGGCGGGCGGAAAGAAGAGAGACGGAGGGGAGAGGGGAGTCCAAAAGAAAAGGAAGAGGAGGGGGAAAAGTGTGTGTTGGGGGAAGCAGGGAAAAGCATTTTTGGTGGATGGTATGAAGCCAGCCATGGAAACTGCAGCCGAGGAAAATACTGAACAAAGCCAAGAGAGAAAAGGTACCCAGCGCTCTGACAATAGCCTGTTTTAAAGCTTTTCACTGAGGGTGCTTAAAAGGGGTTATCCAGATTTTGTCTCTTGTAAAATGGCTCTAAAACAATCCCGAAGGTGTGGTCTTGTTTAGGGTGGGTTTTGTCTTTATCCTGGGGACTAATGTTAATAGTGTAGCCTCTCTTCTATTTCTGTTGCAAGTATTTCAATGTAACATGGTATTTCATAGAAGGATGTCTGTAGTTTGTCACCTTGGGCTGGAGTGGGAAAACTGTCTCTTTAAAAAAAAAAACAAAAATAATTAATCATAACTTAAGTCCTGTGTTCTGCATGCTATGTTCAGGGATTAGAGGACATGTTATTCTGTATTAATGCTAAGGAGGAACTGGAGAGACATGCATGCTAAATATGCTTTGATTCCAATAATACCGGAGTAATTTAGACATGCTATAAGTTTCTTATTCTAACATGATTGTTCTTTCCATGTATCAGACTATGTCATGTAATAATCATTTATAGTGGGAGCTTGACATCAGCTTTGTCCCCTAGCACTGATAGGAGGGAAGAGATCTTTTGCTAATTATGACTTTAAGATTTAGAGAAGGAAAACTGAATAAGGGCTCCATCCTTAGAGGAAGTCTCAGACCATGTCACAATTTTGATATTCAGACTTTGGAGAAATTGGTGTTATTGCACCAAGAAAATGGCAGGAAAGAGACGCTATGCCGAGGTCAAGTTTGATGCCCCATAGAAACAGCTCAGCCACTGTTAGGTTAATGGTGTCTGGCTACACTGTAATTGATCTGTTCACTTCAAGACTAAAACTGCCATAAAATGCACAAAAACATGTTTTATAACTGCACTGGCTCAGGTTTTTAAAAAAATAATCCATCATGCTAAGGCTCTTTCTCATGGCCTTTACATTCACTTGTAGTCACTAAATGATAGTAATTCTTCAGCCACATTCTCTTTTTGAATATATGGGTTGAGCCATATGAAATTGCTGCTGTCAACCATTTTAAACATGAAAAGCACATCTATATGCAGGTTAACTTCACAGCACATTGGAGTAAAGGCTGCTTATTTTCATATAGATTTTTCTGCCTATATTAATATTCCATCCTAAACAGACCAATTTCATTTTAAAAATATATTTTAGAAGCATGATACAATCCACAAATTTTCCATTTTACCACTTTTTAACTCACAATTCAGGGGCAACAAGTACATAGCAATTTAATTTTGAAGTTTTTACTTTAGTTCAATCCTTGTATCAGGCTTGCCCCTCCCCTAACAAGACACTCTGTCTTTTCTTGCATATGATTTTTCTCTCATTTTTTTTTCTAATCTATGTGAATGGTAAAATAGCGATAAGAGAAACTCGGGTGTATTTATCAAGTTTCATTTCCATCACAATTAGCTACTAAGTCGTTGCATGTGTGATAATGTAGTAGTGTCCTGGAGGAAACTTACTACAGTTTAGAGCATTTTTCTCCTAAAGTGGATGATTTTCCTTTATACATGTTTTTTTATTAATGTCATGTTGCTTGTGGCAGATAAAACCATGGTGACCTCTACAAGACCGTCTAGGTCTGCAGAAATGGATCTTTTGTTTTTCTCTGAAAAACAAAAGGCATAAAATCTTTACTACACAACTGTGTGGCTTTTCCCATTTAGTCTCATAGACTGTCATTATTTTATATCATCTACATATTTAATGGCAGGTCTACAGGTTGCCACTGCATCCCCAATATATGAAAACTAGCTAGCTATCATTATAGAGGCAAAATTAGAAGCAAAATACCATTTTCACAGGAACTTTAAAGATGACTAGGATTCATAAACACTAGTTGTTAAATAATTTAAAAAAGGAAAGCCACTAAGCTAAGGTCCCATGTGTGATATATGTTCGGATAAAAATCTGAACCAGGAAGTTTATTTTTAATCTGCAGCAACAAGGATTGTGATCACTGTGTGGACCCCCACCCCAAGCATTCTGGAAGATGACTTATCTACGCATCTTGATTTGGATGACCAAGTTTATATGCTAGCTCCCCAAAGTCCAAACTCCCATAAGTCTCTTTGTCTTTCCCTTTGCTGGCCCATTGTTATAAAACAGTAGTCGTGAATGGTGCTGTGTGCTCATTATTTCTTTATTCCTTCAGATGTAATGTTAAGTGTCTAAAACCTGTGCTTATTTCATTGACCAGAACATTTACAAACTTAACAATATAACTTATAAAATGAACTGTGTCATTTTTGGAACTTAGAGAATCTTTGTCTTCTTCTTGCTGCAAGACTTCTTAGTTCCTAAATGTTATCCTCTACATTTTTATTACTTCTCAGAGGTTTGTATGCATATATGTGATTTCCTCTATTCCTCTTTCCCACTGGTTTTCAGTTGTTGGTTGCAGGGGCAATGTCTGTCTGTTAATTAGGGGTATTGTTGCCCAATGGCTAGCACCCAACAGCTTGTGAATGAATAGCTTTGGATAATTATTACAGTGTCTATGAAGAATGTAAATTAAACTAAGGTTTAAAAATTGATCTCAGCTTTTTCTGGTTGGTGTCCATTCCCAGAAGGAGTTTACGTAGGGGAACACATCTGAGCTATTGCAATTCAGTAACTGCCACCAAGAGGTCTGTTTCTTTAGAAACTCAATCAGAATCGCTTTGTTCTTATTTCAGACAAAAATGATCCAAGTCTTAACAAAAGGGAAAGCGTTTGTGTTTTTGCAGTGCTCTCATAGTGTTATCCAGGAATGCTGCTGAGCAACCAAAACCCACACAAAGTGTTCAGGGATAGGCAGGGGTTTGCTTTGGGTTTTTTGTTTGTTTGGTTGGTTTGGTTTTTTTGTTTGTTTGTTTGTTTGTTTGTTTTTTAAGAAAAGAAAGCAGGTTTTCTCAGACGAGTATAACAAATGCAAAATTATTACAAGTGATAGGTTTTTTTTTTTTTTAATGCAAGTATAGAATTAAAGTGGCGGAATTGAGTAAACAGATTCAGCAAAGATGGAGTGAGCAGAGAAAATGAATAAGGCAATTAAAGGAAGTGGATGATGGCTCTGCTAATAAAATGATGGAAAGCTAGCTTTCCATTTGTTTCTGTGGAGTATCACTTAAGCGTCACTTCATTTGTGAAAACAGATGTGCCTGGAATTGCTGGAAGCATGTCATCATGGGGTAGAAAAATAATTGCATATCTAACAACTCTGAAGCTCGGTTATGGGGGAACAGTATCTGTGCTGAAAATTATTTTTATTACATGCAGGAAATTGGAATCTCCCAGAATAATTGTAAGCAGGCTAGTTCAGTTCCTGTAAATCATTGCTGAAATCAATTCCAGAATCCAAGTATCAAATTAAGTTTCTAGCCACGTAGGAAGAGAGAAATGTGGTAAATTGGAAATAATGTTTGACTGAAAGTAAATTGGAGGACAGGGTCAGAATACAAGATGAATTTGAATCAGTGACTTGTTTACAACAGTAACAGATTCATTGTAATCTTTCGGCTTTTTATTTTTTTAATCTAGCAAAACATGTGCATGTTGGTTCTCCATATTTTTGTTTAGGGGAAAAAAGCAATTCTCTGAACCATTTAGCATGTTAACATTATTCTGAAGGATCCGTGACATTCTTACTGACATTTACTCACTTGTTTATGTGAATATGATACTGGGAAAGTTTTAGATGCTGTTATTCTCTGTAAGAGTTTGCCAAGGTGAACATCTGAAGTGATGGGGCCTGGGGAATAGGCTGTAGTGGAAAATGGCTGGCCAGATGGTGGGAGACATATGTGGTAGGTATGACATGGCATCTTTTAATAGTTTTAGGAGACAAAGGGTTGTAGGGGGGTTGTTTGTTTCGTTTTTAAGAAAATTTGAATGTGGAGAAAGATCTGAGCAAGTTGGTCTAGTTGTTCCATTTCTGTTATCAGTTCCATGAACACATTTTCACGACTTGGCCATGTTATTTCTTCCTTGAAGGTGAGCATAAACCTCCATTGTGGCAGTAAGTTCTAAGACCGTGTTTTTCTGTTACTTGGAAATACAGGTCAGTTTAGGGTAAGAGATCTTAGCGACACCACTTCCTAGTCTTGCTGCATCCACGGACATGCAGAACAGCCAGTGTCTGCGTGATGTCCACTCCCCTTCACCAGGACTGGTGGTGAATTGGAGTATTCCAAAGACACCCCTTTCTTCTTTTTCCTTTAGACCAAATACACATACACATGAGCTAATTGGCCAGGAGAAGGGGTGGCTATGGGATGGAGGAAGAATGGGACACACACTGGCTTTTGAGACAGGGAGGCTCCACTCCCAGTTTTACAAGTGTGCTTTGTTGCTCACCATTTGTCAGTCATTTATTCATTTCCTCATATGCTCCTTTGAAATGTCATCCTTCCTCCTGTGCCCTCAGCTCCTGTTGGAGAAGTGAAAGGCTGCTCACCCATATAGGCATCATTAGAAGTCGCATCGCATGAGTTTTAACCATATTGTGCTGTTTGGTTGCAAATAATCAACAGCAGTGACAGAGACTTTTGATCCTTAGCCAGCTCCATGATACTTCTCCTTAGAGATTGAATAAGAGAAAATAAAAGAATGCTTTGTTTTGCAGGCTGATTTTATTAATTATATTAACCACTTTGTATACCAAGCCCTACCTACCCCTTGATGCCAGGGCACAGTGCACTTTTCCTATAAATGGCTAGGTAGCACATATTTTACCCTTCCAGGCCACAGATCTTTGCTTTGCCTGCTCATTTCTGCCATCCTAGCATGAAGAAGCAGCCACAGATGTATGTGCACAAGGGGATGTAACAATATTCCAGTCGGATTTTATTTACCAAAAGAGATGGTCTGTAGGCCTGTCTGTCTAGTATTCTGGCAGAACCTTGGCTTTCCCTTCACATTCTGACTAATAGCTACAAAGATACAATGACAAACACAGCTTTAAAAAGACCTTGTTTAGTGAATGTGGTCTTCCTCACCAGCCATACTTGTCACTTGGTTGTTCCCAGTGATAATTTGTAAAAACATTCCAGCCTGGTCCCTACATCATATTATCACCGTTAATCGGGGACATGGAAGGGAGCCAAGGCATTGTTTTGCTTTTCTTTCCTCAATTTCCCATTATTTATGTCATACCCCTACCTTGGTGATGACCACTCACAATTGTATGAGCCACCATAGCCACATTTCTTCTATCATCTCAGAGGGAGCTCATGTTGAAGTCTATAGAAGGAATAGGCCATTTCCTCATTCTTGCCCATGCCTAGAATCAGCAAGGTGTTTGATTTCTGGGTATCTGGATCCTGTCCTTGGGATTAAAATGTGTAGTCTTATGTCATAAATGATGCAGATAGCTCTGTGTCCCTGTTTGAGTTTGGCTCAAAAGTACTGTATAGAAGTGAGTTTCTTTTTTCTCATATCTAAAGATTTGCTGTTGTGAAAAAAGGCCTCTCCAGAAGTATTAGTCCAAGGGATTGGAAAACGGCCATGCAGTTGTCTGATCTCATCTCTGGATCTGCTGCAGTCATCGTATTTTCACATTTTATGAAGCATCTCAAGATGCTGCCATATTTTTCTCAGAGAAATTGTCACAGTTTGAGGGCTAGAGAGAAGGCACAGTGGTTATGAGCACTTGCTGCTCTTGCAGAAGACCAGGGTTTGGTTTCCAGTACCCATATGGTGGTGGTCTCTTCTAACCTCTGTGGGCTCCAATTGCATGTGATACACAAACATACTTTCAGGCCTGAGCATGTGCACACACACACAGAAAGCAATTTTTAAATAAAATCACAGTTGGATAATCATGCATTTCCATCCATGTGAGGTTATACATAGACAGCCCCTCTGAATTGCAGCCATAGATATTATATACACATGTTCATGTGACAGTGTTCCAGTCAGACTCTGTTGACTAAGAGGGAAGTCAGCATGATAGGGATCCATATGGCCCTAGGGTGGTCCTTCACTTTCAATGAAGTACTCATCCAGCAATCATTTATCAGGAACCTATTGTGTGCTGCACATATAAAGATAAAATTTAGAACAAGACGAGGGTGGTGGGGTAGATCAATGATATAACACATGCCTAGTATGCATGATGTTCTGGATTCAATCTCTAGCACTCTCCCCCACACTCACAAAAAGAAAAATTCCTATCAAAAGAGATTAAACTACTTAAAATCTTTTTACTTGAGAGGCCAATATGAAGAAGGGCTCACAATCAACGTTCCCAAAAGGAAAGCAGCTTATACTATGAGGTGACTTGAGCCTATGGTTCTTTTCTGCCTGAGAATGTAGTATAAGCTTTGTCTAAGAGAATGGCTTTTGAAAATTGGATGAAGTTTTGGTTTTGGTTTTGGTTGGGTTTGGGTGGTACCAAGGACCAAATCCAGAGCACCGCACATGCTAAGGAAGTGATCTACTGTTGAGCTATACCCTCAGCCCTAAACACCAGAGGGCAAATATCGAATTCCAGGGAAAGCAGGCTTAATTTTATGAACCCTGAATTAACAAGGGACAGGGACTATTTCTTTAGGAACCACAGAAGTACTGCTCACTTTCAATTGGACCTTAGAATAGCTTTCACTGGCCTTAACAACTTGAGAAAAGACGAAAAGGTAGAATTTCACTTGGCCCCAGGGGGTGGGGGCAGGGGGTGGGAGGGTTGAGGAGGGGTTGAAACTAAGGTTTTGAAAGTACACCCTCTAGAGGCTGATTTTCCAACTGCATAGCTGGGCTCCACCTCCAGGTTGTGTCCCTGGGCAAGTGATGGGTCTCTTCTTGAATTCCATTTTTCACTTGTCAAGATTGAATGATAATTTCCTACGGTGGTTATAGCTAGTGAATCAGCAGGCATCACGTGTGTAACACTATGGCTAGCACACCATAAGCACTCCATAAATTATAGCTGTCACCATTATTGACAACACAAACAGGAGCAGCAAAAATAGCTTCATGGTATGTTTCTGTTCTTACTTGTGAACCTTTATTTACCTAATTGTTTTGGCATTAGAAATTTAACCCAGAGTCTTACATATGCTACACAAGTGCTCTATCACTGAACTACACTCCCAGCCCTTCTTTTTCCTTTTAAATAGGACATTTTTATCTGACCTTGAATCCAAAAGAGTCTTCTCGAAAGCATCACTAACTGAAATATGTGTCAATCTCAAATCTCTTGAGGGTTTTCAGAGCCTGGCGAGTAGAACTGGGAGATTTCTAAGGCTTGGTAAGCTTTGTGGTGTGTCTGCTGAGGATGGGCATTTACTAGCCTCACAGTGTGTTCATTTATCTGGGCTTCAATGATTTGAGGTGCCACATGGAACATTAGAACCTCATCTTCTTATGGACTCATTACCTACATCAATGCCAAAGGCATGTTTTAAATATTTAAGTTTTAAGTTTTTGTAGTACCTCACCACTTCACATATTTTATAGAATTTATAGGCATAGATGGCCCATAGTGACATTTTTAGCTTCTTAAGAATGTCAGAATTAGAATTCAATTAACATTGACTGGAAACCTATATTGCATGCCAGCCAAATTGAGAAATACTGTTGTTGTTTCTCTAATCCCCTAATAAGTGGGAAATCTATTACCAGATAGAGACCTGAGTCCCTGGGAAACCATTTGTTACCATATGAACAAGCAATTCCTTCTCTACGACACACTGAAAGATTACTGAAATATAATTCAATTCAGAATATTCTGGACTATGTGATGTCCTGAGCTGAAGATGAAGTGATAGAGACTACCTCAGGTATCAGTGGGAGGATGGGAGTTTCCTCCATAATTCAACAGGCCACAGAGGAATTTCCTGAGTTCTAGAATAGGAACTGGGCAGCATGATGGAGGGTGAGCCACTGTGCACCTTTGTTTATGCATCTGGCAATAATTACAGTGTTGTGTTGGTCTGAAAAGGAGAGAAACAAAAAGAAACACATTATGAGAAACCACATTTTTACTATCAATGGTGTCATCCTCATATGAACATTTTAGGGTAGGAGATAATACAGAAAATAGAAACAAAGAAAATGTTGGTAATTTGTGTAAACTTAAATTCAAAATTGGAGGACAAGAGTCCAACTGATTCTAAAACTTATGTTGAATTGATAAATTGGTACTGAAGGGTTGCATTTTGATAGCATATTTTTAACTCCCCATTTTCCTTTACTATATGGTAAGAGAATAAATAGAAATGCTGATAATAGAATCTTTGCTGGAGATAGACACTGACTCTTTGCCACTGAAATTGGCAGTGAACAGCAGAACTGAAATGGAAATTGGCAGGTACCACTGGATGTACCCAGGCTCAAAGAACCATCAGTACCGTCCTGTGCCAACCCTGGGGGACAGGGCTGGCCCCTTGAGCAGTCCAGGTAAATACAGCCTTGGGGTGAATTCCACAAACAACTCGACTGTTATCTTGATTGTGATTTATAATGGCTCTTTCAGTTTGGTGATATTTTATGTCTTGCTTGGTGCATTCATTTGTTGACATGGGTGTGGGTGGAAATGGCCCTTTAATAATTTTTTAATCATTTTCATTTTTCTTTCCCCCTTTCCATTCCACCCATTTTTCTCCACCTTCTTCCCACCTTCCCTCTCTTCCCGCAACCCATTTCTTTGTATCAAAGAGAACAGTGTACAGTGAGCTATGCTCTTGGGTTAACCACAGACTTTCAGATGTCTGAATCAGTAATGGGGGAAGAAGTCGGTACATACCCACCACAAGAACCAGAACTGGGTCAGAGATCTCAAGGAACCTCATCTCTGAAAATTTTGAATATGTCTATATGTCTCTTCAATAGTACTGCTTTGTACTACTCTTCTTTAGTATCAATCCATACTTGCAGGAAAGCAAAACTCAAAGCTTGTGAAATTAATCCCCACAAGGTAGGTCCTTTGAGTCCAGTTTCCATTGTCTTTGCTCATGAAAGCCACTCATCTCTGTGGCCATTATGGCGCTATGTCTGAGCAAAATGTATGTGGGTCAATTTGGAGATTTGAGATAGAGAGTTTGCTGAGCAGTATGAACCTCCCCATTCCCCATCCCCAAAGCCTGACTGTGTCTTAATGTTCAGCTCAATTATCTCAATGTAGGATGGTAGCTCAAGCCATGTAAAAGGTGATACAAAGGACTAGTGGTGGATTAGATAAACTCAATAGTAATTGTAACAGTATTGCTATCATTTTGTCTCAACCTGTGATGTCATTTCTCCCAACTGAGTTGTATACTTATTTCAGGTACCAACCAGAAATGGCAGTAGTAGGGGCTGGGGAGATGTCTCAATGTAAAAAGTGCTTGTTGCACAAGCCTGAAGACTAGAATTCAGATCCCCAGCACCCATGTAAAAGCAGATGGCAATGTGCATCTGTAATCCCAGCATGAGAGGTGTAGAGACAGGTAGATCACTGGAGCTCAAAGCCAGTTGGTGAGCTCTAGGTTTGGAAAATACCCAGCATCAACCTTTAGTCTCCAAATGTGGGCACACATGCGCGCACGCGCACACGCACACGCACACACACACACACACACACACACACACACTCACACACTCCTAAAAAGAACAAATGGCATTGTATTGAATGACACTAGAAAGAGACATTTTGGGGCATAGCATAAAATATCCTGTTGAATGGAAGACTTGTTCTCTTTCCTTTAAGACCTAAAATGGAACCATGAGGTTAATTATCATGAAATCCAATTTTGGATTTAGTTCTATGTCTTGGATCATGCACTCCATCATTCCACATAGGACTGATAGAGTGGCTGCTGCTTCCTCTTCCTCTACCTCCTCCTCCTCTTCCTCTCCTCCTCCTCTTCCTCCTCCTTTCTTCTCCTTCTTCAAGACAACGGCTCATATATCCCAGGCTGTCCTTGAACATCTGAAGGATGACCTTGTACTGGTTGGGATTACAGGTATATGTCACCATACTCAGTTTACATGGTGCTAGGGATCAAACGTAGGGCCTCATTCATGCTAGACAAGCCTTCTACCAACAGAGCTACAGCCCCAACCCATAGGTGCTTGCTTGTTCTGTGTGCCTATAAAGTGAACAAGAATAGATCAAGCATCCTTTATCATCGATCCTTCAAAGAATGTGGTGTTGAGGGCTGGGATCTTGGTTTAAAAATTGTTGTTGCCATTCACTGTAATACAACCATACAATGTATTCCTGTTCAGCAATGAAAAGGAATAAAATACCATTACATACTGTGACATAATACACATTAAAGGCATGAAGCTATATAAATGAAGCCAGACATAGGAGCTCAAGCACCATAAGACTCAATTTGTATTGAGTTTCCAGAACTGGTAACTCCTCAGAGACACTTCTTAGAGTGTGGTTGCCAGGGGCTCAGGAAGTATGAAGTGGAGATTAACTACAAATGAGCACCGAGGATCTCTCTTGGGGTGATGAAAATATTCTAAAATTAGATTGTAGGGATGATTATACAACTCCAGATTAATTCAAAACCACTGAATTATAGCATTTAAAATAGATGAGAGCCTGGCACAGTGGGACACACATCTATAATCCCAGAACTTGAGAGGCAGAATCAGTATGATTACCACAAATTAAATGATAACTTGGGCAACATTGTTCCAGTGATACATAGTAAGACCTCACCTTTTTAAAAAGTGAGTTTTCTAGTATATAAGTTATATCTGAAAGCCATGTTTTGTGTGTTTGTTTGTTTGTTTGTGTGTTTGTTTGTTTGACCATACATAGACTATCCCATTAGATATATGTAATTCAAGGGCAAAGAGAAAGGGAGTAATGCTACCCACTAGGAATCAAAAACTGCTGCTTTTGAGACAGGATGGTATTTATTTTATGAATAAGTGTTGGGGATGGCAAGATGGCTCAGTAGGTAAATGCACTTGCTACCAAGCCTGATAACCTGAGTTCAATACCTGGGACCCACATAGTGGAAGGAGAGAACTAACTCCTGCAATTTGCCCTTTGACCATAGAGTGTGTGTGTGTGTGTGTGTGTGTGTGTGTAACACACAAAAATAAATAAATGTAAAAAGGTTTAATGATACCAAGGCAGTTGGAAATCTAGAAAGAGCTTTGAGTCATTCCTGGACAACAGACACTAAGTTGTGTGGTAAAGACTAAACACTGTCATCTTCCTAGAGGAAAGCATACCTCTGTCTGTGGCTCTGAAGAGTTCTCCAGGCATTAAGCAGTTTAACCAAAGAGCACGATGTGTGTGCTTTTCATCTGACAGCCTGACCTCAGAATGTGGGGCATTTGAAACTACTGCTGCAGCTAAGAAACAAACCAACCAACCAACATTAGGGCTTTGAAGACTTTCCTGAAATCCATTGTTTTGGGGAGTCCTGAGGACCATGGGTCTTTGAAGGTGGTATGCCTGTTCGGGATGTGCCATGCATCCCACTAGCAAGGTCTGACTGCCCCTGCAGTCACTAGCCTTTCTTGAGAGCCCAGCCCATGAAGCTCCGTTGGCCATTAACTCCAAGTTCAGCACTGAGGAAGCTGAGTCCGAAACAAGTTGTCCCTGCTTCCCTCCATCCCCCAATTTAAAAATTACTTTTTGAGGCGTTTTGAAAGTGTAGCTATAATGAGAGGTCCAGGCTGCCCGTAGTATCACATTGCTGGTGATACTACAAGGAAGAATTCTGGCAGCTATCAGGTTCTTGTCCAGGGGAAAGAAAAATCCTTGCACTTGATTTGAACTTTGAATTTTAAAAAATGATCCTCCAAGATCCTAAAATGGTTTAGATGTGTTTTCACTTTTGCAAACATTCACCTCAATCCTTGGCTTCTCAGGTGCCAGATGTATGTCTGAAGTCCCATTTGTGTCTAAAGTGACATTATACTGGACAGTGTAAAATATGATGGATGAGGTCACAGAGCAAGGAGACCTGGCCCAGCCATGTCATTATCTCCCGGGAGATGTCTCCTCGGGTTTTGTTGGCTCCAAAATCAGCACAGTTTTGCCATCCTGTACTTAGATTCTAAACCAGATGGTATGAGGGGAAAAAATAGAGAATTCCATATGGCTCCTGTGTCTTTTCTCCACCCCCCTTTCCCTACATAGTTCTCAGTTTCTTTCCAAGGAGGCCGAGGAGGTGTTGATACTAGCTGACCAAGAAGTCTTTGCCAAAGAAAATGCCTCTCACCCATGCAGTCACTAGCAGAGACCACCTTACCCCAAATCTTGTTCCTCACGAGAAAGATCCAAGTTGGTCCAGTATCTGTTGCCTTGACCCCTCCTCCATAGCTTTCTTTTCTTTTCACTGTAACTGCTAAGGAGATTACACTTTTAAGACTTGATAGTTACTCTTACCATTACTCGCCCCCAGTGCCACCCCCAGAGAGGGTCCCATGCAGCCCATGCTGGACCTGAACTCTCTATGTAGATGAGAGTGACCTTGAACCCCTGATCCTCCTGCTTCCACCTCCCAAGTGCTGTTACAGTTTGATTTTATTTTATTTGTACTTTAGTTCTTTTGAGACAGGGTCTCACTATGTAACTGTCCTCAAGCTCTCTATGCAGGCCAGTCTGGCCTCAAACTCATAGAGATCCACCTTCTGCTTCCCAAGTGCCTGGGATTAAAGACATGTGTCACAATACCAGGCTTTGTGACAGTTTTAAATCTTTTTTCCTTCTCTGCTTATGAAGACACATGAGTAAGAATGATGGAGGAGAAAGTTATGGATGGGAGCTTGGGGAAAAAAACCCAAGTGTCTGCTATCTTCCTCAATATAATCAATTATGTATCAGGGATGATTATTTAACATAGGCTGCAAATCAACAGACTAAGAATGACTATTTATCAGTAAATCTGATGCTCAGACTTCAACCTAAGTAAAAACATCCACTTACTTCAGCAACCTCCAATTCTTTTTGTCCAAATGCTGGGCAGTGGTGGCTCCCACCTTTAATTCCAGCATTTAAGAGGCAGAGGCAGGTAGATCTCTGTGAGTTCAAGGCCAGCCTGGTGTACAGAGCGAGTTCCAGGACAGCCAGAGCTACACAGAGAAACCCTGTCTCAGAAAACCAACAAACAAGCAAACAAATGCAAACTACTCTGATGCTTGTATTGAGATGTCCATAGGTAAGTCCAGAAGTCCAAACAAGGAGCGCGCCCTCTCATTATGTAACAGGACGGTGAATGTAGGGAGAGGCAGGCTGGAGGAAGGGTTAGTATCCAAGCTTGACAACTTGCATTACCAAGAATGGATCCCTAAGTATCCATGCTGAGATGGGAGTGCCTGAAAGCACCTTGAGGTCACTGCTGTGATTCACTTCACACTCTGGAGGCAGTTCATCCTCCCACTTCACGGCTGACCTTTGGAACTTCTCCCTCAGGACTTGCTTTTAGCCTGACATGGAGGAGGGTTGCTACTGTCCCTTAGGCCACTCTTTCAGAACTTAAGGATGTATGGCCACTGTGTTTGAGGGCTGTACCTTCAAACACTTGAAATGTATCTCAAGAGAGAAATCCCTTCCTTACTATTTTGACATGTGCCAGGAACACAGTGCCTGTCTGTGATGGGGTTTCCTCCATCACTGGAAGGGTGGTAATGTAATGTAGGTTCTGATGGCACTTGTCACTCTGTTCCCTGGAGTCTAGGTACAGCAGCTTTCTGAGTATGTACAGCGGAAGCTGGGGAAGCTGTCTGACTATGATATGCTTCTAGCCACTCAAGTTTTCTGGTTCAGTGGAGGTGAAGACAGTGTGAGCATATTGTAGCTCTGATTTGCACTCCGAAGTTCTCTGCTTTCCAGGATTCTTTTGCTTTTTATTTTTATAAAATGTGGTCGATTGTATAGTAACTATTCCATGGCTTACTTAGAAAAACTATAATCAGCCATCTTATATATCCAGAAAACTCTTCTTGATTGTTTACAAACATTCCAATTTGGGGCTGCTATTCTGCCAGTACATGAGTAGCACTTCTTTGTGTCACAGTGGCCCAATGAGTCCCCACTGCGCTAGCTTACCTGGCCTCTTACTCTTGTGGATGCTCCTTAGCTCAGAGTAGGCAAGCAAAGAACGCGAAAAAGGAGGAGAGAATCCATCAGCCCTGGATGCTGATCTGGAGCTGTTTGTCTGGCACAACAGATACTTTTAGGAACAAAGCTTAGATTATTCCAGAATGAATAATTCTCTGTCTTTTGCAAGTGGTAATGTCTGATTGCTGCTGTTGCTGCTTCTTCTTTGCATTATTGTCAGTGGCAACTATTTAATTTTGCCTTGGCGTCTTTTGACCCTCTCAGCGATAAATAAGTGGAGATACCTTAACATAGCTGAGAAGACAACATTGGCAGCTTGAGTCGTCCTACCTCTTCAGGTTGTGTCCTTTCGGTCATCCTAATAAGCCACACACATAACCAGTTTCTGTATCTGTGACCAGCTAATACTAAATGGAATGCTCCTGGTCTCTCAAAGCCATTTAGACAGGTTTAGCCTTTCTCGGAAATTATACTTGGATTTTGTCTAGACACTTTCATGGACGATGCTTTTGCCCTAAGGAAAATAATGCCAATGATGAAATGTCTGCCTGGTAGGAGACACATGGGGTTGAAACTCTCTCACCTTACCTTCCTGTGCTTCTTGCGCTGGTTCCTGGGGGAAATTTCTGTGAGGATTGTGATACCAGCCATTGTGTCTTTATAAAATTTTATGTAAACCAGCCATGCCAATTCCCATAAAATAAAGAAATGAAGACCTTGTTTTGAGGCAGAAGTAACATGCATACATTGATGCAACAAAATACCCAATCAAAACAGCTAAAGGAAGGGTTTGTTTGAGCTCATGCTTTGAAGGTGTAGACCAGCAATTCTCAATATGTGAGTCAAGAACCCTTTGGGGGTTGAATGACCCTTTCACAGGGGTCAACTAAGACCATTGGAAAACATATATTTACATTATGATTCATAACAGTAGCAAAATTATAGTTATAAAGTAGCAACAAAAAAGTTTCTACCATCGGGAGTCACTGTAGCATGAGGAACTGTATTAAAGGGTCACAGCATTAAGGAGATTGAGAACCACTAGTATAGACCATCATGGCAAAGAAGTCATGGCAGCATGAGCATGAAACAGCTGATCACACTGCTTCTGTAGTCCAAGATCAGAGAGAGACTAAAGCAGGTATTATACACACCCTCTTTTATATTCAATCCAGGACCCCAGCCCATGGGAAGATGCTGCCTTCCCACCTCAGTTAACCCAATCTAGAAACTCCCTCACAGCCATGCCCAGAGGCTTGTCTCCTAGGTGATTTCAGATTCTGTCAAGTTGACAATCAGGATTGACAATCACCCTGAATCTATTTCAAGGGTTAAGTCTTGGCTTCCTTGTGTACTAAGTATGACAATGATATTTTGTCATGCCCAAAGATCACCAAGCCCTTCCTTATTCCTCCCTCCCCTAATCAACCTCTGCTTTGCCTTCTCTTTGAATTCCTGGGCTTTTTCTAAAATGGCCTTACAAAGATGGCTTCATGTAAGTTCTCTTGCCCTTTCT
Source organism: Onychomys torridus (assembly GCF_903995425.1). Taxonomy (NCBI): domain Eukaryota; kingdom Metazoa; phylum Chordata; class Mammalia; order Rodentia; family Cricetidae; genus Onychomys; species Onychomys torridus. The sequence goes on along the minus strand of NC_050466.1, from coordinate 57,764,611 downwards.
CATTTATCTGTTCCTACAAATAGGCATGTGACATTGATTGCTTAATAGCTCTGTGGCTTTGTCTGATTTTCATCCTTCCTGCTTCCCTTGAACTCGTCCTGTCCCCTTTGAATAAAACTCAGAAAGACTGATTCTGCCTCCACCCACAGCTGAAGACTTTAGTTTGCACCCACTCAGGCCCAGCCTACACACCAGTGCCAGATGAATCTCACAAGCACATCTCTGATCATGTCACTTGCCTGCACACAAACCTGCCCCCTCTCCCACTTGCAAATGAAGCACAGAGGCTCAGGCTGGCTTGACTGCCTCCTACAGTTGGAGGAGGGCCCACCTGCCTTTCTTTCCAACTTCTCCAAACACTACCCTGGTGTCCTTGAGAAACTCAGCTAAACCTTGGCTCCCACACCACATTGATACAGCATTCCTTCCCCAACGCCTATCATAGGAACATGCATGCTTTCCAAGGCCTAGCTACACTCTATCTATCCATAGTCCCTTTTGACAGTGTCTCACACTAACCAAGGACAGTTATCCCTACCTCACTCCCACGTCCCTATGTTGCCTCTCTTCTAATTCCAATGAAAAGTTATGTACTTCTATGTTGCTCCCTCACCACCAGCTACAAGGATCAGTGTCTTGAAGGGAATATCTAAAAGCCCTGCCACAATGTCTCCCAAATAGCAGCAAATCAACAAACTCAATGAATGGATCCAGGAAAGCAAAGATGCTTACCCCCAAATGGTCAAGGATATTGACTGTTACTAGACCTCAGCCTCACTTCCCACAGATCTCCCTGCTCTGAAAAATCAATGTTGTCTGGACTTAGAGCTAGCTTTCCCTACTCAGTGTCAGTCTCCCTCACCCCCTGCTTCCCCACTTTACCAGGCAAAGTGTTAATTAAGCATGATCTTTAGGAAAGCCAAAGACAGTTCCTATAGAAAACAAAAGAAGGGGCTAACAAGTATTTGTTTCTTGAATTTGTTTATTCCCAGCCATGTACGTGTCTAACTTTTATATGGTCACCTAGTTTCCATTGCTCACATATTATTACAAATGTTGAAGGTTAATCTATTTTAAGATTTTTATGGTGTGCCACAAAAATTAAAGTTCATTGTTAAACAGATTTTAGGGCAAACTTTTAGAAGTGTCTACTGAGAAATGATTACTTTTATGACATTAGAAATAGTCTTAGTATTCTTATTATTACATGGTTGAACATGCATATCTAGGTCTAGAAGAGAGTCAAAAGGACTGGACAGTAAGTTAGTTGACTTCATAATACTTTATAGTGCTCTGAATTGGTGATTCTCAGACTTTGGGATATTAAGCCCCTTTATACTCATAAAATTAGAGCCTCCCTGAAAAGCTTTTGCTTTTAATGATATTGGTTATATTCATAAGTATTTTTTATATAAGAAATTATAATCAATATGAAACTTTTGGTTTTGGCAGAATGAAACCCAAGAAGCTGCTTTGCACATGCTAGGCAGATGCTCTGCCACTGAGCTACATCCTCTGCTCAACTTACATATTAAAACAATAATAAACTCACCCTATGTTATCCTAAATAGTATCTTCAAAAGATAAATGTTTTCCAAATCAAAATACTTCCATGAGCAGAATAAAGATTTGTTGCTGTTGCTTAATCTTTATAATACAAGACTTAATGTGAGAGGCAACTGGATTCTGCCTCTACACTCATTCAGTGCTGTCTTGGCATATCTTACTTTAGTTGAAATATATGAAGAAAACTCCATCTCTCGCAAGTATGAGGTTGGAGGATTATTTCAATGGCCTTTTAAAATAATTACAGAATTTGAAATTCTTTTCTGCTCATGACAAGATTCATCAAGTTTCAGGTTCTTTGTAAAAGAATATTTTATTATACTTTTTTTGGAGGGTGGTCAGAAGACAACTTGCAGAAGTCATTTCTCTCTTTCCACTATGTGGGTCCTAGGGATGGAACTCTGGTCATCAAGCTTGGCAGCAAGCAGGACTTCACCCACTGAGCCATCTTGCTGGCCCAAGTAGTAGTTTCTTAAAGAATGTTCACAATGTGATATCTGAAACCATATTGATGGTCTTTTTGTACCCTGATCTATTAAAAATCAATGCTATAACCTGGACTTGGATTGACACTTATATTCAGAAATGATTTTTGTGAAGTTACACACTGATTATTTGGAAAACACTAGCAGTGTGTGTGTATGTGTGTGTGTGTGTGTGTGTGTGTGTGTGTGTGTGTGTGTGTGTGTGCCTATGTCTGAATTCCCAATACATTTACACATTTTATTAAACCACATAAAGTCCTGTGTCTTTATATCACTGCCAAGGCTTCATCAAGAAGTCATCTGAGCTGGGGAAACTGTCAGTCTCACTGTGGCAGGTACAAGTTTCCCCAAGTTCATTGGCAACGATACCATCAGTTGTTTTCTTTGAAATGACAAGCTGTTCACTTAGTTCATTTCTGAGAACATTTCTCCTAAATAGCTATGTCTGAGTAACTGCAGCCTGTCAGAGCTTCTTTCTAGAAAAAGAAAAATAGTGTTTCATGAAAAAAGGTGCTAGGTGAGCTTGTAACACAACTGAACCAGAACTTTCACAAAGGTGATGGCCATCCCTTGATGTGCAATACCCATCCAATTGCTCTGCACTTCCTCCACAGTCATTGTGCAGAACAAAGATGCAGTCTCAGGGTTGTGATTTAATAAAAGTTCCATATATTAACACACATGGCATTGTAGATGGATGGACGTCTTCTTTGTACCGAGGATGCTTTGACACAAAACCAGCTCCGCAGTTTTTTCTCTTGCTGCGATGCTTAGTGCTGAAGAATGTGCTGACTACACTTTGGAGCCAGTGTCTGCTTTGTGCTACGGCATCAGCACTTCTCCTCTGCAAATGTCAGTACAGTGGCAAAAGTAGTAAACAACGCCTTCGTCATGTTATAGAAAGAGTTGAGACTTCATGGGCCTCCTGAAAGGGCCTCAAAATCTCCCAGGGCTCAGCCAAGTTCCTTTAAAAAACTCTACCTTCCTGGCTCAGGGTGGGCCTGGCAGACCTGCACCAGAGAATCTTCTGGGAGCTGGTCCGAAAAGCAGCTGCTTGGTTATCTCCATGGACTTAAACAGGCTGAAGTGTGTGTGTGTGTGTGTGTGTGTGTGTGTGTGTGTGTGTGTGTGTGTGTAGTGCACTGAGGGGAATGCACTTGTTCAGGCCAGAGGACAGTTGCAGGTATCATTCCTCAGGTACCAATCACCTTGTTATTTGAAAAAAGGTTTTTCACTCAGCCTGGAGCTCTCCTAGTAGGATAGACTGGCTGACCAGCAAGCCCTGGGGATCTGCTCTCTATCTTCCCAGCACTGAAATTACAAAACCCCACCTCACATTTTTAATCAACTCAATTTCTCATGGTTGAATAGCAAGCACTTTACTGCTTGAGCTCTCTAGCCCCTAGACAGAGTTCTGCATGGTAAAGTATGTCAGCCACTGTTCTCCAGTAGAGCCTTGAAGGCTCTTCCTGTAAAGAAGATGTAATATCCATGGCCAACCACTCAGCTCTGCCTCCGGAACTTGACTGAAATGAATGTGGGTGGCCGTGTGCTAATAATGGATACCCAAGTTTGAATTTCATATACTTCCCATATGTCACAAAATATTTTTTTCAAGCCTCCCCTTTCCCCATTTAGACAAGATTGGGCTCACTTAGGGATAGTATGAACACAGAATAAAGGACTAGCCCAAACTGGCTTTGAACTTGTGATCCTACTGCCTCATCCTCTTTGGCATTTTGTTTCTGTCACGTATTACCACAACTGGCTAACTATCTAGAAATGTAAAAATCATTCTTCATTTGTAGCTATAAGGAGAGCAAGCCAGATTTGCCCCCATGGACCACTTTGTTGATCTGTATTCTGTATTCTTGGTTTTCTATTGAAATCACCGGGCAAGCATGAAGACTTGAACAACAAACTCTAGTTTCTGAACATTACCCACTTATCAACTGGAAATTCCAATCTAATCAATCCAGGTCAGTGGAGCTTAGACATCAGGATTCCCATATATTTCTACCATGCATTTTTTTTTAAACAAAGTGAATTTTATCTTAAATATTACTTTTTTAAAAAATTAGAATTTGAGGACTGAAGATATAACTCAGCAGTTAAAAGCATTTGCTGCTCTTTCAGAGGACTGGAGTCTCATTCCTAAGCATACATACCAGGCAGTCTACAACTACCTATACTACAACAACTACCTGTAACTCCAGCTGCTGGAATCAGATGCCTCTAGTCTCCATGGAGCACCTGCACTCACATGCACATACCCACACAAGCACACACACAGAAACATAATTTTTTTAAAAAAATTAGACAGCTGGTGACAAAGTCAAACCCTAAGGCCAAGGTTGTGCATTGTAAACTTAGAGCAGAGTTCTTCACCCTTAGCATCAAATGCAAGCACCATCCTCTGAGCATAATTGACCCCAAACTATCTCTAGACATTGCCCAGTGTCTCCTGAGGATCAAGATGGCCCCTGGTTAAGAACCAGTGCTCTAAATACTATAACTTTTTGTTTATAGTATCTCAGGCATTCTCCTCCTGGACTATGTTGACATTCGGGTCCTGATAAGTCTTTGTCATGAGAATCTGTCTTGCATGTTGTAGAATATTAACAACATCCCTAACCTATACCCACTAGATGCCAGTAGCATCCTTTACCCCACCTGTGACAACCAAAAATATCAATAAACTTTGCCAGATGTCCCCATGGGGCACAATCATCCCCTCCTAAGAATGCTACTTAGCATCCAGGAGGCTTCTGTGCACTGTCATTACTTCATAGGATTTTTAGCTGCTTCTGTTTCCCTGTAGCAGTGGCCTGAACATTGTGAAAGCTCCTTTCCTTTTGAATTTTGTCACTAAGTAAAGGGGCAAGGCATGCCCTGAGTAGAGGGGAGCATGGTGTATGCATGTGTGTGACATTCATTCCCTGGGGAAGAATCTGAGCCCTTGTTCCCGCTGGCCCTCCTTCTGAGCCAGCATTAAATCTGCAGCCAAGATCACGGATGACTTGGGCAAATCACTTGGCCATTATGAACTCACAGCCATGGCAACGGCCATCCGCAAGCCCGAGGACAAAAGGTGTTTTATTCTGTTGTTCTGTACAAAAGGTTCTAGGGATGCTGGGGACAAAATGGCCATTGACAGTTAGAGGCATTGATGTGTACTTTTTTTCTCCTTACTATGTGGTTTATATTTAAACTGTCTTAGGCTAATACACACTGGAGCTTTTGTGTGACTCAAACCTAAAACTATCTTTACGCAGAGACCAGCTAAATGAAGGCTTAAGATATTAGCTCAAAAGAAATTTGGGAGTTTGGTGAGAGAGACTGAGAATTACTAGTAAAAATATGTTTGAAACCCTGGCATTGATTTTCTTTCATTTTAATATAAGATCACAGCCATAAGAACAGAGGGGGGGGGGTGCTTTTCTTGTCCCTCTGGTTTGTGGTAACTAATATTGTGAATAATGGCTTAAAGCTTGGGAAAGTTCAAGTCTGTGGGTTTGCAAGTGTACTGAAGCAAAACATTACTCTTCCTTAATGAGCATTGTCTTTTAGCAACCTGGTGCTCTGCTGATAGGGAATGCCACCCCCATACTTCAAAACATCACTTGCCTGGGACTTCCTACCCTGGAGCTAGACTGAATCTGAGGGGGAGGCCCACTTCTTTTGCCAGTATGCACCCTGGGACCTTGGTGGGGGTGAGGGGTGCATATAAGTCAACTTTCTCCTGTGGTCCCATATCTATTTTCTCAGCCCCTGCCTATATCAGGGTAAAAGATATTTTTAATGTGAGAAGTGCTGAGGTTGTCGGGGCTTTCTTATCTCTGAGAAAACAGTGTAGTTGCAATCTTTCAAGACAGCAGAACAGTTCAGAACATTTTGTTTCTCTTCCTTAGCCCCAAAACTAACCGATTGCTTTGCAAGTGGCTAGAATATTGTGGTTGAATCTTAGGGGGCCTCCATTTTTCAGGGGATAAAATGGCAAGCACTGTGTGAAAGTAGGTGTTTCACTTGGACTCAGGATGCCACATCTGATCCTGGGAAGATGGGACTGCTAACTAGAGTGGCTTCTCCAACCTGTGCATACCACTCCAGGAAGAGGGGTGCTCGCTATGGCGCAGTACACACTGGTTGGTAGAGACTACACCCAAGATTCTGCAAGCTCCCCAGTTCTCAAAGCCACAGCTGCTCCTCCCAGAACCACCCTGTGCAAGGCACTTCCAAATAACACATGCTTCCTCCCTCTCCCTCTGCTCTCTGATCTTGTATCACTTCTTGGCTTTGGGGCTAAGAGCAAATGGACACATAATGCAGCCCAGACGGGCTTTGAATTCACACTTCTACCTCAGCTTCCAGAGTTGCTGGGATTAGAGATGTCCACTGCCGGGCCCAGCTCATATCTCTTCATGACCCCTGGAAGTTGTTGTTGCTGTCCAGTAGAAGCTGTTGGCTTCAGGTTTAGCTTTGCTGAGCTACAAGCCCACACGCTTCCTCTCATCAGCCAGAGTCATCTTGTACAACCCCTATCTGTTTCCCTGCTTTAAAATGTTTAATGGCTTTGCATGATTCTGGGGATGCATTTGTTGATGCAGAAAAGCAGCCGATATCTCAAAGTGATAGTTCATTCTAGAGCCAAATATGAGTAACCAAGTCCCAGGAACACAGATTCAGACCCCTAAATACCACGTTCTAACATGGCAATAGTTTTCATAAAAGCAAAGAACATTCATAAACCAAAGGATTTTTAAAAAACATAGGTGAGAACATCAGATAAACAGATTGCAGAAAGTGAGGAAATCTATTCTGCAGGTCTGAAAGCTATCTGATGGCATTCTTAGCCCTTTGTGTTGGTAAAGACTAGAGTCTATTTGTATATTCCAAAAGGATCTACCTAGTAAATCATAAAGATGAGTGTTACAGCAAACACAGAGGTGGGCAGTGATGGTCTGTAAGAGGGCTAAAGACAGACCAAGATTATTTGGCTCAGGACCTACAACATTCCAGGTCTCTGAACACTGTCTACTCTTTGAAAGGCATGGAATGGCTGGCCATCCTTGCTTTGGTCCAGAATCCTGCCTCACAGCAGCTCCAATAAATAAGACTATCTTTCAAAGGGCCCCAACACTTGTAATAATGGTTAAGGGAGGGGACTTCTTTAAGTTTAAATGAAAACCAAGCTGTGCCTTCACATAGACCTACACTCTCATAGCTGCCTCTTCGATATGATTTAGTAATTATATCATTAGGCAAGAATAGTTCTTCATAGACTGTTGTCTATTATCTTTATACGTAACTCTGTCCAGTTTTCTTGTTTCAGGCAGGAAGTTAAACTTGGTCTTTGTTCTCCATCCATCTTGGACAAAAGCAAGAACTGTTTTGTGAAGTTAGATTTCATTATGGTGGAATTTGACATGTCATAGAAGAAAGCAGCTGGAACTGGCCCAGTAGGGAACTTGTGTCAGGGTAGCTGATCTCAAAGTTGAGCTTCCATGAGTGTTGAGGGCTTGTTTCTACAGTGATACAGACATGGTGGAGCATAATCCAGTTGTGGGTAGCTGGATATTCACCACACAAGGAATTTTAGCTCTTTAGATAATTGGCCAACAAAGCTAAAATAAGCTCTAGGTCCACCTGGGAGTAGTATTTCCTAACCAGCTTTTTTTTCCATGTTACATATTACAAGCTTCTAATTATATTGTCTGATAGGGTCTCTAAGAGTTGTATCTGTGTGTGTAGAATGAAAATGTGGTTTCTGTTCTGGAGGAGTCACAGTTACCAGCCACAAATGAAGCCATCTGCTGGAAATATATGTTGGTCAAGACTGGCATTCACTGATGTGGTTGTGATTTCCCCAAGTTCCTGAATCCCTGGTTTCTCCTGCTGTTACCAGACTAGATCCACAACACACAGTGTAAGGTGTCTGTGAGAGCGAGAAATTGCAGAGCAACATTAGCCTTGATCAAGTGTTGAATTTGGGACTGGACGGCATTGTTCTCTTAACCCCACTTGTGTTTTTGAGCCTGGGAGCAGCTGTGATAGTTCCTTTGAAAAAAAAGGCAGAATACTCTAACCCTCTGGATAAAAGAGCCTTTCAGAGCAGCCACTGTGGATTTGGAAGGATGTGTTCCATTGTTAAAGGCTGAATGAATGTGCTATACTGTAACACTTAACCCTAACTCCAAATGACAAGAAAAGATATGGGTTGTTAAAAATACATATGCACCCAAAATATCCCGAAATGAATGAGCACTTTATCAGGTTATATATCATGGTCATCACCGAAGTGAGGGAGGCATTGCGGCACAAAGCCTTCCTGCCCCATCTCCAGTATGAATTACATCCCTCTGGCACCCCTCCCTCTTCTCTGCTTCTCTCCACTGGTCCTCTGATAGTCTGTGTCCTGACCCTCATCATGCTACCAGGGATGACTATGCTCCACTGGATAGCCGTGAATGTGCTTCAACACAAAATAATAAAAGTTACCTAAAACATGAGGGGTTTTAAAATTTATTTTGTGATTCAATTGTGCAGTTCTTGAACGAGAGCTTTGTAAATGCCAGTGTTGTTTTGCAGTGTTAAAAGGGTAGACGTGCCTGAGTGAAGTCTATTCTTTGAAGCAGCATCAGACTGATTTTGATGAAGGTGAAGGCATCTTATTTCAGATGTGTGTACCTGGTGCTAACCCAGTAGGTCTTCAAAAGTACCTAATGAATGAAATCCAAGGTGATTTCATCGGGTTCACTTAGAACCCAGTTCATATTACAGACAAGCAAATAAATGGTAAGTCTGAATTTTGTGATAATAAAACATGGTTAATTTACAACATCCATTATGGCAGCCACTAGCTCCAGTGGTTACCCAGGGAATGTGACCAGTGTTACTGAGGAAATGAAGTTTTCTTTTTACTTCATCTTAAATAACTTAAATTTCAATAGTCACATGTGCCAGTGACTACTTGATCAGGTGACATAGTCCTGGAGCCACACAGCTGTTTAATAAAGATCAGATACAACAGCAAGCATCCATCTTGTTCTTCATATTATCACAGAAACTGAGAATAGGAGGAGGTCGATAATGATCCAAAATACACTAGTCTATCTTTTCTTTATCTTTCAGGACAGATCAAGGCCAAGGATGTAGGTTTCTCTAAATTTAGGAGCCTGGGGAGAATTTGGACTTTAGTTGCATCCCTTCCACTCGGTCCCCAGAAAGTCATGTGGCAAAAAAATAAAATAAACAAACAAACAAAAAAAAACCTGAGTTCCAACATCCATGTTCACAAAGGTCTTTAAGGAATTAACTTGCTAATGAACTTGGAACCATTTTGTGCACTGGTTCTTTTATGAGGTTTTCCACATCAGAGTTAGACCTTCATGAATAAAGCTGGTCATCTTTTTGAAACAGGAAGATGTGCGGGCTCCTTGGGAAATGCTGCTATTTTGCATTTTCCAATGAGCTAGAGAGCAGTTTCAGAAAGCAGAAAATCCAGTCGCTTTCTTTGGTAGAGTGAAAGGAACATTACCTTCCCATGGGATGCTCATCTGAGGGAAGGTCATCACTGGTTTGACTGCTGGCTTTGCAATCCCTGAATTCTATGAAGACCATTTGAGGGGAAGCCTTTTAAGTGGCTTAGTGTGCTTACCCTAAGCTAATGAATTGCCCTTGATTGCTGTTAAGTATGTAATGCATTTAAAGTTGGATTTTCCCTGACAGGCCATTTACTGGAGGGTCTGGATAATATAAACATGGATGGGATGTCAGGAGAGTTACAGACATTAATTATCCCCAAGGCCAGCACTGTGATAATTGGAAGATAAATGTCTTTAAATTAAAAATGTCACCTGACTGTGGAGGTCAGGCAGGCCTTTATGGACATTTCAAGGAAAAGGTCCTTTAAAAAGTAGATAAACGGGCTGGATAGCTTGCCCAGTGGTTAAGAGCACTTCTTATTGCAAAGGGCCTGGGTTCAATTGCCAGTGCCTACAAGGAAGCTCACCACCTCCTCAACATGAGGCCTGCATACAGTGCACAGACATGGACGGACATGCAGGTAAAACACTCATACACACAAAATAATAAAAATGAGTATTTGCTCAAAGTTGATAAAAAGCCTCACCTTCTCTATAGCAAGTGTGAAGTCTAGCTCTGTCTCCTTCATTTCACTTCATGGAGTCTCATTTTGTCCTTTTCCTTCCCTCTTCTGTTTCTTTCCCTTCAACTATTTAACTGTCACCCACTGGGGTTGAGTTCTGACTCTAAGCATGGGGCATGTGTATTAAGATAGAAGCTGGGGAAGAGGAGGAGGAGGAGGAGGAGGAGGAGGAGGAGGAGGAGGAGGAGGAGGAGGACTGTAAATGAATTGCTTGTGCTGCCCAGGTTGGAGAGGGGGAGTTTCTATTAAACAACTGAGGTAATTTCTGTTATCATGTTGAAGCAAACTTGGGCGGACCCTCTTGGGTGAATGTTGGTGACTTGGTACTTCAGTACCTTAGAGGCCCTTCCCAAAATGATCCCCTTGGTATTTTTCCAAACCTGGCAACAGTCTAATTACCACATTGGATTCTTCCAGGCTCCTAGGACATCAAGGGCTTGGGGAAAGCCATCATGTGCTACAGCAGTAGATGTATTTGAAACCCCAGAAGGCTGGGTTTAGAGAAAGCCAGATTGTGGCTTTTCTTCATGGAGCCACGGTGGCTCTGCAGTCCTCTCCTTTGTCTTTATCAGTGGAATGCGTGCTCCTTATTGTCACTTTGGCAGATGCCCCTCTGCCGCACAGTCAGTCAGGAAGCTCTCCACTTAGGTTACATCTCATGACTGACAGTTGATGGCTGTCACTCACTACCTTTGGAGACTCTGGGTTACAGCTAAGCTACACTCCCCTTCGGAGTGCCAGAGTCCTCACTCACAGAATGTGAGACTGTGGGAACTGCCCCTGTGGTCCTTGGAATGTTCACAATTAGTCATAGAGCTGAGAAAGGCAATGGATAGAAATTTATGTGCTCATGGTAGTGTTTATGAAACATGAAAACCAGAGGCATTCCTGCCCATCATGGCCTCCTTTTTCTCCTTTGGTCTAGGTTGCTTCGAATGCTGCATCAAGTGTCTGGGAGGAGTTCCCTATGCCTCCCTGGTGGCCACCATCCTATGCTTCTCAGGAGTCGCCTTGTTCTGTGGCTGTGGGCATGTGGCCCTCGCAGGCACCGTGGCAATTCTTGAGCAACACTTCTCTACCAACACCAGTGACCATGCCTTGCTGAGTGAAGTGTGAGTATCCCTTCCCTTTACAAATATATTTAAGTGTTTTTTGTCAGACTGCCCTGTCCTTTAAAAGAAAAATCAACACCTCTGATTAAAGCTTGCTATATTCAGATAGAAAGAAGTCCATGAGGGAGGGGGATGTAGCTGAGTTGGTAGAGTACATGCCTCCCATGCACAGAATCCTGAGATCCAGCTCCAGCTCCAGCACTGCATAGAAGGGGTATGCCTGTGTTCCCAGCACTCAGGAGGTAGAAGCAAAAGGATCAAAAGTTGAAATTCATGATCATATTTCATTGTAATAACACAAGAAATTATCGGAGAATATTTTTTTAAATATTAAAAGTTCAAAGTCAGCTGGGCGGTGGTGGTGCACACCTTTAATGCCAGCACTTGGGAGGCAGAGGCAGGAGGATCTCAGTGAGTTCAAGGCCAGCATTATTGATTCCCCAGGGTCCACGGGGGTTTTGTTATGTCCTGCATGGGATATCAGGGAAAAAAATCTTTTTACACTATGTTCTTATGTCTGTTAACTTTATTCCTCTAAGACAAAATTACACCAATTCAGCTACAGCTCCACCAGGCATTCAAGGCAGGAACAACTGTAGACATACCAAGCTCTATATCTGTCTACTTTATTTCTCTGGGATGAAATCCTGTCTCCATAACTGCAGTTCCATCCAGCTCCCTAGCTCATAGTCCAGCTAACGACTAACTCCTATGCTTCCAGCCTCATCTTCATCCTCTGTATCCTCTTTCTCCATCTCTGCTGCTCTCTACTCCTGGCACTCAGAAAACTCTACTCAAGATCTGCTTACCCTCTATGGAACCTCTCTCTCTCTCGCCAGGCGGTCTGTCCCTGTCTACAGAAAATACCTGCCTTTTCTTTCCCTGGGCCCCTTCTTCCAGGCCTCCTCAGGAATGTTGTTTGACCTCTCACCTTGATGTGTAAAAACCTCTTTTGTTCTCAGTCAAAATGCTAGGCCTCCTCAAGGGGATGGTCTGAGCTTCATTAGCACAGGAAACAAAGCTAGGTATCTCCAGCCAGTTTGTCTCCTAAGCTCAGCGGGGTAGTTAGTAACTTGGTAGGTTCAGCAGGTCTGGGGAGCTGAACTGTTTACCAATAGGTCTGGGCACTGCAAGGATTTCATAGCAGAAGACAGCTGGAATATTAAAGGCTGGGTAACACCAAATATTCATAATAAATGGCTTTGCCTTTTGACAGACCCTTGGCCGGTCAAAGTTCAGCTTTAATACACAGCTGAATCTCTATGATATATTCTGCGGCCCACAAGACAGCATGGTCTACAAAGTGAGTTATAGGACAGCCAGGAATGTCACGGGGAAACACCCCCAGACAAAACAGTTCAAAGTCATAGCAAATTTGAGGCCAGTCTGGGATATGGAACCCTGTTTCATGAAATAGAAAGGAAATGGTGCAGTCGGGGCGGGGGGGATCCATGATACAACAAAAAAGAAAAGGCCCAGAATGTAGTGGGTATTTGAGGCCCAGGGTAGAAACTCATTTGCACATGACAAGGTGTACATATCCCACAGAGTAGCAGTAGATGTGGGGACTGTAACACAGTGACAGGCTGACACTGTAGAGCACCTTACCAGACTGTTATCATTGTTCCCAAGTAATAAGACCCCTCTAGATTACCCTTGGAATGGCACCTCTATGGAGGACTCACTCAAGCCTAAATCGACAGGAACAGTATTTTTACATCAATTCTTCTGGCAGGAGAACTCAGCCCAGGGCAGCCCAGTGCAGCAAGGCTCTGGAAACAGCCCTGGCTGACCCTTTGTCTTCCTACCCTGGCATGATTCTCAGTGGAAGCTCAACAGTTCTCAAACTTAATCTCATAACTGCAAGCCCCACTGCCATGTGTATGTGCTTCAAGTAGCTTCCCCTTGCTTGACTCCTTGGGCCTTTTTTGTTTTAGTTCTGAAGTTTCAGTGTTTATGGGTCGGAATTGTGAAGAAGCATCACCATCAGAGTGGAACAGACATAAATGACTATTTGTGGAATCATGATGAAATGGCTTTGGGGTTGGATGTTAAGGGTCATGCTATGGCCCTGGCTGCCCCTGGACTTGATGGTGACCCTCTTGCTTCTGCCTCCCAAGTGCTGGGATGACAGGTGTCAATTACCATGCCTGACAAAAATCACATTTTGAAATCTGTTCACAGATGACATCTAAAGAAATGAGCAAGGATGAGAAAGCTGTAATGGGGGGATCAGCCTGTACAAATGTGTGGAACAAATGCATGTGCAGAGGGCTGTGGACATAGCCTGATCAGTAGCATGCTTGCCTAACATGTATGAAGCTCTGGGTTGGATTTGAAGCACTGCATAAACTAGGTGCACACACCTGTGGGTGCACACACCTGTAGCCCTAGTGCTCAAGCAGGTAGAGGCAAGAGGACCAGAACCTTAAAGTCATCCTCAGTGTTGATGCAAAAATATGTATTGGAGCCAGCTGAGAGTGAGCATGGCCCAAGAACACAGATTTAGGTCACCCTGAATTCCATGTTCCAACATGAAAGCAGTTTCATGTTTTTATAGTAACAATTTAAAAAAAGGCCACAAATCAAGACATTCTTCAAATGCATTGATGTAAACATCACAGAGGCAGGTTACAGCAGAGGGGGAAACCTCCTTTGATGGATGGCTCAGATACTATCTGGTGAAACTTGTAGCTTGGTTGGTGTTCCACTAAGTTAATACATGCCAAGGACTTTGTATCTGTTAGTTACAGGATGTTAGGTCTGACACAGAGGTGGACAAAGAATGGCTATTAGGGGGTTAAAGATAGCCCAAGCTACGTTGTAATTAGGCTCTGGACCTGTCCACAGTCATTAATGAAGTACTAACCAGTTAATAGGCCTTATAGAAGTTTCAGTTTGAAAGTGGTTTCTTTCTGGGAACTCTAGTTCACATCATTTATATAGCAAATTCAAAGCCAATCTGGGATACTTGACAGCCTGTCTTTTCTTTAAATAAAAAAAGACAGACAGAAATACACAAAAAAGAAACACCAGAAGCTGGTGGTGATGGCACACGCCTGTAATCTCAGCACTTGGGAGGCAGAGCCAGGCGGATGGATCTCTGTGAGTTTGAGGCCAGCCTGGTCTACAAAGTGAGATCCAGGACAGGCTCCAAAACTACACAGAGAAACCCTGTCTCAAAAAAAAAGAAAGAAAATGAAAGAAAGAAAAGAAAAGGTATATTAACTCAATTAGCTAGTGATCTTAATCCATGGCTCTCAAACTTCCAAAAAAATTTACAATATGCCCATGCCTCACTGCACACCAGTTAACTAAATCTCTTGGAGGTGTTATCTAGGTACTAGTATTTTCTGAAACAACTCAGATGATTTCACTGGGAAGCCAATGCCTGACAATCTGCTTTCAAAGGACAAACTTAGTTGTGAATGAACTTTCTGTAGTTTATATGTAAGTTGACAATCCCATCACTTGTGTAACAAGGATCTGCACAAATTTTTCCTTAAAGATACCCAGAGGGTTGACTTAGGTGTTTTCTCAAAATAGCACCAACCACCAAGCCTGGTTCGGAAGCATTTTGATATGTTGGAAAAAGCATGCTGTCTATTGAACCAGGGTTCAAACGCCTACTCTGGCACTGTGTAATTCTGAGTGGGTACACAAACCTCCCTTGCACAAGACTTGATCAAAGGAAATTCTTGCCTGTTCCTTGAGAAGGTTCTCTACCTCACCCACAGGCCTGCTATGAGAAGGCCTAGGCTGCTAGAATGGGCAGAGATGTCCCCTGGGGCTGCCCTACGAGCCTGCATAGGCCACAGGATATGGTGCCCCAGTAAGGGTGCCTTGTGCCCCCACCCCACGTTGCCTCTCACATTGGCAGCCATCTTCTTTTCCCAGGATCCAACTGATGCAGTATGTCATCTATGGAATTGCATCCTTCTTCTTCTTGTATGGCATCATTCTGTTGGCGGAGGGCTTTTACACCACGAGTGCAGTGAAAGAGCTGCATGGGGAGTTTAAAACAACTGCCTGTGGCCGGTGCATCAGTGGCATGGTGAGTACTGAACTTGGGTGGTCAGTGGAGCCACGCATGGCTGCCTGGCTTTCTACCGGGTATAGCCGTAGCTATCTGGAGCCATGCACGGCTGGGTTTCTGTCTCCTAGGTGAAACTAGGAGCTATTCATGGAGGGTTCATGACACAAACACTGTTCTTACCAACATGGCCATAGGAATTTGAAAACCTTTGTGTTGTTGGTAGTGTTGTGATTGGTAGTGTTAAGCCAAATGTTTCCCTTTTTGGCTTGGCTCTGTTCTAGAAGAAGATAAATCTTCAAAGACAGGGTTAAAGACTGCTCCATCACAAAAGAAAAACATGACATATGGTACATGTACACGTGTATGTTGCACTGGGAATCAAACCCAGGGCCTTCTGCATGCTAGGCAGGTACTGTACTAGTGAGCTACATCCCAGTCCTTGTACAGATTTTGTACATGATGTATCCCTATCAAAATGTTGCACAGACAGCTGGACATGTTGCTATTCATTGGAAGAATGGTCAGATGAAGAGAAATTATTTGGAAATCTGAGAAAAGTACTGAGGAAGAAACGTAAGGCATGGTATGGACCCTCCCAGGAGGAAAGCAGCAGCCCTCAGGCCAGGGCTGTGGGATTCCTAGTGTATATCTGTGACTGTACCCCACTGCAGAGGAGGTGAAAGAGAGTACCAGGAAGGAGAGGATGTGGGGCTGGCTTCCAGCACCAGGAGAGTCCACTGTTTACAACAGTTATGGTGAAGGAGACATGCTGATTGGGGTGGAATTCTTGGTGACTGGGTGATCTGAACCTGACCATGAAGGATATTATAGGCACTATTATATCTTAAGGTAAATGTGGGCCTGGTGAGATGGATCAGTGGTGAAAATGTTCACCATACATACTATACCACCTGAGTTCAAACATGAGAACACACAGCAGAAGGAGAAAAATCAACTCCCTGAAGGCTGGCCTTTGACCTCCGCAAATATGCTATGGCACCCTTGGACCTGTATATCCACAATACTCACACAGTAATTGAAATCAGAAAGATGATCAAGCTAAATAGGATGCTGACTTTGGCAGAAGTATTAGCACCCTGGGAAAAGCCTGGGAAAATCATGGGGACAGAGCTGTCCCCAGCTGCTGCTCTGCCTGGCCCTGGGTTTTTGTGTCCTTGGCTACACAGACAAAGGGGGAGAGTGGAGAGTGGGAGAGTTGTGATGCTGGTTGGAGCGAGTGGCACCAGGCCAAGCGACAGGGACGCTAAAGTGCAGAATCAGGAAGGGCTTTATGCCAGACAAAAACAGAGGAAACTGCTTCACATGAGACCAGGAAAGAGGAACCAATGTGAGCAGGGGAGGCCCGGAAAAGTTAGTCACATGAACAGGCTGAGCAGGAAGAACAGAGGTGATGGAAAAGAACACTGCTTGGAGGAGCAGTAGGGACCCAATCAAGATGAGCCTTGAATCTCACATTAGGAATGGCTCTGGGAGGCCTAAGAGCTGGCCAGTCACCTAGTGGTATGGAGGAGGAATTTGGGGAAGTGAGGATGGAAGAGGCCATCTAGAGAGTCAAGTGAGACAGACTGTGGAGAAACCAACTGGGCCCAGGGTGTGGAGTAGAGGAGGAGGTTCTGGGCATGGTCATGGGTGGGACAATGAGAGGAGGAAATGAGTGACAGATCTGACTCCAGTACTATGCCAAGGATATGGAGAAATCGGTGGATTCAGTGTGACCCACGGGGCCTTAATGCAGCCTTGGAGGACCATGTGCAGTTAGCTAGTGTGTCACATACAAGCTTGAGGCTGGGGGTTCTGAGAATACCCTAGACTGAGATGACTAGGAGTTGCCTGTCTAAGAATAAAACTGTGAGCAAGTTTCAAGCAAGGTTTGTAGAGGAGTCCTGAGGTACATCATCATCTGCTAGGTAGGTACAGAAGCCACCTAGAGATAAATAGTGTCTCTGAAAATTTAAGAAAGGAATAGCCAAGATGTCTGCAAAGGATCTAGATCATTTGATGTATCAGGTCCAGTCTGTATATCATCCCTGCCAGTAATGGCCTCCTCCCCACTATAGGAACCCACATCCTGAAGGCTGTGGCACATGGTACCTGAAGATGCCTGAGCTGTCTACACCCTTGCCCTGACCTCCATTCTTCTAGTTCTGTCCAAGTGGTACTACAGTTGAATGGTTGTGCCCCAGGTGCCTGCTGTTCTCTCACAGGGCTGGCCAGGCCTCACCTCCTCCAGCATAAGACAAGGCCATGAACAGTCTTACTGAAAGTAAATACCACTGTGGCCACCATTCCTTTTAGGGACCATATGCCTGTTGCCTCACATCAGCAGTATCTTTTGGCTGGTCTGGAACCTGAGACTTGCTTATTAGACCACACTGAATAGGTAGTGAACTCCAGGAATGTGCCTTTCTCTGCCTTCCCAGCACTGGGATTACAGGTTTGTACTACCACACTCTGCTTTTTATGTGGGGGTCAAACTCAGGCCCTCGCGCTTGTAGTAGTAAGCACTTTACCAACTGAACTATGTCCCCAGTCCTACTTCAACTTCAAAAATGTTTGTATTTATTTAGTGGGGTAAGGGCCATAATAGCTTGATATGTAGCATACCTGTCATGATGGATGTCAGAGGACCACTTGTAGGAGTCAGTTCTGTCCTTCTACCTTGTGTGTTCTAGGAATTGAATAGGTCACCATCAGGCTTGGTAGCAAGTGCCATCTCACTAGCCCCCACTTTGGTTTTTGGGTTTGTTTTAAGATTTATTTATTTATTACATATACAGTGTTCTGCCTGCATGTATGTCTGCAGGCCAGAAGAAGGCGCCAGATCTCATTACAAATGGTTGTGAGGTACCATGTGGTTGCTGGGAATTGAAATCTTTCTCTAATATTTATTTATTAATTATGTATACAATATTCTGTCTGCATGTATGCTTATAGGCCAGAAGAGGGCACCAGATCAAATTATGGATGGTTATGAGCCATCATGTGGTTGCTGGGAACTGAACTCAGCACCTCTGGAAGAGCAGGCAGTGCTCTTAACCGCTGAGCCATCTCTCCAGCCCCCCACTTTGGTTTTTAAAGGTTAGATTGACAGGGCAAAAATATGCAAGGTTGATGGCAGTGCAGCAACATGCTAGCATGAGGTAAGGAGATGAGGACTGCTCTTTGTTGAGGCGAGTTTTCAGGACTGCTCTTTAGAAAGACTATCTCATGGGCTGGCCCAAGTGTTCTGGCCTGTGAGCCCAGCTTTATGCAAGGTGGAGGGAAGAAAATAAAAAGTTTAAGCAACTTAGTGAGACTGTTTTTCAAAAGAAAAATATAAAAAGGGAACTGGGGGTTTAGCTCAGAGCACCTGCCTAACATGTGCAAGGCCCTGGGTTCAATTCCCAGCACAAACACAAAACAAAGATAAACAACAATAACAACAGTAAAACATAAGCATCATTCAGGCAGGCCCTGTGACTAATTAGTTGGATGAGTAAGGTCACGTCTTGGGTTCTCATGACCTTGATGGTTAAAAGAGGAATATGAGGGGCAGGAGAGATGGCTCAACTGGGCAGTCTTGAATTTGATACTCAGAATTCAACATAAAAAATACAGGCATAGTGGCCCAGCTTGGAATCCTACCACTGGGAAGGCAGAGACAAGAGGACCCCTCAATGGCCAGCTAGTTTAGCCTACTTGGTCTGTTCCAGAACACTGAGACACACTGTCAAAAAAAAGTGGAAAGCACCTGGAAAGCACCTGAGAAACGGAAAGTCAAGTTGTTCTCTGGCCTCCACAATACACACACACACACACACACACACACACACACACACACACACACACGCACACACGCACACACACACGCGCACACACACACGTGGAGGGCTGAGACAGCTCCAAGATCTCTTCAGGCATTAGGGCACTACCATGCTAGATCCTTCTTATGGGGCATGACAGTAATGCCTCCCCGCTCATCTATGCTGAGCAGATGTTTCTTCCTCACTTGCATAGCCAGGTGAGGTCCCTGGATGCGTCCTGTATCCCACGCATCCCACGCGGGCCAAAAACAGTGCAGCCCTTCCTCTGAGATGAGCCTGCCCATTTCAGTGAGGTTCTTTTCCTCCTCTCATCTTCCGCCTAGTTTGTTTTCCTCACGTATGTGCTGGGAGTGGCCTGGCTGGGTGTCTTCGGCTTCTCTGCAGTGCCCGTGTTCATGTTCTACAACATATGGTCAACCTGCGAAGTCATCAAGTCCCCACAAACCAACGGGACCTCGGGTGTTGAGCAGATCTGTGTGGATGTCCGGCAATATGGTACCTCCTTTCAATCCTGTCCCCATCACTCCTTCACTGTCTTGTGCCTATGTCTGGGTTGTGATTAGCACATAGACCTCTTTTTAATCACCATCACACATTTCCAGTCTTCTTCATAAGTAGTTCACACTCTTCTCTATTTTCTGGAGGCAAGCATCCCTGGGCCTTTATACTTGCTACAGGATGCTATTTGAGATTTGTAAAAATATTTTTCAGGCGGGTGGTGGTGGCACACACCTTTAATCCCAGCACTCAGGAGGTGGAGGCAGGTGGACTCTGTGAGTTTGAGGCCAACCTGGGCTACAGAGTGAGATCCAGCACAGGTGCCAAAGCTACACAGAGAAACCCTGTCTCAAAAAATCAAAACAATTTAAAAAAATATTTTTCAAGTTAGGTATATAGTTTAAAAAATAAGCAAAACTACTTTATAATGCAGTTCAATGAGGAAAAAAAAAAACCTTTTAGATACCCACTGTAAGAATTTATTTTTTTTTCAGTTTTTCTTTTTTGCCCTTCTTCTTTGTTTTTATTTTTATGTCACTATGCAATCCAGGCTGGCCGCTGGCCTTGAATTCATGGCTCTACTTCAGCCTCTTGGGTGCTGGGATCCTGGCATGTGCTCCCATGCCCAGACCTTTTCAGTTTCACACCGACTTTTCACCTAATACATCTGCATGCCTGGGTCTTTAAAGGGAGTCTTTTTTAAATGGCCAATGGCTTCAACTTATCTGTACTGAAAAACAAGATAAAATGCAGATGTATTTCAAAGTCACCATGATGGACTCTGGGAGAGCCGTCTTCTGTAGTCAAAAGCTGGCTCAGACGATTTTTTTTCTCCCAAATGGGATGCTCAAAGTACAGCTCCTGTGACAAGCCACAGAAGGTGCCACTGGGGCCTCTAACCAATTAATTTGGGTGGAAATTGACTTCCTTGCTCAGGGAATGCCACATCCTAAAGAGGGAGCATAATCACTGTTCTAGCTAAGATAGTAGGAAATGTGTTCTTGCCAAAAAAAGACAGGGTGGGGAGGAAGAGAGCTTTCCATTAGAGATGAATATGGAATGTGTCCTGGACAAAGATGGCTCTCTCATTTTTTTTTACATAGATTTTCTTATGTGACTTATTTTCAACATCTTATCTTATAGCATGGTATAAAACCTGCCCAAAACTGCCCACAGCAGATCTCTTCTCACAAAGGTTCAGCCTTAAGACAGATTGAAAGGGCCTCAGGTTAGTTTTTAAAGTACTCCTAAAGCTGGGCGCGGTGGCACATGTCTATAATCATATGAGTCAAGAAGCTGAGGCAGCAAGATTGCCAGTTCCTGGCTTGCCTGGGCCACAGAGTCAGAACCTGCTTCAAAACATAGAGTTTCCATTAGGAATATGTGCAAATAATCTCTGCACTCCTTACAAAGAAACTTACAAACTCTTGTTGCCGTGGTGATATATTTTTTTAACAGTCCTCTCTGCCCAGCTGGTTATTTTTGAGAGTATTTGCTTGAGATAGGAGAGAATGAGGACTTAACAGAAGTCCCTCCTTACTTCCTGAGAGAAGTTTAAATTGAGCCATGCTTAATATTTAAGCACATTCCCATGCTTTAAAGAGGGAGAAGAGGTGCTGGAGAGATGGCTCAGAGGTTAAGAGCACTGGCTGCTCTTCCAGAGGTCCTGAGTTCAATTCTCAGCAACCACACGGTGGCTCACAACCATCTGTAATGAGATCTGGCGCCCTCTTCTGGCCTGCAGTCATACATGCTGTGTACACAATGACTAAATGAATCTTTAAATAAAAAAGAGGGAGACGAGTGGTGACCTAGTAGACAGCTGCCACTGCACAGAGAACGCAAGTGTTACAGCTAGGAAAAGAGTACAAGCTGTGCTCAAAAAAAAAAATCTAGCCTTAGAAATGTGGGCCAGGCACCACAACACACACGTTTAATTTCAGAATTCAGGAGGCACAAAGGCAGGCAAATCTCTTCAAGGCCAGACTGGTCAACATAACTAGTCACTGGCCAGCCAGGGCTACATAGTGAAACCTTATCTACAAAACTAAAATAAAATCTGACATTTACAAATTCTGAGCTCCACTGAACAAAGTACAATCTAAGGAGAAAAAAAAAATGCTCAGCAGTTGAGATCTTGCATGGAATAGAGTGACTTTGCTCTTGCTCTGTTGCCCAAATAGACTTTGTTCCTCATTGCTGAGACCATAGCAAAGCAGTTGTGGGTGCTTAGCATGTGCAAGGACCCTAAATTCAACCCCTAGCATTGGGGTTGGGAGAGACCACCACCCCCCCCCACAACAAAACGAAAGCAACCTAAATTGAAGCCAAGCCACTGGGCACTACAGCTCATCCTCACACTCTGTTACGGTTCACTTTGCAGGTATCATTCCCTGGAATGCTTTCCCAGGCAAAATCTGTGGCTCTGCCCTGGAGAACATCTGCAACACGAATGAGGTAAAACAGTCACAGTTCTGAACACTCACACACTTGGTGACTTACAACCCAAGCTGAGAAACAGGGCTCTAGATGATGGCCAGAGTGTTAGGAAAGGAAGGTCTTTCATGTAAACTTCTGACTCCGTGTAATCATCACTCTATTTTCCACCAACAAAAAATAACGTCCATTTCATATGGTCCAGCCCATCTAGGAAGGATCCTTAAGATGATGGGCTTTTATTCTCTTCAATAGTTTGTGATCCCAAACATAAAAATCTGAGAAATGGCCAGGCGGTGGTGGTGCACACCTTTAATCCCAGCACTCGGGAGGCAGAGCCAGGTGGATCTCTGTGAGTTTGAGGCCAGCCTGGTCTACAGAGCAAGATCCAGTACAAACTCCAAAGCTACACAGAGAAACCCTGTCTTGAAAAAACAAACAAACAAAAATCTGAGAAATGTTTTCAGAAGAAAACACTTGTCACAGGCAAATTGAAGTTAATTCCATTATTTAAAAAGTCTGGGACTGGCCAGGTCGGGGGGGGGGGTGGGCTGGGCACACGACTTTAATCCCAGTACTCGGGAGGCAGAGGCAGGTGAATCTTTGTGAGTTCAAGATAAGCCTGGTCTACAGAGCGAGATCCAGGACAGGCACCAAAACTACACAGAGAAACCCTGTCTTTAATAATAATAATAATAATAATAATAATAATAATAATAATAATTTTAAAAAGGTCTGAGGCTGGAGAGATGGCTCAGCAGTTAAGAATACTTAGTGCTGTTCAGGAAGACCCAGGTTCAATTCTCAGCACCCAATATAGCAGCTCACAACCATCTGTTAACTCCAGTCCCAGAAGACCCAACATGCTCTTTTGGCCTCCAAGGACACCAGGCACACTTGTGGTGCACATATTATTATACGTGCGTACAAAACATCCATACCCACAAATACAATTAAAAACAATAAAACATCCTAAATTTGTGCATATGTCAGATTTTTAGTAAGAGACCAGAGCTAATCATTTCTCTTTCCAGAACAACTTGTTATGAGAGCCTTTTTTTCTTTTTAGTCCTTATTTGGCAACATACCCCAACACTCTGAAATCAAACTTTCTTAACTCTATTCATCAGCTGTGGGCTTACAACTGTTTATGAAACAAAAGTCTTCAATGCACTGGTGGGAGTGTATGTATTTAAGAAAACATTGATGTGTTTTTGGAAAGCACCAAGTTATAGAAATAATTGGCCTCTACCCTATTTGGCTTCTCAATTTGTATAGCCATAACATGGAGTGTTGGCTCAGAGAAGAGGCTCCTAACCTTGGCTGCACATTGCAGTCATCAAAAGACTACGCTATATCCAAGGTTGAGGCCCAGACCTTTGCTCTTCCGATGTGATTGGTCTGGGGTGCATGCAGCCTGAGCATCAGAAAGGCTTGCGGCTCCCACGGTGGTTATAACATGAGCCAGGGCTCCAAGGGCATGTGGGCCTATGGCCAGGCTGGCAGTCAATAGCTGTGAAGGAGCAACATGTAAGGCCCTACACTCCACACAAAATGCTCACGGTGCCCTGTTCTTTCCTAGTTCTACATGTCCTATCACCTGTTCATTGTGGCTTGTGCTGGAGCTGGTGCCACCGTCATTGCCCTGGTGAGTAACTACCCCAGAACCACCCGAGTGTAGCACTTCTTCCCCTGCCTCCAAACCACAGATTTCCCTTTCAGGTTTTACCAGCAGATGAAGCAAAGGATCTGTGTATTCAGCTGTGGTTAACTGTTCCCTCTGGAAACTTACCAAATGTCTAGTTTTCAGGAAGTACTCATAGCTGCCTTGGCACCGACTGATGCAATTTGGACACTGGAAAGAACAGAGGATACCAACACCTGCTGGCTAGGCATAGCATGTTGCCTTATCACATTTAGCAATTAGTTCCATGACGTCATTCATGGACAGAGACTCACGTGAGGCACTGCCCATTTCTCTGCAAAGAAATCTTGACTTCCAAATAGAAATGTAATATACATATATAGTTGATCTCCTTATATGCAGAAATAATATTTATAAAGTCAATTCAAGTGCTAAATTGTTTATATTGAAATAGCCTGTTGGGGAAATACAGAGTAGCCTCTGGGCCACATTATTCCATATAGATTTCAGTGTAAGACACCTTAGATAATGTATTTTTTTATTCATTATTACTGAGTTCATGGCCAAGATCATTATCACGCATGCCTGGATAAAGGTTCTATCACACACATTATCTCTGGAAGGCACTAGCACACCTTTCTTGGGAGCTATTTTAGCAAAAGTGGCACTAAATAGTATGCTTGTTTACAGTGAGAGCACAGAACAAAGGCAGCAAAGCCTCACCTCAGTAGATCTCAGCTAGAACTGTGCACACGACAGGACTCAAATCTTTAACTGCTTTGCACATGTCCAGTCACGGGTGAGAATATTGTTTTGGTGTTTACATATCTTATCAAGTAGGCAAACTTGGAATCTGCACATAATGAGAATCAACTTTATAAGCAAACAGGCTTGCATGCATGTGTGTGTATAACTGGTGGTGGCGGGGGGGGGGGGGCTTGGTTTATGACTTGTAGAAAACTAATTTAAGATTGGGAAAGCAAGGAGATTTCAGCTGCTCAAGGAATGCCCATCCCCAGTTTTTCTAACCATTAAGTCATTCCTTCCCATGAAATCACCATGGTGACCTGTTCTCTTGGCTGAGCAACAGGCAGGAAGAAGACTAATTGCTGCTGAGCAGGCAGTTGGGGAAAGATGAGAAGAAATAGGGCAGTGAGCTTCATCTTTCGTACTGCTGACCCAGCTCTCTATCTTGTTATTCTTGAAACACATCCAAGGCTTTTTAATAAGCTTATTGAGGGCAGAGCCAAGGACTTACATTATGTATGTGTGATCAGAAAAAGTCACGTGCTAGATGAGAAAAATCATCTGCTTTGATTAGAAGGTGGGGAGAAAGCCCTTAGACTGTGAGCTGGCACTCATGCCTGCCCCAGTTTAGAGGTGTCGCGCCATCAGCCCCCACTGCCTGTGTCTTACTGTCCTGTTTTGTTCTCTTCCACCAGCTGATCTACATGATGGCTACTACATATAACTATGCCGTTTTGAAGTTTAAGAGTCGGGAAGATTGCTGCACTAAGTTCTAAAGTGCATAAGGCTGATAAGGAGCTTTAGAGAGCCCCGGCTGTGTAGCGTGAATATCACTGACACTCCAGACTAAAGCAGAGTCTAGCTTTCTGCAGTTTTGCTACAGTAATTTGTAAATAGCTTCAGTTAACTCACTTTGCATGGTAGACTAAATAATGACTTACTGTACGTGGGTTGCAAAAGAATGGGTTCTGGCTATTTCCACAGTTTGAAAAGGGTTGTTATTTACTGACACTGGTGAGCATCCTTTGAAAAATAATTTTCTTGAACTTAAACTTGGAGCAGTATCTCTAAATGAAGTATTAACACTCTGACATACCTGCATCTTCGTTATTCTTGCTTGCTTGATAACCAGCCGTAATGATGGCAAAGAAAACAAGTGCTGAAGATGAAAGTTATAACCTAGATTTCATTTTGTTATACCCTTTTCTAGGAAACACTTTGCAAGTATATTTTAATTCCATTTAAAAGATTCTTATATCATATGGTTCGTTTATTACCGAGTAAATGCCCTTTCAAGTAGACCAGATAAAAATCTGCAGAAGGCTATCACCCATTTGACTTTTCTGAAAAATAATTACGTATTTTTGGCAAAACAGTCACTTCTTTAGAACCCACAAAACTAGTAACTACAAATTGTCTTGCTGAATAGTAACTGTTCCCTCACAATTAGGTTCTCTGGTTGCATGTAAGATTTTAATGGGGGGAGAAGTTGGGCCCAGATCTGAAGGTCTCATATATGTTGAGAAGGAAGTATGATATGAGAAGGAAGTATAGCATTTAAGGAAACTGAGCTGTGTAGATTCATGTTTCAGGCAATAGGAAAATACACGGGAAGGATGTCTGTGCCACATAAAACTGTAAGGAAAAATAATGATTTTTATGTGAAATGAACTTAGAAGAAATGAAGTAATGGCAATTATAAAAGGAAAAATATAGTTTTCACTGCTAAAAATGTGTTAACATACAAACTGCATACTTTAAATTTTGGTTTTGACATTTAATTTTTCCATGTTAAATATAGAGTTCTATAATTATTTAATCAAAATAAACATTCTTTACACTTGTAGGCCTTTGGAGGGATTTTTTTTTTTACCCACAGATAAGTCTTTGCCCTACATTTTTTTAACCTAAAAAGCAATGTTTCTGAACTTCTGCATTTGTCTTTGAAATTACTCTCAACATGGTAAAAGGCACTGTCATATATTTCATTTTGACTTCTTAACAATAACTTTGGCCATTTTATTCCCAAGTTTACTCTATTTGCATACTAACTTGTCTTCAGCCTCTTAGTATGAAGCAAACTAGTAGAGCATGCTCTGCGTCTGACAGCTCTGCTAGCAGGAGAGCATTAATGTCAAATAACCCTTGCCCCTCTCCAGCTGTTCCGTCTAATCTGACTACCAGCTCGCTTTGCCTTCTCACATGCTCACTAGCCATCATGCTCACCCTTCTTTTCCAGATCCACTTCCTCATGATACTGTCTTCTAACTGGGCTTACTTAAAGGATGCAAGCAAAATGCAGGCTTACCAGGATATCAAAGCAAAGGAAGAACAGGAACTGCAAGATATCCAGTCTCGGTCAAAAGAACAACTCAATTCTTACACTTAAAAGTGTTTGCCAGAGTGTATCAGCCGACGAATTTACAGCTCTGACAAATCATCAGACAGCTGCTCTGCAGTACAGATGTGTGTCCCACCAAACTAATGTAGACATACCAACATTTCACTGTCTGTCTCAAGCTGCTGGGGTGGATCTTTAGGAAAACTTTCCAGCGGGCAAATCATTTTCTTTAGAACAAATATTGGAGGTTTCATGTTAGCCATTTTAAAAGGCAACACTTTAACAGAATGACCATTTTCATCCTTTGGAAAGTCGTGGCATGTGCACTTAACTGCTAGAGCAGTGCTAACACAGGCAATGGAATTATATCATGCTCCTTGAAAGGGACCTGTGGCATGCCAGTATCAAAGGATGTGATTCTAGATTTACATATGCCACCTGTCCTCGAGTGTTATCAAAACTAGAACTGATATGAAGTTCATTTCTGATAGCTGACCTTTATTAACCTTTGGCTCATCAAAGATGTGATTCCTTCAAATTTGTAAAAATTAGCATCCCCAAGGACTCACTCATTCATTTCCCACGCCACTCAGAAATCTTTTAGTAAAGCTAAAATGAGCTGCAGTTATGCTAAATTTATCAGTGAAGAAGGTGGATTGTGACTCGAGCTCTGCAGAATCAGCTTTGTAGAAGCTCACATTGTAACAAAAAGGACAGTGATGATTTGGTGATCGCCATTCTTGTTTGGAAACAAATGTCAGCTCTGCCTTAATATTTGCTTTAAATTTCTAAGAATTTATATTGTAACAAGAGACCCAAATTTCTTCATAGACTTCTGTTCCATGAATATTTTTCTTAATTAAGAAGTGTTACCTTGTTAAAATGACCACCATTCTTAACCATTTTTAAGTGGTCTGGATAGTGAGTTTACAGTTTCATATCAACTATCTAAAACCTAACTGCAAATTGACCACAGACCTCTGACCTCCTATTTTTTAGACTTTAATACATAAGTAATTTAAATTAGGGTTGGTATTTGTTTTCTTATCTAAACCTTAATTTCCTGGAATAATAATGTCTGATGTTCAGTAAGAAAACTGCTTGAGTTTAAGCCATTTTTCAAAAGAAACTTGCCTTCTAACTCATTGTGTTCCAGAACATTAAGTGACTAATAGGTATTGGATATTAGTGATGGTAAGCTCTGTGTTGTTCTTTCTGGAATGATCCATATAACTGTGGGGTGCATCAGTGCTTTTCAAAGGGGCTGCATACTATAGGGTTAATTATGTATATTCATGTTAAGAGTTACCTTGTGGTTTGGCTGTTTCCTGGATTTTAAAACATATACATGTGCAAAAATGTATTCAAATGAAAGGAAGCATAACTTTATCAAGATGCTATTAAAATTGAACATCAACTATCGTATTTCATTTGGATTTTTTCTTTTGGTCAATGCCGAAAAACACCTATTTGGATTCTTTTTAATTGGGAGACGCTCTCTTCTGTGTAGAACAGTTATTCCAAGATAGCTTAGTGTTTTGTTTTCCTATTGCATGACAGAATTCCTATTTTTCCCAGCAGTGGAGGTGCTGTTAGAGTCCAGTGTTCTAGAAGAGGCCGTGTCTAAAGCCTAATTTTACTTTTCTAATTCTGGTAGCTATTGCCAGGAATTTATGAAAGTTTTGTTGACGTAGTCTAATATTTTTTATGTAAAGAGCATTAAATTTTGCTATGTATAAATTTTGTAACCTAACAGTGAATCAATATTTTCTATCAGTGCCAAGGGCTTCCTGTAGTTCTATTCAAGTGTTACAATAAATATTTGTAGATAATAGTCAATACTTGTGTATGCTTATTTTAAAGATCTATTTAGGTGGAAATAGTTGTGGATGTACTAAAGAGTAATGAAATAAAATTATAGCTTCATTTGCTTGCCTTTTTCCATACATAAATCTTATCTTTCTCTGTTTGCAGTATGGTGTCATTTTTAAATAATGTCAAGATTTCACATTGGTAGAAAAATGTAGTCCATGGAAGAATGCTATGGGTTTTATTTTGTATACACACACACAATAAAAAATCTGTTTTTAGCAAGAGCAATTTGAGAAATATTGTAACCAATTGGGCTGTATTATATATAAATGCCACTAGCACTTAAAAGGTCTGTGAAAGGCTCAGGATTTTCATAACTAGTTTCTCCAATAAAAGGCTACCTATCTATCTACAGAATTAACACATAATCCTGGGCAAAATAGAAATAATGGGGAACCTTAATAGGATCTATATGCGCTGACTCATTTTCAAACCCAAAATCTAGGGGAAAGCATCTATATGAGGATATAATGAAATCTAATTCTAACAGTTATTCTTTGAAGCAGCAGCACTAAATTTATTACTTGAAATTCCATTCTATAATTTGAAACATTACTGTCAGTATGATTATGCATTTGGATTGTCTACACTTGACCTTTCTTAGTGAGGCCCAGCTTTTGGCATTATGGAAATAATAACGTCTCTATATGAGATGATGACTTTGGATCACTACCCTTCATTCATATACTACAGAACAAGCAGGAGCTCAAATGCAATGCAACTTGCCTCACTTCATACCTCCTGCCTCGGTCACATTTTGTGTCATTGGATAAGCCACAGGAACCTCCTGAATAAACAAACTCTAATGGTTTAACAAAATCAGTCTTAATTGATAGTAATTCCACCATCAAACATAGGAACCTAAAGAGGGCATGGGTTTTTTCAATTACCTCTTGTAAAACATTTTAGAAGATGAAAATGAGACAGGCAGTGGTGCACACCTTTAATCCCAGCACTCGGGAGGCAGAAGCAGGCAGATCTCTGTGAGCTCAAGGTCAGCCTGGTCTACAGAGTGAGTTCCAGGACAGCCAGGGCAGTCAAAGTTACAGGGGAAGCCTACATACTAAAAAATCAATAAGTCCATTCATTGTAAATAAGGATCAAGTAAAGATGTTGGCTGTAGATGTAACCGTCCTGTTAAATAAGAAACAGCCAATTGCAGAGTTAAAAGCCACGAGGTCAGAGCAATAGCTGAGAGCTGAAAACCTTACCCTTCACTGCTGCTGCTGTATTTCCTCTCCACCCAAGAGACCTACTTCTGTGTTTTTTCTTTTTATAGACTTTCTGTTCTGCTTTCTCATTGGTTGTAAACCCAGCCACATGACCTCCTCATCACTGCCTGTCTGTACAGACCTCTAGGTCTTCTATGGTGTGCCTCCATGCTGGCTGTATCCTTGAACACAGAGATCTGGTTAGCTCTGCCTCCCAAGTGCTGGGATTAAAGGCGTGCACCACCACCGCCCAGCTTCTGTTATGGCTTGCTCTGACCCCCAGGCAACTTTATTTATTAACATACAAATAAAATCACATTTTACAAATAAAGTATCACCACAATTGGCTTACTCCTACTATATCTTAGACCAGGTAACTTATAAAGAAGGAAATTTGGGTTTGGGTTTGATTTTTTTGGTTATTCAGGACAGGAATTCTGTGTAGCTCTGGCTGTCCTGTAACTTTGTAAACCAGGCTGGCTTCTAATTCACTGAGATCCACCTGCCCCTGACTGCCAAGTGATGGGATTAAAGGTGTGCACCACCACTGCCCCACTAAGTTTGGGGTTTCTTTGTTTTGTTTTTACAGTTTGGGAGACTGGGAAGCTCAGTAACAAAGTGCTGGCAACTTCAGTGATTGGTGCTTATATAGTGGTCAAGTTCTTTGTACTTCTGAAAAGGGCAATTGCTGTCTCCCCAAAATGTGAGAGGCAAATAATGGGCCTAGAGAAAGGTCATTTATTCTATTTAAGACGGTTCTGCCTTCATGCCTTAATCATCTCCTAGAGGACAACCTCTTAATATCATCATACTAGGGTTTAAGTTCCAACATCAATATTGGAGGACCTACACATTTAAGCACAGCAGATGGCAAAATATTATTTATAGACATTACAATGGAAAAATCTGTGTTCATGTCTAGGGAGAAAACTCTGCTGGATGGCTGGCTTCCTGTTTTACATATCAGAGCCTAAGTGTGGAGCAGGAGGAACACAGCTTAAATTTATCAAATGCAGGCCTGGAGCCCAAGAGAAGTTTTCAAATAGGTGTAACTTGAAGACAAACCAGAAAGGGGAGTGTCATTTTAGTGTAATGAATAAATTCCATGGCTAAAGAAAGAATGGTGATGCATGCCTTAAAAGGGAGGCAGAGGTAGATGAATTGTGTGAGTTCAAGGCCAGCCAAGGCTTCAGACATGTCTCAAAAAAATAAACGGGGTGGTGGAAGGGTTCAACTGATTCTGTTACTGTTGTTTCATACATTATGGTACTAAATTAAAACCATGTTAAAAAAAATCACTACACACAAAGTTTTTATTGACAATTTTAATCACAGAAAAGTAAGTATACCATTATACAACTTCTTGTATGTAAGAAGCAGGACAGCTAATGTGATTACCAGATGTCATCTGGTTCTTCATGAGAAAAGCCTGGAGAACTAAAAAGAAAAAGTAGACATTTAAAAAAATCATGTCAACTTCTAGATCAGTTGTTTTCAAACTATAGGTCGGGTTGGGGGGGTATAGTGGGGGAAGTGAGTGTCAAATGACCCTTTCAACAGGGATTGCCTAAGACCACCAGAAAACAGATATGTAATTACAATTCATAACAGTAGAAAAATTAGTTATGAAGTAGCAATGAAAATAATTTTATGGTTGGAGGTCACCACATGAGGAACTGTATTAAAAGGTTGCAGCATTGGGAAGGTTGAGAACCACTGTTCTAGACCTTCATAATGTTCCTACTCCTTTTCAAACAAAATCACAATTTCAAATAAAATCACAATGGACTTTTTTGAAGGCAGTGTTATTTTGGTTTGGTTTGGTTTGGTTGTTGTTTTTTAATGCAGGGTCTCATGTGTCTCTGGCTGGTCCCAAACTATGTACCTGAAATTGACCTTAAATTTCTAAACCTCTTGCTTCCACCTCTGAGACATGCAGTACCACACCCTGTTTGTGAGGATTGAACCCAGGGATTCCAACATTCTAGCTAAACACTAACTGAGTTAAATCTCCATCCCTTTTAAATTCATTTATTTGAGAGATTCACTATATAGCCCAAGCTAGCTTCAAACGCTGGAATTACCAGACTACACTACTATGCCCAGCTTTCAAAAGTCAGGCAAGGTCTCCCCTGGGGAGTCAGCCCAACCTAGCAGACTCAGCCAAGGCAGGTCCAGTCCCATCTTCTCTACATCAAGGCTCAGCAAAGTGTCTCAGCATAGGTCCTAGGTTCCAAAAAGCCAGCCCATGCACCAAGGCCAGGTCCTGGCTCCACTCCCTGGGGACCTCCCAAACAGTTCAAGCTCATCAACTGTCTCACTTATCCAGAGGGCCCGATCCAGTTCCATGGGGGCTCCTCTGCCATTGGTTCACGGTTCATGCGCTTCCACTAGTTTGGCTATTGGTCCCTGTGCTTCCTCCAACCATGGTCTCAACATCTCTCGCTCATACAATCCCTCCTCTCTCTCACCGATTGGACTCTCAAAGCTCCACCTGGGGGCTTGGCTGTGGATCTCTGCATCCACTTCCACTGGAATGGAATCACTGGATGAGCGTTCTACCATGACAGCCAGGGTGTTCGGCCATCCGATCACCAGAGCAGGTCAGTTCAGGCTTTCTCTCAAGGTATCTTTGTGGATTTCTGGGGACCTCTCTAGCACTCTGCTTCTTCCTATTCCCCTGGGGTCTTCATTCATCATGGTATCTCCCTCTCCATTCTCCCACACTGCTCCTGATCCAGCTGGGACCTCTCTCTCTCCTAAGCTCTCTTTTCCCAGACCTTTGCCCTCCATTACCCCCTCCCACCCCCAGTTTGCTCATGTGTGTGGGGTGGATTGGGGAGGAGGGCTGGGGGATGGGAGGAGGGAGGACGGGGAATCCATGGCTGATATGTGAAATTAAGTTAATTATAAAATAAAAATACTATAAAAAATTCAAGGAAAACAGAAAAAAACCTCACAGGATTGAAGAAAAATTTATCATCCATTCTTCTCTACCACCCCCGCCCCTGCGGTGTTCACATTAATGTGCTCTGAGTCAATCTGCATTGCCCAAAGTAAATTCTGTAACTTTGAACCACAGATTATATTTACATAATATAATAAAACATTTTGTGTTTTTTGATACTAAGAAATAAAGTCAATAATTTCTTTAAGGCAAACCTAACTATCTGATCATTTTCAGCTGACAAAATGAGCAATAATGGTTTGCCTGAAGGACATGATTAAGGGAAACCATACCTTTCATCCTTGTCACTGGGTGCCACCGTGTCCTCTGGTGAGCATTCTCTGCCTGATTTTTTTGAGCTCTTCCACAGGATGGAGAAAAGAATTTTGAAACAAGTTAATGTCATGAAACAGAGGCTCTTACACTTGCTCTTAGCAGGAAGGCCAAGAATCAGTACACTTTGGAAACATTTATAAGAGCCTAATAAATGGCCTCTTTAAAGTCAAATTTAGCAAGCACATCAAAATAACCCAATCGCATGCATTTTCAATACTCATAATTCAGACAGAATAATTTTTCACAATTCATAACTCAATGATATATTACATTACTACTGCTTGTTTTCAAATAAGACATCCCAACTGATACAAAATGACAAATCAGGACAAAACAGTTTCAATGTTTTACCTAAACCAAGACTGAAATTTCGTCAACAGTGTAATATATTCTTAAATATTCATAGTTCCGTTCCAAATATTCACTTTTTTTGCCTCTAACCTTTTTGTCTTCAACAGAGAACACATGTCCCCAGTGACCACCCTCTCCTCTGCTACCCCACGTTGCTATCCATAGCACAGGCACCTTATCTGCACTTGATTGCTCATGACGCTGCTGGATGATTTTCATGTACTTTTCTAAAGGATTTTCATCATGAGCTGATTTGTCCTTCTGTTCTTGAACACTCTTTTCTAATTCTTCTTCTATTTCAATCTTCAGTGACTCTTCAATCATCCTCTAGAAACAGGCCAGTGTCAAAATAGGAAATACATGAACATGTTTTAAAAGTTTCTCAGTGTTTAAAAACCGTAGTAATATGATCCTTATCCTGGAAGTACAATTTGCATACCAGAGAAGTGTGTGTGTGTGTGTGTGTGTGTGTGTGTGTGTGTGTGTGTGTGTATTTAAATTGAAGTCACTGCTACTATCAGTCATTTCAAGGAAGGAAGAGACTAATAACCAGGAGGCCAAGAAATAGTTCTAAGGTATGTTAAGTGGCCAAAGTAATCCATCTGCCTAGCACTAAAATCAGAACACGAAAGGCAAGGAGAGAGGTAGGCAAAGAAGATATGTGTGCCTAGAAGCCACTGCAGACTGACTGGAAGCACCTCCTTGCCTTGGCTCCTTCAGGCTGGCTAGCTAGCTATGTTGGAATGCATGTACAGAGGGAAGTTACACAACAGATGAAAGCACATGTGAATGTCCTTTCAAAACCAAGATGCTTGCAAGGCAAGGAGAGGAGAGGGAATGCCTTTCAAGTTACCTGCTGCTTCTCTGACCTCACAGCACTACTGGCTCACATCCCTGAGCTCAAGGTACTTGCTGAAGTTGTCCACTGGAGAAACTTGTACAGGGATTTAAGTAACATATTACCCGCTCCTGCTCCAGTTTTTCCAGCTCTCTTCTTTCCCTATCCAGAGCTTCTTGCCGTTCATTCTGCCTTTGTTCCTCTCTCTGCCTCCGTTCTTTCATGTGGAATTCCCATAGCTGTTGTTCTTCCTTTTGTTCTCTAGTTTGGCTCTGATCAGCACCTAACAGGACAGAAAATAGAGTGAGTAGCTGCCAACATCAGAACTTTCACATCTAGTCTTCTACAGGCCTGCTTGATTTTCTACTGATTCTGATGAACTACTCTAAACTGTTGCTCTATTTTTATTGTCTTCCAGCCCAGACTGACCCCTCACAACATACCCAGACTTTTACTTTCCTGAGATGGACATAAGCCACACCACAAATAACCTCAACTGACCTCCCTCCATCCCGTATCCTTTTCATGCATCTCTTCTCTCTCTGCTTTAGCCTCTCCATAGCAAATCCTGCATTTCTGCCTTCACATTTGAGTGCAATCCCTCCCCTATCTTCAGAACCATTAGCCCCTCTCCTTACTCCTAAAAAGATGCTCAAGTCATTCCAAGCCCAAACAGAACAGAAATCCCCCCTCTGCTTCATCCTCTTCATCACTCTAGCTATGTCACTATTCATATCCCTATGCACCAATCCTGGTCCTTCCTAGAGATCATCTTTTTCCATTTTTATTTTATATGTTCAGTTGTTTTGCTTGCATGTGTCTGTCCACTATGTGTATACAATGTCCAAGGCCAGAGAGGGTGTCAGATACCCTTGGACTAGAGTTACAGATGGCTGTAAGCTGCCATTGGGCTGATGGGAATCAAACCTGGGTCTTCTGGAAGATCCATCAGTGCTTTTAACCACTGCGCCACCTCTCCAGCCCCTCCCTAGGGATCATCTTAACCCCTAATCATTTCTATGTCTTTCTTTATTCCCAACCATTCTCCCCAGGCTCACAACCAGGTTTTAAATGGGCTTTCTGTCATAGGCATGGAGAAATTCCACAATACGAGCCTCTTCTCAAAGTTATACTGTTTCTTTCATCATCTTTATCTAGATAGGCCACAGACACACACAAATATAGTGCTAGCAATTCAAGAGGTTGAGCCTACATGTTCAAGGGCAGCCCAGGCAGCATAGTTTATCTCATATCCACTGAGCCACCAGGGCTTATGTGCTTCTACAATTCATCTTGCTACTACAAAGACAGTTCTGTGAGGTCCTCCTTACCCTCCAAGTAATACATAAACAAGCTAGCGAGTTACTTGCCAGTATCTTATCCCTTCTTTCTAAAGCATCATGTATGCTTATTTTTCCCCACTTTTATTTCTTCTGAGCAAGGCCCATTTTCCTAATCAGGGTTTCTATTGCTATGAAGAGACACCATGATCACAGCAACTTTTATAAAGGAAAAACATTTCACTGAAGTGGCTTACATTTTCAGAGATTTAGTCCATTATCATCATGGTGTGACATGGTGGTGTGCAGGCACACACGGTGCTGGAGAAGGAGCTGAGTCCTATATCTTGACCCACAGGCAACAGGAAGTGAACTGTCATACTGGGTGTGGCTTGAGCATATGAGACCTGAAAGTCCACCTTCACAGTGACACACTTCCTCCAACAAGACCACAACTACTCCAACAAAGCCACACCTTCTAATAGTGCCACTCCCTATGAGTTTATGAGGGCAATTATATTCAAACTACCACATCCACGTTTTAATTACTTGTCTGTTCCCTTTCATTCTTTGCACAGGTCCCTATCCTTTAAAGGTTTAATTAAGTCCCAATTTCACAGATGACGATGCTGGCCATTCTTTTAGCTTTGGCCCATGACCTACATTTTTACCCCAAACAGTGCCAATCAGCAACAATGTCACAGGTTCACCAGAGGACTTCAGACCCTTGTGTTGTGCCTTGTCCCAAACGCTTAGCAG
Source organism: Onychomys torridus (assembly GCF_903995425.1). NCBI lineage: Eukaryota > Metazoa > Chordata > Mammalia > Rodentia > Cricetidae > Onychomys > Onychomys torridus. Next base: position 57,728,160 of record NC_050466.1, on the reverse strand, counting down.
GAATGGAGTTAGCTTTACTGAGAAGAGAATGACAGCACAGATTTTCTCTATCTATCTATCTATCTATCTATCTATCATCCATCCATCCATCCATCCATCCATGTTTGTCATGAAATTAAAATAGTAGAGGCTCACACTTCCACAGGCACAACCACCCTGTCCTTCCTTACTGGTAGAGGAGAGGTTACTTCAAATAGTTCTACTTTGCCACAGGGATTAGCAATAACAAAATAGGACTGTTGCTGAGAGAGAGGAAAATGAAGAAAGGAAAAAGGAAATAGGAGGAGGTGGGAGGAAAAAAGAAGAAACAGAGCAAGATGAAAAGCGGAAGCAGAAAAAGAGGAAGTGGCAGTATTATACAGAAACTTCTTTGGACACAAAAGCATTAAGCACCTACCTCTAGGACACGACATTTTGACCTTTTTTGTCCCTAGATCAAGAGGCAGAGACAAATATGTGAGAATTTCTCACATGACCAACAGACAACTATGCTGCTTAGGAATTATTTAAAAAGCCATGGATGTAGTCTCCTACACATCTCAAGGCAAAACTACTCACTGATTCCCTTTAGCTCCTTCCCTCAGGTCTGAACATGGCTGCTATACCTTCTGCCTCTCGTACCGAGGGCATGAGTGATGGCCTGCTAGACTCCTTCACTGTATCCACCCCCTTTTCCCAGATTCTCCATGAAGGTAGGAGCTTGGTTTGGCTCACTGATTATACCCAGCGCCAAGGCAAGTACCCAACAGAGAGGTGTATGGTTGAGTTTGGTTAAATGAATTACCTTCCAAAGCACACTTACTCAGGAGTGAGTATAATCAAAATCACTTGCTCCTTTGAATAGTTCCTCATCTTCCTAAGTACTGTGGCTTAAACCAAGAAACTACTACGAAGAAATTTTGAGTGTATGTGTGGAGGGTGATGACGGTGTTCTGTTTAGGCAGCACTAAGAGGCAGCTTAAGACAGACACTTCCTTTCAAGTTTGAGGCTAAGAAGAAAAGGACCTGGCGTTGGCTGGGCTGGAACAAAGCACAAACCTCCTCTCAGTTCTGCTCTCTGCTCCCTCTACCACCTGACAGAGAAGTGGATAAGCTGAAGAAGAGGAAGAAGCATTGGCCAGGCAGAAGTCTGATGATCACTTTCCTACAGTGACAATGTAACGCTATCAATTTTTCCAAGATTGAAATATGAAGTTTTTTCTATCCTAACTTATGACATAAGTAAAGTAAAACAATAAATACTAAAATGTTGTGATTATATTAATGAAATACAATGGAACCTGACTATTACTTCAGATTTTTACCACAATTTCTAAGGATGATAAGGTTTCTTATGGAACAATTTTTGCAGAAGAGGAGTCTTAAGGGAAAAGTATAATTGCTCTGTCTAACTCTGACCAAGTAAACATTTTTTAAAAAAGACTTAATGAGAAGTCTTCATCTTAGAGGTTTCCTTAGGAGTTTGTACATGTTCACTCACATAGGAAGAGTTCCTTCAGTATGTCATTAACAATGATAACACCATAAGCTGAAGTCTCTGAATAATCTATGTTTATGAAACATAGGGCCAGAGAGATGGCTCAGTAGGAAAAGGCACTTGCTATCAAATCCAAGTTTGATATATGAGAACTGACTCACACAAGTTGTTTTTGACTTCCACAAATACATACATACACACACACACACACACACACACACACCAAACAAACAAACAAACAAACAAACAAACAAACAAACAATGTTGGGCCTGGAGAAATGGCTTGGAGGTTAAAGTGTTTGCTACTCTTCTAGAGACCAGCATTTGGTTTCCAGAACCCACCACCAGGCAGCTTACAACTACCTGTAACTCTAGCTCCACAGAATCCAACGCCGCCTTCTGGCTACCCCAAGCACCTGCACTCTTGTTACTCAAATCCTAAATGGTCTTATAATAAAAACCTGGAACCAGATACTGGGGTAAATGCTGAAAGATCAGAGGAAACAAGCCACAGCCACTTCTCACCTCGCCAACTCCTCAGCCGATCCTGTCTCTATGAATCCTCAGATTGAATACTCCTGAGTCCTCAGCCAAAAATGTTCTAGTTCCTGTCTCCCCACATCTTATATGCCCTTTTCTGCCCAGCCATTTCACTTCCTATCTCAACCTTCCTAGTGCTGGGATTAATGGCATGTGTGCTTCCCAAATACTAGGGTTAAAGGTGTGTGCCACTACTGCCTGGCTCTGTTTCTCTCCTAGACTGGATCAATCTCATATAGCCCAGTGTGGACTTGAACTCAGAGACCCAGATGGATCTCTGACTCCCGAGTGCTAGGATTAAAGGTGTATGCCACCACTGCCTGACCTCTATGTTAAACTCTGTGGCTTGCTTTGTCCTCTGATCTTCAGGTAAGCTTTATTTCTTTTTCTTTTTTTTTTTTTAAGAAGATAATCAGCCTGCTTTTTTTTGAATCCTTATTTTATTTATATATATTTTTTTAAAGATTTATTTATTTATTATGTATACAGTATTCTGCCTGCATGTGTTCCTGCAGGCCACAAGAGGGCACCAGATCTCATTACAAGTGGTTGTGAGCCACCATGTGGTTGCTGGGAATTAAACTCAGAACCTCTGGAAGAGCAGTCAGTGCTCTTAACCACTGAGCCATCTCTCCAGCCCAAGCTTTATTTCTTAGATTACAAATATCACCACACACTCTCATGCACATATACAGATAAACACCAGTACACATAATTAATGAAATAAATGTTAATAATAAATAATAAAAGAGCTTTAGTAGTGGAGAAATAATTTACAGAGCACACACATCAGCATGCAACATGTGGCTATTGTTTACTGCTAGTTTAAGAAAAGAACCACTTACTTGGGTAGTCATATGAAATAGGTCTGGAAGGCACAGCAGCTGCAGCAACATCCATGATAGGCATGTCACCAGCAGGGTAGAGTCCTTCTGCTTCAAACTGTTCTGGCTTTTTCCCTGCATTCACACGAGGTGCAACTAGTTGTGAATCAGTCCTTAGTGACAGCAGAAAGTGAAGGGGGGCTATGCAGTGCAGGGGTGGAGGGTGGTTGGAGGTTAGGGAGTAGTGGGAATAGATCTAAGCATGGAACACCAAAACTGTACTAAAAGCAACTGGTGACCCTTTCCTACATGGTTCTAGGTCCAACCACTTACAAGGTACTCAACTCTCCAAGTTTCTATTTTAAAGAATTATATTTGTTTACAAAACTTGATTCATTACTTAACAGATAAATCATCTGTTTGCAGATAAAATCCTTTGAATCAATTTAAATATCAATGACTGAAAGCTAGCCAACATCATGGCATCAATCTGCCCCACTGCTTAACTGAGGAGCTTTGGTAGCTGAAAGCTACTGGAGTAGGGAGAGACAGTTTCTTTTTTTTTTTTTTTTTAAGGGAAGAGGCTCCTACTAGGTCACCCCTGCTCTAGTGAATGACCCTACACTCATGCACATATAAGCAGATCTGACTGGACTCGGAGGGTTATAAAGTTGGGAGGGGGAAATGACAATGGAGAGTCAGGAAGGAGTTTGAGAGAGAGAGTAAGCAGTGGCTATAATCAAAGGCTATAATCAAAATACATTGCATATACATGAATGAAATTCTCAAAGAATGAAAAAATTAATGACCTAACAAAGTGTATTAACTAGACTTAAAAAACATTTCACAAAATTCACTAGGCCTTCTCAATTAACTATGCAAAATGATTCTTTCAGATTTGACAATGAAATTACAAGCCCAAATGATAGGTTGTATACGAATGTAAAGAATTCTCAAGCTGGAAAGAGTCTCAGAGGTAGGTGATACAGTCTAAAGCAAAGTTATAGCAAGGCCACCACTTTATTGACTCTCATCTCATTTGTGTGTGTGCATGTGGAGGCCAGGTCAATGCTCGGTGTCTTTCTCAATCACTCTCCACCTTATTTTTTGTGACAGAGTCTATCACTCAACCCTGAAATTTAGTGATTTGGCTAGGCTGGCTGGCTAGTGAACCCCAGGCATCCTCCTGTCTCCACCTCCCCAGTGTTGGATCACAGGAGTGCACCACTGCACCCAGCTTTTATGCAGGTGCACTTTATAGACTGACCCATTGCCCCAGCCATTCATTTGAACATTCTTTCACCTCCATTCTATCAGTATAACTTAAAGAAAATATCTCATATTCCACAGAAAGGAAAAAGAATGAAGAATTACTTATTTTTTAAACTGAAGTAACCCCAACCTTGAAATAGTAAAGACTCACTTTAAGGCCTTAGTTTTAACATAGAAACTATGAGTTATATCAATTTTTTTCAAAGGAAACTCAAATGCAACCTAAAATCCTTTGTGATAGAAATATGAAGCAAGGCTGGCAAGATGGCTCACCAAGTGAAGGTGCTTCCCAATAAGCTTGACTACCTGAGTACAATGCCTGGGACCCACCAGGTGATAAGAGAACTAACTCCTGAAAGTTGTTCTCGGATCTCCGCATGTGCTGTAGTACACAGATACACATACATGGTCATACATGTGCATGTCACACATATTGAAATAAAATTGTTTAAAAGAAAAATAAAGCAATATATCTGTACCTTATCACAAATTAGCAATGTCCCAATACACAACTGTTTTGCTAAAATAAAGCTTTCCTACATTTTTCTACTTATAAAAACTGATGTATGTGTGTCAGGATGGGAGTGAAGAGATGGCTCATTGGTTAAAAGCACTGGCTGCTCTTAAGGAGGACACAAGTCAATTCCCAGCACCTGGCATACTCATGGCAGGTAATAGCCATCTGTAACTCCAGTCCCAGGGAATTTGACATACTCTTTTGGCCCTGTGGGCATAAAGCACACAGACATACAGGCAGACAAAACACCTCTACACATAAAAAATAAATAAAAATTTTAAAAACTGGTACATGGCAAGGGAGATTGGCTCCATGAGTGAAGCACTTGCTTTCCAAGTGGAAACATCTGAGTTAGAATCCCCAGAATTGGGCTGGAGAGATGGCTCAGTGGTTAAGAGCACCAACTGCTCTTCCAGAGGTCCAGAGGTCCTGAGTTCAATTCCCAGCAACCACATGGTGGCTCACCACCACTTGTAATGAGATCTGGTGCCCTCTTCTGGCCTGCAGGGACACATGCAGGCAGAATACTGTATACATACATACATACATACATACATACATACATACATACAAGAATCCCCAGAATCCCATGTAAAAAGGGTCATTATAATAAGTGTCTATAATCCCAGCATGACTAAAATATGATACAAGGCCAAGACAGGAGAATCTCCATTAGTTAGCACACTGGCCACGTAGCTTGGCATACTGGTATATAATGGTGAATAAAGACATACTGCCTTAAACAAGGTGGAAGATGAGGTATGGCATCTGAAGTTATCCTCTGACCTCTACACAGATGCCATGACACATATGTAAACATGCACATATATACACAAAACTTAATATTCAAAGCTTACATCCGAGAGGTGGTTCACACTCCTCATTATCTTTCAAAGATTGCTTGTCCACATTTGAAAATTCACTTTTCTCTTGAGTCTTGGTTTGTCTCTGATAAAAACTGGATTGGAAAAATAAAATACATGAATATGAAGTGTTAGTAACATTAAAAGCCAAGGTAATAGGGTGACAAAAGTTTTTTGGTTGCTGAAAATAATTTACAAAACTTTTGATTTTTTTTTTTTTTGCGACTGGTTCTCTGTGACTGGCCTAGAACTCCCTATGTAGCCTAGACTGACCTCAAACTCGTGGTAATTCTGTCTTAGCCTCCTGAATGTTGGGATTATAGGTATAACCAAGCATGCTTGGTTCCCAAACTCATTTTTTCATTGGCTTATAAAGAATGTCTGTATGTGCTGGAGAGATGGTTCAGCAGTTAAGAGCACTAGCTGCTCTTCCAGAGGACCTGGGTTCAATTCCCAGCTCCTACATGGCTTTTCACAACAGTCTGTAACTCCAGTTCCAGAGGATCTGACACCCTCTTCTGGCCTCTGCAGGCACCAGGCACGCATGTGGTATACAAGGAGGCAAAATATCCATACATATTAAAAAATAATAAAGAATGGCTCTAGCCCCCGTTGTAGAGTACTTGCCCAGCATTCATGAGATCCTAGTTTCTATCTCAATACATTTCAAAAGAAAAGAAAAATGAAATGTGTGTGCGTGTGTGTGGTGGGAGAGAGAATGGCTCCAGGGACTGAGCCTGCCACCAAGCACTGTTCTTGGCAACTAATCTATATTTACTCAGCCACCTCCCTTGTTACCACCTCATGCCCTTAAGTAATCATTGCTCCAGTTAACAAAGAATAGAATATCGTACTCTCAATACTATTCCTAGAGTAGTTTTCCACTAACCATAAGCCATTTTCTCAAAAGGCAAATTCCATATGCCATCACCACAAACCAGCTGAAAATGGAACTCTATAAGCCCAACTATGTGTCAAAGTGTGCTGAGTCCATATACTGTGGGTCTCCATGCTCTTTTGGGCTTTCTCATAAGAAAATCCAATACAAGCTGGGCATGGGGACTCATTCCTGTTGCTTCAGGGTGCAAGAGGCAGACAGGCAGGAGGAACACTACAAGTTTGAAGCCAGCCTGGGCAACATAGCAAATGAGCCTGTCTGGAAAAAAACAAGTATACAATATAAAAAATATTGAAGACTATCAATGCCCTAGAACCATGGTAGGCACACACCGTAGTTTTCAAGTCTGAACAGGTAGCATTCATAAACATCAGGAGCCCAGCTGAAGCCCACAAGCAAGGATTCAGAATCTCCTGCTGTGGTCCTGCCTGCAATCCACCAGCCTGGTTTCTAAAAACATCCACTTCTTTCTACTTTGACAATCAAACCTTAGAGCCCACCATAACTTTAGAATTTGTTTCAGTGCTACACCAACTGAAACTCTGTTTATATTTAGATGCCACAACATATTTTGTTGTTTGTTTCTGAGACAGTCCCAGCAGTTCTGGAATTTGTTATGTAAAACAGGCTGGTCTTGAACTCAAGAGATCCATCTACCTCTGCCTCCTCAGTGCTGGGATTAAAGGTGTGTGCCACCACTGCCTGGCCCTCAAAGCATATTTTTAAATAATATTTTGATGTGTGAAACTTCTCTAAGTTTAAAACTGAGCCCAATTTAATTGCTCTAACAAAATTTATTTATATTTGTCTATCTTTATGAACCAAATCCATTCATAGACTTATGAAGATGTTTATTTTCCCAATTATCACACATTCTCCTTCATAATTCAGATGACTTCCAAAGACCACAAATGATATAATCTAACTGTAAATTCCAGACTGCCACATTGTCTTTAATATTGCCTTCAAAAGGCCAAAGGGGTTGAAAATCAAAACAGTAGGTCAGTAGAATGAGTCAACAGAAGCTGATGAGAAAATAACTTACCAGGCATTTTTCTCTGGAGCGCAGGAAAAAGACGGACCAGAGAAACTGTGCCTAGATGGAACAGGAGATGGCTGGGCTGTTGTTCTGTCAGGACAAGGACTAGAGGACGCAATATGTGACCCAGCTCCTTTGTCAAGACAAGGGATGGAAGAAGCAATGTGTAATCTACCCAGACCTATGAGGTAGAAGGAATCAGGTTAAGGATATTAGAAACTGCACAGAGAAGGTATAAAAGTGGTTTTGGGGGGTTGGGGATTTAGCTCAGAGGTAGAGTGCCTGCCTAGCAAGCACAAGGCCCTGGGTTCAATCCCCAGCTCCAAGAGAAAAAGAAAAGTGTTTTTTAAAAGCTCTGTTAAGTTGAAAATAATTCCTACGCCAGCCCAACAAATAGCCAAGCTTGATATATGAGATCCACAAAGGCAATGATTCAAGATGATTCAAGCACCAAAATCAAACTATGTAAGTAACATGGAACATAAGAAACTAATCAGCAGCAAGACAAAGGCCATGTTGCTCCTTCAACGCTTCTGTGTGCTAAGGAAACGCTACACTTTAACACCCTTTCTACTGCTGAGTTCCAAAGCAACCCCGTGACATGGGAGGGCTACCACTGTTGACCAGGGTATGGCAGTATGAGAACACCCAGCACTGCTGGAGCAGGCTCCCCCAGGCTGACTACTGATAATACTACCTGAGTCTAAGCCATCTATAGCACAACCCTCTGGACAATGGTTTACCTTCCAGATACATTTCATTATCAAGGCTTCTTCTTGATTTTGGATGGGGTGTAGAGGAGTGGCGTGCAGAGGAAGAGATCCTACGAGGCCGTGAAGTCACACTGCCCATGAATGCTTTGGACGTGTCCTTCTTTTCTTCCTTCAGCATGTCCACAAGAGGCTGTTCAGAGACAACTCTGTCCTCTGCAGAAACATGTCTGTCCATGGAACTGGAAGGTACACTTCTAGGAACTCCTAGTGAGTATACAGATGAAGGACTCTTTGCTGGCTGAGGACTCATAGTAGGATTCCGAGTAACTCTTCGATTGTAATTTCTGAATGCCTTTTCCAAGCGTTCAGCCTCTTGCTCTAGCTCTCTTACTTTGGCTTTAGCACTACTGGCTACAAACTCAAGGTCAGAGTCTGGGGAACTAGCCTCTGTCACTGTATTTGCATAAGGTAGGACCCTTGACATAACTGCACCTGCCATAACCTTGTTCTGTTCAAGGGGTGCATTCAATAAATCCCCACTTGTATCCCCATTGTGAGGCTCCATCTTGCCACTCACTAGACCACTCAGGGAATGAAGGGTCAGAGACTGCTTTGGATTTCGGAACACTTCATTCTCTAGGGCTGCAGGTCACAAAAAGAAAATTTGAAAAATGAGAAGAAAAAGATGTGAATAAAATTAAATTATATTCAAGAATATTTTTTAAAGTAGTAGGAACAAGCTTGTACATTAAACAGTTTCTGAAGCCATAGTCATAACTATTAGCATTTACTGAAAGCCAACTTCATGTATCAAGCCTTTATAAACACGATATAATTTCACAATCTGTTACAAATGAGTCTGAAATACCTATATCTAGATGAGAAATGAAAATATGTAATTTACTTGGTTCAAAGTCTAGCCAGACCCAAACTGCAGCAAATCCATTTAATAAATCTTTGTTTATCCCAACCAACATGAATACGCACACATTTGACTGCAACATAGTGTCCCTGCCCCAAGTCTAAGTGTCAGATAACCTGGCCACAAATTCTCACTGCTCTCCGCTTGGAGAGGAGATGGAGTCTTCCCAAGGTGGGGGCCACATGGTCAGCAATTCCTAGAGCTGCTGAGATTTCCTAGCGTAAATCTAGCACCTATGCTGCCTCTTACCCTGCAACACCTCCTTCTGATGCTTACAAAGAAAGACAAGTGTACAATGGAGTAGGTCCACGTGGTGGACTGCAGGAGGGCCTAGCTTCACTGATCTACTTCCACATTACAAGACTATAATTTTAGTGGTGGACAGTCTGGCAAACAATTGCTAGTAGAAAGTGAGGAACTGAAGAAGAGTTTAGAAATGAGTAAAAAGCTAGAAATAAAACTAGTGGAGGTAGAAGGAACATGAGTTGATGAGAAACATGAGTCAAAGCAGGAACTGAGGAAGGCTCAGATCAAGGAAGGACTGAACTATGGTGATATTTTATTTGTATTGAAATGTGATTTTATTTGTATGTTAATAAATAAAGTTGCCTGGGGGTCAGAGATAATAGCCAAGCCATAGCAGAAGGGAGGCAGAGCCAGGCGGATCTCTGTGTGTTCAAGGATACAGGCAGCATGGTGACACATGCCTTTAATCTCAATATCAACCATAGAAGACATGGAGGTCTGTACAGACAGGCAGTGACAATGAGGTCATGTGGTTGGGTTTCCAACCAATGAGAAGGCAGAACAGAAAGTCAATAAAAAGGACAGACACACAGGAAGTAGGTTTCTTGCTAAGGGGAAGGACAGCAGTGGCAGTGAAGGGTAAGGTTTTTGGCTCTTAGCTATTGCTCTGACCTCTTGGGCTATTAACTCTGCATTTGGCTCTGTCTTTCTTATTTTAAAAAATCTGTTACATCTACACTGAACTGGCAACAAATACATACTGGACTCAAAAGAAACCAAGTAAGAAAGTACTCAAGGTTTACTACTCTTTTTTTTTTTTTTTTTTGAGGTGAGGATCGAACCCAGGGCCTTGCGCTTGCTACCACTGAGCTAAATCCCCAACCCTACTACTCTTTTCTATGAAGCAGGAGAGAATGAGAGACATCCACAGTAAAGACAGAATAATGAATCACTAGCAGTAACTAGTGTCTGAGTGGCTTCCATCTACCAGCTCATGCCCAATATCCATTCCATCCTTGCTCACTGTGGCCCAGTAGTATCATTATCCCCATTACCAATGAGGAACTTCAGGAAGTTCTAAAGTGTTATGCCCAAGATCAAACAAGTTAAACTGAAGGCCAAAACAACAACAGTCTCCAATTCTGAAAGAAATTTTCTTTGTACCCAGCTATCCTGCTTCTCTTATGTATTTCTACACATGTCTGCTAAAGACTATATAAAAATATGGGAAAACCTGTTAGCCTTCTCAGGGTTAACATTGAGTTGGGGGGAATCAAGAGGATTGAAGCTGAAAGGAAGATATACTGACAGGAAGGAGAAGCTGGAAAGAGGAAATAGGGCAGACATGATCAAGACATACTGTATCCATCTATGAAATATTTGAAGAATAAAGAAAAAGACCTGGATGTACTAGCACACATCTGCATTCCTATGGCAAGATGGGAGGTAGGAACAGCGGGTCAATGGGCAGGTAGCTCACAGGTTAGCTAGCCTGGAGTAGGCAGTGCAGCCACAAAACCAGAGACACACTGCCTCAGCAAGGTAGAAACAGAGAACCAATTCCTGATAAGTCTTGTGACCCCCCCAAGTGCCACAGTGTTCTGGTGCTCAATGTGTCTATTTCTCTCTCTTACACAAACACACACACACACACACACACACACACACAATTAATAAGCAATTTATTTTTTAAAAAGTCTCCAACCTGTCTGCGTTTGTTTTAGCTGTGATTTTAAATCAGCAACCTGAATGGTTAACCTTTTAACAGAAGCATCGTATTCTAATATCTGGGCCTTTAACTGTGCAGAATGTTTAATCTGAAAAAGATCCATGGAAAAGGAAATAAGTACAAAACAATTACAGCTTGTTTCAGAAGGAAAATTCTCTTATTGTGCTTATATTCTTTCTTTTGCCAATTCGAAGAAGCTTTTACACCAAGAACCAATAGGATGACCTCTATTAAAATAACAACACCCAACCAAGTTTTGTTTTTTTGAGACAGGGTCTCTCTGTGAAGCCCTGGCTGTCCTAGAGCTCACTGAGTTACACCTGCCTCTGCCTCCTGAGTGCTAGGAATAAATGTGTGTGCCACCACCTCCTCCTTCCCTTTTCATTTTAAGACTAAAAATAGCTAGGTATTTTTACTGCACAAAGGCAGAAATCTACAGAAACATAGTAGATGTGTGTATGCTACAAAGAAGGAATCAAGAGACTCATGGTGGGAATTACCAGGTCCTCTGAGAAGTTTAAGTCTAGATAAATTTACTTTCCATTCAGTGCTATTACTATTAAGAATATAGAGTCAGAATCACCAGAGAATGTTCTCATATGAGGAAGGCTCCTTTGCGATGTTGGGAGGAGAAATGCTTTGTATTCAAATAAATCTGGTTTTCGTTGGTGTGGCATGTATAGTTTCTCTAAGTACTACTACGAAGTGGACCAGCATAGTATCCACAAGAAGGACAAATACTACTCACTTCACTCTGCAGCTCTTTCTGCAGAGCTTGCCTATGAGTCTCAAACTCCTTGTGCTCGAGTGCTATAGCATGTTCTGCTTTCTGTAATTCTTTCTGATAAACCAAAAGCTCAGGAGGTGGCTGAGTTATGCCTAAGAAGGGTTAAGAAAAAAAGAAAAAAGAAAAACATTCCTATTTATTATCAATCATAAATTTGCTTATTTTACTTAAAAAAGCAGCTAAAAAGGTTTAAAATAGTTTCCTTTCTTTGTACTCATGCAATTAATATTCTACCACTTCTATTAAATGGCCTAAAAACAATCCTGATTCACAAATTTCAGAATAAAATAATTTAATTCATGTTAATATAACTATCCCTCCAGGAGCCCTCTAAGTTAAAGAATTCTTTCAAATTCTTAAATTAACTCAGTAGCCTATCTCTTTCCTCTACCACATGCAGATGGTACTTTAAGAAAGCGTTCCCCAGTTGTCACCTGTCAGTCCCTGGCCCTGGTTTCATCCCATTTGAACAAGCAGCCCATGGCAGTCAGGCTCCAGAGATAAGGCTGATGTTACTCTCCATCTGAGTCACCTGAGAGCCCCATTAATAAAGTGTGCCTTATGTAGGGTAATCATAAAGGATAAGTGTGCAGTAGAAATGGAGCCACAATGCTAGTGCTCCCTTAGGACTAGGAGGCGTAGGAGAGGGAGAAATTTCCAGAGGCACAGTAAGTAGGCACAGGCACAGAGCACTAGTGGGAAGCCCCCAGCAGGGACTGCAAGCTCTGTTACCTGAGAGGCGCAGTCGACAGGCAGTCCAGACTGCTGTACCTGGAATCCAAGGGTAGGAGTAGAAAATAACAATTTTAACATCCTCTCCCCGCCTTGCTCCAAGAGCTTACTGGCTCAACTGAGGCAACAGTCAGAGGTCATGAACGCTGAAGCCACCCACAGAGGCAGTTAAGTAACAAATATTACTTAAAATGAAACTACCAATTATGCAATAGCAAACAAAAATGAAGCAGCTCCAATATAAGGATCTCCCTTACAGATACAAAGTTGTTCTATAATCCTGACCTAATGTAAGTTACAGAAACATGCAGATCAGAAAAAAAGACATACGGTCTAGGAGACGTAAGTTCTCATTCCTATTCTCTTCCAGTTGCTGTTTAAGTAATTTATTTTGTGCCTGAAGCTCCACTTTCTCTTCTTTCAGTAGTGAGTAATCACTCATCTCTTTCAACTTTTCATTCAGCAAGTGGTTTTGTTTTGACATTGCCAAAAACTGGGCTTTGACAGACTCTAGCTCCAGCTACAATTGAAAAAGGAACACTTTTTATCTGAATAACTCTCAGCACTGCAAAGGTAAAGGCTGGAGGGCTGTCTGACTCTAAGCAGCATAAGTGAATGACAGTGACCACCATACAGAGGACAGGCCCTCTGCCCTGCTCATAGGCCAGAGCCTGTATCAAAAGACCTGTCCTACAAAGTAAGGACAGGGGGTGTGGTATGGTGAAGGCAATTTGGAGTCAACTCTCAAGTGCCACCAATCCATAACTTAACAAGACATTTTCAAAACATGAACAGATAAAAGGTGAAAACAATCTCTACTGCTATGAGGTGCTATCTTTTTCTTAGTCTTATGTGTTTCATATCTGAGTATGAAAGCCTACACAGATCTCATGGCTGCAAAGGAAAATTTTACCTATAGTATCTACTTCAGTTTGTTTGTTTGTCTTAGACAGGGTCTCACTTAGCCCTGGCTGGCCTGGAACTCAGAGATCTATGCAGATTAAATGTGTACAGCACTACACCCAGGTACAATCTCCTTTAACTACCTAAAGTTTGAGTTTTGCCCTTCACATGACAAGCATACCACTGAAGAAAGTATAGTACCAATGGCATATAAAAACTGGTACTTTGTCTAAAAAATCTGCAAGAGAATGATGTAGTGATAGAAACTTGAATTCCTACCAATGGAATAGAAGAGGCAAAGATAGAAGCTAAGATACGCTAGCTATCTCTTATGGCTAGTTCACCCAACAATCATGAATTGTTAGAAATATCTCCAAGATTAGACTCACAGAACTTGCCTAAAGGCCCATAAGCAGGAAGGAAGGGAGACCACAATTTGAGCAGCAGGACTCTTAGATACAAGCTCCTTTTCTATGTCCCTGTATGCCTTTGCTTGAAGTTGGAGCCTACTGTATTAACTTAGCTATCACCTTCTTAGTCATAAAATAATCAGTCCAAGCACATCAAAAAGAAGGCCTAAGGGGCTGGAGAGACAGTTCAGTGTTAAGAGCATTGACTGTTCTTCCAAAATATTGGGGTTTAATTCCCAGCACCTACATGACAGCTAAGAACTCTCTGTAACTTCAGTTCCAAGGGATCGTATGCCCTCCCCTGCCTTCCAGAGATACTGTATACACACAGGCAAAACTCCTATACACATAAAAATAAATAAATCTCAAAACACCCCGATGTTCTCTGTAAATAAAAAAATAGTATTAACCCTAACATGTCATTAAAGAAACTTACAAAATAGGTTTAACAATTAATTACCTCAACTTCTTTCATACGATTTACAGATTTACTGAGTTCTTCCTTTTTTGAATAAATAACTGTGAGCTCCTCTTGCAAATGCATAGTTTTTTCTAGGGAACAAAAAAGAACCAATTAAGTAGTGATTTCCTACTGAACACAAAACACATTTAATAATTATGGCCACTCTATGAGACCTAATCACTATTGCTTCATAGTCTAAAGCAACAAGTATGTAAGTCAAAAATTTAGTAGACAAGAAATAAGTCCCATTACCCAATGAGTGATGAGTTACATCTGTCATGTATGTGGTGAAATTCCTACTACATGCTAACCAGTTCCTCCATCTGGGAAGGGCCTTGGACCTGCTAACAGCACCTACTTTCCTTAAAAAGCAAAGATCTGTATGTTTTCCTTCTGTAGTTTTTCCTTCCTGTAACACAATTCTGTGCAGATAAATATCATCAGAAGAAAATTTAATAAATCTAAGTGCACAACAGTGCTAAACTTACAAGAGATGCATCTGCTTCTATAAGACATGAGCAAAAGGAGCTACACAGTTGGTAAGTAAGCAGCTCCAGTTTACTTAAAAAGTTCATGTCCTTTTCACAATTTCCCACACATATACTGAAATGTAAAATTGAAATATATCTGAAAATTGAAAGATTATTCAACTTTTATAGTCTCAAGTAAACTTGAGAGCTTAGGAAGTACAATGAATGACATGTTAAAAAAAAAAAAGAAAGAAAAAAAGAACTAAGCTGGGCGTGGTGGCACACGCCTATAATCCCAGCACTCGGGAGGCAGAGGCTGGCGGATCTCTGTGAGTTCGAGGCTTGCCTGGTCTACAAAGTGAGTTCCAGGACAGCCTCCAAAGCTACAGAAAAACCCTGTCTCGGGGGAAAAAAAAAAAAGAACTAGGCCAGGAGTGGTGGCACACACCTTTAATCCCAGCACTCGGGAGGCAGAGGCTGGCGGATCTCTAGTTCGAGGCTAGCCTGGTCTACAAAGTGAGTTCCAGGATAGGCTCCAAAGCTACACAGAGAAACCCTGTCTCGAAAAACCAAAAAGGAAAAAAAAAAAAGAAAAGAAAGAAAAAAGAACTATGAAACCTGGTCACAGAGGACAGAGAAAGTAAAATTTTCTATAATGGGGCTGGAGAGATGGCTCAGTGGTTAAGAGCACTGGCTGCTCTTTTGGAAGACCTGGGCTCAATTCCCAGCACTGACATGGCAGCTAACAATTTGTAACTCCAGGTCCAGGGAACCGATGCTCTCTCTCTACTGGCCTCCACAAGCTCTGCACGCACAGGGCACACAGACAAATGTGCAGGCAAAACACCTACACACATAAAATAAAAGTAAATAAATCTAAAAAAAAAATGAAGAGCCAGTGAAATGGACTAGTGGGTAAAAACGCTTGTTGCTAAGTCTGACAACCCAATTTCAATGCTAGGGACCCACATGGTAAAAGAAAAAAACCCGAGTCCCATAATTCTTCTGACCTTCACATGCACACCATAGCACATAGACCTCCCTCCCTCTGACAAATAATATGTAGATAAACATTTTGTAAAAGGCAAAGGCAGCTTAGGAGCTAACAAGCTAGATTAGAACTAAAATAAGCCAGCCACCCATATCACCTTTATTCTTCCTTTCTTCTTCCAGTAGTTTATTTGTTCTAGAGATGTAGTCATCTTTTAGTTCCAGTTGGTATCTGAGAATCAGAATGACTAAAATGAGGTCCTTGCTATCTCCCCGAAAAAGACCACTAACCATAAGAAGCTTATCTGTGGCCCAGCATAACCTAAGGATGTAAACATGACTGAGGAGAAATTTCAAAGTCTCAGTTCTAAGGCCAGGCAACTGAATGCTCAACATCAAAGGTCCAATAAACCCCTGCCTCCATCCTGTAAATGTGGCCCCCAAACTCAATCACATAAAATAGTATTATCACAGAGTTACTGAAAACAACTACTTTTCCACTGCTCTCCATTGGTACAAAGAGCATTAAAGGAAACAAAGCAAAGCTTTCCTAGCACACAACAGATTCTATGTCCCCAGAGATGGCAAGGTAGTCAGTCACTTGTAATCTGCCTGCACAATCTCCCCAACCCAACCAGGATAAGAACTTTTGCTCTTAGAGATTTATGTACAATTGAGAGTCTACTGGTATTTTATCCACACCAGCAAAAGCAAAAGGGATGTTTCCATGGAATCTTTCTCATTTTCTTCACTTATTACTAGTCAGAGATGATTGAAAAGAAAGGCAAACCCTCCTATGATGAACATCCTCCACCCCTACATTTGCTGAAAACAAAGACAAATATTAAAGGTTATTAGTGGAACATGTGCAGCTGCCACTGAGAAAAGTTGCCATACAATTGTCTTTGCTTCAGGATTCTATTCACTGGCACAAAACATCCAGACTCGAGAAAAGCTAAAGTACCTGGGCATAAGGGCATACATCTGCCATCACTGAACTTAGAAGTCTGGAGCAGGAGAGTCAAGAATTTCAAGTCAACTTGGACTACATAGCAAGAAGCAGGAGGGAAAGAGGGTGGACCGAAGTAACCAGAGCTGTCATATTTTCCTTTCCCTGTATCACCCTTTGCTTCATATAGTTCACTTTAGTTTCTTTTTGATTCTGGCTTTACAAAGTCTTGAGGGAATACAAAGTGCATACATGTTCACAATCCAACTCTCCCTTAAGTAATTTGTAAATTGTTATTGACAGTCATCTCAGTGACAGCATGAGAAAGATGACTAAAGTGATTAGAATTCCAATTTTACACCTAATCAGCTACACAAGCTAAGCAAGTCATACGGTGCCCTAAAGTTAAAGGGAATAAATATACAATATAACACATACATATGTAAAGTTAAAGTAAATCATAAGCCCTCACAGCCAGAGAAGCTATGAATAAGAACATCTGATATAATTCTCTACAGTGGATATTTAAAAACCATCTTAACTCAAGTATGCATCATAAAGGTTTGATTTGTCATAGGAAATAGTTTCTGTTCAAACACTAAGTTTGTCATGTAAATGTCAGCCTTATATACATCATCAGTTTTGGTTACATTTTCACCAACTTAATTCAAACACATTACTTCTTCAAAAACGGCACACAAGGCTGTGCAAGGCTCAACTGAATGTACCAGGCTTTGCTGACTCCCTACGGGAGGCCTTACCTTTTCAGAGGAGGGGGTGGGGGGTGGGTTAGGAGGGAGGCTGAGTGGGAGCGGAAGGAGGGATGAGAGGGCGGAATCTATGGTTGGTATGTAAAATGAATAAAAAATTTCTTAATAAAGAAAAAAATGCCAAACAATTACTTTAAAAGTTCAGTTTTGAGCTTCTGATCATAGGTCTCCTCAATGTTCTTTAGATTCTGTTCCCGTCTCTGAAGTGCCTCAGCCTCACTTTTATTTTTTTCTTCTTGGAGCTTCTGGGTCCTGAAATGAACAAAAACCATACAAAACAACCAAGTACAATATCTGATGTAACTAACTTGAAGAAAAACATTTGTAGGACAACAGACTGTACTCACAATCTGTACTACTAGACTGTGAGGGAGACAGATGTCTTCCTATGGTTTACAAACTGACCTAGTTACAGTATATCAGAACTAGGGAGGGAGCGGGACAGGGGTATCTGGCTTAAAGAAGCAGGAGGAAGTCAAGGCCAAAGTAGTTTCTTATAGGAGCTAATTAACCCTTAAAAACTGCCTAGGAGGGCAGTGTAAAGGCACTTGTTACCAAGCCTGAGTTCGATCCCCAGGATCCACATCCACATGGTTGAAGGAAGGAACTGACTCTCATAAATTGTCCTCTGACCTCCATGTGTGCACTGCTGTGGTACTCATTCACCCAGTCACACACCAATAAATCAATTAATTTTAAAATTAAACAAACATACAAAACAAGCAAACTGGTTACATCATGACCACAGTGCCTCATGCCTATAATCCCAGCACTAGACAGGCAAAGCCTGGTCACATAGTGAGTTTCGGGTTAGCCAGGGTTAAAAAAATAAGACTATATCTCAAACTAAAACAAAACAAAAACCTAGTTATAGATGGTAAGTGGCCATAATCAATTTAGAAGTAAAGAAGGACATTACAAAAGCACAAACAAAAGTGACCTTACATACGTAACTTTTTTTTATTACAACTGTTGGATCTATTTCACTAGCCCATAGACACTAAAGGTTGAAGATGTGCTTTCATCGTGCACGTAAGGATCTATTGATTAAATACTGAAGAGAGGGGATGGAGGAAGGGAGTTAAGGAAGGAGGGAGGGAGGGAGAAGTCACATCCTTGCTATACATTTACGCAACAAGGTCTTCCTAGTGAGACTAGATGAGCAGTACAAGCAGTGCTCCACTTCCCAAGGGCTACAGAGAACAAGCCATTCAGAGAAGCACTACCCAAAGCTCACAGGGCCATGAACTGGGGAAAAGCTCCAGGTGTTAGCACCAGCACCCTCTGCTGGCTAACCTGAAAGGAATGCATCAGCAAAGTACACTTAATTTACCTGAATGCTTAGGAGGGCAGAGCAGGAGAGGAGGGAAAAAGAGAAGAAATCAAATGAACTGAGCCTACAGAAGTGAGAAAACAACAGTGATAAAGACGGTGACAATTTCTTTAACGTATTAGACTCCTAGAGTACCTAGTGAGTGCTAACAGCTGATTCTAATTGGACCTGAGTCCAGATCCCCAATACCCATATAAAGCCAGGAATGATAGGGGAGGTGAAAGAAACACATGGATACACAGAGCTTGCTGTCCAGCCAGTGAGCTTCAGGCCAACTAATGAAGGACCCTGTAAAAAATAAGGTGGTGGGTGATAAAGATGCCTGACATTGACCTCTGACCTTCACAGGCACATCTGGGTGAGTACACTTGTATATACCCTTGCAGGCATCTCTCCATCTCTATCTCTCTCTCTCTCTCTCTCTCTCTCTCTCTCTCTCTCTCACACACACACACACACACACACACACACACACACACACACCTTTTGGAAAAGGCTAGAAAATTTAGACATAATACTTAGCACAACTTTTGCATATTCAAAAAGAACATGTATTACTCACAATTCAAAAGCTTCGATTCTTTCCTTCAGTTCTGCTTCTCTACCTCTAAGCACATCTATGTCATTTAGTAGAAGTTGTCTTTGAGCATAAATTTCTTTCGTTTCAATCTACATAGGAAAGTATTTATTTTTAGTAAGCAAGTAAAATAAAATAAAAACACTGGAACTCAGACGTTGCTTCCTAAATTCTAGAGCACAATGAAAGTTACAAATATTTAGGGTAACAATTTCCCCTTGAAGAGATTTCAATCAAGATTTGTTTTTTAAGTTATAAAGTTTGCTTTTTATATTATTGTTTGCATAAAAGTGTACTTTTGTGCACACAAAAAAATTAGTTCAGCCGGGCAGTGGTGGTGCACGCCTTTCATCCCAGTGCTTGGGAAGCAGAGCCAGGTGGATCTCTGTGAGTTCGAGGCCAGCCTGGACTACAGAGCGAGATCCAGGACAGACATCAAAACTACACAGAGAAACTCCGTCTCAAAAAACAAAACAAAATTAGTTCCTCAATGAATGGGAAACTACACTGCACTATACTCCTAACATCCCTAGTCTAGTTCTTTAACACCCCTCATATTCCCTTACTCAAACATTTGATAAGTTCTTCAGCAGGAAAAACTTTAAACATGTACAGTCAGTCATGAGTTCCAAAATAGAATTTCTATGGTGATTGAGGATGGTACCTAAAGGTTTCGGTTTATGGGTCATTTGGTTAGAGGGTTCAGGTGAATTCCTAAGTGAATGGGCTGGGCCATCCCATCACTGAAAAAACACCACCAGGAGCAGAAAAGTTCCTCATCTTTAAAGATCTCGCAATTTGATTGAGGGAGAGAGAAACAATCACGTGAGGATGTAATGATCTCATAACTAAAGTATATAAAGACCACATGTAAGAATAACACCTGTATGAGTCACTCAGTGAGTTGGGGAAGTCACTGAGGTGACATGAAGGCCTTTGAGGAACAGCACAGGCTTAGCAGGGAGACATATGGACAAGCATCCAAAGGCAGGGTATCGCTGAATAGGATGACAATCTTCAATACTTTCATATAATATTAACTAAACAGGGATCTAGTCAGTCACCTATGTTGAAGATAAAGTTGTTATTCTAAATATAACCCAGTATCTTAAATATCTATGCTTATTCTCATAGATGAAATTAGTCCATTTCCCAGACACAGTAGACACACAGTAGAGGGGCCCTATTTAATGCTGGATAACAGGTTTCCCTAAAGGAAATCTCTACCTGAAATGTGACTGGGCCACTCTGAACACAGCCTCTCAGACCCTACTCCTGGATCACTCTGAGACTGCCATGTATCTGCATTTTCCCCAGGATGGGGGTCACTCACCTTCTTCCCCGGTTCTCTTTGTTCTCTTCATCCCCTAGCAGAGCTCCAAGGTCTTTAAATTCTTGAGACTGCCTTTCTCAAGTCAAATTAAGCTTGGCAAAACAGCATTCCTTAACTACTGCTACCTTTCTACCCTCACAGAAAGGGGTGAACACATGCTCAGTCTAAGGACTTCCAGGCTGGTGCCTCAGCTGGGTGTTGCAACAGTAACATCCTCTCTGCTTTAAAGAGCTGCTCCTCCTTGTCCAGAGCAAACTACTTACCTCTGAGCCTCTAGCAAAGCCCTCTCTCAAATTTGCCTGACAACATAGATGCTGTTTGCTGAGTGTCTCCTAATCCCAGTATGGACATTCACTCCAGCTCTTTCTTCTCTGCCCTGCAGAGCAAAGACTACGTGGACTTGTCTGAGCTCAGCCTTCTCTCTGAACTCCTGACTACAGCTCCAACTGCTCCTCTAGAGCCTTGTTCTATCAGCTGTCCTTTCTGGATCTTAAAGGAAGCTACTAACAGCAGCAGGACATAGCTACCCAGTAAATTATTTCCAGACATTACCTCTCGGTGCTTTTTGATTCTTTCCAGGGTATTCTTTTCCTGAGAAATGAGGGCTTCATTTTTTGCTTGACAAATTCTTTCAAATTCATTCCGGAACTCAGCCAATTCCTTTTCATACTTTCTTTTCTCTTCCACTTTAACTTTCATTATTTCCGTTTCTCTAAAATACTTCAACTATGAATTGAGCACAACTGAAAATAGTTACTTAAAAATAGTGCAAATTTACTTTTCCTTGAGTTTAATAATAATTTTCTGTACAAATACATCTTTAATCCATTTTTAGTTTTATCACATATAAGATTCAGTCCAAAGTGTGAATAAATGACATCAATGAAGATAAAAAATGTACATAACAGTCTAGTATTCCATTCTTTAATTAAAAAGCTTTAGATGTTTCCCCACACACCTAAGATTAAGATAGTAGAAGATAAATGTGAGTAGCTGTCATTAACAGCAGCAAGTATTACAGCTTACCTTTTGACACATTTCTACCTGAAGCTGGTGTTCTATTTCTCTCTTATATTCATTTAACTTTGTCTCTAAAGATTCTAGCTTGGGACGGTGAGGAAAAGCATCTGCAAATTGATCATCAATAAGCTGAAACTTCTCGGCTATCAAAAAAATAACACAGCAAATTAGGAAATACAAAATTAACCCAGTCAGGTATGTAAGAGGCCCAAAGCAGACTATACTAAAAGGGGAAGTATATGGGTTGGGGATTTAGCTCAGTGGTAGAGTGCTTGCCTAGCAAGCGCAAGGCCCTGGGTTCGGTCCTCAGCTCCAGAAAAAGGAATTAAAAAAAGGAAAAAAAGAGGGGGGGGGGGAGTATAGAGATGTCTGCTACCTACATTGAAATACATTAAAAAACTCAGACGGCTAAGTGCACAGATAAGTGATAAGCAAGTACAATACAAATTTTCCAACAGCATCTATGTAAGCAAATATTCCCTGTAACATTATTTCAACTGTTCTGCATGTTTAGAAATGTCAATAATAAATTGACAAGTATGAATCAATCCCTTCTTAGTTTCTAAATGCAGGGACCTTTGGACTTGGATTCAAGTTGACACATGTTCAAAACAAGAACTTTTTTTTTTTAATGTTTAACTGAATTTATGAGGCAGCAAAGAGGGGAAGAACAGGAACATTCTGGTACTGCACTAGAGACTTGAGGCCAGTGATTGGGAAGCAGGAGGGGATGGGATAGGTACAGAACTCAAAGACAACATGTTAAACCTGGGTGATTAGAAGAGGTCTATTATTCCAAACCCATATATATATATAATCTTCTGTTTAATCAATGCCCCACAGATAATACTGCTGCTTACCAGCTTCCCTCGCTTGAACTTGGTGGCAATAATTAAGATAATAGGAAGTACTTGTTAATGATGGCTTTAATCTGAATCTGGGCTGGCTCTTAAGAAACCATCATAACTGGAAGGGAAGAGCACATCAGCATTGAAAGGGGTCCACAGGGCTTCAGGACAGAGAGCATTTGGCTCCCGGACCCAGCTAGCATCCAGTTATACCGGAACAGCAGTCACTTGAACAATCGGAACTTCAAGTACTGGCTCACTTCTTCCTTGGGGTATGGCCTGAGGGCGATGCACGTGGTAATGTTCTCTGGCTGCTCCAGCCACAGCATGTGGTCAATGTCCTTCTGCTGCAGGGCCTCAGCCAGCTCCTTCAAAGTGGTCTCATCAGCAGCCTCGAGAACCACCTTGCACATGCGCCCCAGCTCCCGGAGGTACGCTACCGTGTGCGGATGGTCTAGGTGAAGATGCAAGGCTGCGGTGGCGGTGTGACAGGCCTGCGCTACCAGTGTGCCCATGGGCCAGGAGAAAGGAGCCTGCGCTTTAAGTACTGTACAAGGATCTGTGGCTCCGCCCCAGAGCCTGCCGTCTTCCTGACAATCTGAATGGCCGTACCTACTCTGCGGTGCATGCTGGGATGTGGGTTCAAAACAAGAACTTTAAAAGTATGAAAACTATGTACTTTAACTCTTGCATTTTACAGGTAAGGAACAAATGCCCATAGAGTTTGAATGACTTCCAGAAGGTTAAGTAACTACAACACAACCAGAGCCAACTCAAGGACTGATGCCTTTCTCACGCCGGATCTCTTTCCGGGAGGCCCTTGGCCCTCAAACCAACCACATAGCCAAATCAACCATGTGGTCACTGAATATTTGAAATGAGTCCAATCTGAGTTGAGATGTGCTCTAGTGAAAATAACACGCTAGATCTCCAAGGATTGCTATAAAAATGTATGTGAAGCCGGGTGGTGGTGGCGCACACCTTTAATCCCAGCACTCGGGAGGCAGAGGCAGGCGGATCTTTGCGAGTTCGAGGCCAGCCTGGGCTACAGAGTGAGATTGAGGAAAGGCGCAAAAGCTACAGAGAACCCCTGTCTCGAAAAACCAAAAAAAAAAAAAAAAAGTATGTGAAATATCTAGTAATATTTTTGTACTGAGTACTTGCTAAATATCTTGAATGTTTGGGGTTAAATAATTAAAATTAATTTCACCTGTCTCTTTTCATCTTTTTAAATGTAACCACTAGAAAATTTAAAATTGTTTATGTGCTTTATATTATTAGAAAGCTCTCCTTTGCAATTACCATATAATATTTTGCTAATGGTATTAAAACTATACTTAAGGGCCTAGTTGTAGTGTATGCCTTTGTAAATGATGAGTTCCTTATTTTCCTACAAGTTAAAGGCACTACTATGTAAGGATGAGCCAAAAAAAATGGGTAAGCATATCAGTATAGACAACTGCTTTCTATCTCTTTTGACACAAAATCAAAAAGTAGCATCTAGTTTGCTTTCTATGCTGTGACAAATACCATGACCAAAAGCAACTAGGGAAGGAAAGGCTTTATTTTCAGCTTTTACTCCAGGTCACAGTCCATTACTGAGGGAAATCAGGCAGGAACTCAAGCAGAAACACAGAAGAATGCTTACTGCCTTGTTTCCTGGCTCATAATACTAGCTTTTCTATACAGCTCAAGATCCCTTCCTAGGTGATGGTGCTACCCACAGTGGGTTGGGCCCTCCCACATCAATCAAAACAATTCTCTA
This sequence comes from Onychomys torridus, assembly GCF_903995425.1. Classification (NCBI taxonomy): domain Eukaryota; kingdom Metazoa; phylum Chordata; class Mammalia; order Rodentia; family Cricetidae; genus Onychomys; species Onychomys torridus. The sequence goes on along the minus strand of NC_050466.1, from coordinate 57,703,770 downwards.
CAGACATACCCATAGTCCAATCTGATGGAGGCAATTGTTCAACTGAGGGTCTTTTATTCAAGGCAACTCAAGGTTGTGTCAAGTTGATAAGAAAAACTAGCTAGCACAGGGATACTACAGAAAGGTGCAGAGTGCAAAATCTCTAAGCCTTGGACTTTGGACTCTACCCAAATGGGAGTTTATAAGTTGCTCTCCCCTCTGAGGACCTCAGTTTCAACTATTAAATGAAACAATGGGACAATGACTTCTCTAACTCACTGCAAAGCAAACGGTTTGTAACATACTGTGGTGGTTGGAGTAAGAATGCCTCCCAATAGGCTCATATATTTGAATGCTTAGTGACCAGGGAGGGCCATTATTTGAAAGGATTAGGAGGTATGGCCTTGTTGGAGTAGGTGTGGCCTTGCTGGAGGAAGTATGTCATTCAGGGTGGGCTTTGATGTTTCAAAAGCCCGAGCCAGGCCCAGTGGCTCTGTCTCTTCCTGCTACCTGTGGATCTGGATGTAGAACTCTCAGCTACTTCTCCAACACCATGTCTGCCTATGTGCCACCATGCTCCCTGCCATGACAATGGACTAAACCTCTGAAACTGTAAGACAGCCTCCAATCAAATACATTTCTTCACACTAATAGAACACTGACCAAGACACATACTAATTTAATAGCTATAAAATAAGGTTAGAGAAAACATGAAATGAGTTTTCTAGTTAAGAAAGGTTAAACTCCACAAATAAGAAAGAACCTTGTCTTGGGATCCCTGCATGACTGGCCAGTGTAGCCCTGGCATTCAGAAGGATAGATTATGACAGTAGAAAGTAATTCCTAGTCCCTCCAGCAACACAATTCCAGACAAAATTGAATTTCCTTGTCACCTACATACAGGTAGCATTTTTTCCAGATCTGGGGAAAAGAATCACATAGTATGATAAATAAGCTAATTTTCTTCTTTTGAAAACAAAACAGGGCCAAGTGAGGTGCTACACATCAGTAAATACCAGCATTCAGAGGAGGCAGAGGCAGTACAATCAAAAAGTTTGAGGCCAGCTCTGTCTATACAGTGAGTTCAAATCTAGCCAGGACTATATAGTGAGACCCTGTTTGAAAAATAATCAGGCAAAACCAAAATCATAACAAGATCCCTAGCAGAATTGAAGTAAGAAGGCTATAATTACCCAGGGACACTTTGCTAGGAAATGTGTCACTCGTCTGCGTCTCCATATCACAGCTCTCTTTAGCTTGGTAATATTCTGCCAATTCCTTTAAGAAATTCATAAGAAAACCTATAAAAGTATAACATGCATAGTTTTGTTTCAGAACATTATTCAATCATTGCTTTATTGCTATTTGTGAGTCTTGGTTTATAACATTATTTGATTACCAAGGAAAGATCTTTCCAAGCATGATATAAACCTTAAAAGGAATACAGAGATTGCTATAACTACAAAAATTATAAACTTATATATGGCGTAAAATAAAGTCAAAAGACAAAGGATACACTGGAAAAGATTCTGCAACACGGAGGGGCTCATCATAGTGTTAAAGAACTCTTACCAATCAGTAAAACAAAAAATAGGAAAAGACATGGACAAAGTTCACAAGAAGAAAATTACAATGGAAAATAAACAAATGCACAGAAAACACATAAATAAATGCAAATTAATAGCATGAAAGAGAGACCACATTTTCTGCATAACATTAATAAGATTAAATCACTAATGTCAAGCGTTGATATGGGAATCTAGGGAAGCAATTTGTCAGTGTCCCTATCTATTTCAAATGTCCATTATTTCAATCTCATCATTTTGAGTTTATACTGTTGTACAAATTTTCAGTAAGGGCACAAAATGTGTATGATGCACATTTATTGCTTCTAATAGTAAAAAACAAATGACTGAGTCCCCATCAATAGGGAGTTAAAATAAGTTCTTTAAAAATAGTCTTAACAGCTGGGTGGTGGCGGCGCACATCAGCACTCAGGAGGCAGAGGCAGGCGAATCTCTGTGAGTTTGATGTCAGTCTGGTCTACAGTTAGTTCTAGGACAGCCAAGTCTACACAAAGAAACTCTGTCTCAAAAACAAAAACAAAAAAACTGGTCTAAACAGTTGAAAGAACCCCTGCTCCATCAGTCAAGTTACAATTTTTTATCCTTCTCTACTAAAGATATTAAAATTCTACTCCCAACTATAACTTCCTTTACATAAGCAGAACCATATGGAAACCTCACAACTTCCCCTTACAAACACAGCACTCCCCTATCTAAAAATCACACACAAACTACCTAAATTCTCAATCATAATGAGAGTTAGTTCCCTCTTTCCATCATGTTGATCCTGGGGATGGAACTCAGGTAGTCGGGCTTGGCAACAGGCACCTTTATGTGCTGACCCAAATTTCCATTTTAACAGGAGAAAGTTGTCTCTTACTATCTACTGCCTATAGACTTAACTGCAATTTTACAATTATTTCTACGTCTTCCCATATAAGTAAACTATCACCTCCAGTACAGTCAAATTCTTTCAGCTGCTAGGCTCCACTAATTTGCAGTTAGGAAGCTTAGCACTCTCCAAGACTAAGTGAGAACATTACAGTAACAATGTTTGGCCACAGTCTACATTCTATCCAGAGATCACCTAAATTGGAATTCTATCTCTCTTTGTACTGATTTTTGCCAAAATTAACAAAATAGTTGCAAAGAGCTCTATCCAAATGTTGTACTTAGATGCTTAACACAACTGCTACTCAGTTTCTCTGACTTCCAGAAATGTTATCAGATTAAGATGGTAACAGTTGTTAGATGTTTTTTCAACCAAAGCATTTAAGTAGATTATGAAATCATGGGCAACAATCTTTTAAGGATAATATAAATATCTATAGCTCTAAAATTCCTTCTCAATATTTTGGCAACAGCTATTAGTGGCATAGTTTAGGCCAGTGCTTTCTAATATAGCAGCCATGTGGGTAACTGAACTTAAATTCAACTAAAACCAAGTTCACTGTTCAGCCACTAAGTTCAAGTACCACATGAACTTAGTGGCCACCACATGAGACAGCAGAAATAGGCATCTCCATCAAAACCAAAGTTAGGAGTTCAGAATGTAGTCTATCTATTCATATACTTAGCAGTATGAAATAAAAGTTATTTTTTAATTTTGTATGATTCACTTGTAAAGTGCTCAACACTTTATTTTGTTATATTATAAACTGATCTAGCTTTAGCCTTTGGGAGCAGTTTCACTCTAGAATGTAGGGTCAGTTGCCATAATGAAATTCAATAGGGATAATCTATGTCGCAGGAAGCCTAGAGCATCTTGTAAGCCAATTTAATTACCCACTGCAAACATCACTTCCAAGAGACTTGGCAATTAAGTCAAAGACTAATGGCTAGTCAAAAGTAGACATGCAAATATTTGCTCATTATGTTCCAACCTTATGAACATTCCAGCAGGGACAGAAAGACAAAAATCCAAACACAAAAGGACCACTGTGACATGTCACAGACTACTTAAAAAGACCAAAAGATTAAGTATCAGTGGCAGCTAAGCTGCCAGTTTATGTTCAAAACACAAAGCCCATTAGCAAGTCTAAAGTATGGTCTGGCAACCTTAGTAACAATATATAATATGAAAGGTCATTATCAAGGCCAGGGTTGAGGTAATTTATCAAGAATGCATAAAAACTTAATTTATGAAAAAGCATTGATATTTTAAAGAAACTACTAAAACATTTAACACTTTATAAATTACATTTGTGGAGGATATCTAATATACAAAAATAGTCAGCTCATGTTAACTAGTTTTTTTCCCATAGGGAGGGGAGATATTGTATAAATTTATTATATTGTGCAATATAATAAACATATTGTGTACTGTTTAGAACATTTAGCTAATGTTCTAAACAGGAGGTATTCTGTAAAGAATATTTTGATTTGCTAGTTGGGCCCTTGACTACTGTCTGCAGTGTCCTTTCTTGAATATCTAAGACTTATTAAAAACATAGAAATGTGGGGGAAATAAGGTATTTTTATCAAAATAACATATGAACAGTTGCTTATTTATAAGTAAGCCATGGTCAGCAAGGAAAATCAAATGTTTTAATTCTAATTAAATTTCCTATTCTTCTCACTAATAACCATAAGCCTTGCTATTCTCCACAAAGATGAAGTCTCCTACCTTTTTGGTTTTCTTTATCAAATCCTGAAATCTGTTAAAAAGAAAATAATTTGCCTTTATTAAATTACTCACGTATAAGTAGCAAATCAAAGTAGATCATTAAAAACAATCTTACCAGTGATTTGTAAAGACTGGATGAGGGGTTGATGCGAATGAGTTGTAATAGGTCCTGCATAGTAAATACCTTAAAGAGAGGAAAAGAAAGATTAAGTATCCAAATTTGTGTATCAGTAAGTTTCAATTATGATCTATTACTAAATATAAAATTAAGGCTCATTTCAGATTTATAATACTGTAATTAACCCAATATTACAAAAATAAAGCTTTTATGTTGTCAACAAGTTACAATGAACATATTGAGTTCAGAAGGATCAAATAATTTGTTGCTTTTTAAATTATTCATCTATATGTGTGCATATTGGGAGGACATGAACATGCTATGTATATGTGGAGATCAGAGGGCAATTTCCAGGAATTAGTTCAATCCTTCCACCACGTAGGACCTAGGACTCCAACTCAGGTCATCAAACCTTGGTAGTAAGTGCCTTTATCTGCTGAGCCATCTTGCCTGTCCAGATAAAATATTTTTACCCGAGTAATTAACCTCCAAATACTAACAGGAATGAAAGAAATCATTAATGCCTTACAGATAACACTCAGCTATCTGGTGAACCACTGGGTTTATGAATGAATTTCAGGATCCATAGAGGTATTTAAAAATGTAAATAAACTCCAGGTTTTATTATTCTATAATTATGGATGACTACTGTGTGCCTGAAATATTTTTAATCACACAGCTCTTCCTGATATACATATTTCTACTATAGTATGTATTGTGTACTATCTCTACACTTAGAATACTGATACAATGTATTTTCAAATGGTTTCCCTTGAAAGAAAAGGTTCTGGTTAGCACTTACGTTATTAGAAACTATTAATGATATGAACTGGTTTAATTATCACTAAGGGGGTCCCAGCAAGTGTCATATAGGGAACAAACTGCACAGAGACAGGAATGAAAACCTGGTACAGATTGACTTCGTTAACCTGGATCACACTTCAGGAAGTCTAGTTAACAGGTAGTTTATTCCCAATGTACTTAAGCCCAATATAATATGGAAAAAAAAGTGAAACAATCTTTAATGTCAAGAAAGCATAATTACAATGAAACTCAACTCAGGGCACATGTCATTTCTTCCATGAAGATGCGTTCTAGAGATACACTACCTGTACTAGACTTAAGGGCCTAAGGGTCTGGCCTGGTCTCTCCAGTCCTGGTTGTAGGAGCTTGATATAACCTGGCCCAACAGGTAACACAGATCACCAGGCTATTAATCACTTCTATTGTCAGCTTTGTGGATGAGAAAAAGTTTTTTTCATTTTTCCCATTGGAAAGACAATCCTGTGGGCTTAACATTCCTGGTTTCTCTGGAGATCTATGGGCTCAAGGACCTTTGTGCTATGCTCCTAACATATTACTATAATTATGTTAACTATTACACAGTAATCAAAATTGTAAAATGTGTCATTAAAAAGATGAGTTAAAAATGAATTCTTGTTTTAAGGCAGGGTCTCACTCACTATGTATACTTGGTTGGCTTAGGACTCACTAAGCTGGCCTAAAATTTGGGATTCTCCTTTCTGTCTACTGCTGAGATTACAGATATGTGCCATCATGCCCAGCTTAAAAAATTATTTATGCTGACAAGATGAATATAGTTGTTAATAAAGTATAGCACATTTAAAGTTCAATCTTTCATCAGAATACTAACACTGTTCTTATTTCTTAACTTTTGGACAATTACAGAATAACAAACAAAAACACAGAGACAACACCTAAAAGATAGACTTGACTGACAATTAAGTGCCAATTTCATATCACTGACTATAGCCAATGTATCCCTAGATGTAAAAACTGATAGTGTAGGACTCTGTGCATGGGAAAAGGATGGAGAGTATATGAAAACTATTTTCCACTCAATTCTGCTACAAACTTAAAACTTCCAAAAACAAAATTCTGTTTTAGATAATATACAAGCACTAAGAATGTTTGTTAAATTTGACTTTAAAATAATTAATAAAATGTGACTATTATGTTCAATGGTGAAGAGAACTAGTTAAAATAGAGTAATAAACCATAAGACATGTGCTTTTATAGTTGAGAACTTTATAGATTTTCTTAAATTGTGTATTTTGCACTTCTCTTATGTAACTACAAAGCAGAGAAACACCTGCAGCGATATAAATGGAGCACATGTTAGAAATCAAAATGTTCTGCCCTGAAATGCTATTTAGAAGCTACTCACCTTGGGCAAATCACTTCCCCTGTCTATATTCTGAGTCATCATTTGTAACACATGTGTTCCCTGCAGTGTACCTAGCACAGTTCAGATTCACAGTGAACATTACAGACATGGTAGTTACCAGTCTAATTTAAACCACATGGACTACAACATTACTTTTAGCGCCAAACCATTTAGTGATTCCACACATCACTATTTTACAAAAGACTGAAATACCAAAGCGTTAACAACAGTCACATTTGGTACTCATTTGTTATCTAACAAATATACATTTGTACAGGGATGATATGAATCAAAGATGAACAAGAAATGAAGCAAGCCAGTCAAGGGACAAGCAGAGTAATTATGTAGCACTTCACATAATTAGAGGAAGAAACTGTAAAGAGAAAATTTAAAAATACCAGAATTTACCTTTTCTTTTGCCAAACCACTTTCTGGAAAGAAAACAGAAAGTGAATATTCATAGCCACATCTTTGTAAGTGATCTGCCACCAGCGAGTTAGAAGCACCTATTAGGAGGGCACTCCCTTCCACTGAAATGGATGGAGGCTTCACTTCTCCACTCAATACAGGATGCATCAATTCATGAATTAGCTGGTTTCGAAGTTGTGTCTAGTGGGGAAAAAAAGGAAGACATGAGGAGATCTATTTCACCAGAACAGAAATACACACAGATCTGTTACATTAATTGAACTCTTTTATTTTCAAAATGACTCTAGATCCATGGGCAGAAGGTAGAAAGCACTTCCTTCACAATTTGTCTTATCCCTCAGTGGACTTGAGCAAAAACTTTCCTTCTCCAGCTCCCACACCCACTGTCCATAGACCCTAACTTGGCTTCTCTAAAAGCAGCTGCTTGTGATCAGGAAATCAAGCCAAGGGAAAATTCTGCCACTTCCTCCCAAATGTGGATTGTGGCAGTCTATGATTCAAATAAACTGGGAAATTCAAGGTCATCCTTGGCTCTATAAATAGTTTAAGGCCAGTCTGGGCTACAAAGACCCTGTCCCAAAAAAAACAAACAAACAAAAAAAAGTAGTTAAGAGTGCCTGTTACATAATCATGAGGACTGGAGTCTAGACACTAGTACCTGTGCAAAAAGCCAGCCAGGTATCCTGCCAACACAAGGATCAGACAGCCTGTTTTGGTCTGCCTGTACATATAAGCACACATACCTACACAACTGCACACCCTCGGGCAGACATAAATAAAGCTTAAAAAATATAGAGTAGTATGAAAGAACAGTTGTCACAAAGTGAGTGGGAAACTCAGAGTATGAGAAAAGATTTGTCAGTCTTTATCACACATCTCAGAAATGGATTAACTAGAACAAAAACAAAGAAACAGATGATTTGACAATTTTCATTTTATATATATATATATATATATATATATATATATATATATATACCTAAACTAGATGTAGTAGAAGATGCCTGTAATCCTAACACTAGGAAGGTTGAGGCAGGAGGATCACCACGAGTTTGAGGCAGTATAGTGAGACACTGTCTCAAAAACCACAAAAATTACGACAAAACCCACAAAACAAGCAAAAGCACCCTATACCTAAATGACTTCATAATTGACATAAACACAAATTCTTTGCAAATGATAAACAGAATATAAACTAAGCCACTAAATATTCTATAAAATTTAAGTTATAACTTAATCTGTATCAGTCTTTGAACTGAGAAAGTAAAAATTAGCGAAGTTTGAGAAAATGAAAATCTGCCCCACCTTTCATATGGTTGGGCTTAGACTGAATATATTAACTTCATAAAAATATGTAGACTTGTACTCTTATAAGAGTCATGCTATAGCTGTGAAGTGAGCAAGGCTTGCACAAAAGGGATACAGATAAAGATATCCAATGGTCAATACCAAATAAAACCGAGATGTGAAGTAAAGGACTGTCAAGTCTAATCTGGAATATGACACACCCAGGAATGAAAAGATTGTTCAACATTATATATTAATGAAGTGTAATCAATACAGGTTGTTTAATCCAGTCTCATTAATGGAATTAATGAGTTAATCATAAAAGATAAAGCCTTTCTAACATTTCAAATGAGAGAGCTGGGGAAATGCCTCAGTTGCTAAAATACTTGCTGTGCAAGCATGAGTACCTGAGTTCAATCCCTAGTATACACATAAAAGGCTAGGCATGGTGGTGAATGCTTATAATCTCAGTACTGGAGAGAGGAAGACAGAAGGACACCAGGAACTCAATAGCCAGCAAGTCAACCCTCATCAGTGATCTTAGGTCACAGCAGGAGACACAAGGTAGATGGTTCATAAAGACAGGAATACACATACATGCATATTCAACTATATACACAGGAGCCAGAACATACAAGGGCACACATCCTCAAAAGTGAATAATCATTCAATGACATGAGAATAAAAAAATCTGGTTTGACTATATAAAAATTGGACATCAATACTTTTGAAGCCAAATTAAAATAGAACGCTGAGATAACGTACAGCAAAAATAGAAAAAAGATCAATAGTTTCTATTAAAAGAGCTCTTAAAATACTATCACCCTAACCATTCTCATAGGAAAATAGATATAAACAGACAGAAAAGTACAATGAGCTTAATAAAGAAATGAAACAGAAAATGACTGAAGCAATGAGATTCTTTTTCAGTGTTACACTGTTAAAAGGTGTAAGGGTAACAATGAAACGTATTCCCAAACTGCTTGTGAAATATAAACTGTAAACACTGTTTCAGATCCAGCTGCATACACTGCGAAAAATGCTCATACTTCAAGGTGTAATGGCACTGGCCTGTGATCCCAGCACTCAAGAGGCAGAGGCAGAAGGAACACTGTAAACTGGCCAAAACCTACTCATTACTCATGCCTTTGTACTCAGAAATGGGATTTCTCTAGGCTAGATAGAAAATGACAAGCACAAGAAATAGATCATGTGTAGACTTTAGTAGAGGCCAAACATTCAATAGGAGAAAGCTACCTAAATGACCTTTGACTAACTGGGATGAATCTGCTGCCACTAAAAACAAGGATTCCATGCACCTTGAGGAAACAGGGAATGGCTTGTCATATAACCTAAATTGTAAAATGATACACACACTTTATACCAGTTTGTGGTTATAAAGGATATGATTTTTCTCCCTTCTGCTTTTTTGTATTTTCAAGATAAGTCTTACACATTTTTATGAAGTTAATAAAACAATAAGAGTGGGAAAAACCAGGCTCGCCTTTCCTTAATTTCCAATTCTAAATGTAAAATGTATTTCTGAAAGGTATATTGTAATGAAACACATTGAACTAACTTATTCCTTGCTGTTACCCAAATTTAAGGTACACTAATAGATATTTGCTATTCATATTAAATATTCACGTTCTAATATATTTTATTTTTATTTACTATTATTGAGATAGGGTCTCACTATGCAGTCTTGGCTGACCTGGAACTAGCTATTTGGCCAAGGCTGTCCTCAAACTCAGAAGTGTGCCTGCCTCTGCTTCCCAAGTGCTGGGGTTAAAGGCATGTGACACCACACCTGCTATCATTCCAGTATAAAGAAAAAAAACAAACTCCATTTCTCAAACTGTCACACAGTAAGCAGCAACTTCTTCCTATTTTCTATGTAGTGTCATCCAAACAAGATTCTGAAAAGTGTGAATCTAAGTTACTGGGTTTATTGTTTTGTAGTTAGCAAAGAAAACAATAGGTTTCATTTTGATGTTTTCATACATGTATGCTGTTGTACTCTGTTCATATTCACCTCCCTAGTCCTGTCCTTTCCCCACAATAATTCTCCTTCTTCTTTCAATACATATATGTAATATGGTCAAATCTACATTGTAAACAAGATTTGTAACAGCAGCATAGTCTTATTATGATGTTTCACTATATACATGTTATGTGCTGCTGCTACCTTAATGTCAGTTCATTAAATCTATTATATGATCTTTAAGACGACTGAAACTCAATACAATCTGTATTTTAGTAATTTAGAAAGTCAAGCTCTGTCTGAATTTCAACGTGGAACTACCTACTGTCAAAGGTTACACTTGTGAAACTAAGGACAATCATGTCTAAATCTGATACCTTAAGTGTGTCCAGTATACCTCGATCCTTAAACGTCTGGTATAGTTTTTTGCGCAGTTCATCTTGGCTCAACACATCACACTTGAGGGACATGGCGGACTGGAAGAGAAAATGATGAGTTACCTATAGGCAAAGGGGCCCTGGATTTCAGAAATGAGACCAGTGGTCTCCCAGAAAGCCCTAAGATGCTTAACGGAGCTTTAACAAGCATAAACAAGGGACTTCCTTTCATAAAGACCCTGGGAAGAGGCAGGCGGAACTACCTGAGCCATTGTTATCTGCTTCCTCCTGAGCTCGTCCCTCTACGGCCAGACTCCGCGGGCCAGGGCAGACCGCGGGTGGATAGAGAACCCTTGACTTCCCAGCAAAGCCTCTGTCTCTGGGGATCTGGAGGAACAAGGGAGCTGAACCATTACTCCTGCAAGCGCGCGCACTTCCTCCCGAAGTTCCAAAGGGTGGGAGGGGCCATGACCCAGGAGGGACTCTGGACAGAAGTAAGAAGGAGACCAGAAGATGGAGACCGGAAGCGGCCGCTCGGTAGACAGTTTTCACTACATCATAGCTCACGCCAACGCCGCTCTCTCTGGATCAGCTAGCCCAACGTACCGGCCAAACGTACCGCCACGGGTTGGAGCGCTGCGACGCATGCGCGAACTCAGGCCGGTCAGGCCATATCTCGCGAGAGCATACCCTGACATCTCGCGGGAATGACTCCGGGTTTCCCGGCTGAAACTACCCAGCGCGGGTTTCAGAGGTGGTGGTTATTGCTGTCAGCGTCTCCCTACAGGTAGGATTTGGAGGGAAGTGGCTGGGCGGGCCCTCCTTATCCGCGAGGGACGCCCCAGGCCCTGCGCGACGTAGATGTAGGTCTTGTACCTCTGTCCCACCCTGACTCCGAACATCAGAGCCAGCCCGCGGCGCCTCTTAATCACCATTCTCCTGGTAGATACACTCCCCACCCCCGTTTCCACGTGGAAAAGGACCTCCGCGCTCCTGGAGGCTTGGCATTCTTGCAGTCACTCAGTTAACCCAGTGTATCTTCACTGCAGTGCCATTGCAGTGGTCTGCTCCCATTAAATACCAGTAGTACCTTGTCCCCACACACATGTGTCTCCGGACTTTGACAGATGTTCTCAGAAGCAAAAATCGCATCTTGTTGAGAACCACAGAGTTTAGTTTTATAGAAACCCCCCCCTTGTGTGTGTCTGTGTGCTCGCGCGCGCATGCTGTGAAAAAGATAAAGATGAACCGAGTGCCCAGGATGCCTAGCTCAGATTATAGAGATCCGGACATGGTGGCTCGCCTGTAATCCCAACACTGGGAAGACTGAGGCAGGAGCATTGCTTAAAGTTGGAGGTCAGTTTGGGTTATGTGCCTAGAGAAAAAATGTAAATGTGGGGTTGGGGAATGTAGCTCAATTGGTATAAAGTACTAGCTTAGCACACACAAAGCTCTGGATTAAATCCCAGGCACTGCATTGAAAAACAACCCCCCCCCCCCCAGTATTGGTGGAGGCAGGAGGATCAGAAGTTTAAGATCATCCTTCACTACATAGCGAGTAAATAAAATATGATTGGAAAGAAAAGAAACCAGACTCCCCAGAAGCAAAAGTGAAAAGCATTGCAGTCAGCGGATTAAATGATGACTAAGAAGGCTTGTGGACGGTGGATAGTTTAGCAAGAAAGGTGGTTGCAGGTGGAAGTAATTGAGGACATCTCTGTGTGGAAAGTGAGATTTTTCAGTGCCTTGACTGGTAGCATTTGGATAGTAAACAAGGATGAGCATCACAGGAAGAGGGGAATAGGCAGAGGAATAATGTTGGGGCTCACTTGTGGCGCTGGAGATCCTAGCCTGACTCTTGCATTATGTGCTAGGGATGTTAGGTATTTAAGGTCTATGAAGTCACAGTTGGATCATTGTTAAAGCTAACAGCACAAAGGAGTACAATGAGTTTTGATGTGTTGCTATAAAAAAATAAAAATAAAGCTGAGAAGTGGTAAGAATAGTAACAGACTTTATTGGAGTTGAACAAGCTTTGTTTTTTTGTTTTTTTCGGGCTTTTGTTTTGGATAATTATAGAAGTTGGTGTGTAAAGGATGGATTAAGGATGTACACAGAATTAGGGGGAGCATTTAAGCATTTAAGCATGATGAAGAATCTGGAGCAGATATAGTCAAAATGAGTTTGAAGAAAGTAGACAGGTAGACTGGTCCACTCCAGCAGAGGTGAACAGTAGGATTGAGGAGAGACATACGGAGCGATGTGGGAAGACCTGTTTTGAATGCAAACACATGATCATGTAGCTGAGAGGCATTAAAGCTTTTGAGCAGAATAGTGAAGACTACTATTCTAAAAGGATGCTGATGTGTTGTAAACACTTTTTAAATAGCATCATTGCCCAAAGATATTTGAACTCTTCAATATCTTTGGTCCCAAAGTTAAACAGAAGTAGATTTAGTGGTCTCTAAAAGCCAACATAAACTCACTTGGGGGTAAGGGCATTGCTTCTGACATTTATAGGGACATTTCCCTGTTGGAGATCTGTCAATAATGTTCATACAGCTCCTCATTGCAGCAGACATGTTCCATGTGACACCAGTTTAGTTTTGCAGCCCTTAATTTGTGGAACAAATGAAACTACTGCTGTGAGGAGCATAAGGCAGTTTCTAGAAGTTCCTCTGGTTCCTCCAGGACTGTAGAGAGATTTGCTATAAAAATGGATGGCTTTGAACTGGGGTGTATGAGTTTTATCTTGTATTTGCCTGTAACTCAAAAGCTTAACTTGGAAAGGATTTCTAAGTTCATCCTCCCGCTCTTGCACGGGAGGTAGTCCACCATCATGAATTTTAGTGTTTTGCTAACTTCAGATGACAGCGCTGGGTGGCCTCTACAGCAGTTTAGAATAAGTCTGTCAAGTCCAGAGTTAGCAAATACTTGATCTCATGCACGTACTGCACTTCCCTAAACCCATAGCTGACATGGATAATTGATCACAGTCATTCACTGCTGACCACACTGTGATCTCAGCACCAACTCCTGGCAGTCATGCCAGCTGATTAGATTTTGCTGTCAAGAAAGCCTTTGCTGTCCTTAGTGAAATTCCTTTCTACTAGATATTGTATTGTATATTTTAATAATATGTACCCCTTCCACCAAAAGAACACTTCCCACTTAATTTAAAACACCTTTAGTTCCTTCTATTGCTCTTGTTTTCTTTCCAGAGCATTCTTTGTCTAGATCCCGTCTTTCCCCAACACATTGTTTATTGTATTCATCATTTTATGATCCCCAGAACTGAGTACCAGAATTTAATGAAGATGACAGCAGCCTTTCTCCACCTTGCTTGGACATTGTCTTACTCAGCTCTGGTTGTTGTTTGTTTTGTATTTTTAGATTTATTTTGTTCTGGTGTGTGTGTACAGGTGGCCACAGAGGCCAGGAGGAGTTGGATCCGCTAAAGCTAGAGTTACAGACAGTTGTGAACTCCCTCACGTGGGAGCTGGGAACCAAAGTTGGGTCCTCTGCAAGAGCACTGACGTTCTCTTAGCCACTGAGCCATCTTTTTGCCCTAGCTGTCTTACTCTTCCTGTAGCCTAGACTGCTTTAACTTTCTGTTCTTGACATGTCATACTGCCTTCATGAGCAATAAATTCAAACATTTGGGTTCATAGTCCTCTTACTCTAGGTTTCTCTCCTTTTGTTGTGTAGTTGGTTTGTTGTTGCTGGTTTTGGTTTTTTGAGGCTGAGTGTCATACTGTGACCTAGGCTGGCCCAACTGTATCCTCCTCTCTTAGCCTCCCAAGTGCTGCGATTACAGATGTGAGCCACTATACCTGGCTTCAGTTGATTTTAAAACTCAAATGCAAGACTGTGTCTCTGCCTCTTATATCTTAAGAATTTCATGTAAGGTCTGGAGAGATGATGGCTCAGAGGTTAAGAGCACTAGCAGCTCTTCCAGAGGTCCTGAGTTCAATTCCCAGCAACTACATGGTGGCTCACAACCATCCATAGTGAGATCTGGTGCCCTCATTCAGGAATATATACAGACAGAACACTGTATAGATAATAAATAAATCTTTTAAAAAAAGAATTTTATGTGACACATGAATTTCTTGTAGACTTACAGGTTCTGCCCCTCACACCCACCCCTCTCTTGGAGACAGGGTCTCTCAATGTAGTCCTGGCTGTCCTAGGTCTCATATGTAGGCCATGCTGGCTTAAATTCACAGATATCCACATGCCTCCAACTCTCAAGTGCTGGAGTCAAAGGTGTATGCCACTATACCCAGCAGTGGAAATCTCTTTTATTCCTAACCCTTACCTGCTAATAAGCTCTTAATAGCTGCCTTGTATTTGAATGTGATAAGTTGTCTTCAAGTTACTGATTCAGTGCCAGGCATGATAGTTCAGACCTACAATCCAAGCACTTAGGACACTGAAACAAGATCATGAGTTCAAAGCCAACTTGGGCTACACAATAAGACCCTGTCTCCAAAAATTAAACAAAAAAAAATTTTAAAAAAAAACCCTTATAGCTGGGCGTTGGTGGCGCACGCCTTTAATCCCAGCACTCAGGAGGCAGAGCCAGGCGGATCTCTGTGAGTTTGAGGCCAGCCTGGTCTACAAAGCAATTTCCAGGAAAGGCGAAAAGCTACACAGAGAAACCCTGTCTCGGAAAAAAAAAAAATCCTTATAGGTCCAAATGCCTATCTGGACCAGGTTAAGGTCAGACTCAAAACCTCTCTGGAGACATTGGACCATAAATTGGTATAGACACTCAGTGTTCCTGGGTATTAATGGTAAGTCAGCTAGCTATAAGTCGCCCCTTATTCAGCAAATAATGAGTGCTTCCTGGGCCTGTGGCACTGTTGTGACCCTTGGGATACCATAGAGAATAAGAACAGTGTGTCTGTTCTCATTGAGAGTGCCTTTCTATACCCAGGCTATAGCTCTCCAGTGTTCTCTTACATAGATACCAAAATAACCCAGAAAGTTTGCTGCCCATCTACATTTCCTTTGCAAAGCAAATAAATAAATAAATAAATGAATAAATAAATATTGATGTGGTTTGTTCCTAGTTAAAATGGAGAATGTGCATGAATAATAACTTTGTTTTGTTGTTAGTGGTGGGTTTTTTGTTTTTTGTTTTTTAACTTATACTGAATGAGCAATTGTACAGAAAAAGGTTCTGATGTGGTATCTGACCAAAACCAGCCAGGTAATACCTATTTATGTTGGTGTTTTCATCTCTGGATCTACCCAGTTATAGAAGAGGAGATAACCCTTTTACCTGTTTTTGAAAATAGGAATAACATTGACCTATCTTTTAATAGATAGAACCTTTCTGTGCATGTGATTTCTTTAATGTCACTTAACAGTAGATATAGATTTGTTGCTCCAAGATATAATTTGCCAGGACCTGAAGGTTTGTTTGAATTGAATTTCTTTTTCTTTTCTTTTTTTTTTTAAAGATTTATTTATTTATTATGTATACAGCATGCATGCCTGCAGGCCAGAAAAGGGCACCAGATCTCATTACAGATGGCTGTGAGCCACCATGTGGTTGCTGGGAATTGAACTCAGGACCTCTGGAAGGGCAGCCAGTGCTCTTAACCCCTGAGCCATCTCTCCAGCCCCGGAATTTTTCTAATGACTAATATGCAGTCTTGAAGTTTGCATCCTGCCCAGCCTGGCTTGCTGCTGAGAAGACATGCTTTGTAACAGAGAAAATAGAAATTAAGCAGCTTTGCATCTTCAGTTATTTCAGTGTATACCCAGTGCTGGAAACCCTGCTTTTCCTAATGATAACCTACAAAAGGCATTTGCTTTTCTTAACATATTTCACACACTTCAGTTCTTTTATGAATTTTGCACTTTTCATGGAGCCTGGCTTGCTTTGAACTCATGATCTGCCTGCCTTAGCTACCCCAGTGCTGGGATTGCAGTGCCTGGCTTAATCTCTGTATTTGGGGTCAGCTAATAAGCACCTTTTCTATCCACAGGAACCATAACATATTCAAAAGTTGCAGAGATTAGAATGTGGATATCTTCTGAGAGGGAGGTCCATTAATTAGGCTTATCTAAGCTAGGCATTTTGAAACCATCCTGAATTCTTCATTTTTCCTCTGTGTCCCAATATAATCTCCTATGAAGTTGGGTGTGTCCACCTCTTCAAACTAGCCTTGTGGAGATGCTTCAGGGGTCTCCAGGGCATTGAAGAATTGAGCAGACAGTACATTGGTCAACACAGGTACATTTAACCACAGCAGTTACTTTGTGTTTGCTTGTTTGTTCTTATTTTGAAACAGGGTCTTACTCCAGTTCAGGCTGTTCTGGAACTCACTATGTAATCCAAGCTGGCCTCAGAGCCACAGTGAACCTCCTGTCCCAGCTTCCTAAGTGCTGGGGAAACAGGCATCAGACAGCTTGTATTGTTTTATATGTTGGAACTCCAAATAGTAATACTTGTTTTGTGGGTTTAGAAGGTGCAGAGTTTTATAAAGAATTTTATAAAGAGTTTAGAATAGATCTAGAGTTGAGCTGTTCTGTATTGGAAGTGCTAGCCCACACAGATACATATTCAAACCAAAAAACTAAAAATTCAATTCTGCAGTTATACTAGCTACATTTCAAATGTTTAGTGGCTTCCATATTAGACTGTATGGTTGTACAGCATTTCTATCTTGGCAGAAAATTCATTAACATGAACAACAAAGGAATGTTTCACCTTTGCCCAGTACCCAGAGTGAGGTAAACCTGAGAATAGTTGCTAAAAGGTTGTAGGTGCTCCCTTTCTGAGTCTAAATAATGCGTATTTTCTCTTACATGTGGGATCTAGGTTGGATAACATTTGCACATAAAAGAAGAATTGGGGACTATTTGAGAGAGGGTATCTGTAAGAAGGAAGCAACAAGAGAGGGTGGTGAGGAAGTGGGAGTGATCAGAATACATTGTGCATGCTTGAGGATGTCCTGGGAAAGCCATTGTTTTATGCAGTTATTAAGTTCTAAAGAAAAGAAGCTCTGTCTCACTGCCCAGCTGGAGAAGTTGTAAGAGAACCCTCATATGTCTGTCTATTAGTTCCTATTTTTATATCATGCTATCTAGACACTATGCTTCTTTAACAGTTGCTCATCACATAAAGGACCAAGTGTGGGACATGATGTAGGTTATCTTTCTTATGCATGCGCTTCCTTCTGCTGCCTGAAGGCCCCCTCCTTATGCTGTTGCTGCTTAAAAATATGTGTGTTGAGCAAAGTAAATCCTTCCCTTGGCAAACTGCAGCCCTGCATCCTATTCTAGCAAGAATTCGTAATATCGTTGTTTACTTGGTTCAGATTCCAAGTTCTTTCCTTTCCTTTTCTCTGCGACTACTACCAAGTCTCCCAACCTTGCATAGCTTTTCTGTCATTCCTGCTTATCATTGTTACTCACTTTCATTATTGGACCCTTTTCTTATCTTTCTTCTAAAAAACAAGCACCTTTTTCTGGAAAGGACTAGATAGTAAATACTTTTGGCTGTGTATGCTAGATAGTCTCTGTTGCTGATGCTTAGCTCTTCCACTGAAGGGCAAAAGCAGTTTTTAGACCATAGTAAAAGGATGCATGATGCATGAGGTTAAAATTTGGCCTGCAATCTGTAGGTGTAGGCCCTTGTCCTAGATAATGTTCTAAATCTTCATTGTGTCCAAAGAGTCTCTTGTTTGTCTTCCACAATCATAGCCTTCCATTTTGAACTAAAAGTACTAACTTTGCCCTGCTTTCCTTCATTAGGAAACACGTTTCAGATTTCTTTGGATTTCATTGATTTTTCTGTGTGAATCAGCAGAAGACCCAGAGAGTCTTGGTGAGTTGTGGTCTCTCATGTCCTCAGATGTCCAGGAGGCTGACTGGACACTCATGGTTGACTAGATTCCCACCCCATGTTGAGGAGTTACTAGTTGTCATATCCCAGTGCCATATATTCATCCATATTATTCTACATAACACTTACCGAGCACTCATTGTTAGCCAGACATCCTCTGTTAGAATTTCATGTTTTAAATATGTTGGTTTGTGTAGTAAGCTTCCTAAAAATATCAGTCAGTAAGTAGCTCCAGTGGTACCACTGTTGTATAGATGAGGCAACAGACAGGGAGATTAAGCTGGTTCCTGTAGTCACATTGCAAGTAAGAGTCAGAGCCTGGCTTTATCTAAATCCAAAGCGCTTGTACTGAAAGTACAAGCATATTAGAATCTACCCATCTACCAACCCAGGTGATTTCTGTTGAAAGCCATGGAATAGAGCTGGTGCAGTCACTTGCCACTGAGTTTGATCCCTGGGACTAACATGAAGGAAAGAGACGACTGACTCCACATGCATGCCATAGCTCACACCCTCACACACACACACACCTAACACACATAATAAATGAGTGTAAAAAATGTTTAATGTAAAACCAGGGAATACTTGGTTTCTACCCACCTACCCCAGTTTCTCTTTGTTGTTTGTTTTTGTTTTGAGACAGAGTCTCACTGTTATGTAGCTCTATCTACCCTGGAACTTGCTATAAAGACTAGCGTGGCGGGGGCGGTGGTGGTGCACGCCTTTAATCCCAGCACTCGGGAGGAGTGAGTTCCAGGTCAGCCTGGTCTACCAAGTGAGTTCCAGGAAAAGGTGCAAAGCTACACAGAGAAACCTTGCCTCGAAAAACAAAACAAAACAATCAAAAAAAGACTAGCCTGGCCTGGAAGTCGCCTACTGAGTGGTAGGATTAAAGGCTTGCCTACCATGCCCAGTAAACTGTTACTTAATAAATTAGTATTTGAAGAGACATATCATAGGCCCTTGCATTTTCAGATAGAAAACAAGTACACTGTATAATCTGAATAAATGTTACTTTATCTCTTCTATATAAAAGTGGTCTGTGATATAGCTTGTTTTAAGCTTCCTCTGAAGGGTACCTCCTGAACATTTCTAAGGCAAGCCTTTTCCTTTTCTACTTTTTATTGTATTTAGCTAACCAGCAACCTCTATTAGTCTTTCCAGGTGTTAATATGAACACACAAACCCATGTAGTCCAGCTTAAGCACAATATACTCCATCAGATATGGAGACCCTTGACCTGAATGTTTCAAAATTTTCAATCATGAAAATACTTATACTACAGGTTTTCCATTTTCCTCCAGAAGATATAGTACCTAGGGTTCCAAATGACATATCACAGATATTTAATGTGTAAAATCCAAAAGTCATATGCCTATGATAGTATACCGGAAAGCAGACCATGTTGCCATTTTTTGGTTTGTTTGGTTTTGGTTTTGTTTTTTTTGTTTTTTTTTTGTTGTTGTTTTTTTTTGGTTTTTTTTTTTGGAGACAGTTTCTCTGTATATTGGCTGTCCTGGAACTTGATTTGTAGACCAGGCTGGCCTCAAACTCACTGAGATCTGCCTGCCTCTGCCTCCCAACCGCCTGGCCCATGTTGCCAAATTTAAGAAAACTTAAGGACTGGAGAGATGGCTCAGAGGTTAAGAATACTGGGTGTTCTTCCAGAGGTCCTGAGTTCAATTCCCAGCAACTACATGGTGGCTTACAACCATCTACAATGATATCTGGTGCCCCCTTTGGCCTGCAAGCCGAACACTCATTGTATAATAAATAAATCTTTTTTTTTTTAAGTTAATCCTCAACTCAAAAAAAAAAAGAAAGAAAGAAAACTTTAAAAAAATGTAAGCTGGGGAGGTAGTGATGTGTGTGCCTTTAATCCCAGCACTCGGGAAGTAGAGGCAGGCAGATCTCTGAGTATGAGGCCAGCCTGATCTACAGAGTGGGTTCCAGGACAGCCACAGCTACACAGAGAAACCCTGTCTCAAAAAAAAAAAAAAAAAGAAAAGAAAAGAAAACTAGAATTCTGTACTTCATGTTAATCATTTGGGATCTCAATATTGAGGACTAAAAGTGTGTGTGTGTGTTTTTTTTTTTTTATTTAATTTGATTAGGAGCTATATATTGAAGACAATGTCTGGAAGCTTCTACTTTGTAATTGTTGGCCACCATGATAATCCAGTTTTTGAAATGGAATTTTTGCCACCTGGGAAAGCAGAATCCAAAGTATGTATGCAATGTTAAATTTCATTAGGAATTTTTAGGGCGTTTGTAATGGTATGGAATAATAGTGTTTTAGAACTGAAATAGATCTGGAGAGATGAAGCCACTTAGATATAGCGACAATTAAATAAGGCTTTCTCTGGAGTCTCACAGACTGTTAGAAAACAGCTAGAGAAGGAATGTCACCCACCGAAATGCTTCGGAAGCATATGGAAGTGTAGCCCACCTGTCGGTCCTGGAACAATTTTTGTTGCCTCAAAATGCCACAGTAGTCCATCCTGTTTCCGTAGAGCAGACAATAGATCAATTTACACCTGAGGATTAAAAATAACCTTATTTGGGGTTGGGCATTTAGCTCAGTGGTAGAGCACTTGCCTAGCAAGCGCAAGGCCCTGGGTTCGATCCTCAGCTCCACAAAAAGCCTTACTCCCATGTGTTGTCCTTCTGTCATTGGGACTATAGCACTTCATACCAGTGGCTTTTGTAGCACTGCTTACATTGTTCCCATCCTACTGGAACCCAGGCTACTTCAGGAAACTGTAAAAGCAAGAACAGAGGTGACACTTGCCTTGTTGGAATGGTTCCAGAGGAACAAACTTGATTCAAGAACATAATACCCATCATTCAGGGTAAGACAAGGAGTTGACTTTTTAAAATTAATTGTAAGCCGGGCGGTGGTGGTGCACGCCTTTAATCCCAGCACTTGGGAGGCAGAGGCAGGTGGATCTCTGTGAGTTCAAGGCCAGCCTGAGCTACCAAGTGAGTTCCAGGAAAGGCACAAAGCTACATAGAGAAACCCTGTCTCAGAAAATCAAAAATCAAAATAAATAAATAAAATAAAAATAAAATTAATTGTAATGTACAATCTTAACTAGGAGATACTTTTCAACTATTCAAATTGTACCACCAAAATACCAGAGAAATTTGTTTAAGTATTTTCTGCTAGTTATTATTCCTATGTTATTTCAAAGCTTTGTTTCAAGGAAAACACTTAAGCTTTGTTTTGAGGTAATGGCAGCAATAAGCTCCATTGGAGTTGCCAGAAACATCCAGTTTGTGTGTGTTCCAAAGGCCTATTGGGTAGTAGCACATGAAAACACATTCTAACTTGACTTGGTCTTAGCACTTTCGCTGGCCACTATCACCTTCTTAGAGCATCTCCAATTGGTGGATGATTCTCTGTCCTCAGCCTCCCAAGTGCCAGGAGTACAGGTATGAGCCAGCACACATAGTGAACTTTTTTCCAAGGACATCAAGAACACTGGACTAGAGGCCCACTCTACTCCAGGATGACCTAATTTTAACTGACCACATCTGCAGTGACCCTCTTTCTAAGTAAGGCCACATTCTGAGGACCATGAGTTTCTTCAAGGAGAGATTAGCAGTGGTTCTCAACCTTCCTAATGCTGCAACCCTTTAATACAGTTCCTCGTGTTGTGGTGACCTCCAACCATAACATTATTTTAGTTGGTACTTTGTAACTGTAATTTTGCTACTGTTATGAAATATAATGTAAACATCTGATATGCAGATGGTCTTAGAAGACCCCTGTGAAAGGGCTGTGCGACCCCCAAAGGGGTCACGACCAACAGGCTGAGAGCCGCTGCTATATACTATATAGAGTATTTTTTGGCAGGTAGTTTTTGAAAAAAAAAACCTGAAAGAGAATTCTATGGGAGTAATATTATATCTAGGTTGTGAAGGTGCTTTCTACATTATAGTGAGTCATTCCTACCTTCTTTCCAGTTAGGCCATTTTGCCCACAAAGAGAACACTCCTGGTTGTGACAGGATTGTTTCTGCTGTTGACAGAGATGACAATTCATGGCTGAGGCTGAGTATGACCTCCCTCCCCATCCCAGATCCCAAAGCCATGTAAGTTCTTGTTCTGTAAGAGGCCTAGCATAGATCTTCACCAAGTGTCTCTTTGTACTCAGGAAGCCTGGCTCTCCCTGTTGCCCCCGACCCTTGAGGCCCTATGTGCATGGTATCCCTTTGTATCTTTCCTTTACATCCATTTTGGTCTAGGAAAAGTGCCCTCCTTTGATCCACATCTGCAAATGCACACTTAGTGTGTTTCTCTTTTAATAAGATATGGGCTTCTGGAAAGTAGGATCTGCCTTATTTCCCCCCTTAAAAATAGTAGTCTTTTAACATAATCTTTTACATCTCATGATGACAATACATAAGTAAATGCAAAGAATCCTCCCCTAATAAAAACATGCATGTACAGAATGAAAACCAGGCGTGCTGGTGCACACTTGTAATCCTAGCACCTGGGAGGCTGAGGCAGGGTCAAGAGCTCAATCTAGGCTACATAGTAAAGCCATATCTAAAACAAGAGAATACACACATGATAACAAATAAATTGACAGAATTTCAGAATGGACTGTCTGTGGTCCCAATGCCATGTGGAAATGTTCATCTTTCTCCATTCTCTGTCATTTAGGATGATCACCGTCATCTGAACCAGTTTATAGCCCATGCTGCTCTTGACCTTGTAGATGAAAACATGTGGCTTTCTAATAACATGTACTTAAAAACTGTGGACAAATTCAATGAGTGGTTTGTATCGGCATTTGTCACTGCAGGGCATATCCTTTCCTTATGTTGTAGTTTGTTTTCTGTTGCTATTATAAACATGACCAAAAGCAACTTCAGGAAGTTTATTTAGGTTACACTTCCCAAGTTACACTCTGTTGTTGAGGGAAGTCTGGGCAGGAACTGAAGCAGAGACCATAGACGAATACTATATACTGAGCTTGCTCAGCCTTAAATTCATCTGCCTTTCTTGTAAAGCCTGGGCCCATCTGCCTATGAATGGTACTGCCTACAATGGGCTTAGCCCTCCTACATCAATTATCAGTTAAGAAAATGCCCCTCAGACATTACTACAAATACTTAGCTAAAGGGTGAGTTAGAAAACACAAACTTGAAACATAGAGGCAGTCTCTGAATTTGAAGACTTCAAAGAGTCAGACAGATTAAATTTTCCATTTATGAGGCCTTTTTTTGTAAACACATTTTGTTTAACAGATAATTTTAAAGTGTCTCACATGTAAAACTAGGGTTTATCTGAACCATACCAAGGACTATTTTACTTTGTTTCCTAATTTTAAAAGATTACATTCTCCTGAAGATAACTTGAAGCCAGCTTATATATTCAGCTTTGCCATCACAAAATGTGACTAATATGAAGATTATCTTATCAGATGATTGCTTTGAATTTTCCATTTCCAGTAAATATTATGCCTTAATTTTTTCACATATGAGATTTATTATGCTTCATGATGTGAGGCAAGAAGATGGGATAAAGAACTTCTTTACTGATGTCTATGATTTGTATATAAAGGTATGGTATACTCTATAATTTAAAATAACCTGATTTTTAAAAAGGATAGTACTGGAGACATAGTCCAGATTAAGGCCTAAAAATCAATTTCTCATATCATTAGTAATTCTACTTTAGTGTTTTCTCACATATGTTATGAAGTACTTATATTAATTAGCTAAGGAACTAATGAATTTTAGCTTTATGTTAAAGCAAAGTATTAAAACCCTAAATTAACAAATATCTGTAATCCCAGCACTTGGGAGGATCATGAGTTTGAAGCCAGCTGAGCTACCCAAGAATTTGAAAGAAAAAAAAAAATGATTTCACTTAAGAGCAGTATGGTGTAACTTTTTAAAACTGAACATAAGAGACATTTACCACTTGTTTACATAATCCAAAGGGTCATATAGATAATCCACATTTATAGTGAATAAAAGATAGATTCAAGATCCATGTTAATGTATCTAGGCCATATCAATCATACGGCTATTAGGTTAGCTTCAGGTACTTCTCAAAACAAAAATATTGGAACACAGAATTCCTGAAGAGGTGCCAGGTAAGGTGATGCATGCCTGTAGTCCCAGTACTTGGGAGGTAGAACAGGAAGATCAGGAATTCAAAGCCAGTCTCAGATAATATGGTGAGTTTGAGGATGCTTTGGATTGCCTAAGACCCTATTTCAGACAAACAGATGTGACAGTTTATGCCTAAATTCTAAGACATGGGAGACTAGAAGGATTACAGTGAGCTTAATGCTAGTCAGAGATAGAGTTCAAGGCTAGGCTAGGCTACAGAGTGAGAAGCTATCTCCCAGAAAAAATTTAAGGGGAAATTTTTGTTGTTCATTTACTTATTTATTTTGGTTTTTCAAGACAAGGTTTCTCTTGTGTGACTTTGGCTGTTCTGGAACTCACTCTGTAGATCAGTCTGGCCTTGAACTCAGAGATCCACCTGCCTCTGAGCACTGGGATCAAAGGCATGCACCACTATCTGGCTGTTTATTTTTTAAAGATTATTGTTGCATTTTTTGTCTGTTTGTTGGGGGTAAGGGGCTAGAGAGAGGTTAAGGCAGCTTGCAGGAATCAGCTGTCCTTCCACCATGTAGGTCTTGGGGATGGAAGTCTGGTTGTCAAACTTGACTTTAGGCACTGAGCCACTTGATTGACTGATTGATGGATTGATTGAGAGATAGTCTCATGTAGTCCTACCTGGTCTTGAACTCACTATGCAGCTAAAGCTAGCCTTGAATTTCTGATCCTTCTGTACCTCCCAAGTATAGAAATTACAAGGGTAGCACCCACACCTGACTAAGATATTACAATTTAACAATGGGCATCCTTTGAGAAGCCCACACAAATGCCCTGGGTGTGCCTTACTTCCTGGGTGTCTCTTTCTCTTTAACCTTGGTGATTACAGTCTATATTTAAATACAGTTTATTTAGCTCAGTGGTAGAGTGCTTGCCTAGCAAGCACAAGGCCCTGGGTTCGATCCTCAGCTTAAAAAAAAAATTAACAATGGAGCATTTTCAATGAGAATTAAAAATGAAACTCAGGCTTTTGTCTTTGCTAAATTTTAAGTTAAAATTTAAATTTCCTTTAGCAACCTGTGATTTATTAGGCTCTTTAATGGCTCACTAATACCTTCTTCTTTTCTAGTTTGCAATGAATCCATTTTATGAACCCAATTCTCCTATTCGATCAAGTGCATTTGACAGAAAAGTTCAGTTTCTTGGGAAGAAACACCTTTTAAGCTAAATGGAGAAAAACTCTGAAATAAACAGTATCACCATCATGGGGGTATACTCAGGAATGTGTGCGCTGTAAGTAATTTGAAATAGCCTGGAAAACTTTCACTTAAAATTGTACGTTTTCATGTTGATTATCAGCATTAATTTTGCTTGTAAAGAGTGTTATTTATAAAGAGCTCTTTACCAGTAATTTTAAATATTTTTATTTAAAAGCTTGAGGATGAACTTTTGTCTTTCCTGATTGAGATAATTTGATCTTAATTTATTAATTCAAAAGCAGATGTCATAGTTTACTATTTGTTAGATGTATTTAAAACTAAAAGCTTCTGCAAATTGAGTTATTTATACTTTTAGATAGATTCTTTTAAAATACATAATACACTACAGTACCAAGAAGCTGAAGCAGAAAGCCCCTGGCATGCCAAGTGTTACATGCCTGCCAGCCTCCATCAGGGGCTCAGAATAGTGAACCTGCTGTAACTCTAAACCCTAGACCCATGTACATTGAACCAGTTACAGGCCACGGCAAAATGTGTGGCCTCTGTCACCTTATATTCTTGTTTTTCCTTTCTTAGTAAACTAGAAGTTTAATGAGCTTGTTATATCTGTACTTAAAAATGTTGTAATACGGCTTTGGTTACTACTACAAAAAGCCTGGGTTACACTAACATTAGCACTTAGCCTTTTGAGCTATATACAGAGTAGGAGGTGGCAGATGTGGTTTCTTCTATAAGAAATGTTGGTTTGATTTTGTAATAGTACATATGCATGGAAAAGCAAGTAAACCAGGTTTTCATGTACACACTGGAAGACTTTTTTCCATTCTAATATTTTAGTAAGCAGTTATAAGCTGTGTATTCGTTTGTGAAGTTGTTACAATCACTTTTTGATTTCTTAAATAAAGACTTATATTCAAGATTGTGGTAGTTAGATGCCTACTTTCAAAATGCAGCCCAACACCAATACTTTTTAAATCCCATTTCCCTACTGAAGTCTGAAAACTAATATGGTACATCTCAACCCATTTAACAGCTCAGATCACAGATCACCTTTCACTGACTGCCAAAGTCACTCAAGTAAAACTCTAGAACTTGAGCCTGGAGAGATGTTTCTCGGCAGTTAAGAGTATGTTCTGTTCTTGCAGGTGACTCAGGTTGACTTCCCAGCACCTAGGTGGAGAGGTTCTAGAGATATCCAATGCCCCAGGCGCATATTAAAAATAATAATTCTTGAGGCTGGAGAGATGGTTCAGTGGTTAAGAGCACCGACTGCTCTTCCAGAGGTCCTGAGTTCAATTCCCAGCAACCGCATGTATAATGAGATCTGGTGCTCTCTTCTGGCTGGCAGGGACACATGCAGGCAGAATACTGTATATATAATAATAAATCTTTAAAAAAACAAACCTTTTAAAAAAGATCTAGTACTTTGAACAATGCTAATAGGAGCGACCCAAATATGTGCTTATCATATACAACTTTTCTCACCCTCAATGAGCACATAACCCACACCCAAGGAGGTGCTATAATTCCAGACAACCAGCAGCATCATATTACAGCATGAAGTCAAGGGTAAGACTTGGCTTCTAGCCCTAGAGAGTAAGAGGTACCTTGCAAAGAGCCTTCCTTTTCTTTAGGATTATGATCGAAAGATGGGAACTAGGACCATTCACCTTTTTTGAGTATACTGCCAAAGTACTAATTTTCATGTGTGAGTGTCAAGTTCAAAGGGAAGTCCAGCAGTGACTGGGACCTCAGGAAAGCAGCATTCCAGGCATAGAGGTATTGGAGCCAGAACCTGTGTAAGGGGCAGAGCATCAAGCAAGCTCATCTGACAAAGCTTAAATCTGATAGGAAAATCCCTACCAGACGAGAAGTTTTTTGTTGGCACTAAATTTACAGTACACATTTATACTCCAAAGGTGATCCAGATAAAAATACACAAACATATTTGTGTCCTTTCCGTAGCTGGAAATTCTTAGGCTACTTCACTCAGTATCATCCATATTTTGGGTGTATTTCTAATATATAGGTGCACTATTAAGTCTTTACTCTGTCCATACTACTACCCCTGTGGATTTTTAAAGTTTGATTTATTCATTTGTGTGGGGATGGGGGGAGAAGTTTGGAAGGTTACATGTCCTGTGGCCTTGGAACTCACTTTGTAGACCAGGCTGGCCTTGAACTCACAGAGATCCACCTGCCTCTGCCTCCAGAGTGCTGGGATTAAAGGCATGGGCCACCAACACCTGTCATATTTTTAATTTTTTAAGATTCTTAAACTTCCCAGTTAACAGTCCATAGCATCCCAGAAACAGACTGGCTAGACTGTCCCTTTCACTAGGAACTTTTATTGGTCCATTATTTTCTACTTAACACTTTACTGCTGTTGGAGAGAACCTGCATCATGGCATTATGAGATTAATAAGAAAAGTTAGTGTAGAGATGTAAACAGTTTAAAGCCAAGGAACATCTGGGATGTTTTAATTTCAACTACTAAGTTTCTCAAAAGGGTAGAAGAGCAGACATATTTCTACTCAGGTGGCCAAATGCACCTTTATCAGTTTTCCACGTTCTGTAATGTGCCTTGTAAAACGGAACTTACTCAGAAGGCTCTGTATTTCTACACAGCTTAACTTTAGCTAATATGACTATTGTAATGAAAGTCAGACACCATATAGTGACTGCCAACAGGGCCTCCCTCCTCAGGAGCAGTGAAGCATGACACAGTTCCTCCCATCTATCTGCCTTCTTCCTGGGTAGTTGCTTGCCACTATTTCCACTGCCACACCACCTGCTTAGTTTCCCATCTTGGCTTTTCTGTATTGTCTAGGTAATACCAGCCATCATTGCACCCCTGACTTTTCTCAAACAAAAGAAAACCCTATCTTTAGCTACCTCTTGCTTTCCTTTCAGTGTTAGCTATAGTTGAATGCCAAGGCTATCCTTTTAAGGTTTTTTCCTCCTCTTCCTCATGGTTTGTTTATACAGTTGTGTAATAGGTTAGCCAGTGTTCACTGTACTCCTTTACCACAGTGTGAAGCTGGGTACTCTGTACAAAGCTTTTCTTTTGATCATCGCTTGCTACCCAGCTCTAACCTTTTGAAAGCCAACTCTGAAAACCAACTACTATAATCATTCAATAGTAAACTGAAAGTTACGAAAATATTCTTTAAAGTTAAAATGTTAAAGGTGGGTGGGGTTTTGCACACCTGGAATCCCTGTATCTGGAGATAGAAGCTGGAAAAAAACAAAAGCTAAAATGCTAAGACATTCAGTCTACAAATAAAAAATACAACATGGTCACTGCACTGTTGAACTCAGCAGCTGTGATTACCTGCAGAAGATTGGGTCTGTTGGAATTCCATTATGGAGGGACTCATGCCTGCCCCCCAGGCCTTACTGGCAGTTAAAAATTGCTAGGAATGAAGGTTCCACTCCTCCCTGCAGATCTGTAGGCAGTTGATGGTTCCTTGCAGGGAGAGGAAGTCATATTCCTCAATGATATAGGTGCTGGTAAAGTTGCCCGTGCTACTGTAAATAGCTGTCCTCCAGAAAGTAGCCCTAAATACACGTGTCTCTCTCTTCGTAGTAAAAGCCATAGCTATAGGCTGTTATGTCCCCCTAAAATTCATGTTGAAACCTTAACCTTCAAAACCTTTGATGGTGTTATCAACTTGACACAATCTAAAATCATGTGGGAAGTCTCCATGGTTGGTCACCTTAAGTTGAAGTAAGAAGACCCACCTACTGTAGGTGGCACCTTTCCCTAGGCAAGGGATTCTGGACTGTGTGAACACTGATGTCAGGTTCCCAGGAAATCCAGAACAAATAGTGTGGCTGTATTGTCCCCCATATCTACAATAAAATCCTTCTCAACCATACCCTTGAGTGGTCATGCCCTCATTTCATTCATCTGGTGCTTGTAACCCAAGGACATATATGAGCTCTCTTCCAAGGGACTCATCCTTTCCTGACTCAGGCTGCTGATCTGATTTTCCTATATGTACAGATCATTGTTTATGCTGGCTTCTGCAACCCACCATATTTGATGCCAAATTCAAGAGTTCACATCTTCGGCTGCTTCAACTAGCATGCATGTGTGCATGTATTCATTGCTTTCCTAGCTGTTCCCTGAAGCTCCTGCCACTGACTTTCCTGCCATGATGGACCTGTGAGCTAGAATAAACCTTTCCTCCTTTAAGTTGCTTGTGTTAGCATATTTAATCATAACAACAGAAAAACTAAAAAAAGACAACCTCAGCCGGGCGGTGGTGGTACACACCTTTAATCCCAGCACTTGGGAGGCAGAGGCAGGCGGATCTTTGTGAGTTTGAGGCCAGCCTGGTCTATAGAGCGAGATCCAGGAAAGGCACAAAGCTACACAGAGAAACCCTGTCTCGAAAAAACAAAACAAAACAAAAAGAAAAAGACAACCTCAAAATGTGACTACATTTAGGGTAGGGCCTTTGAAGAACTGATTAAACTGAAGCCATCTGGTTGGGGCTTAATACAGGACTGTTAACAGATCAGGAGTTCAGGGCCAGCCTAGACTATATGAAACGGTCTCTAAACCTATCAATCCAGTTACATGTATGTGTGTACAAATGTACAAATTATATATATATATACACACACACACACACACACACACACACACACACACACACACACACACGAAAGCTTACTATAACATGAATTTGAATAGCCCCAAATTTAAAATGTTCCCATACGACAAAAACTGCCTCCTGTTAGAAAATTACTATAAAAAACCTAATCTTACTACAATGATTTTTTTTCCCGCCTTGTTTTCACATTCTACCCTTCCCCAATCCCTAGCCTAGCAATTCACTCTCCAACTCTAGTATGTCCTTAATTATCATAGGGAAGGGTCTTATCCATATTATAACAGCAGTCAGTCTAGGCTTTGATTGATGTTCCCATGGGACAGGACTGTTGTCACTGATACTACATGAAATCAACTCATGAAAAATTTCTTACAAGAGGGTTGAGCCTCAGTAACATTAGGCAGGGCTACCTATAGGGTGTGGGAGGGCTGAGCCCATTGTGGGTGAGGCCTGGTGGTCCTGGGTTCTATAAGAAAGCAGGCCAAGTAAGCAGGACCCCTCCATGGCCTCTGCATCAGATCCTGCCTTCAGGTTCCTGCCTTGTTTTGAGTTCCTGACTTCCTTTGTTGATGAACAGTGATGAGGAAGTGTAAGCCAAATAAACCCTTTCCTCCCCAAGGTGCTTTTTGGTCATGGTGTTTCATTACAGCAGTAGTAACCCTAAGACAGACCACTGCTGCAAGTTGTCTTTTTAGAATAAAGTTTTGAGAGCAAATCACTGAATCGTGATAGGGAAGATACCAAGGAAATACCTGTGTAAATATGGTTGCCTTCATCACCCTCTCAGGAAGTACAATCCTGGGCTGAAGACACAGCTCACCCATCATGCATTAGACATAGCAGCACAGGCTCATGCCTGTATCCCTATCAGGAGGTGGAGGCAAGATGACCAGAAGTTCAAGGTCAACCTGTAATACATGAGACTTTTTTAAAAGCTAGCTCCTTAGTTGAGAAGGGGGATATATGTGTGCCACAGAATTGAATAAATATGATAGATTATAAAATGTAGAATGAATAAAAAAAAGTCATCTTAGAGATAATGAGGTGATCACATCAAAAAGCATCACAACATAAATGCATTAGATTTTGATCTTTAATAGTACTGCTATATAAGAATTTACTTTCCTGGACCAAGAATAGAATGCTAATTACATAAAAATATACACATATAAAAGTAATTCTCCATTTTCTTGTGGGGAAAAACAACCTAAGTGTAACTTCTAGAATAGTCAAGGTTTTTGTTTGAATTACAGTTAAATTCTTGGTCATCTTACTAGCACTAATTAAACATTAGACAACCATTACAGTTTATAAATGTAAGGTGCCAATTACTGAGTAATTTCCTCCAGAGTGAATGTGTCCCTTCTCCCACCAACTAATGAGGCAGCAGTATTCGTTAGTTGAATTTTATTAGTAGATGAACCCTCCTGCAAATATTAATTCTCTTCTCCAACCTCCTCGTGTGTGTGTGTGTGTGTGTGTGTGTGTGTGTGTGTGTGTGTGTGTGTGAGAGAGAGAGAGAGAGAGAGAGAGAGAGAGAGAGAGAGAGAGAGAGAGAGAGAGAGAAAGAGATGTGGTGGTGATGATGTGTGTGTGTTAGAATGCACCAATCATCTCTTTAATGCCATCAACAGCAAGATGAGTTTGGCTTAGGCTTTCGGTGCAGATTGACGGTATCTGTCTGAATCAGATGATCTGACCTATCTTCTGTAGCCAGAACTCTTCGAACTGCCTCCTCAAAGGCGGCTGCAACATTGGTGGAATCTTTTGCGCTTGTTTCAAAGTAAGGATAGTCGCCATTTTCCCTGCACCAGGCTTGGGCTTCTTCTGTAGACACCTGCCGTTCATTTATGTCAATCTTGTTGCCCAAAATCACAAAAGGAAAGCTTTCAGGCTCTTTCACATCTGCATAATATATGAATTCTTTCTTCCAGTTGCTCAAATTCTGGAAACTTTGTGAATCATCCACACTAAAAGTAAGCAGGCAACAGTCAGAACCTCTGTAAAATGGTGTCCTCAGGCTTCGGAATCGCTCTTGACCAGCTGTGTCCCAAATCTGCATGGTAACAAAATGTCCATCCACCTCCAAATCTTTATTTAAAAATTCCACACCTATTGTGTGGAAGAGCTGGGCATCAAATTTATTGGTTACATATCTGTTCATAAGAGAACTCTTGCCAACTCCACCATCTCCAAGAAGAATTACTTTAAAAAGAGATGATTTTCCTGCCATTATTAACAGTATGAGTTTTGACTGCAGAATCCTGTAAAAAACAAAAAGAAAAACAGGGGGGGGCAGGGGTCCATTACATACCTTTATACTTTTTTGATCTACACAATTCTAACAAAATCAGCATTTAAGTGAAATAATAACATAGCCCTGATTCCTCTTTGCAAAGGAACTACCTAAATAATAACTGTCACTTAGACGTGTACCAAACCCTGTCCATTTTCATTATTCCCTAGAAATAACAGTAAAGTGTCACTCTTGCCCTTCCTTGCATCACAGCTGACTGTAAAGCTGGACCTGAGACCAAATCTAACCTCAAAGACCTTTCTTTCTCTGAGCCATCACTATCATAAGCTCCTCCAAGCCTCAGCCACCCTAAACTGATACAGGTCAAGCATCCAAAGTCCATAGGTTTCTTTAACAACTTGAGTCCCTCAATCCCCAGTTCACTGATAGATGCTCCTACTGTCCTTCCCCTTCTCACTTCAGATACAGGCACTATTGAGCAGGAAAGCCAGAGGCTTCCAGCTCATTGATTCATATAATAAAAATAAAAACCAATCAAGTAGAGTACAAAGTTAACTGTCTTCACTAGAAAGACAGTGTCAGCAACATGGACTGTTTCATATAATAGAGCTTAAGACTCATAAAATTCATTTGGGCAGCTCTGACTCTTAGCAAATATGTACCCATGAAAAGGGTGTGGGTGTGTGTACACATGCAGGACAGAATTCAGTGTCAGGTGTCTTCCACCGTTTTTATTTTTTGAGCAGGTAGGTAGTGTTTGAGACAAGGTCTCTCACCTGAAGCTCCACTGATTTTGCTATGCTGGATAGCCAGCAAACAAGCCAGAAATCCTCCTGTCTCTGCCTCACCAGTGCTGGGATTACAGGTACATTTCCAAACCCAGCTTTTTACATGGATACTGGGGAATCCCAACTCATGTCCTCATGCTTGCAGAACAAGCACTTTAGCAACTGAACCATCTCCCCAGCCCCACATGACATATATGTGTAAAGTAAAATGAAAATCTTAAGTGAAAATGTGCTAATATATTATACATACTCTCTAAAGAAGTCCAGGTGCAGAATTTAAAAACTTTCCTACACTACAGGAGTCAGTCTGTGGGAGTGATATTTCTGATGCCTATGACTTGACAGCTACTTTTTTTTTGGGGGGGGGTTAGACAGGGTTTCTCTCTGTAGCTTTTGGAGCCTGTCCTGGAACTTGCTCTGTAGACCAGGCTGGCCTTGAACTCACAGAGATCCGCCTGCCTCTGCCTCCCGAGTGCTGGGACTAAAGGCGTGCGCCGCCGCCACCTGTCTGACAGCTATTTCTGAGTGCTGATGGGAGGGAGCACTGTCCCTACTTTATGTTTTGTTTTCATTTTCCATTGTAAGGAAATTTTCAAAGCTGGGTGGTCATGGCACACGCCTTTAATTCTAGCACTTGAGAGGCAGAGACAGGCAGATCTCTGAGTTCCAGGATAGCGAGCATACTCAGAGAAACCGTCTCAAAAGACAAAATTAAACATACACAAAACTTCCAAGTTTCCCATAAAACCTAACCCCATCTTTACCAATTATCAACCTAAGGAAAACCCTGTTTGCTCTAAAACTCCTATTCACCTTTGTTTCTACTTAAGTTGAATCAAACTAAATCATCTAATATGTAAATGTTTAAGATTTTAAACATCTGTTAAGTATATTAAGTGTTATAAAGGGAAAATTAAGTTTCTTACATCAGCACTGTCTGAAAGATCTTTATCAAAAAAAAAAAAAAAAAAAAAAAAAAAAAACCAAGCCAGACAGTGGTGGCACACACATGCCTTTAGTCCCAGCACTCGGGAGGCAGAGGCAGGTGGATCTCTGTGAGTTCAAGGCCAGCCTGGTCTACAGAGAAACCCTGTCTCAAAAACAAAAAAAAAAAAAAAAGGATTTTTACATAATGATGGAAAGGTCCAACTTGGTACTCACTAGCTATATGTGGCTGTTAAGCATTTGACTAGCGAGGAACTGAATTTAATTAATTTAGGTGTTAGGGATTGGGCCTTGTGCATGCTACACATTAAAACATCTACCACTGAGCTACACTTCTGGCCCCATTTATTTAATTTCAGCTCATTTAAATGGCCATTTAAACAACCTTTAGCAATACTGGACAACAGAGTTCTAAAATAAAAAGTCATTAGCATTATCATGAAAATGGGTATTGTTGACTCCCACGGTGGGGAAAATAGTAAAGAAATGACGAATAATTGCTTTATCTACTAGGTTGAATTTCTATTACCAGTGTAGTAGATATCTGTTTGTCTCCTTATTAAATGTGAAGGTATCCAGTATTACTGAAAACTTCTGTAACATACAAGAATCCTGCATTTCTAACTATATGTTCTACTATTCTGGTAAAATACACAGTGAGAGAAATCCAGTTAGTGAAAAAACATGAATAAAAAGGGACAGCAAAGCTGGGTGTGGTGGTCTATTGCCTGTAATCCCAGCACTCAAAAGACAGTGGCAAGAGAAGCACAACATTGAAGCCTGCCTCACATAGCTTACGCTTACCCAGTTTCATAATTATATCAAGAGACCCTGGAAAGTGACTGACTAACCCCACCTAGGTTTATGTAAGCATCCTTGAGGACATTCACAGTACACTGATGTCATGTAATGATGCATTTCTCAGGATGTGTCCCCATTGTGCTGTATTTCAACATAGGGAAAGCATCTGAAACTCACCCAAATTAAAATTCTCCAATGGTTTATTCTCCAGGCTTAAAGAACTAAATTCAACTTTGACTTGGCCATCCCACAACTGGTGTGTAACAGTTTCCTCTCAGATTAAAACCTACCATTTTGGAGGGAATCTTAAAATAGAGTGTTTACAGGGCAGTGTGTTGTTTGAATCTTTGATGGTCTTTTAATAAAAAACCCAGAGCCAGATACCAGGGTGAAAACTGAAAGATCAGAGAAGCAGAACAGCCAGCCACTAGTTCTTACCTCTATGAAATCCTCAGCCTAACGAATGAGTTCCTGTTTCCTCACACCTTATATTCCTTTCTCTGCCCTGCCATATTATTACTTCCTGGGATTAAAGGCATGTGTGCTTCCCAAGCAAAGGCATGAGATCTCAAGTGCTGGAATAAAGGTGTGTGCCACAAGTGCCTGATCTCTATGTCTAATCTAGTGGCTGGCTCTGTCCTATGATCCTCAAGGCAAGTTTATTAGGGCACACAATATATCACCACAGAGGTAAAATACCTCCAACAGAAGCTCATTAAGACAGGAATTAAATAACTCAGAATAGTTTAGGAAGTCCCTAAAACTGACCAGATTCACTAGGACCCTCCCTCCCCAAGAATATATATATATATATATCTCGTAAAGATTGCTGAGAGTCATTCTCAGACAAGCCAAGCTCCAAATAAGACTCTCAGACTAGCCTGGCTGCCTGGAAGAAGCAGAGACTAAAGGGCTTAGAACAGTGGTTTTCAACCTATGGGCTGAAACCTTTGGGAGGCAGAAATGACCCTTTCCACAAGGGTTGCCTAAACCATCTACATATTAGTTACATTACAGTTCAGAACAGTGGCAAAATTACAGTTATAAAGTAGCAAAAAGCCTGGTGAAAGCAGGCAGATCTCTGTGAGTTTGAGGCCAGCCTGGTCTGCTGAGATCAAGGACAGGCTCCAAAGCTACACAGAGAAATCCTGTCTTGAAAAACCAAAAAGTAAAAAACAAAGTAGCAACAAAAATAATTTTATGGTTGGGGGTCACCATAACATGAGGAACTGTATTAAAGGGTCACAGCATTGGGAAGGTTGAGAACCACTGGCTTAGAAGAAAGTAGCAGAGATGCCTAGAAAAGGCTCAGATCAACCTAGCAACCAGGAGTGATGGACCTGTTGAGCTACCTCCCAGCTGTGCAGTGAGCTCCAGGCTTTCTAGCTTTCACAAGCTGTCACCAATGATGGGAAGGGACACAGCTGTCTATCAACATTTGTCACCCATATTCCTATAAGAACCTCCAATAAAACACATTGATTCACCAAGCTAGCTGGTCTTCAGTGGTTCTGTTGTCAGTTCCCTATCTGGGTGAGTGGGTGTTTATTCACAGGAATAATGTCATCACACAACAACTCACTGTATATATGCCTTTGACCAAGCACATGCTGCTCCCTCAGCTAGTGTTGCT
This sequence comes from Onychomys torridus, assembly GCF_903995425.1. Classification (NCBI taxonomy): domain Eukaryota; kingdom Metazoa; phylum Chordata; class Mammalia; order Rodentia; family Cricetidae; genus Onychomys; species Onychomys torridus. The sequence continues at coordinate 57,667,001 of NC_050466.1, read as the reverse complement.
TCTACTCCCACCCCAAACTCACTGCTGTGCCTGCCCTTCGACCTCCTCAGCTTGGTTATTGCCTCTTTTGGAAACCTTGTCCATCACCCCCATCAAAAACTGACAAGAACACTAAGGTTCCATGATCTGTTCTGAGAGGAAAACACATCATTGTAGCAATCCTTTTTGTCCTAATTATGTGGGTTTTTCCTATTCATGATATTTTAAAAGAAATCTGACATTTGCAAATTCCACACACCTGGTAATATTTTTGACATGCACTTACTGTTTGGGGCTCCCAGACATTCCTACTTGGGAACATATGGGCCTTTGCTAACATTATTAACACACATGACCACTTCTTTGATTCTAACCTTAGAGTTGTACACAAATCCACATGGTGTTATAAATAAGTATATAAACCATCTTAGTTCCCAATGATATTTAAGAGAAGCCAGCCTCATTCAATCCACTCATTAATATAGTCACAGCAAGCTTATGGACATAAAAATGTTTCCTGGTCTTATTTATGTATGTATGTATGTATGTATGTATGTATGTATGTATGTATGTATGTATGTATATGTGTGTATGTGACATGTGTGGATACCCACAGAGGCCTGAAGAGGGCATTATAGTCCCTTGAGCAAGAGTTACAGGCAGTTGTGAGCTGCTTATTACATGGGTGCTGGGAGCCAAACTGCTACAGTACACACAATTTATTTTGATTAATTAATTCGTTCATTTTTTGTTTTTGTTTTTTTTTCCAGACAGGGTTTCTGTGTAATAGCTCTGACTGTCTTGGAACTAGCTGTAGACCAGGCTGGCCTCGAACTCAAGAGATTTGCCTGCCTCTGCCTCCCAAGAGCTGGGATTAAAGGTGTGTGCCACCACATCCAGCTGAGTACAAACACTATTAACTACTGAGCCCCTCTATTCTTTTCTAAAAGCAGTAGAACCTTTTGAGATTTCTTTAGCATATGCTACCATGTAACTTTAAAATTTCAGCTAAAAATAAATGTTATATGAACTCTGATACTCCACAGTTGGAAAGATTGTCTAAAAGCAATAATCTTCATCAAGTTTATCATTACTTAATATAGCTCAATTCTACAAATAAAGACATCTGAATAAAAAAAGCATAATACACAGATCATAAACCTTACCTTAGTAGTTCAGTGTAAGCATCTTTATCTGCAGAAAAAAAAAATCAAAGCTCACATTAGTGGTGTACATTTGTTTTGGTGATTTTTTTTTCTTCTGTAGTATTACAGATTGAACCCAAGGCCGTGTATATGCTAGGCAAGTTCTAACAGTGAATTATATAACCCCAGCCCTTTTATTACTTTTATTTTGAGATCAGGTCTCATTATGTTGCCCAGGCTGGCCTTGAACCCTGCCCTGTAGTCTAGGTCAGACCTTGAATTTTCAAACCTCCTACCCCAGCCTCCAGAGTAACTAGGATTGCAGGCCTGTACCCGTTTTTATAATTTTAAGTGTAAAAAGAATTAAATGTAAAAAAAAAAAAAAAAAAAAGGGCCGGGCGGTGGTGGCGCACGCCTCTAATCCCAGCACTCAGGAGGCAGAGGCAGGCAGATCTCTGTGAGTTCGAGACCAGACTGTCTACAGAGCTAGTCCAGGACAGGCTCCAAAACTACAGAGAAACCCTGTCTCGAAAAACCAAAAAAAAAAAAAAAAAAAGCATTTGACTACATCTATATTTAATTTAAAAATACCTAAATGCTATGATCTATCTTGACCTAAAAACAGCCCTACATCAAATACTATATTTTAATTATTGTTTTTCCTCTGTTGAGATTTTTACCTGCCCACCCTTCTTTTCTAACTTTCACATGCAGGCACAACTATAAAATTATTTGAGGAATTATACTTGCCCAAATATTGGGTGGCTGAGAACCATGTCCCAGACAATGAAATAAGGATAACACAGGGAAAACAGAGGAGCCAAGGGAAAGAGAAGCACCAGTATGATCCATAAAGAAAGAGTCAGGCTAAGTCCTGGAGGTAGTGCAGTATCATGAAGCAACTAGGCAGCCAAAGCAAAAAAGCAAAGTCTTCTATGCATGAATGAGAACACTATCTGGAGGGAGAGTATGTTTCTAGGACCACCAAGCAAGGGGCACAACCCAAGGGTGGGTGAACTTAATTCCTGAAACCACATGGGAACAGCAGGAACAGCAGTGTCTACCTCCAAGGGCTGTTGGAACATTTACTCAGATGACCGACCGCACACAAGTTGTTCACTACAGTGCCAAGCTTATTAGAAGAGTGTAGGAACTTTCTGTGGAATGAGAACTTGAAGTCCCAAATAGGCAACTTTATAGACAGGTTTTTTTAATAGCCATAAACCGCTATAAGCAGAACAAATTATATGCAGACCTTCATTAGGAGGCCAAAGGAGCCTCCCTGACCCTCCCTCCCTCTCCCTCTCCCCCCCCTCTCCCCCCCCCCTCTCTCACACACACACACACCACCTTTTTACTATTTATGTGTATGTGTGTGTGTGTGTGTGTGTGTGTGTGTGTGTGTGTGTGTTTGTGTCTTGTGAGTATATGCTGTGTGTGGGTGGGGTGATAGCTGAGGCCAGAAAAGGAAGCTGGATTTCACCAACTCCACCAGGCCCACAGTAGAGTTAGGCAGTTGTGAGGCAACCTGACATGGGTGCTAGGAATTGAACTCAAATCCTCTGGAAGAGCAGCAGGTGCTTTTATAGTATGATCCATCTCTCCAGCACCCCCATCCCCATCACCCTTTTTAAAAGAAGGGTATTTTTGTGAAACTTACACATAGCAGTCTTTAACTTACACATCTAATCAATGAAAACATGACTCTAAAATGCTGACATTTAGGATTGAGGATAAAATAGCATCAGCTAACACTGATAGAGCCCTGTATGCCATATGCCCTGACCCCCCACATTTACTCGTTTCTTATCTGTGGTGATGTGAATGAGAGCAGCCCCTAGAGCTTACATATTTGAATGATTCGTCCCAGTAGGAAGCACTGTGTGGTAAGGCTTAGGATGTGTGGCCTTGTGGGAAGAGGTATGTTACTGAGGGTGGACTTTGAGGTTTCAAAAGTCCAGCCATTCCAGTTAGTCTCTCTCTCTGCTTGTAGATTAGATATAAGCTCTCAGCTACTGCTTCAGTGCCATGCCTACCTGCCATGCTCCCTGCCGTGATGGTCATGGACTTACCTTCTGAAACTGTAATCAAGCCCCTGGTTAATTGCTTTCTTTTCTAAGTTGCCTTAGTCATGGTATCTCTTCACAGCAATAGGACAATATTTAAGAAATAACTTTTCCTATTATTGCCTATGATAGGCTTGAGGGCTTATATATGATGCAAGATCACACAGCTAGTAAAAGAGTTAAGCTATTAATATAGAAGAATACTCCAAAGCCCAAACATTTAACCCACTAGGCTACTTCAAATGCAGTTTTTTTGTTTTTGTTTTTGTTTTTTTGGTTTTTTGGAGGGGTTTACTGTTGTTGCTGCAGTTTTAAAGGAAATAAGCAGATGGAAACAGTAAATCTTTTGTTTGATTTCAAGGTCTGCACAAAAATAAGTTAATTCAACAGAACTAGTAGGCTAATCTGCCAATATGTAGCATAAAGTATGCTTGCGTATGCTCTGGGTTTTTCTTTTATTTTGGAGGCAGGGTTTCTCTGTGTAGCTTTGGCGCCTTTCCTGGAACTCACTCTGTAGCCCAGACTGGCCTCAAATTCACAGAGATCCACCTGGCTCTGCCTCCCGAGTGCTGAGATTAAAGGCGTGCGCTGCCGCCGCCACCCAGCTGGGTTTTTCTTCCTTTTGATTTTTGGGAGGCACAGTCTCATGTAGCAGAGGGTGGCATCAAACTCAGTACTTAGCTAAGGATGAGCTTGAAACTTCTGAACCTCTTGCCTCTACCTCCTGAATGCCAAGCTTATAGGTTTGCACCACCATGCCCAGTTTTGTGAGGTGTTGATAATCAAACCCAGATCTTCAGGCATGTTAGGCAAGACTCTACCAATGTGGGAGGCCAGCTCCCACCTTTAAAGGGTTCCTATGAGCAGAAGAGAGGAATAAGAAACTTTTAGATAGGAAGATAGCAGAGAGGAGACAGACAGAAACGCAGGATAGCTTTGGGAGGATCTGGATCAAAATCCCCTGGCCCCTTCTGTCTCTTCAAAGAGGCTTTTTTTAACAATGCCAAGGAGTGGGCCAAAAGACCTCCCCCTTGCTAGATCAAAGCATACTGCACAACCAAGTGCAAACTCTTCCACATACCTAGTAACCACACCTGTGGTCCAATCATCCCCTTATGCAGCCCTGTTAGGTAAAGCAGCCTCAGATTCTCAGATTCTCTGACCTTGAGTAAGTTCTCACTAGGAAACCTCTGTGGGTCTCTACGTACCAACTGAGCCAACCAAGTGTATTGTATTGAAAAATGCTTTAAGTAAAACATGAGTCAAAGTCTGCAGCTCTCTGATCATCTCCATAGAAGCCTCCACTTTCATAAAATGGATGAAAGCAGCTCTCCACCACATATTTAGACAGCACTCACTATGTGCAACACATTAATGATACAAACCACACAGTTCTGCTCTGAGGGTAACAACTACATGAAGTCACAACTATACCAGGTCCTACAAAGTGAGAGACACATAGAACAGAGTACAACTATTCACACTCAGCCAAAAACCAAAGAACAATCTGAAATACTACAGGGCACCCTATCTACCATTTTCTCCAGTGAGGAGTACAATGTACAAATGTGAGATTCCTTAGGCCTTGCATGCCAGTATCTCACAGAGCAGTGTGTGATGCCAGCCACCATCAGGCCTTACTTTATATACATGACCCTGTAAACACAAGCCAGCTACTTCAACTGCTGAGCTGCAGGTAAGGACAAGGTACCTTCCAGTAGCAGAGGAAAACCAGGTTGTTTTACACTATGTTAAAAAGAGTCTGAATGTAGGTTTGTAACATGTTATGCTCCAACCACATCTCAATGACCATTTTAGCCACATGCCACTCTTAGGAAGCAGCCTTAAATGTTTGACTCCAAGGGAGAGGGCATCTGATTCAGGAAAGCAGGTTAAGACAATGGAGCTGAGAAAAGCAAAGAGCCAGAACCAGGACAATGGATCAACACAAGGTTTCTGCCAAGGAACCCTGATGCTGGTGGCATGGACTGAGAGACCCTGAGGCAGGGGAAGAATTAAGTTTACTAGGAACATGGGACTGGAGATAGGGAATCCTGCACAGGAAGGGTCTTAAAAGCCACTGGAAGGATTTCTGCCTACATCCTAGGATTAAGAAAAGCCACTGAGATACCTTCAGAGTAGAGGACCCAGTGAGATAGAGCCCAGAAAAGTAACTGGCTACCACAGAAATAAGCTACAAATGACAGGAAGAAGCCCTCAAGTAGAGCTAGGATACCTCACAATCTCTGTCACACTGCCAATGGTGTCAGCTGATCTTAAGTACCATTGTGTCTTGCTTGATTCTCCATTCTCCAGTAAGATTTTCACCATAGTCTTCCAGCTGCCTGTTGCTTGCTCCTATCCCCACCCCTTTTATTGGTACCTGGCTAACTCTTAAACCCACTTGCCAATGCAGCTAGACCTCAACCCCTCTCAAATACTTCCAATTCTGACTGAACCTCTTTAGCCATGCTAACATTTGCCATTCAGAATTTTGGTACTCAACGTGTCTACCATGCCTTCTAATAAAAAAGAAATATGCTTGTTAAAAAAATTCAACTGAGAAAATGCTTCCTCTAGACTGGCTTGTGGGGAAGACTGTGGTGCAGTTTCTTAACTGATGACTTAAGTGGGAGAGCACAGCTAAGTGTGGGCGGTGCCCACCCCTGGGCTTGATGGTCCTGGGTGCTATAAGAACGTAGGCTGAGCAAGCCATGAGGAACAAGCCAGTGAACAGTGTTCCTCCATGGCTTTTGCATCAGTTCCTGCCTCGAGGTTCCTACCCTGGCTTCCCTCATTAATGGTGTGTGACCTGAGAGTTGTAAATTGAAATAACTCAGTGGAGCATTAATCTGGTATGGGGGCAGATTTTGTCAAAGGAATAAAAACCCTAATTAACTGGGTGGTGGTGGTGGTGGCAACGGCGGCGGCGGTGGCAGGGCACGCCTTTAATTCTAGCACTCCAGAGGCAGAGGCAGGCACATCTCTGTGAGTTCGAGGCCAGCCTGGTCTCCAAAGTGAGTTCCAGAAACCCTGTCTTGAAAAACCAAAAATAAACAAATAAATAAAAAATCCTAATGAAGACAATTCATTTGTCCTATTTTTGTCTGACACATTGAGTAAAATGCTCTGTGCATGGTGACATGCAAATAAGTACTAAAATAAATCATTTACTTGTTTAACTTTGTTATTCTATTATTGTTTCTATCTATAGTTACATACAAGTTCTTCCTCTTATTTTTGATATCCATTAAAATATGTGGGAAAAATGATTCTTGCAATTCTAATGAAAAAACCACTTTAAGTACTATTTACAGACATCAACAAGGAGCGAGCATGCACATGCTGAAAATCTAGCATATTCCTCTAGTAAGGTTCTAAAGGGAAGTAGGCTCCCTTTGGTAAACTACCTCCTCAAAACTTCAGAAACACACACTCCCTCTGCAGCTTCTCACTCCTGAAAATGTTCATTGAATTTATCACTCCTGATTTAAATTTAGGAAGGTTCTTTCCTCTCCCCAATTTCACAAGTTCCTTTTGCATTCATTCACCCTGAATGTCCTAATTAGAAGCATAGCTACCACTTCACTTAATTTTATAGTTTAAGAAGCTAAGCTTCAGGGCTGGAGATGGCTTAGTGGTTAAGAGGACTGGCTGCTCTTCCAAAGGACCCAGGTTCAATTCCCAGCACCCACATGGCAGCTCATAATTGTATGTAACTCCAGTTCCAGGGGATCTGACACCTTCACACCAATGCATATAAAAATAAAGTCAAACAAATTATATATTAAAAAGGGTCAAATTTATTTAAGAAGCTGAGCTTCAGGCAGTGCTGGGTGGCACATGCCTGTAGAACGCTGAACTCAGGGGTTGAAGACATATAGATCACAAGTTCAAGGCCAATCTGAGCTAAGTAGTGAGCTCGAATGTGGCTATGTGAGAGAAGTCGGGGGAAGCTGAATGAGATGCAAGCCAGGGAAGTCCTGAAGTCTAATGGGTGCTAGCTCTATAGCAAAAAGGTGACAAGCAAAACCCAACAACCCCAGAACTAAGGGACAAACACAAGAACGTGGAGGCTTAAGATTCAGCCAAGTGGTGCCAGGCAGTGGTGGTGCACACATTTAATCCCAGCACTCAGGAGACAGAGACAGGAGATCTCTGTGAGTGTGAGGACAGTCTAGTCTGCATAGCAAGTTCCAGGACAGCCAGAGCTGTTACACAGAGAAACCTTGTCTCAAAAAAAAAAAAAAAAAAAAAGTTTGGCCAGGTGAAATTGATTATCTAGCACTGACTACTGCCGAACAGATAGGACAGATAGGAAAGGTGAATAAAACAAAAAGGTGGAAATCAAACCATAAATAAACCAAACTATCACTGACAAAGCACATACTATAAGTAACTCATTTCAGTAAGCATAATTTCTGGAAAATGAAGCATCTAATTTAATAAAAACACACATTAATTTTTCATAAGAGCATTTCTGTACTTAGGTAGATAGGAAGGAGGACAAAAGATTCAATTAAGCAACTAAATAACAGATAATTCAGAGCTTTCTGTATTGCTGGAGATGTCCAGTGAACCACATGTGGCAAATGAACATCTGAAATGTGGTCAGTCTGCTTAACTAACTGAATTTGTAACTTCATTTTAATTAAAGCATTCCACAACACTAATAGCTACTATATTAGACAATGAGGTCTACAGCATGTGATGAACATGAGAGGGGTAACCCCCAAAATCCCATGTGGGCTCAGGATAAGCATGATAATAATGTAACAGGACCTGTATGCTTGAGCTTTATACTGTGTGTGTGTGTGTGTGTGTACTGCATATGGAAGCCACAGAACAACCTTCACACCCACCAATTAGGTTAGACTGGCTGGCTGCCCCAAGGATCCTCCTGTCTCTACCTCCCTAATGCTTGATTACAAATGCTTGATACCAAGTCTGGCATTTTTGCCTGTGTTTTAGGGATCAAACTCAGGTCCTCATGCTTGCCACTAGGCCTGGCCTCAATTTTCAGTACATTATCTATTTATCCATTTATCTATCTATCTATCTATCTATCTATCTATCTATCAATCATGTATGTCATGAGATACTTGTGGGAGGTGGTTCTCTGCCTCTACCGTGTGGGTCCTAGGCATAAACCTCAGGTCTCTGACACTGAGTCACCTCACTGGCCCATTAAACAGTTCTCTGCAAAAAAGAGTGGGAATAGTTTAAGGTTGTCTTTTCAGATAGGGTCTCTATGTAGCCCTGGCTGTCCTGGATTTTGCAATGTAAACCAAAAACAGGATAGAGATCCTGCCTTTGCATCCCTGAGAGCTGGGATTAAAGATTGTGCCATTATGCCCAGTTTAAGGTTGAATTTTAAAAGGCAAAATGAAAACAGGAAAAAAAAAAAACAGAGAAAAGCCACAATAATAATGGGAAGCTAGTGTGTTATCCCAGACCTGTAATTCTTACACTTTGGTGTCTGAGGCAAGAGGACTGCAATTTTAAAGCTAGCCTGGGGCTACAAAGCAAGACCCTATCTAAGAAAAATACTAGGAATTATGTCTGAGGGTTTATGAAAAGAATCAATTTAAACATGTATATTAGAAAAATAAAATCAGCAAAAACACAAACCAAATATAACCCACAACATACTAAAGTGACCAAACGCCATTTTGTCCTGAGTCCATTTGTTTGTTCAGACAGTTCTCAGCCAACCACCTACCCTCCCTAACAGTCACATCTGCCTTAGCAACACATTTGAGTTTTCCATGACCTTGACCATGGTCCAGATGTATTAAACAAAATAATTAATGTAAACTAAACTAATTGAAAAAGGCATAAGTCAAAAATAATTGTCATATTGTGTCTGAAATAATCACTATGCTCTGCCAGGAACAAACATTTCAAGGTTACTCTCACCCTCATCTAACTTTGATGTGAGTTGTGTATGGTCTTTGTGATTTTTGCCTTTAAAATACTACCTCTGAGCTTCAACACCAAGAGACTTTGAGGCATGAGCCTGCTCTTGGTTGCTGACTAATGATATATATAGAAAGAACAGCTGTTTTAAGACTCAACCAAATTAGAGGCTTGGAAATTCCATCCTACATACAGAGAAGCTGCCACCAGTCCAATGGCAGACACTGAAAGTAGCTCTTCATAAAGTTCTCTTTACTGGATGTAACTGACACCTGTGCAGTGGCAGCCAGAGTAACCCTACTAAAATGCTGGAATGGACTCTGCTCACAGGAAATCTTTCCAAGCCTAACTTATTCTTCCCATCACTGCCTGCTTCCCCATCTGCCTCCACACTAGCTTAACTCTCCAGAGTTACACACCTCCATTCCCTGGAACACGAGCAAGTTACGAGAAAATGACCACTAGCTTCTTCTCACTTCTCAACATGGGCCTCAAGTGGTGAGAAAGAAGAGGGAAGGTTTTTGGGGTCTGGGGGGTGGTCACTCCACCTGTAGCCATGATAACAGATAGCAAATTCCTTGAAGATGTACATGCCACAGAATCTCAGAAGGGTAATCACATTTTCTAAAACAACTAAGAAAATGGAGGCCCACTTGACAAAGTAACTTGCTAGTTATCACACATTTTGCCCAGAGACAAGGTGGGATCCTTCATGTCTTAATCAGGACTAACCACTCAATGAGGCCCAATCTGCATGACAATAATCCTCTCCCTCTTGAAAATATTCCTAAAATAGTCCATGAGACTGACAAGAGGTTCTGCTTTCTCTCTTAAATGTAAGCTTTCTTCAACCAAGTGGCTCCCTTTCCTAACATCTCTCAAAGAATGTAATCTCCTGAAGTTGAAGTCCATACCTCTTCCCACTGGCTATAAACACCAGCAATTCCTTAAGTCTTTCACCCTCTCACACACCTCAGGGCCACACCAGAATTTCCAACCCCTTTAAAATGACAGTATTCAAATTCAGTATGTCAAGCCATGTTATTTATCCTTCCAAGACCTCTTTCTGATTCAATGATACAAAGAATTCTATCTACTTCCTCCCCAACCCATTACTATTGTCTTATTGAGCTAAATATCAAGCCCTACAGCTGTATCTTAACAGCTGCTACTTACTACAATATCTATTAAGTATTTGTCTTAGTTTCTTTTCCTGTTGTTGTGATAAAATACTCTGACAAAAGCTACTTAAGGAAGTGTTTTTTGACTTACAGTTGAGGTGCAGGCAGGAAGCATACAGCCCACCACAGTGGGGAAGACAAGGCAACCAAGAACCTGAAGTGACTAGTCATATTGCATCACAATGAGGAGCAGAGAGAGGATGAATACATGTGGCTCCCTTTATCCATTGATACAACTCAGGATCCCAAAGAGAAAATGGTGCTACCCACTGGAGGGCTCCTCCCACCTCAGGAATATTCAGAGGCCCATCTCTCAAGTGATTCTACATTTTGTCACACTGACAACACTAACCATTACAGTATCTAAGACCAGCCCCTTAAAACATCCCACAGTTCAGACACTATTCCCCATACTTCACAGATCAGCAGAAAGCTAACAAAGATTAAATACCATCTCCAGGCCCAACGAAACATGGTGGGTAAAAAGTGGTATCCTCACCCCACCAAGTGACAGAAAAGACTCAAAAAAATGTACACAGCCAAAAAAGCCACCAAGAAAAAAAACTATTTTAGATGAAAATCAACAACAAGATATTGAGAATGGAAAGCTAACCGTACAGAGGTGGCCGTGTGAAACTCAAGAAGAAATGACTGACAAGGAAAGTCAGCCACAGAACTGCAAAAGAAAAAAAAACAACAACAACAACAACTAAAAAAGGGCGGTGGTGGCGCACTCCTTTAG